>NC_060210.1:95567500-96950000 GCF_021130785.1 Homalodisca vitripennis
TTATCTCTAAAAAAATATATGATTCAAAAACAGTCTGTTTTGTTTTATTAAAAAATAATATTATTATCATTCATAACCAAATCGTTGTCTATAAAACATTGCTGAAGACTTGACAGTTGTGTACGAACAGCCACTTTCGGGTTCATTTTAAGTTTTTATTGATTTGACAATATTTGAGCCATCTTCATAAAGACAGAGTTAACACTTCATTTAATTGAGGTTAATTTAGACTTTAGGCATGCCTTATATACAACAGGTAAATAACAAAGGTACCAATATAAATCCCAGTGAGACCCCATATTTTATTGACTTTGTATATATTAGTTTTGTAAACTTATTATTAGTTATATTACATTTCAACAAATTTTTGTCTGTCAGAAAAGTAAGACCTGAACTAATTCAAGGAATTGCGTTTTGATATCTAAATACTATAGTTTATTGAGCATAACGATACATTCATAAAAATACATTTTAACTTGTTTGTCACTTGATTCTAAATTTAATTCAGCATTTACTAGTCTTTTTGTTTTTCCTGTGGATGCTTTTTTTCAGAATCCATATTGTACCTGATCAAAAAAATTACAGTGTTCTAAATGTTCTTTTATTCTACCAGAAATTTGGTTATAAAAAAATGTTTGATAGTGTAAGTTTAAGATTGCAATTGAGCAGTAATTATAACTTTTGTAATTTTTCCTTTTTGTAAACTGCTTTGGTAGTTTTAAATTTTTGTGGACAATACTGGATATAAAATAATTATGAGTTTATATTATAAGATGGAACTCGTTTTCCGATACCAATACTACTTTTGAAAATTTCATTAGTTTTATTGGAACATAATTACCCACATGGAAGAATTATTTTAAAGAATACTATGATATTTTCCTAATTCTATTTCAGTTACAGTAGGGCACCTGATCAGTACTCACCAGGAGTTACACCAGGAATCTTGAACATCAGGGTTACAATTTAGTGCATGTCTGCTAAGTTCTTATTAAGAATGTCATCAATAACATTTACAAGTATTCGTTAAAAACATTATTGATATCAGTAGAATATTTGGTCTGCCCACAACCAATATCAATGGTTTAGTTATTTTCAATTGTATTATTCTTTTTCCTTGGTTCCTTATTGATCAAATCCCAAGCTGTATTACAAACATTGGTTGAATTTTAATTTTATTTTGAAAGATTTTCTTGTGTAAGTTAGAAGGCATATGTATTGTTTATTTTAAATTTTGAATGTATTGTTTGGTACTTGTAAGCATGTTTCTTTTGCTTATTTATAAAATAGTAAAATCTCTTTCCCCAGAGTTTAACTCATCTTTTAGTCCATCATTTCTGAATTTGTTTTTTTAACTATTGTTAAAACCAAATCAAAGTAATACATGAAATTAATGTAAAATTCTTAATGTATTAATGCACAATAGAATTAGCTTCAATCTTTCCTTTGTAATAAATATTTTAACAACTGGTAGAACATCATTATGTGATAATTTTTTTTAACAATACACTACTATTTTTACATTGTGGAGTCCCACGTAATTCACTATTTGACTATTGTAGTGACAAAGCTGCTGATCACCCAAACAGTTTGCTTATATTTGTTTGTTATATAGTTATAGAATTATCTGTTACTTTCGTTTGGTTGGAAGTCTATTAGGTGTTGTATTCCATGACGTATTAAAACATTTTGAAGTGGAAGAATGTTCCAATGTTAAAATCACCCAATGAATAAATTATTGTGTTTAGATTGTAGAATTTCAAATAAATTACTTAGCTTGCCCAGAAATTCATTATTTTTAAAGTTTGGTATTTTGTATGCAATACACCTGTCAAAAACATATCTCTGCTTTTAATTTCAACACTGAAACACTGCATTCATACTCTCTATCAGCTGATTTACTGCAGCAGATCTAAACTTTTTCTCCCCAGCCCTTCTTCTGCCAGAATTATCACACCACTTCTTGATAATCAGAAGACCCTTGCAAGAATAATCAGGAACCATTGAATCCCTAATACTGATATGTTCTGTAGGAACTATTATGTTAGGGTTTACCTCTGCTATGATTACTTTGAGTGGCTCTACATGGAGTTTCAGGTTCATCCAAGAACAATTTAAGTATACAAAAGAATATAAAGGTTATAATATAAAATAATATTAATAATATAAATAAAGTACAATTAACGTTAAAAGTAAAACATGAAAAATGTCATATTTTTAAAAACTGTCTGACTGGTGCCTCAAATCCAGGAACTTTTCTGTGTTGGATGAATATTCTTTACATCAATTTACAAGTTGCTTTTTCTAATATGATGTTAAGGTATGAAATTCTGAACTAATCTGAATCAATCAACGATAGCAGATAGCTGGCTTTGGGTTTTTAAAAACATGGATCTCATTATCAGCTTTTAATTAAGTAATAGGTATTCTAACAGTTCTGTGTACTGTATCTAAATAGAGGTTTGTCAGTTACACTTCTTTGCAGAATTTAAAGTTGCTATTCTCTTATATTTACAACATGCTACCTGTGGCCCAAAGTCCATGTCTGATTTTTGCGAGTCGATATGAGAATTCGTATCAAGGTGAAAAATTTTTCTCTTAAAACAGGAGGTGGAAGCGTAAGTAAAGAAAATAGTGGTGATGGTGGTGGAAATTGTGATTCAAAACAATCTATACAGGGATGTCCAAAAAGTACTGAAAAATTTTGACACAAATTTTATTTACAAAAAAACAGAGTTGTGCTGGAAACTGTAGTCCTTTAAATTGGAACTGATAATCTGAAGGAATAATGGACATACAAGGTATGAAGACTATTTCATCTGTTCCACAGCCAGTGTATATGATAGCCTCTATATTTGGGTGCACTTTTGACTTGCAGTCTTGTGTCATTGTATAGTTTAGAAGGGTCATACCATGGCATCATTATTAGAGATTTAGTTAGCTTTCAAACACAAGAGTGTAGGATAAACTTCCTGGCTTGTTAAGATATTGTGGAATCTTAACAGGATGGTGAATAATGTCTTCTGGATCCAATCCAGAATCGATAAGTTTGTTACTTAATGGCCTCAGTATCCCCACAATACAATAATATAATGTACATTGCAGAATTGTTTTAGGAATAAGGATCAAATTGTTCGCTGAGATGAGGTGTTTCTTTACATTTCACATTATATACGCCTGGGTAAAATCCTTCAGTCTTTAGGTCTAAAACAACCTCGCAAAGACTTTCCGGATTATTTACACTGTCATTCTCTACCATAAACTTAACACTGCATTCACCTAAGTGCAGTGAACCATATTCCATATGTTTCAAATGGAAGTTTCACTCTTATGAAATTCCATCTCCTAAGTCCAAAAAAATACATCAACTATTAGGACATTACTAAGGTGTACTCTCATGTTTATGTGACATAAATATACAACAATGGGCTAAAATAGGATAATTTAATACAGGCTTTAACTTAACTTAATCAGCACAGGTTTCTGGGATATTGCTGTACAGGATCACTCCATATCAAATCAACACAGGGTATAAACATGACCACCTCAGAGTTTGGTAAAATTTGATATGAAGGTAGTCCTCTTATAGATTAGGAACCAACATATTTTAAAATCACCATAGCTTTTTTCCTAATCAAGCAAAAGAAGAGCATATAAAACTGAGTAAAATGACACGACTCCCATCTTTCAAGCTCAATTAGTCGAAAAGCTATGTTGATTTCAAAACATGTTGGTTACTGTTTTTTTGTGGATTTTGAGAAACTTTACATAGTTGTAACTTGAAAGTGTTCGAAATATTTTGGAGAAATTGGCATTTTTCCTAATAATAGGACTACCTTCATAACAAATTTCATTCAATTCTGGAGTGGTGTGTTGATTCCTTTTAGAATTACTCTACCGGTCTCGCCAGCAACAGTTATCCTGGTACAATTCCAAACAATCAGCTTACATTCTGGAAAAACTTGGAGTGAGTTTGATTGTTTTGAAATGTTGCACACTATAAGGTCAGTAATGTTAAGTTAAGGAGTTTTATGGCAAAAGCGCAGTTTTTTACCATTTAACAATTTAACCGTGAATACTATGATCTTTTCTTTTCTTAGGCTTGCAAACAATACATTAACAAAATATTAATAATAATTTCACAAACAGTAATTTTGAGGATAAATAAGATTTTCAGATTTAAGTATATTCTTATATTTACACCCAAAAATAAATTACTACCATTAAGAAAATCTATCAAAATTCAAATGCCATGTATTACTACACATTAGTAAATTTAAAAAGGACTTTTCAATCAATGAGGTTGAGGGAATTTTGTAACTATTGATTTTTTTAACTACAACCATTAAAAATTATTTTTAAAAGTTCTCAGTAAGTACTAAACTTAAGAGATAATGTGAAGAATGGTAGGCCAGCTCCTTCATCAAATTGATGTAGGCAACATGTACAACATCAACTTAATTTTTAATATGTTGAGTATACTAAACAGGCAGAATTTTCCAAAGCCTTTCTTAATACAAAACTAGGGTATATACAGAATATTAATACGCCGATTTTTTTGGTCCAAAGTCTTGTTTTTTATATCAGTGCTCAGTTTTTAGATATGTTGAGTATACTAAACAGGCAGAATTTTCCAAAGCCTTTCTTAATACAAAACTAGGGTATATACAGAATATTAATACGCCGATTTTTTTGGTCCAAAGTCTTGTTTTTTATATCAGTGCTCAGTTTTTAGATATGTCAACACCAGTAGATGTTTAATAGCAGGCATATCAGAAATAGACCCCATGAACATTATTGGATAATTGTGTCACAAGTATATAGAAAAACGTAAAATTTTTCAGCTTAGGCCTATGTCAAATTTGTTTATATATTACAAGTAAAACAAATCTAAACCAATCAAAACTAAATAAGGTGTATTAAATATTCTCTCTTTGAGGAATAAGTAAAATTAATTGAGGACATGTTTAAGTTACAGTGCAGTTGTATTTAATGATTGAAAATTAAGTATTACAAAATACCGCGACAATGTCTTTTAATTACAACTCTGTAGATTGAAGTTTGCTTGTGATGTTGCTTACTTAAATGAAGCAATATTTTGAAATATGAGTAATTCCTACGTGATTTTATTTATCAAGATGTAATCGTATGGTGTTCATACTTAGTTCAGATTACTAACAAAAAGCAGCATGTAGTAGAGAAATGCTTTTATTTCACATGATTTATTGAGAAATTAAATTCTGTTTAAAAGACCATTTATACAATTTTGATCATTAAGAGCCAGCTGAATCTTGAGTTTTTCTCCATAACAACAATTTTAAACCTCATGGAGTTTTACATCCATATTTCTACTCGTACAATTAGTCTAATGGAAGATGTCTCATTTAAACATATAATTATTACCTATCTGAACTTTTTTTAGTTTTTCCAATATTTTTATGGGTTCTTCAGAAACTAATTTTAAACTTTGTTGTACTTCGTCATTTTAATATTCCAAAAGTATAGGAATAAACTTAAAAAAAAGTACCAATAAGGCGTTTGGATGCCTTAATTATATCTTTCAAATGAGACATCACCCATAACGCTATTATCAAATATAAGGGTGTAAAAGGCACATGAGGTTCAACATTGTTTTACGTGGAACACTCAAGGTCATAGTATGACAGCAAAACCAGCTTGCCATATAGGGTACATGGCTTTTGTTGAGCAACATTAACTTAATCTAAAAGCATGTGTGCAAGCCAGTCCCCATCAAAGCACCAAAACTAAATCATTATCAGTTAAAAGTAAAATTTAAGCTAAAGTGACACAAAATTTCTAATTTATGTTTCCTTTGACCGAAGAAGAACATAGTTTGGTGACATTTTTTGTGAATCTTATAGGCCTAACTTAGTTACAACTTGTCCTTTGATACAATGCATGTATTCAGGCACTTCTTCTTGTACCTGTTTTAAATGTTTGTCACAGTACGTATCTAGGCTAGCCTACTGTTTCATATATATATATATATATATATATATATATATATATATATATATATATATATATATATTACTAAATACTGGCTGACTTGTAATGTTTATCAGCCACAGCATGAGCTGCAGCAGCAGCTAATGTTGCTCTGCAGCAACATAACAAGAACGAAAAACCATCTCTTCAAATAGTAGGTTATGTAGTACTTATCAGAAACATATTAAAATCCTGAGAGGTTTGATCATGAATACTTCCGAATCATTGATGGACTATTTGGAATGTGTTATCACACCGGAATGTCAGCGCATTCAACTAGAGAAGTTGAGCTTTTTCAACGTTTGTTAACTATTTTAGACTTTCTGTATTTGTTTACTGACTTTTCTTAACTCATACTTCCTAAGCATTTTCTTAAAAAAAAACCAAAAAAGAAACAAATAATGATAAGTGGATAAATTAAATAGCCTATTCTCTTTGTTTAGGGTTAGACACCCTATTTTTCTGCACTAATCCTCCAGTTATCCTCTTGGTATTTTCAAGCACATAGGACTTCTATACTACTAGGACATTATGGTGTTTGGCTTTGGTAAGCCAGTTGGGCTCTCGGATAGTCTGATCGACCCTTAGGTAGACTTCAGTTAATCTTCAGGTACACCAGAATAATTGGTCCTTAGGTAGGTAGGTCCGGTAGTCAAGTAACTAGGTTGGATGAGTTTTCATTATGTTAGCACTAGTTAGAACAGTTAAGTTCTAAACATTACTCTCAGGTTCTAGGTCAGATGGTCCTTGAGTTGGACAGTAGACATTTGGGCAAGTCCGTTGTACTTAGTTAGGTTAGGCTACCCTTAAAGTGAATTTTCATTAAATTATGTTTTGTGTATTTATGACACTGTATTTTCTGCACCATATGGTCGAATGTGATCAAAGCATGAGAAAATATTGATCGGAAAATGCAGAAGAGTGAGCTTTGGTAATAAGTCCAATGCTCCTGGCAAAAAACAATTGTTTTCTAAAGAGACTATCCCACAGTGTCATAATATTACAGTAAAGATGTTCAGAACAACATTCAATTTGCTGCCTGTTGATAATCATAAAATTAATCAGACTAATGGAAGCTGCAGTATAATAAGCGTCCAATGCTTGAGTGATCAATAATATGAAACAGTTTAGTTCAAATCTGACTTTACAACACAATTATTCGTTACTACGAAGTCCTTATGTACTATTTATTATTAGCTTATACATACAAACCCATTATAAATATATAACAAGATATAGATAACGTTAAAAAGCGCTCACGTGACCTGAGCTTGCATTTGGGAGCTATCTCGGGGGATGGTTTTCTTATTTTGCCAAAAGCGCAGGGTGGCGCCAAAGAGCCCACACAATGATCGGTACTTTCCTGACCTCACATTCCGTCCCAGATTGTCCAACTTCTTTAACGTTGATCACGTTGCAAGATTTAGGGCATGATCTAGTATTGTGAAAGTACTGATCGGAAATCATTCTGGCCATTCGAGTGTCGGATGCTTATTATATCGCAGCCCTAATAACATCTCTCTTAGTATTAATAAGAGATAAACTTAGCTTGTTAGACTTACCTCTTTTATTTTGTCCCTGCGAATTCTAGCTGTTGGATCTTTATCCTCTCCACCATATATAACAGGGTAGTGATCACTCTCTAAGGGAGGCACAGTTTGTATTTTAGGGGCTATCTCTGCCATATCAACTACACTCTCTATCATAGGCTTCATGAACTCTCCAGTCTTTGTTGATGAGCTAACACTTGCTTTGTTCAATGAATCAGCAATATCAGGTCTCTCTAAAACCTTTTGATTTTTTCTGTCTTCCTCTTCTATTTTGGCTAAGAGCCTGGCCCTATCTTCCAGTCTGTGAGGGTCCTGCTGACTTTCTATGTTATGTCTCAAAAGGCCAAGGGCTAGTTTTCCGGGAGTTTCACTAGCTTCGTCTCCATGAGGGGGTGGCGGAATTAAAAGTTCAGGTCCTGCTTTCTGCATATGCCTGTAAACTTTATAAACACTATTTACAGTTCCTGCACCCCTAAATTCAGGAAGGAAAAAGAAAGCACCAAAACATACAACACCAAACGTCAAAAATACTAACAGTATAAGATATTTTTCACGAGGTCTGAAGGATCTACGAGTTGATGTGGGTACTGGAGCACCATTTAAAAACCGCTGATAAGACGGCAAAATTCCTGTTGTTGCCATTATGACAGAAACACATCAGCACACACCTACCACGTACTATCACACTCACGCCATTTTTTGGACTATTATATTTTGTCACTTGGTTATGTTGGCTATGTGGTGGGGAGGTTTCAGAACGACAACTTACCAACACCAAATAGCATACGTCTTTAATGATTTTTATGAAAGAGAAACTTTGTTACTGTATAAAAATTACCAGATATCAAATGGAATACATTAAGTTCCAAACATATTGACATGATGTTTATTCTTTTAGTGACAAAAACTTAAATATAATTCAATATGTGTTTTTAGAAGTAATGGTTTCTTATAATTTTCAAAGCCTTGATAAACAGTTGTATTCTTCAGACTATGATTGGTCAACAATTTCACCTTCCTGGACATAAGTACTCCTCGGAGGACAACTTCTGTTGCCTATATTCCTTCTATAAATCTAATAAAATTAAAATTTTCAAAGTGTCTTATACTCCGCTGAATACTCGAACTCATACATTTATTTCTTCTGTGGAGACGTAATAAGAGAACATGACATTTCTGGTCGTATTTTATCTTGCAGACAAATGATAAATAAGGAAAAGATAGTATTTTTCAAACCTCTGAGTACTTTCACCACATTTTACCCAGCGAACGATTTAATAAACCTGGTTCTAAGCTACAGTAAGCTTGGAGGAGAAAGGTTGTTTTTCTTGGTATACTGGCATACCTTTTGCTGGTATACTGATAATTTGACTAACCCTGTTTGTCCTACTAAAATGGGCTTTAGC
This sequence comes from Homalodisca vitripennis, assembly GCF_021130785.1. Classification (NCBI taxonomy): domain Eukaryota; kingdom Metazoa; phylum Arthropoda; class Insecta; order Hemiptera; family Cicadellidae; genus Homalodisca; species Homalodisca vitripennis. Next base: position 95,576,466 of record NC_060210.1, read on the forward strand.
GTATAATGTTTCAATCAGTAAATGTCTTTTCTGTCGTGAACGTTTTAATATTTGCTTTGGAATATCCTGATAAATGAATCTTACCGATGGCCTAGACAACATTGCCTCCTATTTCTAAGAAATCTTTTAGATCAATCCATTAAAATTACTTTTTGTATAATGGAACATAAAGCTATTGGAGTAATATCTTATAAAAAATATTCATTTACGTAATACAGTTTTGAATATACACCTACACGAGGGAATTTAAACTGCACGATGGACATTGCATTAATGAGATACTTACTCATCTTAGTAATGTTGAGAAAACTTTTTCCAAAAAGAAACTTGTTGGATTACTATCAGACATATCTTTATTTAACGACTTAAACAAACTTGTTTTTGTTTCACTGAACTATATAAAATTTAACTATTTTTGCAGAATAATCCAACATTCATTGAATTAGAAAAGCGTTTTGAAACTAGATGTTATGTACGTATAACGTAATGCCTCCAAACAATATGAGTAGGTACTTCTTTGATGTGACCTCGGAAACCTTTGTAACGGCAGGATAGATTTTCCGCCCTCAACGCAAATGCCTCAACAATTTTCCCCACTCAATTAAATTTTAGCAAAAAATTAAATAGTATTAAATGTCCTTATTTTTACATCTTTTAGTGAGGGATAGCATAGCAGTAACCTTAAGCTTGTTACCATTCAAGTGCCTTGTAATACCTAACAGCATTAGTTTCACAATTAATTGGAAACGTCATTGCTCTCATCGACGAGAATAGAAAACGAGAGGCTTTGGTTTATTTGTCAACGACTGAAGGTCAATACTATCAGACATATTCTTAATTCTCCATGTAATTGTATTATTTAAGTTAATATGGATTGTGTTAATGGGGAAATACGTGTTGGGAACCGCTGCTCTAGAACCTGCTGGCCTATGGCAAATTTAGCCCTTCTGTACAAACTCCAAAGTCCAGACCTTCTGGGATCTATAAGCTTCTAGTACCTCTTTGGCAGCTCCCCACCTCTGACATTCCTGGCCTTTGGAGCTTATGGCCTCTAGTAGGTCTAAGCCTCTGAGAAGTCTGTTCTTTACAATAATGTTTCGTTGATTGTAACCCCAAGGAACCAGTTTCTTGGTTCGGACATGTCATTTCGTACTCTAACATAATCATCTGAGCCGAGCCTAACGTAATGCGATAAAAGGTTACAGGCTAGAACTTCAAATCGTCCTCAGAATATTATGTTGATAGCCATCAAAGACGTATCCAGTTGGAGGGATATGCGGGTTGTATCCCCCTCCATAGTTAACATTATTTTATGTAAATTTTAACTTGCGTTAGATTGAAATTATATTCGTAATCAAACCATGTTCATAGTTCAGTTTCGCTTTTATTTGTTTTGATATTTTATGTGAAGCAGCTAACAGACAGCACAACACAAACTTCTGTCTCGTATTTTTTGGAGAATGAAGAGTCCATGTGAAACCCGTATGGATAGAGTAATACAATAAAATCTGTACACTTTGTACACTCGCTTTGAGCGAGAATGATGACGGGACGACACGACGAGTAAATGGCAATGAGGACCTATCGATGTTGAACGACTAGTTATTAATAGTCTTAACATCGTTCTTATCTCTGTTGTTGTTGTTGACGTTAGTTGTGTAGTGACCTTTGTTAAGAATAATTGTCAACAATATTAGTTGTAACGATAAAATAAAAGTTCCAACCCCTTTAGTTTTCCGATTTTACTAATATAAAACTATTACTTCAAGTGCTGTTACTGTTACATCTTTTGGCAAGTTTCTACCAAAACTGTCTAACTTTGACATACAACAAATTAGATGTTTATCAAATAGTAATTTAGAGTTGACATACCTACAGAAATAAAATAACTGCCGATATGTTGGAAGTTAAACAATGATATGTTTAATTGATTTTGTAACATAATAATCAAACCTTCGCAAAATTGTATGTACACAACCTAAGTAAAGTAAGGAAAAATCGTAGTCTATTAAGCAATATTTGACTTGAGGTTTGTATTCTTTAAACGTATTTATTTTACAGAAAAGAACATTACGTTATTGTGTATACTGATTACAGGAATAAGGCATTTGTAATAATAATAATATTCTTACACGGGTTATTAGCAAGTAAATTTTGAGGTGATCCTAAATAATAGTAACCTTGAAGTGGTTTTTTTTTCAAGAGAATTAAATTAATATTATTTAGAATCAAAGTAAAGGACTGAATGTTTATACATTTTAAGATTTTAGTTTCTATTTTCTAACAATCACCTGGAGTTTTAAATACATTGTCTTTATTGAAAATAAAATAAAAAATAAATAACACATTGATAAATTAATAATGAGGGGAGTGTTGACACTATCTGCCGAAAACTATTCTCTCGCAGCCCAAGATCCAAGACCATCCGAAAGACATACGCATAAAAACCTTATTTGAAATTCTGAAAAAAAAAATCTTCAGGAAACTATACTATATTTCTGCCTTGACTTAACGTGCTCATTTTGACTTAACGGAAGCAACAGCTTTTCGAAGAAGTAAAGAAACCGCGAAGGTTGTGGAGAGATCATGATGAAACCTAAATTGAGATGAACATATTATATTAATGGTTTTAAGAAGGTAATACAGTACAGTAATAACGAAATTAGTGAGCTATAATAAATAGGTGCACATTGCACATTAGATTTTACGATTTCAGGAGCATATTTTTCCTTAAATATTAAAGAAAATGGAGCAATCGATATTAGTCTGATGCTGTAAAAATGTAAATTTATATATTTTTAGAACGAGTATAGCTTTAATAATCTTCGAATCTGTTGTGAAAACACTCTGAATTATACAGGAGTTGAACAAAAGAGTAAACATAGGGGATAGATAAAATAATATTCTTTGACGAGTATAGGAGACAAGTTAAAAATCAGTTGTAATACTATTTTTGAGAAGTATAAATGTATCCAGAGAGCCAAAGAACTTTATTTTATGAAAGGAATTGAATTCAACATATTAATTAGTAATGACAAATTTCATAAATGTAGATTGATAAGTGGTAAGACTGGCCTGTTTGCTGGAAGAAGCGGATTTATATTTTAATATACCAGAGTTGTTCTTGATAAAGCAATTCTGTAGACATTTCTTGGAGATTGTGTATGATATTCCGTTGAATTTCAATTCACCCACCTCGCGGTTAGATGACGAAGATTATAATTTTAATTATTGATAATTTTGTAGGTTACCCTGAAAGGGCCGCGGTTGGAAACAATCGAGTTAATATCATGGCCGGATTTTACTCAAACAATAAAGTTTTATGTTCAAACTTCTTTAATTTATAAAATTCTTTCATTCTCATGGGCTATAAACCTGTAAAATACAAGTATTTTGAAGTTCTTGTCTGTTATTTTTAATTTTGTGATTTAACCATTTTTGTTTGTTATAAACTGATATTTTTTTGTAAATTAAGGGAACGCTTTCTCAGTGTCTGTCTTATTGAAACAAATATTCCAATATTCTAGTTGCACTATTTCCCGAAAGTTTTATTTGGGTTTCCTAATAAAAATTTTAACTTTTATTTGTTAGGTTCAGCATACTTGGTACTTAGTAATTATGAATCCTTATCTTATATGTAACATTCTCGTGCAACAATGTTAGTTACCTTACTCCTCCGAAACGGCTTTACTAATTTTTATTAAATTTTATATGCATATTCAGTAGTTCTGAGAATCGGATACAATCTATTTTTTATACCCCGAAGTGTTCAGGGTGATCCACCAATTAAATTTAGAAGATCACATTTTTCAAAACGCCTGCATATTGGAAAATGCAAATACAGGTTCATTTGTTATATAGTCAAACACTATTAATATGTATATTTGTGTTTAAAATAAATTATGTATGGTTCAACATAAGGCTTGAATTTTAGACCACTTTATACTAAATTACATGTACGTGTACCTTGCGACTTTTTAAATTTTGTTGTTTCTCGCAGGACACCTCAGCCAACAAAAAGATTTTAATCTTCTATCATTCAATTTTTAAATATGAACAGTAATTACCATTAGTAAGTAATTTTTATTATCTATTAAACGTTACTTGAATGATTGTGTGTCTGTAAAATTAACTTGACTTTTTATTCAACCATAAACTATTCAAACGACTGCGATGAAATTTGCCATAGAGATTCTTAAAGTCCCTGAGATGAATATATGCATATTCTTATTTCTAAAATCCCTCCGGGCTACGCTCCACTGGTCTTTAAAGTAGCAACCTCTAAAGTTCTGAAATATTAAGTAAAAGAGTAGTTCTAATGTTATCAACCGTTCTGTGTAAACACTGTTAATCATTTTAAATTTGTTTATAATGAGTGAAAATATTTTTAACGTCGTTTTAGAGTTTATCTACTTCACAAAATATCCCAAAACATAAGATGGTCAGAATTTGACACCGAAGACTCCCTTTGAAGCAGTCGGCGAGAACTATGCCAGATGAAAATTCGCTGGACTGTGCTTTTGAACTAATGTACTAATTCCATCTCTAAATGTTCTAAAATATTAACCATGTTTTTCAGTTAAAAAGAGAACAATCGCGTAGTGTCATTGTTAACGTACTTTTAGCTGTGCATTTTAATCATTATTAAGTAATATCTAAAAGATAGTGTTACTATCTAACAAAGTAAATTAGAATAGCCATGAATATAAACTTTAACATATTTTCTTGATCGTGGCAACAAGGCAAACTCAACATTGGCGTCGTAAATAAAATTCACTCAAACCAGTAGTGGTCATACACGTGTAACGCCTACTAAATTGCTTGCAAAGTAGCGGGTAACTGCTAGGAGTAGATATATAAAATAAAATGTAGTCTGATATTTACTTTACATTTAAACATTGTTATTAAACCTAAATTATTTGTCTTTTTACAAAAGTGGGGTTATTAGAGCGGTGTATGTATATATTTTTTTGGTCAGAAAAGAGGCAAAATCAGCAATAGAAAAATATACTTTCAAAGTAAATTACAATGACCATAAATAAACCAGTTTTAAAATTTTGATCTTGGGAAGAAGGGGAACTCAACATTAGCGTCGGAAATATAATTTACACGAACCAGAAGTCTTCATACAGGTTTGCACCGTAGGTTTTAGAAAAGCATCCGTGTGAAGTATTGCTTTTCACACGGGCAATTATATGTGGCATGCTCTTGAGTAAGCAAACTGTTCAGTTAGCGTTACCTAAAGATTGGCTAGCAAAAAATATTGTAGAATCCATTGCGTTAAGGGGTTGTTGTTGTAATTAGTAATATTATCATATATGATAATTATCTATACAGAATCAATTATATTAAATGAGAAAATATGCATGTTTAATGTTTTGTAACTTTTATATTCCGTCATCGTATATAACGCTCCATGCTTCTTTCACTCATACACCACATTCTCACATACTAATAAGAATGTATATGGCAAAGCAGCGTTTGCCAGGTCAGCTAGTGCTAATATAAACATTTTAGTGCTATAAGTTGTACCAGTTTGAAATCCCTGGGCATACTTGTATGTACCACCTAGCGGGTAACACTAGAAACACACGTTATTAGTGACCGGCAAGCAGCGCCAAGCGGAGTGTCGTAGAACTAGTACAGCGCGCGTAGTTTAGAACTGTTAAACGTTGGAGTGTGGATTAAAATAATTAACAACCTAACTAAATTATAACAAAACTAAGTTTATTCCAACTAAAAAAGAATCCAACTAATAATTTACTATATTACTATTAATAGTAAATAGCTCAAATGTTTTATTTTAATAGGAATGTAAACGTGAATCTCAGTGTTTTGAATAATTAGTTTTTAGTTTACAAAATGCGTTTAATAACATATTTATAGCATGCATATTCTCCAACAACTTCAACACTGCGTGTTACTCTATGCATATGAATCTTTGTTGGTGATTTATTAAAAAATCCAATAGCGCCAAGTATTGTGAATGTGCGGGCCAGCTTTTTAGCTATAGTAAAATAAGCTGTTTCTCTTACAATTTCCAAGGTCCCTTCAGTGTGCTTAAAATTTGCAACACACAGTACATATAACTTTATTTAGAACTATAACTTAAACTCACATGTGCCTGTAGATTATTGAGAAAATCATGACTAAAAGACAGTAACACGCATTACTGAGGTGTTCTATACTCATACCAGTAGGATAATGTGGGATAAGGAAGTCCAATAGGTACAGTTAAATTGAATTCATTATTTACATTGTTTCAGCTTAATACTTTAAATTTCAATATATATTTCAACAGAAGATTGTATCAGATTGAGATATATTTTAACAGTTATATCCCCTCATGGAAAACAACTTTTTGCAGAAATTATAAAAAATATAAAGCAGTTAGCCTATAGATAGCATAATAATTCGATCTCTTGTGCTCAAACAAAAACTGTATTACCGATCACGATTGTAATGTACTGCTTTCGTAGTACACAATCAAGAGCAGGATACACTCTTGCGGCATTTCTCTGAACTATTTCATTCTCATGCTAGTAACAGAACAACATATACGGCATTGTAAAATTTTAATCTAAAGTAGGCCTATAGCTTACGTACACTAAAACTAATTAAAACAATTACATTTACACAGTATATTCATAATATTAGAAAATGTCAACGAAAAGATTAAGTGATTCGGGTAGTGAAACACTTGAAATCAAAGTGGTGGTGACACACTGGTATTGGTGAGACTGTAAATATCACAGAAAATATTGATTTTAGCTTCACATTATAATAAATAATGTACTAACTCTCATATGACATAAGCCTGCAACTTGTGCAATATATATTATGTTTAAAATTTATCCTACTCAATATTTTCATAGCTGGAGATTGATTATTTTAATTGTTCCGTACATAATAGTTTTATCTTGTTAAATTCGAGTACAGTAGGTCTGGTTGGTGGTTTGTTTACATCTCAATAAACCTATGGAGAATGTATTTTCTTCTATGATTTATTAGTTTGAACAGCGTGCGTAGTTTATCCCCCAATGACAATTCCTTTCAGCTTTACTGCCGTGCCCTACACATTTTATAGTCTGTTTTAAGGCCTACATAAAATCGTATAGAACTTTACTGTTGAGTGAATGTCCTTTATTTAACTAATATTCAACAATACCTGTTCCATGGGAATAGTAATCTATAACAATATTTTATCAATAATCACTAAGAAGCTTACGTTTTCCCAGTAATGTTCTTAAATTTCATTTTATCGTATTAAAACATATATATATATATATATATATATATATATATATATATATATATTATATATATATTTTTTATATTATTTAGGCCTATTCTTTAGTTAAGTTAGAGCTAACTGTCCAAATTGGTAATTTTTTTCTCTAGATCAATAGTTTGGATATCATGGAATATTAGACGCAGTATCAATACATTTCAGGTAAATGTTTAATCACAGAAGGACATACCAAGGACGTCAATACTAGACTGTCGCTAGAACGTTTATCATGTAATCATGGATACAATGATAATATTTATGCATGATAATTAGATTTTAATCAACTTTCTAAACGTTTAGCTATTTACTACTAATAAATCAACTATTTTTGTACACATTGCAACAAGAGAAAACATTTTCTACCATCATTCATCTATCAATATGCTTGGCTTTTAATACATGGCTTGTGTGTTTATCACTCGCTTATCAAAGGTAAACATTTTGTGACAGCATTTACGATGACGCTGTGAGTGCACTTCGATGTACCTTTTGTAGCGGACTGTGTCTGTAGGCTAGATAACGCGTTTTCTTCTAAATGTAAAACTAATTTACTTTCATAAATATATGAAGCATATACAAATATATATATAAATCTAGAACAGGTTCACAGATCATAAATAAATAAAATGCATTTATTTTTTAAGCGTTTCTCAGTACATAAATGTTTTTCAGAATAACTTGAGTTATAGCCATGCTATAAAAGGTGAACATAAGTTACTGTTAACAATTTTTCAATTATATCAATTAGTGAAAATATCAATTATTAGTGACAAAAATGCGAACGTTTCCTTACACCAATCATCTTTAACCAATAGAAATTTTTATTTTTAAACAAATCATGTTTTTTTCTTAAATTACACTTTGTTTTCACCATTATTTAATAACATTTTTGTCGCTTTACAAATACGTTTTGAAAGCTATATAATATTTCACATAGGAATAAAGGAAAGTTTATTACACAAAAAAGTGGCGAAGTAGGCTATAACTTTAAGTTTAGAGTAAAATAAGTAACAATATATACGAGAGGCCTATTGACTTCACGGTAGATCATGAGAAGAGGCCAGTTTCAGAAAAAAAGCCTCCCTGTTTTTATGCTTTAAGATGGTGTAATACAATTTTACCGTGTTCTCGTCTTCTAATGCTTAATACAGAATATATCCTGGAAAACAAGGTGTTTTTGAAATATGACAGTACCATAGAAGTAGCTAAAATGAAAATGGAATGGAATAAGCGATTTTGGTAGGAACCAGCATTAAAACTTTATTTTCCGTACACTTTGAACTCCTCGTACATGATATCAATTAATCTTCAGCCATGATCAGAAGAAGATCGTGGGTTGATTGGGACTGTCATGGTGGGGAGGGGGAGGGAAACAGTAAGAAGGAAAAATTGGAAATGAAGGGTTGTTGAATAAAACAAAAGTATTATTATAAACTGGTTTTATTTCGACTAAAAGGGCAAACAAAAACTCAATAATATAATCTATTTTATAAAAATCTAATCGTATATCCAGATGTGTGTGCGTTACTCATTCGCGTAAAAACATCTGGACGATTGTACTGAAATATTACGTGAAAATTTACGGTGTCCTGTTATTGCTGTTGATCAAGTTGGTTCTAGGAAACCGTTTACAATCGACACGATGACACTAATTGAATTAGTTAGTAAGTAAGTTATAATATTTAGAAAGTGTATAGAAAATATAAAATAGTTAGGAAAATGCTGGGACATAATACAAACACTCTTAAGAGGTGGGCTACTAATAGGAGCCACTAATAAAAGGTTCAGGCTGGCTGTAATGCTTCCAGGTATTACCACAGATTGCAGCGGTTGTTAAGGTTTTGAACATTTCCAAATGCCATAAAAATATGATATATTTTTGGATTGTGTTGAAAAAGAAAACGCATCACTTAATAAATATTATAATACAGTTGGTATTTAAACGTATCGGTAGTAATATTAATAAATTAGATCCATTTTTCGTTTCGAGTGGAACTGAAAATTTAATTTCAACAAGCTAAAAAGTCGATAAAGAGCTTTGCAGATTACGAGTTCCAAACTTTCCTGCAACTTTTACGCGAAGAGTACTAATCTTACTTATCTCTAGACTTGAATAATTCAAAGTCTTTGACTCATCAAACAAAATGAAATATCCCAGAGGATCTAATTTTACACTTTTATGTTGTTATTTTAAATTTTAAGAAGCGTTAAAGCGAATAGATACGATATATTATTCTCCTATTTCATTCATTGACCATATACTGCTCGTTGTACTCATTGTTTATTCTTCGATTAAAGAGGAATGCAGAAAGTGCGTGCGTGCGCGAATACATGCGTTTGTAACACACTGATCGTGGTAAGTACGTTAGTACAGAAAATGACACACATTACCGTACGTAGCTTTTCGTCTAACTCTCCTTTACAACCTTAGAACAGGTAATGTCGAAAAATGATCGTTCATGGCTGAATAGGAACGGTTTGGTTAAGATAGTTCTTGCCTTTCGCTCTGCTTATGGACAAAATATGTATTAATTCGTTGCACTCTCAAGTATAATTAGTTTTAAACCTATTTTATTAATATAAAACAATACTGCTGATATACTCTTCTCCTCTAAGTAAAATTAAAATCCCTGAAATCAGGCTCTCATTTTGTTTCGAAATTAATTTAAAACCAGCAGGAAACAAATGCAATAGGCATGACAATCTATTACCGAATACAAGGAATATCTGTTTATTTGTTGACACACACACACACACACACACACACACACACACACACACACACACACACACACACACACACACACACACACACACACACACACACACACACACACCACACACACATATATATATATGAGTCGCCAAATGCCAAAACAGGCTAAATCCAAAATTTAAAAAAGTTGAGATATTGATGACATTGAGTTCTGTATTACCTAGGCTACAGATTTGTCACTTCAAAATGTTCCAAAACCAGTTAAAAACTGTTTAAAATTAATATTTAAAAGTGAAGGTTGTTCCAAAATCAGTTATATCCTATAGCCATTCGGTTCCAAAAACAGTCATATCTGCACAGATGACAATGTTCCAAAACCAGCTATATCAAACTACAATAACTTACAATGTTTCATGTTTCTGTGTCAAAATAAGTTAAATCCCAAAAGACTTTTCCTATAGGGAACTGCTGATCATTTTCCTTCTGAATTAATTGTTTATTTTGTTGGCTAATTTTAAATTTCAAAGGCTAAAATAGTGTTATAAGAAGCAATAGCACTCAATTATTTAACATTATTTTAAAAGCTCCTGATTTGTTGTGTGTCATAAACATGGAGGCTGAACATACAGGAGGTATTTTAGAAGGTAGTGAAGGCGTTGGTATTGATATTATAAATGCTGAAGTTGTAATTGTTCAACAAGAAAATGTCAATATAATGGACATAACAGTGGAAACTCCACAAAATGTGGAACAAGTAGAGTTGGTAGAAGAGATGCCTGGCCCTTTGGCAAAGAAAAGGAAGAAAAACGAAAGAGCATGGAAGAAAACTGTTGCAAAAGTTGCTAGGTAAGTTAACAACATTTGGTAAAGAAAACTAAACTAGCCTAATCTTAACACTCATTTGAACTAAAATAACCTAACCTCAACTAAGCTAACCTAACCTCAACTAAACTAACCTATAACCGCAACTAAACTACTTAATCTCAACCAGCCTAAAGTCAAATCAAATCAAATCAAATCAAAACATCCTTTATTCCATATAACATATTACAATGCATTGGTTTGCGTCAACTTAGTACAATCATGTGTAGAGAACAATTTACATATGAAACAAAATACATAGGAAGGACTAAATAAATTATGTATTGCTATTAATGTAGTCATCTACAGAATAGAAACAGTGTTCAATAAGATAAGCTTTAAGCATTCTTTTAAAACAAAAATAAATCCTTTTCAGCTCTAAGAGCATCAGGAAGAGCGTTAAAAAGGGACGTGGCATTGTAAAAGGTGTGATGTTTAAAAAAAGTAGTGGAATGGTAAGGAATATTCAGTTTATGTTTTTGTCGAAGACTGTATCCCGACTGAGGAACAAGGGACCGGAAAACACCATGGTTCTGCTGTAAGAAAATCAAGGTCTGAAAAACATAAATGCTTGGGAAGGTAAGCAATTTAAGTTCCTTAAAAACAGGCCTGCAAGTCTCCATTCGACGGATGCCAGCTACTATTCTCACTGCCTTCTTCTGCAAGACAAAAAGCCGTTTTGTACGACAACTTTCCGATCCCCAGATTGTCACCGCATACGAAAGATAAGGGACAATTAGAGCGTAGTAGGTTGTTAAGAGGATCGCAGCGTTTGTTAAAAGGTGCCAGTCTACGAAGCACAAAGATTCCCAGAACAAAGCTTACGTGCTACATAATCGATGTGGGATGAAAAATTCAGGTTTCTGTCTATAGACAATCCCAAAAACCTAACTTGCTGTTCAGAAAGGATTTCCTTATCATCGACCCAAACGCTGAGATTTATTAATGCTATTAGATGAGATTGCGAATTCAACAATTGCGGTTTTAGCAGCATTTACCACTAGACCATTTTCCCTAAACCATTGAACAATCTTATTAGACTCCACAAAAGTGCTAACCTCATGGCCTCACGACATTGGTTTTCCATTACGATGGACGTGTCGTCTGCAAACAAACACAACTGGGCCTCCGCATTACAACTCCTGAGGTCGTTTTACATATATAATAAACAGAAGAGGGCCGAGTATGGAGCCCTGTGGCACCCCCGCCTTAACGCCTCAGCACATCCGAGTAGCATCGCCTCACAGTGCCTGCAGCATCGATGAAGGACACTTCTACGGCCTGTCGACGATCCCTCAAATAAGATGAAAGCCATTGGTTCGCCACTCCTCGAACTCCAATGCCTTCGAGCTTTTCCAACATGATGTCATGGGAAACCACATCGAAAGCCTTCCGAAGATCGAAAAAGACACCGGAAGCAGACCTACCTCTATCCAAGGCATTTACTATTTTGTTGATGAGCGTAAACATTGCATTGACAGTTTGACCGTCCTTTAACAAACCCAAACTGATTCTCAAACAAAATACTGTTGTGATTAATAAAAGACCATAATCTATTTAAGACTGCCCTTTCAAATATCTTTGAAAACGTTGATGTGATAGATATTGGTCTAAATTATCGAGTTCATCCACTCTTCCTTTTTTAAGCAAGGGCTTCACAACAGAAAGCTTCAACAAATCTGGGAAAACTCCACCTTCGAATGAACAGTTAATAAGGTGAACGAGTGGGTCAACAAAACATTCACTACATGACATAAGCAATTTAGATGATATCCTGTCGCAGCCAGAAGACGTCTTTGGCTTCAAAAGACCTGATGATATCTGTTTATCTCTCTCCTAGTAACTGGGTGATAAGAAAAATGAAGAGATGTACACAATCCAGGCTGCACATAAGAATGAGGAATACTGGATGAGGTTGATGCACTATTAGACACATCAATAAAAAAATTTGTTAAACATGTTTGAGACCAGTTTTGGATCACTGATATCAACTCCCTTGTCATCTTTGACGGTGCGGGGGACATTACATGGGGACTGATTCTTCCCTCTACTTTCATTAACGATCTCCCACATAGTTTTGACTTTATTAGAAGATTTTTGTATAACATCAAGCACCTTAGATGACTTAGCAAGCCTAACACAAGACTTGTATTCTCTCTTCAATGATAAGTAATTGCTTTCTCCTCAGATCAGAAGAATCCAAATCTTTAGTGAAGCAATACCACTGGAGAACCATATCTCTAAGTTTCAATTGGTGATCACTCAAGGACACTTTGCTGCGTGAGGCACCTTTGCGAACTCTTCTTTCTTTTCAGGAAAAGCCTGTTCAAAATAAAAGGAGATTGAAGATTGGAATAGACGCATTTTTATCATTTATAGTCCAGCCTCGTAAAACATTAGACCACGTTTCCTTGTCAATTAGATATTTGAAAATACGGATATTATCATCAGAAAACGATCGCTTGAGATAATACTTAGGATGACTTGAGTCACTTGAAGTGGGTAGTTTGACACTGATCACCAGTGCATGGTGATCGGACAATGCAGTAATTAAAACGGAACAACTACAAACGTCATCAGAGAGATCGGTGTAAACATGGTCAATCAGGGACTTGGAGTTTTTAAATTCCCTGGTATAAGATTTTACCTTATTTTTAAGGTCATGAGAAGCCATGGTGTAAATCAAGTCATCAACTTTACCATCAGACACAGACAAGTCGACATTGAAGTCGCCCACAACAATGGTTCTGATATCTGGGACTTATAATTTTTCCAGACATTCTGATAAATAAACACCTGTAAAATGTCTCGTGCTCCTGTATTGAGGACGAAAAAAGGCTGTGGCTTATAAGCAGTGATTATCAAAAATGAGGTGTTACTAAGGTGAAACCTGGCAGCAGCAAGCTCGCACCTGCCCTCCAGACAAAAAACGTGAGACATCTATTACCTCAGATTTGATTGAAGACTTACTATAAATACATACACCTCCCTTATGAAGAGTTTTTCGACAGTAGGCTGTGATGCCATTATATCCGTAGAAAGATGCAACTTCAAATTCAAAGTCTCTTAAATGGTGTTCCGAAAGGCAAATTATGTCTGGATCTTCAGATTCAATGAACATTTGAAAATGGTCAAAACTTACTTGAAAGACCCTGAACATTATGGTGAACTATCTTTAGTTTGGCAAGGTGAACTGTGCTCAGCTACAGTGGTAGGGTCATTTGAGACAGATCCTCTAAAAAATGTTCTCCTTGGGTGATATCAGATGGACTGCAAGGAACCTCCTCGGGCAGAATTGGCTCTTTTGAGGCATTTTCCTCCAAGCCCAGGAATTACACTAACAGTGTCATATCCCTTTTTAAGACCGAAGGCAACAGAAAACACTTCTGAAAACAGAGTTCCTAGCTGATGGCTACCTTTGCTATTCAGATGCCTACCATCTCTGGCAAGATGTTGCTTCTTCACCCAACAATTTGCCTCAACAAACATTACACCAAAATTGTTGCACATGACATCCAGCTGATCATTAAAATCAAACAAAGCTCTATATGTTATATCAGACCTTACTAATATGCTATTAACAAAAACCATAGTATTAGGAAAATGGGTTTTGGTGGGTGAACAAAAGGTCGGCCATGTCATGGAGGGCCTCACGCTTTCCATGGCCACCGTTATAGCCAGCACCCTCCATTATACCATCTTTTAAGATTGTTTGTTCCCACATGAAAATATATGACAGAAATTTTTTCACCAGTGTACTTCAACAATTTCTCTTTTATATCCTTAATTTTGCCACCCGGACAAAGTTCCACTATTGCTCCCTTCTTAAAGCTTATTTCACTTGCATATCGAATAATTGAGTCACCTATTAATAACACATTTTCATTTAAATCTAGAGTTTGTTACTTCCGTTACTCACATCTTCGACCAACAACTCACTTTGAAGAGTAGACTGATTTTTAGTCATTGTAATAGGAGTCATTACCTGTTCTTTCTCAGTCACAGACTGAGTTTTAGTGTGGCGCATTAATTTAAACATGGTCTTTCTTGAAAATTTTTTTATGCTTTGACATTGAACTTTGAGATTTTTGTTTCCATGTTCCAGATACATTTCTTATGTAAGAAACTTGTACATCAAGTGGTTCTTGTGAACCTAAACTACTAAACTTATTACTACATTCAAAGCGAGCTGACTGCTTTGCAACCGGCTGAGTTTTATTTCGTTCCCTTTAGTTTTAGTTTTTTTTTGTTTTAACTAACTTCCAGCAATTTTCTGCTGATTTCTTGAGTATTACAGGACTTACAATTTGTTCGGCATTATCACTAAAGCTATCAGCTCTTTGACAGATAGATTTTTCTATTTACAGGAAGATCAACTACATCAGTTTTATTTACAGAGTCATCAGGCAAACTCGACCCATCATTGGAAACCATTCGAGAAATGGTTTTTGTACATGAGAACAACAAAAATAGTTGAAAATGAACTTTGCATTTAGGATTACATTTATCCCACATTCATAACTATTGTTTTGCTGAGTGCAACTAACAGAAATCAAATTTTCAGGTGGGATTTTTCAAGTTTGGTAAACAGTTGTAAGAGCAGGAAGGTCATTAAATGTTACTAGAGAATCTAGATGATAAGCCTGGTGTCTAGATTTGTCAATAAAAAACAAGAGACCAGTGAGAACCATTCCCCCCATTAGCCTCACCCAGGATATCACTAACAGCAACAAACACATAATTGCATGCCTGATAAGATGGAGATTTTAAAAGATCCAAAAGCCAGTGTTACTGTCTTTTTTAATCAGATGTGACACGGAGGGACTGACAAATAAGCACTGACCCATATCACCTACACTACTTTGCATAGATGAGAAATAATCATGGATGATATTATCATCTAACCATTTATCAGTTGTCATTTGTTTAAGATTAGAAATTTCTTTCTTTGCTAAATCAAACTTTAGGTTCAGATTCTCTATACATTTATTTTTGTTTTCATTTTCAAACTTAAGAGTCTTAATACTATTAGACCTGTCATCTAACTTAAGCTTTGTAAGAGTCTTTTTCGGCAGTGATGGATGAGATGTGCAGATCCCGCTGTCTCAGAGAAGCCTGCAGTGTCTCAATGCGCTGGCTCAGTGAACGCATTTCTGACGCGCTGCTTGGTCCTGGATTCTGAAAAGACGTATCCTTTTCTCCTGTCTTACGTCCTTCTCTAAATTGAGTTTTGACTCTAGCACTTTCACTTCCGCACTTAGAGCCTGGAGATCGTCCTGTTTATTTTTACACTCCACATTTAAAAGGTCCAAAAAACGAAGCAAACTGGTAATATGTACAAATAATGCTTCAAAATCAAAGTAATTCAGCTTAGGCCCTAACTTAACTACAACAGTTTTTGACAACGTTTGCGATCTATAATTTGTTTTTATTACAGGTTAGTATTTTTTTAAAGGTATAGGAGAACTAATAATCCCTATTTTGTTTTAGACACCGCCCGAAGGGATTTCCACAGATGCCTAGTTGTAAACATTCGGCCAAAAGTAAGTACCGCTGCGCAGAACTTTCCCTGCAGGATGTTAGAAAGATACATCAGCAATACTATAAAGACGCTGACCTTCAATCAAAGAAGAATTTTATTCTTCAGCACGTCATTGTTTCCTCAGCAAAAAGGACTCGTCTTCTAGAAGGTATCAAATCAAAAAGAAATGTAAGTACTGACTTTTTCTTACCTAAAATGAGGAACAACAAAACTGAGAATGTTAAAGTATGTCGGGCAGCACTACTTACAATTTTGCAAGAGAGTAAAAACCGAGTGCAATTGATTTGCAAAAAGTACCTGGAAACAGGCGTCGTACCTTTGGAGACTCGTGGAGGAGCACGCCAAGTTGATAAATATAATATAAAGAAAGACAGCATCAAATATTTTATTAAAACATTTATTCCAGTACAAAAACACTATTGCAGAGCGAAAAACAAGCATAGGCAATACCTTCCAAGTGAGCTTAACATTACAAAAATGTGGAAAATGTATATTGAGCAGCATCCAACTGAAGAATTAAAGTGTGAGTATGACTTTTTCAGGCTGGTTTTTTCTGAGAACTTTAACATTGGTTTTGACGCTCCGTACACTGATAAGTGTTCAACCTGCACAAGGCTTGAGTGTGAACTAGCCACAGAAAAAGATGCAGGCAAGCGTGAAACACTAAAGCTAAACCTAAAAGCCCACAAAGTCCGTGCAGACAAATTCTACAAACTTTTGCAAGAAAATAATGATAAAGAGCTTATTCTGAGCTATGATTGTCAGAAAAATCTTGTCCTTCCTAAAATACCGGACCAAGCCGCATACTATAAGCGCCAGCTATATCTATATAATTTTGTGATTTGTGAGGGACATTCTAAAGTCCTCTTGAATTCAGAAAACACCTTTTCTTACCTCTGGACTGAAAACCAGTATGCAAAAGGGTCCAGTCAAATTGCATCTGCTGTTTACCACAGGTTAACAAGCGCTAACATGGAAAATGTCACCACAGTCAAACTTTTCTCTGACGGCTGTGGTGGCCAAAACAAGAACACAACTGTTGTCGGTATGATTGCTCATTGGCTCCTGAAAGATGCACCTAAACATGTTACTAAAGTTGTACTACTCTTTCCGGTAGTCGGCCATTCTTTCATTCCCCCTGATAGAGTGTTTGGAGTACTTGAAAGGAAATTTCAAGATCTGAGTGTAATCAACAATCCCAATGAGTACACTGAAATAATTGAAAAGCACTGTACTGTTGTGAAACTTGGGACGGATTGCCCTGTGAGTGATTGGAAAACTCTAACCGATGCTGTTCTAAAAAAACCAGGACAATGGCATTTTCAATTTCAAAAGGCCAAGAAATTTATCTTTTCAAGAAGTAAAAGTAATCCAAACTCCATCCTGGTACAAGGAGAAGCAAACTATGTATTTGAAATCGGCGAGAGTAAGTCAGTAATGAAAAGGGGGAAAAATTTTGACAATGCAGTTTTGAGAGTGATACAAGAAGGACACCCAGTGAAACAAGTAAAAATCAATGATGTGAAATGCTTGCTAAATCTCCACTATGGAAATGACTGGCAACGGGAGCCAAAGTTGAAGTTTTTCAAGGACTTATTCCAGCTACCTACCACCAATCAAGGCGAAGAAGATGATGATGATGATTTTGAAATAAATGAAGAGGATGAGCCTATGATTGAGTGAAAATATTTTTAATAAACGACACATTTATTTTATAAACTCTGTAGATAAATAAATTCATGGTTTTGTATTGAAAATGAATACGATTGTGTTCATTAATCCTAACCTAACTTTACCTAACAATATAGGCTACAATGTTTTGAGAAAAAAGGATTTAATAATATAAGGTTCTGTTTTTAACTTATTTTGGAATGGTAAACGCAATTTAACTGGTTTTGGAACCAAAGTTAAAAAGCAAATGGCGGAGAGTAAGTTTCCAAAAGCAGCTAAATTATAGTTACTGTTCCAAAACAAGCTATGCCATATATTTAATCGGCTGCAGTAATTATAACTTTTGTACCATTTTTTAGCAATTTTAAAACAATATAACTAATTTTTTAACCTTTTTTTTTAAACAAAAATCATAAAAATGTAATGGATGTGAGAAAAGCAATCAGTTTTTGGCATTTATCTAAAAAACTTGCAGAGTGGATTTAGCTTGTTTTGGCATTTGGCGACTCATATATACAGGGTGAGTTTTTTAAAGTGATCCAATAGCTAACTTTTTAATTACACGACTTAGCACCACACTTTAAATTTGGAACTTGCTCAATTTTAAGGTTCACTCAGGGATACACTTTCAAATTTTTTGAAGATGGCCGCCATTTTCCAATATGGCGGTCAACTTTAAAATCTCTTATGGAACACCCTGTATTTTATGTTGTTTTTAGATTCTACTCAACAAAATAATACATTTTTGCTTTTGAGAGTTTTTCAATATCTCTAATGGTTCAGGAGCTACGTGGACTGGAAGTTTTCATAATTTTTGCCAATATGGCGGCCAACTTTAAAATATTTTATGGAACACCCTGTATTTTATGTTGTTTTTATATTCTACACTACAAAATAAGACATTTTTGCATTTTAGAGTTTTTCTATATCTCTAATGGTTCAGGAGCTACGTGGACTGCAAGTTTTCGGATTTTTTCGGACTGATGATAAAAACTTGCAGTCCACGTAGCTCCTGAACCATTAGAGATATAGAAAAACTCTTAAATGCAAAAATGTCTTATTTTGTAGTGTAGAATATAAAAACAACATAAAATACAGGGTGTTCCATAAAATATTTTAAAGTTGGCCGCCATATTGGCAAAAATTATGAAAACTTCCAGTCCACGTAGCTCCTGAACCATTAGAGATATTGAAAAACTCTCAAAAGCAAAAATGTATTATTTTGTTGAGTAGAATCTAAAAACAACATAAAATACAGGGTGTTCCATAAGAGATTTTAAAGTTGACCGCCATATTGGAAAATGGCGGCCATCTTCAAAAAATTTGAAAGTGTATCCCTGAGTGAAACTTAAAATTGAGCAAGTTCCAAATTTAAAGTGTGGTGCTAAGTCGTGTAATTAAAAAGTTAGCTATTGGATCACTTTAAAAAACTCACCCTGTATATATATATATATATATATTATATATATATATATATATATATATATTGTATATATATATATATGTTATCCATAAGACCAATGTAACAATGTTCTCACCATCATCGAACTTAGTGCTGCCTGTAGAAATTAAGTTTAATGCAACATTTTCAATGAACAGGTCAATTCGTGTACTTGATATTGTCCGGACAGACATACAGATAGAAATGCAAATGTCCAGCCCTTCAAGAGATAGTCTTCGCTAACTCTCAACCAATAAATATCCTGTAATTTTTAGCAGATTTTATGTGGCCTAGTTGTTATGTGGTTATGTTGTAGTTACAAGATGTCACAAACATGCATATACATATGTACACACAGCTCTTTTTGTTAGAAGCCTACTTTTGTTAAAAGATAACTTAGATAGGTTTCATAACAGTGTTTAAATATACATATAAAAATAGGACTACATTGTCTCTTATATCTGCACAGTTAGCAGTTACCCGCTGCTTTGCACGCAATTTAGAAGACGTTGAACGTTTATGACAACTGCTGGTTTGTCTTGTTGCCACGATCAAGAAAATACGTTAACTTTGTTGTTAGTATGTTTTGTTCCATAGTTGTTTTTGTTTTGTTTCCCGATCAAGAAAATACATCACATATCAGAGAAGCCTACTTCTGTCAATAGGAAACTAAGATGGGTTTTATATCAGACTTTGTATTTATAGTAATCAGTCTTAAAATTATAGGGTTTTTAATATTTTAGAACATTTAAAACTGGAATTGGTACATTAGTTCAAAAGGACAGTCAAGCGAAATTTAATCTAGTAGGCTGTAGTTCTTATCGACTGCTTCAAAGGGAGTCTTCGAAGTTAGAACTTATGTTTTAGAACATTTTTAAAGTATATTAGTACTTACCTAATCGCTAAAAGCTAAAACTATGTGATAAATTATGTTTTGTTTAGATAATTTACTCATTTATATTGTTGACAAATTGAAAATGATAAACAATGTTTACACATAGCACTTGAAACATTTATATTTGACAGTTGACAGGTTCATTAAATTAATATTACACCACTTTAGAGATGGGATTTTTCGATACCGTACCTTAAAGACCAGTTGGGCATAGCCAAGAGGGATTTTCGAAATATGAATTCATATCAGGAACCGTAAGAATTTCCATATAACATTTTAGAACAATCGGTTGAGAAGATAAAGCGTGAAAAAAGAAACAAACAATGCATTTTCGCATTTATAATATTATTAATATGAAAATCAATCCTTCCCAATAGCGACATCAAAAGTCATAATGGTTACAATGTTAAAAAACATGTAATACTTCACAAAAGTTTAATATATTAAATACATATACTATTTGCAAGTAATTATAAGGTTTAAATATAATAAATAAGTTTTTCTAAAATTTAGACTTGGTTTTTGTGCAAACAGTTCGAAATGATCATTGCAAACTTACTCGTATTCACTTTTATTGCTTCGAAGTTACAGTGTACTTTTAAATCTGTATACTTTTAAATCTGTGCATGGCAACCACATGAAGACTTCACGAGACAATAAACAAATCAATTTACTAAATTATATTTTTTATAACAAAATGTAATAGTTTATTGTGTAAAATGGAATGTGCGTTCATCGTAATACTTATAAACAAATAAACACCGTATACAAACATCGTTTTTCCTTTCTTGAACCACACTAAAACCAGACTCTATTAGGAGTAAATTCTATTTCGATTTAAATAAATAAAAGGTTTTGTGCTTATAAACTGCAAATTGGCTCAAGGTCTTAGACTAAAAGCACTTTCCCGTTTTGTTTTACAATACAAAATGAGAAATAACACATATAACAACTTCCTTTCGAAACTTTGAAGGGCAGTCGTTTCTGAGATATAGATGGCATTTAACAATGTGATATCATATCTATTATCTAAAATGTTTGAAAGGGTTTGTATTATCAGTATTGCCCTCATACAGATGCAATAGTCCTAATCTAAATGTGTGTATGCTTTGGGTTTATACTGCTTTACAATAAATTACAACACAGAAATGAGACGTGTGTTCTGTTACGTATGACTAATAACAGTTATAATATATTTTATTCTGTACAACATTGAAATAAAAGAATCGTTATAGTATACTCATCTCACTCCATATAAGTATACCATCTAGTATACTCCATCGAAAATGCAAACGCAACTGTAGAAATTCTTTACTACAAGGCTACGTTCCTTGTTAAAGTATAATAAGTAAAGCGATGAGCAAAAGTTTTAACTGAACCATTCACACAGCACGGAGAATACCTGGTATTACTTTTCTTAATTTTAAAGCGTAATCCTCATCCGGGGATTTATTCTACTCCACACATGTGGGGATCAGCTTCACCCAAGCTGATGTTTTATTCATGCACTATGCAAACAGATGTAGCACTCCTCTCGATCTATCTACAGCACCATGAGGTAGAAAGTTTTACCAGTAATATTAATATTGCCAGGCGCAGAAATGCTTGCAAACTGTGCGTAATAACTCATGTATGTACTCTATATGACGACAGCTCTTTGTGATCAGTGCATTCAGCATTATGAGTGGATTACGATCGAAATAACTTATATGAGGGTAGTAAGGTGAGCCGTATTCGAATAGTTTATTGTCAACTGAACTATCACAGATTCCTGTGCAGTAAAGATAGTCAGTATCGATAGCCTTTCAAAACCAATGTTTTCAAATCGAGATTTATTAACTAGCCGCACGGAATCCTGAGCACTTCAGTTTCATACGATCGGACATAAAGCGTTCGTATTTTCCCTTGAAATAAGAAACGGCAATCCAGAAAAAATACATGGAAAGGTCAAAGGTCAATTCAAATACATTTCTAAAGTCTATAATCTTTTATTGAGACAAAAATTACTCATATTTTGCACGGAATAATTAAATAAAAAAGCTCACAAATCTTGTGCTGTAAATTTCATAAATTACTTTGAGTAAAAGGCATATATATAGAAAACAAATCATACTATAATATGACAATGACGTATTTTTTTGTTTATGATGATCATATAGTAAGATGAATACAATAACTCCAAAGCTGTTTCACTCTCATACCGGTAAAATAATATACATTATGATGGTGGGCACAATAAAAGCCAGAAATTTAATTTTTATTCTATAGTCTATAATACAACTTAAATCAGTTCCATTGGTTCTGTGCTTAAAACACTACTATACATATGAATGATTTGAATATTGATAAATCTCTATTTGTGACTTATCTTGAGTTTTTTTAGTCAATAAGATTGTTTACATTTCATCATCTGACAAAACTAAATACGAAAAGTACATTATACAGAGTGTTTATTAATAATTTTACCATTTGATTTTTAAGGTCAAAATAAGTAAGAAATGTCTGATAAAGAATAGACAGTACTATTTTGTTTATTTTACCGTATCACGTTTAATCCTTGCAAAATATTTGGTCCAATTAAGACCCAATTTAAAAAGGAACTTCAGAAAAACATAATAATGTATTATAGTTCTAAATGGCGGTCATATAATATTTTTAAAGACATTTGGAGGCCATTGTTTAGATACATTTATTTTTTTTAATGTCTCTTAATAATCTTCTTGAAAGTAATACATATTTCTTTTTGAAAAGTTTGAAATTTTAATTACTTCCATTTCCAAAGAATAATTTCCTTTAGAAGTTTCCTTTTCTTGAAACTGCAATAATAAAAATCGATTGGTGTTTTCCTTATGTGAAGAGGCATTTCTATAAGGTTTCCATATACGGGATGACGTTTAAATGTCTTGCCCTACTTTTCTCACATCTCTTCAGAACTTGACTTCAACCTGCTGCTGATCATGAATGACAAGTACTTAATTGTGACTGAGTTACATTTTCAGTCGCAATCTTGGATCGGCATTATTTAAATTAGGTAGATACAAACGTTTTAATGTAACAGTGATGTGATACGTGGTTTTAATGTTATTTTTTGCACTAAGTAATTTACTTTATAAGGTGCACTTTAAAGACAGTCTTTGTGGACAGAGTATAGCTTATTAATGTTAAGATGTTGGAGGAAACTATGAACATCTTCTTAAATGAAGGCTGTTTATATATATATATATTACAGATAAACAACAACAGATAAAAGTTTTAAAATTGCATTCTCATTAAAAACTGCAATTATGTAACAGTTACGTATAATTAATAGCCAAACACTAATTGTAGTCGCTAAGCTTATGTATATGTATGTTTAAAATAATTTTCTGGTTGAACTTAAAACTTTAGTGATAGACCACTCTATACTAAAGTACATGTATGTATACAATGGCTATAAATATACACTTTTGACATATTTTCTTTATTGTGGCAACAAAGCAATTACATCGGCGTTGGAAATATAATTTACTGAATCAGAAGTGCTCATACAGGGGCTAAGCTTACGAAAAGCGTGCGAAGCCATGGGAAACAGTTAGTATGTTATAATTATTTTGATTTAAGTAGCCACCGTAGAATAAGTGCTGATCAAAACCTTTTTGTTATTGCCAAAGGTACCAATATCTTAAAAACGAACAAAGACATTAAGGAACTGATTGCGGATCGTGTATAGTACAAAAAGTACATTGAAATCATTATGACGACACCACTTTTACATTAAAAAATTATATCTAATTCTATTATGGCGGATCCAAGATGGCGACCAAAAAATAAACAAATAAAAATGAAGTAGTTGCTACTCAACAATATTCAGCTATAGTCCGGAGTAAATATCTGAAGAAATGTGGAAAAAGTAGGGGGAGGGCATGGTTTTTTAAAACTCACCCTGTATAGACGTGGGAACGTGAGTGAGCTTTTAATAAAACAGTAGACAGCTCTTCGTTTTAACAACTTTTCATTCTTCGGTAGAAATACGTCACTTTCCCGGCGTGTTCTATCATAGTGTAGAACGTAGTGTCGCAATTTTTCATCAATTTTAAAGAATAAGATAACATTGGCCATTGCCGTTACACCACGTAATGCGTAACAAACGTCGCTAATCTGTAACAAATATGTAATCTATAACTCATTCATAACTGGAGCAGTCCTGAGGTCAGATAGACAGACGATCTTTCTGAAAACAAATAGACGCAAACAATACAGTTTTTTTTAAATTAAAGAATCAATCTTTGGTCTTATTTTCCCCATCTTTAAGTGTCACTGGTTGGTGCGGGGATCTTATTAATAATGCGTGGGGGGGGAGGGTGAATCGATAAGTACAAGAACAGCATTTATATCAATGAATATCAGTGCAATATGTAATGTTGTCCAACATCCACAGTGAAAATATAATTTACGTCTTGTAGTTTTAAATTATTTAAGATTTCATATCAATATGTAACTGTCTCAATTCCATCACTGAATTACAGGGATTGAGTTTCATCGTTTTTGGAACAGAAAGAGTTGCACATGTCTGTGCAATTTAGTATTACCTACTTGTGTTCGTTTGCCGGTCCCATGACAACTGATATATACATGCATGTAACATTTAGAGTATTGTATTATTATCTTACAGCACTTGAAGACGAACTCGTTCTTACTTTAAATGTAAACTCGTGATTTTGTTCCATTTCAACTGGCTACCCACCGCAAAATTTGAAGTTTTTTCAAAACACAATTATTTGTACTGTAATATGATACAACGCTTTTTTCGTCTATCAATGAATCATAAGGAATATTGTCGTTCTTTAAACGCTGTAAATGTGAACAATGTCTTGAAAATGTACACAGAAAAGCATACCGATTCACTTTCTATAAGACGCGAGATTCTCTTGGAAGTAGAATGATAAAACTTGATTACTATTTTCTTTGTATAAAGGTAATATAATTGCAATTTAAAATTTTTGTTCTCAGTATGCTCTGTATGTATCTTTGGAAATAAAAAAAATACATACGTTTCCAAACCAACCATGAGAGAGACTTAAATTAATAAGAGCCAATAAAAGGAGCAAACTGGAACACGTACCGGTACTGTTTTCCAGCACACTTGTATTACACGATTGAAGCGGTGGAACATGTGTACCTAGTCAGCGTTCCCTGATGTAAGCAGAATTTGCAACAGTGTTTGAGTATCGCTCACTCTGAACAATTAGCTGTATAAACAGTGTAGCTTTATTTTTGGTTATTTTTTTAAACGAATTTGGCTTTTCAAATTAAACATTTTCCAGTAAATTGGGATAGAAGAAGTCATTTAAATTTCTGTTGTTATTCTTTCAACGAGATGTTTGTAATCAGTTAACTATTCTGGAATAAATTAGTTTAAAATGTATTGTTGATATAATAATCTTTTCCACTATTAATATACAGGTTTGTTAATTCAAATATATCCAATGCCATTTAGCTCAAAATTAATAGTCAGCGATAAAAACGAAGCATCATTGGCTGAGCTTTAGCGAAGCCTAGTACTTGAGATGCTAGAAGAATTACACTTCTGCCTCCGTGTCTGTATGTTCGAACTAACCTATAGGGTAAAAATTGTGCATGGATGGAACAAAGCTTTTTTTAAAGTTTCAGCTAGGTGATTTTACGTTTACTTCAGTGCTCTAACAAACAGTAAGTAAACACTGCCATCTAGCTACCAGAATTCGGAATCTTGACTTTAAGTTTGGATGTAGAAAGGCATTCATGTAAACAAGAATACACACACCAACTATATATATCGATCGATGTAACAAAGACATGAATTCACACGTCAGTGGGCACACACGCTAAGTAAACGCAGCCAACCAGCTAGCTGAATTCTTCAGCCTCCTCTTACACATTTAGATGTAACAAAGACATTTATTCACACATCAGTGGGCACACGCGCTAAGTAAACGCAGCCAACCAGCTAGCTGAATTCGTCAGCCACCTCTTACTCATTTAGATGTAACAAAGACATTTATTCACACATCAGTGGGCACACACGCTAAGTAAACGCAGCCAACCAGTTAGCTGAATTCTTCAGCCTCCTCTTACACATTTAGATGTAACAAAGACATTTATTCACACATCAGTGGGCACACACGCTAAGTAAACGCAGCCAACCAGCTAGCTGAATTCGTCAGCCACCTCTTACACATTTAGATGTAACAAAGACATTTATTCACACATCAGTGGGCACACACGCTAAGTAAACGCAGCCAACCAGCTAGCTGAATTCTTCAGCCTCCTCTTACACATTTAGATGTAACAAAGACATTTATTCACACATCAGTGGGCACACACGCTAAGTAAACGCAGCCAACCAGCTAGCTGAATTCGTCAGCCACCTCTTACACATTTAGATGTAACAAAGACATTTATTCACACATCAGTGGGCACACACGCTAAGTAAACGCAGCCAACCAGCTAGCTGAATTCTTCAGCCTCCTCTTACACATTTAGATGTAACAAAGACATTTATTCACACATCAGTGGCAACGCAGTTTTATTTAACTATGGTTCGTACATATTCTCATAATGTGGCTAAATTATTTTACAGCTTAGTTTACTAATTAGAAAGCAGTGCACTTTTTAACATGAGAAACGTTTATTCTGCGCGTGATCTTTATCACGCATTTGAGTGGGCGTTTTTGCCAGTTATCCCAAAAAGACGGCTATTTGATTACGTTTAACTGAACCGACCGACTTTAGCGTGTTTAGAATATCGATTTTACTAGATTTGTACTCATACATTACACATTGGCTATCGATTTCTGTACTATCTCCCTTCAACTCACGTTATTATGTAGTCTCAGAGGAATTCCTCTAGGTTTGTTTACATAATGTAATTTATAATATCATAAATGTATAGTTCAGTATACACAAATAAAAGTTATTTAAATAGTTTCATTTTCATTTTCATGCACCTATTAAATTTGTTTGCTTAAATAATCTTTCAATATTTATATATATTCAATATATAACTTTTAATGTTTTACAACTGATGCAACAAGCAGATTTTAATAAGGTTAAATTTAAATTCTTTTTATGTGTAGAGAGTCTATTTTTATTTGTATTTAATATCTGCAAACCACTTTTATCGAGGCCAAACTTTCTTAATAAGTTTTAAGAGCTCTGGAGTATAAAGTTTAGTTGATTGAAAATGTTTTTACGGCTCATAATTCGCCCCAAGTTGCATAGATTGTTTACGATTATAAATCGTATACACACTTTATTTATTGAAACAAAATTTATAATAGTAATTGTCAAGTGTATTTTATTGACTGAGCGTTAGCAAAGTATATCATTCGAGAAGCTGGAGACGTTTTATTTCCTCGTCTATATGTCTATCTTTACACGCAATAGCTCGAACGCGAACTGACTTATAAACTCGCTTTTCCATGAAGCTCTTTTTGTATTTAGGCAATACTGAATTCTATAATGGCATTTATCATTCTATGGGACTTTGCTAATTGTTACGGTAGTAAAGATCTTTACATTGGTTTTACGTTTAACCAAGATAGCATGCGAAAAATTCGCAGTTATTCTGTAAATTTATAATTTTGTAATTAAACTGAGTAAAAAACCATTAATACGTAAAAGGTTTATTCAAACAGAAACAAATAATTGAGTGGAAAGTCAAACTTAAAAATCGCAAACAACACTTGATTTCAGCACACTCTTGATTTCAGATTTGTTGAAATTTCCCTATCTCACTGGAACTTTTATTATTTATAGACTTTTGTGAATCCTAAGTTAATGAACAAAATATGAATGTATCGTCACTTATGCATAAATAGAAAAGAATGAGTTTTATAGTGATGCATGTCCATTGGAGCTTAGAAAGCTGACTCAGTTTTTTTTCTGCTGAGGTGATGTAATCGTTTCCTTTCAGTATGATCGCCTGCTTGTCTATTTGTTCGCAGGACATTTCGAGAAAGAAGTGAGCTATAAACCTAACATTTTGATTTAAAGTACCCCCAGCGATGCCTGTATTGTGGCGTAGCGTAATCTTTGTATTATAATCTATGACGAACAGTAAGTCATATTTAAGTTTAAATTGTCATTTATTATTGTTTACTGATTGCTTCTTTGGTTCCTGTTAAAATTGTTACAGGAGGATAATGAAGAAAGCTACACAGTTCTTTATGCGGTTTTTCCATCCATTATGTGGCGGTGTGGCAGGTGTAGGCTATTTTTAGTACTATTATAATTGTTTTGGATTAAACCTTTTTTAACAAGCCTATTGTTGAGTTGTGAAAATAACTCAAATTAAAAACAAATCTTATGGTCCACTACAAGGAAGTGTCAATAAAATATAAAACAATATTTAATGTTGTTAGATAATTCTTGATGTTATCATCTTCTACGACAAGGAACATCTAGTGTACATGCAATGTTTGTCAATGTTAAGAGCACATTTCCAGGTCAAATGGATAGAATGTCAACAGTTTATTTGGGAAATGTTTGTCATGTCTCCGCCCAGAACATGAAGAGCTTAAGCGAAGATATGGATTTAGAATAGTTGATATCTATACGAGAGATATGATATATAACTATTTAAACACTAGAGTGGATATGTATCATGGTTAATCATGCAATATTCATAATAATTATTGAAGTTATAATTGTTGCAATATTCCACAGTAGACCACACCAACATTTTTGTTTTGAAGTAAATTTTGTTATGAACGGATAAACAATGTGTATAACAACAATATGAAGTTATCTCTTTCACACTGCAGTAAAACTAATCTAGGAGTCATCATCGGTAAAGCATCGTCAGATAACTAGATAAAAGTGGTTTAAAGTTGCCACTTTAAGGGCTGTTTATTGTTAGTTAATGCTGGTTTAAAACTTATTATATGTCTGATAGTTGGTTTTAAATGTGTAAAGGCAAAAAAATATAATATGAAAAAATCATTTCAAATAATTAAACAATTTTGACACTCTGCTGTTTCAATCTCCTAGCGGCTGAAAATAGATTTATTTCTTAGAGGAAATTTCTCTATCGATATAAAACAATTTTAGGATGTGCACCTATACAGTTCTAATTGGATCTCGGCTCCTGGACAGTAGAGCCTGTTGTTGAACAAGAAACCTCTGAATAGCTTGAATAGGAAAGTAAAAATCTGATTGATCTCATTTGCAAAACGTTGTCTCATATTGTTACTGGAGTTTGAGAGGTGTTCAATGAAACAAAAAAGAAGTTTTAAGAGCATGTATGAATCATAACCAGACAAGGATTAGGTTTTGCAATCAGGTCATGCAAAAAGACATATAACTTGGCATGGTCTGAGATTCACATTTAATTAACCAATAAGTTAGACGCTCGACTATTGTATTAGCAAACAGGGACTGCGGTTAGATCCAGGTAGTTTCACACCCACACGCGCGAGACACCGCACACACAACTGCATGTGATTAGAACTGGCCGCATTTCCTTGTTAGTAACCAAGTCAACTTCCGGAATCAAACCCAGATCTTTGTTACTTGTAATGTTATCCTGAAGTGGTCATTATCCTAATCTTAGTAATATTATAAATTCGAAAGTGCCTTTGTTTGTTTGTTTGTTTTGCTTTCACGAGTAAGCTATTCTACTCAGTCTTCTTACTTTTTTTTTGGACATTCTAACGGTCTCGGTATGAATATAGGTCTATTCTTATTTCGAAAATCCCTCTGGACTACGCCCCACTGGTCTGTTAAGTAGCGAAAAATTCCTTCTTGGTTACTGAAGCTGTGAAGTATTAATTGTAAACAAACTGATCTCTGGCTATATGAGATCATAACCATATGCTTTCATTAATTTAACCACAATTTTCAATTTGTTTATATTCATAGTGTAAAAGCATAGAGCAAGCGTAATAGTAACAAAACTTTTATTTTAATCTTTCTGTAATCGCTGTTAGCACAGTGTAATAAACTATCCAGGTATGAAAATTAAAAGGGTTAGTAAAATTATTCTTTTAACTGTTTCTTTTACCAAATAGTAATACAGTCCGCGCCCGACGACACTTGGATAATGGTTTATTTAGGAGTACAGGCGCTACTACGAATTAGATGTCGCGGTGAGGTTATGGCGAGCTTTAGGCATACCTATATGGTAGATACAAAACGTACTCAATCCGCTACTATCCCCCAGTAGTACGACGTTTCGCTGGTAGAGTAAATTACAATGGCCATAGCTATAGACTTTTGACAGAATTTCTTGACCGTGGCAACTAGGCCAACCCAACATTGCCGTTGGAAATGTAATTGACTCGAACCAGAAGTGCTCATGCACTTGCAAAGCCTAAAAAATTATGTGCGAACCTACAAATGTGCAATTTTTTGAATAACATAACATTGCTGAAAGATATTGCGTCCAATTTTCAATCCATCGCATTGTATCGTAATGTTTTCATTAACAAAGCTAAGAACTTCGACTTTAGCGTTTCTTCACATCGGCCTAAAACAGTTTCAGTGTTACTGAAATGTTAGATGCAATGTAATGGAGAAAAATTGAGGGCGAATCCGCGGGTAAATGTTGGTATATATTTATAGGTTGTAAACTCCATGAATAAAAGAATGATACCAAACAAAGTATAATGTACTAGAAGTGTCACAGTGTATTTCTTACTTATGTTTGTAGGTATTACTGAATAACCTAATACAGAAAACCCCAATTCACTGCTCTCGTGAGTGTGAAGGTGCGTACGAGCGAAGAGATTACCTGACCCTTCCGAGGCAGTTTTTATTTACTAATACTATAGAGGACAGTGTTATAACTTGAAAATGTGTATTATTATCTTGGCATGCTGTGTCCATGCTAGTCTTTACTAGATGTTTCGAAAACTTTATTAACTCACAAAAAATCAATTTTACAGAAAAATAACACGTATTTAGTAAATATTGTTAGCCCTTCATAAACTGTTATCACAATCTAAGAGTTTGATTCACATGTTTGGCATAAAAGAGTGGTAACAGCAAACATAATTAATTTTGAGAATATTTCAGTCTCGCTGTCGAGAGTCATCTTCAGTGAAGAGATGTTAAACTGAAGTAGTGTTCTCTGCTGCTGGCTAAATATGTGCAGTCACTATCGTAGACTATCCTTCAACCTCTGACGACATATATATATATATATATATATATATATATATATATATATATATATATATATATAGGTACTAGGTAGGGGGTAAATTTTGTAAAAGGTATATTCTATAATGTGTTAGAGATAAACAAACTGTACAAAATGTAAATACAATAAATGTTTAGCATCAGCTGACATTAATAAAATATATAGTAGAATAATTTAAAAAATTCTTACTCTGAATTCATGCTATAGCAATGCTATATGCAATTATTGTGTTTATAAAAAGATCGTTTGCAAAATTTATGGCTAAACACAACAAAATATCATGAAATGCAACTTGAACAAATATAAAAGTAGATGGTGTTATCTGGAATATTATGGTTAATTTAAATTTAAATTTTGAATTATATTATTAGGTCGAAATGGTAATTTCGCTCTTAAATACTTGTGAATTGTGAGTTCACTTACTTCTTATTTGATCTCTTTAGATGAACATGACTCCAGATTCTAGAAGTCAAGTCTGTGACAATGTCAAATTTCATATGCTGCATTAAGAGGAAGTTGAACTGGAGCAAACTCAACATCCGCTTTGTATCAACTCTTCCTACCTTAGCTACGAGACACTACTACTGATTAATATGTATATACTACTTGCATATAACTTGTTTTAGAATACGTTTGTAATCTACAACAGTTACATGTTGCTTGACATTTCGCAAGATTTCTAGGTAGTAGCGGTACAAAGCTTCAAGACACCTACAGAAACTTTAAATTTATTATATAGGGATATAATATTTTTGCGGACAAAATGTCTGATTTGATATCGGAAAGCAAACCAGATACGAGTTTTCCCTTTTAGTCCGGGCGGACAATATTATTCACTGCCAATAACTGCGTGAGCGTATGAGTGGCCAGTATATTGTCAAATTCCCTGTACGTATTGGGAGCGGACAACTTTATTGGACATATGCTATATTTTAAAATATGTTTAATAGCATTTTGAATTTTATTGACGTTTTAATAGTCAATACCAAATGCGTTATAGACGTGTTTGACATGTTGTATTTGAAGTACTAAGCTGTATTTCGAGGTTCTAAGCTGTCTTAGTTGGCTTCAAACAAACAATTTCTTTACTTTGGCGTAGTTTTTGACGTTCTTTTAATGTTTGTAGTTATTTTATTGAAATACAGTGAGTGTGTAAATAGTCCTTAGCTGTCATCGAATATGTGTGCCCAAACAAGCAATTAGACGTACCTAATATAACATACCACTACTACGGTACTACGTTACTTAATAGACTACGTCAATAATAAATATTGTAAATAAATTTTGTGATACAGTGTTAGTGAAATTTGTGAGTCAGACTTCATAAGTCCTGCATTAAGAGTTATCGGTTTTCATTTAATACTACACCGAATTAATGTTGGTTTCTGTTCTTATTTTTTCTAACATTGTCGCCACCAATTTTTCTTTGTTTTATTATAAAATTCTTGGTAATTATGAAAAATTATTAAGTTAACTTCAAATTTCTCTAATATTTTATAATGGCAACCAGTCAGACCTTAGACAAGAAAAAACACAAGAATATGTGTCGGGAAGCCACCACGGCCTGTTCTTTGCCTGCTGGCGAGGCTAAAGTGTAAATGTACCGTTACCCCTTTTTGATAAGTCAATGTAATGCCCATTGTAATTGGAGGGCTAACGCAGTATGTGCTCGAATTCAGGTAGTATCAAGGTAAGGTCTGACCACGTGAGCGCATCAACCAATCTTTATGTGGGACGAGATAAGAGGCGGCGCCAGTGCACTGAACCTTCTTATCGCACAACGGCTACAATGACTTTCCGGCACGTCTTCCGGACTGACTGGTCGTCATTCTAATATTCAGGGTAATTCAAAAATTTGCAGAAACTTCGGGAGCTCATTCTAGATGTAAACTTAATGAAAAGTGTATATAAACATGGGCACTGAAATACTTCGTTAGAGATTTCGCTCAGATTTCAGCTCATCGTGTAAAACGAAGTATGTATTCCTGAAATTCTGATAAGGTACATTAAAGGGCGAATTTAATAATTTCTTATGGCTTTTGACCTGATAAGTTAAAACAGGTTCTATAACTGTAAAATAAGTAGTTTTTGAGAAAACCATTGTCCAATGCAAAATGGAAAACACATTTTTCATCTTTGGGCTACAATAACTTTCACAAAGAAACATATACAATTTTTTAACATAACTTGTAGAACATTTTATTTTGAATAGAACGATATCAATAAAGTACACAGAAAGTGAAGGGATGTTTGATTAAATACACTTTTATTCATAACAGCACAAAGTAAAATTAATCGGAAAACATTAATCTAAACCTATTCAACAAAATTACATTAAATTTGAATCGGTAAAAACTGCGGCCATTTGCACTGTTGAATGTTCTTACTTGGATTTCCGTAGCTTCGTCGGAGAGATGGGTGATAAAACTCACTGGATTGACGTAAAGTCTCTGGGGCGTAGTACGCAATCCTCATCCAGTGACTTAAGAGAACATATCACCAACCTTCTGATAACGCTCCGAAAAGGACAAAGAATGTGCCATACGTTTGTTTTATGTTCTTCTGTTAACATTTTCGGCATCCATCTCCCATAAATTTTTTTGGTAAGAAAGTGTGTCAGTAACAATATTATAAACTACAGATCTTGAAACTTGTGGAAATGTCTGATGAAGTTCGTCAATAGTGAAATCTCTGTTTTGGCGAATTTTCTCATTGTCTGTATGTGTCTTCATTCACGATAGTAGGTCACCCAGCCCTTTCTTCGTCATGAGCATTTACCCTTCCTTCATTAAAAAGCTACATCATTTTCATCATTCATTACACCCTCCCCATAAACTTCAACAAGCTGCCGGTGAATTTCAGCGGGACAAACTTTTCTTGCATTTATAAACCGAATTACTGAGCGCAATTCACAATCGGAGGGAGTAATGATTAACATAGCGACATGTTTAACAGTATAAGCACACAATCAAGCGCGACTGATCTTGAACGGATGTCAGATTGTGCAGGCGCATTGCGCAATCGGTTCTGACTTTATAATGAACCACGGATTACAGCTAATAACAAGCAGAACTGAAATATTTTGATTCTCACGGTAAAGTTCTTATTGATTCTTCCTGTATGAAGCATCTAATTTTTTTCAACATTTTTCAACATAAAGCTCCATGACTAAGAATAATACCTGAGTTTGATACGCAGGGTTATCATAACAGAATGGGGCGATTTCAAACATGGTTTAAAGAAAACCCGAATACTTACAGGTATTGTTGTTTATTCATCTAATTTGTCATCAAAAACAGTGTTTTTATTCATAATTAATAAATTTCAATATGTGCGCCCTTAGTCGCTCGAAAAATGTCCAAACGGTACGCAACTTCTCTCCAAACATTTATTAACATTTCTTCGGTTATGGTTGTCATTGCTTCATTATTCCTGTGTTTTAAGTGATTCAGGTCGCGAATGTTTTGTGAATAAACAACGCTTGTGATGTAACCCACAAGAAAAAAAAAATCATAAGATGACTCCTTGGAGGCCACAGCATCGGTCCTTGCCGGCCTTCCCACCGATCTCCAAATCTTACGTTCAAAGCGTCCTTGACCAATGCACTTATGTGTGGACGAGCACCATCTTGTTGGAAATGAAGTTGATGAATGTTTTCGAGTTTATCTAGATGAGGAAAGCAATAATTGGTTAACCTGTCAAGATACACAACTCAATTAATTGTTTTTTCAGCAAAGAAGAAATGGCCAATTATGCGATATTTCATTACACCAAACATTAACTTTAGGCAAATCACGTTCTTTCCCAAAACTTACATGGGGTTTTCAGAGCCCCATACTCGTGAATTTTGTCTGTTTACAAATCCATTTACATGGAAAGTAGCTTCGTCTGTAACAATTATATCATCTGAAAATGATTCGTTTTCACTTTCCTGTCTAATTCACATTTCAACAGTGAAATTTTATCGGTTTACACCATCGTTAGGTTTTAATTTCTGCAGTATCTGGAATCTATAAGCATGTAATTTGAGGTTTTGGTGTAAAATTTTGTGAACTGTTGTTTTTGGAATACCTAATCCAACGCTTCGACGAGGAATAGACTTCCCAGGACTTCTAAATTGCCGGTTGTTTAATTAGTTCAACCGTTTCGTCTGGTACACCTGGTCTACCAGTTGATTTCTGTTTCTTAACTGATCCAGTTTCTTCGAATTGTTTAAGCCACCGTGTAATGTAATTTTTGTGTGGTGGATCTCTTCCTAATTCACGTCGGAACGCACGTTGAACTAAAATTGCTGATTTTAAGTCAGCCAACAATAAAACGCACAACAAATTCACAGCAACAGCAATAAAAGAACTCTGATTATGTGGTTAGAACAGCTTATAAACAAAATTTTGTCTTGGAGGCTTTCAGAGATATATTGGTATCTAGACATTTCCCTACTACCTTCCTACGAATTACTAAAACCGCACCTTTCTTTAATGATAACCCTGTGTATATATATATATATATATATATATATATATATATATATATATATATATATATATATATATATATATATATATATATATTGAAGGAATACATTTATGTGGAGAATTTGATCGTTACAGATTTAGTAGGCTTCCAGAAGATTGCAATATCTTAAGTAGAATCAAAAAGTTATTTGTTAAAAAACATACACAGACATAAATACAGACTAGAACAACAATTAGTAAAGAAGAGTTTTAAATACTATAGTGTTTTCTTTCTTCTCTTTTAGAGTTAAAAATCAATTACAAATCAATTGTAATTAAAAAATTATAGTTTCGAAATTTTACAAAGAGTTGTACGTTAATTAACTCACATCTACATTAATGTTGTACACAGTTATATACCTTCGAAACATACCTTGATTCCTATTCGATGACAATCACACATGACAATCTAACTTTATGTCGACTGTGCTAAAAGTGACATTCTTTTAATTTTTCAGTTTCTAAACTGAAGGAAAGCTGTAAAATAATTCGATTGAAGTATAGACGTAATGACTATTCAAAAGGTTGTGAGACATATTGAGGTTAAGTTACAATGTAATGATATTGATCTACACAGCACTCAAAATCTATTGTGCAATATAATGCACTTAAGTCACTAACCGATGATAATGGCACGTCTATATATCTACAAGGAGTACTTAATACAGTGTGTACAACAGTAATGTAATTAGAACTCACATACAGCAGTTTGAAAGTTTTAATCGGTTGAATAAATAGTCAGGCACTTGCCGATGACTATGTTCCATAATTAATTTCTGAATCCCTAAAGGTTAATTAAAACAAAATAATTTACTTAACCACACCACACAACTTCCCCGGCTTCATCAAACTTCATAGCGAACTACATTATGGAGGGCGACGCACCGTGCCGTCCCTGTTATACCTACCATAATAAGGTTAGCATCCGCTCATGTTGATTTTGAGTGTCACGTACTCACGCTAACTTCCCACTTGAACCTCATCTCTCCGACGTTTTAATTATTTTGAATTAATATAAGATGCGTTCTCATAGCAAAACCTTATCAACTTGCGATAGTGCGTTTGCTCGTCAGATCGATTGACAACGTTTGTGCATGAAATATTTAGAAGAATGAATTATGAGATAAAAAAAAATATTTTATGCTTTGAAGAATCAGTCAACATTTCTAGGACCGGCAAATACTCAATTATGCTTCTGTATTTCTTCTTTTTAGACTTAAAAAACTTGTATCAAGGAGTATTGTAAAACTTAATGTGCATGGTTTCAAAATTATATACGATATAAAGTATATTTTAAAAATACATTTTCCCTCTATGCTCGTTCATGGTTACCTCAAAGAAGGTTTATTAGAAGCGCAAAATGAAATAAAAAAGCGTCTAGTGAAGTGATTGAACCAGTACATTTTTTGTTTCACTGAACGATAGCAAATATCCGGAAAAATCATGATTCCTTCACCTATATACTGTTGGGATTTAAGTTTAAAAATCAAGTATGGTGTTGGAAATATCTTTTAAATTACAGGAGCAGAAAGTAGGCACTTTTTGTCTGAAGTAGATTTCAGAGAACTGCATACTTATATTGTAGTTTCTTTATCGGAGCAATAAGATAAACAAGTGTAGCACCGCAATTGAATTGAAACGCAGAAAGTAGGCACTTTTTGTCTGAAGTAGATTTCAGAGAACTGCATACTTATATTGTAGTTTCTTTATCGGAGCAATAAGATAAACAAGTGTAGCACCGCAATTGAATTGAAACGCAGAAAGTAGGCACTTTTTGTCTGAAGTAGATTTCAGAGAACTGCATACTTATATTGTAGTTTCTTTATCGGAGCAATAAGATAAACAAGTGTAGCACCGCAATTGAATTGAAACGCAGAAAGTAGACTCCTTAGTACTACGTATGTATATTATATTTTTTCATCAAAACTACAAGACAAATAACTATGGTACCGGAAATTTCTTAGACCAAAAGTGTATGTTAAGGGCTAAAAGTTATCGAAAGTAGGTTTCTGGAAACTACATATATTTGCATTTTATGATCGGGCCAATAAGGCAAACCCAGCTATGGCGTGGCAAATACTGTGTAATTGATTCTAGCAGAAATGCTCGTACTTGTGCAAAACATGATATAATATGCAGGTTAAACTCTGATCCTCTTAACTATGAACACTGCAATAATATGTACCAAATGTATGCTTACTTACGTATGAAAATTTCTATAAAACTCTTTATATTACAACAAAAGTGATTTTACTAAGCAGTATAATTCGATTTATAAAATTGCGTGGAAGCCGCAAATGACAGGTAGTTAGTTTTTAATAGTTGCGAAATGTCTAAGTCTTAGATATAATATGTCATAGAAAAGTTTTGAAACATAACATTACGTTACAACAGTCTATATGAAGTTAAGAGATGAAGGAAATCAGCGAGCTCTATAAAGGTGGCATTTACTCACCTACGTTAAACTATAACGAATTGGTTCCCGGAGTAGGCTTGGGACTGGGCAGGTTATAGCGAACACATAAACCCTAACAGCCTGTCAGGTGGTCATTACTTCGTCCCAATCCGATTTAGAGATATTGCTCGCCGCGGCGACCACCTCCCGCCCGCGTCCTACCGCTCACAGGTTTCTTTACTTTGCTCAGCTTCAATATGCCAGTTATATAGAATCGTTTAACTTACTCTATGTTACGTTACTCATGCAACATGATGTTATTTCAAAGCAACTTCAGCTCAATTTTATTTGAAATTCTTACATATTTATTAAATCAATATTTATATATTTTTTTGTTTGGAATTGTATTAAGGGCAGCAACATCAGTTATTTCAGTCCCGTGAAAAATATAAAATTAATTAGATTTTCAGTCCAATAAATACAAAGTTCACCACATTGTAATAAACAGGAACTGAGAAAAGAATAAAAGATTTCCGTTACATTAAAAATGTCCCAATATGTAACAGAAAATTAAATATGAACAAGTTTAATATTATCGTGTTGAAGGAAGAGATATAGCTAAACATTAATAAAACACATTTTTAAGCTAGAGACAACTGTATCTGTCCGTCATGTATTTTTGTCTGTATTTTTTAAAATGTATTCATAGAATAATATGTAGCATTAATACTTTGAAAGGCAAATCAAGTTTTTAAGATTATAATTTGTGAATTAATAGTATTTTAGAATCTTAGAAATTTTAGAAAACTCGAAGCTTCAGATCTGGAGAAAGAAAAATTTACATGTAATAAGACGTTTCAAATAACTATACAAAGTATAGAGAAAACCCAAACAATTTATTAATAGTCTTTACTTAATAGACTTGACATTTTAAACGTATAATTATTTAATTTATTGTTTTACAGCACAAATGGGCTAGAACACAAAAGTATAAAGTTCAGTATGTAATATTAAAATGAGTTAATGATTATTGTTAACAAAATTACACATCACTAAAGATATTTCGAAACATGTAAACAATAAGGTATTAACTGGTCAATCTGGAGTACAAGCTTATGTGTACTCGTAAAATAGGATTTACTGGCTTGGATTTACACCGTTCTACAATAGGACTGTAACACAAAGCGAACAATTTATCCGGCCTAGCTGCAAGAGAGTACTTACATAGATGTAAACCAGGAATTACTGCCACATGTTGTATTTGCAAGCTGTCTGAAATTGAGAGTACCTCTCAGCGCAAAGTTTCCTGAATACAATCTTTAATTATATTAGTTACACAGGAGTTACACTTACACTTACACGGATAAAGTGTGCTGAGGCCAAGTAGATTATTTCAGTTAGTTCTGATTTTATATGCTAGGAGCTGCACAACTAGAACTGTTACCGTTCAAATATTTATTAGCCCAGCTACCTGAGTCTCTCACTGCACAGATGGCACAGACTGGTTTGCATACACACGCGTCTAGAGTAAGACTGTAACACAAGGCCGATTGCTCATCCTTTCGGCCTAGTTCGTAGGAGATCTCTTATATCAGTATACAATGACAGTATACTTATGACAGTTCAAGTAGGACTTACTGCCACAGGTGGAGATTTGGATAACAGGTTGAAAGTGGTACTGCATCTCAGGACAAAAGCTCCTGAATACAATTATGTAGGATTTAGTGCCTTAAACACCGATCTACAGTAGGACTAACACAAAGCAAACAATTCTTCCGGCCTAGCTTGAAGGAAAGCTTTTATATACTTTTAACCTAGGAATTACTGCCACATGTTGAAATTTACATAGCACATTGAAAGTGATACTGTTTATAAGGAAAACACTCCTGAATACAATTAATGTAGCATTTACTGTATTATTTTACAGTAAGACTGTAACACAAAGTGATCTATTTATTCTGGCCTAGTTGGAAGGGGAATTTCTATATACTTGTATACTTCAAATTACTGCCCCAGATTTGGATTTGCTTGGCAGGTGAAAATAATGGCCCCATTGGAACAGAATTCCTGCGCAAGAAATTATTAAGAGCGCAATTTGTCTGGATGAGTTTGTCTTGAACAGCCCTAACCGGGCTCATTGATTTGAAAATAATTTTACTGTTATTCACTAGGACAACACAAAGTGAGCAAGAGCATTCACAAATAAAATATTATAAGTCAATATCTAAGAAGTATCCTTAGTATACTTTGTTGTTCTTATTGCGCGTATGTTTATATATTGTAACAAACACTGTGAGAACGTACACTCTTTGGGTCATACAAACAACAGAGAATGGCGACAGATTGTAGCCGTATCTAGTGCCTAGTGAATCGTTAGTGTTGCGGTAATACATCAGTGAAATCCAATAAATCAAAATTAAATCAAGAATAAGGGCAAACCTTGTCGGTCGTACGAAAAGACTTAAGTCATATTAACAGTTATTAACATATTTTACCAATAATTCGACCTATATTTTGCCTAGCACAAACAACAACCACTTGAAAGGAAATCCTCTTTAATAATTGTAACTCATCTATAAATTCATGTTATAAATATAAAATTTGTGTAAACAAACATATGAAATAGTGAATATCAATACAGAAAGAGTACGTACAAAATAACCGTTCGCCCGTAGATAAGCCACTCGCAAATAGATCTGCGCAGAAGCACATATTGTTAGTTTACCTTTTTTCAGTGGCAGTGGCCAGGTCGGGGATAGAGCAAACGAGCGAGCGCAGAGCGATGGTGGGGATACTGGGATAGCGCTGCGTTACATGAGCGGAGTTTTATGAACTCGCCCAGTGTCTTTTTGTAAGCGGTTTATCTATTGTTTTCTTTTTGGTTAAGCCAAACCATAGGCAATTAAATATATCCCTTATAAAAACTATATCTTCGGAACATAGAACAATTTTGTGTCACATATTACTGCACTTTAAGAAACTAAATAATTAAATTTATTGAGGTAACTTATATTATTAATACGTATTCTATTTTTATTTTTCTAAGTATAATAATGTTAGAAAAAAATACAAAAGTTTCCTTTAAGGTTTGAAAACATTTTATATAGAGCCAACTGTAAAAGAAATTCGACTGATTTTTCTGCAATTTGAGATGTTTTGAGAAGAAACATATCGATGTTTACAATACTTTTGACAGTTACTTCAAAAAAAAACTTTACTTTAGTTACTAAAATAAAACTTTAAATTGATCTGCTTTCAGTAGAATGTTTAATATACTATTAGTTTACACTTATTATTATATTTAAAGCTCGTAGTAAGTAATAATCAATAAATAATTATTAATTGATTAAATATAAATCAATAAGTATGAAACTAAGAAGTTTAAATGTATTCAGTGAGTCAGAACAGTTCAAGTGGGGTTTCAATTAAATTTCACACAATAATTAAAATACAATGTTTATATTTCATATAGTCAAAATACGTTACAATAGTAAACAATCTACAAAACTTTGTACTTATTAATTATGTTATATAAACATGCAAATTTGGTTGTAATAAATCGATCTGATTCATTACTGGAATTTTTAACATAGTCCATAATTTTATGAACATTAAAGTGTATATCTACGAAAGTGGATAATCACACTAATATTATAAATGCAAAAGTGCATTTTTTGTTTTGCTTTCACGCGTGAACTGTTCAACCGATGGTACTGAAAATTTACATGTACGATCTTACGGTCTAAGGGATGAATATAGGCATATTTCTGTTTAGAAAATCCCTTTGGGCTACGCCCCATTGATCTTTAAAGTAGTGAAATATCCCATCTTAGCCTCTAAAGATGTGAAATAATAATTAAAAAAAGCATGTATCATGTAATCAACATGCTTATGTGTAACCTCGTTTATTATTTTTAATTTATTTTACATTTTGTACCATTATCCCCCCGCACTAAAGTGTATGCTGTAATAAACTGATGCTTTGTTCTTCAGCAGTCGTTGGGACATTTGTTTCAGAAGCTGCTCTAATGGGAACCACACCTTCTTTCACGGTTCAGTTCAGGGGTACATTGTCTAAATAATAACAATGAATTCTAACGCAGTTTTAAATTTCTGAGATTAGATAAGTACTCACCTACTTTATAAAATGCCGTAAAACAGCATGGTCAGAATTTGACACTGAATACTCCCTTTGAAGCAGTCGGCAAGAACTATGGAAGTTTGCTGGACTGTGCTTTACTTTTTGTACCAATTCCAACTCTAAAATTTTACAACATTTTTCAGTGAACAAAAAACTAAAAAAAACTCATATATATATATTGATCAGGAAACAAGGTAAAATCAAGTATGAATCAAAACATACTGACGTCAAAGTAAATTTCAGTAAATTGCATACGAGACAATGTATTCAAAAATTCACTTTACATTTAAAGACTGTTATGAAACCTAAATTAGTTGTATTTTGACAAAAGTGAGCTTCTCAGTGCAGTGTTTGCATATATTTTCTTGGTCAGGAAAGAGGTAAAATCACTTATGGAACAAAATATACTAGCTTTGAAGTAAATAGAAATT
This sequence comes from Homalodisca vitripennis, assembly GCF_021130785.1. Classification (NCBI taxonomy): domain Eukaryota; kingdom Metazoa; phylum Arthropoda; class Insecta; order Hemiptera; family Cicadellidae; genus Homalodisca; species Homalodisca vitripennis. The sequence continues at coordinate 95,619,525 of NC_060210.1, forward strand.
ACCATAAATATACAATTTAACATATTTTTTTGATCGTGGGAAGAAGGGAAATCCAAAATTGGTGTCGGAAATATAAGTAACTGGAACCAACAGTGGTCATTATCGTGCAACGCCTACTAAATTGTACTTAGTTCTTGACTAATACAAGAAGTGCTTATATAGATTTAGAGCCTACGAAACTGCGGGCGAAACCGCGGGTAACTGCTAGTTAGTAATAAATAGTCATTTTAGTCCAAAAATAAATTTTCTTTTAGTTATGCCTGATAGTTCCACACATATGAATTATTGATTAGAAAATAATTAATCTTCTATATTAATTTATAGTCCTAATTGTTTTATCATAAGTTAAAAGACAACTTTGAAATAGGATTATGAAACAAAAACATCTATACTCGAGAATTTCGAGATGTTTGATTTTTCACGTTCTACAATCTCAGCATTTATGATGTTGAGAACTCATAACCAGAAGTTGGATTTGGAGATAAGGTATGATTCAGACAGCTGTAGCGAAGCCAATGCGCATGTTGTCGCCATCGAACATTGTGTAGTATCGGCGCATGAACACGTCCCCGAGGATGGCCCAGTTGATACTCCAGTAGTCCATACCTACGACGCATACCTTCGCCCCTGTGGAGTCGTCTAGCTGCAAAGTATACCAACTCTTATTCATGCTGCATGAAAATATCTCATAATTTAACATGAGAATTAGAGTCCAGAATTTATCTGGACGTCTTAACAATTGGCGATTGATACATACTCGTACATTCATTATTAAATTCAATTTTGCCTTTGTAGAAGGGATGTTTTATGTACGAATTCAAGTCTGTATTTCAATTCGTTATACTGTGGACACGGTAGACTTACAGAAAATACATTTTACCAATATATTAAATCATATGCTAAGTTAACGTTCAGCCAATAAGATACATGTTTAAAACCATTCTTTTACTAACCCCTTAAGTAAGGTCACAACACAATTATAATTGTTGGCTGAAGATTAAGCCTATCACTTAAGTGACTAAAAAATTCATTTCTGTTTGTCTGTCTCTATCCGCACGATATCTCGAGAATTAACTGTCCTACAGACTTGAAATTTTGCGAGAAGCTTTCACTCGGTGGGATTTTACTGAGTGCTAGAAACAATAATTGTTACGTTTATTTTATGGGTAGCCATGATTGAAAGACGTAAAAACAAGCCTTTTTCCTAACATGACACAAACTTATTTCTGCCGCAAGGATCGCAAAAACACTATTGGGTACTGACCTGTGTTCCATAGTGCAGTTTATATATAAAGGCAAGAGAACGCCACACCACATGCCGCATTACATGCTTCGCTGAGGTTGCGTACAGAATTTTAAATCTATAGCCACATGTGTTACCATGGCACATGTTCAAATGTGATATGGATGTATACAGTTCGTTTATACATTTATTTATCCTGCAACGTTATCGTTGTCATTATTGTTACCTATAACGCCAATGTAATACTCATTACAGTTCAGCTGAACACGTTTTAGTGTTTATGATTTTATTCAGTTTATGTCTTTGAGACAGTGGGCATACACTTGTCACGTTTTGTTGTTATTTCTGACTTCAGCCTGTCCCAGTATACGTATGATTGATTTACTTCAACCTAGTTTAACAATTGGCTATGTGTTATACGAGTATCTTTGTATTTATAGTTGTAAATTTGAGTAAGCGATCTGATGTCACATCTAAACATAGTTTTACTTTATTTCAATCATTTAATGATAGAAAATGATTAAAAAACCTTCAAACTTGAAAAGGAAATGTAAATAAAGAAAATATTCCATATCTATATGTCTTAGGCACAAGGAAGCCGGGGTACGGGAAAAGACCATGTCAGAATATATTTACAAAACGAAACATGCGATAGAACAAAAAGGTTTTTGAACTTATTCCATTTTAAACTAACGATACTAACAATCAGGGAAGAAATAGCTTCGTATAAAAATAGTATCAAGCAATAAAAAAACTGTAAATGGAATGTGGCAACTGTATTCACTGTTTGGTCATATTGGTTGTTAGTTGGTACAATCAAGACGATTTCTCCACTCTCAAGTCACCTGTATAAGCGGATATGTATTATTTTCAACTCAGGTTCTATAGATTGGAGATCTTATAGTGAAGGCAAAACATAACACAATTTTAATTGTGTTAAATATGTCGAGACGGTGTGAATAATAAGTCGTAGATTCTTACACCCAGGAACTAAAAGAGTTTTTAATACGTTGCGGTTTTGAGATAATGCATTCTTATTGCCTCAATTCCGTCATACAATGAAGGATCTATTCAGGACCGGGGTGACACATATCATAGAACCTTATTAGTCTGATATAATTGAAGAACATAAATTACGGTGGTTCAAATATGTTTTAACTATCACGGATCATAGAGTCGGTTTGTAACGGGATAACGGGGCAACACTGTTACATTCATTATCGGATCGCTAAACAGTCGAACTAAAATCTCAGCATAGTGAACTATGGACTTTTTCGAAAGTTGTCTTAACTCTTCTTCCGGTGAAGACGAAGATAAAACAATCTGTAAATAATCCTGATCAGAGATTTTAATAGAATTATAATTAATTAATCTATAATTATAACTTAGTGAGTTAATATTGCGTCAACATAAAATGACGTACTCTAGACTCTATATTTACAAAAAAGTACTCAGTAAATAATTTTCTCCCGCCAATATCTGAAAAACTAGCATAGGTCAAATATTAAAACTTACTTGTATAACATAATCACTTCCCTTTAGAGGGTAGGCTTGACCTCCGATTGTGAAGGAGATGGTTGGCAGGTTGTCAGTAGTGGAACAATTTACCTTGGAAATAAAAAAGCGTAAAATATTTAGACAAAATAATATGATTAGTACAGATATTGTACACGCAGGGGTATATAAAAATGTGTGTAAGAAATAAAATAACGATAATAGGCTAGGATAGGGTTTTGTGAAACTATATGTTGATTTTCTTAGCACTAAACAAACAGAAATTATAGTATTATAAAAGGTAGGTGAAATGAGTCTGGAATGTTGGCGCAGACTTCACAAACACGATGCAATTAAGCAGTTCAGTTTGGTTATACTTAGTTGGATACTTAGTTGGATCGTGGCGATCAATCCAGGTACGTCAATATGAAAATGCAGTTTTGATGGGTGCTTTGGAGCGGTAGTATTTAAAAAAGGTTGTGTTTTTACCAGGTTTTATTACGTACTCCTCAAATATGTTCTGTGACTGACGTTACGGAATTATAATAATTTCGTTTTTAATTTAAATATCTCTTCCGAATCAGTCGGAAGATAGATTCACATGTGGCCGTCATCTATAAATGTAAAACTAAAGATATATTATTAGTTTATATATTTAATTTGCACATCAGTAACGGGGCAATAGCTTTCAGTGTTGGCACGTTAATACAGTTGTAACACTTTCAAACATTTAGAAACTCCATAATCTTGAAAACTTATGACAAAAATTGTTATAAGCTTATAAATTGTTTGTAAAAACGTTGACTTTATTTAGTTGCAACTAATCCGAAATTATGTATAAGTAAACATATTCACTTCTAACGTTTCAATTGTATACATCCATAACTTTAAAAGGACACTATCTTGAAACCTCAAGAGTTTAAAGAAATAAGTAAGAATAAATGTTCCTTTAAAAGGGTCATTTTTTTTTGGTCATTTATGTAATGGAATACATGAGGTAATATTTGCGTAAATGAAAATTGAAAAGACTTGCTAACCAACTTAATTAAGCTATTTATAAATACCATCTATGTACATAGTGTAGTCTGAATCTGTCAAGAACTACGGTAGTTATCGTGTTCACAACTATTCTAGCAATATCGTATACTACTTAAAATGTTTCTGGAAATCTTAAGAGATATCATGAATAGGGAAAAACATGATTTTAAATGACCTGAGAAAACAATTATTTGGGTTATAATACATACTAATTTATATATAACAATTCTTGCTCAAAACTTTAAATAGCCGCTTAAACTTAAAACCTTAAGAAATTTGGAAAAAACTTATTACCTAATATATTTTTTAAAGTTGTATCGTTTTGGGTATATGTAGGCAATTAGTTGAGTTAAAATATTTGGTCTTATTCGAATGGTCACCATCTTCAAACAGTTTACATGTTAAGACTAGCTAACAAACTTACTCAAACTGTGTGTATTGTGTGAGAACTGTTTAGTCTCGGTATTTTAAAAAATAATGTAGTTATTATGTTCATAAGTTCGCGTTATCTTGCCTATGCCCACACATACATATATATCAAGTTTCGGATTATGGTAGTTTTGGATTCTAGAGGTCATGATTAGAGAAAATCCAAAAACAATTCAGGTGCAAAATTCAGGTATACACACTTAAGTCTGATATCCATTACGGTTATTCGAAAAAAGGTGATAGTTAAACTTGTATTACATTCGTTAATACTCACTTACATATTCACTGCGTTTATTAATTCATATTGATCACTCCTGATATAAACTCTTAGCACTTACCAAACCTTGTTCATTAAACACCCCCGTCTTGTACATCCACGCTGTAACGATGTTGTACACGTCCTTGGGAAGCAGGATCAAGGTGGTCCCGGAGTCTATGAGAGTCGCCATGTTCAGATTGGGCAGAAATAGTCGTGGTTGTTCCTTGTATGTACCACCGATACTAGGGCATATATGTGTTAAAAGAAATTAAATAAATTCTTAAGTTTACGATTTTTCGGATATAAATAAAAACATATGTAAGTAAAATGTCAAAGAAACATGAGTTTTCTGAACATTTGCCATCGTTCTACAACGTAATATACAAATTAATCACAGAATTTGATCATATTTCAGTGATGTTTTATATCACTGAACAATGGAAAATGTCCGGAAAAATTCTGCTTCCTTCAAAACCCTTCTATTGTAAAAAACTTTAAACAAAATAACTCTGGGTACAGGCATGAAATATAATATAAAAATATTTACAAATTAAACCTGAATCCTGAATGTTACTAAATCTAACCATTCTAGATTTCTTTTTGGGTAAAGGAAAATTGTACCAAGGAATAAATTAAAATATAGATCAGCTTTTAAACTAAAAGTGTCATTGAAACTGGTTTATATAAATATTTTTGGTGTTAAATTATCCTTGTTAAAAACAGTAACAAAATCAGAGGTATCAATTTAAAGTGGCTATTTTTGTAGATACTAAAGCATACTAAGATACTAAATACGAATAAAATTAGAATAATTTGAATTAGTTTTTCTTATTTCTTCATTGCAACGGCAACGTCAGTAATTGGATACTATATTACTTATAAGATTAATAATTTGTTTTAGTTGATAAAACATATAATAGTGTATACTGTTTGGCATATATGTGGGTTCAAGGCAACATAAATTATTGTCGACAGTGCGACTCGTTATTTTTCTTTTATGTTTCTTAATATGAATTTATGTATCTTAATAATTTATGTTTCTTTGTAAAGTATTAACATTTGTTTATATGTTATGTTTATGATATTTACCACTATTTTTGTTAGAATAAGATTATATTTTATAGTTTGAAATAATTCAGTGCATTTATCTTCTCTGAAGTAACAAATAAACAGGTATGACAATCCCTAACGGTAGATCAGGGGATTGTCTCTTAATAATTTGAATTTGTGAGACATGAATGAATGTTGCAGTTGACATGGCGCAAATCTCATAGTTTAGGATAACGTCTGCTACCCGTCTATCTTAGAAATTGTTCGCGTCACGGCCTAACGTAAGTGGTCACTCACTTAACAAAGTGCGGCCGTTGCCTCGATTACTTCTTTGTATCCTTTTATCAGTGTACCATTGAGGCTCTTCTCTATATACCCTAGTCCGGTAGTAGTCATTCGATCATCATGTGCCGGCGTTTTATCAAACGCCCATTTATATCCTGTTATCATTGTACCATTGAGGCTCTTCTCTATATACCCTAGTCCGGTAGTCGTGGTCATTCGATCACCATGTGCCGGCGTTTTATCAAACGCCCATTTATATCCTGTTATCAGTGTGCCATTGAGGCTCTTCTCTATATACGAGAGTCCGGTAGTGGGCATTCGATCATCATGTGCCGGCGTTTTATCGATCGCCCATTTATATCCTGTTATCATTGTACCATTGAGGCTCTTCTCTATATACCCTAGTCCGGTAGTGGTCATTCGCTCAACATGTGCGGGCGTTTTATCGATCGTCCATTTATATCCTGTTATCATTGTACCATTGAGGCTCTTCTCTATATACCCTAGTCCGGTAGTGGTCATTCGCTCAACATGTGCCGGCGTTTTATCAAACGGCCATTTATATCCTGTTATCATTGTACCATTGAGGCTCTTCTCTATATACCCTAGTCCGGTAGTGGTCATTCGCTCAACATGTGCGGGCGTTTTATCGATCGTCCATTTATATCCTGTTATCAGTATACCATTGAGGCTCTTCTCTATATACCCTAGTCCGGTAGTGGGCATTCGACCTTCATGTGCCGGCGTTTTATCGATCGCCCATTTATATCCTGTTATCAGTGTGCCATGGAGGCTCTTCTCTATATAACCTAGACCGGTAGTGGTCATTCGCCCAACATGTGCGAGCGTTTTATCGATCGTCCATTTATATCCTGTTATCAGTGTGCCATGGAGGCTCTTCTCTATATACCCTAGTCCGGTAGTGGGCATTCGACCTTCATGTGCCGGCGTTTTATCGATCGCCCATTTATATCCTGTTATCAGTGTGCCATGGAGGCTCTTCTCTATATAACCTAGACCGGTAGTGGTCATTCGCCCAACATGTGCGAGCGTTTTATCGATCGTCCATTTATATCCTGTTATCAGTGTGCCATGGAGGCTCTTCTCTATATAACCTAGACCGGTAGTGGTCATTCGCCCAACATGTGCGAGCGTTTTATCGATCGCCCATTTATATCCTGTTATCAGTGTGCCATGGAGGCTCTTCTCTATATAACCTAGACCGGTAGTGGTCATTCGCCCAACATGTGCGAGCGTTTTTATCGATCGTCCATTTATATCCTGTTATCAGTGTGCCATGGTGGCTCTTCTCTATATAACCTAGACCGGTAGTGGTCATTCGCCCAACATGTGCGAGCGTTTTATCGATCGTCCATTTATATCCTGTTATCAGTGTGCCATGGAGGCTCTTCTCTATATACCCTAGTCCGGTAGTGGTCATTCGCTCAACATGTGCGGGCGTTTTATCGATCGTCCATTTATATCCTGTTATCAGTATACCATTGAGGCACTTCTCTATATACCCTAGTCCGGTAGTGGTCATTCGCCCAACATGTGCCGGCGTTTTATCAAACGGCCATTTATATCCTGTTATCATTGTACCATTGAGGCTCTTTTCTATATACCCTAGTCCGGTAGTGGTCATTCGCTCAACATGTGCGGGCGTTTTATCGATCGTCCATTTATATCCTGTTATCAGTGTACCATTGAGGCTCTTCTCTATATACCCTAGTCCGGTAGTGGGCATTCGATCATCATGTGCCGGCGTTTTATCGATCGCCCATTTATATCCTGTTATCAGTGTGCCATGGAGGCTCTTCTCTATATAACCTAGTCCGGTAGTGGTCATTCGCTCAACATGTGCGGGCGTTTTATCGATCGTCCATTTATATCCTGTTATCAGTGTACCATTGAGGCTCTTCTCTATATACCCTAGTCCGGTAGTGGGCATTCGACCTTCATGTGCCGGCGTTTTATCGATCGCCCATTTATATCCTGTTATCAGTGTGCCATGGAGGCTCTTCTCTATATAACCTAGACCGGTAGTGGTCATTCGCCCAACATGTGCGAGCGTTTTATCGATCGTCCATTTATATCCTGTTATCAGTGTACCATTGAGGCTCTTCTCTATATACCCTAGTCCGGTAGTGGGCATTCGACCTTCATGTGCCGGCGTTTTATCGATCGCCCATTTATATCCTGTTATCAGTGTGCCATGGAGGCTCTTCTCTATATACCCTAGTCCGGTAGTAGTCATTCGCTCAACATGTGCGGGCGTTTTATCGATCGTCCATTTATATCCTGTTATCAGTATACCATTGAGGCTCTTCTCTATATACCCTAGTCCGGTAGTGGTCATTCGCTCAACATGTGCCGGCGTTTTATCAAACGGCCATTTATATCCTGTTATCATTGTACCATTGAGGCTCTTCTCTATATACCCTAGTCCGGTAGTGGTCATTCGCTCAACATGTGCGGGCGTTTTATCGATCGTCCATTTATATCCTGTTATCAGTATACCATTGAGGCTCTTCTCTATATACCCTAGTCCGGTAGTGGGCATTCGACCTTCATGTGCCGGCGTTTTATCGATCGCCCATTTATATCCTGTTATCAGTGTGCCATGGAGGCTCTTCTCTATATAACCTAGACCGGTAGTGGTCATTCGCCCAACATGTGCGAGCGTTTTATCGATCGTCCATTTATATCCTGTTATCAGTATGCCATTGGAGGCTCTTCTCTATATACCCTAGTCCGGTAGTGGGCATTCGACCTTCATGTGCCGGCGTTTTATCGATCGCCCATTTATATCCTGTTATCAGTGTGCCATGGAGGCTCTTCTCTATATAACCCTAGACCGGTAGTGGTCATTCGCTCAACCATGTGCGGGCGTTTTATCGATCGTCCATTTATATCCTGTTATCAGTGTGCCATTGGAGGCTCTTCTCTATATAACCTAGTCCGGTAGTGGTCATTCGCTCAACCATGTGCGGGCGTTTTATCGATCGTCCATTTATATCCTGTTATCAGTATGCCATTGGAGGCTCTTCTCTATATAACCCTAGTCCGGTAGTGGTCATTCGCCCAACATGTGCGAGCGTTTTATCGATCGTCCATTTATATCCTGTTATCAGTGTGCCATGGTGGCTCTTCTCTATATAACCTAGACCGGTAGTGGTCATTCGCCCAACATGTGCGAGCGTTTTATCGATCGTCCATTTATATCCTGTTATCAGTGTGCCATGGAGGCTCTTCTCTATATACCCTAGTCCGGTAGTGGTCATTCGCTCAACATGTGCGGGCGTTTTATCGATCGTCCATTTATATCCTGTTATCAGTATACCATTGAGGCACTTCTCTATATACCCTAGTCCGGTAGTGGTCATTCGCCCATGTGCCGGCGTTTTATCAAACGGCCATTTATATCCTGTTATCATTGTACCATTGAGGCTCTTTTCTATATACCCTAGTCCGGTAGTGGTCATTCGCTCAACATGTGCGGGCGTTTTATCGATCGTCCATTTATATCCTGTTATCAGTGTACCATTGAGGCTCTTCTCTATATACCCTAGTCCGGTAGTGGGCATTCGACCTTCATGTCGTTTTATCGATCGCCCATTTATATCCTGTTATCAGTGTGCCATGGAGGCTCTTCTCTATATAACCTAGTCCGGTAGTGGTCATTCGCTCAACATGTGCGGGCGTTTTATCGATCGTCCATTTATATCCTGTTATCAGTGTACCATTGAGGCTCTTCTCTATATACCCTAGTCCGGTAGTGGGCATTCGACCTTCATGTGCCGGCGTTTTATCGATCGCCCATTTATATCCTGTTATCAGTGTGCCATGGAGGCTCTTCTCTATATAACCTAGACCGGTAGTGGTCATTCGCCCAACATGTGCGAGCGTTTTATCGATCGTCCATTTATATCCTGTTATCAGTGTACCATTGAGGCTCTTCTCTATATACCCTAGTCCGGTAGTGGGCATTCGACCTTCATGTGCCGGCGTTTTATCGATCGCCCATTTATATCCTGTTATCAGTGTGCCATGGAGGCTCTTCTCTATATAACCTCGGTAGTGGTCATTCGCCCAACATGTGCGAGCGTTTTATCGATCGTCCATTTATATCCTGTTATCAGTGTGCCATGGAGGCTCTTCTCTATATAACCTAGACCGGTAGTGGTCATTCGCCCAACATGTGCGAGCGTTTTATCGATCGTCCATTTATATCGTTATCAGTGTGCCATGGAGGCTCTTCTCTATATACCCTAGTCCGGTAGTGGGCATTCGATCATCATGTGCGTTTTATTAAACGCCCATTTATATCCTGTTATCAGTGTGCCATGGAGGCTCTTCTCTATATACCCTAGTCCGGTAGTGGGCATTCGATCATCATGTGCCGGCGTTTTATTAAACGCCCATTTATATCCTGTTATCATTGTACCATTGAGGCTCTTCTCTATATACCCTAGTCCGGTAGTGGTCATTCGCTCAACATGTGCGGGCGTTTTATCGATCTCCCATTTATATCCTGTTATCAGTGTAGCATGGCCTAATCCATGCTCATTTTGCGTATTGGATAAGAATTTGGGGAAGTTTCCCAAAAAACAAAACGGAGCGCGTCTTTAGACTCCAGAAAAATGCTGTCAGAATCATTAAAAATTTGAATTATAGAGATTCGTGTAGGGAATCTTTCGGGGAGTTGAGATTGATGACTTTGCCTTGCTTCTATATTTTTGAGGTGATCATGTACTGCAGATCAAGGTGCACCTTGATTCGTCGCAGGAACGTTCATCAATATGAAACTTAAATAGGGACAACTTTCGCACGCATCAACGCAGATTTACATAAGCGCAAAATCTACCTCAAGAAGTTGGTGTCAGATTAATCAACAGGCTCCCTGAAGAAATAAAAATTTCCAATAATCAAAATCAATTTAAAACGCGTCTTAAATTCCTTTTGGAGTCCAAGGCTTTCTACTCTGTTGATGAATTCATGTCAAGCCGCTGGGATATTTGAGATTGCTGGATCTGAGGTCAATGCGATTGTGACCTGAATGATTGTAAGAATTGTGAGTATGAGGTTGTGTGAATGTGTGGATGAACTAGGGTAAATAGACTTAAACTGTTGAAGATTGCGATACGATGTAAAAATTGTTAAAAGAATGCAATAAAGAGGTTATTTTTATTATTATAGTGTGCCATGGAGGCTCTTCTCTAGGCTATATTTCCTAGTCCGGTTGTGGTCATTCGCTCAACATGTGCGAGCGTTTTATCGATCGCCCATTTATATCCAGTTATCAGCGTACCATGGAGGCTCTTCTCTATATAACCTAGACCGGTAGTGGTCATTCGCCCAACATGTGCGAGCGTTTTATCGATCGCCCATTTATATCCAGTTATCAGCATGCCATGGAGGCTCTTCTCAATACTACCTTCTTCTCGAGATATCATGCCGCATTATACATTCACATGTTCGCTCATTAAATTGGTTTTTGTAACAGTATTTAAATAATAAAACTTTATACACCAAGTCACTATAAAATGATGTATGAGTTGGGATAGTTAAGCTACATGGTTAATATGTCACAAGGTAAAATCACTTACGAATGTAAAGTAATTTCTTATTTAACCAGTGCACTGAGTTTGTTCACAAATTTATTTATTCTGCTATTTTCAAGATTTCATCATAGCTACCCATAAAAATAATGTAAACATATTAGCTAACGCTCATCCAAATCTCATATAGTAACATGCACATTGAGTGGTTCTCACATTGGAATGGAGTATGCAGCACAATTCGTGCGGAGAGACATGAAGATGCAAAATTTTTCCAGTCCCGAGAGACATTCTCACAGGACGCTTCACTAACGCTCAGCCAACAAGAAATTAAGGAAAAATATTACTAGAAATTAGTTACCTAGATTCGGTAAACAACAAGTAGTAGCTGGGAAAAATATTGTTTTAACCAAAAACAATAATTTTACCTTACACTGTAGGGGAGAGTAAAACGTCGTACCTGTTCATGGCGACCATCCAGCGGCTGGTGTAGACGACGGGGGCGAAGGAGAACTGTCCCTGATGGAGGTTATCCAGACATCCCCCAAAAGTCACTTCAGCGTTGGTGTCTGCCGAGCTGTTCCTAGAGACAGCAATTAGAGATTCGGATTATCCCTTCCAGCACAATTGGAAAGAAAGAACTTTTCATATATAGATGTAATCTGAACTCATGAAGTACAATATGCAACAATAATTTTGAAGGTTTACTCTTCGCGGTTGACCAAAAACCGGCAAATAAGTGAAGATTTAAGGGCGGGCAAAATCATTTTTTTTTAAAACAAGTTTTTCTGAAACATTTTGATGTAACATTTAGCGTGCAATAGAAAAATCATACCAGCTATGTTTTGACGGTTTGACGTTGTACAAAAGAAATATGCGGTTGATCTGATTTTTGCGGACATACCCGCAAACCTTCGACGAAGAATGTAACCGTAAGAGGGTATTTACAATCCGTTTGGTACAAACATAAGATTTAGCGGATATATCCGCATCCGTCCGCGAAGGATTTGAACAAAGTTGTTGCTTGACGACTCTTAATGACTGATCTACCATTTAAAGAGCTAACAATGCTAACACCTAACTAGATATTCATTAGAACTTAAGTGGTTTTTATGAAGGTAGATTTTCAAACATAGTAAACATACACTCATAACTTAGAGAAAATTGTTTTATGAAAGTGAAAACCGAGGTACTACCTTAGATAATTGAAATGAAAGTTAAATGCATTATATGGATGTGTAAATATTCTCCCTGTATAAACAGCTGTATCTAAAGATTTTAATTAATTGAAATTATACCCAAAACCCATTTAAAGCGTATAAAATACAATCTTGTCACTTTTAATAGTAGCCAGTTTTCTAGTTCGTCCGTCAGCCTTCGACTTTTATGCTGCTAGGTTTTGTTATATCACAGCACAAGTTATAGTTTTTAATCGAAACATAAACACTTTTCAGTTTTTATGTAATGAAGATGTGCGTTAACTAACATTAATCTCTAAGTTATATCTTTCACAAAGCTGTTCTCCTCTTACTTGTTGAGGTAGACGCAGAAGACTCTGGAGGAGATGACACGCTGATCCACCATACTCTGCAGCACTGTAGAACCTCCTTCTCGGGGAGGTGATAGCGGGGTACCGAGTCCCATAATACCATCAAACATAGTATCCACGAAAGCCTTGCTTGGTTGTTCCACCACTTCCCCGAAGATTTGGCGTTGTATGCTCACGCCACCAATCTTACAAACATAACGTGAAGAAGATAAGCTATAAAACTATTCTTAATGAAAAGGTAGTGATAATAGTGGCAAAAATTTGTCCAGATTGCCTGTTTGTTTTAAATTGATGTAAATATCGAATTACGTACTGTCCAATCGTTTAGAGCGAAATTAAACTGTCTCCGAGAGTGGAGTTCCTTATCAATTTCGGTTTCAAGTCTCTACTGCTTAGAGGAATTACACTTCTCTGAGGTAGCCATGTGGGGTTTTATGGTGAACAAAAGTCACATGGCTGTCTTGGAGAATTCTAGTGGTTCTAGCAAACAAGAGATAAAAATGCTCAAAGTCTCAAAAACTACATGACTGCCTTGGAGAACTAAAGTGGTTCTACTAAAAAAGAGATATAAACAGTTTTCTAGTTGTATTTTAACGAAGTACGATAAATGAAACAGCTAATGTTACAAGCAATCCTGATTACCAGATTCTACGCAAATAATAATACGTGGTTACTTAAACATAAACAAAAGTTACTCCATTTATTATACACTAAAATTAAACTTTAACTATTTATAACTAATGCTATTGCAAACATAGTTATTTGGAGCGTAATAAAGTTATTTTTTTAGAAAAAATATTTATAAAGTTGCCTCAAATGTCCTTGAGGTGTACTTACAGTGATTACATCCCTAGAAGTGTATCCGAATACGTAGCCTGTTCCATATGTGATGTCAAACACTCGTCCAGACTTGCTGTATGTCGTGGAGACGCGACTCTCATATTTGTTGCTCTGCCCTGAACACACAATGTCAGTTGTGAGAGAGACTTTCTTACTGAAAAACTATATCCAACAGGAAAGTCTGCCTTACAACTGATGTCTTTTAGTAATAAAATACGCTGCGTTCATTCACCTGCTATGGAAATATAAATATCCAGGTTAAGTTTTATGTCGTCTGGGTCTATTTTTTAAAAGGAAATAAATCTAAAATTTATATTTTATTGTACTAAATATGCAATTCTCAACATAGATGTTAAACAGTTCCCCGCGGCTTCGCACGCAATTTCGTAGGCTTTGGACGTGCACGAGCTCTTCATGTTCGAGTGAACAATGTATCCGACGCCAATGTTAAGTTTGCCTTATTGCTACGATCAAGAAAAATTGTAAATATGTGTGTATTTATGGCAAATGTAAATTACTCAGGTACTTTTTTTGTTCCACAGTTGAATTTGCCTTGTTTACGATCAAGAAAATACAAACACAGGTCTGAGAAAGCTACTTATTTTAAAAGGCAACTAAGATAGGTTTTATAACAATCTATAAATCTATTTAACACAAGTTAAGTAGTCTTTTTTATATCTAATACTTATTATTTCCTAAAAATGTACAGTTATGAGTATATTTTTATTAAAACTATAAATGTTTTACCTGGATATTTTCCTTCTCTGTGCTCAAAAGCGGTTGCAGAAAACGTTGAAATTATAAGTGATTTCACTCTCTAGGTTATTCTATGAGTTCACACTATAAATGTAATCAAATTGAAACTAGTGTTTAATATAATTAAACATATGGTTATGATGTATTAAAACAATGTTTACACAGAACATTTGATTACATGTAATAGGATATTAAAATTGATATTAAACAAATTTAGAGAGTGAGCTGAGATTTCCGCTACCAATTGGGCTTAGCCCGGATGGATTTTAGAGATAAGAATAGGTGTCTATATTTTATCAGGAACCCTAAGAATGTCCATGTTAAATTTAAGCACAATCGACTGAATAGTTTTTCGCCTGAAAGCAAAACATACAAGTAAAGTCACTTTTGTATTTATGATATTTCTATCAGCTACCCGCAACTTCGCAAGCTATTTTAATAGGGTTTGCACCTGCATGAGCACTTCTGGTTTAATTTAATTATATTTACGACGCTAATGTTGAGATTTTCTTCTTACGACGATCAAGAAAATATATTAAAAAGCGTATATTTCTGGCCATTGTAATTTATTCCGGTCTTCAAAAGTTTTGTTCTATCGTTGATTATGTCTTTTTCAGTCCAAGAAAATACATTCACAGCCCTGAGAAGCCTTCTTCTGTCAAATTAGGTTTCAAAGATAGGTTTCATGACAGGCTTTAAATGTATGGTAAAATTTAGTCTACGTTGTCCTTTATAACTAACTACACTTGTAGCAGATACCCGTTGCTTTGCACACAATTTAGTAGGCGTTGCACGATAATGACCACTGATGGTTCAAGTGAAGTATATTCCCGACGCCAATGTTGAGTTTCTTTTGTTGCCACGACAAAACGAAAAACGTCAAAAATTGTATATTTATGACCATTGTAATTTAGTTCATTCTTAGTACTTTTTTGTTCCACAGTTGATTTTGCCTAGATTCTAACCAAGAAGTTATGTATACATACACAGGTCTGAGATGCCTACTAACACAGGTAAAAAAATAACAACTAAGATCATTTTACAATAGTATTTAAATTTATAGTAAAAGTTAGATAGTAACTTTTTATTTTCTATATAATAATTAATATTTTCTAAAACTTTACAGTGAAAATACATTAAGATGACACTGATTACTGTGTTTTTTATTTATAAACATATTTTTAATACTTTAGAATATTTCGAGCTCAGGTTTGTACATTAGTTCAAAAGCACAGTCCAGCGAACTTACATATAACAGTGTCCTTGCCGACAGCTTCGAAGGGAGTCTTCGGAGTCAAATTTTCACCATCTTATGTTTTGAAATTGTCTAAGGTAAATGAGTACTTATATAATTACTTAAATCTAAAAATGACGTGAAAAATAATGGTTACTCCTTAGAGGATGTATACACTAAAAGTGTAAACAAATTGAAAATAATGGTTAAATTAATTGATCATATAATTGTTATGTCATAAAACAATGTTTATACAGTTTATTATATTTGGGCATATCAAATAATATTCCACAAATTTAGCCCGGAGAGATTTGCTAAATAAGAATAATCTTATAATAATACCAGATACTCTCAGAATGTCCATGTACAATTTCAGTTTAATCGGTTGAATAGTTAACGCGTGAAGGCAAAAAAGTATACAAAGGCACTTTTTAATTTATAATGTTATTAATATTAGGATTTTAAGTTAATGAGTGTATACCCACCTGTTGAAAAGACTGGTAGATGATGTTTGTTATAAGTGTTATTTGATATACTAAAAGAAATATTTTAAACATTGATATATCTCTATTACTAAATCTTAGCTACATGACGAATGATGAGTGTAATGTAATAAACTAATTTTCATAATAGTGCAAATTAAATGTGTGGAAAAAATGGTACACGAAGGCGGGGAAAACATTTTATGAGACAGTTTATTAAAAATCAAGAGTCATAACCTTTCTTACTTTATTCCTTCGTCTGATCCAACAAAATGTAATAATGCAATGGAGGTTCCACATTCGTTGAAGCAATAATATAAACAGTAGTCTGAGTTGAGAACATGGAGGATTATAATATAGACAGTACACACTCAATTTATTATATAGACAATACACTTAAAATAAATTTATCTTCGTAATGTTCCTGAATTTTAAAATTGAATTCGAATACAATGAAATAAATAGTTTTCCTTGAATATTTATATAATTAATAACATTAATTGTATGGACATCTTTTAAAATATGCACAGAAATATGCATTTAATAACAAAGAGCCATGATTACAATTACGCACTATGTAAAATACTATTTTAGAATCAATAAACTGATACAACGGACTGTCGAAGGGCCCGACAGGACCAAACGTTTAGTAACGCTCAGACGAAAGGACTGCCTTTCTATTTTGTGGCCTTAAATAAATAGAGGTCTGCCTTGGACCAAGAGAAACGTATATACAAAAATTCAAACGTCTCCAATATTTCCATCATGGGCATATATGATATTTCTATATAATATATTTTCTTGGTCCAAGAGTGGCAGTGATGTTTCAAGTGTCAAGGATCTTTCTATAATGAGTTATCACACAGAAGATCGGACAGATAATCACGCGGACAGACCCACGGACAAGGACCTGTCCGCGTCATTAAGGCACTGTCGGGTTCGCAATAATATGTATTTATTGGCATAAGAGCATACAGATAAACGTACTCTATGGATGACTTTAGGAACTGCTAAATGTTTCATTACAAAGTAAAATTGAAAATAATGTGCTCTGGCATCATTTCTAATATAATGGAACTTACAACAAGGAAGATTGAACATGCCGCATTGACTGGACGGAACCCAGAGATCATTAGAGCCGGAATCGTAGACTACTTCGAAGTGCTGAGGTGGTGTCCCTATGGAGATTGGTCCGTAGTAGTAAATCTATACAGAACAATAGTGACCTTTCAACCAAAACATCTACAAATTATAACGGATACGATTTTGTAAAACTCTTTACTAGAGTGATCGACTCATGATAAAGTAGTATAAAAAGATTCACAGTTTTGAGGTACAAACATATTTAGCAATACCATTGTAAATAAATGAATTTTAAACTGTCAAGAATTATAAATAATACAGATGATCAAAGTGGATTCCCGAATTGAAGTCACAAATAGTAATAAACTATCTTTTTATCAGTTTAATAAAAAAAATGGAATTATAACAATAGGCCGGTACCACCAATAGCTTATCTATAATATATATACTTCTGTACTCTGAATTAAAATATAGCTTGATTGATCTATTTAACACTATATATTACGCGTACATTTATATTGTTATTGCTATTATTTAGAATGTGGATTGCATATGCAGCATGATTAATATGTCAGAATTAATTTTATATGAGTTTCATAAATTAATTAAGGATTGATGAATTATCATTTCAAATCCTCATTGTGAATAATTTCTGGTATGTATAAATTGGTCTTGGCTGAAAAACAATCTTGAGGCAGGTACGTGTACTCTACCACTCAATAGGAAAATTCTACAGGCAACGACTGCGATCATTGGTATCAATAATTATATTACGAACGCTGACTTAAAGTAACCCTTCGGGAAATACTGGTACACACACCATTTGACTTGTATCTAGGAACCCTCTGTTGTGAGTAGGTAAAATATACAAATTACTACGCGTACTGTACAAGTGATGGCTACAGTAATGTAATCAGTAATCTAGTAACTAGCACTGACGTGAGTACTGCACTAGTCTTGGGGAAATACTGGTACACACACCATTGTCTTGTAACCTGAAAACCTTTTGAGGTGAGTATGTGAAATATACCAATTACTACGCGTACTGTACAAGTGATGGCTACAGTAATGTAATCAGTAATCTAGTAACTAGCACTGACGTGAGTACTGCACTTGCCTTGGGGAAATACTGGTACACACACCATTGTTTTGTAACCTGAAAACTTTTGAGGTGAGTATGTGAAATATACCAAATTACCACGTGTACTGAACAAGTGATGGCTACAGTAATGTAATCAGTAATCTAGTAACTAGCACTGACGTGAGTACTGCACTAGTCTTGGGGAAATACTGGTACACACACACCATTGTCTTGTAACCTGAAAACCTTTTGAGGTGAGTATGTGAAATATACCAATTACTACGCGTACTGTACAAATGATGGCTACAGTAATGTAATCAGTAATCTAGTAACTAGCACTGACGTGAGTACTGCACTAGTCTTGGGGAAATACTGGTACACACACCATTGTCTTGTAACCCGAAAACCTTTTGAGGTGAGTATGTGAAATATACCAATTACTACGCGTACTGTACAAGTGATGGCTACAGTAATGTAATCAGTAATCTAGTAACTAGCACTGACGTGAGTACTGCACTAGTCTTGGGGAAATACTGGTACACACACCATTGTCTTGTAACCCGAAAACCTTTTGAGGTGAGTATGTGAAATATACCAATTACTACGCGTACTGTACAAGTGATGGCTACAGTAATGTAATCAGTAATCTAGTAACTAGCACTGACGTGAGTACTGCACTTGCCTTGGGGAAATACTGGTACACACACCATTGTTTTGTAACCTGAAAACCTTTTGAGGTGAGTATGTGAAATATACAAATTACTACGCGTACTGTACAAGTGATGGCTACAGTAATGTAATCAGTAATCTAGTAACTAGCACTGACGTGAGTACTGCACTAGTCTTGGGGAAATACTGGTACACACACCATTGTCTTGTAACCTGAAAACCTTTTGAGGTGAGTATGTGAAAATATACCAATTACTACGCGTACTGTACAAGTGATGGCTACAGTAATGTAATCAGTAATCTAGTAACTAGCACTGACGTGAGTACTGCACTAGTCTTGGGGAAATACTGGTACACACACCATTGTCTTGTAACCAGAAAACCTTTTGAGGTGAGTATGTGAAATATACCAATTACTACGCGTACTGTACAAGTGATGGCTACAGTAATGTAATCAGTAATCTAGTAACTAGCACTGACGTGAGTACTGCACTAGTCTTGGGGAAATACTGGTACACACACCATTGTCTTGTAACCAGAAAACCTTTTGAGGTGAGTATGTGAAATATACCAATTACTACGCGTACTGTACAAGTGATGGCTACAGTAATGTAATCAGTAATCTAGTAACTAGCACTGACGTGAGTACTGCACTAGTCTTGGGGAAATACTGGTACACACACCATTGTCTTGTAACCCGAAAACCTTTGAGGTGAGTATGTGAAATATACCAATTACTACGCGTACTGTACAAATGATGGCTACAGTAATGTAATCAGTAATCTAGTAACTAGCACTGACGTGAGTACTGCACTAGTCTTGGGGAAATACTGGTACACACACCATTGTCTTGTAACCTGAAACCTTTTGAGGTGAGTATGTGAAATATACCAAACTACGCGTACTGTACAAATGATGGCTACAGTAATGTAATCAGTAATCTAGTAACTAGCACTGACGTGAGTACTGCACTAGTCTTGGGGAAATACTGGTACACACACCATTGTCTTGTAACCTGAAAACCTTTTGAGGTGAGTATGTGAAATATACCAATTACTACGCGTACTGTACAAGTGATGGCTACAGTAATGTAATCAGTAATCTAGTAACTAGCACTGACGTGAGTACTGCACTAGTCTTGGGGAAATACTGGTACACACACCATTGTCTTGTAACCTGAAAACCTTTTGAGGTGAGTATGTGAAATATACCAATTACTACGCGTACTGTACAAGTGATGGCTACAGTAATGTAATCAGTAATCTAGTAACTAGCACTGACGTGAGTACTGCACTAGTCTTGGGGAAATACTGGTACACACACCATTGTCTTGTAACCTGAAAACCTTTTGAGGTGAGTATGTGAAATATACCAATTACTACGCGTACTGTACAAGTGATGGCTACAGTAATGTAATCAGTAATCTAGTAACTAGCACTGACGTGAGTACTGCACTAGTCTTGGGGAAATACTGGTACACACACCATTGTCTTGTAACCCGAAAACCTTTTGAGGTGAGTATGTGAAATATACCAATTACTACGCGTACTGTACAAGTGATGGCTACAGTAATGTAATCAGTAATCTAGTAACTAGCACTGACGTGAGTACTGCACTAGTCTTGGGGAAATACTGGTACACACACACCATTGTTTTGTAACCCGAAAACCTTTTGAGGTGAGTATGTGAAATATACCAATTACCACGTGTACTGTACAAGTGATGGCTACAGTAATGTAATCAGTAATCTAGTAACTAGCACTGACGTGAGTACTGCACTAGTCTTGGGGAAATACTGGTACACACACCATTGGTAACCTGAAAACTGAGTATGTGAAATATACATTACCACGTGTACTGAACAAGTGATGGCTACAGTAATGTAATCAGTACTAGTAACTAGCACTGACGTGAGTACCATTAGTCTTGGGGAAATACTGGTACACACACCATTGTCTTGTAACCCGAAAACCTTTTGAGGTGAGTATGTGAAATATACCAATTACTACGCGTACTGTACAAGTGATGGCTACAGTAATGTAATCAGTAATCTAGTAACTAGCACTGACATGAGGCTGCACTAGCCTTGGGGAAATACTGGTACACACACCATTGTCTTGTAACCTGAAAACCTTTTGAGGTGAGTATGTGAAATATACCAATTAATACGCGTACTGTACAAGTGATGGCTACAGTAATGTAATCAGTAATCTAGTAACTAGCACTGACGTGAGTACTGCATTAGTCTTGGGGAAATGCTGGTACAAAACACCATTGTCTTATAACCTGAAGACCTTTTGAGGTGAGTAGGTGAAATATACCAATTCCTAGGCGTACTGTATAGGTACTCCTACAGTCATATAATTAATAATCTAGTAACTAGTGGTGACTGAGTACTGTACCAACCTTGGCCAAATACTAATACTAATTCACATCGTCTTGTAAAAAAACCTCCTCAGTTGAGCACAAAAATAAATTTTCATTGCGCCTGCACATTAAAAACTGCAATTACTACACAGTTACGTTAATAAATAGCAAAACACTATTTTAAGGCACTAACTATGATGTATGATACAAGACATCTCCGACTACAACAAATTTAAATTAGTTTATAAATATGAGCAATGATGACCATCATGAAGCAATTTTTATTATTTATTAAATGTTAGTTTAAATATTCTGTGTTTATAAAATTAAATAGATTTTTCTCATATCTGAAATATCCGTCAAATAAACATTTTTATTTTGTTAGAATTATTCAAAACTGTATTTTCCAATTCTAAACCTAATCCTAATAATATTATAAGTGCAATAATTCGTTTGTTTTATTGTGTTATTTTCACACGTAAACTACTCAACCGATTGTACTGAAATTTTAGATAGAAATTCTTACGGTTCCTGGATTGAATATAATCGTATTTTGAAATTCCTTCCGGGCTACACCCCATTGGTATTTAAAGTAGTGAAAAGCTCATATTGGTGTCTAAGGTTGTGTAGTATTAACTTAATGAGCCTGTCAATGTAATCAATGTCCTGTGTAAACAGTGTTTATTATTTTCAGTTTATTTACATTAATAGTGAGTAAATTGATTTTCACATAGTTTTAGATTTCAGCGATTAGGTAAGTAATTATATACCCTAGCCTAGAAATGTCCTAAAACATGAGATGGTCAGAATTTCACTACGAAGACTCTCTTCAATGCAGTCGACAAGAACTATGCTAGATGCAATTTCGCTGAACTGTTATTTTGAACTAATGTACCAATTCCAGCTTTAAATGTTCTAAAATATTTAAAAACTTGTATTATAATATTAAAGATTGAGATAAAACCCATCTTATTCACTTTTGACTCCGATCTATTATATATGTTTTCTTAATCGAGAAACTAAACAAAAATAGCCATGGAACAAAACATACTAAGAACAAAGTAAATTATGATGAAAATAAAATTATGTATGACTATTATCAACTGTTGTCGTATTTTCTTGATCATGGCAACAAGGTAAACTCAGCAAGCATAATTCACTCGAACCAGCAGTAGTCCTACACGCGTAACGCCTACTAAATTGCATGCGAAGTGGCGGGTAACTGCTAGCAGAGCAGGTATGAGACAATATAGTCTATCTTTTACTATATATTTAAAGACTTTTATTAAAACTATTTAAGTTATCTTTTGTCAAAAGTAGTACCTTCTCAGAGCTGTGTATGTACATTTTCTTGACCGGGAGAGAGGAAACTCAGTTTTGGAAAAAAAATACTAAGACTGAAGTAAATTAAAATGACTCTTGATTGTGGCAGCAAGACAAACTCACCATTGGTGTCGGAAATATAATTTCCTCGAATCAGAAATGCTTATACACGTGTAAAACCTAGGAAGTTGCGTCCGAAGCCGCGGGTAAATGCTAGTAATATTATAAATGCGAATGTGCCTTTGTTTGTTTGATTTGGATTCACGCATAAACTATTCAACCGATTGTGCTGAGATATGACATGGACATTCATAGGGCCCCTTCGATGAATATAGATCCGTATTTCGAAAATCCCTCCGGGCTACGCCTCACTTGTCTTTCAAGTAGTAAGAAAATTCCACTTTGGTCTCTAAAGTTGTGGAATTTGAATTAAAAGAACGTGTCTAAAAATACTAACATCGAAATTAATTGCAATGACCAAAAATATACACTTTAAAACATATTTTCTTGGTCGTAGGAAGAGGGAAAACTCAACATTAGTGTGGGAAATATAATTCACACGAACTAAAAGTACTCATACAGGGGTCAAACCTACGAAATTGCGTACGAAGTCGCCGGTATCTGCTAGTAAACAATAATACTGTTGTGAGTAGGTGATATAACAATTAGGCTACTAGGCGAACTGTACAGATAATGGCTACCGTCATATAATCAATAATCTAGTAACTAGCAGTGACATGAGTGCTGCAGCAGTAGCCTTGGGGAAATACTGGTACATATAGACCATTGTCTTGTATCTTGGGAACTTCCTGTAGTAAGTAGACGAGTGATTACAAAAAATCTCTTTATATATGATAAAATTAAAGCATTTGGAAACAAATTAAACAAATGTATTAATCAAAAGGCTGTTCAGAATAGGGTGTCATAAACTTCTGTCACTTAACTTATAATTTGGAAAGTTCTGTAAACATGGGTAGAAATATGTGTCGTTTACCTGTTTTACCCCCAAAAAATCAGTACTATACGATGTTAATTATTTAAATTTTAAATTATAATTCTAACAGTAAATTTTCAATGCAGTATGTCCAAGTATTAGTGTGGACGACCACTTTAAAGGTTCTTTTGCACAACCAGGCTCTTTGCATATTTGTTGCTTATATTCATTGTCAGTCTAGAGTAACAGTTGCTTTGATATGTTTGGTGCATTCGGCTTTTAAAAGCATAACTGGTCGTGGTCGCTTGTGGTGACGGATTGCTTTGAAAGTACCATTGAATTGAAATAAAAATTTTAAAATAGTTGGAGTCTTGTAAATGCTTTACTGCTATACTCCTTTTTCTTGTTATTTGACTTAAAACATTTTCAACAGCCACCATTTTTTTTAGTAAAATGACAGAATTACTTTTTTTCTTTATCGCAACCTGTGTGGAAAGTTTGGTATCTGTAGCTTTACTAACTCTAGAGATAATATTTATTTTATAAAAAATATAAAATGACGGCTAGCGGCTAAACGACACGTTTCTCGATCTATGCGTATAAGTCATATTTTATTTGACGTGATGAGTACTATTAGCCACATAGGCTTTTGACACTCTTTCCGAACATCCTGTATAAGATAGGATACCTCCTATTTTTTGTGAACACATAACATTAAACTTCTTTACGATTTAAAAATCTTTTATCTGAATTTGGCTGTATTAGTGAGATTTATATTTAGTTACCAATACATACTTTTGTAAAGTAACCACCTAAATGTGTCCGTCAGTCCGTCTACCTTTAAATACTTTATACAAAACATCAGAAAATGTATTGCATTTCGGATGTTTGGGGCAATGGGAATCCACATTTGTCAGCCCACGTGTGACAAGTGACTATCAAGGAAGTTAACAATTCCTGGCTTGATTAGAGGATGTCATTTGAGCTTCAGGCGGCGTGGCGAGGCGTCGCGACTGTGAGTCAACTTTATCAATTAGCAGAACACGACAGACCGATAGTCAGTTTGTGGTGAGAGCCATTCAGAGTTTACGTTTAATTGCAAGTATCTTCCTATTGTTCGCTTTAATTATTGGACAATTAAAACGATAACCTTTTATAAGGAACAGTGTACATTCAATCTATAAAGGTTTACGAGGATATTAATTATGGATTGGCCCGTGTATATAATTTAACGGTCTCTATTGTTAGAAAAAAATGTCGCAATCATACTTCATAAGATTTATTAATTACAATGGTAGCTGTTGAAATAAGGACAATATTGTAGCTTAAAAGATCGCAATTTTGTATAGGATAGTCAATAATAATTTTGTGTAGGACTTATGTACTTATGTATAGGGATCACTATAAAATACATACTTTCTATAATCACTCATATTATTATACGTAATGAATTTGGTAAAAGTAATGTAAATTTTGAATAGTGAATTCAAAGAATGATATGTTGGGTATTTAATCTGTTACGGACGGATGAAATATATGGGGAAAATCTCATTAAATAACAACTAAACAGTTTAAACAGGATTTACTTATTTCGATATTATACAATATAATGCACATTTCGACATTAAAAATTATTTTATCTTTCCATAGTCGTATTTTATGTAATGAAACAAAACTTTTCGTTTTTGACCTTTGTTTTTATGTATAATTAATGTTGTATAACTTCGTTTTTTATAAAAGGTTTGGTCAAATTGATTATTAAAGTTTTTGAAAGGCAAATGTTACGCGATGTATTTTGAGCCATATTTTATTCACGATTATGAAAGTATAATCCATCAGTCACGATACGGATACAACGATGTATTGTCTATTTGAAACAATGCTACAGGCGCGTAAAGCATATGGCAAAAATCCCAATACTCTGTATAAGTTGGAACAGATGGAGAATAAAAGTAGAAATATTTAGAAGTCACTAGTAGGCTATAAATAATACGTCTAATTTACTTATAACATTAAAAATAGCATAGTTATAACGCTAGAGTACTTACATCTTTATTGTTGTGCAGCAGAACATCGGAATCGACTTGTTGGGAAGCGAAACTTCCTGTTGGATCCCAGGAACGACCCTCAGGAGACAGGTCCAACTGTACTGAGATGAAACCATCCTTGTATCCTCTCGCCAGGGAGACGAGAGCTTGCTCGTCTACCTTCACTTCTGAGATCCTGGTCGAGTTTGAGGCGTTGGTTTTGTGTTTCTTCAGCGGTACTCTGGAACAGGGTTGAATGAGCTACTTGGAAATCAAGTCGGACATAGTGAGTAGAGTCACATAAAATGGCTGTGTACCTGAGAACTTGGGCTGAAACCAGAGCGCCTATAAGTGCCACAGTCAGTACACACCTAGCGGCTGCCATGGTGGTACTGCTTGTCGGGTGGCTAACAGCTCAGTACTCGATAAGATAACTTATTGACGTGTCGCGTTGATTAATCCATTGATTGGTTTACGACATCTAGTCTCTGAGGTGGTTGTCAGGTCCCAAATGATATTTTAGAATAGAAACGTGTTAGCGAGTGTTAAATAAGCAATATATTTTATTAAAACTATTTTTGTTATTAATTTTAATGCTTATTAAATGTGTAGAAGTTGCATTACCTTAATTAAAGACAAATACAGATTTATGAAAGGAAAATATTCGTACCACCGCGGTGTGACCCGACCTCTTCGTTTTTGGGTGAGACTGCTGATTGATGGACACCACAGAGCTCTTACGAACGGTTGTCCATCGCCAAGCCGAGCGAGTACTTTTTGTTTACCAATACTTATGTTATTTACCAATACTTATGCTATTACAATTTGCAATCAAATACGACTATTGATGTTTTGGCATGTTTTATCCGCCTACTTATATCCGCCATTTTCTCTGTTTTCTCGACGTTTCTCTGAAAATAAAATGCAAAAGTTCTAATTATAAAAAGATTTGTCTTTTATCTATAACAATGATTGACTGTATTTATTGTGTAAAGATATACTGATAAAAATAAGTCTAATCGTTGTGTATCTCCTCATAATCTAACTGCAATATTACAATTGATTTTTGGTTGATTGGTTTGTTTATTGTATATGTGAAAATTATATGTCAATAAACTGTACTGAGAGGAAGGTGAACTAGAACTAGACTCACCATTTTGCTCCACCGTTCTTTGGAATCGAGTCAGAAAGATCTTAGTGCAGTCATTTATGCGTCTGATGAGAAAATGAGAATATCTTTACCTAGATTACTCTATAATTTGTAGTCAATGTTTCTCTTATGTCGAAACGATGTAAACAGTTCATATTTAGCCTTTTATTCACCGACTTGTTCGGATCTCTTCAGGCGAACATGACGACAGGAGATAATTCAGTGACAGCGTCCGATTTCAGATGCTATACTAAGAAGAGGGTAAACTGGAGTTAAACTCATCATTCACTTTGAATCAATCCTTCCCACCATAGCTACGTTACGTGTGGAAAACTCGGTTGTTTCACCGCGGTTTGGGCAATGAGAATACCTTCTCTCATAGATTACACGCTAGTTTGTAGAGTAATTTATATATCGTAAAATGGGGGATTAAAGGAATTATTGTCTATTTTTGAGGGTGAAAAGATGAGATATGAAAGGATTAAATCCAACTTAATTACGCTACAGTACTTGAGAGCAGCGTTGCTCTAATCGGATTTGGTTCGCAATAAAGTATCTATTTACTGAACTAAACTACACAGCGTTATCTTATCTGTCCACAGCCTCTCCATCCATTATCGCGTTTTTTACTTTTCTATTCATTTTTAAAATTCGATAAATTAGTCTTAGTTAACGTTTTATAAAACAGAGCATATGAATCACTCACTAAAACACCTCTCCAATATGAGTATGAACAACCATAAATCGCGATTTAGTTTAAAATTTGTTTTGATGGTTTGTTCATAATTTAAAACAATGTTTTGTACACAGGAATAGTTGTCACATAAAAACCTAAATGAAACAAGTTTATCCTGTACCATGTTACTAGCATATAGCTAATTGATAATAAAAAATACTAAAATAAATAGATAAAAATAATGCTAACTACGAATAATAACAGTAATTAAATTATAAAAAACAAATTAGTATTGTTTTAGTTACAATATACCAGGAATTTTCACGTTTATATTGACAAAGCCGGTTTTAGACTATAAGAAATAATTCACGATAATATCACGGTACAGTCTCTTCTCATAGTAAGTAGTGCAGTACATTCATGTCAAGTACAACACGTACTGCTGAAAAGGATATCTCATATTGTAGTATTTGTTTTAGTTACAATATTGTACTATCACTAGTGTAAATAAATAAAACATTTTCCAATATAACTTTTATTTTTTCGCAAGGCATTCGCAAGGCCTTTTTTATGTTTATTAACATTTAAAAACTAACATTTGTTAATTTGTGAAGTGCCTGATGATGGAATCTTTGATTACGAAAGGCCTTGCACAAAAATGAAAGTTATATTGGAAAATGTTTTATTTATTTATACTAGTGATAGTACAATAAACCTTTTTTTCAAATGCTCCAAAATTCTACATTAGTTACAATAGTCATGAAGTTCTGAACTAGTTATTCGTAATTATAATCCATTAATTTTTATTTGTTGTTAGAAAATATATGCTTAAAACAAGCCGAATCTCCGACTTGCATCATCTGAAATGTGTACGCAGTCCATTAACTGTATTTAAACCATGCTTTCGTAAATGAACTATAAATTTGATGCATTAGATCTGAGTCATTTGTGTGGTGCGCTTTTGATAATGCAAATCTTTTCAACGTCAGTATTGACATATGCGGGACATAGCCTCATAAACCAATAACATGAAAGGTTTGCCGTCCTAATAATTTATTTACGTTCATGTCAAAACTACTGAACGTGGCACTTGTACATCCGTAACCATGTCGGAGTTGGCTCTTCTGAATGAGACGCACCACCGACGTGACGTCTGCGAGATAGCAGGTTCCTTTACAGTTTCTCATTAATATTTTTATTTTATTATTTAAATTGGAATAAATTCTTATCTTTTCCGCAGGAAGTCGCTATGGGGTAGTGATTTACGTTCAGTGGCGTACTTTTTGTTAGGCCAATTAAGTAAAATATTGAACTTAATTTTTGACCTTTTAAATACAATGTATAAAAATACTGAACTTATTCTTTTTATTTTGCATACTGTTGGATACTGGTTGAACGCTTTCAAATTTTTCGATACCATATCTTGACGTTCGCAAACATTGCCGCTGTAGCTGGCTACGGGCGCTGCTGATCAACCTCGGCTAGGCGACTGTAATTGCATCTCTGAAGTTATAATTCCTTAACGTCATATGTGTATACGATAACGCTATTTAACATTTTAGTTTTCTGCATGTATATGTATGTATTTTTTAAACGAATTTAATTTGACGGTATTTTGCAGGACATGGTTATTTAAATAAATATAACATCCTCACACACAGCACGCAACTGTTATATTTTGTTATAGTTGAATGATTATTTTATTTTATTTGGTTTTTAACTGGCATTACATTTGAACAATTCTAAAAGTTGTTGGCCATGAATAGTTTAATATTTGACTGTACAAATATTTTAACGAAGATTCTAGTACTATAGTTATTTATCTACTTCAGAATTATTTACTCAGCCAGATAAACTTGTATAAGATTGTGATTATGATTTAAATGGTTGGATTAATGAAGCTACTGATGGCGTATTGAAGTTTGGTGAAGTTTAAGGACAGCTGAATGATTTGTGTGGTATGTACACTTGAAAGATAAACTTGACTATTCGAGTGCACAGAGGGACATAGAACGAAATTCTCACCGTTTGGATGAAATATCTCTCTTGACAATAGTGATCATTCAGTTAATGAGAACCGTACTGTAGAAGTTATGATTAAGGAGATTATTGAAAGGTTGTCTAAGGCCGAAAATACAAATTCTCTCTTTAGAAATCTGAAAACATAATATGATGGGATTGAAAGTGACTATGACCGAGTCAAAGTGCTAATTATAGAAAATAGAAAAGGTTGGTAGAAAAATTGAAAATAGATTTAATGTTTTAAAAGGTGAGCTGATTGTAAATTCCAAAAAGATGGTTTGAATAGAGTCTTTACTGACGAAATCTGGGAAACGATAAACTGTGGAAGGGGTATCAAAGGAGTTGTGCCAATCAAAACTTAAATCCAATTAAACAAAATCAAGTACCTCGCACAAAGAGATTTGTGGTTTTAATTATCTGCATACTTATGTTGTGAAAACTGTAAATAGCTCCTCAGGTTTATGGAATGAGAGATCTGGGCCTGTAAAAGACTAATAAAACACTGGGCTGGGGTGCATTTTTTGACCCCCTAAGCTAAAGTTCTACCCAGCTTACATTTGTCCGATCTTCGACTTCTTAGTATTTTGGCTCAGTGAATTCGGTGGGCCACTGTAATCAGTGAGGAGCGCTAATTTGGCTATATAAGAGAACTTAAATTATTCCAGTCTTAAGTGTCATCTTGATGGGATCACAGTCTAAATTGTATAAGTTTCAAGTACCGCCTTTAGATGTCGTTACATGCTCATTGCTGCTCTATAATCCTTAACACTGTCATGATACGATCTTAGTTTAGGTCACAATTATTATGCACAATTATTACCGCATTCAAACTTCTGTACAGTATTTTTAACTTCATGTATAATCGTTAGATCACCATCAAAAAATAGATAACAATAATTGAAATAACCATTTTATGAGTTATAAGGTTAGCTAACGCTGATTTTACAATTAATTACGTATATCACGGTTTGTTTCACGTGTATCAAGTTAAGAAAAATATTATTCGAGAAAGACGTTATTATTTCCAATTTTTACCCTTTTAATACCCTCCCATTTCAACCCAACTAAAACTATCGCGGCTGACGATTGGATTCTTTCTTTCTTTAGATTCCATGGAAAATACGGTTAGACTATAGATACTTATTATAAGATGAAACAATGTGTCTAAAACATGTGTTTAAATACGAGTAAATTAAATAGTGTAAATATACCTAACATGTATTATCATATTTGGCGATTTTTAGGTTCCTTATATATAATAAACAATTAATAATTATTTTAAAAACATATATCCTATTCTAAGAGTTTTATTGCAAATGAACTCGATATAAAGATGTACTATTCTAATAAAAATTCTGAGAATTGACGAAAACTCGAAATATTTAAACTCATTATTTATATTTTTAAATATTATTGTACAATTATTTTTCATGTGAGAATATTATATTTTTCTTGAATCTAAGAAAACCGCTTTCTTATTAACTCAAATGAAAATGCTCTAAACCTTTAAATAAAGACCAAAACATATCTTTAGCCACTACCAGTTTCACGAACTCTTTTTCCAATAAAAAGCAACCTTAATATAAGAGGGTAGTAAACAGATTACTGTGTTAGTTTTAAATATGAATTATACAGCCTATAAATTGACACATTTTAATGCCACGGAGAGAAAATATAACCATACGAACATTTTCAGGTACTTATCTAATGATTAGTTGATAATTTGATTTTGTATAATTTTAGGGTTGTATAATAGAACATATTAAGTAATTAAAATATGTATGAAGGTAGCAGAGACATGTGACTAAGAAAGGCATAAAATTAGATTGACTTGAGGAAGGTTTCATAAGAAAAATGTGGAGGGTGTTCGTAAGAAAAACCATCAAACATCTCATGGTAACTCTAAATCTTAACTATAAGAAATATATATATATATATATATATATATATATATATATATATATATATATATACATATATTTGTTATAAACATATTAAAATGTGTAATCTTCTCAAGATTTCGGCGGATTTTTATAAAACACTGTACTCATATAAAGATCTCCACTGTTGAAATATAATCTGACGTGTACGAAAAGCATCTTAACCAAGATGAAAGGCTGAAAAGTACGAGAGTAGTTAAGGCAGCTGTGTGCGGTCCTTGGCTTTGAATTAAAATTATTTCTACGTAAAATAAAAAAAAAACGGTACCTTATTTGCACTGTAAGGGGTAGTAAATATTAAGCATCTGACAATGCAAGGCATTCACCAGGCAAAAGTACGAGTAATTGTCTATAAAATAGAGCAAGTGTCTATTATTTTATCCCTATAACCCCAAAGCGGTAAATTTAATTAAGTTTAAATCAAACTTGAATATTCGGATTGAAGCTTTGAAAAATTTTGCAGTGGCTGCATTGTGAATAAAATCTTTAGCTAAAAGATAGGCTACATATTTTTTGTGTAAGGAAAATATTGAAGGAACTAAATTTGATGGTTGCAAGGTAAAACAAAAAAATGTTAGTTCAATTCAAGGTGTTTAGACTGATAACAGCAATCAATGGAATGGTCAGTACAATGTATCATTTGTCATAAATAACATTAATTACACGTGTTGATAGTTCAATTATAAATACATACGATTAACCTGAAGATTTTACTCTGTTTACTAATTTCTTTATTCTGTGTTTTTTTAGTTGACATCATGGTTACACATAAGAACAATGCAACCACAGTAATGTTTTACAGACAGATCAAGACTTCCAATAGACTAATGTTTAGCGTTTTCAATAACAATGTAGAGGCAGTAAAGATCAATCTGTATACCAAACAACAAACATCTGGGTTTACTCCTTCGACACTAACATGTGTACAGACAGACATAACATTCGTACACCAGTAGCTGGGGGGGGGGGACATATAATATAAAAATACAAATCATTACAGTATTGTTATTATCCTACATTAGTTGTAATACCGACCGGTTGATCTCAAGGACACAAGAACATGTCTATGGCGATGCTTACAATGACTCGAGCAAAGTTGTATACAGTAGAACTAGAGTTGAGACCTTGCCAGATGAGAAAGCGGAAATGAGGTCTTCAGCACACCCTACTTCCGCGCAAACACGACTTTGACTTGTTCTCTGTTAAGAAGCTACGTGACTTACACTTACAGAGGCGGCTCGAGAACTGACAGGTAAAAAGTGATCTTCAAACGGTTTAATAGTTGTAGTTTAAGTTATGAATTGCCGTGATAAATTAAACTCAGTTGCCTGGCAGACAGTTATATTTTTAATTGGCATATAATGTAATCAATGGATAGTTAATTGTATTTAATTCATATTGATGAGCCAGTTCCGAATAGATTTTCCTCAATCATAGTTTAAACAGCATTGGTAAAAGCCACAATCGAATGTATACGTAGGTGTTTGTTGAGTTATGTAGGGTCAAATAAGTAACTATTACTAAATTACAAACTAATACAGTTTAGGGAGGATATATTTTCTGATTCTGATATATAATACTTGATTCTATTCCATAATATTGAAAAGGAAATTAACATGGATTAATATTTAGGTAGCTGTGTTAAGGAATATGTGTGTAGGAGATATATTTCCAGCTAAACTATCATGATGCAAACTTTACTGCTATTATCCGAGAGCATTTAATAAAGTTAATTAGTCACTTCGTAAAAAGTTAATTATTGAATTAGTAATTGAATGGAGAGGTTTTGCAACAATGCTGAATTAAAAAATAACTCATTGATGCTTATAAATTTGTAATTTTCCTTGGTAGAAGTATCGAATCACCGCTAACACGACAATTGCCTTTGTAGACTATTGGGTGGATTCGGTAATTGTATTCCATTCAACCATATCTCGATTTGAAAAAACTGTCATTTTAGCTTTTGATTGCATTTGACCAACCGTTGATGTGACTGAAGTGAATTCCTAAACTAATTTAACTCTTTAAACCATTTTGACTACCAATTTTATGAGATGTGGCCACGAGCAGACAAAAATATAAATCTAATTATACTAATACTTAGACTCTACCACATCTATATCTATAATTATCATACATATTTTAATGAATAATAATCCTATTTTAAATTATTACTAATTTTAACACTTTAATAATGAACCAATGATGTAATCATTACCAAAGTTCATATCAGTTAACATAATACTTTCCTGTTAAGGTCTCCTAACACTGTATTTGGGTGGCATTTGTCATAGTATGGTTGATATATCTCATGATCTGGATAAGACCCGACATAATCTGGATGAGTGTAATAATATGGATGAGTTGTGTTATAATCTGAATAAGATCTTTCTTAGTTTTCTTAAGATCTCTTATAATATTGAAAGATCCGTCATAATCTGGATGAGTGTGGTAATATGAATGAGTTGTGACTGGATACTATCTGTCATACTTTGCATAAGATATCTCGTAATCTGGATGAGATCTTTAGAAAGGACAATGGAGCTCGCACATTTATTATATCATTTAAAAGGAACTTCAAACTTGATGTGGGGCATATCCATCCATATATTGTATAGGTATACTTCATACATAAAAAATAGGATATAGAACGTAGTGTGTACATGCACATACACATACACATCGTCAGGTGTGTTACGATGATAGTAATTAGAATAATATATCATATTAGTTCCAATTAATTTTACGGTTTAAACATCTGAACATCCTGTAAATTCCAGAAGATATCTTCTTTCTTCAGGGTAGATAAAACATAGCTATTGGTTTATATCAATCCTTGTTAGACTTTAGAGGAAATGAATGTACAAACAATCATGTTTCCAGAAGGATGTTTTACTTTAGTTATATTGATCACATTAAGTTCAAATATTTACATCCTACGTCTGAAGAACATCGTTTGGTTTACTAGCGTACCTGATGATTGATTTCTGGCACAGGAAATATTCTTATGTGATTTCAATAAAACCCAGATGGTGTTCTGGTGCATTGCAAGTTGGCTATTGACCTCTGGTCTAGTAGTCTAATTGAAGATTAACTTTAACACCAGTGTGTATAATATATGGTAATAATAAGCAGGTTTAGATTTCTCGCTCGAACTTTCTGAAACTACGCGATTAGTGATTTGAATATTGTTTTAACGTTAAACAATAAAGAAGAAAATTATTAACAATACTCTCTAAACTCTATCTCTCTTTTCAATCGCACCATTTTATAGAACTTTGAAAATGAAAAACAATAATAACTATGAATCAATCTGGAAACAGAACACGTTTAGGAACAAGTGCCGAAATTTGTGCGGCAATCAGACTTAATTTCCCTGGAGGCGGTTTGTTAAAAACATCGCTTAGTGAGGCGAGGGCGATGCTGTCGTGATGAACATTGGGCAGGTTCAAAGTATATTCCGATAAAATTAGTGTGAACTTCTTCTGTATGTTTTTATTAAGAACAACTCCAAATACAAGAAAAGTATACATATATGGAAATAAAAAGCCAATCTTAATCTAATTATGAAAAGTATAAGTTGAGGTAATAAGAAACAATGATTCATAATTATATTCTGAAATAGAAAACAACTGAATTAATTTGATTGCAAAATTGACACCCAAGAAACATACTTATCTGAATCAATATTAAGGTTCTTAAAAAAGAAACGAAGAAATTAATTTCATATATTTTCATTTAAAACATAAAACGCTTTTCCAATCTATGACTATTGAGATTTGGATAAATAATTTATTAAATTATCATTATACTATTTAATTGTTTGTTCATAATTCTTAATTTCAGATAAATTTACCTTTCGTAAAATATTTGCTGCTTATTTTTCCCGAAATTATGAATATAAAATTTATTGAAATTTTAGTGAGGCAATTGAATTATTTTGGTACAAGGCTGAATACAACTAAATAGTTTTTTAGTTAATTTTACCCTTTATATATATCTTATTATTCTAATATCCTAATACTTTCTACAGCACTTATTAACTCTCTAAACTACCAAACATACGTACTTCTTTAGATTCGGAAAATAACAAAATATATAAACCAATCCAATGGGGAGGTATATAATCAAAATGTTCCAGTTATGAATTTATCTCCATTAGTCTTAATGTTAATAAACAAGAGTTAGATTTTAAACTTGATTCAGGTTTGAGTTTGATTTCTTTTTAATGTGATATTTAAATTGAAGCCATAAATTTCATTCCACAACAAATTCACAGTTGTTTCTTATGCCCCATAATATGATACTATTTTAAAATAAATCCCAATACTAAAAATCCAAATAAGAAATTCTCAAATCTTATATATTTAAAATAAACCTAATCCACAATTAACACGTGTTGTAGGCTTTTTAAAACAATATGATTGTATCCTTAACAAGATTCCTTACAGTACAAGTCCAAATTTAAAAAAAAGTTAAAAGTTCTTAATCTCGTAATTTTTAAGTGCAACATAATACACCAATAACACATTTTGTAAGTATTTGAAAACCAGTAAAAAGTTATTTTCTAGAACCAATATTATTCATGTTAGAGTAAAAACACGTGTTTTCAAAACCATTTATCAAATTTTTAATTTTATGTTCAGTTTTATTGAATCAAGTTAAAAATATTCATTATCAACATTAAGGCATTTTAGTATATTATTCTATTTTTGCGGATAATTTTACTATTCCAAAAAATAGATTATATTGAGAGTCTGATTTTGGGTACATTTTCCTAACTTGGTTATTAGGGTAGCGATCACAATAGCTTATTTACCCAATATACGTTTGCTAATAAAGACAACGGAAATAGTATACGGCAACGTTATTATATACTTTGCTTATGGTTCTCCTAAATGGAGAAACATTACTATTTAATGCAAAAAGAGTGGTAGTAATGTTTTATACGGTACATCGTGCATGCCAGTAAATGGAGTGAATTAGCAAAGTGAGGAATGACTATTCACATGCAACATAAAGCATGGATGGTTGAAACTGTCGATATCCAACTATAGGATACTCCACTCTGCAGTGTCAGTTATATGACACACTAACTGTGTAATGGAACACTTGACCGACAAAGAGGCATACTCCTGCATACGAGAATCCTCTACTGCGATAAACCTGAGCTTTATAACTGCGACTGTGCAGGTAATAATAACTTTGTTTACGTCCTTAATAAAGTGTGTGTTACATGTTTATAAAGTGTGCGAGGGTATTAAAGTAATTTTTTAGTTTACTTTTTAAAATATGAATACATTCTTCTGTCATTCTATTAGATCAGAAATACTAATATCTCACCAAATAGGTATCTACAAATAAAAATAATGATAATAAAAATTTAATAACAGTAAGGTATCTAAAAAATAACTTGCAGTTGTAGTGTACAAAGAGATATGAACACAATTTATTACGTGTTGTAGGACTGTGTACTGTAAGGTAGAGTGTGAAATCAATATTACATTTTATATGTAATACTTGGCTCTAGTTACCGTAGATTTTATTTAAATTGCATCTAAAGCTATAGAGTGTATACGTGGATTCTACAGATTCTCCAAAAGTATTTTAAAACTTATAATAAGTTTATCGATTAGTAAGTAGGCTACAATAATAATTAATCGATTTAAACATGTTCTTGTTTACTTCCTCAGAGTTTTCGTTCTCCAAGATATGCTCAAAATGAAAGGAAATATAATTGTCAATTTACGTAGAAAAATCTACCGATCCGTTCATTTTGAAACCCAGGCAATTCAAAAAATATGATTTGTTTTGAAGTTAGCCTGGCTAAAATGTATATTTCGACACATTTGAATGGGTGAACAAGGTAGGAAGTGTACAAGGAATATAATAATTAAATTATCTGTTTTAAAACCACTAGATAAATGCCATAAAACAATACATAAGGAAGTACTTTGTTAATCATATTCAATTCATAGTTCATTGATGATTATAAAGTTTAGCTCAGTGGATAAACCTGTATCCAGATGAAGGTCTTCTTATTATACCTTCAGAACTAACTGCAAATAATCACATTGTGCTGTGAACTTGGAGATTTTGTTCGGTAATCAAAAAGTTGTTACAGAGGACATGTTGTCCTGCGTACAATATACGCAGGACAACATGTCCTGATTACACTTCTGTAGGGTTCATCGATATTCCACCCCTAATGCAAAGAGATCCTCAGGAGAATTCACACCTGGCTTGATTATTCCTTCCAGTTAAAGCGGCAACACTATAACGAAATCCCATCTGTGGCGTTGAAATATACAGCACCTGGGCAACCCCATGGACATCCAGAAGTAGAAAATCAATAACTCAAAATGTTGAGATATTGCGGTAAATGTGGAGATCGATAAGGTCAAATTTACTGTGGAGGATTTTGAAGTAGTTTTAGCTCCGTTACTGTTAAATTTTTTCATAACTTTCTGCAAGCCTGGACATTTGGAAATATTATCCCTTATCAGCATTAACTGGAAGAGGGTGAAACACAAATATCCTCCCCTAAATCCAAGGTAACTGAGCTAAACATAACTGAGATATAAAGCCCGTCATGCCTCCTCACGGATGTGACATGGGATCTCGACAGATTACGCCCTTCCTGAATATACTTTCACTACGGAAACATGCGCAAAGGTTCTCTAGGACTAATTTCACTTAACTGATTGGTTCCTAACATTCTTGCAGACTGTGATAAAAAATAGGAACACGCTGCAACGATATGAAGATTTCTTGTAATCACTGATATGGGATGCTTAAAAACTTATCAGAGTCTAGAAGAAGATGTTTACTGGTACCCATACTTAACGCAGAATAAAAACTTGACTGACGTCATAATTACATGAATCTAGTTTCAGCACAGAAAACACATTAAATAAATGTCAAAATTAAATTTTCCTTTAGCAGTTATTATTTACACTCCTTACATTTATAGTAATTTGTCTTTAAGTAAATATGTTTCAACAAGTGCTTACTATAAACCAAAGTACATTTCACTGTAGTAACCAGGACATTTCCCATGGAATCAACCTATAAAAACTAAGAATTAAGGAGTAAACTGTATCTGTAGTTCCCAACGACTGAGGAGGGTAGAAAGCGCAGTAATGCACGTTTCCTGCACAATTCACTCAGGCGCTCCGTCAACTCCGTTTACTAAGAGAAATCTGATTATACTTATAAGATTTGTGCATCTCCTTCACCTGTTAATTTACTCACAGAAACATTGGTATATGTGGAAATAACCTTATCAATTTTAAAAGACGTAAATCTAAGGAAGGAGAAATTTACCACTTGGAAGATCCGTACATCTAATAAAGATATTAAGTAATAATATTAAGCGTTTTTTATCCCACTATATTCCACTTGCTTTAAAATATGTTAGAATTAGTTTGACTTATTCTGTAGATTTTAGATTTAGAATTTGTGTAAATATATTAAAGTTAAATTTAGAACACATTGATTACTTTATTTCTAATTATAAAATCCTTTAATAATATTTTAAGAAAAACTAATGTAGTTGTTGATTAAAAATAAAATAAAATAACTATTTAAGTTGTGTGATAATCTCTTGAAAATCTCCAACAAAACATTCTTCCGTAACCTGATATAAAACGTTTAAATATTCATATTTCAACACAGAAAAAGTGGAAGTTCAGCAGCAACTGTTTTAACAATTCATACACAGCCAGAAGGAAATCACAACTTAGCGTCTTTCCACTTTCAACGACGATTAAATATGAACTTTCAATTAAAGATGTTATCCAGTTCTAAAAAGAGATTTCTTTATAAAATTATGTCTAGATATTGTTAAAACCCATGATTTTTTGGTTACCGATCAGATTAATAAATGTACATTTTTATTATTGAAACAGAAAACGATGTTAAACTAGAGAACTTCAATCTATACTTGGTTTTGTTTACTTTGCGTTAACAAGAAAGCGTGTCGCGACGTTACGGAAATTATGTATTGTAACTCAGAAGCGCTAAGTTATTTCAGGAAATTACAAAAATATTTCACTGAGCGTTAGCGAAAACCAGTCAAGCAAAGGACCAGTCTGGTAAAATGTTGATTTTGTCTGTCCGTACGATATCTAAAAAAATGAACAAATCTATAATCCAGAACTTTCTTATGAAACTTAATTCCTATACAAGCAATATTGAGTCTAATGATCGTGCACGTTAATTGGATTTGGCTGAGCGTTAGCTAACAATCTTACTTGATCTTTTGGGTATCCGATATTGCAAAGAGACATTCGGATAATAAACAGAATTCTAACCGAATGATCCACAAGTTATCTATAAAAAGATCTCTACAAGAACTTTTGTTCAGGCATAACAAATCCCCAAAACATTATTTAAAAAAATAATGTCCTCTAGAAAACCCTTTATCTTAACGACAATCAAACTGATAGGCCAACTTATTCCAGGTGTTATTAAATGTAAGGAATGGTAGTGGAAAATAGAAACAAAATAAGAACTGTGTCCCTAAATTATGCAATACACAAACACACACACACACACACACACACACACACACACACACACACACACACACACGTGAGTCTAGGATTAAATGTTTATTAGTAATTGCTTACTGACATTTATCTCAGAACGTAAGAATAAGTGTAAGTTTTTAGTTTTGTGTAATAATCTAAATATTAAATAAAATCCAACTACCACTGACTGACTATCTGATCATATTTTCTCAAAAACTATAAGCCTTTGAAGTATGAAACTTGGTACAAATATTTTAAATCAAAGTCTCCCCCCCATTACATTTCTTATAAATAGAAATAGAGTGATTTGCTTCGGGGATGCTTGTATTACTAACTAAAGAGTTTTTTTATATGTGAACGCGTCTGACTCCCCTCCAAAAATGGTTTATTTTTGTGGCAAGTAAAAATCTTAAATTTACATTCTGAGTAAGTAACACCTCATTTTAAAGGTATTATAAAAAGAAGAAGAAAGGCACAAACTAGAAGTCTCTTATGTTAGTTACTCTATCAAATTTGATGGCCAATTAAAATTTGAATTGTTTATAAAGCCACCACAGTTTGTTACATTTAAAGTTATTGTAAGGCTAATAAAACATTAATTTACTAGTTATTTTGAGAATTTAAGACACAAAATAATAAAACAAGTTATTACACGAATCAACAAACATCAACATACATGGTTAACATAGCATTTATTAGGGGTTTTTGTCTGACCAAAGCTTATTAATCCCGGAAATGACCATAGATAGTTTTGTCAAATTAACTCTTATTGGTTAACATTAAGTATGTGAAGCTCATTCAGTGCACATTGACATTAACTGGTATCCCTTAATTTATTCTTTATGTTCTGTATTTTTGTATGTATTAATACTTTCCCCACCTGACGAAGAGGTTAGATTCCAATCCTCGAAGCGTTGTGTTATACCTTTTTGTTAACATACAACGATGGGAAATTTCCGAAACCCTGTTATATTTGAAACTTTCTTTTTAGTAAAAAACAAGGATTTATTCTTCTTGTTATGCCTAATACCTTTAAAATCAGGGGTCTCTTGCTAGGAGTTCCTATTTAAAACTTGGCTTACCTCAAAAATACCCCACTTTGAAAGAGGGGGAGTAAAGAATTCATATATAAAAGAATCCTTCGTTCGTCATATAAACATTCCCCAAAGTAAATCACTCCATGTCTATTCATAAGAAAGTTAATAATAGTAGGGACTTTTAAGGCACCCGGTATACTATAGATACAGATTAAGAAATAGTTTTAAAAAGTTTTTCTCAAAACCCGTAAGTATCTTAAATATTAAATTCTAAATTGATATTCTGCGTATTGCCGACCTCAGTTTGACGAAGAGGCTTATCTATCATTCTTGACAATATCTATTAAGCCACGTACTAACTTAGAACATGATTTTACCATAAATAGTATATAAGGATAATCGTTGCAAAATCAATATTGAAAAAATTGCATCTATTAATTTACTGAGAATTTCTACTTAAATATGTAAACCAATATGGATTTTTTAATTTTGCGATATCTGTAGAAAATGAACTTTAATAATCCAAGAATCGCACGAGTTTTATGGGAGCGGTTTCCACCAGAATTTAGTTCATATTGTCAAATTGTACAACTTTATTTTAGTGCGTAAAATACTTAATATAATTAATAATTATAAGATAAATAATTATAAGAGTAAAATACTTAAAACTGGTTCTTACAATTACGTTTTGAGCAAAATACTCTTAATCTTTAGTTATCTTATTGCGCGTAAGGCTAAGGAAAGAAAAGATCATAACATTGAGGTCTTATCACCTGGAATATTAGCCACGTCGTACGATGAAAAATGAACTTTGTTATTTTCAGGCAAAAACCACCTTCCCCTTGTCTACTACGCCAGTAAACAAACACATCTGAGAAAATTTACAAATGTAAGTTGATGCCAAATTTATGTCATCGTCTGTACACAATAGTAGTGCACCATGTTAATAATATTATACTACCCAATAATTATTCATTATTTCATTCCTAAAGTAAATTCTATTACATTACAGTGTTGTTTGAGATGTTGATTACTCCAGGGGCGGTGGACACTTATCAGATTGTTGGTTACATGTTGACATAACGCAGACCGGACAATCAGGCTGGAGGATTGGTTCGTGGACTATCGTCTTATCTACTGTTAACACATGATTGCACTACCTCTCGCCGTATTGTCTGCATCACCATAATTCTTGACGGTGCAAAAAGCTTTAATCATATTATGTAAATACTCAACAAAAGAATTTAAATTTATTTAAACACTAGCTGTTACCCGCGGCTCCACGTACGGGTTTTTAAATGATAATCCGTAGGCTACTTTGACAAAGCACACATAATGCAACATAATGATCCTCTATGACATTTTTCAACCGTAAGTAGGCATACGATCAGGTTCATATATAATTATTTCAGTACTCATGGTTAGACGATCAGCGGTTGAAGAAGTAACCCATTTATCAAGTTTAGCGTGTATAGC
Organism: Homalodisca vitripennis; assembly: GCF_021130785.1. Classification (NCBI taxonomy): domain Eukaryota; kingdom Metazoa; phylum Arthropoda; class Insecta; order Hemiptera; family Cicadellidae; genus Homalodisca; species Homalodisca vitripennis. The sequence goes on from NC_060210.1 coordinate 95,662,064, forward strand.
AGTATTCTAATTTAAATTAATTATATTTTAGATACCACAACTGAGTTTGCCTCGTTTAACTCATCAAGAAAATATATACATAGGTCTAAAATTACTACTTTGGTTATAAAAACAGCTTTTTTCCATCTACTTTCGGTCCAATATATTTCAAGCCCCATTGATGATGAGTTTGCCTCGTTGTCCCGACAAAGGAAATATATTTACCTACTTAGAACTGAGAAACTTACTTCGGCCAAAAAGTGTCTAGTTCCAGGCGTTTCAATTTAGTATGATGTGTTATATCTATATATATAAAAATCTTGAGTCACGATGTATGTTGCCAATAAACTCCAAAACGACTGAACCAATTTCAATCAAATTTCACATGTATCCGTAATTTAGTCTAACTTAGAAGATAGGATAGTTATTATCTGAATTATTCGCTTATGTCGTGAATATAAACGAATAAAATGAAGAAAAGTTTTCAAAGCGCCTGCACATTATAACCTGCAATTACGAGATAGATACGTATATTAAACAGTGAAACACTATTTGAAGGCGCTAAGTTATGATGTATAATTGTCTAAACTAAATTTTTGGTTGAACTTAAAGGTTGAGTGGTAGACCACTTTGTAATAAAATACATTATGCATGTACAATACATTTTTGACATATTTTCTTGATCGTGACATCAAGGTAAAATCTACATCGGGGTTGGAAATATAATTTACTTCAACCAGAAATGCTCATACGCGGGCAAAACTTTTTATATATATATATATATAAATGCAAATGTTTGTTTGTATGTTCCGTTATAACTCTGGAACCAATGCACGAAACATCGTGAAATTTTGTACAGTGATTCTACACGTTCCTGGAAGTAACATAGGCATACTTTTAGAGAGGTGGTTTGGTCCACTGGAAAATGTTTTAATAATTAATTTTTAATTTCTAAGTAGTTGTTGATTTTATAATATTTTACCTTCGATCCGGCAGACTGCGCTGCGACACGTAATACAAAATGAACTGATACTTAACAGCTGTTTATACTTTCAGCTGAAGTTCATCAAAGAGGCAGAAACATTTGTTTACATTTAAAATTTAGAAAATTATTATTGTTAAGTGCTTAATTAGTAGTGTAATGCAGATTGCAAAGACGAAGTTATTACCTAATTTTAAATTTAGATTGCACCAATGGTCAATAAACTATCTAATGCAAAGAAAATACTATTGAACGCTGTTATAAAAAACCACCTCATTGTTGAAAGCCGTGAAAGTTTGTACATAAGGTAATCGAATTTGGTTAGACTGAAGGTAAATGAAAAGAGCCGAAAGAAGACGCTTTATGATCGAAATTGGTTTTCGTTGATACATTTTCTTGATCGGAGCACAAGGCAAACTCCACAACAATACTGGAAATATCTTAGACAGAAAATTAATTTTAACAAACCGAATTTGATTCTTTAAAACAAAATAGTTTATCGACATTCATCTATACATAGTAATTGTACTGAATAACTTATCAACACCTAGCAAAAACCACGAAACACAGATCAGGAAATATTGTTTATACCTTCATAATGCGCTCAAGAGGCTCACGAAGGAACGACTATCAATTATATCAGGAGTGTTTAAGAATGTGACAGAAAAAGAATAAGTGAATATAGTGTATTGTTTTTCAACAGGAAATTGCGTGCGAAGCCGCGGGAAACTGCTAGTATATTATACGTTACACGAGACCAAGATGGGATTTTCGCTACTTTAAAGACCAGCTCGGTGTAGCCCGGAGGGATTTTTGAAATAATAATAGGCCATCTTCAATGGACTTTAAATACTCGTATAACATACTTTCTTGTTTATTGTTTAGCTGAGCGGACAGAAACAAAAATCCTTTATATCTGTCTGTGTCCGCAAAATATCTCTAGAAAGAATTGAGCTATATCTTGAAGTTGTTGCATGAAGCTTTATTTCTATATAGTCAACATCGAGTTCAATGACAGTGGAAAGCACTCCATGGGATTTGGCTGAAATAACATTGGTATACATTGGTTTGAAATATAACCATAATGGCAAGAAGAAATCATAGAATAAACAATTATTTAAACAGGAACTGAGTCCAGCAACTTGATTTTATAGCATTTGGCATAGTAACACATGTTGTGGGGTTGTTCGATCTTTCGTTATTAGAGGAGTAACAGTATTAGTGTATTTTGTTTTAAACAGTTACTCATAACCATTCATTTCATATTTCAATGAAGAATAGTTAGGACCATAAACAATAAAACTACTTTCAGATTGTATAAAACTTAACATTTTAATGTATATTTAATGTTTACGCCTCTAAAAGTGAGGAAATAAGTAAACAATAAAATCTCTATCCCTCACAAATAGCTGTAAGGTAAACCACCAGAATATTATGGCCGGTTGTAGGAACTCCGGATGTAACGGCAGAGGGTTGAAACACATTCGTATCTGCTGGTCCATCCGGTCCCAGAAGTGAGAAGTTTAGTTACAGCAAAACCTTCCTGATCGTACAACTTGTGCATTATTCAGAGAGCCAATGGCGTAATGTTTTAGAAGTTGATTTATTTAAAATACGATTATAAAAAAATATATTAGTTATGTATAACGACTTGGATTGAAGATATTAATATTCAAGAATATTAATATTTAAATTATCAATAAGACATCCAAAACGATATAAAATATTTTTTGATTAGTAAGCTCCGAGTGAATATTCTGTACACTTTATTACTAAATTGTTAACTATTAAAATATTACCTGGTTTGTCTAAAATAAAAATCACAATTCTAAATAAAAATAATGGATTTATTTTAAACTGGCAAATTAATAAGCTCAACGTTTCAGAATTTTCATCACTCTATTTTTCACAAAGAATTGACAAACCGTTTAGTAAATTTAAAGGTTCCTTTGGTAAGAAATAAAAATATTAATCAAATATATCAACCTAAAATCAGAGCTCTCTTCTAAAATAAAATAATAAAGTTTTAAAATAAAAATTAAATACCAATTGGAAATAACTAAAATAAAAATGTTCTCTTCTAAGTTCACTCAAAATTCAAAATAAAAATTTAAAATTTAAAATACACTAGTTGAACCTTAACTTTCAAGTCTCTGCAGTTCAGGTTACAACTCTCTCAAACAATCATTAATGTTCAATTAATTACCAATTAACAATTCACTATAAAACAGTTCCAATTAAATATTAATAAATTACCAAATCTCAATTAAAGTTATTAACAAAGTTCAAATTTAATTCACCTTTCTTGCAAGTATGAACCAAATGTAACTTGTATGATTCTATTATGCTCTATTGTCCATCGATAATTAATTATGCAGATTGCTCTGTAATTTCTGAAATTAATGTTTTCCTTAAAATCCCTCGCAGAAACAAATTTAGAAACACGGCGCACTGTAATTAACTTAACTCACGAAAATAACCAAAAGAAGGGCGAAAAGTATGAGTTGGCGCTTTTATACTCCCTCCCTCCAAGCTACTTTGCAGGACATCCGCGGTGTTCTCTCATTGGTCCAGCTGTATCAAACAAGGTGAACAATAGTCGTAACAAGACAAGTTCTAATCAATTCAAGGTAGTCAACCTGCCTTCCTAACAATTTAAAACTACCAGTACTAACTTGCCAAAGGATAACATGTTCGTTTTTACCCTAACTTTTCACAATCTAATTTAAAATTAAATCCCAATATTTCGTTCCCAAAATTTTCATTTAATTGAAGTTTTAATAAAAAAAATATAAACCAATGTAGCTTTAAAAACGCTACATTATGGTGTATAAATTTACATTTACGTTAATTATTAACGATCCTTATTTGGTGTGTTTGATTCTAGTTTAGATTGATAAATTGAATATTATATCATTTTCAGTCACGGAACCGTGCAGGAAGACGAGGGATACATCAATAAAAGTCTACGGTGTTATGTCTAACGAGGCTGGAGTACGCCACACCATTTGTCATACAGACACACGGACAATCATACAGAAAGAAATATTTACGTAGTCCCGACATACATAAGAGAAATTGTGCCAGCATACTAAATGATGGGTTTAATGCCGATCAGACAAATTCCATCGTTGAACGTGCACCATCGTAAAACTCATTCTTGTCTATGTAGCGATATAGTTTGATGGAAAATTTAAAGCTACAGGTAAAATATTTCTCAAGATATCTTGACACTTGGGACATTCACATTTTTATTCAATAAGGCATATTTCATGGCTGTACTTAAATAATAACAGTTTTGATGGGCTAGATAGTTATTATCTACACAAAAGGTCGCTTAAACAAAGCTTGTCAACAACTTTTATTGTTTAATTCTTACACTTATCTTTTTTGTGCTATTTCTTTCATGAATAAAATTTTCACGTGATTGTACTCAGTTTGATTACACACTTATTTACTCTCCTGTGTTCTTGTTTCAATCATGATTATCCGTATGAACAATGTATGAATATCCGCTAATGATCAGCTTATATATCCCATGGAGTGATATTTACACACTCAGTACATATAAAGAAAGACGCCCATGCAAACTTTTAAGTCTATAATTTCGTTTCCAAGATTTCTTGCTGGCAGACAGACAGACGGAAATGAAATCTTTCAGTTCCTCAAAAGATTGGTACTTTTATGGATGTAAGTTGGCAAAACTGTGATAAGACATAATCAGCTGATGTATAAAAATTGTTTTTTTTCTCTAATTGTTAGCTCTAGGATAATAAGCTTCGGGAAATCCCATGCCGCCTCAATACATTGTTTTGATGGCAAGTCTAATTGAAATTTCCATATTAGTTATTTAATGTTCTGTTATTCGTTTTTTTTTTTACTTATTTGAAGGCGAGAAACGAGTGAATAAATACTGTAGAATGTTCAAAGTTTACGGTGAAGGTTTTATTAATCGTGCAGATGATTGACTATCACCGTTCTGGTCCACCAGCAGAATTTTAACTCCCTCAAAAGTTGAGTTGATGAAATTATTAGTGCCGACCGCCGCGGGCGCCGTGAGCCTGTGGAAATCATAGTTTATGAGGTTTGAGTACTGGCTCAATTCGTAACATTATCGTTAACAAGCTCAAGTACTGCAAAACATTGTTAACTCGGCTACACAAGGAAACAAAGTTGAGACTATACACAGAGGTAAATGAACGATATGTAAGAGAAGTTGAGGACTTCGTAATTAAATTTTAACTTCTGCTGAAACTTGGGTTCAATATTATGAGCGAAAATCAAAAAGGCAAAAAGTGGAATTGAAGCACACCAACTCACCTCTCAAGAAAAAAATCAATATCAAAGCATCTGTAGAAAAAGGCATATTGATGATGTTTTTTGACGGTAAAGGTAGATAGAACCTGGGGGTTTTAAGAGGATTGCGCAGAACAGCTTGTCCCGTTTCATCTATAACCACTTTACACAGCTTCACGGTACACACAGAATTTCTATATATAAGGTATACAAACCTACTCTTAATATGTATAAATGATCTCTATTTTGAATTGAAGAAGTTCAGGAAAACGTTACAATAGACTTATTAAGTTTAATATAAAAATATTGATTTTCAGGTGACAGAAGTAAGTCACTCTGTTTCAATAGCACTCATATTCAAATACCTGTAGACTATATGTAGCACTATTTCAAGTTCTAAGCTAGTCATAAATCACTAGGTCCTCGCATAGTTAGTGTAATGTACATAAACTATTTATAACTAACACCTTTACTGCTGTTCTACTGAGTGAGACCGACAACTCTCGTGATACAGGATTCACTGTGGGGTCCGCCACACACACAACAAACAGACAAAGAAGAACTTTAATTTGAAAACTTTGGAACTACCAAGTATTAGATAGATAGTTACTCGTATTTCGCTCCGTACATTCCATTTTCCATCAGTAATTCCAAAATACGGTAAAGTCCCTTTATCGTTTAGCTTGCTGTGAACATGAAATTAAAGGTTAAGCTGAAAGTTTAAGCTTCCCATAAAATAACTAATACATAAAAGTAACTTCATCACGTGTGTGATAAGTTACTAGAATGAGTTATATGATTAACTAACCTTCACCGTATTCGGCTGTTTACTAACCTGTTTATTCTGAGTTTTTCTTGTTACCAAGATAGTTCATAACATAAATGCAACCAGAGTCAATTGTTGATACACAGAAATTGGAACTTCTAGAGGGCCAATATTTACCAATTTCAATATAAAAGTAGTATAGGCCTAGTTTCAAAACAAATTTTAATTGTCTATGTCAAAACGTTCGACGTTTATCGTTTGTACAGACAGACCGAAATCGAGCTTCGTTCATTACATACTTCCGGAAGAGTCTGTGCAATCAATCATATTTAATACTTTGTCAGTCCATCAAAGTCTCTGTAGAATTTTAGACCTTTATTCTTTTTTCAATTCATTCATTTGTCTGGATGAATAGCATATACCTTAGTCCCTAAAAATATCTTTCTCTAAAGCTTCACAGTATTAGTTACAATAGTATTTTGCAAGTTAGGAGTACGATTGCCCTGTGTCACAGAGCAGGCTTCGCTATGGTTGCATGCAACATTTTATATCCATAGTTCATTTCGTTCTAGAGGTGTTCTGCGGACAGGTAGGCAGGAAAGATAATCATGCAGAAAATACATTTTACATCCCCCGGAAACCGAAATAGAATTTGAATCAGCCTATATGTAATAAACTTTAATTATAAATGTCCATGCAAAAGTGAAGTGTCATACAAAATATAAAATCTACAGATGTTTCTCGTGATATCTTGCCAAATGATGCATATATATTTCTATTTACTGAGTTAGGTTTCATAGCAGCGAATTATACAATTCACTGTCCACTCTATTATTTTATGTTTTTACTTTATGAATACAAACGGCACATATTAAAATCTTAAAGGATCGTACTCAGTTTATTTATAAACTTATTTATTCCAATATTTTCTCATTGCCAGTATGATTAGGCACAGGACCAATGAAAAACTATTCACTAACGTTCAGCCAAATCCCGTGGGATGACAATAACCATCATGGAATTGAGTGTTGCCTGTGTAGAGATAAAGCTTAATACAAATGTTGAAGTACACGTTCGTTTCCAAATATCATGCAGACAGACTCACTTAACTAAACATACCCAAATTAAAATGTTCGTGCCCCTCAAGTGATAGACTTAATAACGCTCAACCGATAGTGATTTCAAAGCTTTGACTAGATCAATAAATAATCTACAAGTAATGTTTTTTTACAATTACTCCATTTCTTTATCGAGTTTATTTTTATAATATTAATAGGCGGTTGTTTGCGCAAAAGAACTAAGGTTAATCAATATTATTAACCCTAGTGTGAGGGACAACAATATCGAGTCCAGAATATTAATTAATCGAATTTATGCTAAACCGTGAAATATGGAACGACATTAGTGTTGATTAACTTCTGACGTCAATTTCATTCGACGTCATTTCCTTGGTCAATATGCCCGACGCGACTACTAGTACGGCAGACTTTGCTGTTATACTCGTATTTTTACTTGCTTTAAAACTGTCATAAAATAAAAATTGTCTTAGTTGAGGTTTTTAATTTTAAAAAACTATACACTAAAATTAACAAGGAAACCAATAGTTGCCATACCATGTGTGCCTATTCAGTGTGATATTTTAAGACGGCTATCGCAGAATAATATATTTATATAAAATATATTTATGTTCTAAACATATAACCATGTAAAATATTCACAAAATATTTAGTATATTAATATTGATTCCAATGGAACCATCGCCTATAAGTTTTCATTTGAACAGAATTGGTTATATACTTTTTAATATTAGAAATGCATGCTTTATTAATACCGTAGGATCAGAGGTGCAGAGTATTAACTGAAAGATTAAGAGGCTAAGACGTTTGAAAACATCTGTAACGTAACCAGAAATAAAATTTAATATTCAATAGGAAACCTTTCGAAAAGAGTTATACGGAGTTAATGTGATTAGGAATGTCACTACAAATCAAATAAAAAATTTAAATATAAAAATATATTTTAAATTGTTAAAGAGAATTGTATAAAAATGGCTAATCAGCACGCAATATCTGAATATACGGTAGACTTACACTTCGTAGTTTCATTGTGGTGATGCATTATAGGTTAATTGAGTGTAAAAGGAAGCGGATCAAACCCTGCAGGAAGGGTGTATATGTCTGCCACGCAATTATCTGAATAAACGGTAGACTTACACTTCGTAGTTTCATTGTGGTGATGCATTATAGGTTAATTGAGTGTAAAAGGAAGCGGATCAAACCCTGCAGGAAGGGTGTATATGTCTGCCACGCAATTATCTGAATAAACGGTATGCTTACACTTCGTAGTTTCATTGTGGTGATGCATTATAGGTTAATTGAGTGTAAAAGGAAGCGGAACAAACCCTGCAGGAAGGGTGTATATGTCTGCCACGCAATTATCTGAATAAACGGTATGCTTACACTTCGTAGTTTCATTGTGGTGATGCATTATACAGGTTAATTGAGTGTAAAAGGAAGCGGAACAAACCCTGCAGGAAGGGTGTATATGTCTGCCACGCAATTATCTGAATAAACGGTATGCTTACACTTCGTAGTTTCATTGTGGTGATGCATTATACAGGTTAATTGAGTGTAAAAGGAAGCGGAACAAACCCTGCAGGAAGGGTGTATATGTCTGCCACGCAATTATCTGAATAAACGGTATGCTTACACTTCGTAGTTTCATTGTGGTGATGCATTATAGGTTAATTGAGTGTAAAAGGAAGCGGAACAAACCCTGCAGGAAGGGTGTATATGTCTGCCACGCAATTATCTGAATAAACGGTATGCTTACACTTCGTAGTTTCATTGTGGTAATGCATTATACAGGTTAATTGAGTGTAAAAGGAAGCGGAACAAACCCTGCAGGAAGGGTGTATATGTCTGCCACGCAATTATCTGAATAAACGGTATGCTTACACTTCGTAGTTTCATTGTGGTAATGCATTATACAGGTTAATTGAGTGTGAACAAACCCTGCAGGAAGGGTGTATATGTCTGCCACGCAATTATCTGAATAAACGGTATGCTTACACTTCGTAGTTTCATTGTGGTGATGCATTATAGGTTAATTGAGTGTAAAAGGAAGCGGTAGGGCGGTATGCTTACACTTCGTACTGCTTGCAGGAAGGGTGTATATGTCTGCCACGCAATTATCTGAATAAACGGTATGCTTACACTTCGTCTAAAAGGAAGCGGAACAAACCCTGCAGAATATGTCTGCCACGCAATTATCTGAATAAACGGTATGCTTACACTTCGTAGTTTCATTGTGGTGATGCATTATACAGTGTGAACAAACCCTGCAAGTGTTCATCTGAATAAACGGTATGGTTGCATTATACAGGTTAATTGAGTGTAAAAGGAAGCGGAACAAACCCTGCAGGAAGGGTGTATATGTCTGGCTGAATAAACGGTATGACACTTCGTAAGGTAATGCATTATACAGGTTAATTGAGTGTTGCAGGAAGGGTGTATATGTCTGCCACGCAATTATCTGAATAAACATGAACAACGAGTGTAAAAGGAAGCGGACTCTGCCACGCAATTATCTGAATAAACGGTATGCTTACACTTCGTTTTCATTGTGGTGATGCATTATAGGTTAATTGAGTGTAAAAGGAAGCGGAACAAACCCTGCAGGAAGGGTGTATATGTCTGCCACGCAATTATCTGAATAAACGGTAGACTTACACTTCGTAGTTTCATTGTGGTGATGCATTATAGGTTAATTGAGTGTAAAAGGAAGCGGATCAAACCCTGCAGGAAGGGTGTATATGTCTGCCACGCAATTATCTGAATAAACGGTAGACTTACACTTCGTAGTTTTATTGTGGTGATGCATTATAGGTTAATTGAGTTTAAAAGGAAGCGGATCAAACCCTGTAGGAAGGGTGTATATGTCTGCCACGCAATTATCTGAATAAGCAGTTACACTACGCTCCAGCTATGTACAACCTTCCTGCTGGGTTTGTTCCGCATCATTTCACACATAAGTAACTTACTATGCATGACCACTAAATAACCATGACGTGTAAGTCAACCGCTTATTCAAATTATCGCGTGCCAGTCAACCACCATCTTCCTTCTGGCTTTCTTCCACTTAGCTAACAGCCAATTACGGTAACCTACTAGGCACCATTATACAGAGTGAGTTTTATGTCCTGGCACAACTGGATATAATTTAAACGGCCCGAGATATCTATGTGAAACCTTGACCCTACCTATTATAACATATTTTTTTTAATTTTTCAAGTTGTTTTCTAAAGGGGGGTAAAGGGGGGCAACTAAACATTTTCAAATACAAACCCCTATCATGTGATCGCTCATTTTAAAGGGAATAAAAAAAGAAATCCAATAATGCAAACTATAGGTCTTTACGGTTATTTTAACAGATTTTATGACAAATTTACAATTGAGTAAAGGGGGGCAACTAAACATTTTCAAATACAAACCCCTATCATGTCTCAAGTTTTTACACATGTCTAGCACACTGTCAAACAGCCGAAGGTGAACAGTGAACACCTGCTACATTAAAACAGGTAACTGGTTTTAGAATTTGCGTTAGTGTTGACTCATGTTACGATAAACAAGACAAGACAGTTACTGATTTTATTATTGTAAATTTGTCATAAAATCTGTTAAAATAAACGTAGAGATCTCTAGTTTGGATTATTGGATTTCTTTTTTTATTCTCTTTAAAATGAGGGGTCACATGATAGGGGTTTGTATTTAAAATTTGAAAAATTAAAACTACATTAAAAAAAATAGAAAAGGGGGGAAAATTTTCAACAACTTGAAAAATTAAAAAAATATGTTATAATAGGTAGGGTCAAGGTTTTACATAGGCATCTCGGGCCGTTTACATTATATCTAGATGTGCCAGGACATAAAACTCACTCTGTATAACTATGTCGTGTAAGTCATATCTTACTGAGATTATTGCTTGTCAGCCAACTACTACATAGGTGCATAGTAGGTTACCTTACTTGGGTGTGAGTGGAAGTGGAAAAACCCAGCAGGAAATTGTTGGCTGACAAGCAATAATCTGAGTAAGCACTAGAATTATTCGATATAGTTAAAATGAAATGTAATTTAGCGAGCTGTTGTGGACAATATAATCTTTTTATTGTCCCAATAATGCCGTTGGTTTTTCTTACGCACTAAAATCTACCTTAACAATTATGAAACAAGGTTGTAGCACGCCCCACAGGCAGGTTGTGTTGCGTAACAGGCATTGCTGATGTTGTTTGCAACATTTTTAATCTATAGAAGTTTATTTTTCAACTTGTCGTGCAAGACAGACAGACAAGCAATTATAATAAAAGATATTTCACTTCCCACCGGGAGGCAAAAGATAAATTGTATAGCCATCTCAGCCAAATTCAATATTTGGACATGTCACATCATGTAACTCACTCTTGTCTATGTAGAAATAAAGTTTAATGCAAAATTCTTTATTAATATCTACATGATATATCTTACAGATAGATACGTTACATATTAGAATGTTAAATATTAAAATTTTACATGATTATAAATACCGTATTCAAACTTGATATTCCTCTTTTCGTAATGAAGCTTCATCGAGATAGGTCAGTGTTTTCTCTAGATATCGCGCTGACAGACATAATAAAGGTATTCCGACCCCAGTAGCGCTAGACTTCTCTAACGCTCTGCCAAGTAATTTATCACTCACTAACTATATATATTGTCTTAGCTGGTTATATAGTTTGGGAAAGTAGAGATTAATTGTAAAAGACTGTTCGAATCGTGTTTCATTACAAAATTGTATAATTTAATAGTTTCTGTATATATATTAGTTTAACAGTGTTTTTTGGTTGATAGGTTCAATATTACGTTTTTAGTATTTTCTTCGTAGTTACGTAGTTATCCTTCATTTAAATTACTCTTCGGCCTTTATTGCAATGAATTCAAAATTGTGTCATTGATTCTCCCGGGAGAGCCTAACCTCTCCCAGTACCACATAACTTAGACTTGAGACAGAATCCAGGGAGTAATCTACTTGGTATCTCAGCCCTTGTTCTTTCTCAACTTTCATTATAGTCTTGCCCTATATTTACTTATCCAATACATTCATCTTACTGCAGTAACTTTTACTTAAAGAGATAATGGAATATAAGCTTTTGTCAGACATTATTAATATTCTGAATGTATATTACCGGTAATACTTTGTGTATAGTATTTTATATATTATGTATTTGTAGATGCATACAAATATTACAGCACAGGATGACGTGTATAATACACATTTCTTCCTAGTAGTCTAATTTTATGCATTTTCAAAATTTATTGAAGTGATTGGAAAGCTCACGAAAAGATTAAAAATACATCTGAAGATTTTGGCATAAGTTTATGTTATTATAATGATTGTTTTATATTTTGAGTATCTAATAAAAATGCAAACAATATTCTGTGTGAGCTGGATCAGTTTATGCTTTTAACTTGATTAATTTAAATGAGCTACCATTTTGTACCGTGTTGGGATAGAGAGCTCTAGTTTCCACTGTAATTTCTTTTTATGAAGAACTTTAAAATGATGAGTCACTTAATAGGTCTTTACATTAAAAACATGTCAAGCTCACACCCTCCCACCCAAAAAATCCCATTTTGTGAAAATGGAAAAAGTTGTAACAGTAACGAAAAATTTTACTGATATTTACTAGAAAGGTGTCCTGAGTTCCATCCCTCCATCTTTATCCATCGAAAACTAAATAGAGTGTATCTACCCTTTTAACTCACACTGTATAATATAACAGGTATTAAAGATTCATCCAAACCCTCCTGTTTACTGTCAAAGTACAAAATCTATCATTAAAAGGAATTCAAACGCTCAGTTAAATTATATTTAATATTTTCCCGTAGATAGAGACAGTTTTTAACTTCTGTAATGTTTGTGCACAACAATAATATGCTTGTCTCCATTAATCTCTTTAATCAATCATTCCATTGTATATAAGGAGTGATTACACTCCTGATTATATTCACTTGTGAGTATAAACACAAATAGTCAACTCAACATGTTATTGAAGTTAAGTTCATAGTATTTAAAACGTTTTTGTTCACAGTAGACAGTAGTGTTTCATCACATATGTTTTGATGTTACCTTTAATTTTTGTTGAAGTCTCAAATATATTTTTTTTATCTTTATTTTATTGATAGATTTAAGTTTTGGAATAGCAATACAAGGAGAAATCGATATACATGTGTAATTAGAGTGGTCCCATTGGACTCGATATAAGCAAATCTACAAAATGTTTCTTTATTTACTAAAACCACTATTTTACATTAGAAGAAGTTTCATAATAAAATTGTTTATTTTAATTTAATCTGCTAGAACTGCTGCTAACTAAAAATACTTTTAATTGAGGAAAAACCTATAACTGTCCTCTTATTTATAAGAGATTGGATCAATAACTTTTACTGCAAAGGCTATAATAATATTCTTACTTAACTTGAATGGAGCAAATCCTGGCTTTTGTCATATTTTACCTTGTATGTTCTAAGACACGCCTTAATTTTTTACCTTGATAAATTTTAATTATTCAGGAACCTTTTAATAGTTTAATATGTAAGCTGTAGAAATTATGCAAACTAAATAATATTTCACCTAACTCAGACATTTTATTTTAAATACAAATTCATATAAATATTATCACTACATCTAAAAACCTAAGCTGTAAAATATTGTACTAAATAGTAACCGCGTAGAACAATAGCCTATAGTCCCGCGCAGTGTAACATACATATCTGCTAACTGGTTGACGTCACCATTCACTCCGCTACATACGCAAGGGTACACTCTTGTTATCTTACATCATACTTTAATGGTCTGTATTATGCGGTCAGATGACGCTGAATTAAAAGTTGTTTATGTATTTTACGATTGGATTTAAATGTGTCAATCTAGAAAAGTATGGTCCGAGAAACAATTGTAATTTATTGAAAATAATTTAACCCATTTTATACCGCCCCATTTTGACCTTCACCTACATATCACGGCTGATTATTGATTTTAGATTATTGAGGAAATTTTGCAATCGATTGAAATATAAAAAAAGGTTGTGGCATATACATTGTAAAGTAGTTCTCGGCTCTGGATCATTAGCCTTGTATGTATTGGAATATCTATTTCATATCAGTAAGTATAGTTTAAAACGCGTTGTATAGTCTCGTAATATATTTAAAGCTCTGCAAAACCGGATGAATTGAGCAAAGACTCGACATCAATACTTAATTGTCAGAACACCGTAGCGGTATTCCGCATTGTAAAGCCACTGTCAAACCCTTGTCATATTAAACAGCAGCGCTCTTGTCTGAGGTATAAGAAAAATATGATTTATTTCTCTTTATAACTTCAGAAATTGTTAATAAAGTTAGATTTAAATGTATTAACTCATTATCAGTACTCATTTCATTATAGCTATCTTTTATACATAAAGAAGTGGAAAAAGTAAAGACGAAAAAGTCTGGGATTTAAAAAAGGCAAACTAAAAACTATCCTCATTTTATATGAACAACCTATTTTACGTGTCATGCTAAATAATAAGAACATTTTAATTGAGTTACTCGAGGTGCAAATACGAATGAAAAATAAATGGTAGTTCCTATTTTATTTTTCTAACAAGTACGTTACCTTCTAATTAATAATGAAACATGTCACCAAGCTGAAGTTTGTCCCACAACAATATTAAACATGTCACCAAGCTGAATGTTGCCCCACAACAATATTAAACATAAAAAATACGTCGTAAACTACTCAAACGCCATAAAAATAATTACAAGATTTTTGGTGTGTATTATAACAGTTTTAAATGGTACAACTCCCACAATTCTATTAAAACCCTTATGGAGTTAATAAGATTCCTGCCAGTCCAGATAGCTCTAGAATTAAAACAGTCTACACACCTATTAAAAGATAAAAATAAAATAGTCTGAGCTATACATTAAGAGGATTAAAATTTGATTTCAGAAATGATAGCATGGGACAGAACGAACAATTATACATTAATTTACAACACACTATAAAGTGTAAATATTTTTGAAACTGTACTAATAATTTCGAATTTTGGGAGGGAAAGTTGCAATTACTTGGTTGAATATTTGATATAGATACATTCTGATATAAGTGTTGCTTAATTAAAAAATATTAATCATTTGCAAGTTGAAAGTTTTACTTAGGCAAGTTCTAATTGCATGCGTTTTATTGGTAGAACGTCACTAAAGCCCATGTGTTTGTCTGCAAGCCTGTTCGCAGAATATTTTACTTTATTATTAAATCATTAAATCGAAAACCAAATGAGCTTTAGATTAAAAATTCCGTTAAAAATTAGCGATGCCTGCTACGAGGAACGTAACGCAACAAAACTGTATGACACTACCACAGTTCTCTATATATTGTCACAGTTACTGATGAATATTGTCTTTTGTCTATTCGGTATAGAGAACTCATACCTTGTTAATATTTGCAAACTTTTACAGCATTACTGACTATATCTAACACATACGTAGGAGTGAAGGAATCATAATAAGGGATGAGTGAGCCACACCATGGCTCTTACACCACACGGCTTTGCTGAGGTTGCATCTAAAATTTCAAATCTATTGCTCATTTCATTAGGCTAATGTGCTACTAAGGTTGATGTCACATGCTAAAGTGTTATACGATTGTATTAATTTGGTTCACAAATATATTTATCCTGCGTTTTTTCCTCTTTCTACTATGGTTATTTATAAGTCAAATGTAAAACTGTTCGCTGACACCAATGCACCATAATCAAACTTAGTGTTGTCTATACAGAAGTAAAGTCTTAAGCAAAATGACAAGTCTACAGGTTAAGTCTTAACTTACTTTTTTTACTACTCGAGTGATAGGCTTCACTAACGATTGGCCATTGAATAACAGCTAATATATATAATTTCATCGATCGTAAACAAATACCGGAACAATGAGAGTATTGCATCTATGAGCCTGCCCAAACTATTTCAATATGAAACTTTATGGAGTGATTTGGATACTCTTCGACCGATAACTAACAAGTAGGCTTATAACACAGTAGTGCAGAAGTTGAGAGCAAATTTTCACTGTATAAGCTCCCACTTCTACCTCAAACAAAACTAGCTTGGTTGATGAATTCACAACGCAAATAGTATTTTATCAGTACATAAACCTAGTGTAGTATTTGATCGGTTTCACAGACAAATTCGGAGTACAATTATTGTTTTTACTGCTTAAGATTGACATTTATTAACATCGAAATGAATAACAATTTCATAGGACAAGTAACAGCTTACTTCATTATTCTTCCTTGAAAGATTAGTACATAACGTATATAATTACATCGGAAAGTACAGACTACTGATGGACACTTAAGTTTATAATTTCCCTCGGGGATGATGCAACGTGGAATCTAAAGCAGCACTTGACTACATGTACATAACAAGGGTTTCATTATCAAGAGCAGTTGCGATAGAACTTTTAAGTATTTAACTTTAAGAGCATTTGAGGTATTACTAAACAAGTTTAGTATTAACAAAGGTAAATAATCTCTTGAGAGTTACATTAAAGTTTAGTAAAATGTTGACTAAAAAAATGTTATAAAACATTAAAAATTAAAACCATTCAGTCCAAGAACAGAGAAACATGTAAAATTTTATAAAAAGATAATCTGGAATTTGTTGAAAGGAATAGAGAAATATCAACCAAAGAACATATGATTCGTTAGCCCCGACAGTTTGGGCGCAAATACATTTTGGAAAGATTCTCATATTAAAAGAGTTGAAAATATGATATTGATTCCTTCTAAAATCATATTCTTTAGCCTGCCACACTAGGAAGCAATCGTCAGGCACTTTAACAAATGTTAAATCATCGTCAACTGACCATACGCAGACGCTTAAAGTGGCAACTTACAGTCTCTTTAACTATTTACCTTAGGATGATAATAATTATTTATGTGTTACATTGGTAATGTTTAAAAAAGATAATCTGACGAAAAAAATTCTTTTGATGTTTTTAATCTTTTGGCATCCTCCCACTTCAACTTCCACCATAATTATCGCGACTTAGACAATGCAAATTAGCTATCGTCTCCTGGAATATTATGAAAATTAAAACTCGGTTTTCCTGTCTATCATTTTTATAAATAGTTGATAAAAATTTCAAAATTAATTCAGGAACAAAAAATTTAAGAACAGTAGAAATAAAATGATATAACGTACAAAATATACATAAACTGAATTATATAGTGCAAGAAATGAAAAAGTAACTCTAATAAATCAATGATAATAATATTATACATGTGCTGAAATATAAATCCATTGACAATTTTTATTACTTAACACAAATCTCTGGATGGAGTAAGGTTGAATATTCATGTTCACACAACAGATGGTGTTTCCCATCAACCCATGCTTGCTCAGTGTGTTGTATATGGAACATAAACACGGTAATGGAAGCTCCTCAGATGCAAGGATTACTGTACTCTTTGGAAGTGGGAATTAAATATAGATCGACAGCAATATTTTCTGACAGAGCTCAGGATGTTTTTGCTATGATTTCCTAAAACTTGTCTTCATTGTTTTGCCTCATGAAATAACCTAATGATATTAAAGGCGGTGTTAATATTATATCTCTTTTGACCACCAGCTATTATCTCTATGGTCATATATTATCTGCTTGATTATCATATCGCCTAATCTAAATATCGCTGCTCTAATACTCGAAGTCGTGGAACTGTTATTTGGTACAAGTGGCTGAACCTTCAATTAAAAATATGCTCTAAAATTGTCAAAAATAGTCATCATAGTGTTTGAACTGATTATTACATCAAAGTAAGAAGGGAACGTGTTATTTTCTTTCATTACTAACATGTCTTAAAAGGTTGTCTTAATAAAACCTATATTCAATGAAACCAAAGTGCAATTTAAGATTTGAAAACCAAATAAACACCCTTAGTTTTATATATAGTTATAAAACTTGTAGATTTCTAATTATTAAAGATTTTAAATTTGTAGAGTTAATTTAATTATTAACTAGCTAATGAGTCAACAAGTACTACGATTAGTTAAATTTTAACCCATGAATGATTGTGCAAAACTAATTGATTTCCATTTATCAAGAAAGATCAAGATAAAATAATTACTAAATAATGTTTGTTTTACAAAAAGAATAATATTTATTTTACTAAAATTTCTTCGCTGAGCATGCACCTCAAGGACTGTTAATATACGTATAATTCAGTATTTCGATATTATATTTTGAGAATGAACTGACCTCTAGACTTGAAATTTTTGGGCGCATCTTCATTTATAAAAAACATCGCATTAGATGATAATTATCAATCCATGTGATTTGAATAAGCGTTAGCAAAAATCCTTGAATTGGTTTTATAAGTAACCATATAAAAAGAAAAACGATGTTGCTGTGTTTCAACATTAAATTCTCTAATTAAATGAGAATTTAAAAATATGAGAATAAATAAACATGAAAACAAACTTGGGTATGATCGTATGAGCTATAAACATCAAAAGGAGTGTGTCGTACTCTAACATTGTAAATAGTGTAGACCTAATTTTATAATGTAGAGAAATAAAATATAAATAAAACTAACAATTCAATATGTCACAACTGCAATAATTGTGACAAGAATAAAACAAATGATACAGTTATAAATATTTCCTCTTGCAATAAATATAGCTTAAGAATATCATTTGTCAAGGGACGTTAAAGGAAACCATTAGCATTGTAAAGTAGTTCCGCTGCTGCAGGTCCGAACGAGGCAAGCATTTCTTCCACGTTGATGTTGGTAATGTGGGTTATATGTAAAGCACGAGATTTATCGATGAACTGATTTAGCGTGCTCTGTCACGTGACGTCATATTTCTAGTTCTACCTCTGGAGGAGAAGTTGGATCTTGTACGATGCCTTCTCTTTGTTTTAAACAATCTTCAAACATGTATTCTTCTTTATTATTCAAGAGCTTTATAGAAATTAAAGTATATGCGATGATCAGAAAACATATAGATATATAAACCATTACATTTTTTGAACTTATAACTAAAAATGTTCAGCATTACTTCTTTATTTACTATATACGAAACTTCCATACAATATATTTTTGTAGCTTCGTCCAACATACCTTCCAAAATGATCTTCGGTCAAAGTGGAAATATAAAATGTAGAGCTGCAGCTCTAACGTTATCAAATATAATTTTAGACCTGAATAGCACGGTTCAGTCTTCCACGTCCTCCAGTGCGGTGCACCCAAAGACTTGCATTGCCCCGTCGTCAAAAAGCGACTCTTTTTCTTCTGTTTCAAATATATTTAAAATCTTCTTTCTGTCAGGCAAGTGCGCAAAAAATAATTATACATTAACACTAGGGTCCCTTCATTCTATGTATTTTAAAACAACTTCCCAACAATAAATTCAAACTTTTTGAAGGGGTTAACTTCATTTGAACATAAATAAAGTTAAATTTTAAGGTCTTTAAATTTTTGATAAAATAAAATACAAGCTTAAATATCCAGACTAACGACATTTCTTAGAAGTAAATGAACAGCTTTGAAATGTTTATGTGGTCTATTGTGATTTAATTATCACAATAATATATATATATATATATTTTTTCTTTTTCTATAAAATGTAGCATATGCCATAGTGTTTACTTTATTTTGACATTTATTTAATTTGTCAACATAACTCTAATATTTTAAGTAGATATTACTAGAAGATTGCAGCCTACAATACAGTTCGTAATTTTGTAATGGAAAATCGCGTTAATTTTATTTTCCACTTGATAGCACTTATGTATAAACGCGAAGATAAACTAAGATATTAATTTATCCCTTTTGTTTCAAAGATTAAGTCGATGTAAAGGTATAAAACAAGAAAGAGCTGAACAAAGAACTGTTCTTGAGATTCAATATCTGAACATCTTCAGACGGGAGAGAAACTTGTGCTCCTTTTAACAGTTTAATTTATATATCCCGCCATTTCAGGATACTTTACCCATTTCAATCTAGAGCCTGATTAAATACCAACACTGCGAGTGGTTACTACTGTACATGATTTGTGTAAATATATTTTCATTGGGTATAAATGTTTCGATAAAAAGTAGTATTTATTTAATACTATATTTTACAAACTACTGTTTCTTTTAAGCAATGAAAATGAATAAGCCCTTTTACATAATTTTCATAATCGTTAGATATATAGTTTTTTCTGTATTCAAAAATTCTAGAACATGCATCGTAAAACAGTTTTGAAATAGTTTAATGTGCGTATTACTATTCAATTATTAGTTTGTATGTATTTGGTTTTACAAAATCTTGGATTCAATAAGATTTGAAAAGTTTGTCATTAATATCCATGATGCATCTTCAAAGTAAAATATTCATATTCTAGGATCTATTAAAAAACTACCATTTCTTTATTATTTGCTTTTAAGTTATGTGTAGTAATATGTATTAGTGTAAGTTTGTTCATAAAAAAGCTGTACATACTTCATTTTGTTAGTTTATTTCTCTATCTGTCCCCACTATATCTCAAGAACAAACAGACCTATAGACATTTTGCATGGGAACATCAGTAAGAAATGGTATGGCTTAACTCTCCCTTGTATTAAGTCAAAATAAGCACTAACTTAGAAAAAATAGTTTTTTTGCTTTAAAAATATGTACAGCTTTAGATTTAACAATAATAAAGTATATTAAATCTAAATAGTGATGTTGCACACTGCAAATTAGTACTCTTAAATTTAGTATAGAACAACTGAATTCCAAAATTACTTAAAATAATATCTCAGAGCAAAACGTTTGGAGGACGCTAGTGAATGAAAATTATATCCTCAAAGTGTATAAATTATACGACCTACTTGTAGTTAAGGCTACACGAGTTCACGAGTTCAACGCAATTACACAATTATGATAAAGAATCATGATTAACCATTTAAGTGTGTGAGTGAATACTGCGAAATATAAGAAATACTGTGAGTGCTTTTTTTAGATATGAAGTAGATTAAACCGGAAATAGCCTATGTCACTATTATTTGATATTTTATCCAATGTTACTGTGTTAAACATTTACAAAAGTTATTCGTCTAATTTACAAGTAATCATTCATCTTTCTGATTTCATGTTTGGGCACTATATACATTATGAAAGTTCTTTGGTTGTTTACCACTTCTCCATTGTCAAGAGTCCATTTATAAAATAGACTTGGCTTTTTGTAATATTTTCTCCGCTCTTTTAATATTTTTTTCCTCTCCCAGTATTAAAACATCAGAAAATAGAAATACCTTTTTATGTTTATTTTCACTTATTATATTCATACATTTAAACACAAACCTATATTAGAAAATAACAGCTAAACATTTCATACTGTTAATTTAATTTTGATTGCCTTTCACAATTTTAAAGGCAGTGAAGAACTTTACAAATATTCCAAGGAGATGACACATGTACCTTATGCAAGCAAAGATATTCTTGACTATAAGGAAAATTCCCGAAAATATGTGCGGTCCAGAAGTTTTTGAAGTCTTCCTCCTCGTCACGGAGGATGGATATTATCCTATACTAAATAATAAATGCTTAAACAATACAGGTATCAAAAATATTTAATGTTAAATTTGTATTTAATTATTTTTCCATTATTTTACGAAATATTGTACTCACTAGTTGTGAATAAATTGTCTATTAGGTTCTTAATGTATCTTATGCGATATTTGGTAATTTTATTCAGACAATCTACCAATCAAATTTATTTCCAAGATCTCTTATACATTAGGATTGGCAGTGACAGGGCAATAGGTATTTATTTTATACCTATATCTTATTTTATATTAACTCCTCATGTGTGTCTTTACACAATCACGGAATACCTAATCTAATATTGCTTTAATAATAAAATTAAATAAGAGTCCTGACCTTTTATCAGAAAATAGTTTTATGTACTTTTACTTACTTTTATCTATTCACTTTTGGTGCAGTGTCTTCAAAGTGTTTTTTTGTGGATGGGAAATTTTCTGGTTTACTCTTAGGTAAATTGTTATTTTGTCCTAAGTTTTGAATGTACAGTCATGCTTTAAACAATCTGTTACAATGATGAAATACTGGTAAATCTATTTACAATATCTTCTATTGCATGTTTCATGTTCAACCATAAAACATCAATGTAATACACATGAAGTTTCCTAATACACGAATGTTCACTCTAACAGTTGGCTGTAATAGTTATTCTTCTTATTTTAATATTGTTACTTAGGGTCTATTTTTAAGTCCTTTGTGAAGCTCTCAACGTTTCTCATAGGACGGCCTAATTTCCAAAATATGCACAACCAACAATAAACATTTCATCTCCATTTCCGATTAAGTTTTCTGTCATTCATTTATCGCAAAAATCTTGCAAAACATAACTGCCATTCTACCCCAACATATAACATACATGCTACAACAAAGAATACAAAATTAAAACTAATTACAGACCATATAAACAAAGATTGTGTAAATTTGCTGTTATTTTGAATTTGCTGAGTTAAAATATAGTGTGCTTTGCTGTAGTATTTAGTGCAGTCAATCATTAATCTACCATTTCCTCATAATCCCTTTTCAAAAATATTTTGGCAGCAGGGCACAAATAGAGATGTTTTTATTTCTGTAGCAATATTGAAGATAGTATTTCTGATAATATACAACAGGTTCACTGACAACTTAAGCTATGAATATGTATTGATGTAGTCACCAAGTTTGTTAAGCTTCCCGTATCTGTACTGGGGATGTTGTCACAGTGTTGGTTTGCTTGTAACTCAATCTTTACCTATACAAGGTTCGAAAATGAAATATTTAAACTACAAAGCATAGCAATATAGATTGCTTGTGAAATTAGAAAGACTTTGGTAACGTAACATGTTTGTCTTGTCTCCCTTTTAAAGGCGCCTCAGAGGTAAAATAAGTCAGACCTGAATAAATACGTTTTAAAACGAAAATAAGATCCTTTAATGTGTTGTAAAATATCAATCTTATATTTTTATTACCAACCACATTTACCGACCTCCCAAGTTGTGCTGCATATAATGTTTAATTGTAATATATAAACATTTACAACAATGTTCAGAAAGTGAATCCGATTGTTTCTATTGAAATACTTTTACAAAAATAATTTTAAATCATTGGAGTCAAACAAATTCCACAATTTTAGGAACCACTATTAATATTCTCGTATGAAAACTGTTATGAATTAAAGTAGTTTTAAAATTTAGAAAGTACTACGAGAATATCAAGTCAGCAAGCATTCGTCTTGCTATCAATATTGTACTATTGTATCTTAAAAACTATTATTGAATTTTCAGTTTGATATTTTGAGATGGCAGCTTCGTATGAAATATGCAATTTTACCGATTACATGGGAAGGGTTATTTTAACGTAATACGTCTAGCAAAATATACCGTATATACTGTACCTGTGTCCATGAATGAATTTGCTCGAATCAGGGAAGTTTCGTACATCACAGTCCAGAAATACGGAATTACATTTTTTCCAGGGTTTTGTTTTACTAACGAATTTGTTTTATCTTGTGCCCAAGCCTTTAAATATTGCGTTATTTAAATCTTCCTTCTTATATCTTAAGCGCGTATTAATAATTAGAGAAAACAATAATTTATTCTGGAAAAACTCTGATTTGTTGGCTGATCCATAATTAACAAAATTGAGAAGTATGTCTTTTAACTGTTATCAATCAGCGCTCTACAACGATTAGTAAATTTGTTCATGAATAAGTTATGATTGTCCAAGCAAATGTAGCATTTATAAAATCAAGTGTCTTTTACTTTTATATTACTTTTGGCAGGGCATGTAGTACACAATCGCACGTAACTGAATTTATATAACATATTTGTATAACTTTATTCAAAGTATTAAGATTCAAAAAGCGTTTTGAAGTCATTATAATTAGAGAATTTCTTCTTTCCGATATTTTTAGTGATTAGAGGATTCCAGTTCAACCTTAACCTAAAGAAACTAGAAAGTTAATGAACACGGTTCATTCGGACATTCGCTTTGGTCTCGATTGAATAAAAATACTCTTTGAAACCCTGGCTGTGACTAAACGCTTTGAGTGTGTACCACATTTCCTTCCGTCTTTAGTATTAATCCACTTTCAGTAAATAATTGTTAAGGAAATTCAAATCACAAATTAATCAATCGCTTTAGTAGCAGCTGTGATTCTAAATTATATGTCACAATGGTTTATGCCAAGCATTAGAGCGTAATATTGCCTTCTAAATAATATTTGCTGTGTGAAAAAATGTGAGGCATAGTTTTACATTGGCATATCGTTACAACATTGTTGCTTTGGACATACGTTATCATTGGAATTTGAATACCTTAATAATGAAAGGTGGAAAATATCAAATCTGTGAAATAAACGTTACAAATAGTACTTGTTAATCTAATGGACCGATTTCGGGCATAGTAGGATCCATATTACGATTGAGAGTATGATAGAGTAGCCTACGCACGTGCTTCGTTTGTGCTCCGCTTAAATATTAAATTTTAGTGGTAAAAAGTTATTAGACTTTGTTGGACTTTTGACTAAGTGGTTGTGTCGACCTTTGGGTGTGTAAGAGTAAGACAATAGTGTGAACTTACTTATCAATTGATATTAATTACTTGATAAAATCAAAGATGTCAGTTAACCATTCGCCTGTCAAGACGCGTAGTGGCAGTGGAGCAGGGTCCAAGGTCAAGCCACCTGCCCAGCGAGCTGTGTCCGACCCGGCCTTATCAGATAGCCCTGATAGCAGGCAGGCCGCCACAATAGCTGCCGTCCGGGTTGCCTTATCAGACGACAGCGTTATTGCGCGCATTGTCGAGCTCGTGGCGACTCAGGTCTCTGAAACAGTGTCTGCCACTCTCAACGCCAAAGTCCAAAATGCGCTCGCAGAAATAGAATTATTAAAGGCAGAGGTGGCGGGACTTAGGCAACAGCTGTCACTTGTAAATCGGGGTTGGGCTCAGAGGGCTGATGAGCTCGAACAATATCAGCGGCGCGACAACTTGAGGGTGTTTGGTGTGAAGGAGGAACAGGGAGAGGACACAGATGAGATGATGGTCAAATTATTTAAAGATAGGTTGGGAGTCAGTGTTAGCCTGGCCGACATAGATCGCTCCCACCGCGTCGGAGCTGCTCGCCGACCTGATGACCGCGGCCCGGCGAAACCACGGCCCATCATCGTCAGGTTTGTCAGCTACCGTGTACGGAGGGAGGTCTTCAATAACAAGAAGAAGTTGAAGGGGACTCCAGTGACCGTTAGGGAGGACTTGACGCTCCATCGGCGAGAGCTGCTCCAGCAGGCGATCGCCAAGCATGGGGCGCGAAATGTCTGGACCATAGACGGCCGCATTTTAACTGGGTAACCTCTGAGAAGAAAAAGGGCTCGGCTACATGGTCATTGGACAATTAGTGTTTTATCCCTCTCCTCATCTCCATAACGACATAAATTCTAAATGTAATGATTTAGGAGAGTAGATTAATGTCTTATGTCTAATGTCTTAAAAATAAGTAAATATTTTTCTTTAATTGTATGTGTGGGTGTAGAGCTGTGTGTGTGTGTGTGTGTATTTGTATGTTTGGGTTCAAGATTATATTTAGCAGGCATTGGATATATATTGCGGGCATACAGGTAACATGTTCTTGCGAGGTTGTATGCAGTATTAAATTTAGTAATTTAGTAGTGAGTGTGTGTATATGTGTGAATAATTAAGTTTTAGGACAACAATATAATATTATTTGTAGGAATTTTTAGTGTTATCTATGTTGTATACAGTATACGTAATAATTGATTTATTCATGTTTAACAAGAAGTATTTTGTTTACAACTTTTTGAAAAGTTTATTATTTCAATTTGTTTTATTTACATACCATTTTCACACTTAATACTATTTCAATTTTATCAGGTATCAATTATTTAGATGTTCATTTTATTTACTCTCTCTCTCCTATTTTATTTTAGTACCACTGTATATATTTATTGGTATTATCTATGGAGTGCAAGGCTGTATGTATTTTGTTCTCTTCGTATCTAACATGGAATATTTGTTTATTTTTTTCATAGTGATGTATTGTGTTGAAATGAAAGGATTGTATGAATGTGTGTGTATGTGTGTCTGTAGCAGCGTGGTCTGGTGGCGGGGCGGCGCGCGGCGGTCGCGGCTCAGCTGTGGGGATGTCGGCGGCTGACAGTGACTCCGACCCGGCTTCTCCTTCACCTCCCCCATCCACTCCTCCGCCTGATACCGCTCAAGTCCTGCTACATGAACTGTCCCCTTATCCCAAACAACTAAAAGCTGCCCATATTAATGCTCAGTCATTGAGGGGGCACGTGGACGATATCAGTGCTATATTTCGGCAGCAAACTTTTGACATTATTTTAATATCAGAGTCATGGCTAAAGCCGAGTATTCCCAGTAGTGAGGTATCAATAAGTGGATACGTCCTCCACAGAAACGACAGAATCAATAAAGGGGGTGGAGGTGTTGCGGTATACACCAGACAAACTTTAAGGGTTAAATTACTGGATGCTTCACCTCAGGAGTACTCGGCTAGACCAGAATATCTGTTCTTAGAAATTGGATTGTCTGGTTCGGATGCCCTACTTCTGGGAGTTTGTTACCGCCCTCCTAAGATTGGACATCTGACTGACTTTGAGGATGTTCTCTTGCGCCTGATGCCGTGCTACAGTCGTGTCCTAATCATGGGTGACATGAACACTGATTTACTCATGAAAACACAGAACAATGATTACTACTATGTTTAACTGTTGCAACTATTGACGCTACACACCACACTGCTGAATCCCACACCCTCTTAGACATTATAGCAGTTAGCGATCTTAATGATATTGTTCACAAAGGGCAACTTCCAATCCCTGCAGTTTCAAAACACGATCTTATTTTCTGTGTGCTTTCCTATAAAACGCCTAAGCCTTTTGAAAGATTCTTGAAATATAGGGATTTTAGGCGTTTGAATGAGGATGTCTTCCTAGAAGATGTACTTCAAGCACCATGGCACTCTGTAGAAACTCAGTCGAACGTTAATGAAATGGTTGCCACATTAAACTCATTGATTCTGTCACTCTTCAACAAGCATGCTCCAATTGTTAAAAAACGAGTGAATAAAAGGCGCTCAGTGCCTTGGCTCACTCAAGAAATTTTAAATTTAATGGCTCAACGAGACGCAGTCTACCGGAAAGCCAGGAGGACTGGTGATGCGGTGGCCATGGATCAGTATCGCCGACTCCGAAACAGGGTTAAGCAAAGCCTTCGAAATTCTAGATTGAGATACATCAACACGTTATTTGCTAATAAGAAACAGACTTCAACGATCATGTGGCGTAATGTGAAAAAGTTGGGCTTTGGCAAGCAGCCCTCTTCAGTCCCAGTCCAAGTTCCCTTGAATGATTTAAATGATTACTTTCTCTTAATTTCTCAACCAAATAATAATGTTGCTCTGCAAAATTACATCAACCAACTACAAAGTCTGCCCCCCACGGAGCATGCATAATATGCATTATCCTCTATTCCAATTTAAGCCAGTGATGCAGTTGGATGTCCTGCATGTAATCAACAGAATCAGTACCAATGCAACTGGTGCTGATGACATATCAATTCGACTGGTGAAACATGTTTTGTTCGCTATACTTCCATCTCTTACTTTAATTTTTAATGAATCTTTGCGAACTGGTATTTTTCCTGATATATGGAAGATTGCCCAAATCCGTCCACTAAACAAGATCACCTGCTTTTCCGCAAGACTACAGGCCTATCAGCATCTTGCCTGCTTTATCTAAAGGTCTTGAACGAATAGTGCATTGCCAAATTACTCAATTTCTACAATCGCAAAATATTCTTAACATATCAGTCTGGATTTCGACAGTATCACAGTACTGAAACTGCGTTATTGAGAATTACAGATGACATCCGGTTTGCTATGGATCAAAGGCAGTGCACTGTATTAGTACAGTTTGACTATTCTAAAGCTTTCGATACTGTTAATCACACTTTATTAGTAGAAAAATTGAGACATATAGGATTTTCCACCGAGGTTCTTACATGGATGGGATCTTATCTAGGTGGAAGACAGCAGTGTGTTATGATTGATGACATTAGATCTGACTGGAAGCCTGTTACGTGTGGTGTTCCACAAGGATCCATTCTTGGCCCTTTACTTTTTTCACTATATGTTAACGATATAAGCAAGGTACTGACACATACGAAGTTTCACTCTTATGCTGATGACTTACAGATATATGCTCACAGCAGTGTTAGTAACATTAACCAAACTATTGAAAACATTAACTTGGACATTCAACAGATTGTACTTTGGACTGAAAAGCACGGACTGAAACTCAACTCGGACAAAACTAAACCCATAATAATTGGGCATTTTAGACTTTTGAATACAGTTGACTTTAACAATGTACGTGAAATATTGGTAAACGGAGAGGCTGTGGCATACTGTAGTAGTGTCAGAAGTTTGGGATTGACAATTACGAAAACGCTGGACTGGACTGACTACGTTGTAGGTACTTGTAAAAAGGTATTTGCAGCAGTTCATACGCTGAAAAGAATGCAACGATGTCTACCACACCACATAAAGCTTTTACTGATTAAATCACTCGTATTTCCCCACTTCCTCTACTGTTGTGCCGTGGTTAATGACATGACTGTGGTTTTGAATAATAGATTGCAGAAAATCCAAAATTATTGTTTACGATTTTTGTTTAATATAAAGCGAGATGAGCATATCTCACCTTATTATGTACTAATGTCAACGTTAAAATTGCAAGAGCTTTCCGAATCCTAATTTTACTTTTTTATATCCTTAAAACCGGGTTTCCAAAATACTTTACAAACGATTTTAAGTTCATTGCTATTGGAGAAGGCGTAAGGAACACCCGCACTGGCTCGTCGACGTTGCAAATCCCCCACCACAGAACGACTGTCTTTAATAAGTCATTTGTAGTGTCTGCTTGCCGTTTGTGGAATTCTCTTCCAGATCCTTTAAAATCTTTGGAGAGCCGGGATCGGTTTGCTTCAGCTGTTAAGTTGTATTTTTTGCAGCGGATGTCCGCGGCCGTGGTGCCCGAGGATCGCTAGTCATGGTTTTGTTACAGACAGAATGAATGAATGTGTGAGTGTAAGTAAATAATTTTTATAAAAATAGAATGTTTTAATTGTAATGTTGTATATTTTGACTAAGTTTTTGTTTAAAATGTATCATTAATATTATTTTATAATCAAATATTAGTTTTATACACAGTATAAATTTAAGAGTGCAATCTTGTTTTTTTTGTTAAGTGATTTGTTGTTAGTTTTAGAATTCATAGCAAATATTCATTTTATTTTTTAAACGCTGTTGATTTAATTTTTATTTTGTAGATTACACATGGCTTGTACTTAAATATACTAATAATTAGGTTAAGTGTAAGAAAGGACTATGTAGTCCTAACTTCGCCCGAAAAAATAAAGAGAATTTTCATTTTATTTCATTTCATTTCATATTTATATAACTAACCGTAATCACAGTCAATATGCATATAACTTTAAATTTATTTTATTTTAGAAGATAATGTCGTTAACCATACTTCACAAGCTTTATTCATTGCAAAATGGTGGATATAGAAATACTATCAATATTGAACATTTAAGTGAGCGTAATTTTGTATGTTATCAGAATATAATATGCATCAGGTAAAAGAATACTTTCAGTATTGTATTTACTTTCATGAAATGTTTGTTCTGTAAGAATTGAATATACCAATGCCATCTCAAATAATATTATTATTTTTACTCAGTCCTATTCTGGCTTCTCCTTACATCATGTTTCTTTCATTCATCTGAAAATTAACTTTAAAAACAAATATTTGTCAAGCCATTAAAAGATATTTATATACATATATATTGTATGTTTGGGAAATAATGAATAATAATAGGTAAATTGTAATTATAGATGAAAAAGAAGGCTACATTGATCTCAAACAATATAGTAATCAATGTCACTTTTACATAAAAATACTAAAGGAGGTCGGTCATCCAGAGATGCCAAGTGTTCATGTCGAGATGGGAACATCTGTGTTTATAGCGCAATCTAGTGTCGGGTGTGAGATTTATTAGACACCTTGCCAAACTGCCATTTCCCTTCGATTCCTCATGAATATATTTCTAATCTACCAACGTTGTATTATTTGTCGTACTATTTGTAATGGCTGTACTATTTGTAGACTCAATATAATAGAAGCTATTTATGCTATCGGATTATTGATATGAACGCAATATATGGAAAAACTGACAATAGACAAGTTTTATTATAATAAATAAAAATTAGTTAAGTATAAAAACTTGCAAAATGCTCAACGAAATTCTGAACCTAATGAAGCATATTGCTTATGGAACGGATATGAATACTGAAGAAATTTAGGTTCAATGCTAGGACAATGTTTCCAAAAGGTAAACTGTTATTGTGATCACATTCGTAGCAATGTTTACGTACAGTACGGTGAAAAAGAACTATTCTAGGCTCTCTTATGTAACTGGATATTGCCAATATCTGGACACAGAAGCAGGTCAATTCTATTCAACTGAACTAGTACAATGGTTTGAAACATTTATAATTTTAGATATCTATACAATTGTACAAAAATCTATAGGTGGCTGTCTGTGTGTTTATAATACTTCACATAAGAATGTACTGGACCGATTGTACTGAAACCTGACATGGACATTCTTAGGGTTCCTGGTTAACATGTAGGCTTATTCGTATTAGGAAAATACCTCTGGGCTATGACCCACTGGTCTATACATAAAGTAGCGAACATTCCCATCTTGGCCTTTAAAGCTGAATATCAGTAAACAAATATTATTAATTGAAAGAGGCTGTTAAATGTACTCAAAAGTTCAATGTAAATTCTTTTACAGCATTAATACATTTTTAATTAATTTAGCACTATTCACTTTGTTTACATTTATAGTCTTAAAAGCATAGATTACCCTACGTTACTTCTTATTTCATTTTTTAGCAGTCACTATTGAGTACAGAGTCAGAAAATAAAATAAAAAATAAAAAGATTTATTAAAAATATATTTTTACTGTAAATTTGATAAAATAATAATAATGCATGCGACTGATCAGTACTGTAATACGGATATCATAGATAAAATTAAGATAAGCTATCCTAATTTTACTATTAATTTACATACAGTTATAAAACCCATCTTAATTGTATTTTTACAGAAGTAACCTTCTCAGTCCTGTACATGTATACATGTATTTTCTTTAACGGAGAAACTAGACAAGGTGAACTAAATCGCAAAAATATTAAGACCTTAGCAAATTAAAATGGCCATAAATATTGTTTTTGCTTTTTAATATAACTAACTCATACAACTCATCATTGGCGACGGATATAAAACCCATTTAAACCAGAAGTGCTTAAACTTTAGTAGATTTTACGAAATTGCTTATAGTGCCTATGATATCTGGTATAATTATTTATATTCTGAAGTAGGCTATTTTATACTAATTGCCATGTTTAACTACGGTATATTCAAGCCAAAGTTTACTCAATAACTTAAAATAACAAAATTTTATGAGGTATCATTTTACTAACTATACCCATACGATATAGGAGATTTAAAGGTGGAGGGGATATTTAAACAATGAGGTAGCATTATGGATTTGAAAGTGATACTTGTGGGCACTGACTCATTAGTTAAAACGAAAAAAATTGTTATAAACGTAGCGTTAACTAGTATATTTTAAATAACAATTTATAAACTCTATAACTGAAGGAAATTAAAGTTCAGACTATTAATTTTCATTCCCTAATTTGTGAGTTAAGAATATAATGAATAAGAATAAGAATATAATGAAGAATATAATATACTATTATTTGAAAGAAGTTTGAGTAATAATCTGAAAATTAAAATTATGATTAATTATTTTACTATTTAAGTTAGAATATTGCATCATTATTGCAACGCCTTTGAAATGTAAGAAAAAAACGGTTCTTTAAATTTTTGTTGTTAAGAACATTTAGAAATATTTACCATTAATGTATTGCTTAAGTAGTTAATTATGCATCGTTTATGTTAGGGAAATATATTATATTTATATAAGCTCGCATTAACTGACATAAAGAAAACGTTTTAATGAATGTATTCAAGCAAAAATATATTAAAATGGAACATATAGAGATTGTCTCGAAATTGTAACTAAAATGAAATCACATTAATACCTAAGGAAAAATCGGGATTGTTCCCTCTTGCATGATGTTACTTGGATGGATGTTCCCGAGATAAAAAATTGGATGTACTCAGACGGGAAACAGTTGTGTTTATACATGATTCCTGTGTCAGGTGAGTGATTTGTTACGCAGAATGGCGCGTTGTCATTAAAGTTCGTCTTATTATGAATAAACGAGAATGTAACACCAACACATCAGTGTTAGAGTAGACACACTTGGTCTATATAGCGGATGTATACAGTTGAGGAACAGCTGTGTTCATACATGAATCCTGTGTCATGTGAGTGATTTGTTACGCAGAATGGCGCGTTGTCATTTCAGTTCGTCTTATTATGAATATAAACGAGAATGTAACACCAACACATCAGTGTTTAGAGTAGACACACTTGGTCTATATAGCGGATGTATACAGTTGAGGAACAGCTGTGTTTATACATGAATCCTGTGTCAGGTGAGTGATTTGTTACGCAGAATGGCGCGTTGTCTTCCCAGTTCGTCTTCTTATGAATAAACGAGAATGTAATACCAACACATCAGTGTTAGAGTAGACACACTTGGTCTATATAGCGGATGTATACAGTTGAGGAACAGCTGTGTTTATACATGAATCCTGTGTCAGGTGAGTGATTTGTTACGCAGAATGGCGCGTTGTCATCCCAGTTCGTCTTCTTATGAATATACGAGAATGTAACACCAACACATCAGTGTTTGAGTAGATACACTTGGTCTATATAGCGGATGTATACAGTTGAGGAACAGCTGTGTTTATACATGAATCCTGTGTCAGGTGAGTGATTTATTACGCAGTATGTCACGTTGTCATCCCAGTTCGTCTTCTTATGAATATACGAGAATGTAACACCAACACATCAGTGTTTGAGTAGATACACTTGGTCTATATAGCGGATGTATACAGTTGAGGAACAGCTGTGTTTATACATGAATCCTGTGTCAGGTGAGTGATTTATTACGCAGTATGTCACGTTGTCATCCCAGTTCGTCTTCTTATGAATATACGAGAATGTAACACCAACACATCAGTGTTTGAGTAGATACACTTGGTCTATATAGCGGATGTATACAGATGAGGAACAGCTGTGTTTATACATGAATCCTGTGTCAGGTGAGTGATTTATTACGCAGTATGTCACGTTGTCATCCCAGTTCGTCTTCTTATGAATATACGAGAATGTAACACCAACACATCAGTGTTTGAGTAGATACACTTGGTCTATATAGCGGATGTATACAGTTGAGGAACAGCTGTGTTTATACATGAATCCTGTGTCAGGTGAGTGATTTATTACGCAGTATGTCACGTTGTCATTCCAGTTCGTCTTCCTATGAATATACGAGAATGTAACACTGACCATTTCGTGTTCCCCTAAGTGTATTAGTAGTGGTATAAGCAATAACTGCGTTATATAATAGTAGAATACTATTATAAACCTTGGTATTCATAACGCATGGTAATTAACACATCATTCTTAAACAGTGTATCTGTCAATATATCTTTAAATATATCAATATATATTGATATATTTAAAGATATGTTGACAGATACAGTGTTATAGAATGATGCGTTAATTAACATGCGTTATGAATACCAAGGTTTATAATACTATATGATATATCAATATATTATTGATTAATAGCATAAATTATTAAATACTACTACAAATGTGTCATTATTTCATTATTAAAGTAATTTTAAAAGGAACTTAATCCA
Organism: Homalodisca vitripennis; assembly: GCF_021130785.1. Taxonomy (NCBI): domain Eukaryota; kingdom Metazoa; phylum Arthropoda; class Insecta; order Hemiptera; family Cicadellidae; genus Homalodisca; species Homalodisca vitripennis. The sequence continues at coordinate 95,696,174 of NC_060210.1, forward strand.
TGCAAAGAGTAGTAGAAGTAAAAGAAAATGTAATATGTATATATATATATATTTAACGGATAAGTAGGCCAATGTTCAATTTCTAGCTATGGACCACGACACTTTATTAAAGTATTGTTTATTAATTTTTGATACTTATCCCTTAATATAATTTTTATATTCGGCTCGTGGTAAAAATTTCCAGCCAACAGGAGGAAATGAGTTCAATTTAAAAATAGATCCTCCAATAGAAGTTAGTTCCGTCTTGTATTCTGATTATAATAGCGTACTAAATTGAATGTTAATGGGATCGAAGTGAAGTTCCACTTCAACTAAGCTAACTCAGTCTGTTCTAACTTCTCGTTGTTAAGATTAATATTGAAGCACCGGTATAATAATTTGCCCAATTCCTTCATAATGAAGCGTTCAAAGTTTCTGCAATGGTTAAAAAAGGATTTTTAATTTCTTAATTAAAACAGTTATCTTTTCAAGGTGCTCATTAAAAAAATAAACAATATATTTAACACGTTGCATTGCATTAAATCCAAGGTGGTGTGGTTTTATAAGCGTTTGTTGCAATCATGCAGGAATCATCTTTACAATTTTCATGGAAAAACTTATGTCTAACATAAAAATATCACTGAATGATATATTTTGCATACTATGTAAATTGGAAACTTATAAAAAATACTCCTAAAAGGTTTTATTTATATAGTTTTTAACCAAACAAAGACGTTACTTTCTACTTTATTATCTGTTCCCACTCTTGGCAGATTTAGTACATTTTGGCTTGAGTGTTCCTTGTAGACAGGTAATATGTATGAATGAATGAGTATGTAACCTCGTTTCATAATTTCTTAAAACAATTGGATTTAAAATTTTTGCGTACGTTTTTGATTTTAAAACATTGTCTACATTTATAAAGTAGTAGGACAAAAATACACTGGTTTGGTTAATGCATATTGAAACCCTGGTGAAATAGAAATATCAATCTGAATAGATTTCATTCGATTATTTATATTTGTAAAACAATCAATGTGTAACGCATAAATAAGCGATATATATATATATATATATAAATATAAATATATATATATATAATGTGTAACGCATAAATAATATATATATATATATATATATATAATATATATATATATATATATATATACTTGTTCTGCGTTATGCTGCAGATGGATTGATGGTTATTACATAATAATAGCGTAGCTCGATATGTAGTTTTAAGATTTATAACTGCATTATATAATACTCCAGTATTAACTTTAAATATTAACTTAAGCTATAAAACTCAAATTGAAGTACTATGACACAAATTTTGAAATAATTTATCAATTATATTTCCTACCTAGTAAATTCAATGGGATTATTAAATATGTGCTTTAAGAAAAGCAACTAGCTCTTTAATTAATTAATATAGCGTAATAATAAGCGTAAAATATGACCCATCAACTTTATTACTTATGAACCTTATTTAAACCTAACAATTCCAATATTTAGTCTAGAACTTGTAACAAAGTAATGGTTATGAACTTAATCTAAGCCCAAAAGTTTCCCAAATTAATGCATAAATTTAACAGTAGAGAATACGCCAAAGCAACAGGATTTCCTAAGGTGCAAAATTTCAAACATATATAGCTCATTTCATTAAGCTGCATTTGTTACTATGTTACACGTTAAAACATTATTGTGATTTGTTATATTGTCTATTATGCGATTTTCTCTATTTCATCATCATAACCCATAAGGGCAATGTAATCGTAAATTTTTTTGTAAAATGCTCAGCTATTAAGTCTATAGGTCAGTTTATTCTCGAGCTTCGTGTGGACTGGGAGACATAAAACTATTCATGCCTCTTCTCTGATAGGCTGAAATAACAGCCAATGCCACAAATAAAGAAATAAATCACATGGTTGGCGTAATATACTCTGAAAATATTTTATGTTATAGGAAATGAAAATAATTGTTTTCGAGTGAAGAAAACTACATCGCCACATGTAATTGTAGAATAACTTTTCCTTGTCATTAGCTGTAAAAATGGTCTTGACAAGCATTTGATTTAGATAGGCCGGATTTAGATTTAGAGGTTTTGGCCGTTTAAGTTGAATTAACATCCAATACTATACTGATCAGTCAGAATATTTGTTGTGGAATATGTATGCGAATTTTATATCTCAAATTCGATATAAAATTACATGTAGAGTTTTATTCCATCTTTCAACTATCTAAGTTATTTTGTTCGAAATATATCGTATATATAGACTGACAAAAGGAAAGATAGAAATCTCACTTTGTAATCAACTTGTGGAAGAGACTCCCCTATCTCTCATTCATAGAAACGTTTTAGTGGCTAGTTATAAATATGACAATATGTTGACAAATTTAGTCTGCAATACAAGCTGATATACTCATATATACCTGAACTAAATGCCTAATTTTATGTTTTAACATTTAAATAATATTATTAAGATTCATATTCTTAATATTAATAATAAGACTTAAGCTGTTTTGTACACCAGCAATGTTTGCTGAAAATCTCTTCAAAGTAAAGACCTTACTTAGTTATTTGTTAAGGATATGATATTTTTTGTCATATTCAAGTATTTATATGTTACGGGTATATAATTGAAATATTTTTAATGTTGCTTCACAAACGTAAATAAAGTTCATGGTCAAAGTAAGTTATTTTATGTAAAAAGTAAAAGTTATTTATACAAAAAATAAACTTAATAGTTTAGTTATATAGGTAAAACAATCCCACCAGTCTGAAAATTAGAAAAAAATATCTTTAATGCTACTTTGTTGGTGATGAATAAGGGTAACAGTTCTAAGAAACGTTGAAAAACCCACATATATGTAAACTTTCAAGATAAATAAAGTTAGAAAAAGTTATTTCTGTCCAATACAATTAATTTAATAAACCTGATTTCGGATAAAGCACGAATTTGGATCATGTAAATTTTAACCGGAATAACAATATGACCATAAATGTTGGTTCTACGTGTTAATAAAAAAATGTATATAAGGTAAACCCATAATGTAGTATTTTTTAGTTGGATTTATTCCTGTTATCGTGTAAATGAGTGTAATAAATCAAACGAGTTAATTACTATAGGAAAAACTTGTAACTGGAAATATATGAGGAGAACACATTTTATTTCCTATCGAAAATTATATAAACATCATCTTCGGTTCATTGGTGGATTTGCTGACAGCAGGTTTTTTAATAAAACAACTCCCAATGCTGTAACATCTACCCAGACTACTTTCGTCCGATGTTCGACTTCATAGTATTTTGGCTCATTGAATTCGGTGTGCCACCGTAATCAGCGAGGATAATTTATCTATGTAAGAAAACTTAAGTTATACCAGTCTTCAGTGTCATCTTGATGGAATCACAGTCTAAATTGCTAAGTTTCAAGTAGAGCATTTAGATATCATTAACACGCTTACTGCTGTTCTATAAAGCATGATACGATCTTAGGTTATATCACAATTATTACAGAGTTTACCGCATTCAATTTAATAAGCCATTGGCAACTGCTAAAGGTTTTGTTCCCAAAGCGTTCATATTCAACAACAGAGCACAACGGTTATATTAAGTATGTTACGGTATAAAGGTATGTTATATTGCTTCTAAGGGAATAAAAGTTACTATAGTCCAAGAGCCAAGAGCCAATTTTTCTCTGATTTTTCTTAAAATGCATACATTAATTTTTCATAACAAAGAAACCTATGAAGAGGATTGAACTTACAAGGCGAAAAAACGTTTTCCTTATATATACCAGGAAAGTTAACACATAATAACTTACCACATAATAGTTATATCACCATAAAAATGACATAAAGAGACTCAAATCATCACCATTTTATGAGTTTGTATACGTCAGCTAACGCAGATTCATTTACGTGTATGATGGTTCGTTGTCGTGTACCAAGGTAAGAGAAATATTATATTAGAAAAAAAATAATTTCCCACTTTTTACCTTCTTAATACCCAAATGTCGACCCAACTAACGATTATCTTCTTCTTTCTATAGATTCCATGGAAAATCCTCTTACTTTATTGATGGAGATATGTATATACACTTTAAGACTCTTTAAAAAGGGTATTTTTGTAATAATGACTATGATTTAAAACAAATAATAACCAATATTACAAAAATATCCTTTTAAAGAGTCTTATAGCGAATTAACTTAGTACTCGATATAGAGATGAAATATTGTATTTTTAAATACCTAGATGTGACGGAAAATTGAAATAATTAAGCACATTTCATACTTTAAGAATATCATTATGAACTTAGTTTTCGTGTGGAAAAGTTCACATCGTTGAATGCACAGAAACTGCTTACTTATTAACTGAATTGAAAATGTTCTGAACTTTTTAATGAAGACCACAACTTGTCTTCGGCCACTTTCAGTTTTATGAATTCCTGTTCCAATAAGAAGCACCTTCAATATTAAGAGGGAAGGAAAGAGTTTATTGTGTTAATTATAAAGATGAATGATGTAACATATAAAGTGACACATGTTCAGGTCACGCAGATAAATTATAACCAAACGAACCTTTTCCGAAGAACTCAATATATTTTAATGAGGTCGTTAATTAAATATCCAATAAATCAACAGAGCTATTGTTTGTGGTAGAAGTGGGTAGCCTATACATTGAAAATTGGTTTTTAGCTTCTGCACTATTGTGTTATTAGCCTACTTGTTAGTTATAGGTAGGAGAGTATCCAAATCATTATATATTTAAATAGTTTAGGCAGGCAGATGCAGTACTAATAGACAATCGATGTAATGAAATATATTAGTTGTATTTCAATTGCCAATCGTTAGCGAAGCCTATCACTCGAGTAGGTTAAAAACATTAGCTTAAGATTTAACCTGCAGACTTTCCATTTTGCTTGAAATTTTATTTCTGTATAGAGAAAACTGAGTTTGAATATGGTGAATTGGTGTTTGATGAGCCCCAGCGAAATTTTACATTTTTCTGGCAACGAGAAAACAGCATAATAAATTTGTAATATATATAATTAATTAAATTTGTGAACTAAATTAATAACTTACAACGACAAATGGTGTTAACAACGTATGTATTTTAAAATGCCAGAAGTAAATTTATTTTAATCACAGAAACATTTGATTAACACAAAAACAATCAGCAAACAATCAAATTTGAGAATTTAGCCTAGGAGTTCCTAATTTTTTAAATAACATCGGAAAGATGACGCCATTCTGCGTTAATAATACGCATTAAACGTTTCCCTTCTTAAAATATTAAAGTAAACGAGGTTTACGATAATATCCTTTGCATTTCAGGTGATCCCATAAGAAGTCACACGGCAACAGATACGGTCAAACGTGAAAGCAGGAAACACTTCTCTAACGACGTCCATGGATGTTCTCGCGTGCATCTCCATCCTGTTAAAAGCATATGTCTGCCTTATCAATCTACAAAGATTCAAGTTGCGGCTGCAAAGATGTGTGTAGCAATTCCTCATAATCTCGAGAGATAATGGTGACAGCACTACCCCTTTAAAATAGGGTCCAGCAATACCAATTTTCAAGATTTTACACCACATCGTAACTTTAACATTGCGACAATTCTGCTTGTTAGTAGTACTGTTCAAATGTAATGAGCTTCATCACTCATCATTAAAACAGCATTTTAATTTGCAACGATATCAAGCAATCTCTCAAAAAAAGATTCGTTGATGAAAATGGCGTTCGTGAAGCTTCTGGTCAATAATAATATTATACATATGGAATTTAAACTCACACGACAGAATGCCTTGTAGCGATCGACGAGATGTCTCAAAGGTCAGAGATTTGTAACTGATCCTGTTGCACGAAGCGATTTTACTCAACGAAGTACTGTATTTAGATCAGGTATCGAACCATTTGGTTCGACAGTAAACTCTCTACGAACTCTTCGCTGAACATTTGATTTCAAATACTGTTCAGCAGCAAACACCCGATGTTGTAAGGTCCACTGCGCTATTGATAGTGCACTAGACGATCTAACCTACAAAATGCTCTCGCAAAACGGTCACTAACAGATAAACTCCATTGATACTACGCTATTCTAATTTTGCACCACCCTGTATAACGTTTAGCACTTGACATCAAGTCTAGAAACACATTAGCTTAATGAAATCAGCGATAGAATGTTTTTAGGATAAATTTTATTACACTTTGATGTAACTCTTAAGATATTATTTTCCTTTGTTAAAAGTAAACTTGTTCATTAATATTTCAAATGCCCTTAAAGCATTATCGAAATGTTAGTAAAATAAATGTTATTCATTTTATAAAACAAACATTATTTAGTAATTATTTTATCTTGATCTTTCATGATCAATAGATATCAATTAGTTTTGTACAATCATTCATGGGTTAAAATGTAACTAACCTTAGTACTTGTTGAATCATTAGCTAATTAATAAATAAACTATTCTTTCAATCTATAAATGTTATAACTACATATAAAACTAAGGGTGTTTATTTGGTTTTCAAATCTTAAATTGCACTTTGGTTTCATTCAATATAGGTTTTATTAAGACAACCTTTTAAGACATGTTAGTAATGAAAGAAAATAACACGTTCCCTTCTTACTTTGATGTAATAATCAGTTCAAACACTATGATGACTATTTTTGACAATTTTAGAGCATATTTTTAATTGAAGGTTCAGCCACTTGTACCAAATAACAGTTCCATGACTTCGAGTATTAGAGCAGCGATATTTAGATTAGGCGATATGATAATCAAGCAGATAATATATGACCATAGAGATAACAGCTGGTGGTCAAAAGAGATATATTAACACCGCCTTCAATATCATTAGGTTATTCCATGAGGCAAAACAATAAAGACAAGTCTTATGAAATCATAGCAAAAACATCCTGAGCTCTGTCAGAAAATAGTGCTGTCGATCTATAATTAATTCCCACTTTCAAAGAGTAAAGTAATCATTGCATCTGAGGAGCTTCCATTAATGTGTTTATGTTCCATATACAATACACGGAGCAAGCATGGGTTGATGGTAAACACCAGCTGTTGTGTGAACATGAATATTCATCCTTACTACATCCAGAGATTTGTGTTAAGTAATAAAACTTGTTAATAGATTTATTTTCAGCACATTTATTATTATTATTATCATTGACATAGTTTTATTAGAGTTACTTTTTCATTTTTTGCACTATATAATTCAGTTTATGTATCTTTTGTACGTTATTTCATTTTATTTATACTGTTCTTAAATGTTTGTTCCTCAATTAATTTTGAAATATTTATCAACTAGTTAGGAAAGCCAAGTTTTAATTGTCATAATATTTCAGGAGCCAATAACTAATTTGAATTGTCTAAGCCGCAATAATTATGGTGGAATTTGAAGTGGGAGGATGCCAAAAGATTAAAAACATCAAAAGAATTTTTTTCGTCATATTATCTTGTTTAAACATTACCAATGTACACATAAATAATAATTATCATCCTAAGGTAAATATTTAAAGAGACTATAAGTTGTCACTTCAATTAACACTAACCACGCTAACAATTAGTTAGCGCTTAGTCTGTACTTGAATATGTAATAATATACGTTAGATACTGATCGTTCATGGTAGAATAATGAAGTCAACTGTTACAAAATTAATACGTGTTATATAAACGTGTTATCCATTTCAATGTTAATAAATGTCAACCATAAGCAGTACAAACGGTAATTGCACTCAGAAGTTGTCTGTAACAGTGATAAAATTCAACAGATTTATAAAATAATAGAAAACTATTTGCGATGTATTAGAATACATTATGTTTTTCATGAACTCGGTAATTACATAGGTCCCATAATTAAGAAATCATCAACCGAGCTAGTTTTGTTTGTGGTGTAAGTGGGAGCTTATACAATGAAAATTGGCTCTCAAATTCTGCACTACTGTGTTATTTTTAAACCTACTTGTTAGTTATCGGTCGAAGAGTATCCAAATCACTCCATAAAGTTTCATATTGAAATAGTTTGAGCAGGCTCATAGATACAATGCTCTCATTGTTCCAGTATTTGACGACGATAAACACCTATCATTATAGTGGGTGACAAAAGTAAGTTAAGATTTAACCTGTAGACTTGTCATTTTGCTTAAGACTTTACTTCTGTATAGACAACACTAAGTTTGATTATGGTGCATTTGTTTGGCTGAGCGTCAACATCTTATAAATAACAAAAATAGCAACAAGGAAAAAGCGCAAATTAAATGAATTTATGAATCAAATTAATACAATTGTATAATATTTTAGCATGTGACATCAAGCCTAGTAGCACGTTAGCCTTATAAAATGAGCAATAGATTTGAAATTTTACATGCAACCTCAGCAACGCCGTGTCGCGTAACAGCCGTGGAGTGGCATACTCCTTATGGCGTATAATCTCACTTACATCGCTTAGCCACCTTATCCTTTATCCTGACTCCTCCACTCTTACATGCGTGTTAGGTAGATTAGGTAAATGTTCTAAAAGTTTACAAATATTAACAAGGTATGAGTTCTCCACACCATATTAACGAATATTCATTAATAACTATGACAATATATAGAGTACTGTGGTACAGTTCTGTGTCATACAGTTCTATTATGTTAAGTACCTCGTAACAGTCTTCGCTGAGTTTTATACAAAATTTTTAATCCATAGCTAATTTAGCTTTCAGGCTTGCAGACGAACATATAGGCTTTAGTGACGATCTATGAATAAGACGCATGCAATTAGAACTTGTCTAAGTAAAAAAGTAAAACTTTCAATTTGCAAATGTATTTTTACTATTTTCAAATTAAGCTACACCTTTATCAGAATGTATGTTTATCAAATACTCAAACAAGTAATTGCAACTTTCCTTCCCAAATTTCAAAATTGGTAGTAAAGTTTAAAAAATATTTACACTTTTAAGTTATTTTGTAAATTTATGTAGAATTGTTCATTCTGTCACATGATATCATCTCTGAAATCAAACATTTTATCCTCTTACTTTGTAGCTCACACTTTTTTAAATTTTAATCTTTTAATACGTGTGTTTGAGAGCTAGTTCAACTGGTAGGATTCTTCTTTTAATTCCATAAGGCCAACATAAGATTTTAAAACACGTTTACGCCTCTATTTTTGTTAATAGAATTGTGGGAGTTGTCCTATTCAAAAAATGTTATTAATACCCACCAAAAATGTCAATATTTTTGTAGGGTTTGAATAGTCATAGATTTATATTTTTTTAAATAAAACATTTACCATAAATTTACGACGTAAACTAAGAGCATTAAATTGTCATTAATATTGTTTTGAAACAAAATCCATGTTTTATTATTTATTAGATTATATCATACTTTATATCATATTAGATTATTTAGAAAAATAATTTAGGTACTAATATTTGTTCTTTATTCGTTTCTACACCTCGAGTCAGTCAAATAAAATTTTCTTATTATTTAGCATGAAATGTGAAAGAGATTTTCCATATCAAATGAGAATAGTTTTTAGTTGGCCTATTCCACTCCCAGGCTTTTAAGTAAATTGTTCAAAATAATATTTTCCCTTCTTTATACGTAAAAAATAGTTATAATGAAACCTTTATACGAGATAAATAGTCTAACAATAAATGTCGATTCTAACATTCCAGTTCTACTGTATTTACTTTACATCTCTAAACAGTGACTTAATACATTTTAACTACATTTAATCAAAATCTCTGAAGTTATAAAAAGTATTTTATACATCAGACAAGAGCGCTACTGTTTAATATAACAAGGGTTTGACAGTGGCTTACAATGCGGAATACCGCTACGGTGTTCTGAGAATTAAGTATTGATATCGAGTCTTTGCTCAATTCATCCGGTTTTGCAGAGCTTTAAATATATTACGAGACTATACAAGTAAGAGACTAAACTATACTTACTGATATGAAATAGATATTCCAATACATACAAGGCTAATGATCCAGAGCCGAGAACTACTTTACAATGTATATGCCACAACCTCATTTTACCTTTCAACCGATTGCAAAATTTTCTCTGACACAGAAATCAATAATCAACCGTGATATGTAGGTGAAGGTCAAAATGAGAGGGTATAAAATGGGTTAAAATATTTTCAATCAATTACAATTATTTCTCAGATCATACTTTTCTAGATTGACACGTTTAAAAGCAAGAGTAAAATACGTAAATAACTTTTAATTCAGCGTTATCTGACCATAGTACAGACCCTTAAAGTATGATGTAAGGAAAGAAGAGTGTACTCTTGCGTATTTAGCGGAGTGAATGGGGGCGAGGTGACGTCAGCCAGTTAGCAGATCTGTATGTTACACTGCCGTATTGTTTTACGCGGTTACTATTTAGTACAATATATTACGGCTTAGTTTGTTCGATGTAGTTATAATATTTATGTTAATTCTCATTTAAAACAAAATGTCTGAGTTAGGTGGATTATTATTTAGTTTGCATAACTTTTACTTCTTAACTACTTCTTTACTAATTATTAAAAGGTTCCTGAATAATTAAAATTTAGCAAGGTAAACAATTTAGGTGTGTTTTAGAACATACTAGGTAAATATCACAAAAGCCAGGATTTGGTACATTCGAGTTAAGTAAGAATATTATTCAGTCTTTGCAGTAAAGGTTATTGATCCAATCTCTTACAAATAAGAGGACAGTTATAGGGTTTTTCTCAATTAAAAGTATTTTTAGTTAGCAGCAATTCTAGCAGATAACATTTAAATAAACAATTTATTATGAGACATTTTATAATGTAAAATAGGGGTTTTATGAAATAAAGAAACATTTTGTAGTTTTGCTTATATCAAGTCCGATGGGACCACTCTGATTACACATGTACATTAATTTCTCGTTGAATTGCTATTCCAAAACTTAAATCCAACAAGAAAATAAATTATGATAAACAAATATATAAATAGGACCTCAAACAAACAAAATTAAAGGTAACACCAAAAAATATGAGTTAAAACACTTCTGTCTACAGTGAATAAAAACGTTTAAAATATTATAAGATTAACTTCAATGAAATTTTCAGTTGACTATTAGTGTATACTGTATACTCACAAGTGTATATACCAGGAGTGCAATCACTCCTTATATATAATGGAATGATTGATTAAAGAGATTAATGCAGACAAGCATATTTGTTATGCACTTAGAGGATTGCAAAAGTTAAAGACTGTCTCTATCTACGTAAAAAACATGAAAATATGAACTGAGCATTTGAATTCCTTTTATTGATAGGTTTTGTACTTTGAACTTTCACAATTACTTAAACAGGAGGGTGTAGATGAATCTTTAATTCCTGTTATATTGTACAGTGTGAGTTAAAAGGGTAGATACACTCTATTTAGTTTTCGATGGATAAAGATGGAGGGATGGAACTCAGGACACCTTTCTAGGAAATATAAGTAAATTTTTTCGTTACTGTTACAACTTTGTCCATTTCCCTAAAATGGGATTGTGGGGGGGGAGTTGTGGGTGGCTCAAAATTTTTGAAAGTAAAGATCTATTAGTGACACTTAATTTCAAGGTTCTTGATAAAAAAGAAGAACAGTGGAAACTAGAGCTCTCTATCTCAACTCGGTAAAAAAATGGCAGCTAATTAATATTAATTAAGTTAAAAGCATAAACTGATCATGCTCAACTTTCAATGGAGAAAGATATTGAAATGAAATTCAGGACACCCCTCTAGGTATCAAAAGCGAACCATTTCCCCAAAATCGGCTTTTTGGGTGGCAGTTTAAAAATTAAATGTAAATTTACAGTATCACTTGTACTTAAAATTATTTTAAGCATATACGTTAATTGTAAAAATGCTACAGAGCTCGAAACATATAAAGATCCTTAATAAACATCTTCAATCAATTAAAAAAATTATAAATTTAAATAAGCTTACCTTTAACATATGTTAATCGATTATTATTCAATACCAAATAAGTGAATACCAAATAAATCAAAGCTAAACAGCTTCTACTAAAAAAAATGTTTAATTTGTGATAAACTTTCTGGTTTACTTTGTTACAGTAAGATGAGGTAAATAATAATTTGAATCACATATTAATCTAGACCAAAATAAACACTTTTAAAAATTATTGCTGTAAACCGTAAACAATCTAATAATTTTAAAAATGTAAACTTTATTAAAATGAAAAATACAACAGAACATACAAGACACGCACAAAAAACAGCATATTGTTCGTATTTTTATTAGTCACTTTAAATATAAAACAATTTTTATAATATTATAAACTTGTGCAAAAATCTTTAAATGCACAGAGCTTTGGCTTTTTTGAGCGTTTAATGAATTTTGAAAATGTATAAAATTAGACTACTAGGAGGAAATGTGTATTATATGACGTTGCTGCAATATTATATAACATCCTGTGCTGCAATATTTGTATATATCTACAATATACATAATATATAAAATACTACAGCGGTACGGTACTATACATTCAGAGTATTATTAATGTCTGACAAAAGCGTATATTCTATTGTGTCTTAAAGTAAAAGTTACTGCAATAACTACAGGTATGTAACGGATAAGTAAATATAGATCAAGACTATAATTAAAGTGGAGAAAGAACAAGGGCTGAGATAGTAGTAGATTACTCCCTGGATTCTGACCCAAGTCTAAGTTATGTGGTACTGAGAGAGGTTAGGCTCTCCTGGGAAAATCAGTGATACAATTTTAAATTCACTGCAATAAAGCACGAAGAGTGATTTGAATGAAGTACTAACTACGTAACATCTATAAAAATACTAATAAAAGTAATATTGAACCTATCAACCAAAAAACACTGTTAAACTAATAAATATACAGAAAATATTTAATTATAAAATGTTGTAATGAAACACGATTTGATCAGTCTTTTACAATTAATATCTACTGTCCCATACTAGATTATCGGGTAAGAAAGTATATAATAATTAGTGAGTGATAAATTACTTGGCGGAGCGTTAGAGAAGTCTATAACTACTGGGATCGGAATACCTTTAATTACGTCTATCTGCGTGATATCTAGAAAGACAAAACTGACCTATCTCGATGAAGCTTCATTTCGAAAAGAGGAATATCAAGTTTGACTATGGTGTTTATACAATCCTGTAACATTTAACATTCTAATATGTAACGAATCTATCTGTAAGATATATCATATAGATATTAATAAAGATTTTTGCATTAAACTTCATTTCTACATAGACAAGAGTGAGTTATATGATGTCACATGTCCAAATATAGAATTTAGCTCAGCGTCATTACAGGAAAATACTGCTATACAATTTATCTTTTGCCTCCCGGTAGGAAGGGAAAATATCTTTTAGTATAATTGCATATCTGTCCGTCCGCAGGACAAGTTGAAAAATAAATATCTATAGATTAAACATTGCGCATGCAATCTCAGTAATGCCTGTTGCGCGACATGATTGTTGTATAGTGTGCTCTTACATTTTTTCATAATTGTTAAGGTAGGTTTCAGTGCTTAAGAAAACCAACGCTATTATTGGTTACGTTATTATTTTTTGTATTATAAAAAGGTCACTCGATCACTCTTTTCACAATAGCTCTCTGATTTACGTTTCATTTTAACTGTGTCGAGTAATTCAAGTGCTTACTCAGATTATTGCGTGCCAGCCAAGAATTTCCGGCTGGGTTTTTCCACATACACTTACACCCAAGTACGATGACCTACTATGCACCTACGTAGTAGTTTGCTGGCACGCAATAATCTGAATAAGTGGTTGACTTAGACGTCATGGTTATTTAGTGGTCATGCATAGTAAGTTACTTGAATGTGAAAGGATGCGAACAAACCCAGCAGGAAGGTTGCATGTGGCTGGCACGCAATAATCTGAATAAGTGGTTGACTTAGACGTCATGGTTGACTTAGTGGTCTTGCATAGTAAGTTACTTGTGTGTGAAAAGATGCGGAACAAACCCTGCAGGAAGGTTGCATGTGGCTGGCACGCAATAATCTGAATAAGTGGTTGACTTATTTGATTGGAAATTTTTATAGATTTCTGTTTAACAATTTAAAATATATTTCTATAATTTTCATATTTAAATTCTTTATTTGATTTATAGTGACGTTCCTAATCACATTAATTACGTATAACACTTTTCGAAATGTTTTCCATTCAATATTAAATTCTATTTCTGATTGCGTTACAGGTGTTTTCAAACGTCTAAGCCTCTTAGTGTTATAATCTTTCAGTTAATACTCTGCGCCTCTGATCCTACGGTAATAATAAAGCATGTATTTCTAATATTAAAAAGTATATAACCAATTCTATTCAAATGAAAACTTATAGGAGATTGTTCCATTGAAATCAATATTAATATGCTAACAATTTTGTGAATATTTTACATGTTTATATGTTTAGAACGTAAAAATATTTCTTATTCTGTGATTGCCGTCTTAAAATATCAAACTGAATAGGCATACGTAGTATGGCAACTATTGTTTGCCTTGTTAATTGTAGTGTATAGTTTTTTAAAATTACAAAACTGAACTAAGACAATGTTTATTTTAAAGCCAGTAAAAATACGAGTATAACAGCAAACGTCTGCCGTACTAGTAGTCGCGTCGGGCATATTAACCAAGGAAATGACGTCGAATGACATTGACGTCAGAAGTTTAATCAACAATAATGTCGTTCCATACTTCACGGTTTAGCATAAATTCGATTAATTACTATTCTGGGCTCGGTACTGAGTTGACTCACACTAGGGTTAATAATATTGATAGCCCTTAGTTCTTTTGCGCAAACAACAGCCTTTTGATATTATAAAAATAAACTCGATGCAGAAATGTAGTAATTGTAAAAAAGCATAACTTGTAGATTATTTATTGATCTAGTCAAACCTTTGAAATCACTATTGGTTGAGCATTATCAAATGTATCACTTGAGGGACACGAACATTTTCATTTATGTATGGTTAGTTAAGTGAGTTTGTCTGCATGGTATTTGAAAGCGAACCTATACTTGAACATCTGCATTAAACTTTATTTCTACATAGGCAACCCCCAATTCTTTGATGGTTATTGTCACCCTATGGGATTTGGCTGAGCGTTAGCGAATAGTATTTCATTAGTTCTGTGGCTAAATATTGGCAATGACAAAATATTGGAAAAACCGGTTTATAAACAAACTGAGTAAAAGTAGTATAAAGTAAAAACATAAAATAATGGAATGGAAAGTAAATCGTAACATTCGCTGCTATGAAACCTAACTCAATAAACAGAAATATATATGCATCATTTGGCAAGATATCTCAGAAACATTTCATCTTTAGATTTTATTTTTTGCGTGACACTTCACTTTAGCATGAACAGTTTTAATTGAATTCTATTACTAATTAGGCTGATTCAAATTCTATTTCGGCTTCCGGAGGATGTAAACATGTATTTTCTGCATGATTGTCTTGCCTGCCTATCTGTCCACAGAACATCTTTAGGATGAAATGAACTATAGATTAAAAATGGTACATGCAACCATAGCGAAGCCTGCTCTGTGACACAGGGAAAGCGTACACCTACCTTGCAAAATACACTAAATGAAAAATACTATTGTAACTTTAAAGCTTAGGGGAAGATATTACTTGGGACTAAGGAATATCCTATTCATCCATGTAGATAAATGAATGGGAAACAGAATAAAAGTCTAGAATTCCACAGAGAGTTTGATGGACTGACACAGTATTAAATATGATTGATTGCTCAGCCTGTCCCGAAAGTATATGATGAACAAAGCTCGATTTCTGTACGTCTGTAGAAACGACAAACGTCGAACGTGTTGACCTAGACAATAAAAATCTGAGTTGAAACTAGGCCTATACTACTTTTACATTGAAATTGGTTAACATTGGCCCTTTGGAAGTTCCAATTTCTGTGTATCGAAAACTGACTCTGGTTTCATTTATGTTATGGTTAACTATCTTGGTAACAAGAAAAACTCATAATAAATAAACAGACGTAAATGGTGAAGGTTAGTAAATCATATAACTCATTCTAGTAACTTATCAACACATGATGAAGTTACTTTTTGGATTGGTTGATTTTATAGAAACCTTAAAATTTTAGCTTAACCTGCAATGTCATTTTTACAGCAAGGTAAACGATAAAGGGACTTTGCCATATTTTGGAATTACTGATGGAAAATGGAATGTACGGAGCGAATACGAGTAACTATCTATGTCATACTTGGTAGTTCCAAAGTTTTCAAATTAACATTCTTCTTTGTCTGTTCGTTGTGTGTGTGGCGGACCCCACAGTGAATCCTGTATCACGAGAGTTATCGGTCTTACTCAGTAGAACAGCAGTGAAGGTGATAGTTATAAATAGTTTATGGACATTAAACTAACTATGCGAGGACCTTGTGATTTATAACTAGCTCAGAACTTGAAAACAGTGCTATAATATCCAATTTTATACTTTACATAATAAACATCTGTATATCATATATACTCATATTATACAATTGTTTGCATATGACTGATAGTAACCTGAATCAGAGGGAGTTCCTTCTGTCACCTGGAAATCAATATTTTTATATTAAACTTAATAAGTATATTGTAACGTTTTCCTAAACTTTATCAATTCAGAATGGAGATCATTTATACATATTAAGAGTAGGTTTGTATACCATATATTTAGAAATTATGTGTGTACCTTGAAGCTATGAAAATCTGTTATTGACGAAACAAGACAAGCTGTTCTGCGCAATCCTCTTAAAACCTTTAGATTCTATCTATCTTTAGCGTTAAAAAGCATCATAAAAATGTCTTTTCCTACTGATGCTTTGATATTGATTTTTTTCTTGAGATGTGAGTTGCTGTGCTTTCATTCCATAGTTTATCTCTTTCATTTTAGCCCATAATAGTGAACTCAAGTTTCAGCACAAGTTAAAATTTATTGAGGAAGTCCTCACCTTCTCTTACATATCGTTCCTTTACCTCTGTGCACAGTCTGAACTATTTTTCCTTGTGTAGCCGAGTTAAAAGTGTTTTGCAGTAATTCAGCTTGTTAAAGATAATGTTACCTGCAAAAGTACTAACTTAAACCTTATCAACTATCAATTCTACAGACTCACGGCAGTCGGCATTAATAATGACATCAGCTCGACTTTTAAATGAGGTAGTTAAAATTCTGTTGATGGATCAGAACGGTGTTTGTCAGTCATCTGCACAATTAATAAAACCTTCACCATAAACTTTGAACATTCTACAGTATTCATTCACTGGATTTCTCGCCTTCAACAAGTATAAAAAGAATAACAGAACATTGAATAACTAATATGGACATTTCAAGTGGACTCGACATCAAAACAATGTAATGATTCGGCATGGGATTTCCCGAAGCCTATTAGCCTAGAGTTAAAAATTAGGGAAGAAAAAAAACAATGTTTATACATCAGCTGATTATGTCTTAGCGCAGTTATACCAACTTAAAACCAACCAAACTTAAAGTACCAAACTTAATTATTGAATGACCCTAGTCATCTGTCCTTATATGATACTAAACGTAAAGAGGCAACCATAAATAGATTAAATTAAATGTGAATTCCTTTAAAATGAATATTTATTGCCTTAGCTCTAATGAGGATTATTACTTGAGGAACTGAAAGATTTATGTCTGTCTGTTAGCAAGAAATATTTGGAACGAAATTATTATAATAATTTGAACTTAAAGGTTTACATGAGCGTCTTTCTATATAGGTGTGTAAATGTCATTCTATGGGATATATAGGGTGATCATTAGCGGATATTCACACATTGTTCATACGGATAGTCATGATAGGAACAAGAATACATCAGAATAAATAAATGTGTAAACAAAATGACTAAAATAACGTGAAATTTTTATTCATAAAAGAAAAAGTACAAAAAAGATAATAGAGTGAAAAGTAAACAATAAGTTTGTTAAGCGACCTTTTGTGTAGATAATACACAATCTAGCCCATCAAAACTGTTATTATTTAAATACAGCCTTGAAATCTGCCTTATTGAATAAAAATGTGAATGTCTCAAGTGTCAAGATATATAGAGAAATATTTTACCTGTAGCTTTAAATTTTGCATCAAACTATATCCCTACATAGACAAGAATGAGTTCTACGATGGTGGACGTCCAAGAATGGAATTTGTCTGATCGGCATTAAACCTATCACTCAGTAGGCACAATTTCTCTTTAGTTTGTCGGGACGATGTAATCATTTCATTTCTGTATGATTGTCCGAATGTCTGTATGACACATGGTGTGGCGTAGTGCAGCCTTGTTAGACATAACACCATAGACCTTTATCGATGTATGTCTTGTCTTCCTGCACGGTTCCATGACTGAAAATGATATAATATTCAATTTATCAATCTAAACTAGAAACACACCAAATAAGGATCGTTAATAATTTACGTAAATGTAAATTTATATACCATTACAAATATATTTTTTATAATCATAGTTTAAATAAATCAACTTCTAAAACATTATGCCGTTGGCTCTCTGAATAATGCACAAGTACGATCAGGAAGGTTTTGCTGTAACTAAACTTTTCACTTCTGGGACCGGATGGACCAGCAGATTCGAATGTGTTTCAACCCTCTGCCATTATATCCGGACTTCCTACAACCGGCCATTATATACTGGTGGTTTACCTTACTGCTATTTGTGTGTGATGGAGATTTTAATGTTTCCTATTTCATTACTTTTAGAGGCGTAAACATTAAATATACATTAAAATGTTAAGTTTTATACAATCTGAAAGTAGTTTTATTGGTTATGGTTCTCACTATACTTCATTGAAATACGAAATGAATGTTATGAGTAACTGTTTAAAACAAAATACACTAATACTGTTACTGCTCTAATAACGAAAGATCGAACAACCTCACAACATGTGTTACTATGCCAAATGCTATTAAATCAAGTTGCTGGACTCAGTTCCTGTTTAAATAATTATTTATTGTATGATTTCTTCTTGCCATTATGGTTATATTTCAATCCCATGTTTACCAATGCTATTTCAGCCGTATCCCATGGAGTGCTTTCCACCATCACTGAACTCGATGTTGACTATATAGAAATAAAGCTTCATGCAAAAACTTCAAGATATAGCTCAATTCTTTCTAGATATATTTTGCGGACACAGCCATACATAAAGGATTTATTTCTGTCCGCTCAGCCAAACAATAAACAACAAAGTATGTTATAAGAGTATTTAAAGCTCACTGAAGATGGCCTATTATTATTACAAAAGTCCCTCCAAGCTACGCCCAACTGGTCTTTAAATTAGCGGAAAATCTCATCTTGGTCTATTATAATGTACATCACTCTATATAATATACATAAATTGTTTCTCAGACCTAACTTGGTAAATATATTTCCTTCGTCGGGACAACGAGGCAAACTCATCATCGTTGGCGCTTGAAATATATTGGAACGGTAGTAGATGGAAATAAGCGGTTTTTATAACCAAAGTAGTTTTTTAGACGTATTTGTAGATTATCTTGATGAGGTAAACGAGGCAAACTCAGTTGTGGTATCTAAAATATAATTAATTTAAATTAGAATACTGCTATACACGCTAAACTTGATAAATGGGTTAGTTCTTCAACTGCTAATCGTCTAACCATGAATACTGAAATTATATGAACCTGATCTTATGCCTACTTACGTTTAAAAAATATCATATAGGGCCATTATATTACATCATGTGTGCTTTGACAAATAAGGCTACGAAATCTCATTTTTTAAACCGAGTGCGAAGCCGCTGGTAACAGCTAGTGTTTAAATAAATTTAAATTCTTTTGTTGTGTATTTACATAATATGATTAAAGCTCGTTGCACTGTCAAGGATTATGCTGATGCAGACAATCTAGCGGGACGTAGTGCAATCATGTGTTAACAGTAGATAAGACGATAGTCCACGTACATAACCAATCCTCCTGGTTGTCCTGATTGTCCGGTCTGCGTTATGTCAACATGCAACCAACAATCTGATGTGTCCTCAACCCCAGGAGTAATTAACATTTGAATCAATACTGTAATACTGATAATATTCCCAAATGTCAAGGCTTGCAAAAATTATAAAAACATTTAACACTAAGGGAGCTATAACCACTTTAACATCCTCTACAGTATATTTCACCTTATCGATCTCCACATTTACCGCAATACATCAACATTTTGAGTTATTGATTTTCTGCTTCTGGATGTCCATGGGGTAGCCCAGGTGCTGTATATTTCAACGCCAAAGATGGGATTTCGTTATATTGATGTGGCGTTTGCCACTTTGTTTTGTTGGCCGTTGGACGGGCCGGCAGCTGTTTCCTTACAGCTGGTCGAGTCGTCTGATTTTTCCAGATGGTTTACCTCTATTTCTAGATGTTTCTGTGGAATTCTGCCGGTTTTGATTGGTTCTAGTTTTCAGGTTTCTAGATATCTGGAATTAGGTTTCTTGCTTTCTTCTCTTCAGGCTTCCGTAGGGCGAGGACGTCTTAGAGTTTTAGTGGTCGGAGTTTTATAATCAAAGCTGGCTGCCCGCTCCCTCGACGAACCGGCACGGTGTTTTGGTGTTAATATCGTGGGGCCTACCTTCCAATCAACGTTTCACGACCTCGTTTAATTAATTAGGACCCAGTCGTTCCAAATTCAGTGTACAAATTTGTGGCATTGTTGCCGCTTCAACTGGAAGAAATAATCAAGCCAGGTGTGAATTCTCCTGAGGATCTCTTTGCATTAGGGGTGGAATATTGACGAACCCTACAGAAGTGTAATCAGAACCTTTTGTCCTGGGTACAGTATGGCTCTGTAACAACTTTTTGATTACTAAACAAAATCTCCAAGTTCACAGCACAATGTGATTATTTGCAGTTCGTTCTGAAGGACCTTCATCTGAATAGAGGTTTATCCTGTGAGCTAAACTTTATAATCATCAATGGGCTATGAAAACAGATAATTATTGCATTCCTTGTACTCTTCTTACCTTGTACACCCACTCAAATGTGTCGAAATATACATTTTAGCCAGTCTAACTTAAAAAAAATCCTAATTTATGAATAGCCTGGGTTTCAAAATGAAGGGATCAGTAGATTATTATACGTAAATTGGCAGTTCATGTTTCCTTTCAGTTTGAGCATATCTTGGAGAACGAAAACTCTGAGGAAGTAAACAAGAACATGTTTAAATCGATTAATTATTATTGTAGCCTACTTACTAATCGATAAACTTATAGTAAGTTTTAAAATACTTTTGGAGAATCTGTAGAATCCACGTATACACTCTATAGCTTTAGATCCAATTTAAAGAAAATCCAC
The DNA here is from genome assembly GCF_021130785.1 of Homalodisca vitripennis. Taxonomy (NCBI): domain Eukaryota; kingdom Metazoa; phylum Arthropoda; class Insecta; order Hemiptera; family Cicadellidae; genus Homalodisca; species Homalodisca vitripennis. Next base: position 95,717,527 of record NC_060210.1, read on the forward strand.
AGTAACTAGAGCCAAGTATTTCTAATAAAATGTAATATTGATTTCACAATCTGCATTACAGTACATAGTCCTACAACACCTAATAAATTGTGTTCATATCTCTTTGCACGCTTCAACTGCAAGTTCTTTTTTAGATACTTTACTATTATTATATTTTTATTATCATTATTTTTATTTATAGATACCCCTTTGGTGAGATATTAGTATTTCTGATCTAATAGAACGACAGAAGAATGTATTCATATTTTAAAAAGTAAACTAAAAATAACTTTAATACCCTCGCACACTTTATAAACATGTAACACACACTTTATTAAGGACGTAAACAAAGTTATTATTACCTGCACAGTCGCAGTTATAAAGCTCAGGTTTATCGCAGTAGAGGATTCTCGTATGCAGGAGTATGCCTCTTTGTCGGTCAAGTGTTCCATTACACAGTTAGTGTGTCATATAACTGACACTGCAGAGTGGAGTATCATACAGTTGGATATCGACAGATTCAACCATCTATGCTTTATGTTGCATGTGAATAGTCATTCCTCACTTTGCTAATTCGCTTCATTTACTGGCATGCACGATGTACCGTATAAAACATTACTACCACTCTTTTTGTATTAAATAGTAATGTTTCTCCATTTAGGAGAACCATAAGCAAAGTATATAATGACGTTGCCGTATATTATTTTATCGCTACCCTAATAACCAAGTTAGGAAAATGTACCCAATTTTATACTCTCAATATAATCAATATTTTAAATAGTATAATTATCCGCATAGATAGAATGATATACTAAATTACCTTAATGTTGATAATGAACATTTTTAACTTGATTCAATAGAATTGTGTTAACTGAACGTAAAATTAAAAATGTGATAAATGATTATGAAAGCACGTGCTTTACTCTAACATGAATAAGACTGGTTCTATGAAACAAGTTTTGAACAGGTTTTCAAATACCTATAAAATGTGTAATTGGTGTATTATGTTACATTTTAACATTACAAGTTTGAGAACTTTTAGTTTTTTTTTACTTGGACTTTGGTTGTAAGGAATCTGAAAAAAATAACTAAAGGTTAAAAATCCTATTTGGTGTTTTAAAAAGCCTAAAAGAAGTGCTGTAATTGCATATTAGGTTTATTTAAGTATATAAGATTTGAGAATTCTTTATTATTTATTTACATTTTTAGTATTGCTATGTATTTAATAATACTATCATATTATGGTACATAAGAAGCAACTGTGAATTTGTTGCGGAATCAAATTTAATTCCTCATTTTAAATATCACATTAAAAAGAAAACAAACTCAAACTTAAATCAATTTTAAAATATTACTATTTTTACTAACATTAAGAATAATGGAGATAAATTCATAACTGGAAGATTTTGATTATATACCTACCCATTGAATTGGTTTATTTATTTTGTTATTTTCCGAACATAAATAAATACGTATGTATGGCAATTCAGAAAGTTAATACGTTTTAGTAAGCCTTAGGGTATTAGAATAATAGGATATATAAATAATAAGGGTAAAATTAACTGAAAAAAAGTATTGAACGTTGTATTCAGCCTCGTATCAAAAGAATTCAATTGCCTTACTAAAATTAAAATGTTTAAACATAATTTATATTCTATATTTTGGCAACATTAAGCAGCAAACATTTTACGAAAGGTAAATTTATCTGAAATTAGGAATCTGAACAAACAATTAAATAGTATAATGAAAATTTAATAAATTATTGATTCGAATCTCAATAGTTATAGATTGGAAATGCGTTTTATTTTTTAAATGAAAATGTATGACATTCATTCCTTTTTAAAAACCTTAATGTTGATCCAAATAAATATGTTTTTTGAGTGTCAATTTTACATTAATTTATATTTATATTTAAGAATGAAATTATGAACCATTGTTTCTTATCACCTCAACACATATTTTTCAAAATTTGGTAAAGGTGGTCTTTTACATATATGAACACTTTTCTTATATTTGAAGTTGTTCTTAATAAAAAACGTACAGAACAGCTTCACACTAATTTTATCGGAATAAACTTTGACCCTGCCCAATGTTCATCACGTAAGCATCGTCTCGCCTCACTAAGCGGTGTTTTCAACAAACCGCCTCCAGGGAAATTATGTCTGATTGCCGCTCAAATTTCGGCACTTGTTCCTAAACGTGCTCTGTTTCCAGACTGCTTCATAGTTTTCATTTTCAAAGTTGTATAAAATGGTGTGATTGAAAAGAGAGATAGAGTTTAGAGAGTATTGTTAATTATTTTCTTCTTTATTGTTTAACGTTAAAAAAATATTCAAATCACTAATCGCGTGGTTTCAGAAAGTTCGAGCAAGAAACCTAAACCTGCTTATTATTACCGTATATTGTACACACTGGTATTAAAGGTATTAATTACAATCTTGAATTAGACTACTAGACCAGAGGTCGATAGCCAATTTGCAATGCATAGGCACACCATCTGGGTTTTATTGAAATCACATAAGAACATTTCAAGTGAATAGAAATCAACGCTAGTAAACCAAGCGTTATTCTTCACACGTATGATGGAAATATTTCGACCTAATGTGATCAATATAACTAAAGTTAAACATCCTTATGGAAACATGATTGTTTTTACATTCATTTCCTCCAAAATCTAACAAGGATTGATATAAACCAATATCTATGTTGAATATACCCTGAAGAAAGAAGATATCTTCAGGAATTTACAGGATGTTCAGATGTTTAAACCGTAAAATTAATTGGAACTAATATAGAGGTATTATTCCAATTACTATCATCGTAACACACCTGATTTATATGTGTATGTTTTAAATTATACGTCCTATAGCTAACACATTACGTTCTATCTTATTTTATGTTTGAAGTGTACCTATACAATATATGGATGGATATGCCACACATCAAGTTTGAAGTTCCTTTTAAATGATAAATAAATTTGCGAACTCCATTGTCCTTTCTAAAGATCTTATCCAGATTACAAGAGATCTCATCCAGATTACGAGATATAGTATGCAAAGTATGGCAGATCGTATCCAGATTATGAGACATGTCGTCCAGATTACGAGGGATTTATTTATTTATTTATTTCAACGGGGAGAAACCCAATACATCAAAAAATATACAATGAAAAATTTACAAGTGGTGGCTAACATGCATAAACTAATTAATGACTAGGAGCTACGTATTACTTACAAACAAGCACATAATTAATTGATATCAAAACAAACATCCGTAAGTTACCAGTCAACAACAAATGAAAAATAAAATATTTAGAAGAAAAAAAAGATAACAGAATTAATATCTATGAAAGGATAACAATTTATATAAAAAATCTGAAGTTATAGAAAACGAATAATAAATACATTTCCAAAGAATCAAAGCAGCGCATCTACATACACACACACACACACACACACACACACACACACACACACACACACACACACACACACACACACACACACACACACACACACACACACACACACACACACACACACACACACACACACATATTGATAATAAATAATAATAACAATAATAATATCTATAACAAATGTCGCTAATAATATATAATTCAACAAAAATCAATAACCATAAATGACGCTTGCAATTTCTATAATACCAAGACATTTACAGTTTTCTTCTTGACCACAGTGACACTATCAGCGAAGAAGTCCACGTGAGGAGATACTATGTTTCCAAGACGTTGGATACGTATGAGGGTACTATTGGCTTCATAGTTCGAACCAACGTGACGTCTGCCGAATAGTTCTGAAGATCTCGTACCCATTGGACAGCGAAAGAAAACTCCTCTCAAGATCTCCGGACAAACAATGCCGCCAGTGATAAGTTTGTGCAGAAACATAACCCCTTGGATACTCCTTCTGGTTTCCAGGGAACAAAGTCCCAATTCTTCCTCGATAAGCCGCAGCGGTACGTCTCTGTAGGCGAATCCCAGCCTACAACAAAATAGACGGATGAATTTGTCTTGTATAGATTGAATCTGGCGCACCAAAGTTACTTGATGAGGAGACCACATGACACAACTATACTCAAGCAGAGGTCGAACTAGTGTGCAGTATAGCGTCCCGAGTACAGTAGGATCATGAAAGTCTCTGGAAGGAGCTCTGGCACAAATGTTGTTAATATGTTCGTGGGGGGTTAAGTCTTCACTCAGAACTATGCCAAGATCTCGGACAATGTTGCTTCTTGATAATAGGGCACCGTCAAGCGTATAATTGAAATATATGGGAGACTTGGTTCGATGAAATGTGATACAAGAACTTTTATTTATATTAAGCGTCATATCATTTTGACGACACCAACTCTTGACTGCATCCAGGCCACACTGAAGATTCAAGCAATCGACTTCACTTTCTACAGAACTGTATAGTTTAATGTTGTCGGCGAAAAGAAGAGAGTCCACCTTAATGATGTCAACAATGTCATTGATGAAGATGTTAAATAAAAGGGGTCCCAAATGCGAGCCTTGAGGTACTCCAGATGTAACAACGAACTCAGAAGAAAGGGATCCAAAAGATTTTACCACAAGTCTTCGATTAGACAGATAACTGCCAATCCATTCAAGAAGGTACCCGACAACACCGTAAGCTTCCAATTTGGCCAAAAGATGGGAATGATTAACTCTGTCGAAGGCCTTCGAAAAGTCAAGATGGGTCAGTTTTAGGCCCAGTACTTTTTATAATCTACATAAATGATCTTTGTGATTCAAATTTAAATGGAAATATTACATCTTTTGCAGACGATACAGCTTTATCGTATGTAAAAAATAATTGGGATGATATAGAGCAAGAGATGAATTCAGACCTTAAAGCACTGCAGTGGTGGTTTTCAAAAAATAACATGTTATTAAGCCCAGAGAAAACTAAGTACATCAATTTTAGTTTAAAAACAGATCAGCAAATTTTTAGTAATTCAATTTTGTATCGATGTGTCAATTGTTTGTGTAGTAACAGTCAGTGCCAACAGAACTGTGCTGTAGTATCCCAGTGCGAAAATTTAAAATATTTAGGAGTCATGCTAGATAGAGAAATCAACTGGAAGACACATATTGAAATTTTAAAACGCAAACTAAACAATATTTTAAGATTTTTTTATTTTTTACAATACATTTGCACTGAAGAAGTGTTAAGAATGCTGTACTTCTCTTTGGTCAATAGTAGGCTTGACTATGGAATATTTTGTTGGGGTGGAGCCTATGAAACAAATCTAAAGCCACTTCTAACTCAACAAAAGAAATTCATAAGGTTGATTAAACGAAAACGAAGAATGGAGAAATCTTTTCCTCTTTTTGTTGATTTAAATATTCTTCCCCTTAAATATATGTTTGTTTATAAAGTTTTAAAAATATTTTATGTCATAAGTGGCAATTTACCAGAATTAAAAAATAATTACAAAAACAAATTAAGAAAGCAAGAACCAATACCAGTTCCAAAGCCTAACCTAGCATTTTTTTCAAATAGTTATTGTTTTTTGGGACCTAAAATGTTTAGTATAATTTCTTCAATTATTAGTTGTGAGAATATAAAGTTATTTTCAAAAACATTAAAGAAGTGGTTATTGGGTTTTGATAAATTAGATTTTCTTCTCTGCATAGATTCCTAGTTAATTAAAGAAAGTAACAGTAAATTTTAGTTTGAATTTATTTAAGTGGATTTTCATTTGCTTTGTAACTGCAGCAGCACACTTTTAATAAATTTTTTTAGGAGCTTATAAAAAAATCAAAGTTTTATTGAAATTTTCTTTGAGCTAAAAAATATTTTTGTAATAAAAGGAACCTCTCCACAGGCACTTGCCTCTAGAGGCCCTAGTTATTTTTGAAAATATTTCTTTTAATTTACGAGTGTTTTTGTTTTAATTTTATTTACAAGAATGTTACATTTTTATTTAAGTTTGCTCATTAGGTTTGTACATTGTGTATGCATTTGGTTGTTTACTTACTTTATTGATGTATTACATTGTGTATACCAATGTATATAATGTGTTATTGTAATATTTTCAAAAATAAATTCTATTCTATTCTAAAAAAAAAAAAAAAGATGGCATCGAGTTGTTTGCGGTTGCTAAAGGCCTCAACAATTTTCGTTTCCAATACAATCAGATTAGTAGTTGTAGATTTTCCTCTGCAGAAACCATGTTGTTTTGGTGAGATGACATTAAGAAAGAGAGGGTTGAGTTTCTTCACAACGAGCTTTTCGAAAATCTTGACAACAGCTGACTGGATTACTATCGGACGATAGTTTGTAGCATCTTCCTTAGATCCACCTTTATGTATTGGTACGACATAGCTCAGCTTGAGGACGTCTGGAAAGATTCCATCATGGAGTGACTTATTGAAGAGAGCTTGCAGAGGGTTACAAAGCAGTACCCTATAGTATCGAAGGACACTCGATGGAATAAGATCAGGGCCGCATCCCTTGGTAACATCAAGTTCACCCAGGGCATCAAAAACCTCCGAGGTAGTGAAGGACAACTCACTAAGGCAGAAGGGAGTGTTGAATCTGTAACTGTTGCTAACGAGTGAAGGTGGCGAGAGAAAACAGAAGAAAAGTAGCTTGCGAATAAATCACACATCTGCTTGGCCTCAGTTTCCGATTGATCTCCATACTTAAGAGTAGAGGGGCACATATCAAGACGTTTGTTGTTCCTAGCAAAGTTCCAAAAAGCCTTCGGATCAGAGGTAATGCAACCTTGAACATACGTAATGTAGTCGTAGTAGCACACTCTTGACAAGTTACGACATTGAGTTCGGATTCTTGAAAACTCAGCGTATGATTGTTCATCGAGAGAATCCTTGTATTTCCGATGTAGTCTCTTCTTTTCAATTGTAAGGTTTGTAAGTTCGGTGGAGAACCAACATGGAAACCTGGAAGCACCAATTTTCTTGAGTGGAGTGTGTTTTGCAACGATTTCCCTCAGTACATCACAAAAATGTTCAAAAAGTATATTAACATCAAGAGTTTCATCTGGTAGAATAAGTTCCTCAGCTATCAGACTATTATATACTTCATGAAGACGACATTTGCCAAAGCTGGGCACATAGGTACACCTAGGTTTAGGATTAATATTATCAGTCTGAAGGACAATATTCAGGGCGGGATGCTGCACATCAACTGGGAGCAATGGAGATGACTCTTTTCTTACATGTAATTCAGTGGAGGCAAATACAAGATCAAGGAGAACTCCCCTAGAGTTCAATACATGGTTATTTTGCAATAGCCCAAACATGCCTGCCAAATCCTTGATAGCCCTGGCAGAGGCAGTAAGACCAGCAGAATCATCAAGATGCCAATCAATGCGAGGCATATTGAAGTCCCCAATGAGGACTGACTCCATGAAATTCACAGACTCAGTAGACATGACATCCTCAACTGCAAGACAATAATCATTATACACACCGAGGGGTTTACTTGGCGGTATATATACACAGTTCAACAGAAGCTTCATGTTACCATTCAACGTAATAGAAAAAAATAGTGTTTCAAAAGGGCCATATGTTGGAGTAACAATTTGACGAGAGGAGAGGTCCTTGTCCACTGCCACTAGGACACCTCCACCACTGGATTTGTCACTGGGCTCTGGAGATCTGTCACATCTGAATAAGTTATAATTAACAAAGCCAAGTTCGCAATCTTGAAAGTCTGGAGTTAGGTTAGTCTCAGTAAGCATTACTATATTATAAGTACATGTAGCTAACAATAATCTTAGATCATTTAACTTAGTCCTCAGTCCGTTCACATTTTGATAATAAATAGATATATTGGATTTCCCGTTGAGGTTTAATCGTTTTTTTTTCGTTTGAACAATCTTAGGTGTGCCGTTAAAAAACTTGATGGTAAGCCCAGTTTCACCCTTTCCAATGCGATCGTTTAACTCTGATCGCAAATCCGCCAGAAAACTACGCTCTGCAGGAGTCTTGTCAGAAGAGATGGACATTTCAGATAGTGAGGCATTAACCTTAACAATAACATCTCGCTTGAAATTTCTAAGGAGCTTGATTGCCTTTTCTTTGCTCACCAGGACAACTTTCAGGGGACGATGATTAGTGACTGTAGTTTTTTCCCAGGCGGTGAAAAGTTACCAAATCTTCTTCATCAAGATTACTGGCTGCCAAGATACTTTCAATCAGCGTCTTGTCATGGGTTTTCTTTGCCTGAACATCGCGACTGGGCGACTCTGGGACCTTAAAGAAAATTACATTTCTTGCTCTGAAACTGCGATCATTAATTTCCGCTATGACGTTCTCATAATTAGCCGGATTGGAGTTTGAGTTTGAACCAACTTTTTCGTTTTTTTTGTTCGAGAGCAGAGATTTTAGCTTCAACTGTACTTAAACGAGGTTCAAAATCAGCAATCTGAGTAGACAGAGACGCAATATTCCTTTTTACCTCTTCAAATTCAGTTTTGAATTCGTCCTTGGTGGCCAGAGTCGAAAACTTCGCCAGCGGAGCGGCGACGTTTGCCGAAATCTCTAGTAAGGGATCTTGATTAAGAGGGTAGCAGTCCACTCTGTCGCAATTCCATTTTTTATTAACATCGTTGGCATATGCGGAATATTCTGTTTTATTCAACCCAACACATTCGGGATGAAACCACCGAGAACAATCACCGTCACATTGAATACCCCGATTGATAACCAACCTCTTACAGTGAGGGCAAACATCCTTATTAGTTGGTGCCATAAATATGATACAAGTGTTGTTACAAATATATCAGACTATGTAGGATAGAAGTTCTTCCATATAGCACCAACCACACAATATAGATGAGATCGAGAAGGCCGTGGCTTTGATGCAAACGTGCGTGATCACTCACAAGCGAAATAATAAATCAAAGTCAAGCATGCAGATTAGATCAGTGAAATGTCCAACTTGATGTTAGGTTAGAAAGAGTGTAGGCCAATTAATCTATTTGTAAATAATGGTTAAGAAAGTCTTATACATGCAAATGATCATGCTCAATAATTCTCTAAAAAAAATGAACTCACTGTAAAATATCTGATTATTACATACGATAACTCACCAAGTTTGTAAAGAGTAAGTAATACTGAGTAGAACTGTTTACACAATCAGCTGTTATATCTTTTAACCTAAAATTTTAAAATTTTAACCTCTATCATACCTTTAACTTCCCTACATCCCACTTTTACTAATTATACTCTAACATGAACATACATTTATGTAACTAATATTTAAATGTAATAGTTTCAGATGTAAAAAAATACATCTTATGCAAAGTATGTTAGCTGAAGAATATGAGAGATTGTATGAAAAGTATGAAAGGTTTTATTCAGATTATTTCACAACTCATCGATATTATTACACTCATCCAGATTATGTCGGACGGATCTTATCCAGATCATGAGATATATAATCCATACTATGACAGATGTCACCCAAATACAGTGTTAGGAGACCTTAATAGGAAAGTATTATGTTAATTGATATCAACTTTGGTAATGACTACATCATTGGTTCATTATTAAAGTGTTAAAATTAGTAATAATTTAAAATAGGATTATTATTCATTAAAATATGTATGATAATCATAGATATAGATGTGGTAGAGCCTAAGTATTAGTATAATTAGAATTATATTTTTGTCTGTTCGTGGCCATATATCACAAAACTGGTAGTCAATATGGTTTATAGAGTTAAATAAGTTTTGGAATTCACTTCAATCACATCAACGGTTCGTCAAATGCAATTAAAAGCTAAAAATTAAAGTTTTTAGAAAGCAATCGAGATATGGTTGAATGGAATACAAATACTGAATCCACCCCATAGTCTACACGGGCAATTGTCGTGTTAGCGGTGATTCGAAACTTCTACCAAGGGAAATTACAAATTTATAAGCATCAATGAGTTATTTTTTAATTCAGCATTGTTGCAAAACCTCTCCTTTCAGTTATTAATTCAGTAATTAACTTTTTACGATGTAACGAATTATTTTTATAAAACGCTGTCGGATAATGGCGGAAAAGTTTATATCCAGAAAGGTTGGGTGGAAATATGTCTCATACACTCATGTTTGACAATTATTATTCGTACCTTTGCCTGGTGAATACAACATATTGCATTGCCATATGCTTAATATTTACCACCCCTTACAGTATAAATAAGGTACCGTGTTTCCACGTAGTAATAATTTTAATTCAAAGCCAAAGACCGCACCCCGTTGCCCTAACTACTCTCGTATTTTTCTGCCTTTGATCTTGGATAAGATGCTTTTCTTGCACGTCAGATTGTATTTCAACGGTTGAGATTTTACGTATAAAGTTTCTTGAACTAAACCGTTCATTACTAATATACATCCAGAGTATTTATAGCTTTCCAATCTACCTAGATATATAATAAGTTTTTAACATTATATATTTTTTTCCTTTCTATAAATTAGAGAGAGAGGTAAAAATAATGTTGCAGCATGGTTATTGTTATTGTTTGCAAACTCACTACATATTGTTCGGCATATTTTTTAAACGGATATAAGGAAAAAAACGAGTTTTTTTATTCAGTAATGGTGGGATAGACTTTTTCAAAAGGGTTTAGCCCTTGTTTTAAAAATTAAAATTGTAAAATTTAGTGATAATACTTTTAGGAAGACAATTGTAGATATGCTAAAATGTATTGATGACGAAGAAGGAAATATCTCCAATTTGTAGTATTGTATTTCCAATTATTTTCTTTAACATTTAATGTATGTTTTTCGTCACAAGAAGTCCTAAAGAAGCACATAATCGTGGTAGTTTATAATCTTTATATAAGTATAGTGTTTTATAAAAAAGCCATCGTAATTTTGAGGAGATTACAAATTTTAATATGTTTATAACAAATAGATATATTTCATATAATTAAGATTTAGATTTACCATGAGATGTTTGATGGTTTTTCTTACAAACACTGCCACCTGATTTTTTTTAAGAAACTTCTCTGAACTCAATCTCCTTTCATGTCCTCCTTACTAACATGGCTCTGCTACCTTCACGCATATTTTGATTACTTAATATGTTTTATATGATATGTTAGAACACCCTAAAATTATTCAAAATCAAATTAGTGAATTGGTCGTTAGATCTTACCTGAAAATGTTCGTAAGGTTATAATTTCTCTTCGTAACCTGAACATGTGTAAATTTGTAGGTTATATAATTATAATATTTATTTATAATATATATATATATATATATATATATATATATATATATATATATATATATAAATGAATGTTTGTGTGTTTGTCCTTTGTGGAATCGTAAACTATTTGACCGATCATTACGAAAGTTTGTATGTATATGTATTTCTTCACGAAGAAGGTTTCTATGCTATGTCTATTGATGTAACTCGCCTTCAGGTGGCGTTGCCAAAGATAATAGTTTTCAAAGCGCCTGCACATTATAAACTGCAATTACGGGACCGTTACGAATATTTAATAGCCAAACACTATTTGAAGGTGCTAAGCTATGATGTACATTTGTCTTGAAGATAAATTTCTGGTTGAACTTAAAGCTTGAGTGTTAGACCACTTTATAATAAAACACATGTACGTGTACAATGGCTATAAACATATACAGATTTTCTTGATCGTGGCAACAAAGCAAACTCTACATTGGCGTCGGAAATATAATTTACTTGAGCCAGAAGTGCACATACACGGGTAACGCTTACAAAAAGCGTGCGAGGCCGCGGAAAACAGCTAGTAATTAATACAATAAACTATTTACTACTCTCTTTATATTGAAGTTGCTTTTTATTGGAAGAGGAATTCGTAAAATTGAAATTAGCTGAAGACAAGTCTTCATTAAAAAGATTTGAAATATTAAAAAGAGAACATTTTCAGTTCAGTAATGAGTAAAAAAAAGAAAAAACAAATTCAATATACTATATTTATATAGATATATAGTATATTTATAAATCAACAAATAGATGAAGGTATATACATATTTTCAACACCTTATACCACACGTAAAACAGACCGTCAATCACGCATATAGATCTTTAATCAGCGTTACCTAAAAAATATAAAAACTCATAAAATGGTGATTTAAAGTACCATTATGTAATTTTTGATAGTGATATATCTGTTACGTAGTTTTGTTAATGTAGGAAATTTTCTGTAAACTATTAGAAAAAGTTTATCATAAGGTTAATCATAAGGTAAAGTTTTATAAGGTTAATCCTCTTCATTGGTTCACATATCGATATCCACTAGAAATAACGTGGATGATGATCGAATTCATTGTTATGAATAATTAATATATGCATTTTAAGAAAAAACAGTAAGTTTTATTTCCTTAGGAGCAATGTAACATACCTCTATACCGTTAACATACTTAATACAACCGTTGTGTTTTATTGTTAACTAATGAACAAAATCATGTTGGAAACAAAACCTTATTAAACTGAATGCGGTAGACTTCGTAATAATTGTGACATGATCTAAGATCGTATCATTACAGTGTTATGCTTTATAGAGCAGCAGTGAGTGTGTTAATGACATCTAAATGCGCTACTTGAAACTTAGACTGCGATTTAGACTGTGATTCCGTCAAGTGACACTTAAGACTGGTATAACTGATGATCTCTTACATAGCAAAATTAGCGCTTATCGCTGAACAGAACCGAGGATAATGTTCACATAATTTTCGATAGGAAGTAAATTCGTGTTCCCCTCATATTTCCAGGTACAAGTTTTTCCTATAGTAGTAAACTGGTGTTACTTATTTCACTCACTTACACGATAACAGGAATAAATCCTACAACAAAATACTACATTATGGGTTACCTTATGTACATTTTTGTATTAATACGTAGAACCAACAGTTATGGACATATTTTGATTCCGGTTAAAATTTAAAAGGTCCAAATTCGTGCTTCCCGTTGATGATGACGAAAGAATTCAGGTTTATAAATATGGTTGTATTGTTTTGTTATTGATTGTAAAATAAATAAATTTTACTGGGCAGAAATAACTTTTCTAATTTGATTTATCTTGAAAGTTTACATAAATGTGGGTCTTTCAACGTTTCTTAGAAATGTTACTCTTATTCATCACCGAAAATTAGCGTTAAAGATATTTTTTGTAATTTTCAGACTGGTGGTATGTTTTACCTATATAACTAAAGTGTTAAGTTTATTTTTTGTACAAATAACTTACTTTGACCATGTACATTATTTACGTTTGTGAAGCAACACGAAATACAATTAAAGTATATACACGTAACGTATAAACAATGGTACTGTATATGAAAAAAATATAACGTCCGTAATAAATAAATAAATAAGGTTTGGAGCGGTGTACATTGCTGGTGTACAGCTTAAGTCTTATTATTAATATTTAGAATAAAATGCTTGTTTATAGTATTTAAATGTTAAAACATAAAATTAGGCATATAGTTCAGGTATATATGACTATATCAGCTTGTATTGCAGATTAAACATTTATATACATTTGTTTGTGTTTTCAGATACTGTCTGGCTTGTTACGCTGGATGACAGTTTATTACATATTCACGGCGAAGACGATGGAACTTAAAAACATGATCCTGTCTAGTAATACGTGATCAGATTTGAAACCGGTTTCTTAATTTCTCCCTCAGATATTAGGGATATTTTATTCTCCCTCAGGCCAGTGGTCAGGATTTTCTGGACGAGGCTGGAGGAGCGTAGGGTACAGGTGTTCGATTTAGTCAACAATCGTCGCGCCTCAAGACATGGTCAATCTTTCTTCGTCCAAATACATACCTGACGCAAACATTTTGCTTTCTCTGTAATTTACTTAAACCTCCTCTAAACTCAATATCAATATAGACAGGAAAATAATAGCTGATCACCGAGACCACGAGAGTCTAGACAAGGCGAAACTTAGTCGCTCTAGGAAACATGTCTCTATGCTTGTATATTCTCAGTCGATTTAGTACTCTTTATGGAATCACATTCCTTTAGTCTGACACCACCAAGCACTACCCCCTTACAGACTCCAAAACCACATTGAAAGGAACTGACAAAACACTTCAATCGCATGCCCCTCAGACTAATCATGAAATTAATTTAGCATTCGAAATGGATACAGCTGTTAGCGCTTCCGATTTTATACGAAACACGGAGTTGAGCATCATCGGCGTATGAATATAAGTGGCTATTGTCTGAGCTTGCGCCCATGGTGGCAGAAAACGAGATGAACGGAATGGGTCCGAGGCAACTCTACTCTGTGATGAGGAGAAATTAAACCTATTTTACCCTCTTTTCTTCTATTTCCCAAATAGGAATAACACCAAGAGACGTCCAGTTGAAAGCCATAAAAATGCATGACAAGAAAACAACATCTGTGATCTATTGAATCAAAAACATGTAAGAAGTCTAGTATAACACTTATATTATTCTAATTATAACGTACACATACACACAGTGATAAAATGGGGACGTTCTATGACACCAGATAAAGAAATGTATTACTTTCAATAAATAGTTTTATTACATTGAAACAAATTTTGAAAGATAAATTTAATAAATTTTGAAAACTTTTAAAGGCTTTTTTATTTAGCTGGATTCACATTACTGATCGACTCACATTGGTTCATATTTTAAGACGTATAACTACATAAATATTTATAATTTATTATATTTGGCTTTATCTTTAACAGAATATGAGGGTCTACATTTGTCCATCACGTCTAACATTCTTTACTGAAAAATTTATTTCCATCTATGTGAATTTGAAATTATAAAAAGCAATTTAAGCGGACGAGAATGGCATATATTCAGTTATTGACAATGACCTACTGTGGGCTTAAATACACACATCACCTGTATTTATTAAGAGTTCGTGGTAGCTTGAAGCGTGAAAAGAATACAAGCTTCTAAAATAAGTGTTACTTGCTGACCGATCAGCAGCCCCTTTTCCACCAATTGCTGATGGAAAAAGTCTATTTCTGTCTCTCTACACATGGGAAGTGTACAGCGAGTTGACCTAGAGATTTTAAATTTGTTATGTAACATTTATTATCTCTACTATCTCTACCAACCTATAGCAAATTGTTAAAAATGAATCCTTTGAGAGTCTTAAATCTGCCTGTCAACAAGTAACTCTGGTTACATTGGCTTTATTGGTAAGAACTTTGGTAACGAGAAAAATCCAGAATAAATAAATTAGTGAACAGTATATAATATAAAAATTAGACATATGACCTTTTCCAGTCCTATTAACACTTGTGATTTGTTGGATTTCATGCAAAGCTTCAAAATTTTAGTTCAACCTGAAATTTAATTTTCATAACAAGCTAACCTCTAAATGGCTTTTTCACTGCATTGTCTTTTTTTTTAATAAGATGAAATGAGCATTGGTCACATAGAAGGTACTTAAAATGTTAATATTAACTTAATTTTATTGTTTGTTTGTAAAGTAACAATATTTTTTAGCTTTTGATCTAACTTTGCGAAGTTCTAGGGTCCTCATATTTGGAACAAAGTTCAGAACTAGACAAAATTGCGATAATATGCAATTTATTATTTTACAAAAGAAACACTCACACATAAAACCTATTTGCGTATTGATTGCTTGCGACTGTTTGCATATTCCCAAGAAAGCGCTCTTAAAACAGGGGGAATGTCTTCTGCTACGTAAAAATCAGTTGATGCTTATCACTGGATGATGCAGTTCTAATTTATCTGCATAGTTTTTCAGACTCAAGTCAACTCGGCCTGTGTTTAATTGTAAATAGAAAATGTACCAGGAAATATTATAATAAATGTATTACTTATATAATATAGAGGGAAGGGTTTATTATTGTAAACATATTCTCATATTTATAACTAGCCACTACAAAGTTTCAATGAATGAAAGATTAGCAAAGCTCTTCCCCAAGTCGATTACGAAATGAGATTTTTAATCTTTTCTTCTGCCAGTCTCTATACACGATGTTTCGAACAAGGTAACATAGTTAATTGAAAGTTGGAATAAAACTTTACATGCAGTTATATCCAATTTGAAGATGGTAAACATGGGTCCATTGAGAGCCACTCTTTTGGCAGCATGAGCGGCAGTGAAGTCTTCCGTGCTGGTCCGAAGTGAGGAATACAACTGCAGCCTACATATAATAACAGGGTGGCTGTCTTAATACTTCATAAGAACAATGTTAAACCTGTCCACTTTACGGCGTCATATAGTTATGAGATGTATCATTTTGAAAGATGTAACTAATTCACATATAATCACAAACTGTTCAATATTATAATAGAATTTATATTTAATTATATAATTAAAATGATATTTATATTTCGCCCTGCATTAAAAAATAAGGGCGTAAAAGATAATGGTAGCCTAATTTTTAACTTCCTATGGGAAAAAAACGAAAGATCGTTTCACTACCTCTTTTATAGAGTTGGGGTTACTGACTCTGTTGTGTTGTTATATCTTCATGATGATCCTATACTTCTGATGATAAAGAAAGCCATTCACATTATAAATAAATTAAAGACAGAGATAACTTGAACATACTGAAGAACATCAGCTTTAGAACTTGTTCCGTCTTCTAACAGACAAATCAATGAGCTCCATGAAATTCAAACAATACAGATACAGAAAAGCAATCTATTAAAACCGAATATAATCAAAGTTTTAGAACTTTCTGTCACACGCTAGAGATAGACTGATCAATTATCTCCATGATCGTGTAAAAAATCAGCTTATCAAAAGTTTATCTAAAAATTCAATGAACACTTTTTGTAGAGTACTTTAGTTTGATTAAAATTTTCAATGAGTTCTGAACAGATAAAAAAGTTACAGAAAGAACTATGTAAGGTATGACTGTGAGTACAGACAGGATTTTTAATAGAAATAATATAATAAAAATTCATTTTTCAACTCTTCTTGCTAAAGGCCGTGTTTTAGATACAATTTTTAACCCGTCGTGAAAACTATTAAGTCGATTCCTTCGGGGATATTAACGATTGGTCAATTTGCATACAAATTCGGAACATCCGTGTTGAAGTTACTCTTAAAATTCATGTTGATAGCTACTAGATTGAGTAAAAATTAATTTGTTTTTCGTCCCAATTAGTGTTTCCAAAAGAGGAAGGAAGTGGCACTGACTGGTTTATTTCTACCACATACCACATTTTTGTTACAGAGCACAATTGCAACAATTTATTATCGTCATAATCTTTTGGGGTTTTCTAGAATTTATATCTACCACCATGAATTTATCAGAGTTTAGAGTATCCAAATGCACACATTACGTTTCTGTGCCCTTTGTGGCTTAGGCTGAGTTTCTATCCCGTCTACTTTGGGCTCTTGCCAACGTTGACGTTGGCCACGAAAATGAATTTACAATACGATCACCTTAATTAACAGCAATCGTGAACTCTCTGATCCGTCTCTGAAAATCGAAAAGATCTTTTATGATTTCAAAATAATACTTCTGAAAGAAAACAAGTCATTTAATTTGAATCATATATTTATAAAACTCAATTTTTTAAATTTTTTGCATACTTGCAGATTAAAAGTCTAAACTTAGTTGCATAGAGATATCCATAAACGTATTTTAATTTGAACAAGATTTTCTTATTTTTACACAAATCTTAAAATCATCCACTTTTACAATACATTACAAAACATGTGGAAGAAACATGGGGGGAAAATTTAACTACGGTGCCCTAATTATTAAAATCTGTCCAGTAAAACTGGAGATTTAAATTTCAAAAATATAAAACTGTTATTAGTGTATATTATGTAAGTGTATATATAGTCCTTGGATGGATGCTCGATGTGTTACCCTGTCATTATAAATAATACGCTTGCCCGACCATTGGTGGTGGTTCGGAAGTCACCTTTAAGCCGATCTCCAGGTTGTGTTGTGTTAAGCTTCCTCGGCATAACTTCGCCTGGTAAGATATCTTTTCCTTTTATTAGCATTTTGCTGTTCATGTGCTATTATTTAGTGATTATAGGTTATGAACCCTCATAGTTTTAACTACATAATTACATGAATATATAAAAAACTTTTATGATGTACCCTATGACATTGCTAAACATATATTGCCGATATTTAAGAAACATTTAATCAAAACCATTGTATGTATAAAAAATCTTTGTCTAAAAAAAATTTACATAAAATAAGAAATTTGATTTTTATGTCAACATTTTTTATTTGTTCATTACAATTCTTTACCATTTGAATTAAAGCTACGTAAAACTAAAAGAAATGTTGATACATTATAAAAAAGAGTTTTAACGACATCAATAAATCTCTTTTATAATATTAAATTCATTTTATATAGTCTATACACTAATATTATATTATTTGGTTAATTAGAACGATGTCGGTTATCCACCTTTTTAGAATTAATGAGAAGATGAGTAAATGTAGAAAGACCCTTAAAATATTGCTAATGAAAAATTAAGGGGTTTTGTCACTATTCTTCCTACTTAAGGGACTGGCTGAATGTATATTTACTCTAGTGGTCTATTTCATACCATGTAGTTTGGTTGTGGTCTTTTGCCCAAAAATCTAATAAATATAACGTTTATTTCATCATGTACACACAATTATCCTGCCGAAGGACCATTTAATGACCTGTGAGCCTCATCTAACAGGGATTGCCCTTATATTTGTTATTGTTAAATTAAATGAATCGATAATGGTGATGGCAGAAAGCCTACTGACATAAATGAAGGTTTATTTATATTAACTAGTAAAATCAAACTATACTTATTTCAACAAAATATCAGTTTAATTTTTTCAAGAGGAATATTACAGAGCAAATAATGTATTACAATTCCCGATTTCTTTTCCTGCAAATGAATGTATACAAAATTCTGAAGCAAATATGTTGAATCTTTTACATTTAAGGCTGTATAGATTTTGACTTGTGTATTATAGATCCGAGCATACTGTTAGCGATGCCTATCGTTTCAGGGACTGGACAAGTTTTATGTCTTGCCGTCTGTACACGTATGTATCATAGACATTATTTTGAGAACAAATAAATCTTGCTGAGCATTAGTGTATATTTTTCATTACACTTATAGGTAACAGATTACAATGAGAAAACTGCAGAATAAATAAATTTACAAATAAATAAAGTACAATTATATTGCAATAAGTTATAATGTGTAATTATAGTAACAAAAGTAGCCTATCTACCAGATGAATGAATATGATATCAGAAGATTATTAACCAGAATGTAGAAAATAAATTTAAAAACAAAATAAATAAAACCCTTTATATGGGTAGCTCTCTCTCCATTTTCAGAGTAGCAGTGGCGAAGCAACCGTGTTTTATTATATTCTTATTTTTGGCATTGGCTGAGTGTTGTTTCAGCCTATCACGCAAGGGGCATGAATAATTTCATGTCTGTCAGACTACTCGAACCTCGAGAATGAGCTGACCTATAGACTTAATAGGTTATTTTGGATGAAGCTGATAGTGCATATTTTTCCATGGGATTTGGCTGAGCATTAATTAAAATAACTTAGTATTTTTTTATAAGTTTCTAATTTATATTTGAAAACCTTTGTTTGTAACCAAGTTAATTTACATATTATGGCAAATATATTATTCAGTGATATTTGTATGTTAGACATAAAGTTTGCAATGAAAATTGTAAAGATGATATTGACACAATTGCATGAAACGCAACTTATAAAACCACCAAAACTGTGTGCACCTGGGCTTTAATGCAATGCAACGTGTTAAATTTATTGTTTTTACATGTAATAAGCGAATTAAAAAAAAAAATACTGTTTTAACCTTTGCAGAGAACTTTGAACGCTTCATTATGAAGGAACTGTGTAAATTATTATACTGGTGCTTCAATATTAATCTTAACGACGAGAAGTTAGATCAGACTGAGTTAGCATAGTTGAAGTGGAACTTCTCTTCGATGCCATTAACATTCAATTTAGTACGCTATTATAATCAGAATACGGAACTGGATTAACTTATTTTGGAAGAGCCGAATATAACAAGTATATTAATGGACGAGTTTCAAACATTAATAAACAATACCTTTTAATTACGTGTCGTGATCCAGAGCTAGAAATTTAACGTTGACCTACTTATCCCTAACAATATTGTTTAAATTCTCCTACTCTCTGCATGGATTAATTTACTTTCAAAATGATTTCATTTTAATAATGGCACATTTGAATTAGTATTTAATAATTCATGCTATCCATCAATAATATATTAATTGATATTACGCATTAAAGAGTACAAGCATCGCTAATAGAAGTAATGTTTTTACCAAGTAAGATTATTTCCTAATAAAAATTATAGGTCTAAACAATTTGTATTAATTCCTTCAATTTACTCTGCGTGATCCTTTCCTTTATCAATTTTGCTGTTCCCCTAAATCCCCTAAATCGTATGGATATTGTTAGTAAAATGATACCTCATAAAATTTGTTTAAGACATTTTTGCGTGAGGCATCGCACGCATTTTTGTAAGCGTTGCAAGTGTTTAAGTACATATGGTTCAAATGAATTATATATCGGACGCAAATGTTGAGTTATATGAGTTAGTTATATTAAAAACTATATATTCATCGTCATTGCAATTTACTAGATCTAAATTTATTTGTGATATATTTCACTTTGCCTTGCTTCTCCGATCAAGATATGCACAGGTCTGAGAAGTTTACTTCTGTAAAATTACAATTGAGATGGGTTTTATAACTGCCTAAATTCATAGTAATAGTAAGATAGTTCATCTTACTTTTATCTTTGATATCAGAATTACAGTACTGTACAATCACTGCATTATTTTATGAAATTTATTTAAAAGAATTATTTTATCAAATTTACAGTAAAAAGAATATTTACAGAATATTACAAAAAACTTTTTATTTTTTACCTCTTCTCAATAGCAGTTTCAGCAAAAGTTGAAATAAGAAGTAAATTAGGATAATCTATGCTTTCAAGATTATAAATGTAAACAAAGTGAAAATAGTACTACGAGTAATTAATTAAAAATGCATTTATTTTTTCAAAAACACTTTTTACGCAGAACGTATGATTACTTTTAACAGGCACTTTCAATTAATAATATTTGTTTTCTCCAATTCAGATTTAGACACCAAGATAGGAATTTACGCTACTTTATTTAGAGACTAGTGGGGCGTAGCTCAGAGGTATTTTTAATAAGAATAGGCCTTTATGTTAAACAGGGACCCTTAGAAAGTCCATGTCAGGTTTCAGTACAATCGGTCTAGTACTTTTTTTGTGGTTGAGTTTCATAAACATACAGGCAGGTGCCTTTAGACTTGTGTATAATTGTGTAGATATCCATAATAATAATTGTTTCAAACCACTATACAATAGCATTCTGTTGAATAGAGTTAATCAGCTTTTGTGTCCAGATATTGGCAATATCCAGTTACATAAGAGAAGCCTATAATAACTCCTCATGTCACCATCCTGTACCTAACATTACTACTAAGGAAACTGCAATAGCAGTTTTTTATTTTGGAAACATTATTCTATCATTGAACTTGAATTACTTCAGCATTCATATCCCTTCTAAACATTATGCTTCATTAGATTTGGAATTTCTTGAGCATTTTACAAGTGTTAGTACTAAATTAATTTCGGTAAATGACTTCTATTACTTTAATTCTACAAATACTACAGCTATTACAAATATTACGAAAATAGAGACTTAACATTGGTACGTTAGAAATATGTTCCCGTACATTCATGAGCAATAGATGGGAAATGGCAGTTTGACAAAGTGCCTAATAAATCTCACACCCGATACTAGATTGCGCTATAAACACAGATGTTCCCGTCTCGACATGGCCATTTGACACTTCGAGATATTCTTTAGTACTCTATAAATAATATTATAAATACTATAAATAATAAATTATAAAAATATAATTTATTATTATATGTTTGAGGTCAATGTAGTCTTCTTTTTCAGCCACACTTACAATATGTCAATATATATTATTTTTTACTATTTCCCAAACATACAATTTATTTCTTTTAATGGATTAACAAATATTTGATTTTAAACTTTACTTTTCAGGTAAAAGAAAGACAAAAATATTGAGAAGCCAGAATAGGACTGAGTAAAAGGTTTCAATGCTGATATTATTTCTATAGCTGCCATTTTGTAATGAATAAAGCTTTTGAAGTAAAGTTTGTTGCGTTAACTTATAAAATAAAAACATTTAAAATTATATGCATATTGATCTAGGTTGCCTTTCAACTTTCCATGGAGATCCATACCATCCGTCCCCACAACGAATGTGTGTGACGATTATTGCATAAAATAATATTTAATGTAGCCATATAACACTGCGCATAGTTTGTTGATTTAAGGTGTTTCCAGAAATTTTACACATCCTCTACATACATCATGTCATTTCCTCCAGTCACTTTTAATATGCATACTGTAAAATAACTTTTAGTTATCTTCAACCGTTTGCCTGGTTATAATTGCCCCTAAATGTTACTTAAACCCTTAAAAAGTCTGGTGATTAAATAAACTGTAACTGTATCATTGCATTATTGGCTGACTATTACAAATGTTAATGAGTCAAATGTTGAAAAACTTTCATTTTTTGTTCATATTTCCAAACTATATTTGAGAACGAACTGACCTATCACTTTAAAACATTGCATACAGCTTCATTTTTATATTTGCAACACCTTGTATAATATATATATATATATATATATATATATATATATATATATATATATATCACTTAATAGGATTTGGCTGTTAGGATGTTTAGACAAAAATTACATTGGTCTTATGGGCAGCCACGAAGCAATAAGAAAATAGCAGAATAAATACATTTGTGAAAAAACTGAATAATTGTCTATGAATTTTTAAGATATGACATAGTAACACATGTCGCTTAAGGAAATGAGGTATTTGAAACTTTGCGTACAACTTCATAGAAGCCTGTTACGCGTCACGTTATTATTAGCTTATTTTGCTACTATCTAAGTTTGCATTTACTCCTCTACTAGTTCCATATGTTACTAAATAAATCTAATCGTAAGCCAATATGAACATTCTCTTGGGTGAATATTTTATTTAAATTTTCAAAATAAATTTAAACTTTCCAGGCATTAAATATAGATCTCACTATGCCCGAAATTGATCCATTGGATTTAAAAGTGCTATTTGTAACATTTATCTCACAGATTTTATATTTTTGACCGTATGTCCAAAGCAACAATGTTGTAACGATATACCAAAGATATGTAACGATATGTAAGGTAAAACGATACCTTCTATTTATTTCAATCGGCAAACGTTATTTAGAAGTCAATATTAGCTCTAAAGCTTGCTATAAACAATTGTGACATATCATTAGGAATTGAGCTGCTACCAAAGCGATCGCTCAATTTGTGATTTTAATTTCCTTAACATTCATTTACTGAAAGCGGATAATGCTAAAGACGGAAGGAAATATGGTACAAACTCAAAGCGTTTACTCACAGCTAGGGTTTCAAAAGAGTCTTTTTTTATTCGATCGAGATCAAAGTGAATGTCTGTATTCACCATCATTGATTTTCTAGTTTTTCTTCAGCTTTAGGTTGAACTGGAACCCTCTAATCACTAAAAATATCAGGAAGAAGAAATTCTCTAGACTGAATAAAATATTTAAAGTTACATAAATATGTTATATGAAATCAGTTACGAGAGATTATGTACTGAAAGCACTGTCAAAAGTGATATAAAATTAAAATAAACTTGATTTATGGTTTTGGTCATTTGCTTGGACGATCATCACACATGCTTTGAAAAACTTTCCAATAGTTATAGTTGATAACAGTTACAAGACATACATCATCTCATTTTTAAAAATTTACCATTAGCATTTAGCAAATTTAACAGTGTTAAATTATTGTTTTCTCTAATTTTTAATACGCGTTTAAGACAGAAAATGGAAGCTTTAAATAACGCAATATGTAAAGGATTAGGCACAAGATAAAACAAATTTGTTATTTAAAAAACCGGAAAAAATTAATCCCGTATTTCTGGTCTGTGATTTATAGGAAACTCCCCTGATTTGAGCAAATTCACTCATGGACGCAGTTATGTAATGTCTATTTTACTTGACGTATTACAATTAAATATCCCTTCCAATGGAATCGATAAAATAGCATAACTCATACGTAGCTGTCATCTCAAAATATCAGGCTAAAGATTCAATAGTAGTTTTGTACATACAATACTGAATAGTACAATACTGATATTATGACAAACCTTTAATGATTGCTACCTTGATATTCTCGTAGTACTTTCTAAATTTTAAAAATACTTGAATTCATAACAGTTTTCATACGGGAATAATAATAGTGGTTCCTAAAATTGTATAATTTGTTTGGCTGCAGTGATTTTAATTATATTTCTAAAGTATTTAAATAGAAACAATCGAATTCATTTTCTGAACATTATTGTACATATGTATATTACAATTAACCATTATAGCAACACAACTTGGGAGATCTGTGAATATGGCTGGTAATAAAAATATTTGATTGATGTTTTACAACACACTAAAGGATCTTATTTGCTTTTTAAATCTGTTTTGTTCAGGTGACCTCTGAATCTTGTTTTACCTATGAGACGCCTTAACAGGATCAGGCGTTTCTAAAGTCTCTCTAATTTTATAAGCAATCTACACTGTTATGCTTTGTCGTTTGCAAGAATGAAGTGTAGATAAGATTGAGTTACAAGCAATCCAACACTGTGACATCTCCAGTACAGATAGGGAAAGCTCAACAAACTTAGTGACTACTTCAATACATACTCATAACTTGAGTTGTCAGTGGACATGTTGTATATGATCAGAAATACTATCTTCAATATTGATGTGCCGTGCTGGCAAAATATTATTTGAAAAGGGATTATGATTAATAATGGATTAATGATTGAGTAAACTAAATAATACAGCAAAACACACTATATTTTAACTCCGAAAAATACCAAATATCGGCAAACTTACACAATTTTATTTGTTTATAGTGTGTGATTATAGTGTGTTTTATTTTAATACTTTTGTTGTAGTATGTATGTAATGTGTTGGGCCAGAATGGAAGTTATTTTTTGCAAGATTTTAGCGATAAATGAATGACAGAAAACGTAGTAGAAGATGGAGATGAAATTGGTATATTTATTGTTGGTTGTGCATATTTTGGCAATTAAGCTGTCCTATGAGAAACGTAGGAAACGTAGAGAGCTTCAAAACGGACTTAAAAATATACTAAATAATAATATTAAAATAAGAAGAATAACTATTGCAGCCAAATATTAGCCTTGAACATCCTGTATTGGGATAGTTCATTTATATTGCATTTATGATTTATAGTTAAACATGAGTATACAGAACAAGATATTGTAAATAGGTGACTGTTTAAATATTCTTTCAAAACTTAGGAAAAATTACAATTTACCTAAGAGTAAACTTGAACATTTCCCACCCACAACAAAAAAGTTGAAGACACTGCATTAAACATAAACAGATAAAAGGAAAAAGACACAAAACTATTTTCTGATAAAATGACAGAACTTTTATTTAATTTTGTTATTAAAGCAATATTATATTGAGTATTCCGTGATTGTCTAAAGATTCACATGACGAGTTAATTTAAAATAAGATAACTATGGCACTGTCACTTTTAATTGGAAATATATTTTATTGGTAGAATTTCTGAATAAAATTACTAAGTGACAAGAGGCAAGCTTCAAAAATTCTGGACCACACAGATTTTGAGGAATTTTTCTTATAGTCAAGAATATATTTACCTGCATATGGTACATGTGTCATCTCCTTGGAATGCCTGTAGAGTTCTTCACTGTCTTTGAAATTGTTAAACGCAATCAAAATTATATTAACCGAATGAATTGTTTTAGCTGTTATTTTCGAATACAGGTTTGTTTTTAAATATATGAATAAAATAAGTTAAATAAAAATAAAATCTATTTATATTTTCTAATGTTTTAATACTAGAAGAGCACAAACGTATTAAAAGAGTGGAGGAAATATTACAAAAGACCAAGTCTATTTGATAAATGGACTCTTGATAATGGAGAAATGGTAAACAACCAAAGAACTTTCATAATGTATATAGTGCCCAAACATGAAATCTGAAAAATGGATGTTACTTGTAAATTAGACGAATAACGATTGTAAATGTTTACACAGTAACATTGGATAAAATATCAAATAATAGTGAAATGGGCTATTTCCGGTTTAATCTACTTCATATCTCAAAAAAGCACTCACAGTATTTCTTATATTTCGCAGTATTCACTCACACACTTAAATGGTTAAACATGATTCTTTTTTCATAATATTGTAATTGCGTTGAATTCGTGAAGCCTTAACTACAAGTAGGTCATATAATTTATACTCTTTGAGGATATAATTTTCATTCACTAGCGTCCTCCAAACGTTTTGCTCTGAGATATCTTTTAAGTAATTTTGGAATTCAGTTCTATACTAAAGTAAGGGGTACTAATTTGTAGTGTGCAACATCAGTAATTAAATTTAATGTACTGTGTTATTGTTAAATCTAAAGCTGTAAATATTATTAAAGCAACAACACTATTTTTCTAGGTTTCTGTATATCTTGACATAATGCAAGGAAGAGATAAGCCACACCATTTCTTACTGTTCCATGTAAAAAATGTCTATAGGTCTGTTTGTTCTCGAGATATAGTGCGGATAGACAGAGAAATAAACTCACAAAGTTAAGTTTGTACAGCTTTCTACGTATGGATAGTATACGTTCCTTCCTAAACAGTACTATTTTCTAGTTTAATAACTCTAAAGCAAAAATATATAAAAGGTGTACAATACACTATTATATATTTTTAAAAACACAGTAATATACGTTATCTTTAGCATGATAAAATACCGAATCCCGATATAAACAAACACTGATACATATTATTACTTATACTTAACTAAGAATAAGAATATTTTACTTTGAAGATCCAACATGGGCATATTCGACAAATCTTATTGAATCCATGATTTCGTAAAACCAAATAATTAAATAATAATACGCACATTAACCTATTTCGTAACTTTTTACGATACATGCACTTTAATTTGTTTTGTTTAATACAGTAAAAATACAATACTTAATAATTATTTACAATATGGAAATTAGGCACAAGAGTTTATTCATTTTTATTGCTTAAAAGAAACAGTAATATGTAAAATACAGTATTAAATAAAAACGGTAAAAAATTTAAATGAATACTACTATTTTTTATTGAAAAATTTATACCCAATGTAAATATATTTACACAAATCATGTACAATAGTAACCACCCACAGTGTTTGCATTTAATCAGGCTCTAGATTGAAATGGGTAAAGTAGCTTGAAATTACAGGATATATAAATTAAACTGTTAAAAGGAGCACAAGTTTCTCTCCCGTCTGAAGATGTTCAGATATTGAATCTCAAGAGCAGTTTTTTGTTCAGCTCTTTCTTGTTTTATACCTTAACATCGACTCACTCTTTAAAACAAAAGGGATATTTAATATTTTTTTTTCTTCGCGTTTATAAGTTCTATCAAGTGTAAAATAGAATTATCGTGATTTGCCATTGCAAAATTACGAAATATATTGTAGGCTGCAATTTGCTAGTAATCTTTATATATATATTTCTTGTGTGCGTGTGTATGGTCCTAAAACTCCTCCTAAACGGGTGGACCGATTTTAATGAAACTTTTTGTGTGTCTTCAGTTGGATCCGAGAATGGTTTAGATTCATAATTCGGTCAAGTTTTTAATAGTTTATTTAATTAATTTTTTAATAATAAATTGTTGTTGATGGTGGAGTGTTTGACATTGGATCCGCCAGACTGCGCCACGAACGACACGTAATACAAAGTGAACTGATACTTAACAGCTGTGAATATTTTTCAGCTGAAGTTCATCAATGAGGCAGAAACATTTGTTCACATTTAAAATTTAGAAAGTTAATATTTTAAATTTGTAAAGTGCTTGATCAGTAGTGTAATGCAGATTGCAAAGATGAAGTTTCACCAATTGTTCTACGTAAACATTATAGGCCTAATATTACAAACACAGCCATAAGGTTTTTCTATTTTTAATTCCAGGTTTTCCCGACATTTGTGCTGCTGCTATCAAATTTGTGTGTTGTTTTTTGTAACATTCTGTAATTATTGTGTGAGTGCTTAATTGTTATAATACATTAATAGAGATTGAAGATGTTTAAAGTGCATAAAAAACTATACTTATTTATTAAAGTTATTGAACTCATTTTGCAACATTGAAGTGAGTATATTGGTCGCATACCTCAAATAACCTAAGTAGCATACAAATCAAAAGGTTGTGTTTCTATGTGTGAATATTGTTAACAGTTTAGATAATCAAGTTTTTAAACTAATTGGATTTAAAATAATTTGTTGTAATTTACATTTTTTAATCTGCAGTCAGAAATTGGTCACATAAGTTCAGATTAAGTAGCATACAAATCACATGTGTGAATAACTACTTATTGTTAATAGTGTAGAATTGGTTTTAAATTAAATTCTGTTGGCCAGTTCCGACATTATACTGTAATTTTAAATTACTAATAATTTTATAACAAGTATATTTTTTAATTTACAACTTAATTTATCGTAATGCTATTGAATGTACAAATATTTTTTGTTAATCCTTCAGGAGTGTACATAAACAAATAAGATGGTTTTCCAATAGGGCTGAAGTATAATAAGTGGGCCTCCATCACAATCGAAATTATTGATATTTCTGAATAGCCTATCCAAACTACTATCCGAATTGGATTATAGTTATTTAAAGGCTGAAGTATAATAAGCAGCCACCATCACAATAGAATTATTGATATTTCTGAATAGCCTATCCAAACTACTGAATTTCATTTAGGCTATAGTTATTTATTCGGTCAAATTTAATTAAATTTTTAATTATAAATTGTTGATGTTGGAGTGTTTTATATTGGATCCGACAGACTGTGCTACGACACGTAATACAAAGTGAACTGATACTTAACAGCTGTGAATATTTTCAGCTGAAGTTCACCAAAAGAGGCAGAAACATTTGTTTACATTTAGATTACGTTATTATGAAGTGCTTGATCAGTAGTCTAATGCAGATTGCAAAGTTAAATTTTCACCCAGTTGTTCTATGTAAACATTATAATATTACAACACAGCCATACGTTTAATCAATTATAGTCTTGAAAGCATAGAGTAAGCATAAACATATAAAAATAACCACCACTTCTTTATTTCAATATATTCTGTACTCACTTTGGAGGATAGAGATTTATCCAGATATTAAAATTGGAAGTTTTTAGCTTTTAAGTGAAATTCTTAGTAAATTATTAAGTGTTGATCTTGGAAGAATGCGCTACGATCGGAGTTTCAAATGTTTTTCTATTTTAATTCCAGGTTTTTCCCGACAGTTTGTGCTGCTATCAAATTTTGTGTGTTGTTTTCTATCACCGTGTAATTATTGTGTGAGTGCTAATTGTAATATTAAATTAATAGAGCATCACATGTGTCAATAACTATTGTTAATAATGTAGGAATTGGTTTTTAAATTAAATTCTGTTGGCCAGTTCTGATACTATACTGTAATTTTAAATATCTATAATGAAATTCAGTAGTTTAGATAGGCCTAATCAGAAATATATCAATAATTCGATTGAGATGGTGGCTGCTTATTATACTTCAGCCTTTAAAATAACTATAATTTGGATCGTCATTTTAGTAGTTTAGATAGGCTATTCAGATATATCAATAATTTGAATGTGATGGTGGCCACTTATTGTACTTCAGACCTATAGGGAATACTTATTTAGTATATTAGATACTGTAGTCTATGTTGTTATACATTTTTATCTAGAAGTTACTTAATTAAAATTACATATTGAATAAGTTACTCATATTCATTGTGTACTATTATACAGAATTTTATTTTTAACAGAAAAATGCCACGTCTTTGTGGAAGAGGACGAATAGTTATTCAATCATGTGATTTATATGCTACTTTAATTTGAACTTATGTGACCAAACTGTTAACAATAGTTATTCACACATAGAAAAACCAACCTTTTGATTTGTATGCTACTTAGGTTATGCGACCAATATAACTACTTCGTTCAATAAAATTTTCAAAATTAGTTCAATAACTTCAATGAATGACTATAGTTTTTTTATGTACTTCAAACATCTTCAATCTCTATTAATGTATTATTACAATTAGCACTCACACAATAATTACACAATGTTACAAAGCAACACACATATTTGATAGCAGCACAAAACTGTAAGGAAAACCTGGAATTAAAATAGAAAACATTTGAAACTGTGATCGTAGCGCATTCTGCTGGATACAAATGTAAAACATTCCAAGATGGTCCACTCAATTAGGAGGAGTTTCAGCTCCATACACACGCACACAAGAAATATAAAGATAATAAAATTCGGTAGTTTAGATAGGCTAATTAGAAATATCAATAATTTGATTGCGATGTTGGCCGCTTATTATAATTCAGCCTTTAAATAACTATAATCTAATTCAGTTTGTCATTTTAGTAGTTTAGATAGGCTATTCAGAAATATCTATAATTCGATTGTGATGGTGGCCACTTATTATACTTTCAGCCCTATACGGAATACTTATTTAGTATTTTAGATAAATTAAAATTCTGTTGGCCAGTTCCGATACTATACTGTAATTTTAATTAACTATAATTAAATTCTTATAAACGTGTACAGGACAACGTCTGTCGGGGTCTGCTAGTATATACAGGGTGATTCTTGAAGTTCTCCCCCCACTTCTACAGCACATTGTACTAGTAAAAATAATGAAAAAATGTTATATAAACATATGTCCGAAAAACGCTTTGTTAGCGAGTTACAGCTAGCGAAAGATTTCGCCTGAAATTCCTGGGTAAAGAGTAAAATAAAGCCATACTGAACTTTTTGGAAAGGTTAATTAAGTAAGAAATATCGTGGATTCTTATTTATTTTTACCTGATAAAGCTAATAAAATAGGTTTCAGAACTGCATCTGTAGTAGTTTTTTTGAGGGATTCAGGGTTAAATGCAAAAAATTGTGGCACGAAACAATGTTTTTTTAAGTTTTGATGTACAATAACTTTGTTAAATTGGTAATAAAATACATAAAATCAACAAACATTAATTGTAGAGAATTTAATTCTGAGAAAATTGATATAATCAAAGTCTAAAATAAAACAGAAATAAGTACCAAAAAACTTATTTTATTCAGTATAATACATTACTAGTTTTAAGCAAAATTAATCAGGTTGGGCCAACCGTACGCACCTTTTTATAATAGATGTTCGAAAATGAGGCCATCATTATCAATACATTTTGCAGCACGTTTGTGTATTGCTTTTGTTGCGTTTCTTAATTTTTCAGGACTTCCCTGTATCTGCACAGCCGAATCCATAATACGGGCAATTAATTCATCACGAGAATTCACTTTTGTCTTGTATACAATGTCTTTCATCCATCCCCAGATGCAATAATCCAATGGAGATAGATCTGGTGATCTTGGTGGCCAAGGGTGAGGCCCTCCACGACCAATCCAGTGTCCAGGAAATGATGATTTAAGTAAGCAGAACCGGCACGTGAAAAGTGGGGAGGTGCTCCGTCATGCTGGAAGTACAAAATTTTGTCTGAGATGTAAAGGAACATTCTCTAACAGCTGCGGCAACTCTTCTTGAAGGAAATGCAAATAGAACTCAGCATTTAGGCGTCCAGGGTAATATGAAAGGTCCAATCAGCCGATTGTGCAAAAGGCACACCTTTTGCATTGACGAATCACATTGACGCTAAATCGGTGTTGAAAGTTCTGTTCCACTACCTCATGTGGATTTTCTTCTGCCCATGAGTGTTCATTGTGTGCAAGTTATTGACACCATCCCGAGTGAATTGTGCCTCATCCGTAAAACAAAATACGCTTGTAGAGTTGATTATTAATATTCAAAAAGTTGCAAAAACTCCAAGCGAAGCGGACCATCCCCTAGCTGTAGATGTTCCGGATAAAATTTGTTTTCGATTAAGTGACCTCCACACCGTTGACTGCGAAACTCCTATCCGCCTAGAAATACGTCGTGTACTTACACCTGGACTGCGATGAACAGCATTAATAACAATATCATCATCAAGTTGGACAGCTCGTTCATAATTGGTTTCTAGTACTTGGTAGTGATCCTGTTTCCCGAAGAGTACGAAAAGTTCCTGAAATTGTTTTGGTATCTGGAATCCTCCTATTAGGGTAACGTAATTCATATTCTTCTACAGCAGCTCTAGCATTACCATTACAGTAACCCAAAATAAAAAACCATATCAGCGTATTCCCTCTGATGTAAATAAGTAAGGCATTTTTTCGCTGAATAAACAATCGAATTATAACTCACAGAAAAATTGCATTTAATAACACGATTCACAAACCCGATCTCCTGCTGTAGCTTGCAAAACACCACTAATACACAGTTCTAACGTAAACAGTACAGAATACCATTGTTGATCAGCTGTTATTCGTGCGTTACCAACTTAGAAATTAATAAAACAAAAAACTGCATTTCGATGATTAGTAAAAACAATAATGGGAAAATGTTTGCTTCATTTATTTTCAAACATTTGAATGTAAATTTTTATAAAAAAAAACATACAACGTAATAAAACATTATATTTTTATTTACAAACAAATTTATTTAACAGTTAATCTAGTTTTCTCAATTTATCTCATCATTAAGGAACAAACATTTTGTTTTTTGTTTTATTTTAACTAAATACCGTACGGTATTTCTTTACAGCTAGTAATGTATTGTACTGAATAAAATCGATTTTTTGGTACTTATTTCTGTTTAATTTTAGACTTTGATTATATCAATTTTCTCAGAATTAAATTCTCTACAATTAATGTTCGTTGATTTTATGTATTTATTACCAATTTAACAAAGTTATTGTACATCAAAACTTAAAAAAACATTGTTTCGTGCCTCAATTTTTTGCATTTAACCCTGAATCCCTCAAAACTACTACAGATACAGTTCTGAAACCTATTTTATTAGCTTTATCAGGTAAAAATACATAAGAATCCACGATATTTCTTACTTAATTAACCTTTCCAAAAGTTCAGTATGGCTTTATTTTACTCTTTACCCAGGAATTCAGGCGAAATCTTTCGCTAGCTGTAACTCGCTAACGAAGCGTTTTCGGACCTATGTTTATATAACATTTTTTCATTATTTTTTACTAGTACAATGCGCTGTATAAGTGGGGGGGAGAACTTCATGAATCACCCCTGTATATATATATATATATATATAAAATATTAGGGTTTTGTTGAAACATTTAATAAATGCCTAAATAAAATAAACACAATGCTATATGTTACACTTTATAGCAATTTATATATATATATATATATATATATATATATATATATATATATAGAGAGAGAGAGAGAGAGAGAGAGAGAGAGAGAGAGAGAGATAATTAATTTACAATAAACCACATAAACATGTTAAAGCTGTTCATTCGCTCCTGGAAAATGTTATTAATCTGGATATTTAAACTTGCATTTGATCTAAGCATACATTTAAAGACCTAAGTTCTTAGCATTATTTATTTAAAAAAGAAGTTGAACTAGAACCCTAAAAAACGTTGAGTTTATTTTTGGGAAGTGAAATATAAACAAACTTGTCATTTTTTAAAATAAATCTAATACAGGGACTCTATTATGAGTGTAAAACTATTTTTTGCGCTTCCTAAGAAAAGGAAGATTTGAAAAATATTGGTTATAGAAGAAAAAGAGTGCACTTTTTGCTGATGGACAATGAAAGACTTTACGGAGGCGATGGAAATCTTTACCGTGTTATTCAGTTCTAAAAAGGAGTTTCGATACTGTTAGAGCTGGGGCTCTACATTTTACATTTCCACTTTGAACGATGATCGTTTTGGGAGCTATACTCGACGAAGCTACAGATGATATTGGATAGATATTTTACACTTCTTGACGTTCATAAAATCAACATAAAAATATCAAGCTGGCTCCTTGGTCTGACTTTAGAGGCACCATTTTCTTAATTAGATTAGTTCAATTATGGTCAGAGAAAAATTTAGAGATTAACGTTCAGAATGATAGTAATACTTATTAATACAGATCTTAATGAAACTAATAGTTTTTATTATACATATATATATCGTATGGGGGACAAAGGCAGCTATCCATAAATAAATAAATTAAAAATTACAATTATTAAAAAGTACGTAAGAACAAAGTTCTTGAGTCATAAATTAAAAATAATATTAAAATCTCCCGTCACAAAGCTAAATCCAAATTACTGAGCCAGTTTAGAGACCCATCCTCTAAACCACTCAGACCAGCCAGACCACCAGAAAACAATCGCAAAGGGCAGTCGTTTACAATGTGCTCAATTGTCTGAGAGTTTGCGCCACAATCACACGTCTGGTCGTCAGTAATACCCCACTTGAATTTCCAGTGATTGCTTCTCCCAACCCCAGTTCGAAAACGATTCAATAAAAACCCATTCCTTTCGAGGAATTTCCAAGCCACCCGCTGCTTTCGTAGGATCGGATATCAAGAACTTGTTCCGTCCATCGAATGATTCCCAGGATGACGCCCAGTTAGCATTAGGCGTAAAGTTCTCCTCTATCAACTGGGATGCTGTTCGTAGTGATGGCTTGCGTGATTTGAGCCGGCTATCTTGCTGAGGAAGGTCGCGCGTAACGGGCAATTCGGGATTGGACACGATCTTATTGAACTCTCTCAGAAGAGCCTCTTTGCGTCTAATCTCAGGTGGTGCTATATTGCTCAGCACTGGGAGCCAAGGTGTTGGTGTTGCCATGAGAGTTCCAGTAATTGTCCTCATGGCCCTATTAAGAACGACATCGACCTCTCGCACATGTGCACTATTAAGCCACACAGGAGCACAATATTCAGCAGCGGAGTACACAAGGGACAAAGAAGTGGTACGCAGTACTTTAGCGTTGGCTCCCCAAGTTGATCCAGCAAGATGCTGTACTATATTAGCCCTTGTTTTCAGCTTTGCTGCTGTCTTTTGAAGGTGACTTTTAAAAGTGAGAGATCGGTCTAAGGTAACTCCCAGATACTGCGGATGTTCATTATGTTTCAATTTGACACCATCAAGAGTTATATTTAACTTGTAGTTCGCCAGTCTGTTATTTAGGTGGAAAAATGATACTTCAGTTTTATTAGGATTTGGATTTAGCTTCCAGGCTCTAAAATAATCTGCGAGGACTGAAAGATCATCAGTGAGTGCCTGTTCTGTTTTCTTTATGTCATTATGTTGGTATGCTAAGGCAATATCATCCGCATAAATAAACTTTCTGGATAACGTTGTTGGGATGTCGGCAGAGTACACGTTGAACAACAAAGGAGCAAGTACTGAGCCCTGTGGAAGGCCGTTTTTAAGTTGCCTGAAAGAACTTTCCTCACGGCCAAGGCATACTTTTATAAGCCTGTCGCTAATCATTGAATTAAGAAGCCGCAGAAGGAAAGGGCAAGGAATTAGATTATAGAGCTTTACTAAAAGGCCTTTTCTCCAGACAGTGTCGTAAGCTGCAGTAAGGTCTATAAAGGCTGTAGAGGTTTTTGCTCTCCTTTCAAAACCATTCTCAATAAAAGTTGTTAGCGCAAGCACCTGGTCACAGCAGTTACGACCAGGTCTAAAGCCAGCTTGATCTATAGGAATGCTGGCATTGAGAATGGGAAATATTCTATTATAGATCAACCTCTCCAGCAGCTTATAACACACACTCAACAGGGCTATGGGCCTATAGCTCTCAATACGCTCTGGGTCTTTGTTGGGCTTCAAAACTGCGATTATTTTAGATCTTTTAAATGCTGCAGGCAGGTTACCTGTAGCCAGTATTTCGTTGAACACTGTAAGAAGCCAGTATTTAACTTTGATTCCTGAGTACTTTAGGAATTCTGGGAAGACATTATCGATACCGGCTGCCTTCCCAACTGACAGAGCGGAGATGGCCACTTCAATTTCATCAAGTTCAAATGCTCTCGATATTTCCAACGGAGCTTGCCGACTGCTTTTAAATTCGTTTAACTTGTAGTTAACCAGCTTGTCAGATGGGTGGCGAACTGACTTGGACAAAGCAACAATACGCTTTGCTATTGCACAGGGTTTCGGATGTGACAAAGAACTGTTCGTCGAAGGCTTGCCGGTGGAGAGCTTTCTCAAGAGGGACCAAGCTTTACGGCTACTATGGGTGAAGTTAAGGTTTTCCATAGTGTGTACCCACTTTTCTCTTCTTGCTTTGTCAAGAGATTGTAGCAGCCGATCAGCTGTTTCTGTGTTTCCCGGTGTCATTGAACTCACTGTAAAGGTCCTCACACTCTTGACTCCAACCTGGCACATAGCTCTTTCGAAATCCTCGTGGAATGCACAGTTTAGCAGTAGCCAGGACTAGCTTTGTGAACCGGTCATAGTTTCTTATCGTGGGAGGGATGAACCTGATGCCATCATCAAGTCTAGATGTAAAGGCTTTCCAATCAGCTTTGTTAAAATTCCAGCGAGGCCGAGGGAAGGATCTTACAAGAGGAATCTTGATTCCGACTGAAATAAGCACAGGCCTATGCTGAGAATGAGGAAAGGCACCAAGAACTTTCCTCCCAACTGCTAAAGGCTTAAGAGAGCGGGCACAAGAGCAAAAACATAGGTCTGGAGTATAACCATGACGCCAGCGGGCTGAATAAAAAGTGTGTGGGCGTCTTTGGCATCATGTATTAATATTAAGTTGTTATTTTCAGCCCAACTAGTTAAACTCGTACCATTGTCGTCATCCAATGAGTATCCCCACGAGCTGTGATGACTGTTAAAGTCCCCAATGTAAAGGACGGGGTGTCCAAATATGGGAAGTACTGTGTCAGACCATTGTCTATTAGGTGGTTTGTAGACATTTACTATAGTTGTTTCTGACACTTTCACCACCAGTACAAAAATATCGTCATCACAGCTCTTGTAAATCGGGGACACATCATCGATGCCCTGCCTAACATAAGTTGCCACTCCGTATTTTCTGTGGCCAATGGCTTCTACAAGTGTATATCCAGGGATATTGCCTCTTGCACAGGTGTTAGAATTCTCAATGTGAGTCTCCTGGAGTGCTAGGACATCGACGTTGTTCTTTATCATAATTTTGCTTAGGCACTCACATTTAGATCTGCTCAGACCCTCGGCGTTAAAATAACATATATTTAAAAGAGAGCCAATATTTAAAAAAATCAGTATTTGTTTGGCCCTGAGAAGGACCGTTTGTTTGGTCTTCGATAGCTGCCATAACTGGGAGATCACAAGAGTGACGGTCCAGCTACCAAGTTTTTAGCTACGGTAGACTACGGTAGCTGGATAGTTTTTATTGTATTAAGTGTATTGGATGTGTTATTTTTACTATCGTGTTAAGATTAACCGGCTTACCTTATGCTAGATTTATGGAAAATTTAAATATAATTTTAAACATTCAGATAAACTAATATTCAATGCAAAACCAATAAAGGAAATCAAAGAAGCATTGCTATATTCTAATTTTATAATTTTATTCTATGTTAGATGACTGAAAGATGTGGCATTAACTAAACACCATAATTGGTCATTGCACCTTTATATAGATACAGCCAAGGGTATATTACGCGTATTATTTTAATCAATATAAAGTGTATCACTTCAGATCACTTACGGGTTTAGATATCTACATGCTTTATTATAATCACGTATATTTCAATATCTATCAAACTCTTTTTTACAACAAAGAAGATACATGTTTGAAGATTGTTTATAACAAAGAGAAGATATCGTACATGATTCAACTTCTCCTCCAGATGTTAGAACTGGAAATATGGCGTCACGTGACAGAGCACACTAAATCAGTTCATCGATAAGTTCCATGCTTTACATAAAACCCACATTACCAACATCAACGTGGAAGAAAGGCTTGCCTTGTACGGACCTGCAGCAGCGGAACTACTTTACAATGCTAATGTTTCCTCTAACGTCCCTTGACAGACGATATTCTTACGCTATATTTATTGTAAGAGAAAATATTTATAACTTTATCATTTGTTTTATTCTTGTCACAATTATTGCAGTTGTGACGTATTGAATTGTTAGTTTTATTTATATTTTATTTCTCTACATTATAAAATTAGGTCTTCACTATTTACAATGTTAGAGTACGACACACTCCTTCTAATGTTTATAGCTCTTTTCATTCTAATAATTGCTTTCATATTTTGCTATGTCACATGTCAAAATTTCATAAGATCGTACTCAATTTTGTTTACGTATTTGTTTCTTCCGTTACTTTATCTCGTTTATTTAGAAATTTTTATGTTAAAAATAACGCCATTTTCCCTTTTTATATGGTTACCTATAAGACCAATTCAAGGGTATATTCATACAAATCACACTGATTGCTATGTATCATCCAACTCGATGTTTCTTGGAAATGAAGATTCGTACAGATTTCAAGCGTAGAGCTCAGTTCACTCTCAAAACATCCCATCAAAATACTGAAATGGCGAGTGTTCGGTCTCTTTAAATGTAAGCCTGGCGAATAAACTTTTGCAATATAAATTTTATTTTTCTCATTAAATAAACATTATTTTATAATTATGTAATTATGTTATCTTGATCTTTTATAATTAATGGGAATCAAGTAGTTTTGTTTAATAATTTACAGGTTCACATTTAACTAAACCACTTGTTGGCTCACTAGCTAGCTAAAAACCAATTTTACTATTCTTTCAATCTATAAATGTTTTAAGCCTATGTAAAATTTAAAACTAACAGTATTTATTTGGTTTTAAAATTTGAAATTGCACTTTGATTACATTTAAAATATGTTTTTATTAGGACTACCTTTTTAGACATGTTAGTAATGAAAGAAAATAACACGTTCCCTTCTTGCTTTAATTTAAATACATAGTTCAAAATCTGTGATTACTATTTTTTATACTTTTGGAGCATATTTGTGATTGAAGGTTCAGTCAGTTCTACCAAATAACAATCCCATGTACACGAGCATTAGAGCAGCCCGAACAAAAATAGTCCGATGATTGACCCCCCTCTACACCCCTCGCTATGCACTGTTGCCAGTTTTACGTGAATGAAAATTGCTCATTCGTCTCTACATCCATTGTAATATACGTAAATTTTATTGAATTCATCTGTTTGTAGGCAATATAAAAATGAAACAGATAGTATATGGCCATAGCTGGTGGTTATAAGAGATACTGGGTTATTTTGCGGTTTTCTATAATACAAGAATCGAATATAAAGGTATTTATTTAAAATAATATAACTACAACACCCAGAACTGTGTCAGAAAATATCGCTGACGATCCATAAATAAATAACATTTCCTGTTCCAAAGAATAAATTAATCCTTGTATCTCAGGAACTTCCGTTACTATGTTTATGTTCCATGTACCACAAAGGGAGCATGCATGGATTGATGGGAAACACCAGCTGTTGAGTGAACATGAATATTCAACCCTACTCCATCTTACTTGAGATTTTTGTCAAGTAATAAAAATGTATTAATGGATTTATTTTTCAGCACATGTATTACTATTATTAGTGTCTTAGCTTTATTAGAGTGATTTTTACAGTTTTTGAACAAAATAATTAATCTATATCTCTTTTGTACGTTATATAATTTCATTTATACTATTCCTCTTTTTTTGTTTCTCAACCA
This sequence comes from Homalodisca vitripennis, assembly GCF_021130785.1. Taxonomy (NCBI): domain Eukaryota; kingdom Metazoa; phylum Arthropoda; class Insecta; order Hemiptera; family Cicadellidae; genus Homalodisca; species Homalodisca vitripennis. The sequence continues at coordinate 95,757,330 of NC_060210.1, forward strand.
ATATTGAAATATTTATAAGCTATTTATAAAAGTGATAGAAATGAAAGCCACGTTTTAACTGTCATAATATTCCAGGAGCCGATAACTAATTTGAATTGTCTAAGCAACGATAATTATGGTGGAGGTTGAAATGGGAGGGTGCCAAAAGGTTAAAAATATTACATCTATGGTATGTAAAATATGTATATTTTATGTAAAAGGCCAAAACTACCATCAAACACATAAATAATTATTATCATCGTAAGGAAAAAAATTAAAGAGACAGTAAGTTGCCACTTTAAGCGTCTGCGTATGGTCAGTTGATGATGATTCAACATTTGTTAAAGTGCCTCACGATTGCTAAGTGTGGCAGGCTAAAATAATATGATTGTAGAAGGAATCAATATCATATTTTTTTAAACTCTTTTAATATCTTTCAAACTGTATTTACACCCAAACTATGGGGGGCTGACGCGTCATTTCAGCCTTGGGTGATATTTCTCTATCCCTTTCAAGAAAGTCCAGATTATATTTTCATAAAATTCCACTTGTTTCTCTGCTCTTGGACTAAATGGTTTTAATTTTCAACGTTTCATAACATTTCTTTAATACATTTTACACTTTGATGTAACTCTGAAGGGATTATTTGCCTTTGTTAATTATAAACTTGTTTATTAATATCTCAAATGCTCTTAAAGTATTATCGCAACTGCTCTTGATAATGAAACCCTTGTTAGTACATCTAGTCAAGTGCTGCTTAGTTTCCACCTTTCATCATCCCCTAGGGAAATTATGAACGATGTAATTATATACGCTATTTATTGATCTTTCATGGTAGAATAATGAAGTCAACTGTTACAAAATTAATACTTGTTCTATGAATGTGTTATTCACTTCAATGTTAATAAATGTCAACCAAAAGCAGTAAAATCAATCATTACACTCCGAAGGTATCTGTGAAACCGATAAAATACAACAGGTTTATGAACTAATAGAAAACTATTTGCGTTGTGTAATAACACAATAAGTTTCTCATGAAGTAAGTAAAGTAATGAAGTAAATCACTCCATAAAACTTCACATTGAAATAGTTTGGGCAGGCTCATAGATGCAATGCTCTCATTGTTCCGGTATTTGACGACGATAAACACCTATCATTAGAGTGGGTGACAAAAGTAAGTTAAGATTTAACCTGTAGACTTGTCATTTTGCTTGAAACTTTGTTTCTGTATAGACAACACTGTTTGATGACGGTGCATTGGTTTTGGCTGAGCGTCAACATCTTATAAATAACAAAAATAGCAACAAGGGAAAAGCGCAGATTAAATGAATTTATGAATCAAATTGATACAATTGTATAATATTTTAACATGTGACATCAAGCCTAGTAGCACGTTAGCCTAATGAAATGAGCAATAGATTTGAAATTTTACATGCAACCTCAGCAACGCCGTGACGCGTAACAGCCGTGGAGTGGCATACTCCTTATGGCGTATAATCTCACTTACATCGCTTAGCCACCTTATCCTTTACTCTGATTCCTTCATTCCTACATGCGTGTAAGGTAGAGTAGGTAAATGTTCTAAAAGTTTGCAAATATTGACTAGGTATGAGTTCTCCATACCATATAGACGAAAGACAATATTCATCAATAACTGTGACAATATGTAGTGAAATATGGTAGTGCCATAAAGTGCCTAGTAACAGGCTTCGCTGAGTTTTATACAACATTTTCAATCTATAGCTCATATAGTTTTCGATTTGATGAGTTATTAATATAATATAATATTCTATAATAAAGGCTTGCAGTAAAATTTGTATCTTGCAAATAATCAATAACATTACTATTTTTAAATTAAACAACACTTATATGAGAATGTATAAAATATTCAACCAAAAGTTGCAGCTTTCCTCCCAAAATTCAAAATTGATAGTAATTATTATAGTTCATTAGTACAGTTTAATTTTTAGGTAGTATGTTGTGGACTAATGTAGAATTACTGTCCTATATAAATTATCCTCTTACTTTACAGCCCAGATTTTTAAAATTCTAAAATCGTAATAGGTATGCAGACTGTTTTAGTTTGAGAGCCGGCTCCATTGGCTCCCCATCTTCTTTGTAATTCCATAAGATCAACGTAAAACTTCAATCACGTTTATGCCTGTAAATTTATCAATGGAATTGCGGTAAATGTATCGTTCTAAAAATGTTATTAATACACGTAAAAACTTTTTAGTATTTTTGTATTGATATCGGTCACTCTGAAATGGTTTCTGCATTTATCGTTGAAATATTTAAAAAAATAAATAAAGTTTGAATAGGTATTGGTTTATCTTTAAAATGAAACGTCCACCAATGCATTCACGATGTAAAACAAGGGGATATAAATGATTAATTTTTAATATTGTTTTTAGGAGAAAATCTAGCTTGAAGTCATGCTTAATTATTTACTAAAATTTAGCATGCTTGGTTGGAAAAAATATTTATTACAACATTTATTCTTCATTTAACTCTGTACCTCGAATCACTCAATTAAACTTTTCTTATTATTAAGAATGAAACGTGAAAGAGGTTGTTCATATCAATGGAGAGTAGGTTTAGTTTGCCTCTTTTAAATCCCAGGCTCTTACATCAAGTGCTTAAAATAATATTTTATACATACAAAAAATAAGTATAAAGAAACCTTTATACGAGATAAATGGTCCAACATTACCGATTCAAATAATCCAATTCTACTGTATTTACATTCAAACTCTAAACACAGGGTTAATACATTTAAAACTAATTTTAATAACAATTTCTGAAGTTATAAAGAGAAATAAATAATATTTGTCTTATACCTCAGACAAGAGCGCTGCTGTTAAATGTGACAAGGGTTTGACAATGGCTTACAAAAGCGGAATACAGCTATAGTGTTCTGAGAATTAATTATTGATGTCGAGTCTTTGCTCAGTTCATCCGGTTTTGCAGAGCTTTAAATATTTTACGAGGATGTAGAACCGCGTTTAAACTACACTTACTGATATGAAATAGATATTCCAATACATCCAAGGCAGGAGCCAAGAGGCACTTTGAAATGTATGTGCCACAACCTGCTTTTATGCTTCAATCAATCATATAATTTCCTCTGACACAGAAATCAACAATCAACCGTGGTATTTATGTGAAAGTCAAAATGGGAGCTGGGGTATGAAAAGGGTTAAATTAACTTAAAAAAATAATAATTGTTTATCACCCTCAGATCATACCTTTCTAGCTTCATACGTTATAAAACATGAGCGCCAGATGACTATATAATACATACCCTCAAATCATGATGTTGGGAAACACGGATGTGCTCTTGTGTATGGTGCGAGTGGAGGCGAGGTAACGTCAGTCAGTTAGCAGATCAGGATGTTCCACCGCGCATCCCGTGTATATCAACACTTGGTCTAGGCCATTTAGCATAATGTTTTCTGTTTAGTTCTCTCGATTCAATAAAAAAATCTATGTTACTTTTGAATTCAAAACAAAATGTCTCAGTTAAGTGGATTATTGTTTACTTTGCATAATTTCGACAGCTTACAAAATAAACTATTGCAAGGTTCCTCAAATATTAAACTTTAACAAAGCAAAAAAATTAAGGGATGTCGGAGAACATATACGTAAGATAAATATCACAAGATCCAGGATTTGCTCAGTTACGAAATATTATTTCGTTATTGCAATAAAAGATTTTGAATTAATGTCATATAAATAAGCGGACAGGTTTTAATCAATTAAAAGTATGTTGGATTAGCAGCAGTTATACCTTTTTGTAGTATTGGACTCTTCAGATTACATATATGTATTTATTGATTTCCAGTTGTATTGATATACTAAAACTTAATTCCTCCAAGAAGATATCGCTAAAAAAATTTAAATATGAGATTTAACTTATTTTTATATGATATAATCTTACATATTATATTTTAAATGAAAAAAAAAATATAATTGTAATATCAAAACATTATGAGTTAAAATACTTCTGTCTACTGTGAACAGGAATGTTTTTAATATACATTTAGTTTTAACTAAATTTTGAGTTGTCTGGATTATTGCTTACTTTGCATAATTCCTACAGCTTAGAATATAAACTATTGAAAATATTAACCGTTAAGTTTAATTTTAATGTATAAAATAATTTTCTAAAAATTTTAATATTAAAAACAGAACTGAATGTAATAAAAACAATAAAAACGGCTGGAATACTACAGCAATCCTGCGAAAAGCAGAACGGAGTATTGCACTGAGGAGATAGCGTGTCATTGCTGACTGGGTGACGTCATGTGCGCAGCTGACCAGTTTTCGTCCAGCGTACAAACACGCCCTTGGAACCTTACATCATGTCCTTAAAGTGACAACGTTTATACTTTTAATATAGTTTTCTCACGACTATATAACTATTATTTATGTGTCTGATAATCCGTGTTAAGTGTATCATTGTAGGAAAAATGTAATCTAAAAAATTGATATATTGTCATATTTTATCCATTTTGATAATGGGTGAATGTCTAACCGCATCAAAACTAATGTGGCTGAGAATCAATATTTTTCTAAGAAACGTTTCTTTGTTGATTTCAAGAAAACTCAGGTTGTGCGCGAAAACACAATGCATATTGGATCTCAGCTTCTAGACTCAAAACACTGCATTTTGTAGATATTGTTCGATGATTGGATTACTATTTCTAAGAAAATACTTTCGATTGAATGCGCTGACCATATAAACGAATGTATTAAAATATAGGTTTTATGTTCTGTATATCGTATGGAAACTAAACTTGTAATTCCCTACACACATGGTTTGGATTACAGTGATGAAATTTGCATCGGATACCTCTCTTATACTAAATATAATTTTATTAGTTTTAAATTTAAGGGCGTTTTAGAACTATTAAATAATCACACAATATTTGTTGATTGGTTGTTAAAGCAATAAATTGAGTTACACTTTAATGGAAGATGTATTAAATTAAATCTGAAGAAAATCCTATTAAATTTTATCAGTATTGAAGTAAATTTTATGAAGTATTTCCAACAAATTCTTCAGTAGTATTGCTGAATTATTATTTTTATATTATTGTCTTTTATATTTTTGAACTTTTATCTTTGACTATGTAATATACTATAATGTGTCATACAATTCTAAAATACGTTTGCACTTCCAGACTACACACTTCAGGAACAAACAGAAACAGAAATAATTGTTAAAAACTACCCAGTAGTATGAATTATACTTGTATTGTTTTAATAAAACCAAAGAAACCCTAAAAATATAATATTAAGTTCAATAAAAATAGTCTTATTTCTTTTTAAAATGTATACACATTTCATCAATGTATAAAATATTAAAAATTAGGAATTTTATGTGTGCAAAAGTTCATACAGAATTTATTGAATTAGGAGTATCATGTGTTAAATGAAATATATTTTTACTAGTAAAGGGTGTTATAATTAGAAATAGTTTTATATTTAACACCAGAATTAAACTTAGATTTGGAAACTATACTAAGTATAACAACCCAAAGTATCAAAATAGTAACAAATAAAATAGTAAACTTATCCTACCGTTTATATCTAGTAAGAAACTTTTTAAATAAATAAGCTGCCTATAGTACTCATAATAGTGCTACACATCTCAAAACAAATTATGATCCTTATTAAAAACATTTTTAATCAACTAAAACGATATTATACATTTAAATAATCTTCCTTTAAACCGATAGAAATGAATTATTATCCAATGCCAAAGAAATTAATGCAAAACGTATTCTCTAGTTAAAAAACATCCTGCATCCTGTGCTGTAATAATTGTATGCATTTATATATACATAAAGTGTAAATAGTTAAGACAAAAGATACAGTACTACAAATTTAGAATAGTAATTAATAATGACGGATTAAATTTCATTTTATAACGTCATACTGTGCTGTAATATTTGTATTCATTTACATATACATAATATATAAAATAATATACACAAAGTATTACCGGTAATATAAATTCAGAAGGTTAATAATCTCTAACGAAAATGTATATTCCATTATCTCTTAAAGTAAAGGTTACTGCAGTAAGAGGAAAGTAATGGATAAGTAAATATAGGTCAAGACTATAATTAAAGTGGAGAAAGAACAAGAGCTGAGATAGCAGTAGATTACTCCCTGGAGTTTGACTCAAGTCTAAGTTATGTGGTACTGGGAGAGGTTAGGCCCTCCCGGGAGAATTAGTATTACAATATTGAATTCACTGCAATAAAGCACGAAGAGTGATTTGAATGAAAGAATAATTAACCAAAAACACTATTAAAAATAGGTTTCTAACAAGTTTTTGTTCAAATAAAATTTATAAGCCATGAAAATCAACAAAATAAATATTAAAATGCTATAAATTATCAAAGCAATTTACATTTTATATGTTTTTAACATAAAAATATGTCTATGTGATAGTAATCTTAAAATATCAAATTAAAGATACATGGTATACCAACTATTAGTTGGCTTGCTAATTGCCGTGTATAGTTTTCAAAAAATTGCAAACTAAAATAATTGTACTTTTTGAACTGTTTTAGAGCTATCAAAAGTATAATAGCAACCGTCTGAGATACGGTAGTGCTTCGGGCATGCTAACTAAGGAACTGACGTTGATTGTAATTGACGTCAGACGTTTAATCAACAGTAATGACGTTCCATATTTCGCGGTTTAGGATAACTTTGATTAATTACTATTCCAGTGTCGGTACTAATTTGCCTCACATTGAGGATAATAGTATTGATTAATCTTAGTTCTTTTGGGTAAATAACAGCTTTTTGATATAAAAATGTACTCGATGCAGAAAGCGAATAATTGAAAATAAATGTATTGCTTTGTAGATTATATGTTGATACAGTCCAAGCTTTGTAATCACTATTGGCTGAGCGTTAGCAAATCTATCAATCGAGGGGCAGGAAAATCTTTATTCTTTATTTTTAATTAAATGTGTCTGTCTCCCTGCATTATATTTCAAAACGAACCTATACATGAATATTTGCTTTAAGCTTTATTTATATATAATAGGCAACACAAAGTTCCATGATGGTTATTGTAAACTCATGAGATTTGGCTGAGCATTAGTAAATAGTTTTACATTGGTCCATGTAATGGCTAACCATGTTGGCAATGAAAAAATATCAGAATAAATAAGTTTATAAACAAACTGATTAAAACCATTTGAGATTTGAGATTTTAAGATGTAGCATTTATGTTCATTAAGTAAAAACTTAAAATATTAGAGTGGAAAGGCAATGTTTAAATTCGGTGACAGTATTTTACTTTATCGCTCTCTTGCGCTATAGTACCCTCTCTATGATCTTAAACACTATTATGAAACATATTTTAGTAAACGAAAATGTAAATGTATTATGTGGCAAGATATCTAAAAAATTGTATCTGTTAGCTTTATATATTTTACGACATTTGACTTTTGTATAGACAATAATGAGTTCTATGAATTTGGACCGTTCTCATTGAAGCATATTACTAAGTAGACTGACAAAATTTCTATCTACTAATTTGTTGCCTGATAATCTGGCCGCTTTATACTATTTGGGACCAAGCTACATGCCATTCATCCAGGTAAATTGAAAAGAAAAAAAGCATAAAAGTCCAGAATTCCACAGATACTTTGATGGACTGACAAAGTCTGATTGATTGCTCAGCTTCTCCCACCAGTACGTGATGAACGAAACTCGATATCGGTCTGTCTGTAGAAACAATAAACATCGAACTTGTTGACCTAGAGAGTTAACATTTGTGTTGAAAGTAGGCCTATACTACTTCTACTTTGAAATTGGTAAACATTGGCTCTTTCGGGTTTCCAATATCTATGTATAAAAAAATGAGTCAGGTTACATTGGTCTTACGAGTAACCGTCTAGGCAACAAGAAAAACGCAAAATAAACTTATTATTAAACAAAAGTATATGATGAAAGTTAGTTAAGTATATTACTCATTTTAGTAACTTATCAACACAAGTTATTAGAATGGGTTGGTTGATTTTATAGAAAGCTTAAACTCCTAACGTAACCTGCAATCCCATTTTTACAGCAATCTAAATGATGTAGGGAATTCTACCCTATGTTGTAATTGCTGATGGCAAATGGACTGGATTAAAGATGAATAGTAATTTTATCAAAACATAATTGTGAGAAACAATTTCAAGTATATTACTCTTATACGAGTATACTCGTATTTATGCGCAAAAATAAACTTTTACCATTAGGTAACATTATTAAATTCCCATAGAAAATTCTGCTTCCATAAACTAGTGCGGTTCTTGGACTGTTAAAGTGCATTTTCTACAGATATCGCGAAGTAAAAAAGCCATATTAGTTTACATATTAACATTAAAGAGATATTTTCATAAATTGACCAATTGAACTTTTTATGAATATTGATTTTGCAGCGATGAACCTAAAATACTACTTATACTCTTAGTTAGTGTGTGGTTTAAAAGATATTGAAAATGAATAGGTCAGCCTCTTCGTTAAATTGAGGCCGGCAATATGCAGAACATCAACTTAGTATTTAATATTTAACATAATTACGGGAACATTTTCAAAACCATTTAATAATCCACATCTATAGTATATCAAAATATTTGTGCCCAGTGTCATGGGCCAAAGCCTTATAGTTTTTGATAAAAAATGACCAGTCAGTCAGTAACAGGTATTTGGCTACACATAATATTTAGATAATTACACAACACCCAGAACTTACATTTATGAGGAATCGAAAAGAAATGTTAGTAGGAAATTAGTTAGAGTTATAATACATAATTTCCGCAACGCCACGAGACCCTTTCTTGTTAACACAAAGAAAACCAAACTACGTATGCCCTCCCCAACTCATAAATTTTCTAGTTCAATATCTTTTCCTGTTGCAATAATTAAATTAAACATTTACTAACCTGTTTGGCAACCAACTATTAATACCTTTTAACAATATCTAGACATGATTTTACGAAGAAAGCATTTTGTAGAACGTTTTTAGAACCGGATACAGCGGTAATTGAAAGTGCTTATATTTATTCAATGATACGAGCGGAGACACGCTTAGTTGTTACTTCCTTCTCGTTGTGTATGAATGTTTAAAAGAGTTTTTGCTGAATTGCCACTTTCTGTATGTAGAGTGTGAAATCTGAATATTTAAACGTTTTACACCCGGTTACGGGACCGGTGTTATAAAGTAGGAGTAAGAATGCACAGTATTCTTGCTTAATATCTTGATTAGATGTACGGATCTTCCAAGCAGTAAATTTCTCCTTCCTTAGATTTAAGCCTTTTAAAACTGGCAAGGTTATTTTATTATACAGTTATGTTTCTGTGAGTAAATCCACAGGTGAGGGAGATGCACAAATCTTATAAGGATAACAAGATTACTCTTAGTAAACGGGGTTGACGGAGCGCCTGAGTGAATTGTGCAGGAAACGTTCATTACTGAGCTCTCTGCCAGCCTTCATCCTTGGGAACTACTGATACAGTTTACTCCTTAATTCTTAGTCCTTATTGGTTGTTTCCATTGGAAATATCCTGGTTACTACAGTGAAGTTTACTTATTTTGGTATATACTAAGCACCTGTTGAAACATATTTTTTTAATATACCATATATGTGTAAGAAGTGTAAATGATAACTGCTGAAGAGAAATACAGGTTTACAGTTATTTAATATTTATTTACTGTGTTTTCTGTGATGAAACTAGTTTAAGGTAGTTATGACTTCAATCAAATGTTTATTTTACGTTAAGAATGGGCACTAATGAAAACCTTCTCTAATAAGACTCTAATAAGTATTTAAGCATCCCAGATCAGTGATGAGGATTACAAGAAATGTCCGTCTCGTTGCATCGTGTTCCTATTTTTGATCACCGCCTGCAAAGGAACCTGGGTTAAGTGAAATTAGTCGTAGAGAACCTTTGCGCATGTTTCTGTAGTGAAGTATTTTCAGGAAGGGCGTAATCTGTCGAGATCCCATGTCACATCCGTGAGGAGATATGACGGGCTTTATATCTCAGTCATATTCTGAGCATTTAACACTAAGGGAGCTCTATCCAATTCAACATCCTCTACAGTAAGTTAAACCTTATCGAACTCCACATTTACCGCACTAACTCAACATTTTGGCGTTAGTGATTTCCACTTCTAGATATCCATGAGATTGTCTAGGTTCTGTATATTTTAACGACACAGATTGGTTTTCGTTATATCGTTGTCGCTTCAACTGGAAGGGATAATCCAGACATGTGTGAATCCTCCTGAAGATCTATTTACATTAGGAGTGGAAATTGATGAACACTACAGAAGTGTAATCAGGACCTTCGTTCGATATGGCTCTGTAGTAACTTTTTGGTTACTGAATGGAATCTCCTAGTCCACAGCATAATGAGTTTAAATACTCGTTTGTGTAATTTACTTTCATTTCATAATATTTCTCACATAATGTGACTATTTACAGGACGTTCAGAAAGTATAACATGGGGACTCTCATCTGGATATATGTTTGTCCTGTGAGCTAGACTTTATAATCATCATTGGACTATGTGTTCAATATGAGTAACTAGTTACTTCCTTATGTTTTGTTTTATGCTGTCGATTTATAAACAGACAATATAACTATTATTTTTCTTGCACTCTTCCTTCATTCAAACATCTTCCATTCAAATGTCCCAATAACAAAACTGTGTCGAAATATACATTTTGCCCAGCATAATTTCAAAACAAAAACCTTAATTTATGAATTGTTTGGGTTTATTCATTAAAAATTAAAATCTAATCACATAATGAAGGGATCGGTGGATTTTTAATACGTAAATTAGCAATGATAACTAATTCTTTCGGTATTTGATCCCTGCACCGGATTTATCTAACTAAATTGATTTAAAACATTTATGTTTAAAATAATAATTCCATTAAAAGTTTTTTAATACCAAATAAAGTCTTATTATTATTCAATCCTTTATTGTAAATTCTTAATAATGAAAATAAATCATTAATGGAACTAAAGGGAACAAGACTAATTATAAATATATTATTTATGTCAATTTTATTTAATAATTTAATAGGGCTGCTTCCATACATCTTCACCTCATCATCTCATTTAATATTTTATTTGTATTATTATGCTAGCTTTACCTTTAGAGTTTTAATAATAATTTTAGTATGAATTAAAAAAACTAATCATATATTTATTCATCTAACACCCACAAGTACCCCTGGAAATAATGCAATAAATTATTATATAATTATAATATTATTAATCATTTTCTTGATTTTAATAATACTTGAAATTGCAGTGGCAATAATCAAATTTGCTAAATAATAAAACAATCATATGTGTTTAATTTAATTTTTAATTAATTAATAAAAATGTATTCTAGACCAACTAAACGAACAATCAACCGTTTATTTTAGTAGATCCTTGACTTGTTGTAGAGTTAAGTGGAGTAAAAACTATTATTTCTGGCATAGTATTATGATTCCACATATTTAGTATAATATTGTTTATCCTAGGAATTGTAATTGTAATTTTAACTATAAGTTAATGATGACGTGATGTAACCTGAGAAGCAACATTCTAATAATTACATACTAATAAAGTTACACTAAGAATAAAGTGAGGTATATTATTTATTATTTCTGAAGTATTCTTTTTCCTCAATTCTTTGATCATTCTTTCATAAAAAAACTATCTCCAACAATTGAAATTGATTTCCAATGACCACCAGCTGGTATTAAACATTTAAACCAATAAAAATTCTATTATTAAATAAAATAATTCTACTCTCTTTAGGTATTAGAATAACTTGAGCACAAAATGCACTGATTAATAAAAACCCAAAAACAAAAAAAGTCAAGATTAATTATAATTGCACTTTAAGATTTATATTTACTGATTTACAAACTTATAAATATATCGAAAGTCCTTTTAGTATTTAAGATTCCGTTTATGGAAGTATTGGCTACTATAGATTCCAAACATGTAATTAACGGGGTAATTTTTATTATTGTATCAGTCATTCGAATATTACAAATTACATATTCAAGAACTCGCCGTGTAAGGTTTAAAGCGTCTGCTTGATATTGGCATTTTTTTATGTTGTTTGATAGTTCTTATACATTAAAAAGTATATCAAACCTCCAACTTGAAGCTTCATTAGTTTAAATGAATAATAAATGTAACTATTATTTTTAATATTAATTTAATACAAATAATAATAACCAATAATAATACATTGCATATTAAAAATCAATTCAATTTGAATGTGGATTTAATTCGATTTCATATATACAATTATCCATGTCAATTAATTTCTTTTTAATCGTAGTTTAATTTTTGATATTGAAATTATTTTATTAATCTTAACGATATATAATCTAAACATAATTATATGACTACTTACTTAAATATTATTGATTATTATTTTAATAATTGGACCGTCCCATGAATGGTATCATGGGATATTATCCTGAGTTCAATTGTATTGCAATTGTATTGTATTTATTTATAATATTTAATTTGCGTTCAAAAGGTGCTTATTAAGCTAATCTTAACATAGAAGTGAGAACATTATATTTAGTTTCGACCTAAAAATTTAGGAACCAATTTCATGTTTTAGTTAAAGTCAACGCAGAGGCACCTTATTGTTAATAAGATTATTGAATTAATTGTAAGTAAAAGTAGATAAAAAAGACTTTTCTTAAGGGGTAGTTCCATTTACCTCTTATCCATGTACTTGAATAAAACACTTTATTTTCATAAAAAAAGAATTAAATACCTATAGACTGTTACTAGTAATACATATTCGCTTTAATAACTTCAATATCAAACTCTTAATAGTAAATTAAATTAATAATAAAATTTTAAAACGTTATTGAAAAATATTTATGTTATTTTTAGAATAAAATTTAATAACATTTTATAGATTAACTAAATATAAGGAATTCCTATAGGGCCATAGTAATAATATTTAAGAATTAGACTTTATATAAAAATTTAAATAACCTGATACAAATCTTATATTAACATTAAGTAAATAGTATTTTATGTTAAAGTAATAATTTAACTTACATGATTCCTTCCATAATCTAATGCTCATTAATACTAAGGACAACAAAGTTAATTTAAGTTTTATAGGTATTAAACTGTAATATAAATCAAAATATATTAATCATAATATACTACATCTAGTGAAGATTGAAAATAAATTTCAAGTAAAAATATATTCATACAATATTACTCTAATGAACTAATTATTATGAATTATTCTAATAATAAAATAATAAAAAAATATAAAAAGATGTTAAAATTAACGAAAGTAATCAAAAACTAGATAATCAAATCGATTACTTAATATACATTCATTAATTATATCCTGAGAATAAAATGAGATAAGAATGGAATACTGCGTAAAGTTAAATTAGCTATGTTAAAGAAGTAATAAAGAGACTGACCCTATTAATTATCGCTTTTACTTCCTTTGCTTGACATCTATTAACATTGAAATGGATAACACGTACATAGAAGAAATAGTAATTCGGTAACACCTGACTTCATTATTCTACCATGAAAGATCATTGCAGAACGTATATTATTACATCGGCAAGTTTAGACTACTAATGCGCACATAAATTCATAATTTCCCTCGAGGATAGTGCAACGTGGAAACTAAGCAGCACTTGACTAGATGTACATAACCGGGTTTCATTATCAGGAGTAGTTGTGATAATACTGTAAGGATGTTTGAGATATTAATAAACAAGTTTAGTATTGACAATAAATTAGGAAGACATGATTCGTTAGCCCCGATAATTTTGGTGTAAATGAATTTTGAAGGGGAATACAAGGTAGAAAATATGAAAATGATTCTTTATCAGATCATATTTTTCTTAGCCTGCCACACTTGGAAGCAATCGTCAGGCACTTTAACAAAATTGATGAATCTTAGTCAACTGACCATATGCAGACGCTTAAAGTATCTACTTAGAGTCTCTTTAACTATTTACCTTACGATGATAATAATTATTTATGTGTTTGATGGTAGTTTTTATTTTTAAAAACATAGAAAAAAGATAATCTGAGGAAAAAGTATCTTTTAATATTTGTACCCCTTTGGCACCCTTCCATTTCAACCTCCACCATAATTATCGCGGCTTAGACAATACAAATTAGCTATCGGCTCCTGGAATATTATGACAGTTAAAACGTGGCTTTCCTGTCTATTAATCAGTATGATTGATAAATATTTCAAAATTGATTGAAAAACAAAAAAGGAAGAACTGCAGAAATAGAGTAATATAACGTACAGGAAATATATAATATGAATTATATAGTGCAAAAATATAAAAAAGTAACACTAATAAAACTATATTAATGGTAATAATAATGTATGTGCTGTAAAATAAGTCCATTAACCGACTTTTATTACTTAACACATATCTATGGATGGAGCAAGGTTGAATATTCATGTTCTCACATCTGTTGCCCATGCTTGGGGCTCCGTGTGTAGTACACGGAGCATACGCCTACAATACGTCTATTTCTACTTTGGTATTATTGTATCTATGACAATGCGAGTTCATTGGAAACCTAGTGATAATAAGGAAATTGAATATAAAATGTTATATTCTTTTGTATTGTGATTTCATATGACTTGTATTTATATTATTGCCTCACGAAATAATCTAATGACATTAGGTGTGGTGTTACCATCATAACCACCAGCTGTAACCGCTATGGCCATATACTATCGGTTTGATTTTTATATTACCTACTTGAAAAAGAATGGAATTTGGTTATAGAAACCGTGAAATAATATTTTAGAGGCTCGATTAAGAAGGACCACTTCACACTAGGCAGTGAAGACGCCGAACACACTGATTTTAACAAGAGTTCACTAGGTTACACATAATGAGTTTATGAACAGTGCATATTCAAATAAAGTGTATAAAATAAACAGTTACTCTTTATTTTCATGAGAGATACCTAACCGTAGTCTGCTGTTGTGGAGGGCCAGTTGTGATCAGTAAGTGTGGAAATAGGCTGCTGTCTTGTAGGCAGGCGTGAAGACGAAAGATGTCCTTCACGGATTCACTCACGCACAATACGACCGCAAACGAATAGTTCATAACACTGTGGCCAGTCCTGTAGAGCACGGTAGACGCGGGTGTCCGGGAGCAGAGACGTTCTGGTAGAGATTGCAATCCAGAGCACTGACTTTAATGTTAATGTAAATGTACAACAAATAGAATAAACTAATATTTAAATAAGAGAGTAACACATGGGGGAGAGAGTAAGTATGGTAAACAGTGGCTAGAGAGTACATAAGTGCCCCAGGCGGGATCGAGAGTATAACGAGCAAGCGTGCCTACGCTTGCAAGGTGGGCAATTGATAAGTCAACCGTTGTGAATTGGTTGGTGAGTTTACAGTAAACAGCTGATTCGGGAAACAATGGTTTCATTGGTCTGTCACTGTACGTGAATATTTTTAATCCAGTAAAGGAATGGTATTGTAGGCACTAGGCCGCAGGAAAGAGATATAGAATTAATGTAGTATATACAGTTTAGTAAATAAAGGCAAATATAGAGTAATAAGTTGCACAAAAAAAATATATACATAATTATTATTCAATAAAAGTTGCCTTTTCATATTAGGCAATAAAAAACAAGTTATTTAATGCAATAAATACTTAACATACCGGCCGCCTTGAATCACCTTGGGATTCAATGAGAGAAAGAGCAACATAGGCTCAAAGGTTATAGGCGGTGGTAGAGAGACAGTTAATTAATTGTAGAGGTGAGGTAAGAGAAACAACCTTCACTGCTGGACGAGTGAGAGTTCCACTTGAGGTCTTGAGATGTACCACTCGAACTGTACCATCTTGTCCTGGAGTGACATCAGTGAACCCGTGCAAGGGGCCAATAGAGAGCGGGAGTATCCTGATGCACCAGGACGAGGTCTCCAGGTTGGAGGTTTGCGGGAAGGAGTGCTCCACTTGAGGCGTTGCTGAAGAGTCTGGAGATATTCTCGCTGCCAACGCTTCCAGATACGTTGGTGCAGCGCTTGAACCAGCTGCCAGTGAGAAAGGCAAGTTCGTGGGCATGTCCAGCAAGTTCTCTTCAGGCACGGAAACCAGAGGAGAGCCGATCAAGAAGTGTCCAGGCGTCAGTGGGAGAAGGTCGTTGGGATCACTGGAGAGAGCGGTGAGCGGGCGGGAGTTGAGCATCGCTTCAACCTGACTTGTGAGCGTCATGAATTGAGACAAAGTTAGTATGTGGAGTCCCATGACACGTTTTAAATGGTGTTTAGCACTCTTGATGGCACTTTCCCAAATTCCACCTTGATGGGGAGCAGCAGGAGGGTTGAAGTGGAATCGAATTGAAACGGTCAGCAGCAAAGTCTTGGACTTTGCGCTGGTCAGCCGTGAGGATTTTGTGTAGGGCATTTTTAGCACCTACGAAGTTTGTGCCACAGTCACTATAAAGGTCTGTGCTCAGGCCACGACGAGAAACGAAGCGAGTGAGAAGCACCAAGGAAAGC
Organism: Homalodisca vitripennis; assembly: GCF_021130785.1. Taxonomy (NCBI): domain Eukaryota; kingdom Metazoa; phylum Arthropoda; class Insecta; order Hemiptera; family Cicadellidae; genus Homalodisca; species Homalodisca vitripennis. The sequence continues at coordinate 95,773,899 of NC_060210.1, forward strand.
TTCGGTGGACAGATCCGTCACCACCTCAATGTGAACGGCCTTCGTAACCATACAAACAAAAATACAAATATAGGCCTTAATAATGCGGACAGAGCGTAAATTATGGACCTTGAGCGAAAAGGGGCCACCATAGTCCATGCCGGTGGAGAGAAAAGCTCGGGCTGGAGTAATGCGAGCTTTGGGGAGGTCGCCCATGAGAGGGGCGTTATTTTTAGGCCGATTCTTAAAACATGTGAGGCATCTAAAAATGCGAGATCTTACCACGCTGCGTGCAGAGAGGATCCAGACTTGCTGGGAGAGCAGAGAGAGAGAGTAAGCTGCGCGCCAGCGTGGAGATGTTTGACATGGACATGGTCAATGAGGAGGTCCACGACAGGGTGCTTCTTGGGCAGGATGCACGGGTGAGACACGTTTCGGCGGGAGGTCAGCGTGGCGCAGTCTGCCGCCGACGCGGAGAAGTCCATCCGGACCCTGGAATGGGGCGAGGCGTTGAAGTCTGGTAGAACACGTCTTTCGGTCCCCGCAGTAGAGCTAGATCTTCAGTGAAAGCTTCCTCTTGCACGGTCTTGAAAATTCGCAGCTGGGCGGAGTCCCGTTCTGTCTTGGAGAGAGGTCCGAAGTGGCGGTTTGGTGAACGACAGTTGTGGATAAAACGCAAGACGTAGGCCATCACGTGCAACAATTTCCTCCAGGAAGAGTACTGGACGAGGAGGTCCCACGTAGACGGTGCTGTGGCCAAGGCAATGACAGGAGTGGAATGCTTCAGCTCCCCTAGCTCCTCCAGAGAGACCGAGTCCAGGCTGGAATCAGGATCTGGCCAGGCCGAGGAGGGGAGACGCAACCAGTCGGGTCCATGCCACCAAAAGGGGATGATCCACCAATTGAGAGGGAAGGATCCCACGGGAGGCGCAGTCAGCAGGATTAGAAGCACTGGGTATGTAGCGCCAGCACTCCACAGAAACAAGCTCTTGAGTTTGCGCCACACGATTAGCCACATAGGTTTTTGAGGCGATAAGAAGGTGTTTTGATCCACGCGAGGGTCACAGTAGAGTCGCACCAGCAAACAATAGAACCAAACTTGCGGGTGGGAGCTAATTGAGTAACACAATATTTCACAAGTTGGGCCAGGAGATGAGCTGCGCATAGCTCCAGTCGGGGCAGCGTCACTCTTTTGAGAGGAGCGACGCGAGTTTTAGCCATGACTTGACTTACGTGCACCGTGTCATTGGAGGTAGAGCGGATGTAGACTACAGCAGCATAGCCCTAGTTCTGAGGCGTCAGAGAAACCGTGCAAGTCCCCAGTGAGTAGCAGCAGAGTAGGGGATAGCACGAGGAATTGTAATAGTAGCAACGTGCTTAAGTTCAAATAAAAAGGCGTGCCATTTTTTGGTATATTTCTGGAGGGAGCGAATCATCCCAATCTATGCCAGAAATCCATACGAGTTGCATGATATTTTTTGCGAGCATTATGCAAGGCGCCAAAAAACCACAGGGGTCATAGACTTGAGAAATGAGACTTAACACTTTACGCTTAGTGGGGTTTTCACAAGAAAAATTAAAATTAAACGTAAAAGTGTCAGTCAGAGGGGTCCATTTTAGGCCCAAAATAGAGAAATGAGGCTCCTGAGAGGGTTGCAGAAAAACTGGGATTTCCCGATGATCTTCAGGAAGGTGTTGCAGAAGTCTCGGAGAGTTCGAGACCCACTTCCGAGCTCAAAGCCACCGAGCCGAAGGAGTTTGATGAGTTGATCTTGAAGTTCAGCGGCGAGTTCTTCAGTCTCAGCTCCGCAGATCAGGTCGTCGACGTAGCTCTGGTGTTTGAGAATCTCAGCAGCATGGGGGTAGCGGTGACCTTCGTCTTCTGCCAATTGATGTAGCGTTTTGATGGCCAAGTAGGGTGAACAGTTCAGGCCGTAGGTAACTGTCGTGAGCTTGAACGTGGACATCAAGTCGGTGGGGGTGATCACGCCATAAGATCAGTTGGAAATGTTTGATCGTCAGGATGCACCTTGATTTGGCGGTACATCTGTCTGATGTCACAAGATAACACTACGTTCTGAAGGCGGGAAGCGCAGAAGAATGTCACAAATATATATTTTGCAGTTTAGGTCCGGTCAACAGAGTGTCGTTGAGAGAGAGTCCGGAACTGGTTTTGGCACTGGCGTCAAAAACGACGCGTAGTTTGGTGGTGCTACTTTGTGCCTTAAAAAACACCGTGGTGTGGCAGAAAGTAGTGGGGAGTGCTTAAGTCAGGAGTAGGGCAGCCCTGCATATGGCCTAGAGAGAGATATTCATGTATAAAATCAGAATATAAATTATAATACTCCACATTAGTGGGAGCGTGGAGCTTGCGCTCGAGTGAATAGAGTCTACTTTCAGCATGAACTTTGGAATTTCCCAGATGAGTACTGGTGTTCTTGAAAGGGAGGCGGACCATATACCGACCCTCACGGTCCCTGGAGTGCGTGGTAGAAAAATATTCATCGCATTGAGTTTCCTCTGCAGACCTTTTTACTGGGAGCAAGGCAGTTCTCTTGTGTCCAGAAACGCTGCAGAGAGGCGTGGAGGTCCACCTCAGCAGTCGAGAGAAGAGAGACAGCCATAGTAGAGACAGACTGCGTCAGTGGTGTGCAGGGAGCCGTCCCCATCAGCACGAAACCAAAACAGGTGCCCAGGGCGTGAGGTAAATTGAGACCAAGAGAGTAGGTCTCGTGAGTAAGAATATGTGGAAATAGCGCTCCACCAATAAGCACGTCAATGCCACCAGGGAGGTGGAAGGTTGGATCAGCCAGTGTAATATTTTTAACCTTATTCATGACCTCCTGAGATATTTGCACTCGTGGGAGATCTACAGTGATTTGTGGCAATATGTGGAACGAGTGCGGGGCGGCAACTGGGTGGCCAGCAAGAGTTTCCAACGCCCAGAGTTAAAAATCCGCGTGTGTGAGCAGAGGTTTGAGAAAGGCCGGCGACATTAATAGTGGCCGGACGGCGCTGTGTACCCAACAGTTTGGGAGGCTTTCTCGCTAATAAAAATTTAGCATGCTTCCTGAATCAATTAACGCACGAAAGACATAAGCTTGTCCGTTAGAGGCGTGTGAGCTTGACAAGAGAAGTACCCAGAAGAACCGTGGTACTAGGGGCGAGGTCTTGATGCAGTGTGCCATACGAGCTCCTCCCGTTTGTGTTCAATGGGGTGATCGTGACAGGCGGAGAGAAAGAGTGGGGGCAGAGCCGAGCAGTACCGATAAATCCCGAACATTCCTGACAAACCCTGTACATGCGGCTGATAGCGACCTCAGTTCGGAACGGTTCTGATTTCTATTATCTTACGAATTAATGAGTCGTTTTATATCCGAATTAATGAGTCGTTTTATATCCGAACATATCTGCAAAACATAGAAATTATATCGAATTAATTATATTAATATTGAACTTTCTTTATAACTCCAAAGATACTTTACAAAATGTGAGATGGTGCACAACGAATAAAATGTCCATAATCTAGAATAGAATAGAAAAAATTATTTATTTTCTTGAAAATATGTACAATAGTAAAATTATATAAACATCATTTATACCTTAAGCACAAACACAAACATTGCTCCTTAGTTGTAGACACAATTGACATGAGAATAAAAATAAAACAATGTTACTTTTTATTAAAGAAATATGAACATGTCTTTTTTTTATTTTAATACAGCTAGGGTACATCAATAAACAAAATTCAAGAAAACAAAATAGGACCTCAAAAGGCAAGGAACTGCCTGTGTAGAGGCTCCAACTTTCTTAGAAAAACAAAAGAAAACAACACTCAAGCAAATGAAATTAACAAATAAATTCAAATACGATAAATCTACCCATTTAAACTAAGCTTTAATAAAACAAATTTGAATAAAAAACACATTATATAATTTTCAAAGTCTAAAGCTAATTCAGTATACATAAAATGCCATAAATATAAATTATAACCATATCCAGTTATCTTTTTGTGATATTGGAATATATTCAAATTAATAGGACAAAAGCAACATATTATAATGTGGAGTCCTTAATTGTAGTATAAAATAAATTAATAATTACTTAACCAAAAACATAATTATAGAAATATGACAAAATCAATGACAACTACCTGACTTAAATACCTAACATAGCACGTGGACATAATTAATAAATACAAAATTATCCTAATTATATTATATTACTGTACAGATTTATGATACAATTATACAAATTTATACAATTTATTGAAGTCTGCCATTGTCACTCAGAAGGCTTAAGTCCAGGCAAATCTCCAACTTTTTCTCCTCTGTGAGGGTTCTCTGCGAGGATTTTTTTTTCTTCTTCGTGGAAACATAACTCCTTTGTTTGGTAATAATTGCTATTACCTGGTTGCCTGTTACACTCTTCTTCCTAAAACATAAATTCGATAAATTTGACAGAATTTTCCGTGGAATAGTTTTTGAGCTACTATTACTTGTTTTAAATTTAAATTCAATTTAAATTTTACTACTAAACAATAAATAGTGGTTTAATTAAAACTGGTCATAAAATGATTGGACTTACCTTAACTGGTATCTGCGCAGTAGTGGCCATTGCCTCTAGTGTAGTTAACATTTGTGTGAAATGTTTATCAATATATTCTTTTTGGTCTGAAGTAGTTGTTTTTCTTGTCATATATTCCATCAGGATGTCATTTTTTTTCGTATATTCTCTTTGTGCGGGCCTCGTCATTAGGAGTGTTGATTTTGTCACATGAAATTTCCCTTTAATACTTCCTCTTTTAAGTTTGTATTATCATCGATGTCTATTTTCAAATCCCCCAGTCTCATACATTTCCAAAAGGTGAGTCATCGGTTTTTGCTACAGAGTGAGCGAGCCACCAAATGGATATGCTTGCACATGTTGTTTTTTATACTATTGTCCATACACGAGCATATGTATTCATGAAAACAGGAATTACAATGTAGGCACAAAAGTACACAAACAGTTGCATTCTTTAACTTTTTTCACTGAATAAAATTCTTGTGCTTTAGAAGATAACACTTGCCATTCATTTTCCAATGCAATGATGTTAAAGTCGGCAATCCCATAGCTTTCTTTATGGCGTCTACGTAGAATTTTTAGTTTTGTAACTACTTTACCTTTTTCCAATTTTATTAGGCTGTCAAAAAGTTTGTCCCTAATCAGGTTTAGTAAAGCAAATAAGGTTTTATCCAGTCTTTGCACTTTTTTTCCTTCCAAATAAAAATATTTCAACACTTTATTGAAGCTCTCTATAGACATATTTGTGTTTATGCCAGCATTCATGCGGTAACAATACGCCCAAAGCTTAAAACGGTGGTTTTTTACGTAATAATCTTTGAAATAGTTGCCGAAAGACAGAAGTATCTTGTTCACTATCAAACTTTTTTAAGGCTCCTTCCAGTAGGGTATGAAAAGTATTTATGTCCCTTTCTTGTAGCAAAGTTTTGCAAAATTTTAAAAGTAGCATCTTTCTTTTCTTTTAACTGTATTTTGTTTAAATTCTTTTTCCACGCTCTTAGTACATGCCATGTACAAAATAATCTTACTTGCGCTGGACCCATGACCTTTTCCCAGGCATTGTAAAAGGTTTCTTCCATGTCAGACATAAAAACATTTGTCTGTACAACACCTACAACATCTTTTATTTAAAAAAAAAATAAAGACATTATGTTGTCATCTCCCCTATTACTAAACATAAAAGCAGTTGGGAAACCCTTCTCGGCTGACAATCCAACGTTAAAATAGTATAGAGCTGAAAATTCAGCTTATTGATACCGTGTGTACCGTCTATACATATGGTCTCTTTCCCATATTTATTAAGCAAACACCTTTTGGCCTTCTGACATATAAATCAGAACAAAATCGTCTTTTTTTAATTCGGGATAGTCATTCAATGTTTCTCCTTGTGGTTTATAAAATACACAAGCTGTATCTTTTGAGTCCTTCAGTTGACGATACCAGCATTCAACACTTACTGGGTCAAAGGGGTGTTTCTGCGCCTCAGACGTTAGATTAAATTCCCTTTCAATATTGGCGATGTCCTTTCTTGTTATTAGATGCAATCTTTGCAGCTCTTGGTTGGTTTTATGGTACTTCTGACCATTTGAAGTATATCATGGTGGGGAGTTTTACAATGAGAAACACTTTCAAAATTATTTAGTTTAAATATATATATATATATATATATATATATATAAATATATGATAAACTAGTGATAAGTCAAGCCAGCGTTTCTACGCCAGGTGCAGGGTTGCAGTATTGGTTGACTCATATCTCCTTTCTGTGGCATGTCCTTTGATATCTTATCGTATTTTCTTTTGAGAACTTTAGTATTTGAAACACTTTGTTAAGTATTCATATTTGAAATAACCTCAAATTATTACGATCAAGTTTTAACTTATAGCAATAGCAATATATTTCTCTGTCTGTTTGTTGGATATATAGAGAATGTAGAAATAAGCTATAGACTTGAAATTGTGCATGCAACTTCGACCAAGCCTGATAAGTGTCATTTTTGTGTCGTCTGGCGTACGCGATTATAATGCTGATCTGATCTATAGTACATGGAAATTATCGAATAATTTCTAACTGAATAGTAATGTAACCTACAAATTATATTTATTTGATTTAAGGCAGTTGGAAAATGCAATGAAACCAAATATAATGTTACGAAACAATTTTATTGGTTTTACATTTTAATACGAAAGATGCAATTAAAAAACTCAACATAATTGTTGATTTTGTGTTTGGAGACCCTGAAGATAAATTCTTTAACTACTATGCTAAGTAGGGCTCTTTTTAATCCTCCTGGATGTTTAATCCACCCTCGAATGTTTTATAGCTACGCCACTGAATGTAACGAAGTTACTTTGTTACATTAGACTTCCTTACGTCTTTTTTGGTATTTCGATACTCCGTTGTATTGGTTTATTTGTATGTAGACAAGAGTAATTGCCTGCCATTAATTACGTTGTAAAATCACGGTTTCAATGAAATAAATTTAATTGCGCTGCATCCTGCAGCATCCAGCTTTGAAAATGTAATATATATATTACATTTATACATATACATACATATACATATTACACCACCAGGCTCTATTAAATTCAGAGGAGTACAGAGCGAGAACGCGCGGACTGCTTATTCCACTATTCTAATACGCGGGCTATCTCTAGTTGGCAGGAGGGGCCCCTCTCATCCCCACTTTTTCTCTCCGCCTGTCACGATCACCCCATTGAACACAAACGGGAGGAGCTCGTTGATCGTGACAGGCGGAGAGAAAAGAGTGGGGGCAGAGCCGAGCAGTTACCGATAAATCCCGAACATTTCCTGACAAACCCTGTACATGCGGCTGATAGCGACCTCAGTTCGGAACGGTTCTGATTTCTATTATCTTACGAATTAATGAGTCGTTTTATATCCGAACATATCTGCAAAACATAGAAATTATATCGAATTAATTATATTAATATTGAACTTTCTTTATAACTCCAAAGATACTTTACAAAATGTGAGATGGTGCACAACGAATAAAAATGTCATAATCTAGAATAGAATAGAAAAATTATTTATTTTCTTGAAAATATGTACAATAGTAAAATTATATAAACATCATTTATACCTTAAGCACAAACACAAACATTGCTCCTTAGTTGTAGACACAATTGACATGAGAATAAAAATAAAACAATGTTACTTTTTATTAAAGAAATATGAACATGTCTTTTTTTATTTTAATACAGCTAGGGTACAATCAATAAACAAAATTCAAGAAAACAAAATAGGACCTCAAAAGGCAAGGAACTGCCTGTGTAGAGGCTCCAACTTTCTTAGAAAAACAAAAGAAAACAACACTCAAGCAAATGAAATTAACAAATAAATTCAAATACGATAAATCTACCCATTTAAACTAAGCTTTAATAAAACAAATTTGAATAAAAAAACACATTATATAATTTTCAAAGTCTAAAGCTAATTCAGTATACATAAAATGCCATAAAATATAAATTATAACCATATCCAGTTATCTTTTTGTGATATTGGAATATATTCAAATTAATAGGACAAAAGCAACATATTATAATGTGGAGTCCTTAATTTGTAGTAAATAAATTAATAATTACTTAACCAAAAACATTAATTATAGAAATATGACAAAATCAATGACAACTACCTGAACTTAAATACCTAACATAGCACGTGACATAATTAATAAATACAAAATTATCCTAATTATATTATATTACTGTACAGATTTATGATACAATTATACAAATTTATACAATTTATTGAATTTATTTATTGTGTTGTCTGTCTGTCAGCTGCTGTAGATAAAAATATAAAATCAAATAAACACGAAATTGAACTAAGAGCTTGCGTCGACAACGAATATGATTTCAGCTTAACACATTTCAAGTTGAAATTTGCCCCGAATGTTTTTACCACTGTGGGTGTTACAAGCCCCAACACCCCTCTATTTGGACTAAATTTAAGATAATTTTGTTTAGTAATTTTTGTAGATTTCAAAAATTTGTCTATAGATTATTAATATCATTCCATCTATAATATATAAAAATGAAACTGTTCGTGTGTAACAGCATCACTCACAAACGGCTGGACGGATTCGCCTAATTTTTTTTTAATTTGTTCGTCTTGATCTGTAGAAGGTTATATGATACTTTTTATCCCTTTCCCGATTCAGGATTCCGCCCCACTGGTTACAGAAATACCCGTAAGAAATGCATTGCCGCAAAACATATGTTATTAAGTGAAAGAGTCTTTTCAAATTTTTAATCAGCTGTTTCTATGTAAACATATATAATGCGACAAAAAATTGTTGTTATTTTTGACAGTAACTAAGTAAACATAAAATATTTTTTGACGTTTCTATGTAAACAAACATTTTTTGACATTTACAACGTGTCACAAATGTCAAATTTTTGATAAACGTGATTTGATATCTTTTTTACAATTTCCAAGAACAGTGTTTATTTTCCATCAGTAAAAGGTTTAAGAAAATAGGTTTACCAAAACGCATTAAAAATAAACAAAAAACATTTTATAATAGATTTTATGATATGCTACGATGTATTAGTAGAGCAATAAATTAATTGGAAAAACGTATAATAAAATTAGTATTTCTTTTCGATGCTTGATTGATGTAGCCCTCTCTACTGCCACGCGAGCGGAAGCCGCAGGTTTAGGCTAGTAATTTACTAAAATCAACTATTCCACAAACATGATATACATTTCTCTGTAAAATGTTTTCGCTCCCTGAAATTTGCTGAAATTGGCTATAGCCATTTAAAGCCTATATGTCCATCCAGCTATATGCCTAAAACTACAAAATAAACCAGCTAAATGAAAATGTGGTTCCTGTTATTGTAACTCTAGTGGTTACTCTGTGGTTATTTAAAACTCTGGTATTTATACGTTTTAATCTGAAAGCAATTTCATCTTTACAGTACCCATTACAAAATCAATTTCTCCAACTTACCTATTGGAAGTTATTGGCCGTAGATTAACATTACATTTAATGAGAAACACTTCAAATTATTTAGTTTAAATATATATATGATAAACTAGTGATAAGTCAAGCCAGCGTTTCTACGCCAGGTGCAGGGTTGCAGTATTGGTTTGACTCATATCTCCTTTCTGTGGCATGTCCTTTGATATCTTATCGTATTTTCTTTTGAGAACTTTAGTATTTGAAACACTTTGTTAAGTATTCATATTTTAATAACCTCAAATTAATTACGATCAAGTTTTAACTTATAGCAATAGCAATATATTTCTCTGTCTGTTTGTTGGATATATAGAGAATGAGAAATAAGCTATAGACTTGAAATTGTGCAATCAACTTCGACCAAGCCTGATAAGTGTCATTTTGTGTCGTCTGGCGTACGCGATTATAATGCTGATCTGATCTATAGTACATGGAAATTATCGAATAATTTCTAACTAATAGTAATGTAACCTACAAATTATATTTATTTGATTAAGGCAGTTGGAAAATGCAATGAACCAAATATAATGTTACGAAACAATTTTATTGGTTTACATTTTAATACTACGAAAGATGCAATTAAAAAACTCAACATAATTGTTGATTTTGTGTGTTTGGAGACCCTGAAGATAAATTCTTTAACTACTATGCTAAGTAGGGCTCTTTTTAATCCTCCTGGATGTTTAATCCACCCTCGAATGTTTTTATAGCTACGCCCACTGAATGTAACGAAGTTACTTTGTTTACATTAGACTTCCTTACGTCTTTTTGGTATTTTCGATACTCCGTTGTATTGGTTTATTTGGTATGTAGACAAGAGTAATTGCCTGCCATTAATTACGTTGTAAAATCACGGTTCAATGAAATAAATTTAATTGCGCTGCATCCTGCAGCATCCAGCTTTGAAAATGTAATATATATATATTACATTTATACATATACATACATATACATATTACACCACCAGGCTCTATTAAATTCAGAGGAGTACAGAGCGAGAACGCGCGGACTGCTTATTCCACTATTCTAATACGCGGGCTATCTCTAGTTGGCAGGAGGGGCCCCTCCATCCCCACTTTTTCTCTCCGCCTGTCACGATCACCCCATTGAACACAAACGGGAGGAGCTCGTGTCACGATCACCCCATTGAACACAAACGGGAGGAGCTCGTGCCGCCGTCACGGCCGTTTCTCCACAACGGGACGAACGCGGTCCGACGTACTAACACTGGACCGTGTTGGCCGATCAGTGAAGTGTAGCAAGGTATGATGACGACCACGACATGTTCGACACGTGAATTTAGACTGACATTCACTTAATCTGTGCGTCCCCAAACAAGAAGAACAGCGGTTGTGCTGTTTAATAATCCCGTGCCGTTCTTGAGGTGTCTTTTGGCCGAAGCTGGGACAGCCATAAATTTTATGACCGCTCTGATGGCAATAAAAACAATGATGGGCCTTGTTTATAGGCCGAGGAGGGTGGGAGAGGAAGCCGCTAACAAGCTCACGTTTTTTAGAGAGACGATTTGGGTTTATCAAATTTGGGTTTTGACCCAAAATAAGAACTTGAAGCGTTCTTGGGGTCCACAATATTGTCATGTAGACTACTGTCCTCAATGTGGCTGCATTCCAGGTTGAGAAACTCAATTATTTGTTCAACCGAGGGCAAAGTATGAAGCTCTTCCTTTTTTCGAAACTGTTCTAGGCGGGTGACCATCCGATTATCAATCTTGCGTAATAACAAGGCTGAGAGAAGTGGGTTGTTACTAGTGATGTCATTGTTTAGTGCTTTAAGTGATTGCGTATGTTCGTGAAAAAGATTAAGGAAAGCACGGATATTCTTCACAGATGTGCTGGAGATGACAGGAAGGTCTAATATTTGATTCAAATGTAGTGTGAGTAGACGCCTAGTATTATGGTAGCGATCCTTCAGCAGCTGATAAGCGATTGCATAATTTTGCTCAGTTATATTTAGCGACTTTATCAGAGAGAGTGTTCGCCTGAAAGCACGCTCAAAGAGATATTGAAATTTCATTACATCGCTTAAGTGCGCAATTGTTGTGTACGGCTTGTTCATAAACATTGATGAACGTACAGAAGTCCAAGGCAGCTCCGTCAAAAGTTTTTAATTCCAATTTCGGTAGCCGGACGTTGACTTGAGGGGAGGCAGGCGAATATTTTCGCTTTTATTAGCTTTAGCTTGTCTCTTGGTCTCAATCATAAGCACGTTAGCAGAGACGTAATCAAACTAACTCGTCCACGCTCGCTAATGCGGAATAGTTAGGTGTATAGTCGGCATCCACTTTTAATTCCAACTCGTGGCACAAGTCTAATATTGCTGAAAATTCCTGTCTAAGTCTCTGAATAGATTTAGCTCTGACAAGCAACTGCTGAAGTATATTTGGATCGGAAGTCTTCTTAGTTAAATCATAGATACTTTGTATCTGAGAAAAGAGGTGTTCTCGCTTTGCATTGGCCACTTTAAGAGACATCGCCATGTTGAAAGTGTTTGTAGAAAATTAATCAATTTGAGTAAAACTTCAAAGGTGAAAAGTAAACAAAATATTGTCCTCTTGAATTGAGACAGTGATAAAAATAGAAACTAAATTATTTTCCTCTGAAGTATTTTCCCCAAGAAATAAGAAGTATCTAAACAATATAATACAATGAAAAACAATTTAAAAAATATTTATGATACAATATAAATAAACCTTTTTAACACTTTTTGTAAACTTTTATTTATGTTACTATGTACATTTCGAAATCATTGATTTCATCTTCAGTGTACCAATTGTTTAGTTTTTTGAGGTAAAAACTCAATAATAATGCAATAAGTAGAGTAGGCTCGTATAGGCCTATAATATAGTTTTGTTTTGAGAAAAAATAAAATACACTGTTATTATGGAAAAACGTAAACAAGACAAGTTGTTATTAAATAATAAACAACAATTAAGGTTACTGTTGAGATAAATTCAGCTATAATGTAGCAGAGGCTCTGGAAACATTATGAGCACATACTACATGTAAACTGTCAGTGGTATAAAAGTATGGTAGTGTTTGTGACAGTAACCATAAACCATGCATACATATGCGTGAGCAATGTTCAAATAGAAATTATAATAAACAATTGTGAGCAGTAAGTAGCTTTTTTTTCTTTTTAAGCTGAGACTAGAATATAGTGTTGACAAAATAAACATTTAATTTTGCAATAAGGGTGCAAGTCCTGCTCAAGGTAAAGTGTCAATAACCAAGATTGTTTATATTTAACCTGCTTAGAATAATGCGTATTACAAGTAGGGCTGATAACGAAAAAGTATTGAGAAGCGGTAACCATTAAACACAGTAATCAGTTCACCTGTGCTGTAACAGTCTGAAAAGCTTGTTTGTCAACAAAACAATTGCAGTCGACAGAGCACCACAGCTGATATGATCAGACGTCACAGCTGATATGATCACAGCTGATATGACTGGGGAGGGGATTGGAAAATCGATATGCACGGACTTTGCAATCGTGAAAGAACCTAAACCACACTTTGAAATATGCACTGTATATAGCTTATAAGAGTTGAGATTGCACTGATATTCACCAATGGACTAAAGTTCTTATTATCCGGCTCGCTCTAAGGACCATGAAAAGAATGGAATTTGGTTATAGAACCGTGAAATAATATTTTAGAGGCTCGATTAAGAAGGACCACTTCACACTAGGCAGTGAAGACGCCGAACACACTGATTTTAACAAGAGTTCACTAGGTTACACATAATGAGTTTATGGAACAGTGCATATTCAAATAAAGTGTATAAAATAAACAGTTACCTTTATTTTCATGAGAGATACCTAACCGTAGTCTGCTGTTGTGGAGGGCCAGGTTGTGATCAGTAAGTGTGGAAATAGGCTGCTGTCTTGTAGGCAGGCGTGAAGACGAAAGAGATGTCCTTCACGGATTCACTCACGCACAATACGACCGCAAACGAATAGTTCATAACACTGTGGCCAGTCCTGTAGAGCACGGTAGACGCGGGTGGTCCGGGAGCAGAGACGTTCTGGTAGAGATTGCCAATCCAGAGCACTGACTTTAATGTTAATGTAAATGTACAACAAATAGAATAAACTAATATTTAAATAAGAGAGTAACACATGGGGGAGAGAGTAAGTATGGTAAACAGTGGCTAGAGAGTACATAAGTGCCCCAGGCGGGATCGAGAGTATAACGAGCAAGCGTGCCTACGCTTGCAAGGTGGGCAATTGATAAGTCAACCGTTGTGATTGGTTGGTGAGTTACAGTAAACAGCTGATTCGGGAAACAATGGTTCATTGGTCTGTCACTGTACGTGAATATTTAATCCAGTAAGGAATGGTATTGTAGGCACTAGGCCGCAGAAAGAGATATAGAATTAATGTAGTATATACAGTTTAGTAAATAAAGGCAAATATAGAGTATAAGTTGCACAAAAAAATATATACATAATTTTATTCAATAAAAGTAGCCTTTTCATATTAGGCAATAAAAAAAACAAGTTATTTAATGCAATAAAATACTTAACACTACTAAACAGATGAATTAAATAAAACGTACGTATAATACAATATCTTTAGAGACGGATCAGTAATTTTCGTTCACGTAAAAACCGGCAACAGTGCATGGCGAGAGGTGTAGAGGAGGCGTGGTCAATCATCGGATTTTTTTGTGCGAACTGCTCTAATGCTCGTGTTCATGGGATTGTTATTTGGTAGAAGTGGCTCAAACTTCAATTAAAAATATGCTCTAAAATTTACAAAATAGTGATTAAGTTTGAACTAATTATTAAATTAAAGAAAATGGGAACGTGTTATTTTCTTTCATTTTTGACACGTATAAAAAGGTTTTCCTAATAAAACCTATTTTAAATGCAACCAAAGTCAAAATTTAAGATTTAAAGATATAATAATAAACATATATATTAGTTTATTATCTTATAGGGGCTTATAAAAATTTATGGGTTGAAATAATAATTCAATTGTTATTACCTACCTAATGTTTGTGAACAAAATCAGCGTTAACAAAAGTCCCTGAATTAGACTTACAGGTACCCATATAACAAGGAAAAATGGCGTTGTTGTGTTTCAGCATTAAATAATTCAACGCGAAAAAACTTGAGTACGATCGTATGAGAAATAGCAAAACATGAAACATCCTATTAGAATGATAAGAGCTACAAACATCATAATGAGTGCCGTACTTTGTAAATGAGGAAGACCTAATATTGTCTTGTGCAGATATGAAAATATAATTAAGACCAAGAATTCAATATCTAGCAAACTAGTATCATTGTAGCAAGAATTAAAAAAAATGATACACTTATAAATATTTTTTCTTGCATTAAATATAGCTTAAGAATATCGTTTGTAAAGGAAATTATTAGCATTGTAAAGTAGTTCTGCTGCAGCAGGTCTGAACGAGGCAAGCATTTCTTCCACGTTGATGTTGGTAATGTGGGTTATATGTAAAGCACGGTACTTATCGATGAACTGATATAGTGTGCTCTGTCACGTGACGCCATATTTCCAGTTCTAACCACTGGAGGAGAAGTTGAATCATGTATGATGCCTTCTTTTTTTTACAATCTTCATACATGTATTTATTTATTTCAACTGTACAACACCAATGTACAAGTAGATCCGAATGAAACCAACAATAGATAATAATTATACAAACAAAACGATATCAAGGTATTTTAACATATAGGAATTAATTGTAAAACAGAGAATACGTAGCTCATGCACCACGCATTACTTCCAGTCTCTCAGGAAACCAATAGCATCCGTCTTGAAACAAGAATTCCCGAAAAATTGACGGATTCAGAAGCCGCTTCGCCAGTCTTCAAGAGTCTGGATATGCCGTGGTTTTGAGTATAATTAGTTGGCTGGAAACGCCTACTGAAAACTGACTTCGAGCGAGTCCCTCTCGGCACAGTGAAAGTCACAACTCCAAGCAGGTCAGGACAGTCTCTATCGCCGTTGACCCGCCCTCGCAGAAAGTTGAGGTCTTAATAAGCCCACCGCAAAAAGAGTGGTTGGATGTCGAACAGTTCCTCCACGGTGTGGATTGGGGTCTCCATGTACTGATACCCAAGCCTTAATATTCAAGAGCTTAATAGAAATTGAAGTATATGCAATGAGCATAAAACATGTATGTATCTAAACCATTAAAGTTTTTTGAACTTATAATTTAAAATGTTCAGCATAACTTCTTTATTTAATAATACGATGAGAACAAAACTCATTAACTATATTAGTTATTTTTATATCTTTCTACATTAAAAAGTTTGTGTCTACAGTTAATGTTTTAATACATTTCAAAGTATTCCTGAAGAAAATCTTCAAAGCCATTATTATCAAACAATTAACCCTCCAAGTGGCGGTCATTTTTTCCTGTAGTGGCGGCATGTTTTAGGGCCTCGTGCAAGGGTTTAAAAAAAATTATTAAAAATATAAATTAAAAGTAATATATATAGAAGTATATATTTTTGTGTTCAGAATTAAACATATAACAATATTAGTATTTAAAGTTGGCCTTAAAAAAATTTTTACTAAAAATGTTTTTCCATGAAATTCAAAATTTACATTTTTTTTTAATTTGGGGGGGGGGACCATACCTAACAAACCAAGTTATAGTAAGAAAACTATAAAAGTGAGATAGCCATTTTGTGTCAAATTTATTCTAGTTTCAGAAAAACATAAGCATTATACAAATTTATGAAACTATAATAACGCTATATAACAAAAAGCAGCGATGCGCATAAATTGTGAAAAAAGGGTTGTATATGTAAGTTTGCTAATAAAAGTTTTACTAATACAGTTTTACTTGAATACATGTTATATTGCATATTTTATTACTCAGAATGAAGTAAACTGTACAGCAGCAGGAAAATAAATTCCATAACTTTTTTTTGAAAAGTCGAAAAAAGTTTCATTTTGTCATTACTCAAAACTTTTGCGAAAAACTTTCAAAGAGCAAAATATAAAATGTTTTTCAAAGCTTGTATTATATCCAAATTTATAAAATCTTTGGTTTACATCTGATGGGAAATTTTATGTAGTTTTAGAAAACCATAAACTGTGTCTAAATGTATTACATATATTTTGATTCTACAACTACATGTATTACTAAAACAACAGTATATAGCCTACGCGACTAACAATGACCCTGGAATGGTCCCAAACAGTTATCATACATAACCAAAGAAATTACGGTAAATATATATTTGGTTGTGAAAATTGTTATTTCAGAACTAAAAGAGTGCCTAAAATAACGTTTAGTGAGTGAAAAACAATAACAAACTACGTGAAATGAATTTTAGCCAAGTCATTTTGCAATAGCCTACACAGATTCGATAATTCATCAAACATATTTCAGTAAAAAGAAATTTATTTATTCTAAAATATATTTATTTGCACTACTGCAATATCTAACAACTGACCACACACTAAACACAACACTAAAACACAAATAAAACTTACTAATAAACTCGTCACAGAAAGAAATGTGAACGGCAGCGACAACATGGCGGTCACAATGAATTGCATCATCTTCTTTTACGTTCCAAACTACGAACTTGGTACGTTGCAACTACAATACAACGAGGAATAAAAGTATAGTATTTCTTAGGCTTTTTCTTCCCGAATCCAATGGTGCATTAATCGAATCGATACGTTGCCGGAATATACTGTAATGAGTGATTATGCAAGGGAATGTTTGTTTGTCCATCAAAATTTTGATGAACAACACTTAGAGGGTTAAACCAAAACGAAAAATATCAATGGCTTATTGGTTTTTACCATTGTATGTAAAAGTAGTTTGTTCTCACTTTAGTTTCAGCATCTATGTGAATGATGATATAACTCTATTACTGAGCAAGTAACTACTGAGGGGTTATTTGTGAAATATCATATCTTAGACCTCACTAATCCAAATTCTGTAAAACATAACTCTTACTCATAAAAAGTTTGTCATCCCGTTAGAAATTGAAACTCGCTATATAAATTTATAGCTCTAAATCTTAGGCAGAGAGTCTGATTTTTCGGAATCTCAAAGTTTTTTTAAATGGTTTATTGTAATTTAAATATCTCAATTTTATACATGTATATATATATATATATATATATATATATATATATATATTAATCTTCAATAATAAATCTTCAAATTTTATGTTTATTTTCTTCTTATAGCCCTATTTATATTTTTGTAATTTCCTGAAGACGGCTTAAGCCGAAATAGAGAAACTGTTTAATTTAAACATTTACAGATTTATTATTGATGTTATCTCCTATGGTTTTTAAAATATTGAGCCGTACCCATACTTTTTAAACACCCTGTATATATACACATATACAATTTAAACATATGCTATAGCGTTTGTTTCATGTTCAGATTTATCAAATTTTTCAACATAACCTTTATATTTAAATATATATTATCTGTGGATTGCAGCCTAAAATAAATGCATTCCGTTATTACGCAACGGCAAATCACGATAATTTAATTTAACACTTCATAGCACTTAATCATGAAGAAAAACTAAGAAAATATTAATTTATCTTCTGTTTAAAAGAGTGAGTAGATGTTAAGGCATAAAACAAGAGAGAACGGAACAAAAAACTGTTCTTGATATTCAATATCTGAACATCTTCAGACGGTAGAGACTTGTGCTCCTTTTATCATTTTAATTGATGCATCCCGTTATTTCAAGAAACTTAAGCCATTTCAACCTAAAGTCTGATTAAATAACACTGTGGTAGATTGTTTTTGTGCATGATTTGTGTAGTAATATTTCCGTTGAGTTAAGATAAAATGTAATAATAGGTGTCTAGTACTACATCTTAAAAATTACTGTTTACTTTAAGCAATGAGAATAAAATTGCATTTATTAAATTCTAGGGGTGATCGTAAAACCATTGGTAAATCTCATTGGTGAAGTTTTTGTAATTGATTTACTTGATCACAGTTTTATGGAATTTATCAGATGTATTAGATACTCCCTAATGCGTCTTCAAAATAAAACACACACACACACACACACACACACACACACACACACACACACACACACACACACACACACAAACACACACACACACATATATCCTAGCATATATATATCCTAGGATCTATTTAAAATATACAAATTATTTACTATTTGCTTCTGAGTATATGCAATAATTTATGTTAAATTATTGTTTATTTAGAGGTCATCGTTCTTTTCAAGAGGACAAAAATTCAAAACTGTTAAATGAAGGGTCCACCTGTCCATACTATATAACTGAAAAAAACATACCACTCTGTAGGATTTTGCTGAACTCTAACGGTCGTTTTTACATTGGCCTTATAGGTAACCATGATTGAAGCGAGAAAACCACAAAATAGCAGCCATATGACATTTATACGTGTGATATAATAACACATGTAGCTATTGACATGACATTTTGCATGCAGCCTCAGCATGCATGTAACGCGCCGTGTGGTGTGGATAATTATTCCTTGTATCATACTCACACGCACACGTACATATCAAAATAATTGTAAGGCTTAAAAACCAATTCAAATTTAAATTTTACAATAATGCATCGTAAATAATTTAGTTAATAACGTTTCATAGTACAAAGAGTGTTGTAAAATGAAATATAAATATCTGAATTTAAAGAATACGACAAGAAAAAACTAAGAACCGAACTCCTCCAAAATGCATTCAACCATTACATAACCCCTTGAACTTTATATACATTGGGAAATGTTAGTACGAGATAATCTTCCAGTTAAAAATAAAAAGCGTCAAAATACAAATACAGTGAATGAATATTATACCCTAGTATGTAAATAACCTACTCCTTGTTAAGGCTACGCGAATTTAACTCAGTTGCACTATTATGATATAAGGAGCTAAGGATGTTTTAACTATGAAGTGTGAAATGTATAAGGCATATACATTTTTTGCATTTAGTGAAATTTTTATGTGTGAAATAGATTAAACAATGTATCGTCTTTTTTAATATTCTTTCCATTATTTTCCACTTTGACCATGTAAACATTTGCAATTAAAATACTTTATCCTTTTTTTATAATTTCATGTGTGGTTGCAGTATACACCAGGAAAAGTCTTTCGATTGTTTTAATACTTATATAATGTTGTGAGCCTATTTGGCAAATATCTTTACTTTTTTGTTGCTTATACTTAGCTATTTTAATATTGTTGTGCTATTAATAGAAGGCAGTTCTCTACTCAGACTAAATGTCATTCAAATAGATCAAAAACACTGCTAGTCCAATTTGGCAGCCTTTTGATAGTTGAACATTTCTTTTTATTTTAATTTATTTCAAAAATACTGTATTAATAATAAATGCTAAACAAGTTCAGGGTGTTAATATGCAATGCTTTTGTTTAAATGGACCAAAGCCCTTAGAAAACAATACATGTTTCAAAGGCAACGAAATATTTGACATATACTCCAAGATGTTCAATATATTATCAAACTTTACCAAAGCTTACGCAGTCCTTACATTTCTTAATCAAAAAGCTTTGTCACTAGGAATATGTTCCTTATTCCCTTAAAAACAATACAGCTATCAAAATAATAATGTTGAATTTGTATGTACTTATATTATTTGTCCATTTATTTTAATACATTGTTCATTAGTATCATAATGTATCCTTAAACGATACTAGGTAAATTAATTTAGGCAATCTATTACTCGAATCTATTTATAGAACTTTTATGAAAGGATAAACATTGATAGAGGAATAGTTGTACTATTTTTTCTTACTCACATGTGAAGATTAAAGGTAAACAAACCGGTAAATTCATTCTGATATTGTCATATTGATCTAATTAAATCAGAGTTGTTAAATCAACAACTAGTTATACATCTTTCCACTTGGCTTCTCTCATTGCGTTTGGAAAAATTTTCACCAGGATGATAATTATGGACGCTATATTTGTTAAATATAATCTTATTTAAACATAAAATATCCACTAATCCTACGTTAATATTGTTATTTTTACCGAAGTAATTGAATGTATAGCCATACTTTAAACAATCTATTCTAGCGACGAAATATTGAAACTATTCGCAATTTTTTCTGTATGTTCAAGTTTAAACTTAACACATAAATATAATACACATATAATTTCCCAGTACACCAATGTATTTAAGATGGTTGTGATAATTATTATTTCTTTTTTTAATATCATTATTTAGTGTTTTTAAGTCTCAGTAAAGCTCTAAATGTTTCTTACAGGACGGCCTTCTTTCTAAAATATATAAATATTCTATCTGGTATTCTTTTAAAATTTTCTGTAATTCATTTTCTTGCAACAACTAATACTGCCATGGTGCTCTCAGATCCCCCCACCCCCCCCCCCCCCCACCCCCCCCCCCCCCCACCCCCCCCCCCCCCCACCCCCCCCCCCCCCCACCCCCCCCCCCCCCCACCCCCCCCCCCCATCATAATAGAATACAAAATTATTGAGATCTCGTATTTTCTTCTTTAGTTATAGAAATTTATAATTTATGAAAAATCAGTAATTTCTTGACATAATGCTTTAAAGAAATTTAAAGCATACTTCCTTACTGTAAGACTTATGTAATTATTAGTAATATATAAATTCATAGAATAGATGTTACAGATAGTTTTGCTGGGAAAGGAAGTCTCGTATTGCAATTCGAGACTCAACATCCCTCCGGATGTAAGTAGATACGCACATCCGCCAGACCGCCCGATGGTGAACAAAAAGACAGGAAATGCTTATTTGTATAAAACAACCGTGCGACAATGTAAGGGACAGCCATGCTGATATGGAAAATTGTTACTCCACTCAATTATGGATGGAGAGATTTGGCAGAAGGCGTGGTCAATGAGCTGGCGGGGAGAAGAACATCAAAACTGAAGAACAAGGGAGGAGAGGTGGAAGTCGAGGACGAGAATTCGAAAACGTGAAGTTTCGGGTAATGTGGTTTTGTGTTCCGTGTGGCGGAAATATATCTCTAGGCGTAATAAGTGTGATGTGAAGAATAAAATGTAAGTAATTTTAAGAAGACTTAGTATATTTTAGGGTTCATTAATCATTTTCAATTCCATATCTATTTAAATGTTCACAATTTCCTCGGAAATGTAAATTCATGTAAATGTTTTAGCTATTTTAATAGAAATTTTCTATGTTAGTCCATGAAACTCATTATTATTGCAACACTAAAAATTACTAGTAAATGTTATAATTAATTAAAATTTAAAATAAATTGTAATGAATAATTTAATAATCAAACATGTTTTTCAAAGTATTAAGGACATTAAGTTTTGTGCTTAATATGTCGATTGACGCAATCAATTAATCAATTTAATGAAATGTTGTCACAAATAAATGTGTTGGTTCATTTGAGGGTATTTGTACTTGCCAATCTAACCTATTATTAAATCCTTCTCACAGCAAAACCCTTGCTCAAAATATGTCACAACCTTAATCTTAAACTAAACCAACCCTACAAAACCTTACATTACATAAAGTAGCCATATTCTAAGGTCTAATTTTGTTTAATATTTACGCCATAAGACACTTTTGCCTCAAAGATTATTTTATTATTTTACTTTTGCCTCCACAACGGATTCTCCTTGATATTTTTAGAATATTTCACTGAAATCCATTCCTTTGCATGGCATGCTAATTTCCTAAACTTCAAATAAAGTAAAAAACTATCTAGTCACAGCACCTCTTAGGTGACTATCTCTACCTTGTGCAAAAGAAAGATGTCTACAAACACTTCTGGCTCGTACCACAGGTTGTCTACAACCAAACATCATTCTACAAGTGAATTGAACTTGAAATATTAATACTGCCTGCTTCACTCAGCTACACTGTGGGCTTGTTGTTCAAGAATACACTACTGGAAGTAGTACGGTAGAAGGGCTCCGAGGCTGAGATGAATAGTTTATAACGCTTCTGGTATAAAGTGGCTACAACATCCGTGACTCTTATATATTCCGTAACACAGGAAACTTTCCAAGCGGCTCATTTCCTACTCTACATTAGATCCTTTGGAAATACTTGTATGATATATATGAGAAATTATATGAAATCTCTATACCTTAACAACTTTTTGCTAATGGATTGTTAAGGATTATTAGACAAGAGAGAAGACAATTCTTGCATTGCTCTGAAATATTTTATTTAATGAAGTAAATCTCATTCAAGTGAAATAATTAATCATGTCAGGTAAATATTAGGTATATTTATGGACCTCACTGTTGTGTTAACCAGTTTCAAATCGTTATTTGAACCTAATCTGGAAATCTATAAATTTATGCAACTCTAATGCTTTCTAGTGGTAACTTATTACATCGTAAATAAGTTTATTATTTATTTTCTCTCGCCCCTAGTGTAGGAGGTGAATAGGGTAATTTTTACCCTGTGCAAAAGCTATGGAGTTTTTTATGTCATTAGTATCTAACCCATATTGGCACTATTTATTAAATGTACTTATGGACTTACCAAATGTATGAAATTAAAATGACGGAATATTTGAATAATAAATAAAGGCGTTATTTAACAAAAAAATGTTCTTTGTACGTTAAATAAATTTCTAATATTCTCTTTAAATTATCTGAATACAAATGATCAATTTATTGACCGGAATTTACAAACGAGCTATGAGCAATAACGTCCATTTCTATCAGAAATCCAATTGGCTTCAAAATTCCTACATGAGGTAAAAAAATAAAATCACGCATATAAAGGGAGTAGTAAGAATGGAAGCCCAACGTCCTGGAAAACTCGCTTAGCGTCTTGATGGTTTCACAGGTTTTCATAAATTGTATAGAGCGAGGTTTTTTTGGTACACATATAATTTTGTGACAATGACAAAAATTGTGTACACTTCTTTTTTCTTTGACGTCTTTTTATAATTTCGAATATCCATTGATTTTGAATGGTTTTATAATTTAGTTTAGGAAAACTTTTGTAGTCAAAAATATTAACGATACGAGTCATTGTACTTGAATATACCTTGATTTAAAGTAAAAACAGTCAAATTGGGATATTTTATTGTTTAAAATAATACTCTTTTATTTTAACTGAAACAATTATTATCACACGACCGATATAAGCAAGATACGCAGTTAAAATGTCTTTTTGTCGGAAATCTTCTCCTTTTTCAATATTTATTTTAGAGAAATTTGAGACATAATTCGGACAAATACTTGATAAAAATATGATTTGTAATCATGACGGTAACCCACCTTTATGTTGTATAAAATGTATATTTACAAACTGTGTTATAACTTTATTCTTGAATATTAAACGAATGATATACATATCTGGGTTCATTACAATGAGAGATATAACATATTATAAGATCGCTAATAATTGGGATTAACTGGTAATTGTGTCTCCGAGGTGAAACATAAAGTAAACTTTTAACTATTAGACCATTAATTTTACACCAACGCTTTATTTAATTTACGTGATTCAATTCCGGGTAAAACTGAGATGAAATGTGGGTGTTTACAAACGGTATGAGCTCCAACTATAAACCTAAATTGGTTGAACGGACAAGCCCATGGAAAAAAAACGTTAATACAGAGGTGCAACCTAACTTTTCAAATGAGCTAATCTGCGCTTGCACATGGATAATAAATTGATATAAACCAAGTGTCACATTACAGGCTTCACTGAACATTTCAAATCTATAACTCATTCCATTCTCGAGTTGTTTGTTCCTTCGGCCAGGCAGACGTACACACAGCCATACGTAACAGAAATTTGGCAAACAAAGTACTCTAGATTCCGGTAAGCTAGGGAGAGTACTGCAGTGCAAGAGTGGGCCAAAAACCAAAGTAAGTCACTGATTTTTAACATTTGATTTTCCATTTTTTTTTTTTTTTTTACTCTATGAACGAACCTGTCTTTTTCAAATCTCATAATATAGTACTCATCTGCTTACAAGTTAATTTATTCTAATATTTCCTCGTATCCATGTTTATCCATAAGACCAATATAAAGGTATTCCATAACATTTCAATAAACCCCATGTAGTGACATGGACCATAATCTAACTCTGTTTCTCATATAAAATTAGCCACACACAATTTCAAGTGAAACAGGTCAGTTCGTGTTTTCGAGATATCATGGGGACCCAGATACAAATAAACAGATTGTGACGTTATAAAATCTCATTTTATTTACTAAACGGAAAATATCATCTCATTTATTATTCATCAGATTTGGAGCATGCCCAAAGTTGTCCGATTTATTAAGATGAGAGTAACGTCATTTGTGTCACAGCACTGCTGCTCGCATTGTTGGCGACTGATAAGCCTACTGATAGGCGAATCTCAACCTTCATCTAGAGAGCGCGAAGACCATAGTCATTAAGTTTCCGTGGACGTTTGAGGATCCAACCAGTCGAGGTCTGTCGATTGTGAGGAATATCATGATCATCTCGTTCTGGAGATTTTATGAGACTTATGAGGTTAGAGCACTGTTCATCAGAGCAGTGTTGTTTTCAAAGTAAAAACAAAACTCTTAAAACTCTAAAAAGCATGCATTTTAATCCTGTTTAATCAGTTCGGCTTTTAATTAACATACATTGTAACTAGGTTTTGATATAATGAAACTGTAATTTCTACTTTACTTGTATGTATTTTTATTAAAGTAACTTTGTGTAATTTGTTACTTGAAGCTTTAGTTTCTTTAAAATAGCTGTAACTAATAACATTCCATTATAGCCTCAACACGATTAATTGTGCATTATTTATGAATTTTACTTATGGTTTGTTATTTTAAATCTACAGTATGTCTATGTGACTTACAGTATATCTATGGGTAAATTAAACATACAATTTTATTTGTCGTACACAGAATTTTATGTCTTTACAACCACATATAGCTAATTGAGCAATATGTTTTAAAACTGAACTATGATGTTTTCTCTTTCCATATTAAATTACAATTTTAATATTATATTGTTTAAGCCAAGGGCAGGAGTAATTTAATTTCAGTTTTTAATTCATTTTTAATAAATTTACCTGTCCGATAATTGAGATTTTGCTAGAAGTAAAATTCTGGTATTTTGGGTAATAATGGCATTAATATCCTCACTTTTATTAAAACTGAAATAGCTAGTTACTTTGTCTAATTAAATTAAGAACGAATATTGTTTATGCTTAGAATAATATGTGTATATATATATCTTTTAATTTTAATGTTTTTACATTTTACGTTGCAATCTATCCATACATTTCTGAAACTGTTAACCTTATTGACGTTTGTGTTCCAAATTACATTTTCCAACGCCTTTAAACCCTGCAATATATGTAGTTCTCCAATATAATGTTTAAACTCACTTGATTTAATCACAATATATCAGTCTGAATTGAAATCAGGTTGCTCACAGATTAATTCAACGAAGTAGAAACCGTTGCTGTGTTTTATAAGAATTGTGTTTTGTTGTTCAGAGTATATTTTCGAGAGCAAATGAAAGTAACACTAATTAATTAATTTAGATTAATCTGAATTATATTAATATTTTGGTTTTTCAGAAAAGTCTTGGTGGCGCGGTTAAAATTCACATCCTGTGTTTTTGTTTTGGGTGGTTATAAGCTATGACAAAAATAAGAAATAGGCAATACCCAAATTACTTGTTTTTATTGTTATGAATATATACATATTATATTGTAGTATCGTATTATGGAAGCAATGACATATTTGAGAAACATAAAAATTTAACAATAAAGTTGAAAATGAGGAAATTCACCTATTATTATCAGCATATGTATAATATGCTGATGTTTAAACTGGAAAACATAAACCCTTTTAGTAAACCTTAAGTGGAACTCTTCGCTTAAAAAGACTTGGATTAATGTTGCAAGTCAAACACGAATGCGGAGCATCGTTGGTGATAAACTGAATAATATTTGAATTTCATTCTGCACCGTTGTTCTCTCCGAACTTAATCTCTCTTCCGTTATATGGCAGTCCGCGCTTTTAACCTCCACGTCTTCAATTTAATATCTGACATAGTTTATAACCTCTTTTTACGTTACTTAGTAGCACGCAGATGAGTTGGAAAATTTGAAACGCCCTGCGTTGTTTTTGCTATGTATTTGAAAATATTAAAAATATCAAAAATCTAGCAGGATGAGTAAGAACCATTTCATCCATTTGTGACCTTTTTTCATCCTCTGCTAGGCCTCGCAGCTGGTGCAGAAGAAGGTAAAGAAAACCATTGTACCCGTAAATGACTATTCGTATCCCTATGTGTATAAAAAAGTAAATAAAACTAACATTTAAAACAGTTGAAACCTTTCCACAAATCGTTTTTAATATGGGCGGGGAAAATGTTCTACAATATTTTATTACATTTTTTCTACATCTAGATGCTTCAGTTCCAAAAAAAAGTTTTTGTAACATAAGGACCATAATCTGAAGCACTTAAACATTACATTTTGTACTTCAAAGGACTTTTTACCTCAAATATTTTACCAATTATCTAAAATTTACTTTGTTAAACTGCAAATTATATTAACTTGCAGTAGTTGATTATAGAAGTAAATTGAAATAGCTTCTTTGGTATTTATCTTATGTCTACATCAAAATACTGCTACAAGGGAACACTTCTAAATATTTTTGAATCTACTTTACATAAAAGTGAATTTATGACAATAAACTATAAAACTGTTTCCTAATTTCCAATGTAGCGGTCAACGTACGTTTTTATAATAGAACAGTCAATGATTTATGATTATTTTGTACAAAAAAGAAATGTTGTTTTAATTATTTTTAGTATAACCATACTTGATACGAGATAACAGACTTACAAACTTACAAGGTCTCTAGGCTTAAATATATTGTATTGGAGCAAACTAATGCAAATTATTTTCAAAGTTTTCGAATAGGGACGTTAGAGATATAGAATCAATGAAATATATACCACAAAGGTCTTGTGAACTGAATTTGTTCATTTGCGTTGTAAAGAAAGCAACTATGTTAAGAGAGTTTGAAAAAAAATTATAAATAGTAAACTTTATTCATAATAAACTTGATACCTACAGGTAATCAGTATGTAAGGATATCAGTAAACCTCCGCTCCTGTGAACTAAGTATACACAGAGATCAGGTACTTCATAAGAATGTGTCCAAAAAGTACCTTTACAGGTTAGCTTGCGGCAGTAATGATACACTTGAGACTTTTCAGATTCCCATAATGAATAAACTTTCCTTACGGACTATGACAATCAGGTGTGGGTATTTTGTTTAAAAACTTAATACATTTTCTATTCTAAGAGACATAATTTTATAACACTCCATAGATTTTGTTATCCGTCATGTGGCTTGTTAGGATTAGCTCTTTAAATTTTCTAGCCTATAGATGCTTCCTCATAACATTTCCTTGTAGCCAGTGGCATTTATCACATAGATAGATAAGAAACATATTTCTACATTAGAGTATATTGTTATTCATACTATAAGTTATCAAAAAATTATTACTGTTTAATAAACTATTTTACTCTTTGAAAACAGTTACGATGTTTTACTCTTAGAGCAATATGCATGGGAAACAGTGGAAAAGAGAAACTACAAGCTTCTCCTAAGCTAATTGAGTTTAAATAAAGCAAGTTTAATATTTCTCAACGAATCAGTGGACTTTTTTTACCGCTGGTGCAGTGGCTTTCTACCATAGTGACTAAAAGTTGTCAAAAATACAAACATACAGTACATTTATTACAAGTCTGCATTTACACTTAAATACATAAAAACTTACTTGAAACTACATGGATGAAACTTTGAACCCACTGCACACGTTATGCAAAGTTTATACAGTTTCCTGTTTAATACGATACAGATAGGTCAAGGTTTGAGTCTACCGTTTTGATCAATTAGGGATATAGTGCTAGGGCAGTCCCTTGAGTGCACGGGAACCCTCAGTGAAGACACCATCCAAACTTACACTAATTACTTTACAAAGTATCTAAGGCTTCTGTATAGGCAAAGTATAATTTTACACACTCAGAGAAGCTTAATGGCTAAATTAATAAGTCGTTAAGTGTAATATATATTTGTTGTAGAATAAAATTACATTGAATTATATTATAGCAAGAAGAGAAAATTATATACGGGAGGGGGAAGCTCAGAAAACGGCGCTATTACGGGTTAAATAGGTACCTAAATCTCTCATGAACATCAAGATTGTTTGGATCAAAAAAACTACATGGCGTATTGAGTCGTAAATGAGACGTTTAATGGGTAAAAACCCCGTATACGACGACATTTTTGAAATCTCTAAACGATCAGTGCACCATCTAAAGAGGGAAAGTAAAAAAAAAAATACCCATCCAGCGCTCAAAACATAACAAGTGATAACAAAACCACCTATCATCCTAGATTAGGCTAATAAAGAAAGCTCAATTGTTGATTTTTTGTGAACGATGGTTCCTAAAGTGTACTGGGAAGGTGTCTAAATGGTATTCTATGTATTAGAGGGTTTTGTAAAGGTCTGCTTAGTTTCAGAGCTTAAAAACTCAATTGATTTTTAGGTGAGGTTGTTTCCCCTTTAAAACTGTATTCTGTCCGTCCTCGAGAGTATTTTTTGAGAACTTTATCGATCAGAATATAGGAGAGGACCGATAAAATTATGTCAATGGTAGTGATAATAAGTGATACACTCATACAGGATGTACCCTGTGCCATCTCATTAATGTCTCTTTACCAAATTTAAGAAGACGAAACTTGTTACAAAATGTTCTTTTTCTGTGTAACTTTTTGTGAATAATTTATTCTCGGGATAAGGGTTCTTCACGTGGGTAATGATAATAGGTGGAATTCAACCTATACTCTGAAATAATACGGAACCTTTGAACTACATCACAGCCTTTAATGCAATGTTTTATTCCTCTTATTAGCCTTTGTTGTACTGCTTTGCTTTGTAAGAAAACAGCAATAAAAAGAAATTTTGAATCACTGGATTTTGTTTTGCATCTACTTTGGCTTATTGATGACTTCAAGGACATTCTTGCCTCTTAATGCACATCACCGTATTCCACGTTGATCTATATGTTCGTCTCTGATGTTTACCTAATCGGATTTAATACAACAGTGCCTTACTCTAATTAGATCGAAAAACGAATTTCTGTTCTCGGATATGATGGATCGCAGATTTTGAAGCACCTACAGACAATATATTGTGTTGTAAATATGAGAGGTACAAATGTTAAACATTACGTGATTTCGTGTCTTCTGGTAATTTGCCACCAAGGTAATTACGATAAGTTAATATATAAACAAGATTAGGTTCTGGATGCCATAAAAGGCAAGCGTACAAAGAGGCTTACAGAATCTTGCACAAAGCGATCATATCCTCCCCCCCCCCCCCCAACTGAATCAAACGCAATTTGCGGGAGACTGTTCTCTATATTTAGATCAACTTTCAAAAGAAATAAATAGCTTTATATTTTCCTTTTTATTAACTGAAATCCTAAAATATAGATCTCCTCCTCTCAACTGTGGTATACAATTCGTATTTCCGTCATTTAATTACCTAACAACTACCTAACTACATAAGTTTAATTCTCTTAGAAATTATTGCTTTTTGGATTTACCCTTTAAAATCTTGACAGGTGAAAGTTGCGCCTGTACCATGTTACTGGCCTTTGCAAGTTGATAAATATACTACTGAGACTTTTTTACATTCATTATTGATGGGAAATTGTGAAAAAGTGTCTTACAAAATGGGATGTATTTTAAAGTTATTTTAAACATTAACCTTATGCAATTGAGTACTTATTTACTTGCTCTTAAGAAAATTAACTTTTCCCTTAATGTTGTAATGTTAATCTTTAATAAGTAATTAAGAGTGTTTCTATACTGTAATTTTTAATCATATACAGGGTGGAAAAAAAGTATGGAAACGCTTTCACTAATTTTGTATGGCTTCACTTATACAAATTAAATTTTGTACATCACCACTTGTATTAAGAACCTAGTTTTTAAGACCAGTGGGGACATTTTATCTTTTCAGGGGGTCGGCCCGTGAGGAGTCGGACGAAAATCTTAAATGTAAGCATAGGCCGAGTTTGGTATCAAATTAAAGGTCTAGTAAAGAGAAACTCATTACCGCAAACCGCACTTAAAAAGGTTGACCCTATCCAGAGTACGGGCCGTTTGAATTTCATAAATAACGTTTGATTAATTATTATTTCTCCGCAATTTCACAGTCTCAAGTAAACTGTTCTGACTGAAAATTACACTTTATGGAACACAATTATCCAAAAGAATTTAATTAAAAATTATCTGTGTATTACAAAAAATAACCATACCTTTTAAATGAGGTGCTCAAAAAAACTGCTCTCCGAACACTTGTTGGCAATGAGCTAGTCTATTATAAAAACCTACTGCAGTCACATTTTGAAGCATCTCGGGTGTAATTCTTCTTGCTTCTTCTAATAAACAATTTGTCAGCTCCTCAATGTTGGCTCGTTTAGTTTTATACACATTATCTTTTAAGAAGCCCCACAAAAAGAAATCTAGTGGATTAAGATCCGGTGACCTAGCCGGCCACTCAAAGGTACCCCTGCGACCAATCCAACGGTTAGGAAACACTTCATCTAACAGATTGCGCACCCGAAAATAGTAATGGGGCGGTGCTCCACCTTGCTGAAACCATACTGCATTAAAATTTGCCCCAAGAAGAGCACGCACTGCTGGCAAAATGTTATTTGTCAACATATTGAAATAAATTTCGCCTGTTAGATTTCCATCTATCACAAACGGTCCTACAATGTTATTGTTTATTATTCCAGCCCACATATTCACTTTCTGAGGCCTTTGTGTGTGGCCTTCTATCATCCAGTGTGGATTATGGTCGGCCCAGTAACGGCAATTATGCCTATTAACTTGTCCATTAACAAAGAATGTAGCTTCATCTGAAAACAATATCGAACTTAAAAAATTTTGAATTTCGTCACACTTTCTCATCATTATTTCGCAAAATTCAGTCCTTAGATCAAAATCATCCTCTGAAAGTTCTTGGGTTAGGGTTACTTTAAAAGGGTGATACTTGTTTTTGTGTAAAACATTCAACACTGAGGTATGGCTCATATCAAGATCTTCTGCAGCCACTCTGGCCGAGGTGCTGGGATTTTCAACAAATGTTTGGAGTACATCCAAAGATTTTTGTTCATTTGTTGCCGATTTAGGCCTGCCACTTTTGACTGTTCTAGTTTCTTCAAATCTTTTTACTGTCTTAAACACTGTTGACTTACTAATTGGGGGTCTATCAAGAAAAGTGTCATTAAACAAATGCGCTGTTTCTTCATAGGGACGAACTAGATATCCATACCCACGCATCATAAGCAGCGTGATTCTCTCAAACTCACTAAGTGACATTGCTTTTAAAACTAGTAGAATATAATGTAAACACTTAAGTAAAAAAATGTATAACTATCGCAGTACCTTCTAGTGAAGACTTTCAACTTTATCTTACGTGAACGAAATTATAACGTAGACTAAAAACCAAGCTGATATTAAAAATACAAAACTGTGGAGTTTTGCTGTGACAGTACTGTTTGTATTGCCTAAACCAGTTTATGTTTGCCTGAGATAAAAGGGCTGGAGGGACTGGACCTTGACCTCATGTTGATAAGGAGTTACGGTGGTATTATTGAATACTCTCAGTTTTTTGAAGACAAGACAGGAAAACCCCTATTTACTGTTATCCAACAAATGTAGAGGTAAAAAAAATAATTTTTTGTTGGAAATTGTTTTTTTTCAAATTTACATAACCGACATAAAACATACTACTGAAAGTAAATTAGTTACTTCACAAGACAAAATTACTAAACTTCTTTCTCATGAAATTCATACGGCCCGTACTCTGGATAGGGTCAACCTTTTTAAGTGCGGTTTACGGTAATGAGTTTCTCTTTACTAGACCTTTAATTTGATACCAAACTCGGCCTATGCTTACATTTAAGATTTTCGTCTGACTCCTCACGGGCCGTCCCCCTGAAAAGATAAAATGTCCCCACTGGTCTCAAAACCTAGGTTCTTAATACAAGTGGTGATGTACAAAATTTAATTTGTATAAGTGAAGCCATACAAAATTAGTGAAAGCGTTTCCATACTTTTTTTCCACCCTGTATGTATTTATGTATATAATTTACACACTCAGAGAAGCTTAATGGCTAAATTAATAGTGTAATAGTGGCTCTATATATATAAATGTTTTCCGATCTTATGTTAGTTTGGTTATTTAAACACATTTATGTGAAAGAAACAGCCAAATACAAAATAATTTAATCGTTAAAAAGTAAGGGCTCTGTGGTGTAATGGAAGCACATTCACCCCGGCAAGTGAGAAATCTGGGTTCGAATCCCGGCGGATCAAGTACCTTTTGAGATTGAATGTTTATTGATATTATATATATATATACTTATTACATTTTTATAAGTTGCAATAGCCTAATTTAATTTTTCAATCAACCTTGAATTACAAAAAGTACTTAATCCGCTGGGACTAATTTTACTTTTTGTTATTCAATGTTATTAAAAGAGTGTGAATATATATATATACAACAACAATACGGGTACGGGAAAGATAAATGAATATGTCTATTTTATCAGGAAAAACACCAAATTTAGATGCATTCATGTCTTTAGAAGTGCTTTTTGTTAAAAATACCGTAAACTTTAACAACTCTTCAAATCTTATTGCATTGATACATTTATTTATAGAAAATGTTACAATTTAACTGGATAATCTATGTCTTATTAATATTTACTGTTTAATATATTTGACAGTGAAAACATCGGTTTTCTGATTACTTGCAGGCAAACTAATGTAACAAAGGAACTGTGAGGGAAACTAGAGACATTTTTGAGCCAAGGATCACACTAGACGCCTTCACTCCGAGTTTCTTGCTGAGTGCTCTGAGAGGAACTTTTTCACATACAAAAATCTTTTCATTAAGTTTGCATCATTAAATCTTTCTTCTTTTACAGTTAATTTTAGATACTGATATATTATAAAACATAACTTCAAACTTACCTTTACAGTAACCTTAGGGTTATTTTTGTTTGTAACATAATAAATATTATAAAATTCACTTTTATAGTGACTCTCAGTCACTTGACTTAGTTTCCTGACGGTGATATAACAATTACTTATGTATAATGGTTGGTTTTAAGTTTGTCTACTAATATGGAAAGAAAAATTTGAGAGAATTATTATCTTTTATATTTTAACGCTTTTGGTACTATCCAATGTCAGCCTCCAACAAAAAATACCTTGCTGACGTTGGATTCCTAATGAAAAATCCCTAGATTGAGTGGTTCCTGGACTATTATCATTATCCCTGAAGTGTTAAACGAATAATCTCCAATCGAAAGACAAATACTAATATCGATAAAACACCATGATCATGTTCTCTTCATGAGTAAGATGGAATTAGGAGGATTGTATACTTGAATACAATCAGTGAATATTGGAAGAATATAATAGCATATATGATCTATATATTTCATATAGATCTGCTGAAACAGACAGACTGTGAATAATGAGTTCACCAAGAGTAGGCAAACTAAGCAAACTCAGCCCTGACCTATGTTTATCTATGCTAAAAG
Source organism: Homalodisca vitripennis (assembly GCF_021130785.1). Classification (NCBI taxonomy): domain Eukaryota; kingdom Metazoa; phylum Arthropoda; class Insecta; order Hemiptera; family Cicadellidae; genus Homalodisca; species Homalodisca vitripennis. The sequence continues at coordinate 95,808,076 of NC_060210.1, forward strand.
ATCCGTAGCCAAATCAAATCCATAATGTGTATTTTACTATCAGGTGAAAACCTCGACATTTGCAGTTAAAGGCGTGGGTACTCGTAACTTAACATTTAGGATCTTATATTTTGAGTTAATCATAAGAAATTTTTAAGCTCGAGGAAATTAAAACATAAAGAATGATATTCGTTGAAATTTGTCTATATATATATATATATATATATATATATATATATATATAAAACCCGGAGTTCTAATATCGTATGGTACTACTGAGAATGTGATTGTTAGCTCACAATGCAATAACATTTTGGATATTTAGTTCTCAAAATTTTGCAACTAAGTAAAGGTTCTAAAATGTGAAAACAACAAACAAACGTTAAAGGCATTTAGAAACCTGACTACTCTCTATATATAGTAAAGTGGATCCTACAGTATAATAAACATTCCGGTAGTGTAAACTACGCCTGCTTCGTATATTGCTAATATATGTTTCAAACTGTAAATTAACTTCTTGTAAGCATTAACCTTATTTAAAAAACAATAGCATACTGTGGCTGTGTGGATTAAATTATTCCTAATTCATTTCACTTATATTGACAGATGTTTATCAGCTACAAAATGTACAAACAGCAGGAGCTCCGAGTTATTGATTGTCAACGTTTACTGAAAGCAGTAACCAGCAACTTACTTGACCTCCTCCAGTAGCACACGGAAACCCACATACAACTGTGTCGTTCATAGTCCTGAATCGGTAGTAATACAATCCAGTTGTGTAAAACACAAAACCAACAGGAATTATTTCACAACGATTTCATTGGTTTACTCAAGTTTTCATTTAGTATCTTAAGAATGGAAGGAACTACAAACCCTTTTAGTATGTAGATATTCTACATTGCTTACACATCGTGTACAAGGGTAATTTTCGCTTTCGATGTAATTAAGATAATTTTCGTTCCTTCTTCATTCTTGTATATTTGATTTTTGTGGTAAAAAGTGCTGATTAAAATGTTACGAACTAGATATAGGTGTACACATCACTTGTCGCGTAACAGGCTTCGATTTGCTTCAAGTTGCCATGGCGAAAGAATTAAGTATTTTTTAAATCTATAAATAGTTACCAAACCCCAATACTCTGTGGTTTGTACCGTATAGTAATTTTTATTTAACCATAGTGACAACTGCAGAATGTGTGGGGAAAATTCTCAATTGTCCGTTTTTATTTAGAACACAATATTTATTTATGATTTGATCTTTATAAATGAGCGTTCACCGGAACTTATTGTTACACCGGAAAGACGTGGCAAACTCTCTGAGCGTAAACCTTTTGTTGAGACTTGAAAACTTGTGGAACACTCTCAGAGTAATCCACCCTTAGACATTTTAGACTTGAAACTTATGACAAACATTCAGAGTACCCCACTCATTGACATTTGGGATATTAAAACTTGTAGTAAATTTTCAAAAGTAATCTACCCGATTTTGTACCTCAAACGTTTCACATTGAATAATGCTTTTCATCATAGCAACGGTATTATGTGCAATGTAATATTTCACCTATTAAAGTACACTTGACGGTAAATATCACCTGATTTTGTTCATAAGATGTGTAATTTTCCAAAGTGATTCAGATATTAAAGGAGATTAGCAATATTTAAGACTGATGAGATTCTCATTGTGAACGAATGATATAATCTCATAAAGTTTTAATTATAAGTTAATATATTAGTTGGTTTATTAGAAAATTTAATTTCATTTTTTCAAAATGAACTATTGCTAGACTATTTTTTATTTAGTATTGCTATTTTAGAACGTTTCAAATGGTCGGGAACCGAGTTAAAACTATAGTATTCATGATTCTGCATTGCGTTTGATGTATAGGATTATCGTTGAAACTGCCGACTCTGACCATAGGTTGACGAGAGATGAGAGCTGATGAAGTATTCAGGGTATAAACGCTGAGATATTCTTGCTGGCGAACTCAATGTAGTTCCAATATAATATTGAAGTAGGAATTGATCAAGGTTCTAGCGAAATCTGAATATTCTTAATTCTGTTATAAAACTAGCAGTATAAGGTTAATTAATATGGTTTTTTCTTAACTTACTATTAGGCTGGGCAGGCAGCGGTTTATAACGTCCCTACTGTTTCTCCCTGGAATTTTTTAAAACCATAAAGAGAAAGACAAATACTACGAACATGGGTTATGGTCGTTAAAATTTCAAACAAGTTCTTGTAACAATTTATGTATAGCGTATCAATCAAAGATACTGTGACATTTTTATGCTCTTTATTTTTATGTATTTAAAACTCAGTGAAGCTCTTATAAACACACACTTTTATACTTGCTCACCTATTTTTAGGGTTAAATAAAATTTTGTATGCATTGAATGGTATAATGGATATAACTTTTTGCCATAATTGTGATTAAAAAGTCTATCTTAAGCACTCAAATTACCACATCTTTCATATATTAATGAAGCGACGGAATTTCTCAGAGGCTTTTCTTTGTGCCTTAAAATAAGTCAACACATAACACCAAGCTGACCCCATTCAGGATATTCAGTGCGTTGCTTCATTAATTGTAAAACAGTATTTCACAAGAATGTGTGTGCTCTGCGCTCTTTACGACCTTCGTTTTTTATTTTACTGTTCTCTCATTTAACTCTTTAAGCCATTTTATAGTGAGCTAGCTTTTCATGTCTTAAAGGTATAATTTTTAAAAAGAATTGTAGTTATTTGTATAAACATATTTTACCTATTATATAGATTGTAAGTTAATATATATATTTTATCAAGCTGGAAGCCAGAACCAGTTCTAAACCTGCACATTATTAAAACAGGCAATGCTTTTTACATAAAATGTACAGAGGAAGTTATTACTAATTTTATAAATTTAAATGCTGAGAAGTAACTGTGAAAATCATTAAAAAATAAAATTAGTAAATAAACGGCTTCCATAATGGTTCTCTCAATTCAATGGATATGGTTTTACCATCCAGTTTAGGGATTAGCAAACACGATGTAGCAAGTTGCAGCCTACAATCAGTTCATACGATGATTATCATGTTCACACTAGTTGTTTCCCATTTATAGGCATTATTTGTGTACCGTTTTACTGGCACATGAGGGGTTAGCTTTGAAATTTAAATTTTTGTGAAGGTTCAAAAAGGGAAACGAAAATCTTCTGAAAAGAAATAAAGTTCAAACTAAAATAAAACTTCTTCTTGAAAATAATTACTGGATTTAAAATTAAAATAAAAACTTCTTAATGACTTTTAAGTTCAAACTTTTAATATATTCGTCACTCAAAAAAATGTACAAAGTTCTTACAGCTTGTCTTTTATTGAATTTTTAAAATTCAAAACTTTCACACTCTAATCTGATCTGGCAATTCTTCACTTTAATTTATCTTCAAAATTCAATTTTATTTTGTTGCTAATTCTTTACTTTACTTTAAATATTACTTCTTTTCAGTGTTAGAGAATGAAAGATTCTTCTGTGTTAGAGAATTAAAATTGCTGAAAGCATCTGTAACAACCACAAAACTCTTTTAGTATTTTTACATAAAATTTTATATACATGTGCTCACTGCACCAACAAGTATTATATTGCACAGATAAAAAGGACAACCTCCTAAATTCCCATTAAATTTAGTTTTTACAATATTTATTTCCCCCAAAAATTATTCAAAATAATTAAGAAATGAATATTTACTGGACTCCAGTTAAAAAGTTCACTTACCCGCAGGTTCGATGCCAATTAGCAAGAATAACTCTAAGCACTTTCAAAGACTTTACTCGCTACTGCTTCTACAGATCAATTGAGACGGGAGGTTCGGCACGTCTACCTCACCCTACCTCTCAATTTCGTTATCAAACACTCCCATCTGCGATGCGCACCTCGCTGATAGAAGCCTCTTTTGTACTGTCCAGTCCTTATCATTCTTCTGGGCCTACTCCTTCCACCGGTAATCCAGTTACCCCAGAATTACAATTTAATACAATTGGTACATTTGTACACCTCTATTATTTATAACCTTACATTTTTCTTTTAAAGTCGACCCTCATTATCACATCATACATTTTAAATCATTCTTCAGAGCTTCAAAGTTTTTAGTCATCAATACCAGAGAAGGGGGGTGCAGTCTCCGCCACTTCCAGTCTCAATGAAGGCTAGTGCTAATCACAGCAAAATATTCGATTTTAAATTATTCTTTAATACAGTCTATTACTTTTGAAGAATTCACAACTCGTGTTGCTCTTATGCTGATACTTCTCAAAATCATTGTACGACAGCTCACAAAATTTGAAATAGACCTTGATCATCAAATTCATATTTTTTATAATTTTTTTTTGGAATGTAACTAAGGGTTTTACCCTTAGTAATCCAGGGCCAAATCTCTGGAGTTTTGGTCTACATTTTCTTGAATCTACGTTGAACCCTTAATGAATGGCCCTTTCTAATAGCTGTAACTTTAAACCTTCAGATACAGAATAATTCACAGCTACATTATTCTGGACTTAGAAAAAAAAGTGTTTTGGAAGCTTTTATATCAAACAGTTTTAGATATATCATTTGTAATAAAAAGATAATTAATAATATTATCAGCTGTCATAAAATCTACCCACTTTTCCAATTGAGCTTGAAGAGCTACGTTTATTCAATCTCATATTATATGAATTGTGTGACCGGATATTAATTTCAGGTTATGTATAATCGCCTGGTTATTGAGTGATAGAATGGTTACATTACTCTGTGATAAGTTGGTTACAAAACTTTAAAGTTCATTAAGAGAACTCCTAAACAGTATCGCTATTTTTACGAGTGTGTACCAATTTCTTTACTGCATACAGAATATTTGTTATCAAGAACTGTTTTCGATATTTATAAATTTAGGTACTGATTAGGGCAGTAGTTTTATTGGACATTACTGAGAATGGCCAGTTGGATATTGCCTATGAAATTACCTTAACAAGTGGGAAATAAAATGCACTTGAAATCGATCATAATCAAAATTTTTAAATAGAACATGAGCCATCCCAGTGTCGATACTACACGCTACTGCTCAGCCAATCATTATCGAGTAAGCAAAATCGCATTGAACATTACGGCAATGTAAGTAACACGGACCTAGGCTTTGTTCGGCACTGCTGAGGGATTTCATGTACTCAATAAAGTTTGAAAGCAGGCAGAGAAGTGTGTGTTACTGAACTCAGGCTATCTGTGTTACTGAGAAGAATGGTATGTGCTATAGGAAAATTTACCATAAGAGTTCCCTGAGAATATGAATATTTCAAGTTGAAACAAGATATCCTCCAACTTTAATAGAACTCTGCGGGTTTAATCCCACTTGTGTCTCAGATTATAACGGTTTCTCCCGTTTGTTCTGGTGGTGTGCATTGAACATTATATATAGATAAATTTGCAAATAGCTTCAGCAGGTGTCTATAATTTTCAGAATAATCTAGTTATCTATGACCGTATGTTTATGTTACATAATTATCTGATTGCTAACATTGTTTAACATTGTCTCATACTTCATAACATTCTACCGTACTTTAGAACTCATGAGATACCATAGGAGCTTTGTAACAACCATTACCCCCCCCCCATCTTACATTGAACTCCACTACTGGGAGCCTGCATGAAAATTTGGAAATCAAGATAATATATAATTTTTTTATTGACATTTTCTTTCAATTCGGTTATATTTTTGATTAAAACAATGAAAGTTATTTTTTTGAGAAATCATATATTTCTTATTGAAAACAAGTAGCTTTTATTTTAATTCATGCAGTATGCTTAATTTCTTAAATCTTTTTTGGCGTAAAGTTATCAAATTTGCTGACACATTGCACATACTTTAAAGGTGAAATGGCAGATTGGGCTATTTAAATTTATGAGAATCGCCATTTTATTAATATTGCTTAAAACTTTCCTGCCATTATTCATATTTTAAATAACGTTACATTCGAATTCAATTTTTACTTTGCCATGACTGATGGTAGTTTTCCTTTACGAAGCTGAGTTTATAAAAACCAAGAATATCTTTATTCAATTCCATAAATTTCCATTGACCACACACAAATTTAGCCAAATACAAAGGTCTCGATTAGTTTTTATTTGTACGTCATAAGATGCCTTTGTCTCAAAGACCATTTTTATAATTTGACTTTTGACTAAAAGCTTATAGTCCACCACTGATTTCACTTGAAAATTCCGGAATATTTCACCGAAATCCATGCCGTTACGGATCATGATCACTCTTTGCCTGAAATTAAAATACAGTTAAGGACTATCTAGTCACACCGGACTTTAGTGACTATCTCTATCTTGTACAAAGAAAGACACAAACACTCCTGGCTGTACCACAAGTTGCCTACGACCAAACAAAATATTATTCTACATTAATTGAACTTTAAATATTAATCGTGTCTGCTTCACTCAGCTAGAGTGTGGGCTTGTTCAAGAATACACTACTGGAAGGAGTAAGGTGGTAGGACTCCGAGCCTGAGATGAATAGTTTATAACGCTTCTGGCTATAAAGTGGCTACAACATCCGTGACTCTGTTATATTGTGTTATAGAAACTTTCCAAGTTGCTCATTTTTTAAACTATAGAAGATGTTTTACTATAAGTGAAAATATTGTTTATGAGGTATATGAGAGATAACATGAAATACCTGTATCTTAACACCGTCTTTGTAATAGATTATTAGATAAGACGAAGAAAATTATCCATTGTTCCAGAATGATTTGCTTAATGAGGCAAATCTCAAAGCAATATATTAATATTAGGAGATAAATTTTTGGTATACAGAAATTCAATACAATTCTAATATGGAAGTATCTTAAATGAAATGATCAATTTTAATTAACCGAATTCACATCCGAGCATGGGCAATAATGTCCCTTTCTATCAAAATCCAATTAGCTTCAAAAATCCTGCATGAGTTTAAATAAACAAAATCACGCATATAAAGAGAGTAGTAAACAATGCAAGCCCAACGTCCTGGAAAGCTCGCTTAGCATCTGGATGGTTTTGCTCGTTTTCAGAATTTATATAAAGGGAGACTCTTTATCATACATATAATTTTGTAAAAATGACACAAATCGTGTGCATTTTTGTGTGCGTTTTTCTGTGTTTTGTTATGTTTCTCTTTACAGCCTTTATAGAACTTCGAGTGTCCATTCATTTAAAAACATTCTAAATTTTTATAGCGTTTTTTAAGTAAAAGTGAGAATTTATGTAGCTGATATAATGTGTTTATTGTCAATGTCAATATGAGTCCTTGCGCTTGAATATAACTAAATCTAAAAGTAAACAATAAAACTGGGTTTTTTGTAAAATGCTTTTTCATCTATTAAAATTACTTTTTAACTTAAAAACAACTGATATAAGAATATAAGCTGGGTAAACCGCTCTAATGTTATTTTTTCGGAAATAAACTTGAATTTATCTTCTCTAAGACAGAAGTTTTAAACCTATAACTCATTCCTACTCGATAAAAATAAGATTTTTAATCATGACGACAACCCATCTTTATCTGTATCATATTTAAACCTACATCAAAATGAGATCAGAATTCTAGTCTTAAGTATCCATAGAGTATATGGATAAATTTGCTTGTTGAGTAAAGGGCTTTAGACATCACCATTTTTGTTTCCTGTCATCTAAGTATATTTTTCCCACCAATTTTTAAGATACATAAACAATTATCTGAACCCTATCACAAGGATAATGACAATTCTATAAATCCTTGGAGTTAATGCAAGCTATATAAATCCCTGAAGCAAATCTCATGTCTTTTTAGATAAAAGTTGTGAGAAGATCGTAACGTTATGAAAACATTTTTATATTGATACCAAAATGACAAAATCTCGAAAGCGTCTACTTATATTTCAGTCTAAAATATTTTCAGTACCATAAGTGAGTTTGCGTTATTGTCCCCACAAAGAAAAATAGATACAGACATAGGTCTGAAAAGCCTATTATGGCATATGAGTAAACATTAACTACTTCCTGTATAAGGAAACATTACTTATTAAGTTCCTGTAAAATTCTATAATAATAGTAAAGGTTTTGTGTTATAAGATTCTTGTTGTTTTTCTGACTGTAGGTAAAGAATGTATCGATAAGGCATGGTGGTATTCATTTCACTCTTTCCTCAAGCCACTGTTAAAATGCCATATCACTATGTCAAGTAAGCTCACCAGATAACAGACGCTGCAATAAAACTAAGATGAACTCAACAATCAAATTGAATCAACCCTTCCTGCCATAGCTACCTTATGTGTATAAAAAAGTTTTTAAAATCTCAGAAATATGTTTCATAGTTTCAAAAGGCATGTAAGCTGTGGAAACGTAAATTTTTAGCCGATTTTAATTAAATGTGCTGGTAGAATACAGAAAGCAATAATATTCAAAGGAGGTTAAAACTTAAAAGGGAGATAGACAATTAAACGACGGAAATACGAATTCTGTTTGACAATGGAGAAGAGGAGATCTATATTTCAGGCTTTCAGGAAATAAAGAAGAGTATAAAAAGCTAGTTATTTCTTTTGAAAGTTGCGCTCAGTATAGAGTAAAGCCTCCCACAAATCGTGTACAGTCGTGTTGGGAATGGATGATCGCTTTTTGCAAGGTTTTCTAAGCCTTTTTGTATGCTTGCCTTTTATAGCATCCAGAATATAATCTTGTTTCCACATTGACATATCGTAATTATCTTAGTTTAGGACGGATGTATTATAATTCCACCATCAATATCTGTTATATATGTGTTTGTAGCTTTTGTGCCAATCAATATCAATAACATTGTTTGGTTTCTTTTAATCTATGATACATGATATCCTGGATGATTAGAAATTCGTTTCCCAATCCACTTGGATTGTATTGAATATGACATATAAAAATCAAAGATGGACGTGTGTGGTATATGGCAACTAGAAACATCCTTGAACACGTTATAGATTAGATAAAGCACAGGCAAAACAAAATCCAGTGATGTCAAACTTTCTTTAGGTATTCTACAAAGAAAAGCAGTGTACAAAGAAGAAGAAGAGGTTAATACATTGTATTAGAAGGAACTTATGTGGTTAAAAGGACACTTATTGTTTCATAATATTGATGAATTCTACTTCTCACTCTGTAAGTCTCAAATTACCATCATTCACGTCAATAATCCCATTCCTCAGAATAGAATACTCAGGAAAAAATACACCAAAGAATTTATTTACAGTTTAGGTCTTCTTAATTTTACTAGAGAGACATTATTGAGAGCATAGGTTCAAGTCCTGTATGTGACTCTAGCACTTTTTCAGTATCATCGACATTGCACTGTATCGAATTCATCATGTACTCTGCTTGGTAAGATCCTCGCAATAAGAAAACTCTGCCCCAAAAAGCCCTAACCTATGTTAAGTATCCTAAAATAGACCCATAGCCATATCACCTCCATTAGGTCTATTGTACTGTCAGGTGACAAGCTCGACACTTGTGGTTACAGGCACAGTAACTCCTAAATTTGGAGTCTTAAAATTGTTTTTTACAACTCAGAGAAATTTTGTATATTTTTTTTATTTATAGGAACATAAACATTGTTTTTCAGTTTAATTTTTCAATAAATGTATAAAACCAAAAATTCTAAAAACGATAGGTGGTACTCTGAATGTATTTTGTATTTAAAATTTAAAAAACTTTTGGCTATTTAAGTATTATAATTTTTGAACCAAGTAATAGTTCTAAAATTAAAATATTATAAAATATCTTAAAGAAATTTAGAAACCTAACTACACTTCAAATATCTTAAAAGTATACCATAATGCAATAACCATTTCATATCGTAAACTACAAACGCCTTCGTATATTGCAAATAGCAAATTAACTTCTCGGAAGTATTAGTATACTTACAAAGTGTACAAGTGTACACTGTAACTGTATCTATTTAATAATCTATATTTTATTAAAATTTTGTAACTGATGTTTGTATACTATAAAATGTACACACAGAATGAGTTCGTCACACATGGTTCTCCATGCAGTTGATTGCCAACGTTTACTGAAAGCAGTAACCAGCAACTTACTTGACCTTCTCTCTCAGTGGAGGTCAAGAACTACAACCCTTCATTACTGTTGTAGCACACGACAACCCACATAAAACTGCATTGTTTATAGTCCTGAATTGGTATTAATAAAATCCAAATGTGTACAGCACAAAAACCAACAATAATAAATAAACAACAATTTAATCGCCTCTGACAGAAGTTATTATGTAGTAATTTAAGAATGGAAGGAGCTACTAATTCTATCAGTATTAGCGTTGGATCTGATTAAGGTTGAATTAATTTTTCATAATAGCTTCATTCTTGTATATTGTACTATTGTGGTAAAACCTCCATGTTAAAAGTATATGTTACAAACTAAATATGGGTGGATAAATCACTTGTCGCGTAACATGGCTTCGAGATGGCGAGGCAAAAGAGTTATTTAAAACATTTTAACTACAGTATAAATTACAGAATTTGTAGAACTAAATGCTCAATTGACAGTTTTGATTTAGAACACAATATTTATTTATGATTTGAATTTTATAAATGAGCACAATTCAGAACTTATTGACATTTTGGACCTGAAACTTGTGGAAAACTATCAGTGTAATACACCCTTTAAAATTACGTATCGGAAAAAAAATGAACTAAAATATTTGAGTAAACCTCCCATTTCGATTTTAGACCTGAAACCTGTGGCAAACTGTCAGAGTAATCCAGCCATAGACGTTATGAACCTGAAACGTGTGGAAAACTCAGAGTAACCCATTCCTTGACATTAAATTTTTACCTGAATCTTTCACATTGAATAATTATTTTCACCATAGCTGCTTAATTATGTGCATTGTACAAGTAGAAATTATGGCAAATGTTACCAGCTTTTGTCCACAAGCTTCAAACAGTAAAGAGGATCAGCTTTATTTAAGAGTATTCCTGATAGCATCCTAATTTTGAAAGAAATTTAATAAGATAATATTTTAGTTGGAAAATTAACGATTGGTTCACCAACTACTATAACGTTTTAAAGTGGTGGAAATTGTATCAAATCTACAGCATTCATGACTCTACATTGAGGGAGATATAGAATAACTGGTAAAGCAATTATAGTGCCGATTGTGACAATAGGCTCTCGAGATACTAGAGCAGATGAAGCTTATTGGTGTAACCTTGACTGGAGCCAATATTATTGTTGGCCAACTCAATGTAATTCCTGTAAAATAAGTTGCAGTTCTGCGTGGTTCTAACAAAGTCTTAATATTTTCAAAGGTGCTGTGAAACTGATAGTATAAGGCTGATTGGTTTGGCGTTTTTTCCTTATCTAATTTTAGGCCATGTAGACAACGATTTTTAACGCTGTTACTGTTTTCTGGAACTTATTTAAAACCTCTATTAAATAGAATAAAACGACGAACATGGATTATGTTTTTTAAATTTGAAAAAAAAACGTTCTTGTAATACTTTATGTATAGTGTATTGATCAAAGATAATGTGACATTATGGTGCTGCTCTTTATTTTAATGTATTTAAAATCCAGTCAAGATCTAATAAACACACACTTTTCTATTTGTTCACTTATTTTGAGTTAAATAAGAGTTTGTATGTATTTAATGGTATAATGGATATAATGTTTTGTCATAATTGTGATTCTAAAACGTATCTTAACCACCCACATCCTTCATATCTTAATGAGGCAATGGAATTTCTCAGAGGTATTTCTTTACGAGCTTTATAATTAGTCAGCGCATAACACCAAGCTGACCCCATTCAAGCTATTCAGCGCGTTGCGTTATTAATTGCAATCATTATTTTACAGAAATGTGTGTATTCTGCGCTCCTCATGAAATCCGTTCTTTATTTTACGTTATTCGTATTTAACTCATTAAGCTATTCTAAAGCGAGCCAACTCAGTCGCATCTTTAAGGTTTGATTTGTTATCAAAATTTTATTCAATTGGAGAAAATTCAACTTTATCAAACGTTTTCTCTTTTGTATTCATAAAGAATTAAAAGGTAAATAATTATTTAATTAATTGAGGTGATTCGTTTAACATCTGATTTGTTCAACTGAGATATTTCTTAATTGAAGCGATTAGCAAACTTTTCTCTTTTTTGAAATATTACTAGACGTAACTTTAATATTTGATGTGCTTCAAGTCTGACATAAAAAGGGATAGAGTTAAATAAGACAGTCTAAGAAAAAAAAAGAATATAAAGAACAAAATGTTGATGTAAATCCCGGCGCCCTTCTGACAGGCGCTTATAGTGGTTTATTTGGTATTATAATCAGTGTAGCGTTTGTTCGGTAAGGCTGAACCAGGCGTTCTGTATCTTTATAAAAAGATAAGTTTTATTAAACCTAAAACACGAATGTGATAACATTGTTGAAAATTTAATTTGAAATCAACATATCCTCATATTGTTTTCAATTTGTATTACGTTTCAATAATATTGAAATTTATTTACATCATGCTTCCATGATGAGAATAAATTCATGTATAATGAAAAATATTTTCGTTTTTAGGATAAAACGGCCAACGTCAGATGCTTGTTTATTGAATTTCGTTTATCTGAAGCTGTAGTAGTGGGAGGGCCTATTTATAAAATAAACCATCAAGCCTGATAAGCTGACCTTTGACTGCGTAGTATTTTGACATATCTTTTACCTACAATGCAAATTTAACTTCACAATCGCAACATAAATTTTAGTTTCCTATGTCGGCTTTACAGATTCTGAACATTTAGGTTAGATCATTGCTTCTAATCCTTAGTTTCCAACTCCAACTTACTAAATTGATCTTCTTTAAACAAATTTATGTCATTTCTTCACAAATAAATGAGCTATAGAGTTTTAACCTTGTTGCATAAGCTTACACTTGGTAAGAAATAATGCGGGTATTTACAAATATATGTACAAACAACCTGTATATCACAAACCTTTCTTATGCATACAAGTACAGATACTGAAAAATGTTCGAAAACTTGAAACTAATTTTTATAATTATTTGTACCTTTTTTAGTCTGTTGTTTTTTACCTCAGAGCCTACACTAAATGACATCTATAAAACAAATTCTAATGCAAATACTGCACTGTAAAAATTCAAACGTAACTTAAATAACTTAAATTTCCTAATGATTGAAATACGGGATTAAATTTGATGCACAATATGAATTATGTCTTTTTTGGATTAGTTATGTAAAAAACAACTTATCCTATGCCACAAATTGAACTTTAAGTAAGTATTCGGACTGGCGTAACGCCCGGAACGGTATCAAACAAATTTATGTGTCTCAGCTTTAGCGTCGCATTCAGAAATAACTGGAATTTTACTCGGAGCTCAGTCTACCACGCCCAATTGAGTGATGTATCTCCTGTAGATAAAATAATCAGTGGCTTTACTAGTGGCTCTCTTGACCAAATTGAAAAGTGTTAATACTTTTTTAAAGTTAATATAGTAAAGATATTTTACCTTGTATATATGTATTGCCTGTTAATATATATTTTATCAAGCTGATAGCCTAAACCAGTTCTAAAACTGTACACTTTTAAGCGACAATGTTATCTCCGTAATGTGTATATAGAAAGCTGTCAATGCAATTCCTACTAATTTTACCAATTTAAATGCTGAGAAGTAAAGGTAAAAATCTTTAAAAAAATAAAATGAGTAAATATGGCCTCCAAAATGATTTTCTTAAAACAATGGATACGGTTTAGCATGTAGTTTAGAGCGTATCAAACACAATGGAGCTTGCAATCAGTTGATATGATGAAGATAATGTTCATTACATTTGCTCGATACTTCTTAAATACATTGTACCAAATTAGAAATACATTTTGAACAACACTTTCAAGTGTTGAAAATGAGTTTTAATTTAACCAACGATTTTAAAACTATTTAGTTTTAGTGTAAATTTGCTTGACACTCTACGTTGAGATGTACCTATTCCTTGCGAATGGTTACTTACTTAAAATCTACAGAAACAGAATAATTCACAACTATTTCACTATGGACCTAGAGAAAAAATACGTATTCTGGAAGCCTAGATAATTGATAGCAAGCTAATTTTTATCTTGAACTGTGAAAAAGTAAATTATAATACTATCAGCTGTCATAAAAATCTACCCACTTTTCCAATTGAGCTGGAGGAGCTATTTTAAATCAATTTAATATTACATGAATTGTGTGATCGAATACTAACTTCGGGTTAAGTATTATTATACTTGTTATTGTGTGATAGACTGGTTACACTACACTTGCCTGAGTTGAGTACAAAAGTTTAGTTCACATGATCAACTCGAAATGTATCGCTGAACTTTATATGCATGTACCAATTCCATTATTTCATTCAAAATATTATTAATCAAGAATTGTTTTAATATTTATAGTTTTAGACACTATTAGGACAGTTGTTTTACTATTGGACCTTGCTGAGAATGGCCCGGTGGATATTGACTATGAAATTACCTTAACGAATGGTAAATCAAATGTACTTGAAATCAATGAAACTTATAAATGGAACGTAAGCCATCCCTGTGTCGATGCTACACGCTGATCAGCCATTCCTTATCGAGAGGGCAAAGTCACGTTGAAAGTCGCAGCAATGTAAGTGACACGGAGGTAAGGCTTTGTTTTACACTGCTTAGTGATTCCATGCAATATGACAATATGGTTTCAAAGCATAGAACGAAGTGTGTATTAGAACTCAGGCTATCGGTGTTACTGAGCTCAATGGTTTGTGCGCTAGGAAATTGTCCAAGTCAACCATTTTTGGAGGTTGAGTTAGCCTCAAAAAGTGAAGTAGGTAATATAGTATTTTTATTGGACTCAATCGAATGACTCTCGATTTGGTCGATTCAGAGCGAAAAGCTACTAATAAACTTTGATCTCAATTCTACTGTTAATAATATTTATAACCTGAGTTCTCTTATTACATGAGTATTTCAAGGTGGAACAAGATAACCGCTAACTTTGCAAGAGCTCTGCTGGTTCAGCCAAGGATCCAACTTGTATCTCCTATTAATCCGTTCTCCAGTGTGTTTCAGTTTATCTTCATTGAAAATTACGCCTATACACTTTTTACATAACATCCCAGTAGAAAATTATAGTGAATGCGGGGATAACAAACATTTGCACAATACTATCTGACTGTAAGCAGTGTTATATATTACATGATTAACTGATCGCAAATGTTGTTTAATTTTGTCTAATACTTATTTTTCTTCGATTAAAGTTTGAGTCATGAGACCTAACAGTAATCGCCATTACCCCCTCCCACATTTAGTTGCACCACTCCGTATGCTGCACGGAAATCTTGAAATCTAAGATAATAATATATCAATTCACAAACTCTCTCATCTGCTTTCAATTGGTGGAATAATAAATAAATCCTCTCTTACTATTTCTGGTAAGAATATAACAATTCCACGTAAGTATCCATATTAGTTTCCATGCCAATTCACATTCGGTTTTATCTCATTGAATCTCAAACTCATTGAATGGTAATGAGACACGAGGATTAGGCAAACATTGGAGCTTTATTGATATTCCCTTCATACTTTCCAGTAAAATTAAACTAAATTAATGTAGTTTATTTAATGTATTATATAAAATAAGTTGTTTTATTGTAATCATGTATTGTATTATATGTCATAAATCATTCCGAAACATCTAATCCAAAACTATTCTAAATCAATGTCTCAAACTTTTTTTAACTACAAAAAATTTAATAGACAACCAATTATATTTATAGTTCATATTCCCACAACTCCAAAATTATATTGCCTCCAAAAAATATACATACTCGGGAATGGACGCGTCCAGTAGTGTCCCCAATATATTTTCTGTCTTTATGGTTGTTGAAAATCCTTAAAACTTCAGAAGGTTTTATTTCATATTCTATCAAAAACAGATACGGCTTTATGGAATCACTCAAAGACGTTATTCTATAAAGAGACGAATATATCATACATTTTAATGTAACATTACTTTATCCTAATGTTCCAGTTAAGGATAGAAAAAAATTAAGGATTGTTTAATTTCTAAAAAATTAAAAAAACATATAATTGATGATTACTCCATGATGATAAGTTTATGTATAAAAAAGAATACATTCCAATACAGGGTGTAACATACAGGTTGGGCTGGCTATGCATTTTCAGATTCAATGTGTGTTTCTAAGCTAATGGAGAATCACTTTTTCTAATTCAACTTCGTTTAACAGCTACATGCTAACCTTATTACATTTAAAATACTTAAACCAATACTTAAAGCTTTTACAGCTTTATGCTATTATTTTTATTAAAACAATTTTATCCTTGTTTTTGTATTCATTACTGTTACAAAACTTGATATAAGGGTCCATGTCAGATGGTATTATAGAATAAAAATATATTTAAAAATAATTTTTTATATTTTCTAAAATTACGGCCATTTAATTTTTGTTTTCTGAAATATAAATAAACCAGTTTTTATCAAAATTGTATGACACAAAAACGTTTTTAAATAATGTTTTGTTTCCAAAAACAGCTCATTTATAAAAGTAGGTTAAGAAATCAGAATCAGAATATTTTTATTAACCTGAACATTGAGAACAGCTATGCGTCAGAATATACATATGATACATGGTAATAATAATAATAGTTTTTCACTGAAATCCGTCACATGGCACGATTACTCTTTTTGTCTACAATTAAAATAAAGTTAAAATTATTAAGTAACAGTTCCACTTTAATAATTATCTTGTGAAAAGAATTATGTACACAAACTTACCTTGCTCGCTAGAAGTTGCTTCCGACTAAACAAAATATCATTTTACAGTGAGTTGAACTGTAAATATCATGCCTGTTTAACTCATATATACTATGGACTTGTTGTTGAAGGATGAGATGAATAGTTTGCAACTCGTCTGGTTATAAAGTGGCTGCAACATCTGTGACTACGTTCCATTGTATTATGGAAACTTTTTAAACAGTCCGTTTCTCTGAATTACAGAAACTCTTTTGCTATGAGTAAATGGAAATATTGTTTATGAGATATTTTGAAAATAATATTAAACCTTTATTTACAACCGTCTGACAGATTATTAAATAAGATAAGGAAAGTTAAACCATTTTTCCGAAATGTTTTTGGTGAATGAGGTAAATGCGAAGGTTAAATATGAAATCCCAACTATATAATTCGCTGTACTATATAATTCAAGCTCCAAACTGTTTTTGTAATAATGCTAATGGTATTTTTAAGAATATATTATTAAAAATTAAAAATTCTCATTAAGATCAATTATAGGCTGGATCTTTTTATATGGACTATATTCTAACTTCACTTCACGTTGTTCGTGTTGTTCGTTTCATGGTGTCAAAGGTCTGAAGTTTTATTTATACCACCGATTCCAAATTCTTTCATAATGCAAATCGATACCATAATGTTTTGGCCAATTTTGAAACCAAATCTAGAAAATTACAAATCAAAACACCTCAACATTCTCTATAGCGGGGATTTCTTACATCTTAAATAAGTTTATTTTTAATGTTCTCTTATTCCAAGTGCATGATATGGATAGGATAGTTAATTGCCGTGTGGAAAAGCTGTAAATTTTTTTATTATCTGCCTCATTTTGGCACAGTTTATTAAATGTATGTAGGTACTTACAAACTAATAAATAAAAGTGATCAAAACAATCGAATAAGCAATAAAAGGGTGTGCCTGAAAATTTTTATGTTTTAATTCGTATCGTCAATAAGCTTTGATTCACTTGAGAAGTATTTTAATTCAAATGATTAATTTGAATGAACTGAATTTAAATTTGAGTATGCAAACGAACGTATCTTTCTATCAGGTATACATTTAGCTATTAAAATTCTGCATGATTTTAAATAAATAAAATCACACATAAAATACATAAAGGGGGTAGTAACAATTGAAGTCCAACGTACTGAAAAACTCACGCTGCATCAACTCTTTTTTTGGATTGATATATAGAGTAGTTGTTTTTCACTCATATAATGTTGTGTAAATTTAAAAAATGTTCTGCAAAGTTATTCATTTCAATCTCGTGGTGTACTTTGGGCACAAAGACGGACATATCTGTACGATCATAAAGAACAGAAATTTACACACAAACTACGTTCAGCCTCATTCTATGGTAAGACATGCACAAGCATACTTAAAATTTCTTGCACAATTTAAAGTATTCGATGAAATACTTTTCTGAATATCTTTCCACATCCTACATGCACATATTTGTTCATTAAATAATTAGGCTAAATGCCAGTGAACAAATAATAAAAGTTCCTGTGAAATAGGGTGGGTACTAAAAAAACGAGCCAAAATTGTGGAAAGTCAGAAGTGAAAGTCTCTCCGGTGATATGCTTCAATTAAAGTCAATAAAAAAGAAAAAAATGACATTATTTTGTACGTCAGATTATTGCCATATTCCTAATATATACTATATATACATATAATAAAATTAATATATTAGTAGTATGAAAGCTATCGGCTTATTCTCAAATAAAGGGGTAAAGCGATGAGAATTTCAAAATTTAAATAAAAACAAATAAAAATACTTGAGATATATAATTATAATTATATATATATATATATATATATATATATATAAATAATTATATATACATACATATATATCTCAATAAATATTTTTGTATGGGAGTACTAATTTGATTAACAGCCAGACAATATTTTATTTCATTTACTCCATTTTATGAACATTACCATCTTTACCAGAACGCGTGCTTTAGCACTACGTAATTTTAAAGAGACGTGATCAAGAATGGTCCACTTCAATGAATAGATGTACGTATATAAATCTGAGAAGTCTGTTGATGTAAAAATGTAACATGTGTGCTCAAGGGCTCCGCGTTAAACCGATCACAATCCGAATTGACCAGATATATGGGTTTCACAGTCACACCTACACAGTCTCAGCTGTTCGTCATCGCCATCACTATTTCCCGATGTTCTCGAATATAACTGGCGTTTTTCTATAACCAAAATTTAATTTTAATACTGGAAACCCTAAGAAAATCACCGGTAAGTCTAAATAAAGTTTCAGTTTCGTTTGGTGGATTTTGATATTTTAACTAAGTATGCAATATAACATTAAAGCATTATTTAACTGATATCATGTCATTTGTGCTTTTAATTATTGAGCAAACTGTGCGAATTTTTATGTGGTATTTACATAGGAAAATAAATGCGTGTTTGACAAGGTTTTATAACTTTTACAATTAACTAACAGATACCAACGAATCAAGTGCGTTATTTCCCATCTTTTATAATTCTAAATTAAAATTTAACGAGCCAAGGTAACTAGTGTCTTTCAGACACGAATAAAGTAATCAAAACAAACCCATTTCAAAATAATATTACTCCTGCATGATATCGAATTTGTCTCACCGTCAGAGTCCTTCCCTTATGGTACTTCCTCCGATAAAAGTGCTTAACGCAATCGATTATTGGTCATAGCTATTATGAAAACAAATACGCATGCTAACTAATAGTACATATCTCCTTCAATCACGATCCGCTATCGGCACAACCCAGTTTCTCACATTTTGGCTGACCGTTAGCGAAGTCTATCACGCGAGGGCTGAAAATATAGTTTCTGTTATATTGCATTTATCTGTCTGACTGCCTGCAGCACAATATCTCCGGATCTAACGGACAAACGGACTTGAAATTGTGCATGAACATTGTGCAAAATTATGTTCTACATAAGCAACATTATGTTTGAATATTGTGTATGTTACATTATAGGATTTTGCTCAAAGTTATAGAATAGTTTTACATTAATCTTATAGGTAAACATGATGGCATCGAGAAATTAAAGTATTACAAATTAAAAATAAACTGATTATTTACAAATAGATAACATTTTAAATAAACTGAGCACAATTAAAGACGTGGTAATATATTGAAAAGAGGTATAGAATGTTAACGGGACACATAGTATGTATCTGCACTCAACCGTTGTTTATATAGTAAAACCTACACTAAAATTGCAAGAATTGTAACCTATTTAGTTTAATAATATTAAAAGTCTATTATCCATGTTTTTTCAAACACATTTCTAATTTAAAATATCGTTAGTACAAAAGTTTGGGTCAGTAAATTAAATTAAATTACCCTAGTAAATTCCAGAAGTAGAGTTATTATATGTTTATTAACTTTGGTTACATTTCTCACCTTTTACGCCAAGAAAGAGAAATTTTTTATAGCACCGATACGGTACAGTAATCAATAGATAATTTTACCACCAATCCCTTGTTTCAAAGATGTATGGCAAGAATTAATACGCAGCACTAACTTAATTTGGTAGCGGAGGTGGACGAAGGATCGGACGGTCGCTGGACCTTCTGTCTCATTCGAGAGCTTCAACCCTGGATAGATCGTGGCCACGGGGAGATAAATTTCTACCTGTGTCAGTTCCTGACGGAGCAATATTTAGGAAGTACCTCTACAGGATGGGAAAAGTCAGGTCGCCTCGGTGTGCTTACTGCCTGGAGGAAGATGATGATGTTTATTCACATCTTCTTCGCTTGCGGGCGCTTCGCCGAGGCCAGGCGAACGCTCGCCACCACAGTTGGCGATGTTTCGGCAGACACCATTGTGGAGCTGATGCTGCAGAGTGAGGACGCATGGAATGCAGTCACCACTCATGTTAAAAAAAAAACTTAATTTAATTTACACAGGCGTTATTGCACCTGAGGATTAATCTATAGTTGTTTCTGAATTCCAAATGCCTAAACGACCGAATGTGCTGTACGACCTACTTATATCATAATAGCTTACACGGAGTGCCCAAATATTTCAAATTTTGCTTGGTGGTGATAATTCATAACTTAACCGAAGTAATTTAACCGGACGGTAAGTTGTTATATGTATTATATACATATGGTACATTTTGTCCGCTTAGTATATTAAAAAATAATATTATATATCAACCTTATCCTTGTGTTGGAATTGTTGATGTTTCCTTGGTTTTTGTAAATATTACATAACAAATTATAGAACACGATTTTAAAATTATAAAAATATTGTTTTAATACCAATTCAAAACCCTAAAATTTATATAGCTTCCATAAATACTTTTTATATTGAAATGATTTGTAACTCTACTAAAACTTAATAAGATTCTAAGTGAAATAAATGTAAAGAATGTAATATCATTTATTACTTTCCTGTGTATATAAATAGTTATTTATTATTGCCATATCAGACATTGATAATTTTTTTGTATACAAGTGAAATCATAAATATTTTGCTTATAACATCTTATTAATCTGTTCAAAAGAAAAGTAATAAATCAGTAAACTAATATTTTCCTTAGAAAAAGTTATTTGGTTTTATTTTGAACGATAAGTGGTCACCTATGCATAGCAAAGACTTAAGTATATATTCAACAATAACAAGAGCTATGGAATCAAAAATACAACTCAAGTTTTATTTCAACAGAACCATTTTTTAAACATAACAGTAATCAACTATGGTTAAGTTCTTTCATGTTCAATAACGCGTTCTAACTCTACATTTCACACGCAAAGCACGTTTTCTTGGCACGAATGGTAATTTCCTTCCAAATTATCCTCTTATTATTCAGCAATACATCAGATCGTATGAAAAACTGTTTTCCTCAATGAAAAAACTAGGACATATATGGAAAAATTATCCTCAATTATATACAAACTTTGTCGTATTACAAATATTATTTCATTTAATGCACTTTGTTTGCGTATGCATTGAAGAATGGGATTTCAATGTAAATGGATTATTTATCAAAGCACAGTTAGGTTATTTAAATTTATTTAATTTACATTTGGACAATTAAATGTGCTAAGAAAATTGTTTCTATGCCCAACAAGTAAATAAATTTAATTCGGAATTTAAATTACTTTAAAATGTATTTGAAACATAACTATATTTTATGTGGTTTTGGTCTTTGTATATAAGTAGAAAAAATAATTACTATTTTTGTTAGTAATTATTTTTCTACTTTTTTACTTATTTTTAATTATTTTTTGTTAGTTTTTTACCCTAGGTGAATTTAGTGATGAATTAAATTCATGAACCACATAAAGCACGCGAAGTTTTGCACCTTTACTACATTTAAGTATGCATACTTTATTGTATGATTTTCTGAAATTTAGCTAAAAAAAGCTCTTTGGTATGAGAGGTCGAAGTAAACATAATAATCAGTGTGTTCATAATATACTGTAGGTTTCTCCAATTTCAACACACTTTGAGTAAGACAGAATATTTATATATCCACTTTAACTTTAAGGAGATATTTATATTACAGCACACTTAATATGTGCAGATGCAATTAAAAAAAAATTTGCATCGTCTTGACATCTCAGAACTCGACTGCCTGTCCTTCCTGATATTTAGTTTCAAGAGTACATCTGGCACCATACCCCGGAGACTCTTTGCAGCCCTATGCTAATGATCCAAAAAGAACGGGAAACGCAATTCGTGACAATATTAACGTATTCAGCTACAACGGATTCCTCGTTTAAAGAGGCGCCTTGTGGGTTTTCAACGAGCTCTATAATGATCATTTGTTTTTAGAAGTTTTTAGTGCTTTTTTTGTCATGTGAGATTTATAAATCGTTATTTTCTCTTGATATGTTATACCTATTCTTTTGCCAGTACCGGCGTAATTTTTATCCCTCTGTTTATATGGTTTGTTGATGATTACTCTATTTATTGTTATTACACATTAGCATAGCTACTGTTCAGTTTTGCTTTATAGTACTTTTTTCTTCTACTTTATTGAACTCTATCCACATTAAATAAGCTACCGGCCATAATTTGTATTTTAAATATTGTTATTACTGTGTGTAAATTATTATCTGTAAATTTTAGTTTTACCGTTTAGAAGTTAAATGAATATATGCCTTTGAGTGTCGTTAACGAACAATGATCGTTTGAACAATTGATAACGTACATGCAATTACATCACACTGGCACAGTTAGCTGTGATACTTCTGCCTTGTTTCTCTATTACACTAGTTTCTGTATTTTGAAACATGCAACTATGATAATGCGAAAAAAGCGTACTGCGAATGAAGCAAAAGGTCACATGAGCGCTCTGTGTGTGTAACATTTCCCTTACTTCTATGAAGATAGCGGCTGGATTATGTTTATCCACGATTTTTACCGCAACTTTTTTCACGGCACCGCAGTTCTGCCTAGCTCCTCGTTTCGGCAGTTCTTGACCGACGTAACCATTCACGAGCTTAGTCCCACATAGCTAGTTAAAGGCAAGAGATTCATTATCTTTGAAATACCTGTACATTTTAAATATCCGTCTCACAAAATCACTGTCTGGCCGATTCCTTTGAAAATGTTGTATATGTCAGCATCCCCAAAGTGACATTTTTAATTTTATCAGGAAGATTGTCTTAAAACATAATTCTATCTTAGATTTTTAAAATTTTTCCGCTGCAAAACTTTCCACGCATTCCCTGAAGTCGTTACCTTTTTTTATCACAAGACATCACACTGATTTTATCAAATTGGTCGTCGATTAATTACATATCGTGGAAACAACTACTACGTTTTATAAGAACCTGTATTTTAAGTACATTTTTGAGTGTTATTTTAGAACAGATTGAAGTTTACACCAAATTATATAATTTAGATCAATCTGAGATGAAACTGATTTTTAATTTTTTTTAGATACGTTTTGGTGACACAGTTTAAAGTTTTGAAACTCTGTATGATTTTGTTTTGGTTAGGGTTATAAAAAATTTTATAAAGTAGATCATTAAACAGACTAAATCTTTTAATTATGAAATCATCAATTATGATTTCATGGTATTGTTCCACCAATCTTAGAAACCAAAAAAAGTTTAAATAAATAGAAATTGAATTATTTTTTAACAGCATATGCTTAATGTTGATGTTTAAACCAGAAACGAAAGTCCTTAAGTGGAACAAGTAGAACTTAAGTGGAACTCTTAGATCATAAAGACTTTTTATACGCAAAATGTGGAGGATCGTTTGTGATAAACCTAAATAACATTTGCATTTCCATTCTCCACCATCTTTCTCCGAACTTAATCTCTCTTTCCCTCATCTACAGTTCGCCCTTTAAACCCTCTATGTCCTTAATTAAATATCTGAAAGACTGAAAAAATCCTCGTTTTTTAAAAAACCCTTTTTTTTTTCCCCATTCCCAATGGGAAGGGGTTTTGGGGAAACCCCCTTTTTTTTTTGTTTTTCCCTTTTTGAAAAAAAAAAAAAACCCCTAAAAATTTTTTGGGGGTTTTTCAATTTTAAAACCCTTGAGAAAATACATACGGAAAAAGGGGGAAAAAAATGAAAAAGGGAACCCCCTTTGGGTTTTTTTAAAAATTTCCCAAAAAATTTTTTACCATCAAAATTTTTTTGGGGAAAAAACCTGGGATTGCTTACGAAGGGATAAGGGGGGACGTTTTCTTTTTGAAGTTTTAAAATTTAAACGTTTAGAGTTTTTTTTAAAAGTGAAAAATTTTTAATTAAAAAAACCCCCCGCGCCCCCCAAGACAAAAAATATTAAAAGTTCCTGGGTTAAAGGTTAAAAAAAAAGGGTCAATAGTTGGTTTTCCAAGAAAAATTTTTAACAAATATTTTTGGGAAGGTTTTGAATTGTATTTTGTATATTTTTTGGGGTTCTCGAACATGTGTTTTGTTTAAAGCTTTTAAAAATTTAATGGTAGTTTTGCCAAAAAAAGATGTCTGTCTTTACAAAAAATATGTGGATAGGGAAAAGGGATAAAAAAACAACCCTTTTCCCCCTAATTGGGCCCCCAAAAAAGCGTCAAAAAACGGTTTTTAAAAAAACCCCCCCTTTAAGAATTTTTTTCCCTCTGAGCCCATGTTAATTTTCCAAAAAAGGTTTTTTTCCCCCTCTTTTTCAAAATTTTTCCCAAAAGGGTAGGTCTTAGGGAACCCCCAAAACCGAAAAAATTGAGGTTTGCCCCTTTTTAAAAAAAAAATAAAATTTTTTAAGGGGGGAATGTAAAAAACCCCCAAATTTTCGGTAATTTTAAAATTTAAATTTTTTTTTTTTAGACTTAATTTGACTAAAAAGTATAAATTTTTTTGGGTTTTTTTTTAAAAAATTTTTTAGGGGGGAATTTTTAAAAACCCTTTTAAACCCTTTTTTTTCTTTTTGGGTTTTTTAAAAAATTCCCCAAAAAAAATACATTGGGATTTTTTATCGAGCCCCAAAAAACCCCGTTTGGGGATGATGTTAAAATTTTTGCTGAGGGTATCAAGTTTCCAAAATCCAAGGGGGAAAATTTTTAAAAGGGGTCTTTTTAAACCCAAAAAAAAAACCCCCGGGGCAAAAAAAAATGGTAAAGGACTTTTAAAAAAAAATAAAAGGGAAAACCCATGTTTTTTTTCCCCCCGAGCTCTGAGATCCCCGCATTTTAATTTTTTCGCTCTATTGGGGGGTTTTTTCCCCTTTAGGAGTTACGAGAACCCCCGACCCTTTGGGGGTTTTTCCTTAATCAACCCCTGGGGGGTTTGGGGGAACTTGCCCGGATCGTAGTAAAGCAGTTTTCAATCCCAGGGGGTTTTTTTTCCCCACCGTCGCGTTGGGGTTTTTCCCTACGTGGGGCGGGGGCCCTGTATTTTTTTTTCTGGTGTCCCCGGGCCTTTTTAAATTTTCCCCCGGGTTTGGTCCCCCCCACCCGGGTTTGGCACATTTTCCCCCGCTTTTTTAAAAAAGTTAAAAACGTGGGGTTTGAATGTTGGTGTGAAGCTTTTGGGTTTTTTATCTCGATGCGATTTGGGGGGCAATGTTAATTTTTTTCACCTTCCCCCCCCTTTTCCCGTTAGCAGAACCTTAATGGAATGGTTTTTCCCCTTTTTTTTAAAATTTTTGAATGGGTGATCGAATTTCCCGGGCCCCCCTTTTCCCCGGGGGAAAACCCCTTATATTAAAACCCCCTTTCAAGCCCCGGAAAAACCCCCCAAAAATTCAAGACCCTTCCCCCCTCATTCCAAAAAACCTTTTCCCGGTACCCCCCCCGAGGGTGATGGAAGGGGTTCAGTATTTTTTTTCTGACGGGGGTTCTTTGAACCGTTTTTTTCGTCACTTCAGGAGAAACGTACTGGCACAAAACTTCACCAATTGGGGGCCGAAAATCGCAGTGTTTTTTTAGGTGATGAGTGCCTGGGGGGTGCCTTTAAAGGGCCCCAACATCGTGCTTTAAAGCACGAATATTGGCTGTGAAACAACTTATTTTTTTTGGTGGTCCTTTAAAGGTCCACATGTGGGTTCCCATGTTTTAAATTTGCTATCGTTACTGTTATCAATCTGTTATCTATATTTTTTTTTTTTATTTATTTTGCAATGATTATTAAAAGTTTAAGTCCATTGTTTTTTGTCCTAGTTATTTATAAGTTTTTGTACTGTTATTAATTTTTTATCCTATATATTAAATTTTTGCAACCGCCCGCTTTTTACGTTACCTACTATTGCTCTTCTGAGCTAATTAATTTATATTTTTTTAAAAAGGTGTATTCTCTGATTCTGACATGTCGGCATTCTAGAGGTAAAATGAAAACCCTTTAGTTAAGAAAAAACGTTTCCCCCATAGCAATATTTTCCCAGAAAATTCTTTTAAAAAAAAACTTATTGATATCTTTTTGCACAAAAGCTGCAAAACACAATAATAGTTTTGAGTTGCAATTAAATGGAAAAATTTTCCATGCAAAAAAAAGTATGATCATTTTTTAATGGAAACCGATTAAGTTTGGGGGATGTCATAAAAGGAAAAGCACAAAAAGGGCTAGAAAACCTTGCACAAAGCGATCACCCCCCCCCCCCCACGAACTTTTCCTACGCATTTGGGGGGAGACTATACTCGTATTAAGCGAAAATTTTTTAAATTTTAAATACCCAGAATTGTAACCCCCTTTATTTCCTGAAACCCTTATAACTCCTCTTCCCTTTTCTCAAACAAATTCGTATTTCCCGTCGCTTAATTTGGCAACCCCTTTTTTAATTATAAGCCCCTTTTGGGAACATTGTTGTTTTCTGTATTCTCCCTATACAGTAAATTTAAAACGGCCGGAAAGGGCGTTCTTACAGATTTAATGGCTTTTTAAAACTTAAAATATTTCTGAGTTTTTCAAAATGTTTTTTTTTTACGTAAATCGTAGTTAAAGGGGAAATATAAAAATTAAAATATTCTTAATATTGTACCTTTTAAAAAATTATTGCTTTTTAAATTTTTTTCTTTACAATGTACATATTTTCTAACATTTTCATTTAAGAATAAATTATTTTTAAAAATTTTACTTCTAGCATTTTAAAGGGAGGCTATAAATCAATATACATATAATATATATATATATATATATATATATTATATTATAATATATATAAAATATATATATATTAATATATTAATTTATAAAACCGCATGTGAACTGACTGATGACTCCCCCACGTATACTAATTCTAACCCACTTCCGATGATTGAGACTTAAATTTGGTACACGATAGCTTTCCAGTGTAACCACCAGGAAAATCCCCAAAAGTGAAATTTTTCCCCTTTTCAACCCCCAAAAAAAATTCCCAAAAAAACGCGCATTCTTCACCCCTGCAGGGATTTTTTGTAAGCCCGATAGCGGAAAACCCCTTGGAGCTGCTCGGATCTGACGGAAAATTAGGTCAGGAATGAAGTGAACTACAAAAAAGGTCTAAAGACTTTTTCTCTATCTTCCGGTTTAAAACGACAAAACGCTCGAACATTTGAAATTCCAGAGATTTTTCGATAAAAATAATGTTTCAAGCCCGAAGCGGCCAACCCTTGGTCTAGCTCAAATCTATTGACCCCCCAAAATTTGCAAATTGCGCGATCTACAAAAAGGTCCAGTAATCTTTTGCCCTATCTCATTGGTTTGGCCGAAAAAAGTGTTTTACAATTTTGTTGTAAATTTTACGCGAAAAATTTTGTTTTTGGGGGCGATAGCGGCGAAACCATTGGTCGGAGGTCAAAATAAGACTAAAGTTTTATTTAGGAAAAAAGAGACCTACAAAAAAGGTCCAGTGACTTTTACTATATTTCCCTTATTTGACCGCAAAACGCGATTAAGTGGGGAAAAAATTGGACATTTTTCGCCTAAAAATTTTTCATTTTTTCCCGGGGTTGTAGGGGTAAACGGTTGGTCGTAACTCAAAAAAAAATTTTAAAAAGGGGTTTAGGAAATCACGTGATCTACAGAAAAGGTTCAGTGACTTCGGGGTTGGCTGAGCGTTAGCTAAGCGTCAAAAGTAGATAGGGGAAAAGGAATATTTATTAGTTCAAGACACAATACCCTTAAAAAAAAGGGCCCCAAATGTGCATTAACCCCCGGTAATATTAACCCCCCCCCCCCCCGGGATTTCCTGGATGCCTGATAACCTCCTGTACATTCAACCCCCCGATATTTTTAACCCCCCCGGTAACATTTAAACCCCCCCAGGGGAAATTTTTGGCCTGACCTCTGTCCGAATTTTACCCCGTCACCCAAAACTCTTAACCCCCCCCCCCCGGGAAGACCTGGATGACCAGAAACCCCCTGGAGACTTATCCCCCGGTAACGTTAACCCCCCCTGGGAATTTGTTCATATGACCAACAATATCCTGACAAAATTAAAAAACCCCCCCTTGTCTTAACCCCCCAAAACTTACCCCCCCGGGGAATTTCTCGCCTTGACTAGTAGTCTCCCTGGTGTTTTAAACCCCCGTTCGACTTAAAATACTGCCTTGAGGCGGTTTTTATTATGTTTATAAAAACAATTAAGATAGCTGACCGTGCAGACTTTTCTCCCGAGCTCATTTCTGGCTAAACCATAGGCGTAGATCAGATCTGGGGGCAAATCGAAAAAAAAATTTAAATTTCCAAAAGAAAGGTCCAGTCACTTTTTGTCGTATCTTAAGGGTTTTTAACGCAAAATGCCCCCCAAAGAAAAGTTTTTAAAAATCCGGAAAAAAATTTAAAAAAGGGTCAATTTTTAAACCCCTTGTCTTTTATTAATGTCCGGTTTAAACCCAGTCACCGAATTCCGTTATCCCCGAATTTTCAAGCGTTTACTTTTTGGGGCCTGGGGGGGTAGCCCCCAGCGGCCCAAGGCGAGTCCCCCCCCCCCCACCCCCCCCCCCCCCCACCCCCCCCCCCCCCCACCCCCCCCCCCCCCCACCCCCCCCCCCCCCCACCCCCCCCCCCCCCCACCCCCCACGATAACTAATTTGAATTGTCTAAGCAACGATAATTATGGTGGAGGTTGAAATGGGAGGGTGCCAAAAGGTTAAAAATATTACATCTATGGTATGTAAAATATGTATATTTTATGTAAAAGGCCAAAACTACCATCAAACACATAAATAATTATTATCATCGTAAGGAAAAAAATTAAAGAGACAGTAAGTTGCCACTTTAAGCGTCTGCGTATGGTCAGTTGATGATGATTCAACATTTGTTAAAGTGCCTCACGATTGCTAAGTGTGGCAGGCTAAAATAATATGATTGTAGAAGGAATCAATATCATATTTTTTTAAACTCTTTTAATATCTTTCAAACTGTATTTACACCCAAACTATGGGGGGCTGACGCGTCATTTCAGCCTTGGGTGATATTTCTCTATCCCTTTCAAGAAAGTCCAGATTATATTTTCATAAAATTCCACTTGTTTCTCTGCTCTTGGACTAAATGGTTTTAATTTTCAACGTTTCATAACATTTCTTTAATACATTTTACACTTTGATGTAACTCTGAAGGGATTATTTGCCTTTGTTAATTATAAACTTGTTTATTAATATCTCAAATGCTCTTAAAGTATTATCGCAACTGCTCTTGATAATGAAACCCTTGTTAGTACATCTAGTCAAGTGCTGCTTAGTTTCCACCTTTCATCATCCCCTAGGGAAATTATGAACGATGTAATTATATACGCTATTTATTGATCTTTCATGGTAGAATAATGAAGTCAAACTGTTACAAAATTAATACTTGTTCTATGAATGTGTTATTCACTTCAATGTTAATAAATGTCAACCAAAAGCAGTAAAATCAATCATTACACTCCGAAGGTATCTGTGAAACCGATAAAATACAACAGGTTTATGAACTAATAGAAAACTATTTGCGTTGTGTAATAACACAATAAGTTTCTCATGAAGTAAGTAAAGTAATGAAGTAAATCACTCCATAAAACTTCACATTGAAATAGTTTGGGCAGGCTCATAGATGCAATGCTCTCATTGTTCCGGTATTTGACGACGATAAACACCTATCATTAGAGTGGGTGACAAAAGTAAGTTAAGATTTAACCTGTAGACTTGTCATTTTGCTTGAAACTTTGTTTCTGTATAGACAACACTGTTTGATGACGGTGCATTGGTTTTGGCTGAGCGTCAACATCTTATAAATAACAAAAATAGCAACAAGGGAAAAGCGCAGATTAAATGAATTTATGAATCAAATTGATACAATTGTATAATATTTTAACATGTGACATCAAGCCTAGTAGCACGTTAGCCTAATGAAATGAGCAATAGATTTGAAATTTTACATGCAACCTCAGCAACGCCGTGACGCGTAACAGCCGTGGAGTGGCATACTCCTTATGGCGTATAATCTCACTTACATCGCTTAGCCACCTTATCCTTTACTCTGATTCCTTCATTCCTACATGCGTGTAAGGTAGAGTAGGTAAATGTTCTAAAAGTTTGCAAATATTGACTAGGTATGAGTTCTCCATACCATATAGACGAAAGACAATATTCATCAATAACTGTGACAATATGTAGTGAAATATGGTAGTGCCATAAAGTGCCTAGTAACAGGCTTCGCTGAGTTTTTATACAACATTTTCAATCTATAGCTCATATAGTTTTCGATTTGATGAGTTATTAATATAATATAATATTCTATAATAAAGGCTTGCAGTAAAATTTGTATCTTGCAAATAATCAATAACATTACTATTTTTAAATTAAACAACACTTATATGAGAATGTATAAAATATTCAACCAAAAGTTGCAGCTTTCCTCCCAAAATTCAAAATTGATAGTAATTATTATAGTTCATTAGTACAGTTTAATTTTTAGGTATGTTGTGGACTAATGTAGAATTACTGTCCTATATAAATTATCCTCTTACTTTACAGCCCAGATTTTTAAAATTCTAAAATCGTAATAGGTATGCAGACTGTTTTAGTTTGAGAGCCGGCTCCATTGGCTCCCCATCTTCTTTGTAATTCCATAAGATCAACGTAAAAACTTCAATCACGTTTATGCCTGTAAATTTATCAATGGGAATTGCGGTAAATGTATCGTTCTAAAAATGTTATTAAATACACGTAAAAACTTTTTAGTATTTTTGTATTGATATCGGTCACTCTGAAATGGTTTCTGCATTTATCGTTGAAATATTTAAAAAAATAAATAAAGTTTGAATAGGTATTGGTTTATCTTTAAAATGAAACGTCCACCAATGCATTCACGATGTAAAACAAGGGGATATAAATGATTAATTTTTAATATTGTTTTTAGGAGAAAATCTAGCTTGAAGTCATGCTTAATTATTTACTAAAATTTAGCATGCTTGGTTGGAAAAAATATTTATTACAACATTTATTCTTCATTTAACTCTGTACCTCGAATCACTCAATTAAACTTTTCTTATTATTAAGAATGAAACGTGAAAGAGGTTGTTCATATCAATGGAGAGTAGGTTTAGTTTGCCTCTTTTAAATCCCAGGCTCTTACATCAAGTGCTTAAAATAATATTTTATACATACAAAAAATAAGTATAAAGAAACCTTTATACGAGATAAATGGTCCAACATTACCGATTCAAATAATCCAATTCTACTGTATTTACATTCAAACTCTAAACACAGGGTTAATACATTTAAAACTAATTTTAATAACAATTTCTGAAGTTATAAAGAGAAATAAATAATATTTGTCTTATACCTCAGACAAGAGCGCTGCTGTTAAATGTGACAAGGGTTTGACAATGGCTTACAAAAGCGGAATACAGCTATAGTGTTCTGAGAATTAATTATTGATGTCGAGTCTTTGCTCAGTTCATCCGGTTTTGCAGAGCTTTAAATATTTTACGAGGATGTAGAACCGCGTTTAAACTACACTTACTGATATGAAATAGATATTCCAATACATCCAAGGCAGGAGCCAAGAGGCACTTTGAAATGTATGTGCCACAACCTGCTTTTATGCTTCAATCAATCATATAATTTCCTCTGACACAGAAATCAACAATCAACCGTGGTATTTATGTGAAAGTCAAAATGGGAGCTGGGGTATGAAAAGGGTTAAATTAACTTAAAAAAATAATAATTGTTTATCACCCTCAGATCATACCTTTCTAGCTTCATACGTTATAAAACATGAGCGCCAGATGACTATATAATACATACCCTCAAATCATGATGTTGGGAAACACGGATGTGCTCTTGTGTATGGTGCGAGTGGAGGCGAGGTAACGTCAGTCAGTTAGCAGATCAGGATGTTCCACCGCGCATCCCGTGTATATCAACACTTGGTCTAGGCCATTTAGCATAATGTTTTCTGTTTAGTTCTCTCGATTCAATAAAAAAATCTATGTTACTTTTGAATTCAAAACAAAATGTCTCAGTTAAGTGGATTATTGTTTACTTTGCATAATTTCGACAGCTTACAAAATAAACTATTGCAAGGTTCCTCAAATATTAAACTTTAACAAAGCAAAAAAATTAAGGGATGTCGGAGAACATATACGTAAGATAAATATCACAAGATCCAGGATTTGCTCAGTTACGAAATATTATTTCGTTATTGCAATAAAAGATTTTGAATTAATGTCATATAAATAAGCGGACAGGTTTTTAATCAATTAAAAGTATGTTGGATTAGCAGCAGTTATACCTTTTTGTAGTATTGGACTCTTCAGATTACATATATGTATTTATTGATTTCCAGTTGTATTGATATACTAAAACTTAATTCCTCCAAGAAGATATCGCTAAAAAAATTTAAATATGAGATTTAACTTATTTTTATATGATATAATCTTACATATTATATTTTAAATGAAAAAAAAAAATAATTGTAATATCAAAACATTATGAGTTAAAATACTTCTGTCTACTGTGAACAGGAATGTTTTTAATATACATTTAGTTTTAACTAAATTTTGAGTTGTCTGGATTATTGCTTACTTTGCATAATTCCTACAGCTTAGAATATAAACTATTGAAAATATTAACCGTTAAGTTTAATTTTAATGTATAAAATAATTTTCTAAAAATTTTAATATTAAAAACAGAACTGAATGTAATAAAAACAATAAAAACGGCTGGAATACTACAGCAATCCTGCGAAAAGCAGAACGGAGTATTGCACTGAGGAGATAGCGTGTCATTGCTGACTGGGTGACGTCATGTGCGCAGCTGACCAGTTTTCGTCCAGCGTACAAACACGCCCTTGGAACCTTACATCATGTCCTTAAAGTGACAACGTTTATACTTTTAATATAGTTTTCTCACGACTATATAACTATTATTTATGTGTCTGATAATCCGTGTTAAGTGTATCATTGTAGGAAAAATGTAATCTAAAAAATTGATATATTGTCATATTTTATCCATTTTGATAATGGGTGAATGTCTAACCGCATCAAAACTAATGTGGCTGAGAATCAATATTTTTCTAAGAAACGTTTCTTTGTTGATTTCAAGAAAACTCAGGTTGTGCGCGAAAACACAATGCATATTGGATCTCAGCTTCTAGACTCAAAACACTGCATTTTGTAGATATTGTTCGATGATTGGATTACTATTTCTAAGAAAATACTTTCGATTGAATGCGCTGACCATATAAACGAATGTATTAAAATATAGGTTTTATGTTCTGTATATCGTATGGAAACTAAACTTGTAATTCCCTACACACATGGTTTGGATTACAGTGATGAAATTTGCATCGGATACCTCTCTTATACTAAATATAATTTTATTAGTTTTAAATTTAAGGGCGTTTTAGAACTATTAAATAATCACACAATATTTGTTGATTGGTTGTTAAAGCAATAAATTGAGTTACACTTTAATGGAAGATGTATTAAATTAAATCTGAAGAAAATCCTATTAAATTTTATCAGTATTGAAGTAAATTTTATGAAGTATTTCCAACAAATTCTTCAGTAGTATTGCTGAATTATTATTTTTATATTATTGTCTTTTATATTTTTGAACTTTTATCTTTGACTATGTAATATACTATAATGTGTCATACAATTCTAAAATACGTTTGCACTTCCAGACTACACACTTCAGGAACAAACAGAAACAGAAATAATTGTTAAAAACTACCCAGTAGTATGAATTATACTTGTATTGTTTTAATAAAACCAAAGAAACCCTAAAAATATAATATTAAGTTCAATAAAAATAGTCTTATTTCTTTTTAAAATGTATACACATTTCATCAATGTATAAAATATTAAAAATTAGGAATTTTATGTGTGCAAAAGTTCATACAGAATTTATTGAATTAGGAGTATCATGTGTTAAATGAAATATATTTTTACTAGTAAAGGGTGTTATAATTAGAAATAGTTTTATATTTAACACCAGAATTAAACTTAGATTTGGAAACTATACTAAGTATAACAACCCAAAGTATCAAAATAGTAACAAATAAAATAGTAAACTTATCCTACCGTTTATATCTAGTAAGAAACTTTTTAAATAAATAAGCTGCCTATAGTACTCATAATAGTGCTACACATCTCAAAACAAATTATGATCCTTATTAAAAACATTTTTAATCAACTAAAACGATATTATACATTTAAATAATCTTCCTTTAAACCGATAGAAATGAATTATTATCCAATGCCAAAGAAATTAATGCAAAACGTATTCTCTAGTTAAAAAACATCCTGCATCCTGTGCTGTAATAATTGTATGCATTTATATATACATAAAGTGTAAATAGTTAAGACAAAAGATACAGTACTACAAATTTAGAATAGTAATTAATAATGACGGATTAAATTTCATTTTATAACGCCATACTGTGCTGTAATATTTGTATTCATTTACATATACATAATATATAAAATAATATACACAAAGTATTACCGGTAATATAAATTCAGAAGGTTAATAATCTCTAACGAAAATGTATATTCCATTATCTCTTAAAGTAAAAGTTACTGCAGTAAGAGGAAAGTAATGGATAAGTAAATATAGGTCAAGACTATAATTAAAGTGGAGAAAGAACAAGAGCTGAGATAGCAGTAGATTACTCCCTGGAGTTTGACTCAAGTCTAAGTTATGTGGTACTGGGAGAGGTTAGGCCCTCCCGGGAGAATTAGTATTACAATATTGAATTCACTGCAATAAAGCACGAAGAGTGATTTGAATGAAAGAATAATTAACCAAAAACACTATTAAAAATAGGTTTCTAACAAGTTTTTGTTCAAATAAAATTTATAAGCCATGAAAATCAACAAAATAAATATTAAAATGCTATAAATTATCAAAGCAATTTACATTTTATATGTTTTTAACATAAAAATATGTCTATGTGATAGTAATCTTAAAATATCAAATTAAAGATACATGGTATACCAACTATTAGTTGGCTTGCTAATTGCCGTGTATAGTTTTCAAAAAATTGCAAACTAAAATAATTGTACTTTTTGAACTGTTTTAGAGCTATCAAAAGTATAATAGCAACCGTCTGAGATACGGTAGTGCTTCGGGCATGCTAACTAAGGAACTGACGTTGATTGTAATTGACGTCAGACGTTTAATCAACAGTAATGACGTTCCATATTTCGCGATTTAGGATAACTTTTATTAATTACTATTCCAGTGTCGGTACTAATTTGCCTCACATTGAGGATAATAGTATTGATTAATCTTAGTTCTTTTGGGTAAATAACAGCTTTTTGATATAAAAATGTACTCGATGCAGAAAGCGAATAATTGAAAATAAATGTATTGCTTTGTAGATTATATGTTGATACAGTCCAAGCTTTGTAATCACTATTGGCTGAGCGTTAGCAAATCTATCACTCGAGGGGCAGGAAAATCTTTATTCTTTATTTTTAATTAAATGTGTCTGTCTCCCTGCATTATATTTCAAAACGAACCTATACATGAATATTTGCTTTAAGCTTTATTTATATATAATAGGCAACACAAAGTTCCATGATGGTTATTGTAAACTCATGAGATTTGGCTGAGCATTAGTAAATAGTTTTACATTGGTCCATGTAATGGCTAACCATGTTGGCAATGAAAAAATATCAGAATAAATAAGTTTATAAACAAACTGATTAAAACCATTTGAGATTTGAGATTTTAAGATGTAGCATTTATGTTCATTAAGTAAAAACTTAAAATATTAGAGTGGAAAGGCAATGTTTAAATTCGGTGACAATATTTTACTTTAGTGCTCTCTTGCGCTATAGTACCCTCTCTATGATCTTAAACACTATTATGAAACATATTTTAGTAAACGAAAATGTAAATGTATTATGTGGGAAGATATCTAAAAAATTGTATCTGTTAGCTTTATATATTTTACGACATTTGACTTTTGTATAGACAATAATGAGTTCTATGAATTTGGACCGTTCTCATTGAAGCATATTACTAAGTAGACTGACAAAATTTCTATCTACTAATTTGTTGCCTGATAATCTGGCCGCTTTATACTATTTGGGACCAAGCTACATGCCATTCATCCAGGTAAATTGAAAAGAAAAAAGCATAAAAGTCCAGAATTCCACAGATACTTTGATGGACTGACAAAGTCTGATTGATTGCTCAGCTTCTCCCACCAGTACGTGATGAACGAAACTCGATATCGGTCTGTCTGTAGAAACAATAAACATCGAACTTGTTGACCTAGAGAGTTAACATTTGTGTTGAAAGTAGGCCTATACTACTTCTACTTTGAAATTGGTAAACATTGGCTCTTTCGGGTTTCCAATATCTATGTATAAAAAAATGAGTCAGGTTACATTGGTCTTACGAGTAACCGTCTAGGCAACAAGAAAAACGCAAAATAAACTTATTATTAAACAAAAGTATATGATGAAAGTTAGTTAAGTATATTACTCATTTTAGTAACTTATCAACACAAGTTATTAGAATGGGTTGGTTGATTTTATAGAAAGCTTAAACTCCTAACGTAACCTGCAATCCCATTTTTACAGCAATCTAAATGATGTAGGGAATTCTACCCTATGTTGTAATTGCTGATGGCAAATGGACTGGATTAAAGATGAATAGTAATTTTATCAAAACATAATTGTGAGAAACAATTTCAAGTATATTACTCTTATCCGAGTATACTCGTATTTATGCGCAAAAATAAACTTTTACCATTAGGTAACATTATTAAATTCCCATAGAAAATTCTGCTTCCATAAACTAGTGCGGTTCTTGGACTGTTAAAGTGCATTTTCTACAGATATCGCGAAGTAAAAAAGCCATATTAGTTTACATATTAACATTAAAGAGATATTTTCATAAATTGACCAATTGAACTTTTTATGAATATTGATTTTGCAGCGATGAACCTAAAATACTACTTATACTCTTAGTTAGTGTGTGGTTTAAAAGATATTGAAAATGAATAGGTCAGCCTCTTCGTTAAATTGAGGCCGGCAATATGCAGAACATCAACTTAGTATTTAATATTTAACATAATTACGGGAACATTTTCAAAACCATTTAATAATCCACATCTATAGTATATCAAAATATTTGTGCCCAGTGTCATGGGCCAAAGCCTTATAGTTTTTGATAAAAAATGACCAGTCAGTCAGTAACAGGTATTTGGCTACACATAATATTTAGATAATTACACAACACCCAGAACTTACATTTATGAGGAATCGAAAAGAAATGTTAGTAGGAAATTAGTTAGAGTTATAATACATAATTTCCGCAACGCCACGAGACCCTTTCTTGTTAACACAAAGAAAACCAAACTACGTATGCCCTCCCCAACTCATAAATTTTCTAGTTCAATATCTTTTCCTGTTGCAATAATTAAATTAAACATTTACTAACCTGTTTGGCAACCAACTATTAATACCTTTTAACAATATCTAGACATGATTTTACGAAGAAAGCATTTTGTAGAACGTTTTTAGAACCGGATACAGCGGTAATTGAAAGTGCTTATATTTATTCAATGATACGAGCGGAGACACGCTTAGTTGTTACTTCCTTCTCGTTGTGTATGAATGTTTAAAAGAGTTTTTGCTGAATTGCCACTTTCTGTATGTAGAGTGTGAAATCTGAATATTTAAACGTTTTACACCCGGTTACGGGACCGGTGTTATAAAGTAGGAGTAAGAATGCACAGTATTCTTGCTTAATATCTTGATTAGATGTACGGATCTTCCAAGCAGTAAATTTCTCCTTCCTTAGATTTAAGCCTTTTAAAACTGGCAAGGTTATTTTATTATACAGTTATGTTTCTGTGAGTAAATCCACAGGTGAGGGAGATGCACAAATCTTATAAGGATAACAAGATTACTCTTAGTAAACGGGGTTGACGGAGCGCCTGAGTGAATTGTGCAGGAAACGTTCATTACTGAGCTCTCTGCCAGCCTTCATCCTTGGGAACTACTGATACAGTTTACTCCTTAATTCTTAGTCCTTATTGGTTGTTTCCATTGGAAATATCCTGGTTACTACAGTGCAGTTTACTTATTTTGGTATATACTAAGCACCTGTTGAAACATATTTTTTTAATATACCATATATGTGTAAGAAGTGTAAATGATAACTGCTGAAGAGAAATACAGGTTTACAGTTATTTAATATTTATTTACTGTGTTTTCTGTGATGAAACTAGTTTAAGGTAGTTATGACTTCAATCAAATGTTTATTTTACGTTAAGAATGGGCACTAATGAAAACCTTCTTCTAGACTCTAATAAGTATTTAAGCATCCCAGATCAGTGATGAGGATTACAAGAAATGTCCGTCTCGTTGCATCGTGTTCCTATTTTTGATCACCGCCTGCAAAGGAACCTGGGTTAAGTGAAATTAGTCGTAGAGAACCTTTGCGCATGTTTCTGTAGTGAAAGTATTTTCAGGAAGGGCGTAATCTGTCGAGATCCCATGTCACATCCGTGAGGAGATATGACGGGCTTTATATCTCAGTCATATTCTGAGCATTTAACACTAAGGGAGCTCTATCCAATTCAACATCCTCTACAGTAAGTTAAACCTTATCGAACTCCACATTTACCGCACTAACTCAACATTTTGGCGTTAGTGATTTCCACTTCTAGATATCCATGAGATTGTCTAGGTTCTGTATATTTTAACGACACAGATTGGTTTTCGTTATATCGTTGTCGCTTCAACTGGAAGGGATAATCCAGACATGTGTGAATCCTCCTGAAGATCTATTTACATTAGGAGTGGAAATTGATGAACACTACAGAAGTGTAATCAGGACCTTCGTTCGATATGGCTCTGTAGTAACTTTTTGGTTACTGAATGGAATCTCCTAGTCCACAGCATAATGAGTTTAAATACTCGTTTGTGTAATTTACTTTCATTTCATAATATTTCTCACATAATGTGACTATTTACAGGACGTTCAGAAAGTATAACATGGGGACTCTCATCTGGATATATGTTTGTCCTGTGAGCTAGACTTTATAATCATCATTGGACTATGTGTTCAATATGAGTAACTAGTTACTTCCTTATGTTTTGTTTTATGCTGTCGATTTATAAACAGACAATATAACTATTATTTTCTTGCACTCTTCCTTCATTCAAACATCTTCCATTCAAATGTCCCAATAACAAAACTGTGTCGAAATATACATATTGCCCAGCATAATTTCAAAACAAAAACCTTAATTTATGAATTGTTTGGGTTTATTCATTAAAAATTAAAATCTAATCACATAATGAAGGGATCGGTGGATTTTTAATACGTAAATTAGCAATGATAACTAATTCTTTCGGTATTTGATCCCTGCACCGGATTTATCTAACTAAATTGATTTAAAACATTTATGTTTAAAATAATAATTCCATTAAAAGTTTTTTAATACCAAATAAAGTCTTATTATTATTCAATCTTTTATTGTAAATTCTTAATAATGAAAATAAATCATTAATGGAACTAAAGGGAACAAGACTAATTATAAATATATTATTTATGTCAATTTTATTTAATAATTTAATAGGGCTGCTTCCATACATCTTCACCTCATCATCTCATTTAATATTTTATTTGTATTATTATGCTAGCTTTACCTTTAGAGTTTTAATAATAATTTTAGTATGAATTAAAAAAACTAATCATATATTTATTCATCTAACACCCACAAGTACCCCTGGAAATAATGCAATAAATTATTATATAATTATAATATTATTAATCATTTTCTTGATTTTAATAATACTTGAAATTGCAGTGGCAATAATCAAATTTGCTAAATAATAAAACAATCATATGTGTTTAATTTAATTTTTAATTAATTAATAAAAATGTATTCTAGACCAACTAAACGAACAATCAACCGTTTATTTTAGTAGATCCTTGACTTGTTGTAGAGTTAAGTGGAGTAAAAACTATTATTTCTGGCATAGTATTATGATTCCACATATTTAGTATAATATTGTTTATCCTAGGAATTGTAATTGTAATTTTAACTATAAGTTAATGATGACGTGATGTAACCTGAGAAGCAACATTCTAATAATTACATACTAATAAAGTTACACTAAGAATAAAGTGAGGTATATTATTTATTATTTCTGAAG
Organism: Homalodisca vitripennis; assembly: GCF_021130785.1. NCBI lineage: Eukaryota > Metazoa > Arthropoda > Insecta > Hemiptera > Cicadellidae > Homalodisca > Homalodisca vitripennis. The sequence goes on from NC_060210.1 coordinate 95,848,937, forward strand.
TATTCTTTTTCCTCAATTCTTTGATCATTCTTTCATAAAAAAACTATCTCCAACAATTGAAATTGATTTCCAATGACCACCAGCTGGTATTAAACATTTTAAACCAATAAAAATTCTATTATTAAATAAAATAATTCTACTCTCTTTAGGTATTAGAATAACTTGAGCACAAAATGCACTGATTAATAAAAACCCAAAAACAAAAAAAGTCAAGATTAATTATAATTGCACTTTAAGATTTATATTTACTGATTTACAAACTTATAAATATATCGAAAGTCCTTTTAGTATTTAAGATTCCGTTTATGGAAGTATTGGCTACTATAGATTCCAAACATGTAATTAACGGGGTAATTTTTATTATTGTATCAGTCATTCGAATATTACAAATTACATATTCAAGAACTCGCCGTGTAAGGTTTAAAGCGTCTGCTTGATATTGGCATTTTTTTATGTTGTTTGATAGTTCTTATACATTAAAAAGTATATCAAACCTCCAACTTGAAGCTTCATTAGTTTAAATGAATAATAAATGTAACTATTATTTTTAATATTAATTTAATACAAATAATAATAACCAATAATAATACATTGCATATTAAAAATCAATTCAATTTGAATGTGGATTTAATTCGATTTCATATATACAATTATCCATGTCAATTAATTTCTTTTTAATCGTAGTTTAATTTTTGATATTGAAATTATTTTATTAATCTTAACGATATATAATCTAAACATAATTATATGACTACTTACTTAAATATTATTGATTATTATTTTAATAATTGGACCGTCCCATGAATGGTATCATGGGATATTATCCTGAGTTCAATTGTATTGCAATTGTATTGTATTTATTTATAATATTTAATTTGCGTTCAAAAGGTGCTTATTAAGCTAATCTTAACATAGAAGTGAGAACATTATATTTAGTTTCGACCTAAAAATTTAGGAACCAATTTCATGTTTTAGTTAAAGTCAACGCAGAGGCACCTTATTGTTAATAAGATTATTGAATTAATTGTAAGTAAAAGTAGATAAAAAAGACTTTTCTTAAGGGGTAGTTCCATTTACCTCTTATCCATGTACTTGAATAAAACACTTTATTTTCATAAAAAAAGAATTAAATACCTATAGACTGTTACTAGTAATACATATTCGCTTTAATAACTTCAATATCAAACTCTTAATAGTAAATTAAATTAATAATAAAATTTTAAAACGTTATTGAAAAATATTTATGTTATTTTTAGAATAAAATTTAATAACATTTTATAGATTAACTAAATATAAGGAATTCCTATAGGGCCATAGTAATAATATTTAAGAATTAGACTTTATATAAAAATTTAAATAACCTGATACAAATCTTATATTAACATTAAGTAAATAGTATTTTATGTTAAAGTAATAATTTAACTTACATGATTCCTTCCATAATCTAATGCTCATTAATACTAAGGACAACAAAGTTAATTTAAGTTTTATAGGTATTAAACTGTAATATAAATCAAAATATATTAATCATAATATACTACATCTAGTGAAGATTGAAAATAAATTTCAAGTAAAAATATATTCATACAATATTACTCTAATGAACTAATTATTATGAATTATTCTAATAATAAAATAATAAAAAAATATAAAAAGATGTTAAAATTAACGAAAGTAATCAAAAACTAGATAATCAAATCGATTACTTAATATACATTCATTAATTATATCCTGAGAATAAAATGAGATAAGAATGGAATACTGCGTAAAGTTAAATTAGCTATGTTAAAGAAGTAATAAAGAGACTGACCCTATTAATTATCGCTTTTACTTCCTTTGCTTGACATCTATTAACATTGAAATGGATAACACGTACATAGAAGAAATAGTAATTCGGTAACACCTGACTTCATTATTCTACCATGAAAGATCATTGCAGAACGTATATTATTACATCGGCAAGTTTAGACTACTAATGCGCACATAAATTCATAATTTCCCTCGAGGATAGTGCAACGTGGAAACTAAGCAGCACTTGACTAGATGTACATAACCGGGTTTCATTATCAGGAGTAGTTGTGATAATACTGTAAGGATGTTTGAGATATTAATAAACAAGTTTAGTATTGACAATTAGGAAGACATGATTCGTTAGCCCCGATAATTTTGGTGTAAATGAATTTTGAAGGGGAATACAAGGTAGAAAATATGAAAATGATTCTTTATCAGATCATATTTTTCTTAGCCTGCCACACTTGGAAGCAATCGTCAGGCACTTTAACAAAATTGATGAATCTTAGTCAACTGACCATATGCAGACGCTTAAAGTATCTACTTAGAGTCTCTTTAACTATTTATCTTACGATGATAATAATTATTTATGTGTTTGATGGTAGTTTTTATTTTTAAAAACATAGAAAAAAGATAATCTGAGGAAAAAGTATCTTTTAATATTTGTACCCCTTTGGCACCCTTCCATTTCAACCTCCACCATAATTATCGCGGCTTAGACAATACAAATTAGCTATCGGCTCCTGGAATATTATGACAGTTAAAACGTGGCTTTCCTGTCTATTAATCAGTATGATTGATAAATATTTCAAAATTGATTGAAAAACAAAAAAGGAAGAACTGCAGAAATAGAGTAATATAACGTACAGGAAATATATAATATGAATTATATAGTGCAAAAATATAAAAAAGTAACACTAATAAAACTATATTAATGGTAATAATAATGTATGTGCTGTAAAATAAGTCCATTAACCGACTTTTATTACTTAACACATATCTATGGATGGAGCAAGGTTGAATATTCATGTTCTCACATCTGTTGCCCATGCTTGGGGCTCCGTGTGTAGTACACGGAGCATACGCCTACAATACGTCTATTTCTACTTTGGTATTATTGTATCTATGACAATGCGAGTTCATTGGCAACCTAGTGATAATAAGGAAATTGAATATAAAATGTTATATTCTTTTGTATTGTGATTTCATATGACTTGTATTTATATTATTGCCTCACGAAATAATCTAATGACATTAGGTGTGGTGTTACCATCATAACCACCAGCTGTAACCGCTATGGCCATATACTATCGGTTTGATTTTTATATTACCTACTAAACAGATGAATTAAATAAAACGTACGTATAATACAATATCTTTAGAGACGGATCAGTAATTTTCGTTCACGTAAAACCGGCAACAGTGCATGGCGAGAGGTGTAGAGGAGGCGTGGTCAATCATCGGATTTTTTTGTGCGAACTGCTCTAATGCTCGTGTTCATGGGATTGTTATTTGGTAGAAGTGGCTCAAACTTCAATTAAAAATATGCTCTAAAATTTACAAAATAGTGATTAAGTTTGAACTAATTATTAAATTAAAGAAAATGGGAACGTGTTATTTTCTTTCATTTTTGACACGTATAAAAAGGTTTTCCTAATAAAACCTATTTTAAATGCAACCAAAGTCCAATTTAAGATTTAAAGATATAATAATAAACATATATATTAGTTTATTATCTTATAGGGGCTTATAAAAATTTATGGGTTGAAATAATAATTCAATTGTTATTACCTACCTAATGTTTGTGAACAAAATCAGCGTTAACAAAAGTCCCTGAATTAGACTTACAGGTACCCATATAACAAGGAAAAATGGCGTTGTTGTGTTTCAGCATTAAATAATTCAACGCGAAAAAACTTGAGTACGATCGTATGAGAAATAGCAAAACATGAAACATCCTATTAGAATGATAAGAGCTACAAACATCATAATGAGTGCCGTACTTTGTAAATGAGGAAGACCTAATATTGTCTTGTGCAGATATGAAATATAATTAAGACCAAGAATTCAATATCTAGCAACTAGTATCATTGTAGCAAGAATTAAAAAAAATGATACACTTATAAATATTTTTTCTTGCATTAAATATAGCTTAAGAATATCGTTTGTAAAGGAAATTATTAGCATTGTAAAGTAGTTCTGCTGCAGCAGGTCTGAACGAGGCAAGCATTTCTTCCACGTTGATGTTGGTAATGTGGGTTATATGTAAAGCACGGTACTTATCGATGAACTGATATAGTGTGCTCTGTCACGTGACGCCATATTTCCAGTTCTAACCACTGGAGGAGAAGTTGAATCATGTATGATGCCTTCTTTTTTTACAATCTTCATACATGTATTTATTTATTTCAACTGTACAACACCAATGTACAAGTAGATCCGAATGAAACCAACAATAGATAATAATTATACAAACAAAACGATATCAAGGTATTTTAACATATAGGAATTAATTGTAAAACAGAGAATACGTAGCTCATGCACCACGCATTACTTCCAGTCTCTCAGGAAACCAATAGCATCCGTCTTGAAACAAGAATTCCCGAAAAATTGACGGATTCAGAAGCCGCTTCGCCAGTCTTCAAGAGTCTGGATATGCCGTGGTTTTGAGTATAATTAGTTGGCTGGAAACGCCTACTGAAAACTGACTTCGAGCGAGTCCCTCTCGGCACAGTGAAAGTCACAACTCCAAGCAGGTCAGGACAGTCTCTATCGCCGTTGACCCGCCCTCGCAGAAAGTTGAGGTCTTAATAAGCCCACCGCAAAAAGAGTGGTTGGATGTCGAACAGTTCCTCCACGGTGTGGATTGGGGTCTCCATGTACTGATACCCAAGCCTTAATATTCAAGAGTTTAATAGAAATTGAAGTATATGCAATGAGCATAAAACATGTATGTATCTAAACCATTAAAGTTTTTTGAACTTATAATTTAAAATGTTCAGCATAACTTCTTTATTTAATAATACGATGAGAACAAACTCATTAACTATATTAGTTATTTTTATATATTTCTACATTAAAAGTTTGTGTCTACAGTTAATGTTTTAATACATTTCAAAGTATTCCTGAAGAAAATCTTCAAAGCCATTATTATCAAACAATTAACCCTCCAAGTGGCGGTCATTTTTTCCTGTAGTGGCGGCATGTTTTAGGGCCTCGTGCAAGGGTTTAAAAAAAAAATTATTAAAAATATAAATTAAAAGTAATATATATAGAAGTATATATTTTTGTGTTCAGAATTAAACATATAACAATATTAGTATTTAAAGTTGGCCTTAAAAAAATTTTTACTAAAAATGTTTTTCCATGAAATTCAAAATTTACATTTTTTTTTTAATTTGGGGGGGGACCATACCTAACAAACCAAGTTATAGTAAGAAAACTATAAAAGTGAGATAGCCATTTTGTGTCAAATTTATTCTAGTTTCAGAAAAACATAAGCATTATACAAATTTATGAAACTATAATAACGCTATATAACAAAAAGCAGCGATGCGCATAAATTGTGAAAAAAGGGTGTATATGTAAGTTTGCTAATAAAAGTTTTACTAATACAGTTTTACTTGAATACATGTTATATTGCATATTTTATTACTCAGAATGAAGTAAACTGTACAGCAGCAGGAAAATAAATTCCATAACTTTTTTTTGAAAAGTCGAAAAAAGTTTCATTTTGTCATTACTCAAAACTTTTGCGAAAAACTTTCAAAGAGCAAAGTATAAAATGTTTTTCAAAGCTTGTATTATATCCAAATTTATAAATCTTTGGTTTACATCTGATGGGAAATTTTATGTAGTTTTAGAAAACCATAAACTGTGTCTAAATGTATTACATATATTTTGATTCTACAACTACATGTATTACTAAAACAACAGTATATAGCCTACGCGACTAACAATGACCCTGGAATGGTCCAAACAGTTATCATACATAACCAAAGAAATTACGGTAAATATATATTTGGTTGTGAAAATTGTTATTTCAGAACTAAAAGAGTGCCTAAAATAACGTTTAGTGAGTGAAAAACAATAACAAACTACGTGAAATGAATTTTAGCCAAGTCATTTTGCAATAGCCTACACAGATTCGATAATTCATCAAACATATTTCAGTAAAAAGAAATTTATTTATTCTAAAATATATTTATTTGCACTACTGCAATATCTAACAACTGACCACACACTAAACACAACACTAAAACACAAATAAAACTTACTAATAAACTCGTCACAGAAAGAAATGTGAACGGCAGCGACAACATGGCGGTCACAATGAATTGCATCATCTTCTTTTACGTTCCAAACTACGAACTTGGTACGTTGCAACTACAATACAACGAGGAATAAAAGTATAGTATTTCTTAGGCTTTTTCTTCCCGAATCCAATGGTGCATTAATCGAATCGATACGTTGCCGGAATATACTGTAATGAGTGATTATGCAAGGGAATGTTTGTTTGTCCATCAAAACCATCAAACACTTAGAGGGTTAAACCAAAACGAAAAATATCAATGGCTTATTGGTTTTTACCATTGTATGTAAAAGTAGTTTGTTCTCACTTTAGTTTCAGCATCTATGTGAATGATGATATAACTCTATTACTGAGCAAGTAACTACTGAGGGGTTATTTGTGAAATATCATATTTTAGACCTCACTAATCCAAATTCTGTAAAACATAACTCTTACTCATAAAAAGTTTGTCATCCCGTTAGAAATTGAAACTCGCTATATAAATTTATAGCTCTAAATCTTAGGCAGAGAGTCTGATTTTTCGGAATCTCAAAGTTTTTTTAAATGGTTTATTGTAATTTAAATATCTCAATTTTATACATGTATATATATATATATATATATATATATATACATTAATCTTCAATAATATATCTTCAAATTTATGTTTATTTTCTTCTTATAGCCCTATTTATATTTTTGTAATTTCCTGAAGACGGCTTAAGCCGAAATAGAGAAACTGTTTAATTTAAACATTTACAGATTTATTATTGATGTTATCTCCTATGGTTTTTAAAATATTGAGCCGTACCCATACTTTTTAAACACCCTGTATATATACACATATACAATTTAACATATGCTATAGCGTTTGTTTCATGTTCAGATTTATCAAATTTTTCAACATAACCTTTATATTTAAATATATATTATCTGTGGATTGCAGCCTAAAATAAATGCATTCCGTTATTACGCAACGGCAAATCACGATAATTTAATTTAACACTTCATAGCACTTAATCATGAAGAAAAACTAAGAAAATATTAATTTATCTTCTGTTTAAAAGAGTGAGTAGATGTTAAGGCATAAAACAAGAGAGAACGGAACAAAAAACTGTTCTTGATATTCAATATCTGAACATCTTCAGACGGTAGAGACTTGTGCTCCTTTTATCATTTTAATTGATGCATCCCGTTATTTCAAGAAACTTAAGCCATTTCAACCTAAAGTCTGATTAAATAACACTGTGGTAGATTGTTTTTGTGCATGATTTGTGTAGTAATATTTCCGTTGAGTTAAGATAAAATGTAATAATAGGTGTCTAGTACTACATCTTAAAAATTACTGTTTACTTTAAGCAATGAGAATAAAATTGCATTTATTAAATTCTAGGGGTGATCGTAAAACCATTGGTAAATCTCATTGGTGAAGTTATTGTAATTGATTTACTTGATCACAGTTTTATGGAATTTATCAGATGTATTAGATACTCCCTAATGCGTCTTCAAAATAAAACACACACACACACACAAACACACACACACATATATCCTAGCATATATATATTATATATATATATATATATATATATATATATATATATATATATATATATATATATATATAGCATATATATATATCCTAGGATCTATTTAAAATATACAAATTATTTACTATTTGCTTCTGAGTATATGCAATAATTTATGTTAAATTATTGTTTATTTAGAGGTCATCGTTCTTTTCAAGAGGACAAAAATTCAAAACTGTTAAATGAAGGGTCCACCTGTCCATACTATATAACTGAAAAAAACATACCACTCTGTAGGATTTTGCTGAACTCTAACGGTCGTTTTTACATTGGCCTTATAGGTAACCATGATTGAAGCGAGAAAACCACAAAATAGCAGCCATATGACATTTATACGTGTGATATAATAACACATGTAGCTATTGACATGACATTTTGCATGCAGCCTCAGCATGCATGTAACGCGCCGTGTGGTGTGGATAATTATTCCTTGTATCATACTCACACGCACACGTACATATCAAAATAATTGTAAGGCTTAAAAACCAATTCAAATTTAAATTTTACAATAATGCATCGTAAATAATTTAGTTAATAACGTTTCATAGTACAAAGAGTGTTGTAAAATGAAATATAAATATCTGAATTTAAAGAATACGACAAGAAAAACTAAGAACCGAACTCCTCCAAAATGCATTCAACCATTACATAACCCCTTGAACTTTATATACATTGGGAAATGTTAGTACGAGATAATCTTCCAGTTAAAATAAAAAGCGTCAAAATACAAATACAGTGAATGAATATTATACCCTAGTATGTAAATAACCTACTCCTTGTTAAGGCTACGCGAATTTAACTCAGTTGCACTATTATGATATAAGGAGCTAAGGATGTTTTAACTATGAAGTGTGAAATGTATAAGGCATATACATTTTTTGCATTTAGTGAAATTTTTATGTGTGAAATAGATTAAACAATGTATCGTCTTTTTTAATATTCTTTCCATTATTTTCCACTTTGACCATGTAAACATTTGCAATTAAAATACTTTATCCTTTTTTTATAATTTCATGTGTGGTTGCAGTATACACCAGGAAAGTCTTTCGATTGTTTTAATACTTATATAATGTTGTGAGCCTATTTGGCAAATATCTTTACTTTTTTGTTGCTTATACTTAGCTATTTTAATATTGTTGTGCTATTAATAGAAGGCAGTTCTCTACTCAGACTAAATGTCATTCAAATAGATCAAAAACACTGCTAGTCCAATTTGGCAGCCTTTTGATAGTTGAACATTTCTTTTTATTTTAATTTATTTCAAAAATACTGTATTAATAATAAATGCTAAACAAGTTCAGGGTGTTAATATGCAATGCTTTTGTTTAAATGGACCAAAGCCCTTAGAAAACAATACATGTTTCAAAGGCAACGAAATATTTGACATATACTCCAAGATGTTCAATATATTATCAAACTTTACCAAAGCTTACGCAGTCCTTACATTTCTTAATCAAAAAGCTTTGTCACTAGGAATATGTTCCTTATTCCCTTAAAAACAATACAGCTATCAAAATAATAATGTTGAATTTGTATGTACTTATATTATTTGTCCATTTATTTTAATACATTGTTCATTAGTATCATAATGTATCCTTAAACGATACTAGGTAAATTTATTTAGGCAATCTATTACTCGAATCTATTTATAGAACTTTTATGAAAGGATAAACATTGATAGAGGAATAGTTGTACTATTTTTTCTTACTCACATGTGAAGATTAAAGGTAAACAACCGGTAAATTCATTCTGATATTGTCATATTGATCTAATTAAATCAGAGTTGTTAAATCAACAACTAGTTATACATCTTTCCACTTGGCTTCTCTCATTGCGTTTGGAAAATTTTCACCAGGATGATAATTATGGACGCTATATTTGTTAAATATAATCTTATTTAAACATAAAATATCCACTAATCCTACGTTAATATTGTTATTTTTACCGAAGTAATTGAATGTATAGCCATACTTTAAACAATCTATTCTAGCGACGAAATATTGAAACTATTCGCAATTTTTTCTGTATGTTCAAGTTTAAACTTAACACATAAATATAATACACATATAATTTCCCAGTACACCAATGTATTTAAGATGGTTGTGATAATTATTATTTCTTTTTTTAATATCATTATTTAGTGTTTTTAAGTCTCAGTAAAGCTCTAAATGTTTCTTACAGGACGGCCTTCTTTCTAAAATATAAATATTCTATCTGGTATTCTTTTTAAATTTTCTGTAATTCATTTTCTTGCAACAACTAATACTGCCATGGTGCTCTCAGATATAATATAAATACTATAAAACAAAATATGAGGCTAAAACTGACGACACATCATATACACATAAGAGTGTGTAAAATTGCCGTTATCTTTAATTTGGGTAATTTAGTATTATTGTTAAAGAGACTGTGGTTTTTCCATGTTGATTAGTTTAATCGATTATTAATTCTTCATTCCTCATATTCCCTTTTTTTTAAAATAAAACTACTAACCGTAGTACAAAGTCAAGATGTTTTTATTTTCGCAATATACATTAATTTGTCCACTGACAACTCAAGTTTTGAGTATGAATATGTTGATGTAGCCATCAAGTTTGTTGAGTTTCCCATATCTGTGTAGAAGATGTTGTCACAGGCGAGGATTGCTCTCCTTATAATCTTTCCCTACGCACAGTGGAAAATAAAGTCAATAATGTGTTTAATCTACAAAAGATAACAGGAAAATATTTGTCTAGAAAGTAGAAAGGGGGTATTTTTGACTTCTAGCAAAATATTGCAATCAGTTTTTGCAATAATTAACCTTCTATACATAAAGTGAAAATTCAGTTTGATATTTTGAGAAGACAGCGACACATAACATGAGCTATTCTTCCGATTCTGCTGGAAGGGATATTTTAACTTCTGGGAAAATATACGTTTAACAAATACGTAAATTTGTCCATAAGTGATCTAGTTCAAATCAGGGAATGTTCTTAAAATAACGGTCCTTAAAAGCGGGATTAAACTTTCCAGATTGTTCTATAAAAAATACATTTTATCTTGTGTCTATGCCTTTCCATAACGGTGACTGTAAAGTTTTCTTTTTAAAATTTAGACGCACATACGAAACTATTTTGAATATAATTTATTCAAGAAAACATCCTGTTTTGTTGGCATTTATTATCCAGAGCAATCAAAATTAGATCTACGTATTGTAAAAATTATTAATACTGTATAAGAATTGAAGATTTTCTATACATATATGATGCACCAAAAATAAAAATAAATGTCTTTTTCTTTTATATCACTTTTTTCAATGTATACATTACACAATCTCTTATAAATGAATTTATATAACATATTTATTATCATACATTTTTATTGACAAAAAGCAAAGCGTTATAAAAGTCATATTTTCATTAAATTTAAAGAACTTTTTCTCCCAGATGATATTAGTGTTTAGAGAGTTCCAAAATCTAAAGAAACTAGAAAGTTAAAGAAGGTGAATACTGACATTAACTTTGGTCTTCATCGAATAACAAGACTCTTTTGAAACCCTAGCTGTGAGTAAAAGCTTTGAGCGTGTACCTTATTTTATTCCGTCTTTTAGCATAATCCACTTTCAGTAAATGGATGTTAAGGAAATTTAAACCACATATTAATTGGTGATTTCGAGGTTCCCTTTAGCAGCAGGTGTGACTTTGAAATGATATGTCATAATGGTTTAGAACGTGATATGTACAAGACCTTTTGATTTAGGGAAAAAGTGATTTCATTGGCAGATCGTAACATCATTTTTGTGGTTCAGATATGTAATAATTGCCATTTTAATACCTTAATAATAAACGGTAGACTAAGTAAAATCTGTGAGATAATGTTAGAAATAGCACTTTTTAGTCCAATGAAATAATTTTTGGCATAATAGTATCCATATTTAATGTTTGTGTAAATCTATTTTGAAAATCCACATAAGATAATCACTCTAGAGAAATATCCATATTGGCTTACGATAAGATCTACTAAGTAAAATATGGAACTCGTAGAGTAGTAAATGTGGACTTGGGTAGTAGGCCAAATAAGCTAATAGTAACGAGGTAGGAGTAAGCCACACTACGTTATGCTTAGCTGAGATTGCATGCACAATTGCACTATGTCATATATTACAATGTCACATGATATTATGTAGAATACACATTTAATTATTCGGATATTTTTTTATTGCTTCATGGTTGCCCATAAGATCAATCTAAGAATGTTTTGCAGCCAAAACCTATTGGGTGACATATATCATATAAATATATGCTGTCAATATAAAAATTAAGCTTCATGGAGAATTTCAAACTGATAGGTCAGTTCGTTCCAAGATAGAGTTTAGGAATACGAACAGAATTGAAATTTGTTCAACCCTCGAGTCATTGGCATCGTTAATGCTCAGTCAATAATGCAATGAAAAAGTTACAGGATATTCCATCACTAGAAATTGTAAGGGTTTAAGTAACATTTTTGGCGATTATAACCAGGTAAACGGTTGAAGATAACGACATAATTTTGTACAGTGTATAATATATAATATTTAATATATTATTAATATAATATTTAATTATATTAATAATATAATTAAAAGTGACTGAAGGAAATTATAAGAAATTATATGTATGTACAGGATGAATGTGTGAAAGGACTGAAAACACCTTAGTATTTTTTAAATAATATCAGATTAAATCTACAAACTTTGTTCATATTTATACGGCTACCTCAAATACTGTTTTTTGCAATAATCGTGACATGCATACGTTGTGGGGGGACGTATGGATTTCTATGGATGCAATCCTAGGTCAATATGCATATAACTTTAAATTTATTTTATTTAAAAAAATAATACTGTAAGCTTTACTTCATAAGATTTATTCATTGCAAAATGGCGGTTATAGAAAAAATATCATTATTGGAAATGTTTATTCTGCAAAAATTGAATAAAACAATGTCAGTCAATATAATAATATTATTATTTTTATTCAGATATATTTTTTAAAGGTTTCTCCTAATCTGTTTCTTTTATTCCTCTAAAGTCAATTTAAAAACAAATATATTGATATTTATTAAAATAATTGTATTGTATATTTGGGAAATAGTAAAAATTAATAGGTAAAATGTAATTGTGACTAAAAAAGAAGGCTATATTTATCTCAAACATATAATAATAAATGTCACTGTTATATGAAAAATAGTAAAAGAGGTCATCCAGAGGTGCGAAGTGTTCATGTCGAGACGGGAAAATCTGTGTTTGTAGCGCAATCTAGTATCGGGTGTGAGATTTATTAGGCACTTTGTCAAACTGCCATTTCCCTTCGATTGCTCATGAATGTACGCGAATATATTTCTAACGTACCGGTACCAACGTTGTCTTTTTGTTGTAGTATTTTCAAATGGATCTAATATTTGTAGACTTAATATAATAGAAGCAATTTATGCTACCCGAGAAGCAATTTAAATGAATACAATATATGACAAAACTAACTAAAAGTTTTATTATAATAAATAAAAATTAATTAAGTATTAAACCATGAAAAATGCTGAACGATATGAGTGCTAAGAAAATTGAAGTTCAGTGCTAGGATAGTGCTCCCAAAACGTAAATTGTTATTGCGGTCACCTTCGTAGTAATGTTAGGAACAGGATGGTGACATGAGGAACTATTATAGGCTTCTCTTATGTAACTGGATATTGCCAATATCTGGACAGAAAAGCAGGTCAATTCTATTCAACGTAATACTATTTTACAGTGGTTTGAAGCATTTATAACATTTACCTATTTTCATATCTATGCAATTATACAAAAAACTAATAAAGTATATCTGTGTTTTTATCAATCACATAAAAAATACTGGACCTTTTACTGAAACTTTCAAGGACATTGAAAGGGTGTTTATTTAAACAGTTAGGGAGCAGTATGTATTTCATAGTAGTACTTGTGGGCACTGATACATTACGTAAAACGAAAGCAATTGTTTTAAACGTAATGTAAGCTATTTATAGTATATTTTAAATTAAAATTTATAAAATCACTAACAAAAGGAAATTAAAGTTCAAACTATTACTTTCCTTCCTTGATTTGAGAGTCTAGAATATAACGCTAGTAAGTTGAAAGTTGTTTGAGTCATAATCTTAAACCTCTAATTTGAATTATTACTTTACTATTTAAGAAAAGTTATGACATCAATATCGGAACGCATTTGAAATATGAGAAACAAAACGGCTCGTTCAGCTTTTTATAGTTCAGCATATTTTAAAATATGTTCCATTTGATTTTATGTTTTACAGAGTTAGCATTAATTTATATATATATATATATATATATATATATATATATATATATATATATATATATATATATATATATATATATATATATGGTAATAATGGATCGTTATTGTAAGGTAACGGTATACAAGTTGTATAATCCCTAATTTCTTATTTGTTTACACTTTCTTGTGTTTGTCCAAAACTTAAATCAAAGAAATGTTTTACTAAATGTATTTAAGATCACATATATAATGTGAACTTATAGTGGTGTCAGAAAATTGTAAATAACCGGAAATCCCACTGACAACGAAGGAAGAATCATGATTGTTCCCTCTTTGCATGATATTACTTGGAAGGTTGTTCCTGAGATGCTAAGTAGATGTGCTCAGACAGGAAACATAAGTTTATAGCGCAATCCTGTGTCTGGTGAGAGATTTATTACGCAGCTTGTCACGTTGTCATTCCACTTCGTCTTCCTACATCAGTGGTGGAGTAGATACATGTACTATATGTGGTGCATGTGCACAGACGGGGAACAAGTGTGTTTATGGCGCAATCCTGTGTCTGGTGAGAGATTTATTACGCAGCTTGTCACGTTGTCATTCCACTTCGTCTTCCTACATCGGTGGTGGAGTAGATACATGTACTATAATTATGTAGTGCATGTGCACACACGGGGAACAAGTGTGTTTATAGCGCAATCCTGTGTCTGGTGAGAGATTTATTACGCAGCTTGTCACGTTGTCATTCCACTTCGTCTTCCTACATCGGTGGTGGAGTAGATACATGTACTATAATTATGTAGTGCATGTGCACACACGGGGAACAAGTGTGTTTATAGCGCAATCCTGTGTCTGGTGAGAGATTTATTACGCAGCTTGTCACGTTGTCATTCCACTTCATCTTCCTATGAATGTACGAGAATGTAACACTGACCATTTCGTATTCCCCTGAATGTATCAGTGGTGGTATATGAAATAACTGAATAATGTAATAGTGGAGTAGTATCATAACCCTTGGAATTTATATGTCATGGTATTTAATACAACCTTTTTAAGCAGTGTATTTTGTTTAAAATTTTAATTTCGTAATTCTAGTTTGGAAAACCTTCAATTTTACTACTCTATGTATGTTTTTTACGTGTTGGGCCCTTTCTAATTCATATTTTTTATATATTAAAAAGCCGGTTCTTTATAAACTCGCGATAATGAAAATTACAAATTATAAACCGTACTTGAGAAAATACTTTAACTTTAAAGCGGATGAATTAATTAAAGGCCCTAATCCATAATTGTTTTGGGCATTGTTTAATGAGTATTATAACACCAGTTGTGTTTAGTTTAAGAATTAGGCTATTTACACTGCTTTGAACAACCGATCTGTCTCCCAGTCTGACACCACTTGGAAGCTAACACGGCTTCCTTACCTTTACTATCTGCAGTGTGTAAATCTTAACTTACACTGTGCCGCCATTCGTATTATAAGAATGACTAAACCTACAGGACAGTTGAAATGGTAGTGTTGAAAATATCAATTCATTATTGCAAAAAGTTTTTGCCTTTGCAATGCTTTGGAATATTCTATATTTTACTATGCAGTTTCAAGTACGAAATGACTTTTTAAAATATTTGATTTTTGACAAACGTTTTTTAAGCTACTCGTTCAGGAGCTGAAGCGTACTAATTATTTTATATATCAAACGTTTGAATTCGTTTCAGCGCCTTGTTTCAGTAATTATAGATTTAATAAAAAAAGAAAAAGCAGATGACGTAATTATTAAGTGAATCAATATTGTAATCATATTTTGTTTAATAACAAGTTTGATTAATGTAAACGACGTGTACTTCAGCATAAACATGAAATGCGATGGAAGTATTAACTGGAAATGCTGATGAAAGGTACGGTTTTTCTTCCTTAGTATTTTATTTTTATTATACTTAACTAGATAAACAAACTAAAACTGTACTTTATTGTTATAACAGCCAAGAAGTTACAATACTGTTACAAGTTGTATACAATATTCTTTTAACAAGTGAGAGGCAGTTTTCTCTAAAATTTAAAATAAAAATTGCTAAATATTCATCAAATTGTTCAGTAAAATTACATAATACAGTTAAAGAACAACAACTAATCAAATTGAAATATTTCGACGCTATTTATATTGAAAATTTAAATAATATGAACGTCTGAGTTGATAATTTTGGTAACTGTGCATTATGTCTGATATTATGTAGCTTAAGTATATTTATATAGGACTTCTAATAGTATTTAATATGATGATGGCGTTAAAAGATAATTTTAAAAGGGAATCGGAGAATAGATTGATAAGATGAAAGTGACAATGATTAAAAAAGAAAGGGCCACAAGATTGGTGAGTGACATTCAAGAGGATTTAGAAAATATAAATTTAACAGTAAACTATTGTGTAACTACTCTGTTTTCTAAAAAATGTGTGTTTTGTGATGCAACTAAAAATATCATTCAACATACCTGGTTCAAATTATACTTAACCCTTTATGCTATAGTAAGCACTTTTACAATTATTTGTTTAATATATATCTTACAATTTTACCGTAATAAATATGTTTTAAAAAATTATTAAAAAATACAAAACCTTATAAAAAGGCCTTATAAGGTTGTACATTATTTCCATGGATTTTATTCACCTTTTGTAAAAATATAACTTAAGAAACCAAAACATCATTAAGCTCCTTGCTTTATTATTACAAAGAGACCTATGTGTAAATGTTTTATACATAAAAAATAAACCGAAATATGCTTTCCCGACATACTATTTTGAGAAGAGAAACAGAAAAATTCAATAACGAACATATTTCGCAGATATTGGAGATTAAATTTAAGGAATGAATAGAAAATGTTTATCACCTTTAATTTGTAATTAAAAAACAAAAATAATCTTTCTTGATAAAAAATGACTTTTAATAGTGCTAATTTTACTCTTAAATAAATATTAGTTATTTGTTGATAACATGCATTATCAAATAGCAAATAAAATGCGTCTTTATTGCTATGATTAAATGAACTTAGAAAGGAAATGAATCCATGCAAAGAGAAGAAGAATTTAAACAATAATTTAATAGTGTTAAAATGAATCCAGTATAAAAAGAAATCAATCAGATAAGTAAGTCAACTTTGAATTTCTTACTTTGGATCACAACACTTATTAAAAGTATTATTTATAATTTTTTTTAACTTGTCCCTTAATATACTTTTTATATATTGTTGGTGAGGAAAATTTCCACTTAACAGGAGGAAAAACGTTAAATTTAAAAATAAATGCTCCAATAGAAGTTAGAGTAGTTCCGTTTTGTATTCTGTACATAATATCGTACTAAATCGAATAATGGCATTGAAGAGAAGTGCCACTTCAACTAAGCTAGCTCTGTTCTAACTCCTTGTCGTTAAGATTAATATTGCAGCACCGGTATAATAATTTGAAGAATTCCTTCATAAAAAGGCTTTTCAAAATTTCTCTGTAACAGTTACAATATAATTTGTAGTTTAAAAAACTGTTGTATTTTTAAAGTGTCTATTATTTAAAAAAATTCGAACATGTTGAACTTTTGCATTAAACATAAGGTGAACGTAATTTTGGTTGTTGTATAAGTTATGAAAGTTCTTGCAATCTTGTCGGAACTATCTTTACATATTATCATGGCAAAACGTATATTTAACATAAATAAACATATGCTTGAATAACATGCTATATTAATTAACTTGGTTGCAAACAAATGTTTAAAATTTTATTTAGATACTTAAAAGACTCTTAATAGGTTATGTTTATGAACTGGTATTACTTGGTAATTTAATCATATTTCTCTGCTTTCTTGCCTGGCCACACTGTTTGCAAAATTATTGTCTTTTGGTTTAAGTGTTCTTTGTTGACAGATAATGTGTATGAACAAATGGAATGTAACCTAGCTTCTTAATTGTAGAAACAATTTAGATTTTACATTTTTTGAGTACGTTTGCGATTTCGAAACTTTGTCCACATTTATAAAGTAGGACAAAAATACGGTTAATAGTTACTAAAGATTAATTGTAGATGAACTTACTGATGTTCAACTTTGACGATTGATGGAATAAATCTGACACTGGTTTGTACTATTTTGAGCTCTATTAGTTAATGCACATTCAAACTCTGGTGAATTAGAAATACCTATCTGAAGTCATTTCATTCAGTTACTTATATTTGCGAAACCATCAATGTGTATCGCACAAAGAAGCAAATTATATTGATATTTGTTCTGTCTCATGCTGCATATGGATTCATCGTTATTACATAATAGTGGCGTCACTCGATATATCACTTTAAGACTTATTACTGCAGTATGAAATAACTAAGTATTAAAGTTCGTATGGACTTTACAGTTAAGCAATAACACTCTTATTGAATTAAATAACCGATATAACTCAAATATCGGATTAATGTATCTATTATATTTAATACCTAGTAAATTCAAGAGGAGTATTAAACATATGCAAAGAAAACAGCTTTTCAATTCATTATTATGATTATAACCTAAAAGTTACCATATTTTGTCTACAACCTGTAATAAATTAATAAATACTTTTTAAAGTTAGAAATACGCCAAATCACGGGGTTTATTGATGTGCAAAACTCCAAACCTATAGCACATTTCATTAGGCTGAATTTGTTACATAGTAAACGTTAATGTGCTTTGTTATAAATGTATTTTTTATGTGTTTTTATCGTTGTAATCATCCTAGCTCAATAAAACCAATGCATTTTTAAAGATATTCGCTAATGATCAGCAAAATCCCATGGAATGATACGTACTATTAGCTTCATCCAAAATAGTCCAAATAAGTATAATAGGTCAGTTCGTTTTCGAGCATCGTGTAAACTAACAGACATGAAATTATTCCAGCCCCTTGAGCGTATGCTACAATTATAAAAATAATATCACAAGATTGCGTAACCACTGCTACTCTGAAAATGCTTTATGTTGTGGGTTGTGAAAATTGGTTTTGTTGAAAGTGAAGGAACCCACAGCGCCACACGTTCTGAAAGAACCTCTTTGTCTTGTCATTAGCTGTCAAACCCTTGTCAAATAAATGGACTTGACAAGCTTTAGATTTTGATTGACATCGGTCGGTTCCAATTTTACACAATGTTTTGGTCGTTCGACTGACGTATTAGTTTACATCATTGTACTGATGGGAATATGAAGGGGAACTATCCATACTGACGGTATTATTTTGTTTTTCTTTTGTATTCTGTTTCTAAATTCTGTAGAATAACCTTCTGATGTAAGATATTCGTCTAATAATAGGCTACATATTTTAGTAAACCACATAATAACGTATCATATTACAACTGTTTTTACATTATTTACAAATGTATTTAGTCTGCTATTTTTTCGTTGCAATCTATTACCTATAAGTGTAATTAGAAATATGCACTAATGCCTAGCCACACATATTTGTTAACAAAATAATATGTATGATATATTCGTTTACAGCCGATCAGAAATAACACTTATCGAGTTCCTGAACGATGGGAATCGCTAACACCCTGACAATAAGCACGATTCTGGACACAAGTCAAAATCAAAACAGCCTTAAATGTAAAAGATTCTACATTATTTGCTTCTCAATGTTGTAACAATTTGTTTGTAAGAAAAGAAATCGGGAACTGTATTACATTATTTACAATGTATTATTCCTTTAGAGTGAAAAAAATAACAGGTTATATTGATATTTTGTTTCAAAAGTATATTTTAATGGCAGCAGCTGGTCACTAAATTACAAGTTGATATAAATAAACCTTCATTTATGTCAGTAAAATTATCGATTGATATAATTAATTAATAGCAAATCCATAACATAAACATCATACATCAGTCGACAATCCCTGTTCAACGAAGCTGACTGTTCATTAAATGGCCCTTCGGTAAATATAAGCGAACCACCTACCAGCGAATATTACCACCTTAATAAACGTTATTTTATTATATTCTTAAATAAAATACAACAACCAAACCAAACCAAACCCTATGAAATAGTCCTCAAGAGGAAGTTCACATTTTAACAATTTCAGTAAGGCGGAATTCTAGTGCACAAAAACCATTATTTTTTATTATCAATATTTTCAGGGCCATTCTACATTTACTCTGCTCCTCAGTAATTCGAAAGTGGTGGATAACTGAGATTCTTCTAACTAATCTTAGAGTGTAGTGTTAGTTTATAAACAATATAAAAAGAAATTAATATCATAAAGGAGATTCGTTGATTCTTATAAAACTCTTTTATATAATATATAAAATATCATTTTATTTTATGTGACATTAATTTAAAATGTAAAATATCATGATGTAAAAATATATTAAAACAAAATTTCTTCTTTCTAAGTTAAATACTATGTTCTATAACTATTATAGCGCTTTGATAAAAATTTTCTTAAATATTGGCAGTATATGTTTATTAGTGTCATACGGTACATTAGCTAAGGAGTTAATATGTGTTAACGTAATAATGCAATTAAGAATATGAGGATATAAAAGGCTTCACGACCTATTATCATTAGTAATAGGGTATGAACAGCAAAATGCTAATACAACTAAAGGATTTCTTATCAGGCAAAGTTATGGCTAAGAAGCCTAATACAACACAACCTACAGATCGGCTTAAAGATGACTTCAGAACCGGCAAGCGGATTACTTATAAGGACAGGGTAACTCACCGGACACCCATCCACAGATCATCCACGCTTGTCTAATGTACATTAATAGTAGAGTTTTATATTAAAAACAAAAGCTTTATTTCAGGGTCTACTGAATATATTTTTATAATTTGGGCACAGCTGTTAAATATTTCCTCCACACGTTTGTAGTAAATTTTAAAAGTAGGGATTTTTAATTTTTGTGTTAAAACAAAAATATTTTCTAATAGAAAGAAATTGATGGATTTCTCTGTAAAAGCTAAATCCAAAGCCCTAAAGAATTATTTTCTTCATTGATACGTAATTGAAAAGCTCTTAAGCTAGAAAAAAAAAATTGTTTTACAAATGTATGATATAAATAAAATGACTTGTTTTCCTTTAGAAATGTTAGTAATGATTTTTTGAATTTCAAAGACGGCAAAAAGTTTGCACAATTACTGTAAATTGAAGTGATCGTATTGCAAATTCACGTTCGTGGCCAACGTCAACGTTGGCAGGAGCCCAAAGTAGACGGGCTAGAATCTCAGCCAAAGCCACAAAGCGTTCAGAAAAAAGTAACGTGAGCATAAATTCATGGTGGTTTATATAATTTCTAAAAACTCCTAAAGATTATGTAGACCAAAATGTACGGACGATAGTAAATTGTTATAATATACCTTTGTAACAAAAAAATTGGTACATTATGAAAATAAACCTGCCGGGGTCACTTCCTGCCTCACTTAGCAACAGAAATGGGACGAAAAACAAATTAATTTTCACACAAACTAAGAGTAACCAAAAATGAATCTCTAGAGTGATTGTGTCATGGGTGTCGTACATTTTCACGGGTGTTGTGTAAATAGTTCCATAGTAATCGCTAAGATTCTCGAACTCGAGAAAAAGTTAAAAAAATAAATTGTTATTCCATTATTCATATGAAAAATCCTCTCTGTACTCATTAGGCAGACATAATATACTTTTTTGCTCTGTAATTTTTGAACCTTTTCATACTTAACAAATGAAAGGCATTTACTACAAAAAAAATTTGATATTTAATGGAATGTTAAATAAAATTATATTTCTTGACCCTCTCAGGGAGATATGGATCAGTCTGACTCAAAGAAATGCGGCGGCAACTTCGAAGGTTATGATTGCATAATGTTTAATAGATTGCTTTTCTGTAATGCATGGAGCTCATTGAATAGTCAGACGCAAGACGGATTAAGTTCCTAAGCTGGGGTTCTGTTGTATTCTCAAATGTCTCTGTTGCTATTTTCTGAATAAGGAATGTAGCTTTCTTTATTATCAGATATTGGAAGTATTTGAGTATCGCCAAGATATAAAACAGGACTCTCATTAATTCTACATCCGTAGAAGAATTTCTACAAAACACTGTCTATTTTAACTTAATAGCATCCTGTTGTGAAACGATCTTGAGTCTTACTCCATAGACACAACCTTAAACTTAATATACTTTTCCGCCATCATTTTGAATTATGGCATTATGGAAGATGTGTAGGTCTCATTTTAATTATATAATTAATTCAAATATTTTATAAATATCTTATTACAATATTGAAAAGATTTAAATCTATTACATATTTCAAATGATTCATCTCATAATTCTTTGATTTCTTTGATAAAGTTATACAAGTGTCTATGTTTAATATTATTCCTATGAGGTGTTGACAATGCTGTTCATACATTATGTGCACAATGTTAAACTAATTCCAGTCTTCGAGACAGCATGAAATATATCACGGTCACTCAAAAGCGGACACCATTCTGGCCAGAAGAACGACTCCCAATTGACCCATGTTTACCATACTAAAATTTAATATTAAAAGACGTTTTATTCCAAATCCAAAAACTCTATGTTAAATCGTATACAACAATGGAAAATTATCATGTATACTGGCGGAAAAAACGGAAAGTTTGAAATCTGATCTCGTTACCATCAGGTTAAAGATATTTCCCTACAGGCTCAGCCAATGACATTTTTCAACTAGGTAATTCTTTGTCTAAATATGTGAATACGTATGACAGGTGCAACTGTATATATTACGATGAATGACTTTATTCTAACATATTATTCCTGGTACATATTATATACACAAGCAGAAACAAACCGAGTTTACTTTCGTCTGCAAAACCACACTGCATTAATAATACTGATAAATAAAAACTGCATTATTCAGTAACAAGCATCTACTGATTCTCACACAGCAGAGCTCATTGTTTACGGGCACTTTCATATGAAAACACAAACACCCGTTATACATTATATATATATGAATGGTTCCTATGTAAAATAATTATAATAATCGCAATGTTATCTAGTTTTGAGCTATGTTTCAAATGTAAGAACCTAGGTTAAGTTACGGATAAAGCGATAAAATATTTATACTTAACAAATAAACAAGAAAACAATGAGTTAATACTAAAATGTTAATTAGCTTATATGAGACAATCTCCTTCCATCCAATTTTAAAAACCATAATACAGAGAAGAAGGATTTTACCGTTTACCTTGCATACAAATTTTAAGTTGAGATAAAATGTTGAACCTTTGTATGAAGACAACCAAATCACATGTGTTGATAGGTTACAGAAAACGGTCATATGATTTATGTTTACATCATACTCTTTTTACTAATTTGTTTATTCTGGGGTTTTCTAAAGTACTTACCATAAAAAAATCTAACCAGAGTTACTTTTTTACAGGCAGAATATAAGACTCCCAAATGATTCAAGTTTAACAATTTTTAATAGCAATGCAGAGATAGTAAAGATAATGTTTAATGCCAAATTTCAACTCTCTAGGCCAACCTCTTCGATACTTACTGTGTGTATTTAAACTCGATTTCACAGGCAGAAATCGAGTTGTGTTCATCAGCAACTCACGGAAGAAGAGTTGTTGATCGCTCAGACGGTAAAACGCGTTTTTGAAGCTTGAAGTTTTTCTTTGGCTTCAAGCTACCACGAACTCTTAACCAATCACCTAATGTGTGTATTTAAACTCATAATTGTTAATGACCAATGTTAAGTATGCCATTCCCAACCATTTAAATTGGTTTTCAAAGTTTCCAGTTCAGTAACATAAAAATAAATTTATCACTAAAGAATGTAAAACATGATAGTCTGTTATTCTCATATTCTGATAAAGCCAACTATGAAAAAATATAAATATTTATGTAGCTATCGGTCGTAAAATAAGGACCAATTTGAATCGATCAGGGAATGTGCATCCAGCGAAATACTCAATAAGCCTTTCAAAGTATTCAAAATCTATTAAATTGATCTTTTAATTTATGTTTCAATATAATAAACATATAAATATATTAACATTCAAAGCAATAACTTTATCTAATTTCATAGAACATGTCTACTTTAACTGTATGTGTGATGTGTGTGTGTGTGTGTGTGTGTGTGTGTGTTTTTATACAAGTTAGGGAAAGACAGCCTTGTCTTTGACAGACCAGTGGTTCGAGCCTGGAAATGTCGGACTCGTTATGTTTACGTTGTTCATCAAAACATTGTTCCAACCTAAGACCCTGTTCCGGAGAAGTTCACTACTGCTCTTCCATCAGGTGGTTGAAGTTACTTCTTCTTTTGTTAGCTATGGCGTTGTTTCGGTCTCTTTCTTTCGATGGATCGTAATCACTTAAGGACGTCCGGGTGAAACTGCTAGTCGCGTTCCAGGCCTCCTTTGATGTCAGCATTGCTTTTTTTCTAGTTAAATTTTCTGATTTATAAAAGTCTCCAGATCATGTTTAAGTATGGAATTCTCAACTATTTAAATTGATTTAGAAATGTCTCCATATCATTGTCTGTCGATTTGAAACGAGGACTCGCAATAGCACGCGTTCCGCTTCATCAGGAACTTCGGGACAGGACGAGCGTAGGGAGGGGGAGGGGTCATAGCAAATGTAGCGGTGAAAGCTATGTGTGAGCATCTGGAACAAACTGTGTGTGTGTATTTTATCAGGATAATATAATTTTTACTTATTCTGACTATACTTGTTATGAGAATTAAAAATTAGTACACGTATTACTAATGTTATAATAAAAGTGACACAGTTCAGAAGTATTTCAAACAATAATAGCCCAACTTAATAGAAGGAACTAAAAGTTACATCTACGACTTTACAGTACGACTTTTTAGATATTTTACAAAATTGCCCATTACCCTTTTCATATTTTTACTCTTTGCCTCAGTGCACTGGTCCATTTTTGTTTAAAATTTAAATGTAAATTTCTTTTTATTTGAAATGTTTTCGCGATATCGTGAGATTTTATCATTTATTGCTAGGAAGGGTAGAATAAATTTACAATTTACTACAAATAACTATTGTAAAATATTGGTTACATATTTAGTACTTTATTTGTTATTTATTGCTTGATAATTAGAATTATTAATAGTGTAATAAAGGTTTATATTTAATAAGGGATAACTGCTCGTTTCTAATTATATATTATGTGTGGCTACTGAAATATTTAAAATACTCATCCAATTACTATAGCGTCTTTATTAGCGGTCAAATAATTTATTTTTGTAGTATTGCTCCTCTACATTACCTATTTACTATCTTTTCAAATCTGAATTAAACCATCATTTCATTAGTATAACCTCAGAACTATTTATTTGGTTGAACATCAACAAATAATAATAATTTAATAAGTTATGCATTGCTTGAAATACAGTACATTGGAATACGTCTTTGAGTAATTCAAGTTTTTCACAATGTTTATTCTCTTCCTAAGAAGGACTTTTTAAAGAGGTTTTTCTACCTTAAGGCTCCAATTAGGTAAATATACATTTGTTATCATGGGTATATGTGACACAACATGTTAAAAATAGCCGCCAGTAGAAGAAAACGAGCCCCCAATGGAGCTATAACAAGGATAGTAGCTAAGTTGCCTGGAGTGTTGGGGTCGAGTAAACCTTAACGATGTACTAGTTAGAGCTTGTGTAGCGCCC
Source organism: Homalodisca vitripennis (assembly GCF_021130785.1). Lineage (NCBI taxonomy): Eukaryota > Metazoa > Arthropoda > Insecta > Hemiptera > Cicadellidae > Homalodisca > Homalodisca vitripennis. Next base: position 95,874,555 of record NC_060210.1, read on the forward strand.
CCATCTCGTCAAATAAACAAAGCTTCTGTTTTTCTTACAATGATATGAAATTATAACATACGTAATATTATTATATGAACGTATTGTGCTGTTGTACGAAAATGCATTTGTATATGAATATATATATATGATCACCAAAGAAACTCAGAACAATTTTAAAGCATAATTATAGAATAATTAAAGAAAATGTAAAACTCTCTTAATATGTACTATTATTTGCCGATATTATAGTCAGCCAGATAAAAATATGTAACATGAGTTTTTAAGTATTTTATTAGACTACTGGACTCATTTTATTTTTTACTATTGTAGTTCTTAGTTCAAATAACAACAAAGAGGTTATACATAACGAAGCTATGTGGGGAAAGGTTGAATCAATGTGAATATTGAATTTAATCCAGGTCACCTTCCTCCTTAGTTAAGCGTTCCATCATAGCTTCATTATATGTAAAATCATCTACTGTATATAGAGATTGAGTCTAAAACATTGTAGTGAACTTGATGATACAATGAGAATACCTCTTCCCCTGGATTATACTATAGTTTTCTGTACGTCGTGTCTCAGATGTAAAAATTATTAAAAAGTTCATTTTGAGCTTCTCGTCACCGAATGTTTTTAGCTGTTTTCAGGCGAACATTCTTCAGATTCTAGGAGTTAAGTCAGTGACAGCACTGATTCCAGACGCTGAATTAAGAGAAAGGAAAACTGAAGCTAAACTCAATATTCACGGCAAATAAGTTGTTATACAGTATTTTAATTTATTATGGTACAACGTAAATTATTTATTCCGAAATAGGTTTGTATTTACTCTCGCAGGTATTATTTCCCGAGTTCAAAGAGACACATTAATTGCAGAATGGATAAGAGGAAAATCTAGCCGAGAAGTTTCTTACCATCCGGGCAAGGTTTGAATACAAATTGGAAAGTATTTATTTATTGAATACAAAACTCAGGACCAATTTAGCAAACATTTTTACTCAAAGCATATTAATATTGATAAATTGTGTACACTTCTTCTTTTTTTCTATCACCATGTTTCACAAAACAGTATTTGCTGAGCTTGCTCACAAAACTTTGTAATAGTTACAATAATTAAGATAATTTCATTCTTGAGATGCCCTGCGGACAGACAGACGATTATACAAACAATAAAGTTTTACATCCTCCGGCAGATAAATGAGATATAGTACAAAATGCCGAGTGATAAGTTTCAATAACGCTCAACCAAGGCCTACATATGGACATGAACCATCACCGAACTCATGTAGCAGTTATTGTTGTCTATGTAGAAATTGTTGTAAATCATTTTAAGGGTTCAGGTGAAATCTATCTCTTGATATATTTTTGATAATTAATATAAACTATTACTACGCCGCATGTTAGTGTCTCATAATGATTTAATTAAGTCTTTAAAAATGTATTTATACTTTATTTTCTCGTTATCATCATGATTATCCATTATGCAATTGTAAAATGTTTGCTAACGTTCAGGAAAATTCCATCCAATCACATATATTATCATCGAGCTCAATATTTCTAATAAAAAAATAAAGTTTTATAAGAAATTCCAGATTATTCAGTAATAACAATAGTGAAATAATTAAATTTTTGCATATTCAATTACCATGGGTGGAGTAGACATTACATGTATTTCCACAGGTTTCATGTATTTTTGCATGCTACATATTGTTAGTTAGGAAAATGAAATGATGTCAATATATGCTGGATTATCATACAGCATAAATTATTAAGTAAAATAAATGATGTGAAGAACTTATCTGATGTCTTACAGAAAAATTGGGTAAGTACTAGAAGTAAAAAGAGGAGGGAGGCGACATCGTGCGGTCAGACAGATAGAAATAAAATTATTTCAGATCCTCGGGTTATCCAACGAGTAAAGTGTATGTTAAAATGTTTATAACCACACTCCGTTTCATGTTGATAATGTCGGCTATACCAGACACAGCGCAAACAATAAGGTTCGTGCTAGCTTGGGTAGTGCCCCGTTGTGAAACGCTAATTTACCGGTCAATACTCGTTGTGTCGTACCGTTGGTCGTGGTGGCTATGTCGTCAAGTGTTGGGGACTCTCATTATCGAGTACACTTCATTATAAAGGTTGGCCCACAGCCGCTGGGGGTGGTGGGGGCGGGGGTGGCACTTGTTGAGTCGGGGGCGGCGCAAGTCCGTAGTACAGTGGCGGATCTGGCGGCGTAACGGACGTCGCGTTGCTGTGAGTACGCGAGTTAACATTTAACTTGTGTTTTGGTGAGGGGATATGGTGAGCTGAACTGTCTCTTCGTCATTCACTTCGATACCTTTACACGTTGTGTTGGCGGTGTGGATTTATTTCAGTAAGTAATAGTTGGAACATAATTGTACTTGAAATAAAAAATTTGTTGATAAATTAAAATCCTCATAAAATTATGTTATATTATTAAGTTATTTTAATAAAACATATTTGATATGATATTAATGAATAAACAATATTTTCTAAATCGAATGTAGAATAATAAGAATCGGTGTTTAGAGTTTTTAGCAAAACGAAGCAGGCAAAAGAAAAACAATTTTTTTTACGTAATTAACAGGTCTAGGTCTCTCTTACGTTACAATGTAAAGTGTTGTATACATTTAAAGAGACATGTACACTATAAATTGTACATTCTTACAACAGTTCTGATTAATAACATAAAATTATTTGACTACAGTAGATTTTTTATCCAAGAATAAAATACTCCTCAATAATAAAAAGTAGTAACTAAATTATCACCAATAGAATGAATCGTAATCCGGTTTTAAATGCTGTTTGCCTTAGCTACTTCAGTGAATTCAAAAGTGCCAAAATTTTGATTTTGATTAGAAAATAACGAGCTCTTTAACGATTGAATGATCCAATTGCTTTATTGAAATATCTTTCAATTGAAAACAACATTTTTACAGATGAAGAGTTAAATTTTGGAGGCAAGTTAAGCATAGATATTATCTGAATTTAAAATACGATTTTCTATCAAAACTTTATTTTGTGTAAATCAGAAATGTACTGACATATCCTTTACTCACTGTTTCATCCTTGCGCTGAGTCTTTCAGTCTTATAACCTGAAATAATAAACAACAAGCAAAAGGATGCACTGGATTATTGCTGAAGATAATACAGTAGATAAATTACATTGGAAGTAAACGCCACAAATTTAGGTATTGCAACAAATAAAGTCTTCTTATGAAGTTGAAAATGAAAACTGTGACACAATATTCGCCTGTATAATAGAGTCATGATTTACTGTGTGAAGTACGAGCGATTCCAAAACCTTTAGAGATTGGTTTCCAAACAAATTCAAACGCTAAACTATTGGTTATTTTTATCATTTAAAGCCAATTAAAATGCTTTAAAATCTGATTTTCCTCCTTTTTTTTAAATAAAGAGGTAGGAGTACTTCACATTACGTGTCTCGTAACAGGTTTCGCTGAGACTCAAGATGACGTGGAGACAAAGAGGCAGATAATTATACAGGAAATAAATGTTTGCATTCCTCCGGCAATATTGAACTTGTACCAGCTTACTAAGTAATGCTATGGTAGCGCACAGATAAATCACATGGATAGAAATGCGCAATCGTAGATCCTAATCTACGTATAAATTAAGTTTCATGAAAAATTTAAAGTCCATGGATTAAATATTTTTCATGATATCTTACGGATGGTTATGCTATTATTTGTTTCTATGTCATATTTTAAATTTTCATACGACTGTACTCAGTTTGTTTACGAATGTCTTTATTTTGCTCTGTAACATTTTTACACTGCTCTAATAACCCATAAAACACATAGAAATAAGAAAATCATAGAGTAAATAAATTTCTTAAAGAACTTGGTACAAGCATTATGATATTTTAACATGTGAAAGCAAATATATGTCATAAAACATCACTAACGCTTGGTAAGTGACACTCCTACATTGTTGGCCGAGCGTCAGCGTACTATCAGTCTGCAAGAAAAATATTTTTCTCTTTTCTTTACTCTGCAATTTTGAAATTTTCCATAAATCCTCATTTCTACATAGGAATCACTGAGTTGTATGATGGTGGAAGTCACTCCGTGGGATTCGGCTGAGCTTTAATGAATAGTTTTACGTTAGTCTTATGAATAACCTTGATGGCAACGAAAATAGCAGAATAAATAAATTTGTAAGAAAATTAGAACATTCTTATGATATATTGACATGTTGGCATTTTTATTGATGAATCCAAACAAAATAGAAAACAAAATAAAATGGAAAGTAATGTTAGAAATTTTAGCGCACTGTTTTAGTATCTTCTGTAGTTTACCGGAACGTTTTTATATGGACAGTTATATGAAACCTAACTCAATGAACAAAAATGTAAATGTATCATGTACAGAATACATAATCTGTAGACCTGATATTTTGCTACATAAACAATAATGTGTTCTTTGATTGTACACATCTAACTTTGGAAATTGGCTGAGTGTCATTTCGCTCATTTCGCTATAGGATCTTAGTAGGCTGTAATATCTTCTCTTTGTGTACAGAGAGATGTAACAGTTTCTTTTCTGTATCTCTGTCTATATTTTCGCAGAACATATTGAGCAATAGAAATAAGCTAGGCTATATATTTAAAACTTTACTACCAAACTCAGAATGGCCTGTTCTGCAATACATGGTGTGACGTATACTTACTATGTTATATATATGGGAAATAAATATTGACTGCTAATAAAATTGAATTTGTTGGTTAATATTGTAAAAAACTGTTATATTTTAGACTGTTTTTTGTTTTAGATTCACAAATTAATTGATATAAAGTAAACTATTTTATTGTCTAGATTTGAATTCTTTACACGCACTTTTCTTCTTCTTTTGCTAATTAATATTTCAAAATATCACAGTAGTTCAAACTTTATCCATATAGAGTTTCGTTGGAATGAGGCGATAGTTGGGTTGGCGATGATATGGGTTAGTGGTGTTGTCTGCTCGGAACAAACAAAAATGGCAGGAACGTTTAATCACCTTTCACCTGAGCATTCACTGGCGAGTCAGCGTTTATTAAAATTGTATTGTTAATTAAAACCCAGACTAACCAATTTAATTATTTTAACCCCAACGTACGAGTATAATATCACACCCAAGAGCACAAATTGGTATGAGTTTAAACTGGTTTGTTTAAGAACTTGAAACCATAACCATTCTCATTTCGAGATATTCGTATATTTTGAAATACTTTTGTGCTTATACACATATTGAGGGATCTGTAGCTTAATGAAATACTAGAAAATGTTTTCTGTAACATAGATAGCTCTTTTAAAGACTTTAAAATTCTTTAGACTTAAGGTTTGGTTCTTTCTTCTCCAATTGTACTAAACCTTTAAACTTCGAAAAGAAACAAGTTGAGATCACTGGTTTGGTCGGTTTGTCCTTTAGTTGAGAAGTGATAGCGGGTTTAAAATATTTCAAAGGGGTATATTTTTTACTCTAAAATAGGCGAGGTTGGTCCAGGTGCATTTATCTAGTTCTTACGATCCATATAATGATGTTTTTACAGGCTAAACACTTCATCACTAACAACAATTTCCCAGGCTCTATAAAACTGCGGAGGATTAAATTGTAAGGAGGCATTGGCTTCTATAGAACAGGCATTACCAAAGCTCTGGATTTCCTAGAAGAACCAAGAGGTCCAAAACTCCTGAAAAATGCCGGAAGCTGTCACAGGTTGGGAACTTCCAGAAACTGGAAGCCCTTAGAGTTGAAAATTCCCATAGTTGGAAGATCTCGGTATTCACAGTGTTCAGAAACCCATAAAAGTCGTTAGTTCACAGTGACTGCAACCCCTTAGCATATTGTAGAAGTTGAATTCTTTCAGAATCAAGAGATTTCTATGAGTCACGGAATATTAAGTAGGTCGAGGTCTCACGAGCTCCTTGAGGCCAAGTAATCCCAATAGAAAAGGCCAAGTAATATACAAATAGAATTCACATAGGCCCAGAATACCTGTACTTTAAAAGTTTTAAAATATTGTTAGTAACAAAATAATTTCAGGGAATTAGGTGAAGATTACAAGTCACGCGCTTCTAGAACCAGGAAGCTTCTTAATTTCTCAGAGAGTTGGTCTTTCTGAGAAAAAATGCCATAGACAAACTGCCAACATAAAAACTGAAATGTAAAAAACTCGAACAAACTAAGAGGCTTTAGAGGTCAGGAATTCCAATATAAAAATATTCCTAACAGCTGGAGGATTCGAGAGTCGGAAAATCTCTGAAAACATGATCACGCAGATTCCTTAAGCGTCTATAAACAAGCCTCATAACTAGACGTCTTAAAGGCTTGGAAGTTTTAGACATTTAGACCACTGAATCTTCCATATTACAGAATGCCCAAATGCTGAAAGTTGTGGTATACCGAAAGCTAAAGGGTAAAGCCTAGGAAGTTGTAAACCAAATACAGATGTTTTTCACCAGTTTTTACATAGATAGATAACAACAGATCAGGTTGATCAATATATAAGCATCACCGTTGTCTGGAAATGTATATAATGCTTAAGCTTATACGCTAGATGTAGCTGTGTCTGGGTAATAACAAGTAGATCTTCTACAGATTACATTTTTCCAGAGGTGATGTTCTGTTCACTATTGAGGTGGAATGAGAAAAAAAACTTAAATTAGTTTTTTATGGATTAAAATCGAAGCAAAAATAGGATTATATTAAGAAGGAAATCGCCTAGGTATAAGTAAGATTGGGACCAAGTTCAAAAACCCATCACGATTTTCTAAATCCTAACTCAGTTTGACCTTCATTACCATCAATGCTCTTTATTGAGTTTTATGGTAAATTCTCATAATTTATTTGCGTTAGATGATTTTTAACTTTCAATGATTAGTTTAAGTTGTCATTGGAGTAGAATTGTAGCATAATACAATATAAAGGACAAGATCAATATGTTACTCTGTTCCAAACTAAGTTACAACATAATATTCTATGTTGTCTGTTCCTCGTAATAGGCAATTTCCTCCTTTTTTCTTTAGAACATTTCTCGTTTTTCTTTACAAGGTTGAACTCGAGCTCAAAACAAAATAAATTATGAACAATAAAATCAAGGTCTGATTAAGGGCAATCCTAAGAACACCCTTTAGTCTCTAACACCTATACCTACTGTATATAAGTGTTAATAAGCTCCTTCGACGTATATCTTTATATGATGATGAAATAGATTGAAATCCAGGGGCAATCAGAATCTCTGTGAAGAAAAAGATTAAGGTTTGATTATTAGGTCCTAGGGCGAATCTCCCTGAATAGCTCCTGAACTCACAGACTATATTAATTGATAATCATCCCCTAGGGCAGAGTGCTATATCACATCACAACCTCTTTCCAAATAATTATTTCCTTTAACTATCAAAATGTAAATCTTTGAAAATTTTACTAAATTCTGTTAAAGGTTGAAAAACAATACGGTTAAAAAAAAAAAAAAAAAAAAAAAAAAAAAAAAAAAAAAAAAAAAAAAAAAAAAAAAAAACTGCAGGATCCATCGAGCTAAAGACGGAATTCGTCTCGCATTTTGTCTTCACTATTGAACATTGCTAAGAGTTTAATGAATTCAGTAAGAAATTCTTATTCTTGATTAATAGTCTTGTAGATTTTAACCGTTTTAGTGAACTGATGGAAAAAATTATTTTCCCATCAGTAGGTTTTAGGTAAGACATGTTATTACGACTAAATGGTAAAGCATCATATAAGCTAGATTCATGATTAAATTAAGAGAACCATTGGAGTCTGTGTGTCAATAAAAGAAATTCAAGGATACTTATCAACGTTAGATTGTTTGTTAAAAAGTAGGCAATTATATTATTAAACTTTCTTTCAACGCTTTACAAAAAGAAAGGTAAAGCACCAGCTTTCCACCAAACTAGCCACAAAATTTTTATTAGTGGTTTTAGTAGTGTAAAATTTAAGAAACCGCTTATTTGTTTATAAATATTAAGTCATTTCAATATTAAAAATTTTTGGGTTTTACTGCTTAAAAAATAAAAATATTAACATGACATCTATACAAAAATTACAATATTGTTAAAATATGTTTACAAAGTATTATTACTTTTGAATTTGATCCAGATTACAGCTACAAGAGTAGTTTAATTTTTTTCCGAATGTGTTGGAAGTGGTATATAATATCATTTATAACTTTTTATTGTATTAGTTAGAGGAGATGAATTATCCAAACGAACATGATAAGCTGATTGTTACCGTTCAAATATTTTTGCCTGACTTCTCACTGCACAGATGGCAGTCCGAACACCCACTTTTGCCTCAATTTATAACATCACATGAGGTACTCTTGTGTAATTAATTAAGACATATCGCATGTCCCGTATAGTCTGATGCAATAATATGCAATTGGAGTTTACCAATAGTCCGTCATTATTTCAGTTATTTTGAAATTTTACAAATGCAATATTAGTATCACAATGTGTTGTATAGGTCTCGTGTAGTGTAGGCATATATGGTAAATCACTTAACAAGAGGTATGAACACTTATGACATTACCTTAAAGGCTACGAACATTGCACAGGGTTTTAATTTGTTTTTCCTTTCCCTCTGGAAATCTTCCATTTCCCCACATTTCATAAATATCGTTCCTGCATGTAGACGTAAAAAGTATATAATGGCAGGCTATGTGTCCATATATATTTAAATAACAGCATAGTTACTTATAAAAGAAAAGCCTTTTCGAAACAAGATTAGAAATCTGTAGCCCAATTAGTACCTGAAAATGACATAAAGCATTGTTGTATAAAACTTTGTACAGAAGATAAATGTAAATTCTTATTTGAGAGAATTGGAATTATAGTGTTTGTTTCAGAAGCAATGGGTCAACCTAAATGATCCATATCTCTGTTGACGACATGGTAAACTACGATGTCGGGTGTGTTTGTGAAATTTATTATAGGTAAGAAATATGTAAAAACATTTCCCACGTCAAAGGTCAGCGTATTAGGTTTGATGGTTTATTTTACGAACAGGTGCATCCACTTTTACAGCATCATATATCCGATATTTTATAAATAAGTACCTGCTGCTTGCCTTTGGATCCTAAAAACGAAAAGTTTTTCCTTTATAACTGAAGCTTCCATAAAGAGAATAAATTGCAATATTGCTGAAACGTACTGTAAATTGAAGAAATATGAATAACAATCTTATCGTGTGCGTGTTGTAGGTTTAGTAACACTGGGAAATTTTCTCGTAAAGACACAAAAAGCCTGGTTCAGCCTTACCGAACAAACGTTACACTGATTATAATACCAAATAAACCGTCATAAGCGCCCGTCAGAAGGGCGCCGGGATTTACATCAACATTTTGTTCTCTATATTCTTTTAGCTTGCGCACTGTCTTATCCAACTCTATCTCTGTTCCTGTGAGGACTGAAACATAACCAAAATTTAAATAGCGTCTAAAATTATGAAAATTAAGAAGAAATTTGCTAATACATTTCAATTAAGAAATTGCTCTAAAAGGAAGGTTAGCTGAAAACCCGTCATTTATATTTATTTTGCCGAATTAAGTGGAGTAATGGATTTAAGTCACCTACTAATATTGAGGATCAAATTATATCCTAAACGAATCAACTTGCTTAACTGGAGAGTTATTTAAATTTTAAAGTTTTTTTATGAAGAAAAACCTGAGATAAAAATACATTTTTTCAAAGTTCTAAAACTATTATAGCTAATTAAACCTTTAATATGCGACTGAGGTAGCTCGCTATAAAATAACTTAATGAGCTAAATTAGAAAAACGTAAAATAAAGAGCGGAATTCATGAAGGGCACAGAGTACTAACATTTCTACCAAATACTGATTGCAATTAATAACGCAACGCACTGATTGGTTTGAATGGGGTCAGCTTGGTGTTATGCGCTGACTAATTATAAAGCGCAAAGAAAAACCTCAGAGAATTCTGTGTTTCTTCATTAAGATATTAAAGGTTTGGAGTTTTGGGTGATTAAGATAGGGTTTTAACGACGATTTTTAAACAATTATATGAACCACAATTCAATATATATATATATATATATATATATATATATATATATATATATATCTTATATATATAAAAATCTTGAGTCACGATGTATGTTGCCAATAAACTCCAAAAACGACTGAACCAATTTCAATCAAATTTCACATGTATCCGTAATTTAGTCTAACTTAGAAGATAGGATAGTTATTATCTGAATTATTCGCTTATGTCGTGAATATAAACGAATAAAATGAAGAAAAGTTTTCAAAGCGCCTGCACATTATAACCTGCAATTACGAGATAGATACGTATATTAAACAGTGAAACACTATTTGAAGGCGCTAAGTTATGATGTATAATTGTCTAAACTAAATTTTTGGTTGAACTTAAAGGTTGAGTGGTAGACCACTTTGTAATAAAATACATTATGCATGTACAATACATTTTTGACATATTTTCTTGATCGTGACATCAAGGTAAAATCTACATCGGGGTTGGAAATATAATTTACTTCAACCAGAAATGCTCATACGCGGGCAAAACTTACGAAAAGCGTGCGAAGCCGCGGGAAACAGCTAGTATATATATATATATATATATATATATATATATATATATATATATATATATATATATATATACAAAACAATTCTTTTGCTAAAAAAGAGTGACTATGTAGAACAGTTCGTGTTTTTAAGATTGACTGGGTTTAAATACATTAAAATACATTGTATACATCACGGTTTCTTACATGAAAATATACTATTTATAAATTATTTATAGAACAATTTTTATAATTTATAAGCAACAAAATTAATTTTTATAATAATTATATAGCAGCAGTAGTATTTATATAGTAACAAGAAAGTAGCAAATAAAAAAACCATCTCTACACAGTACTGTACAGCTTGTTTTCCAGTAGGTCAGGAAAAAGCCTAATTGCTCAATCTTTATACTATTTGCTAGAATAATAATTTGCTAGAAACTTGCCAAATTCCAGCTTCAATATTATATTGGAATTAAATTGAGTTCGCTAGCAATAATGTCTTGCCACAGGCTTTATCAGCTCTAGTCTCTCGTCAGCCTATTGTCAGAATCGGCAGCATAATTGCTTTACATCGGCAGCATAATTGCTTTATCGGCATAATGCATAATGCTTTATGGGCAGCATAATTCTATACATCTCCCTCAATGCAGGGTGATGGATTCCATTCGATGTCCACTAATTTAAAACGTTATAAAAGTTGGTCTAGGAATCGTTTAGTTTAAAAAAATCAAACAAAAGTTCAAATAAGCCAAAAAATGTATCAACTTATAACTAAACAATTATGTGTTTATAACATTAGGTCACAATTCAGATCAAATCAGGTCTTGTTTGAAATAGGGCTGATCCTCTTTATTGTCTGAATCACTTTGTAAAATTACACATGTTATGGACAAATCAGGTGATATTTTTCATAATCTTTACTTTTATAAGAGGAATAATACATTGCACATAACTTTGCGATGGTAAGGATTATTCGATGCAAAAGTTTGAGGCCCCAATTTTATTAGTTAGATAGATTATTTTGAGAATTTACCTTAAGATTGTCCACAGTGTCCCAAATTTCAATGGATGGGTTACTCTGAAGGTTTGTCATAAGTTTTTGGTCCAAAATGTCTATGGGTTGGGCAGTCTGAGACCTTGACACATGGTTCAGGTCAAAACTGTCAGTGGGTAGGGTATTCTGAGAGTTTGTCATAAGTTTCAGGTCAAAAAAGTAAATACATTAAGAATGGCGCGCTCAATTTAAAAATTTGAAATGTAAAATAATAATCGTGTTCCAAATAAAAACCTTCAATTCGAAATTTATTCCACAAATTCTAAAATGTTCACTAAGGTTAAGTGACAATTACTTTATGGTACCATAAATACTGTGATTGAGTTTTAAAAGTATTCCTGATATTTTAAACAAATTCTAAATTATGTATTTAGACCTACTCGAAGGTAAGTGAAGATTACGTGGCACATGGTGTATCGCAGTCATATCTTGTTTGTAACATATACTTTTAACATTAACTGTTTACCAAAAAATACAATATAAATGAAAGAATTAATAAACGTTATTTAGATCTAACAATATATTGCCCAGTGAGGTTAAGCTATATAGAGGTAAAGAGTATCTACGTACTAAAAGGGTTAGTAGTACCTTTTACTTTTAAGTTATTATGTGAAAACTTCCGTCAGCCGATTAAGCCGTGGTAAAATAGTTGCCGCTATTTTTATGTTTTTCACAATAATTGAGTTTTGTTACTACACATTCAGGATTATAAAAGTGTTTCACGATGTGAACTACAACAATAATGAGGGGTTGTAGCTGTTGACCTACACCGAGGGAGAAGGTCAAGTAAGTTGATGGTTACTGCTTTCAATAAAAGTTGGCAATCAATAACTCGGAGCATCATGTATGACGAGCTCCTGCTGTGTATAAATTTTGTAGCTGATATCATCTGGCCTCAAAAATTAAATGGATTAGAAATAATTTAAGCGATACAGCCACAGTATGTTTTTTTTGTAAGTATACGGTTAATGCCTGTGAGGAGTGAAGTATTTTTTGAAAAATTTCATTATAAATGGCGAAGTAGTTGTAGTTTATCCTATCAATATGTAAAAGTAGCATAAACATATTAGAAAATATAGAACAAAATTATTTTATCAGATTTTTCTTTTCTTCCTTGACACACTTTAAAATAATTCTATCAGATAGATAATAGTGATATCACCGTCAGACAACTAAATAAACAGGCAGAAAGTCCCAATAAAAAATGATAGACAACACATAACCAAATATTTGGTTGCATTCCAAAATAATTTTATGTAACGTAAAGTAGGTGTAATGTAAAATCTGTTTTATAAAAGTGTAGTTAAATTAGTTTTCACTAAACAGCCTTATGGGGGCTTTAAAGCAACTTATAAAATTAAATATTTTTGCATTCTAAAAAAAATTTTGGAATCACACATTAAATTCCACTTAAAAATTATTAGACTGTAAATTATTTTAAAACTGTTATAAAGGGTTAATTTTGTGAAGAACATACTAGTTTATTTCCAAACAGAATTTCAACTTCAAGGTTTTTTATCATTTTCACATTTTAGAATTATTATTTAGTTGCAAAATTGAAAATATATCAATATTAATGATTTTTTCAGATTTTTCTTTCCTTCCTGGACACACTTTAAACAGAACCCGACATAAATAATTGTGATGTTGTTGAGAAACCTCTTAGTTTCATATTATAATATGTGTTTAAAAAATATTAATTAAACATTCTTTAAATGACAAATCAATAATGTAGGTAGTCTTTAACGGTTAAAATCAAATAATAATTAAAACGTCATTTAAAATATTATTTCATATTTCTAAACTAATTTTTAAAACACCGAGGCGCATAAAGTATTGTAGTTATTTATCTTTGCAGCTTACTATTTTATAATAAAAACAAGACTCGTCAGTTGGGAATAAAACTTTAAATTTTCAAACACAAAAAACTTTTAAACATTTTTTTAAAATTGGTTCTTATATTATTTGAATAAATCCGATGAACAGTATTCGTATTATAACTGTTTTATGTCCATAAAATGTAAATATTTGCTTTCAAAAAGAGTAAACCAAATAAAACCAGTTTAGAAAAAAATGTAAAAAAATGTAAACTTTTTTACTAAAATTCATACATTTTACCAAAATAGGTTCTGAGATTATTTTGAATGTTATTATATTAATTCTTATTCAGTTAAAAATACATAATTTATTTCAACGGCACGTTTGGTCATTTTATCGATTGTATTGAACTTCATCTATTAATTATTTAAATTTTCAAATTAATAAAAGTTACAATTTAATACATCACTTTTTTAAAGTCCCTGCAAAAGAAGTAAAGGTTTAATTATGCTAACAAAAATAATTTTTAACATTAAACTGTATATTTAACTAAAAGATTTGACCAAAAAGGCCTTAATAAAATTTGAAATATTGTAATATTAATTCCTTTTCAGTTATTCAAAGACAAGTACATATTTGACTAAGTGAAATCTTGGTAGTTTTATCGTTTATACTGAATTTTATTTATTAATTACATAAATATTCATATTATTCCAATTTATAAGTGATAATATATGAGTTTTTATAAATACCCTGTAAAAGAAGGAAAGGTTTAATAATGTATGCAAAAATCATTTCTACTTATTTAAATGTAGTATTGTTGTTTTCTGTATTCAATTTAAACCGCTCGAAGACTTTGTTCAAAGTGAAAAAGTTTCACTCAGAGCACTCAGCAAGAAAACCGGGTGAAGTATGTGATCCTTGGCTCACAAATGTCTCCAGCTCCCCACTTTGTCTGTCTCAGTTCCCCTGTTACACAAGTTTGCCTGCGACAAATGCAACTAATCATAAAACAGATGTTTTCACTGTCAAATACAGTAGATAGAATATCAGGTTCTATACAGTGTCAAGCAAAACGGCTTGGTTTGTTCCCTCTCGAACAATCTTTAACTTTTTCATGGTGCACACTATTGCTGAAAAAATCCTTTTTTCTGTAAGTTTCGACAAGGAATTATAAATATAGTATGTATCAGATATTTGAAAACATTTTTATCTAGGCAATGACACCAAATAAGACACAAATAAAGTATTTATATAATTGTTTATTTTCAGAAATCACGTAAGTCCACACTCATAATAATTCTGTAAATACTGTAGGGTTTAATATTTAGAATAAATAAATGTATAAATACGCCAACAATTAAAGCGCTGTGACACCTTAAACATAAACAACTTCTAAAGTTATTAATGCATATTAAATTATGTATTATCCTGATGAAATCCACAGATAAAATTACCTTTTTTCGAACTGATCCCTAAATAATATTTTACTAAATTGGTATTAAGTTGGACTTTCAAGTTGATATTCATGACAGTTTAGTTTTAGGCACTAAAATAAATACATTTGTTATATTCTTGTTAATGTTGAAAATGCTACTGTTCAACATTAATAACAGTCCTTATTTTAATAATATTACAATTGCAAGAGAATAAATAACTATTGTAAAGAACAGTTAAATCAGCAATAAATGTTCACAGTGTTAATTGGATAATTATAATCTTATATCACACTATTATCTACGCCATTCTTAAATCTTAACAGTTAAATGAGCAATAAATGTTCACAGTGTTAATTGGATAATTATAATCTTATATCACACTGTTATCTACGCCATTCTTAAATCTTAACAGTTAAATGAGCAATAAATGTTCACAGTGTTAATTGGATAATTATAATCTTATATCACACTGTTATCTACGCCATTCTTAAATCTTAACAGTTAAATGAGCAATAAATGTTCACAGTGTTAATTGGATAATTATAATCTTATATCACACTATTATCTACGCCATTCTTAAATCTTAACAGTTAAATGAGCAATAAATGTTCACAGTGTTAATTGGATAATTATAATCTTATATCACACTGTTATCTACGCCATTCTTAAATCTTAACAGTTAAATGAGCAATAAATGTTCACAGTGTTAATTGGATAATTATAATCTTATATCACACTGTTATCTACGCCATTCTTAAATCTTAACAGTTAAATGAGCAATAAATGTTCACAGTGTTAATTGGATAATTATAATCTTATATCACACTGTTATCTACGCCATTCTTAAATCTTAACAGTTAAATGAGCAATAAATGTTCACAGTGTTAATTGGATAATTATAATCTTATATCACACTGTTATCTACGCCATTCTTAAATCTTAACAGTTAAATGAGCAATAAATGTTCACAGTGTTAATTGGATAATTATAATCTTATATCACACTATTATCTACGCCATTCTTAAATCTTAACAGTTAAATGAGCAATAAATGTTCACAGTGTTAATTGGATAATTATAATCTTATATCACACTGTTATCTACGCCATTCTTAAATCTTAACAGTTAAATGAGCAATAAATGTTCACAGTGTTAATTGGATAATTATAATCTTATATCACACTGTTAACTACGCTATTCTTAATCTCGCCATTTTATTTTAATAATAAACGTTATACACTTGTAAAAGCCTCAGCAATATTTTTTACAATATTAAAAGGTCAGAACAATTTTATAATCACCACTTTCCAGCCGTTTGTAGTTCATTGCACAGGGAGAATACAGAATACAACAAGAACTTAAAAGGGAGTTGATAGCTAATTAAACGACGGAAATACGAATTCCGTTGAATAATGAGGAGGAAGAATATATCTATATTTTAGGATTACAAAAATAAAGGAGAGTATAAAACAGCTAGCGATTTCTTTAGAAAACTGCCCCCAATATAAAGTACAGTCTCCCAAAAACTGCGTGAGATAGTCACGGTGGGGAGAAAGAATGTGCTCGCTTTGTGTTAGGTTTTCTAAGCCGCTTTGTATCTTTATAAGCTTGCCTTTTATGGTACGCAGAACTTAATCTTGTTTCCACATTAACTGATCGTAATTTATTATATTTGCACACTCAGTACTACTTATATTTGTGTTTTGCAGCTTTTGTGCCAACCGATATCAATAATATTATTTTAGCAAGGATTATTTTGGTAAAATATTGCTAGATATGAATACATATCTTTAACTAAACGTTCACACATCTATAGCTCTCAGACTGTAACACAATATTGTATCTATAGGTGATCCGAAATCTATGATCATTGATATCCGGGACGATTAGAATTCGTTTCTCGATCCACTCGGATTGAGGCACTGTTGTATTAAAATCAGAGACGAGTGTATGTGGTATACGTGATGTGTATTAAGACACAAGAACGTCCTTGAAAAAGTCATTATTTTATTCAAAGCTCAGGCAAAACAAAATCCAGTGATCGCAATCTTTATATTGTCATTTTACAAAACAAAGGGCAGTAAAGAACAAGAAGAAGAGGTTAAAACATTGTATTAAAAGGAACTGATGTGATTTAAAGGATCCTTAGTATTTCAGGATGCAGTTGAATTCTAATTCCTAACATATTCTAAAAATATAAGATAAGAATCTGAAATTACCTGGATATGTGTTGGTTTTATAGTCAGACTATAATATTTAGTTGAATTTCAGGCAAGTCTTACTACTACTTTTGTCTCAGAGCTACCTTAAGATCTATCAAAATTATTCCCACAGCTGTCTATATGGAAAACGCTGAAATGAGGCGTAAAACAGCCAGCGTGTTTGTACAAATAACAAGGGCGCAGATGGTAAATTATTGTTCTAAATGATATTACACCATTTAGGACGCAAAGTATAGGCAATTATAGGAAGGATTGTTTTGTTTGCACCTGGTTCTATCCACATCGTTGTTGTCAAGTCAAACATCTATTCTAGCAGCACCCACCATTTTATTTCACCAATCTGAGTTTTTAGCTCTAAAATTAAAAACGTGTTTCGAGAATCCTCTAATATATAGCATATATTATCATATATAGCTAATATATCATAAGAAACCTTCCCAGTCACTATTGAGCCTAAGTTTAAGCCTAATCCAGGAACCGTAGGTACTTTATGTTACAATTCATGTCTTGAGCGCTGGATGGGTATTTAATTGAACTTCCCTCTCTCGATGGTACTCTGTTCCTTTAGAGATTTCAAACTTCTCAACGCTTTTTACCCATTACACGTCTCCTCTACGACTCCATAAGCAATGCAGTTTTTTGATCCAAAGAAC
This sequence comes from Homalodisca vitripennis, assembly GCF_021130785.1. Classification (NCBI taxonomy): domain Eukaryota; kingdom Metazoa; phylum Arthropoda; class Insecta; order Hemiptera; family Cicadellidae; genus Homalodisca; species Homalodisca vitripennis. Next base: position 95,892,310 of record NC_060210.1, read on the forward strand.
CTTAATGTTCATGAGAGGTTTAGGAACATATTCAACTCGTAATATGAACTCGTTGTCTCAGTTGCTCTCTTCCGTATGTAACTTTCTGCCCTTGCTATAGTATAATTTTATGTCATTTTATTTATCAGTAATATATAGGACACTTTATCATTTCAGCCATTAAGCTTTTCTAAATGTGTAAATTACATTATATGGAGATATTGGATGGATGGAAACAGAATAAAAAGTTTATACACTAGCCTTAGATGTTTTGTAATGTAATAAATGTAAATGTGTATAGTGTATGAAATGAGAGTTGTTTGTCGCACTCAAGGGACTGCTCTAACACTCTGTACTTAATTGATCAAACGGCAGACTCAAACCTTGACCTATATGTATAGTATTAAACAGGAAACTGTATAAACATTGTATAATGTGCGCAGTGTGTTCTAAGTTTCATCCATGTAATTTTATGAAATGTGTCATGTAATTACAAGTGAATGCAATTTTGTAATAAATTGTGCTGTGTGTTTGTATTGTGACAATGTTTAGTCACTATGCCAGAAAGCCACTGTAGCAGTGGTAAAGGCAAGTCCACTGATACGTTGAGAAGTATTAAACTGGCTTTGTTTAAACTCAATAATTAGCTTAAGAGAACCTTGATGTTTCTCTTTTCCAAGAATTGTCTTCTAAGAGTAAAACATCGTAACTATTTGCAATGAGTAAAATAGTTTATTAAGCAATAATACTTATAACACTAACAACGATTTAATTTAATTTATAAATATGTTTCTTATCTACCTATGAGGGATAAACGCCACAGGCCATAAGGCAGTGTTATGAGGGATAGGCTATAACAAGGAATAGGCTTGAAAATTGAGGAGCTAATATAAACAAACCAAATCACTAATAAAACATTGAAAAGTTGGAACGTTATAAAATTGTGGTCCGTGCAATATATAATTTGTTAGTTTTAGCAAACTATTCACACAGTTTGTCATAATCCGTAAGGACGCTTTAATCATTATAAGTTTGACCAACTGGGAAATAAACGTCTATTACTGCAGCACCCTAACCTCCAAAGTCCCATTTTCTATGACAAACCGGCTGCTTTCCTCTCTGGAAATCAAGTTAATACAAGAAAGTTACTAGTTTATAATTTCTTTTACCTCTCTTAAAATAGTTGCTACCTTGACAAAACAAGACCTTATAATCCAGGTCATGTGGCCTTCAATAGATTTCCTGCTTTCTGTACCTTGGCGGTTGCTATCTTATTGCTTAGAAACTGATTTATATTGATTGACTCTTATTCGAGATAAATATAAGCTCAGAGACCTTGTAAGTATTTTGAGCCTTAATAGTTTATAGAACTTTAGATGTCCTTATCACTTATAAGGTTAGAATCATCAGAAACTATCTAAAAATAAATTCTATTTTCTACCCAAAATCTTTTTAAATTTTGGGTTTTTTTCATAAAAATTAAATTACTAGTCATATCGTAAAATAGCAAGGATTTACAAAAGTTTAAAAAAACTATGTTTAAGTTTCGTTATCAGTTCTAGTTTACAAGACCTCAACGTGGAACAGTTAAACATTATTCCGTATACAATAGGTTCTAAATTCAGAAAAGATGTTAAGTAGTAGTAGTAGTAGTAGTACAAGTATTTTAATTAATACAGTAGCAATGCCCATGAACTGTTTCAATTTTACTTCTATACTTAGCTATTACCTCGTAATCGCATTGAAGTTTAAAAGATTAAGGTTTTTGAAATTGTTAGGAAGTTGTGAAATAAAAGGTTACTGTTTGTATCTGGTAAGTGTATTGTAATTAAAAAGGTACAAAGTTCATGTTGACTAACTAACATTTAAGTTCAAAATAACATTTTAAACAGTAGACTGACTTAAAAAAAATGTTTGTGAGAATTTGCAACGTACGTTATTTGTAGATAAAATAATTTACAAATATTTCATGTCAACAGAGAAACATAGCAGTTCATTTTAGAACTATTTCAAGCGATTATTTGTTTTTCTTGCACACTTCTCTTATTTCGACGCTATCTATGAGTAAAGTCATTGAAATTATGAACCAATTTATTACATAAAATCCGAAAGTTTTAATATAGTAAGAAATATCTCTAGTTGCTGGTTTTAGCAGTGATGTGTAAACGGCGACTGTTTTTAAACATCATCAAGTTCAATACGTTGCACATGTAGATTCTAGAAAATAAAAACCCGTATTTAAACTTGAAAATTAATTATGTCGTGTTAATATTCTGTTATGAAAAAATGTCAGATTTATTTGGTCTTTACATTATTTACAGATATGTTTACTGTTATTTAATTTCATGTTTAAATCACATAGCCCAATGCTTAAAATAAGTACAAATGGGAAAATTTGACATTAATTCAAATGTAAAAATATTACTCCAATGAAGATTAATTCATTACTAAGTGTTAAATAATAGCTGCTTATGTACTGTATATTGTACGACTTGTGTACTGTATTATTCATGAACTGTATTTAATAAAAAATTAGTTTTTTTGATTTTTAATTATTGGCAATATATAAATTTTAGTCTTATTAACTTTGTATTTAAAGTAACAAAAACAGTTACTCGTATACTTATGCCATGAATAAGCTAATTTCTCGAAATAAGTGGAGAATAACACCTAAATAATAATTGAATTAGTGTGTAACCTTCTTCAACGTAGCATGCTGTTAATTGCTCCGAATATTTCGACTGTAATCGTATTTACACCTGTTTTAATGGCAACTCGGTTATAGGAAAAGAACCTTAAATTGTATTTGTAAACCATGTAAAACTAGTGGATTATGCAATATAATTGAATTATTAAGGATATTGATTTTAATGTGATCGCCGTTATATTAAGCAACCTTAAGCTGTCTTTCGATGTATAAAAATGCGAAATTTAAGTGTATCCAATGATGGTCGATATGTTAAAAATCCCTAACATATTTGCATCTCAAGCAAGAAGTTGCTTGATTTGTGAGATGAATTAAAATCAACTGAATCTATTTCTAGATACGAACTGTCTTATATCTTAAGCAAATGGTTTTATATATTTTGTTGCGCATCATCTGTGAGGCCTATCAAAGGGTAAAAAGTTTTCAGGAGTTAAAATGGGTATAATAACGTTAGTATTTTGAGGATTACAACAATACTATCCACATTGCTGGAATTATTCGTCCGTCAAATATATAGCAACACATGCAATGGTTCCATATCGTATTCATATGTTGACATAGAAAGGTTAGAGCGCGAACTGTCGTTGAAGGAAAGGAGATTAGGTTCGGAGATAGATGGTGCACAATGAAATGGAAATGTTCAATTCAGTGATTGCATGTTCAACACGATGCTCAGCAATAAACGTATGTATTTATGATCAAAGTGTTCCACTTGAGTTATAGAAGTTCTACTAAAGGATTTATGTTTATGGTTAGCATCAGAATTCAACACATAATGATAAAAAACTTTTTATTTTACATTTTGTTGTTTCCAAGACCCCATTGGTGGTACAACACCATGCTGCCATACATATTCTTAAAATATTAAAACAGGTAAATTATAATTTAAGTTATGACTGATTTTCTTTATAAATTACAACCGTAACTAAGTAAAAAACATCCAGAGTGTTTGTTAACGACACAGAGAGCTTTACAAGAAGAAAACACTTTAGAAAAAAACTCAACAAAAGTATGTTAATATGTAATAATAACAACCAGAGTAATCACCAACAAACTAAATAAACATATAGATAATAACTACGTATGTACTAAAAATAAATGCAATAATAATATCAGGAAACGTTTGGTCCTCTAAAGGCAACTACCGAAAACTTAAACAATCATGATCATGACTGAGCTCTTTGAAAACCCAGAAGGCGCCTATTAAACGGGGATCCATTGTAGCTGAGTAGGTGAACATTGTTAGGAATGGCGTTTCCGTGCATGTGGAAACCACCAACCGGGCAAAGAGGTCTGTGGATATAGTGCCAGATGTACCTTTGAAGTTAACTCTTTCAAGGAGGGCAGGCATTCGAGTTCTGAGGTGCAAAAACGGAGGAACAGGACGTCATGGTTTAGGTGGCTGATTCTCTTTTGTTTTCAATTTTAATGTCATGTGCACATATTTAAAGTGTATGAGTACAGCATGTACATAACAATCTACTTATTTAAAGTCTTAAGCCACAGTGATGGAGGTAGCTATATTCTGAAAAACAAAACCCCTTTTTTACTTTAACTCTAATTTTAAAGTTTTAATTGAGCTTTAATTGTTCAATTCAATAAGAGTTCTATCCCAATCCTCTTTTTAAGACAACCCTTCGTACTTGTCAAAGTAATAAACACTTTAGAACATTTTAATATATACTATTGTTATGCACACACACACACCACACACACACACACACACACACACACACACACACACACACACACACACACACACACACACACACACACACACACACACACACACACACACACACACACACACACACACACACGCACGCGCGCGCGCACACACACACACACACACACACACACACACACACACACACACATACACACACACACACACACACCTCGATTCATATTTTAATATAAATATAGGAGTACCTATTTCATTATAGGTAATTATTTTATTTTATTTACTGTGTTTTATGAACATTATCATATTTGCCAAAAAACATGCCACAGCACTACGTAATGGTACAGGTTCTTAATCCAGAACGGTCCACTTCAATGGGATACGTGTACATGGGCTCTATTTGACGTAAAAATGACACCCGTATGACATCTGTGATCAAGGCCAACGCGTTAAACCGATCACAAGCCGAAATGATTGAATGTGTTGGTTTCACAGTCACAACCACACAGCATCAGACGTACATCACCGCCATCACTATTCTCCTCTGTTTTTGAGTATAAGGGAAGGTTTTCACGCCCAAAGTCTAATCTTATTAATGAAAACCACAGTTAAGTCTAAATAAAGTGGGTTTCATTTGGTGGGTTTTAATATTTTATCAAGACATGAAAGAATAATTAAGGCTTTCTTTACGTGATACCACATCAGACATTTGTGCTTGTCATTAGTGAATCTGGAAGATTGTGCGTGTTTTCTTTACATAGGAAAATAACCACATGAGTTACGAGTTACGAGTTTATATAACTTTTACAATTAACTATCGGATACCAAAAACTCAAGGGCTTATTTCCCTTCTTTTATAATTGTAAATAAAGGAATAAACATGATGGCATCGAGAAAAATAAAATATATACAGTTTTTAATAACATGAGCACAATTAAAGATGTGGCAATGTAACATATGTAGTCTAATGAAATAAGATCTAGAATGTTAAGCGACACTTATCTGCATTACTCCTACCGTTAAGTTATATAACTATATCGACATTAAAATTGGAATTATAACCTACTTTGTATACCAATATTAACCCATATTAAATGTATTTTTCAAATACGTTCATATTTTATAATATCGTGAGTTCAATTTTTTCCCTAAGTAATTAAAATGAAATTACCTTAGTAAATTCCAGGAGTAAAGTTATTATACATTTCTTTTACTTTTGCTGTATTTCTCACAACTCGTATGCCAAAAAAGAAAAAAAGATTGTATAATACTCATACTGCACCGTAATCAGTATATAATTTTACAAATGGTTCCTTGTTTCAAAGATATAGGCAAGAATAAATATGCAGTACGGACTCAATTTAATTGAACCAGGCATTATTCCACCTAAGGGTTCTAAAATGTAAAAATTAAAAAAAAAAATGATCCTATGATATAGTGTAAACTATCATTTTGGTGGTGTAAACTACAATTGCTTCGTCTATTGGAAGGAAAAGTTTCAAACAGCATGGGTGTATCGATTAAATTATTCCTAATCCGTTTAACTGTTATGGAAAGATGTTTTTCAGCTAAAAAATATACACACAGCAGGAGCTCGTCACACATGATGCTCTGAGTTATTGATTGTGAACGTTTACTGAAAGCAGTAACCATCAACTTACTTGACCTTCTCCCTCGGTGGAGGTCAACAGCTACAACCCCTCATTACTGTTGTAGCATACGACAACCCGCATAAAACTGTATTTATAGCCCTGAATTTAGTATTTATAAATTCAAATTGTGTACAGTACAAAACCAACACCAATAATTTAATCTGTTGACCGTTTAATCGGATGACATACATTCTGAACATAAGCAATTTAATAACTTACGACGGGAAGGAGCTTAGGAGCAACAGTTTATTAAGTAAATTTTCTTGAACTCTATATTCTTAAAAAATCACTGGGCAGTTTTGCGAGCTTCATACTTGTATATTATATTTTTGTGGTAAAAAGTTCACGTGGAAGTTATTGTGAAATTTCACAATTTGATGGGAAATAGTCAATTGACTGCTTTTGTGGTACACGATATTATTTTTTGGTTATAACTTTATAAATGAGTGCTAATTCGATGTTATTGACAATTGGAACATAAAGCTTGTGGCAAACTCTCAGTGTAATCCACCTATTGACATTTGGTACCGGAAACACGAGGCAAACTCTCGGTAAACCTGATTTTGTCCATAAGATGTGTTCTTTTCCAAAGTTATTCAGACAGTAAAGAGGATCATCCCTACTTAAGACAAAACCTGATAATCCTAATGTGAACGAATGATTTAAACACCAAGTTCTATTGTTAGAAATTATTATTTAAGTTTTTTTAAATTTACTAGCACGGATTACTTTCATTAAAGTTGGAAAAAAAGTTTTGTTGAAGATGGAGCTTGTATTGGCTAATTTTTAATTGTTAACTAAAGTGAATTTTGTAATGTAATCTGACGAAGATAGCCTTGCTATATAATGGTCTAAGAAAATTAAAGTTTTAAATATTGGTTTATGTATTTGATTGTAAATAAGTTAAAAAGGTATTGTTTTAAGTACGTGTATAACGTATTGATCAAAGACTGCGATATTTTCATGTTGCTCTTTATTTTAATGTATTCAAAACCCAGTCAAGATCTTATAAACACGCGCTTTTCTACTTGTTCACTTATTTGAAGGTAAAACAGATTTTGCATATCTTAAATGGTATAATGGATATTGTCACAATCATGACTACCACTATCTTAATGAAGCAATGGAATTTCTCAAAGGTATTACTTTGAGCTTCATAATTAATCAAGCATATAACATCAAGCTGACCTCAATTGAGTGCAATCAATGTTTTATTGAAATGTGTTGTGTTCTCTATCTGCTCATTTTTGCAATCAATACCTCAGAGCATCATGAGTGACGAGCTCCTGCTGTTTGTACACTTGTAGCTGACAAACATCTGGCAATACCAATTACTTGAATTACGAATAATTAAACGATACAGCCTTAGTATGCTTTTTTGTGTAAATATAGTTATTGCTTCCTGGAATTAATTTTGATTTTTTAAAATTTTCTTTGCAATAGATGAAGTATTTGCAGTCTTCACGACCGAAATGGTTATTATATCATAGGGTACTTTTAAAGATATTTGGAGTGTAGTTAAGTTTAACAAATGTACAAGGTTTTTGTACAATTTTTGACATTTTAGAACCATTAGTTCAACCATTTTGCAGTACTTGTGGCTAATTGAAAATATTCAAATGATTTATTTTTTCTTTCCTTCCTTAACACGCTTTAAAACGACACTATGAATAAGTAATAGTGATTTTGTGTAGAAAACTCATAGTTAACCATAATGATAATAACAAAAATATATATAATATATATATATATATATATATATATATATATAAAATATCAATTTACTAATATGACCAAGCAATTTAATGCAAGTAAAGGACCTTAAAACCTATAATTAATTTAAATTGAATTTTACTGTCAAAGCGAAATAATACTCGTAAATTATAACGTCCTTTAAAAGATAATTTCATATTTCAACAAAAGTTTCAAAACTTCGAGGCGCATCTACTGTAATTATTTCTCTGTGCAGCATTCTCTCTTTAAAATTAAAAGAAGTCTTTTAGTTAGAATAGTTTTTTTTTTTTTTTAATTTTCAAACAGCGAAACTCTTTAATATAATATATTAAACTTTTTTGCTTCCTATATTATTTGATTACACCGAATATACAATGTTCGGGCCACAACTGCTTTATGTAAAATAATAAATAAATATATAATATTAAATATTGTAAATAGTATTAATTCCTATTCAGTTACTCAAAGACAAATACATATTTTATTTAAGCGGCAAGATTGACCATTTAATATTTTGTATATATATTTTTTAATATTGAGCTTCATTTATTCATTATTTAAATATTCAAATGATGAAAGTGTATACATAGTTCAATACATTAGTTTTCTGTAAATCCCTGTAAAAGAAAAAAAATAATGCAAACAAAAATCATTTATAAACATTAAACCGTAGTATTTTCCCACTCAGTATTCTTATAAAATCGCTTGAAGACTTTCTTAAAATGAAAAAGTTCCACTCAGGTCTCTCAGCAAGAAAACCAGGTGAAGTATGCGATCCTTGACTTACAAATGTCTCTAGGTCTCCACTTCATCTATTTCAGTTCCATTAGCTGTTACATTAGTTTGCCTATGACTATGCATCTAATCACAAACATATGTTTTCGCTGTCAAATACAGTAGATAGAATATCAGATTCTATACATCATTAAGCTCATACATTAAACAGCTTGCCTTTTATTTATTTATTTATCAACGGTAATACACCATTTTACAGATAGGGATATCAAGATGACAATACAAATTGTAGAAAAACAATACAAAGGTATCAATAAATAACAAAACAATAAAATATTGCAAGCACGTCAACCAACAACAAGCTAAATAAATAAACAAACTTAATAACTAAAACAACAATTCAATAACCAATCATTTTTGTTTTGTTTTGTTTTGGTCAACCAACAATAAGCTAGTTCAATAAGGCAAACTAACAAACTATATAACAATTCAATAAATAGAGGTAACACGAGGAAAGCAGTATAAATAATAACAATAACAGTTTAACAATAATAGCAATAGCTAACATAACAATGACAAGAAACAACGATAACATACATAAACATAAAAACAATAAGTAAGCTCGAGATATAATATATTTATTTATATAGGAGAGCTCCATTCCGGAAAAGAAACATTCACCGGGGAACCCGACTCTGGAAGACTCCTCTGATCACAGATTGGCTGTCATCAAAGAAGTCGAACTGGCGACACAGCTGGTTGCCCAGTCGATGCAAACGTGGAAGAGGGCCGTGCATGATGTAGTTGGTGGGGTGCGACCGACCAAAAAACAGGTTACATGAGCGGGTCAGTCTTGAAGCTCGCAGATCAATACGACAGAGTAGGTCAGGACAATCGACCGTTCCACGAAGAACTCCCCATAGGAATAGAGCATCAGCCTGTTGCCTTCTAGTAGACAGAGGGAGAAGTCCAAGAGAGGCCTCAACTAGATCAATGGGTACATCAAAATAGTTGTAACCCAGCCTAACACCGACAGCTCGGACGAAGCGTCGCTGGATCCTGTCTAAGCGTTCAATGTGATTGTGCTGATATGGAGACCAGACAACAGAACAGTATTCAAGTATACTCCTTACCAAGGACTTATATAGGATATTCAACGCCACAATGCCAAGACCACCCCTTGAAGCTCTTAGTATGAAGTTGAGCATTCGTAGGGCTTTCCCGCAGATGAAGTCAATATGCTTATCAGGGCTAAGATCTGCAGAGAAGACGACACCCAGATCACGGACGATTGTACTGCGAGGTAGTACAGTTCCATTGAGCACGTAGTCAGATACGACAAGAGGTTGGGCAGAGCGAGTGAAAGAAACCAATGAACATTTGGCGGCATTTATGCTCATAGCGTTAGTGATGCACCAGTTCTCAATTAAGCATAGGTTCATCTGCAGTCTCTCAGTGTCAGAAGGGTTCCTAACAGCACGGAAGACCTTGACATCTTCCGCAAACATTAGGCAGTCAACATTTAATGACTTGACCAAGTTATTAATATAGAGATTGAAGAGAAAGGGGCCCAGGCGTGACCCCTGAGGGACACCAGAAGTGGCGGTGAAAGGTCTTGACAGGGCTCCAGCGAAACTAACTAGGAAAGTTCTATCATTTAAGTAGGAGTGAAACCAAGAAAGTAGGCTACCACATATACCATAACCGTGAAGTTTGGCCAGAAGGTGCCCATGGCTGATAGCATCAAAAGCTTTGCTAAAATCAATATAAACACTATCGACCTGAACGCCACTCGAGAAGGCAGACAAAATGTAATCCACATAAATAACCAAGTTGCTAACTGTTGACCTACCCCGGACAAAGCCATGTTGCTGCAGCGCTATGATATTTTTGAATTGGAAGCTCACATAGTCAAGAACTAAGCTTTCGAAAATCTTCCCCAGAACTGGCTGAATAGCAATAGGTCGGTAATTGTGGACATCAGAAGGATCAGACGACTTATGAATTGGCACAATAAAACAGCTCTTAAGTCCATCAGGGAATATACCATCCTCAAGTAATCTATTGAAGATGACTGTAAGTTGAGGCGCAACAATGGGAGCACAGAAGCGCAAGACGGATGGAGGAATCAAGTCAGGCCCAGTTCCCTTGGAAGTGTCCAATGAAGAAAGTTTTCTCTCCACATCCTCAACCCCAAACGAACAAGACGACATATTGATCTGGGTAGAGAAGTCAAACTGAGGGATGAGGTCAGCCGAAGGTCTATATACGGATGCAAAATAATCAGCAAATAGGTTACATATACCCTCAGGACTAGATTCACGTTGATCATCCGAGAAATATTCGTTTGCTCTGGTAGACTCAGATTTCAAGTTCCTGACAAAACTCCAGAAAGCCTTGATATTTAGGGGAATAGAGTTGTTAACTCGCTCCATGTATGTTGCATGGCAAAGGTCACTCAGCTTCTTACAATGGTGTCGGGCCCTCCGGAATTCTAAATAATGCCCATAGTTACCAGTAGCCTTGTATTTTCTGTGCAAGATCTTTTTGCACACGACAGCACTCCTCAACTCAGGAGAAAACCGTGATGGAAATCTACACACTCCGCCTCTCTTCAACGGAGTATGCTTCAGAACAATATCATGAATGGTCTTTTGAAACTTATCGAAAAAATCATGACTATCAGGTATATGATAAAACACCTCACCACAGCAAAGACTAAGCTCATTGTAAACTTCTTGAGTGTTGCATCGCATAAAGTTATAATTCATTGCAACATTGGACACCGACCCACAGGTTTGTACGGGCACCTCGATGTGAAGAGGAGGATGAGCAGCTTCAGAAGGCAAGACAGGATCAGAGGCAGGAGAGACGACACACTTCTCATCACTGCTGAATACAAGGTCAAGCATAACCCCTCGAGCATTATGGACTCCATTAATCTGATACAGTCGGTGCAAGGACATCAGGTCGCGCAATAGCTGAGATGACTTATTGCTGGCAGGTGGAGACATGTCAGACCAATTAACATCAGGGAGATTAAAATCACCAATCAGCAGTACCACATCATAATCAGGACCAGTACTCAAAAACTCTTCAATAATGTCGCAGAAGTTCGAGTAGGGTTCAGTAGGTTTATTTGGTGGTATGTAAAGTCCAGCAATAAACATGGATGGACTTAACGATGTCTTGTTAATTTGAAGAAATACAGATTCAGTTGTGCTAATGCAAGGACTAAGTTCGGTAACCATTATTGAATTCTTCAAAGCCACCAATACTCCACCACCACTAGATTTGGAACTTGTGTCAGAAGATCTATCAGAACGAAATACTTTGAAATTAGAAAGGCCAAGCTCGGCTGAGGATATGTCATCACTCAGATTGGTCTCAGTCAAGACTACAATATCGTATACAGAAACAGGGATGGACTGTTTGATATCTTGAATTTTAGTTCTTAACCCATTAACATTCTGATAGTAGACACTGGTGACTACGCCGCTCAGTTTTTTGAAGCCTGCTTCATTATCTTCGGCGTTCCATTCACGTACCTTATAGTGAGATTCTTCTCTCCCTTCTCTGAGCGCACTTTGAGCTGGTCCCTCAAGCTGTTGAGATGATCACGTTCACGGGGAGTACGATCTCTTGACACTCTTACATCAGCAAAGTCGGGATCGGTGCTACGAAGGACGTTTTCATCAAAGTTTCTGAAGAACTCAATGACAGCCTGTAGAGTAGGAAGAATGAGTTTTAGGGGGCGCGCCTTTTTATTAGTCGCAGCACCAATACGGTAGCACTTGAAGGTAAGATCAGTTTGGGATGGACAGAAGGCATTAATCAAGGCTTGAACCTTATCTGAATCGTGACGCACTCTCATAGCCACATCGCCACTTTTGCTTTCAGGTAAGCTATACACAATAACATTATTGGCACGACGAGCTCTGTCATTAGATTCCTCCAGTATTGATTCTAGATTTTCAGTTTGAGGGCAATCTTTAAGTGATTGAACGTCTTGCTGTAAAGCAGTTATCTTGGACTCATTAGCAGAGACTCGAGGCTCCAATTCAGCAATAGAAGCTTTAATGCTGGATAAATCGTGTTTTATATCCTCTATTCCCTGTGACAGGCCATCAAGCAAATTCAGTTTACTAATAACACGATCAAATTTCGATGACAGATCAGATATTTGAGCAGACACAGGTCTAACGGACTGTGAGTCTACACAATCAACGCGACCACAAGACCAGTTCTTAGTAGTTCCATCAGCAATCTTCTTGTATTCACCGGCAGTAATCTTGACGCAATCGGGGTGAAACCAGCGTTTACAAGCCGAATCACATTCCACCCCTTTGTCAATCACTTTTTTGTAGCAGACTATGCAAACAGATTTATCGGCAAGGTTTGCCATATCAAATTCTTACTTCTTTACCAATACACTGCACCGACCACCGCTAGCTACTCGATCCACCAACAGTAGCCGGAAAACCAGGTATTAGTTATAATGCTGATCTTTTTGAGTAGCGAAGATGTTTGAGAACTAAAAGGCTGTGGATTTCAAAGTGACAGGGATTGTTTCTCTTTATAAATCTGTTGACGGTACTTGTTATTGACAGCTGGACTGGAGAAGAATGGAAAGCGAGGAGCAACAAGAAACGAGATAATACACTCGTCAAACAACCATACTAAGCGAAGCGAAGCGAATTTAAAATATACAGACTACATGCATAAATAACATGCCAAGCTATTGGGATTCAGTTGATTGAATTTTAGTGTCTATGACTTACTGAGTGATGATGATAGCTGGAGATCGTTTGCACTCTCAACGGTAAGTGAAATAGGGTTGAAAAATTAATTAAATTATGCAAGGATTAAACAATAGAATTTAAGAACTAATAGGTAGATGCACTCACTCTGGTTCGATTCATGATATAAATACAGTCTAATTACACCTGAGCACCAATAACAAAGTATAGACAGTAAAATAAATTGCACTGAATAAATATTCATATCAATAAATATTCTACCGAGAAAAAGACGTTGTCACGTAAAATCTTCGCCTTTTTCGCCTCTAAGAGTCTGTAATTGTTTCACGATGAACACTATTGCTGAAAAATGCTGTTTTCTGTTATTTAACAACGAGAAATATTCTACTCTTGTAGATAATAATCATGCTTATACTGTATGGTTTAAACTGCAGAATAAATGTATGTTTATACGACCACTGAAGTGTTATAACAGCTACAAGATAAGAAACTTCCAAAGTTACTAAATGCATCTTAGATTAAGAACTTTTGAAGAATTCCACAGACAAATTAACCCTTTTATAAATGGTTCCTTACGGATATTAGACATTAATAACAGTTTAGCTTTAGGCATTAATGTTTGAGTTTCGATTTTAAAACAAATTCATCATAAAGGTGTTCACAAAAAGGTCTCATAACTTTCTGTAAGTGATTTATAACATTAAACAGACAATGCCATATAAATATAGCCACTAGCCGTCATTTTGTATTTTATATTAAAACCTCTAAAACTAGTTGAGCTAAGGAAACCAAATTTGGCACTTATGTTTGAATACATTAGTGGAAAGTTATAAAAAACTAACTGTTTTTTATATAAAAAATAGCATGAAGGAAACAGGATTGTTCCGGACATTTGCAATCGTTCAGTGAAACAATAAATCAGTAACACTACGTTTCGAGATCTGAAATCTGATCTCTTCTTCAGGTAATAACTAACCTAATACATAATTAAAAACTAGGTTAAAATAAACAAATCATACCAAAGCGTTGTGGCACGCCTAAGTCAGGAATCACAACCACCATGTTGTTTGTCAACTTCACTAACTCTAAAACATGCACTTAATAAAAAACTATACACAACACTAATCATTAAACTGAACTACAGAATACAGGTCACAATGCGTCTGCATTCGTCTACCAACAACCTACGACTGACCAGAGGGCACTAGCCAATGGCAATCGTCACGGCAGACAAAAACAACATGGCGGAAATAAAAAGGAAGAGGGACAGGAATGGGCCCTTTTTATTATTATTGGTTCATGCTAGATGAACTTTTTAAAACCATATTGTGACTCCGCATTGGTTTATTACAAAAAATCTGATACGTTTGATACTTTTGGTTTTATTTTTAGTTCATTTTATATAATTGGCAGCCAAAGCGGCCTAATCTCGACTGATGGTTGACTGATTGGTTCGTCTGCCAATTTAATGTATGTTGCTTCAATTAATTTCCTTTTAAAGAAATGTGGTTCCCGATGTATTATGTCGACTTCATCCCAATTCATAAGATGGTCTTAGGACCAACAATGCTGTGCATTTTTTGACTTTTCTGTGAGATCCTTTCTTATGTAACCCTTACGTTTAGTGGTCTTTTTGTCTCGTCTATGTATTCCCTATTGCAACTACATTTTATACTGTAAACACAGTTTTTGTAATCCTGTGTGCCATTTTTTGTTTTGTTTTTACGAGACTTTGTCTAAGAGTATTGTGTGTTTTAAACTCGGTTTTAATGTTGTACTTTCTACCTACTCTTCTAATTTTCTCCAATAATCCCGACACATAAGGGATTGACATAAACGCAAATCTATCACAATTCTGTTTTTCTGACTCAGGAACGATTCTTCTGGTTCGTTTGCACTTATTTATAACTAATTGAGGTTATCCGTTGCTTCTGAGATCCGATTCAACTTTCTTTAATTCCTCTTTTAATCCATCTTTATCTGAGCACAAGCTCTTTGCTCTATCAAACAGCGAGTAAGCTTCTTTGACAGATTTTTGATGGTTGGATTGATAATTTAAATATTTTCCTGTGTGTGTTTTCTTTCGAAAAACAGTTGTCTTAAGGACATCCCTACCTCTTAATACACACACATCCAAAAAGGGAAGCTTGTTTTGGACTTCCACTTCTATTGTGAGGCGGATGGAAGGAGAAATACTATTAATGTGATTCAAAAACTTATTTAATTCAATGTCTCCATGAGAAAAAATAACAAAGGTATCATCCACATACCTCCACCAAATCTTTGGTTTGAACTGAGCTGTAGCCAAAGCTTTTCGCTCAAATTCCTCCATAAAGATATTGGAGAAAATAGGAGACAGTGGAGACCTTTGCCATTTTGTCTTTTGATGCACCAGCTGTATTACATAATTTTTAATAATTTATACAAGATACCAAATATTTTGAAATTTGTATATGAATTTTAATGGTAGTTTTTTAAACGAAAACTACTTTAAAGATACGCTTGCACTAGTCAGGATATATATATATATATATATATATATATATATATATATATATATATATATATATATGTATATTCGATTTATAGCCTGCTTAAAATGCTAGAAGTAAAAGTTCTTAAAAATAATTTATTATTAATATTGAAAATGTTAGAAAATATGTATCTATTGTAAAGAAAAATTCAATAAGCAATCAATTTTTACAAGGTACAATATTAAGAATATATTTAATTTTATATTACCCGTTTAACTACGATTTACGTAAAAACCTAAACACTTTTGAAAATCTCAGAAATATTGTTATAGTTTCAAAATGCCATTAAATCTGTAAGAACGCCACTTTCCGGCCGTTTTAATTTACTGTATAGGGAGAATACAGAAAACAACAATGTTCAAAGGTGCTTATAACTTAAAAGGGTGATTGGCAATTAAGCGACGGAAATACGAATTCTGTTTGAGAATGGAGAAGAGGAGATCTATAAGGGCTTTCAGGAAATAAAGGGGAGTATACAATTCTAGGTATTAAATTTGAAATTTGCGCTTAATACAGAGTATAGTCTCCCATAAACTGCGTAGGATAGTTACGTGGTGGGGAGGGGTGATCGCTTTGTGCAAGGTTTTCTAAGCCTCTTTGTGTGCTTGCCTTTTATGACATCCACAACTTAATCTTGTTTCCATATAAACTGATCATACTTATGTTAGTTAGCATGGATAATGTCCATTATAATTGCACACTCAAAACTAGTTACGTTAGTGTTTTGCAGCTTTTGTGCTAACAGATATCAATAACGTTTTTTTAAAAAGAATTCTTCGGGTAAAATATTGCTATGGAGGAATACGTTTTTTCTTAACTAAAGGGTTAAATTTCTACCTCTCAGAATGCAACGACATGTCAGAATCAGAGAGGGGCAAATGTGGCATATTGTCACAAGAACATCCTTGAAAAAGTCATCGATTAGCCCTAAGCACAGGAAAAACAAAATCCAGTTATCCCAACCTTTCTATTGAATTTTACAAAGCAAAGTAAACAGCAAGATTAAAAGGATTAATTCTCCTAATAAATTATTTTAGGTAACAGATGAATTATACTTCCTAGTCTATTAAGTCTCAAATAAAAAAATTAAATCTGAAATTACCGAATATGTGTGGGTTTTACATTCAAGCTATGTAATTTAGTCGGTTTCAGGCAAACCATGCTACACTTACTGTATCTGAGTTACCCTAAGACCTAGTCGTTATGGAAAATGCTAAAAGAGGTGTGAAACAGCCTGGGTGTTTGTGCAATTAACATCGGCTCAGATGGTAAAGTATTCTTCAAGATGCTATTACACCGTTCTTGACGCTAAGTATAGGCAATTATAGGAAGGATTGTTTTATTTATACCTGGTTCTATCCACATAGTTTTTGTCAAGACAGACACCTATTCTGGCAGCATCTACCATTGAGTTTTAGCTCTGAAACTAAACACATGTTCGAGAATCCCCTCTAATATACAAAATACAATTCAGGTACCTTCCCAGTAAATACTTGTTATAAACGTCATGGAAAACCAACTATTGATCCTTTTTTTAAAGCCTAACCCAGGAACATTAGATACTTTTCGTCTTGAGCGCGCGATGGGTATTTATTTCAACTTCACTTTGTCAATGGTACTCTAAACGTTTAGAGATTTCAAACTTCTGAAAGAGTACGTCTCCCCTATGACTTCGTAAGCAATGCAGGTTTTTTACCCAAACAATCTTGATGGTCATGAGATATTTGGAAAGCTATTGAACCCGAAATAGTGCCGTTGTCAGAGTTTCCGCCTTCCGTATGTAGTTTTCTCAATGGTATAATTTCATGTCATTTTATTCTACCTGTAATATATAGGACACTTTATTTTTTAAGTTATTAGGGTTCTCTGTATGCGTAAATTATATCATATGTAGATATTGAGTAGATGGAAACAGATTCAAATTTCTGTTCACTAGCCTCAAATGTTGTGTAATGTAATTAGTGAAAACGTATGTAGTGTCTGAAATCAGAGTTGTTTGTCGCACTTAAGGGACTGCCCTAGCACTCTGTCCCAAATTGATCAAACGGCAGACTCAATCCTTGACCTATATGTATCGTATTAACAGGAAACTGTATAAACACTGTATAATGTGTGCGGTGGGTTCAAAGTTTCATCCATGTAAGTTAATGACAGTTGTTATATAATTACGAGTGAATGCAATTTTGTAACAAATTGTGCTGTATGTTTGTATTGTGACAATGTTTAGTCCCTATGGCAGAAAGCCAATGTAGCAAGGTAAAGGCAAGTCCACCGATACGTTGAGAAGTACTAAACTGGCTTTGTTTTAAGTCGATGATTAGCTTAGGAGAAGCATGTTGCTTCTCTTTTCCACTGTCCCTATACGTTTAGCTCTAAGAGTAACACATCGCAAATATTTTCAACGAGTAAAATTGTTTATTAAACAATAAACAAGTTTGTTTACAACTCAAAATAATATAACAATATAATTTAATTTATACATGTCTCTTATCTATGTATGAATGATAAACGCCACTGGCTAAAAGGAAACTTTAAGAGGAATGATTTATAACAAGGAATAGGTTTGAAAATTGAGGAGTTAATCTAAACACACGAACTGGCTGGTCAAAAATTTGAAAAGGTTTACAACTATGATTCTTGCAAGAGGAGATGTATTATGTTTTAGCATACTTTTTACACAGTTTGTCATAATTCGTAAAGATGGTTTAATCATAACGTCAATGACCAACTAGAATGTGAATCCCTAGTATATCAACTGCAGCCACTTAAACTCCAAAGACCCACTTTGGAAAACCGGCTGCTTTCCTTCTTGCAAAAGCACTGACTGTACACACATGATGCACGTGATCTGGTTGTACGTTATGTACAAGAGCTTTTGATTACTCATACCTTATATACTTATTACTTGTAGCTATCAAGTTAAAATTTTTAACTCGTATTAGTAATACACCCTTATAAATTTAAAATCTGTTGGGTTTTTACGTTATTCACAAATATGATTTTCAAATCACATTATATTGAGCTTAGAATCAGTAAAAATGTAAAAAAATGTCTTTAATTTAAGTGTCAAAACATTAATCCAACCTACATTAATTCATGTGTAAATATTTCAATGTTAGCTGTTGATATACTGCATACTGTATTTTCGCAGTACTTGTATTCTCTAATATTCATTAACTGTATTGTATTAAAAACGATTTTTCTATTTTTATTATTAAAAGTATATGAATTTTAGTCTTAATTAATATAAGTTTTTGGAAAAATATTTATAATAATCTGTGTAATGTTCAAGCCTACAGGTTCTACTACTTACGAACTTAATGAAATAATAACCTTCACCTACAGGCATTAAAGACATTACCTTTGTATTTAAAGTAACAACAAGACCTGTTTCGTATAATTATACCGTGGAATAATCTAACTTCTCCAAATAACTGGAGAATAACATCTAATTTAATTGCTACGAATATTTCGACTGTTATTTACACCTGTTTTAAGGGTTACCCGGTAGTAGGTAGAAAACTCAAGCACCTTCAGTTATACTTGCAAACCACGCAATACTGGCGGATTATCCAATATTATTTGAATTACTAAGGATATTGATTTCACTGTGATCACTGTTATACTAAGCAAGCTTAAGTTGTTTAGCATATGTATATATGTATAGCAATGCTACATTTAAATGTTTCCGATGATGGTCCTCATGTTAAATATCTCCAAAATGTTTGTACCTGAAGCAAATAATTGCTTGATTTGTGAGAAATTTAAATTTACTCCCGATTCAAAACTCTGTTATGGAAATAGTGGAACTGTTTTAAAAGTAAAGTTTTAGTTAGTGTTTTATACTTTAAGAACATGCTATCACACATATGCACCGTCTTATTATCCTAATCAAATTTTTTTACATTTTGATCCGCACCATCTGTGAGGCATACCAGAGGGTAAAAAAGGTTTTCAAGGAATAAATAGGTTTTTATATCGTTATTATTTTCATGATAAAGATAATGCTACCCAAATTTATGGGATTTTAGTCTTTCAAACACATGGAAAAACATACAAGGGTTTCAAAACGTCCTGCTCATCTGAGGAATGAGTGAGTAAAAAAGGTTAAACGAGATTTTTACAGTCTTTCAGATATTTAATTAAGGACATAGAGGGTTAAGGGGCGAACTGTAGATGAGGGAAGAGAGAGATTAAGTTCGGAGAAAGATGGTGGAGAATGAAATGCAAATGTTATTTAGTTTATCACAAACGATCCTCCACATTTGCGTATAAAAAGTCTTTATGATCTAAGAGTTCCACTTAAGTTCTACTTGTTCCACTTAAGGACTTTCGTTTCTGGTTAACATCAACATTAAGCATATGCTGTTAAAAATAATTCAATTCTATTTATTTAAAACTTTTTGGTTTCTAAGATTGGTGGAACAATACCATGAAATCATAATTGATGATTTCATAATTAAAAGATTTAGCCTGTTAATGATCTACTTTATAAATTTATAACCCTAACCAAAACAAAATCATACAGAGTTTCAAACTTAACTGTGTCACCAAACGTATCTAAAAAAAAATCAAAATCAGTTTCATCTCAGATTGATCTAAATTATATAATTTGTGTAACTTCATCTGTTCTAAATAACACTCAAAATGTACTTAAAATACAGTTCTTATAAAACGTAGTAGTTGTTTCCACGATATGTAATTAATCGACGACCAATTTGATTAAATCAGTGTGATGTCTTGTGATAAAAAAAGGTAACGACTTCAGGAATGCGTGGAAAGTTTGCAGCGGAAAAATTTAAAAATAAGATAGAATTATGTTTTAAGACAATCTTCCTGATAAAATTAAAAATGTCACTTTGGGGATGCTGACATATACAACATTTTCAAAGGAATCGGCCAGACAGTGATTTTGTGAGACGGATATTTAAAATGTACAGGTATTTCAAAGATAATGAATCTCTTGCCTTTAACTAGCTATGTGGACTAAGCTCGTGAATGGTTACGTCGGTCAAGAACTGCCGAAACGGAGCTAGGCAGAACTGCGGTGCCGTGAAAAAAGTTGCGGTAAAAATCGTGGATAAACATAATCCAGCCGCTATCTTCATAGAAGTAAGGAATGTTACACACACAGAGCGCTCATGTGACCTTTTGCTTCATTCGCAGTACGCTTTTTTCGCATTATCATAGTTGCATGTTTCAAAATACAGAAACTAGTGTAATAGAGAAACAGGCAGAAGTATCACAGCTAACTGTGCCAGTGTGATGTAATTGCATGTACGTTATCAATTGTTCAAACGATCATTGTTCGTTAACGACACTCAAAGCATTATTCATTTAACTTCTAACGGTAAAACTAAAATTTACAGATAATAATTTAAACGTCATAACAAAATTTAAAATACAATTATGGCCATGTAGCTTATTTAATGTGGATAGAGTTCAATAAAGTAGAAGAAAAAGTACTATAAAGCAAAACTGAACAGTAGCTATGCTAATGTGTAATAACAATAAATAGAGTAATCATCAACAAACCATATAAACAGAGGGATAAAAATTACGCCGGTACTGGCAACAGAATAGGTATAACATATCAAGAGAAAATAACGATTTATAAATCTCACATGACAAAAAAGCACCAAAAACTTCTAAAAACAAATGATCATTATAGAGCTCGTTGAAAAACCCACAAGGCGCCTCTTAAACGAGGATCCGTTGTAGCTGAATACGTTAATATTGTCACGAATTGCGTTTCCGTTCTTTTTGGATCATTAGCATAGGGCTGCAAAGAGGTCTCGGGGTATGGTGCCAGATGTACTCTTGAAACTAAATATCAGGAGGACAGGCAGTCGAGTTCTGAGATGTCAAGACGATGCAAATTTTTTTTAATTGCATCTGCACATATTAAGTGTGCTGTATATAAATATCTCCTTAGTTAAAGTGGATATATAAATATCTGTCTTACTCAAGTGTGTTGAAATTGGAGAAACCTACAGTATATTATGAAACACTGATTATTATGTTTACTTCGACTCTCATACCAAAGAGCTTTTTTAGCTAAATTTCAGAAAAAAAATCATACAATAAAGTATGCATACTTAAATGTAGTAAAGGTGCAAAACTTCGCGTGCTTTATGTGGTTCATGAATTTAATTCATCACTAAATTCACCTAGGGTAAAAACTAACAAAAATAATTAAAAATAAGTAAAAAGTAGAAAAATAATTACTAACAAAAATAGTAATTATTTTTCTACTTATATACAAAGACCAAAACCACATAAAATATAGTTATGTTTCAAATACATTTTAAAGTAATTTAAACTCCGAATTAAATTTATTTACTTGTTGGGCATAGAACAATTTTCTTAGCACATTTAATTGTCCAAATGTAAATTAAATAAATTTAAATAACCTAACTGTGCTTTGATAAATAATCCATTTACATTGAAATCCATTCTTCAATGCATACGCAAACAAAGTGCATTAAATGAAATAATATTTGTAATACGACAAAGTTGTATATAATTGAGGATAATTTTTCCATATATGTCCTAGTTTTTCATTGAGGAAACAGTTTTCATACGATCTGATGTATTGCTGAATAATAAGAGGATAATTTGGAAGGAAATTGCCATTCGTGCCAAGAAACGTGCTTTGCGTGTGAAATGTAGAGTAGAACGCGTTATGAACATGAAAGAACTTACCATAGTTGATTACTGTTATGTTTAAAAATGGTTCTGTTGAAATAAAACTTGAGTTCAATCATACTTGTATTTTTGATTCCATAGCTCTTGTTATTGTTGAATATATACTTAAGTCTTGCTATGCATAGGTGACCACTTATCGTTCAAAATAAAACCAAATAACTTTTTCTAAGGAAAATATTAGTTTACTGATTTATTACTTTTCTTTTGAACAGATTAATAAGATGTTATAAGCAAAATATTTATGATTTCACTTGTATACAAAAAATTATCAATGTCTGATATGGCAATAATAAATAACTATTTATATACACAGGAAAGTAATAAATGATATTACATTCTTTACATTTATTTCACTTAGAATCTTATTAAGTTTTAGTAGAGTTACAAATCATTTCAATATAAAAAGTATTTATGGAAGCTATATAAATTTTAGGGTTTTGAATTGGTATTAAAACAATATTTTTATAATTTTAAAATCGTGTTCTATAATTTGTTATGTAATATTTACAAAAACCAAGGAAACATCAACAATTCCAACACAAGGATAAGGTTGATATATAATATTATTTTTTATTTACTAAGCGGACAAAATGTACCATATGTACAAATATATAATACATATAACAACTTACCGTCCGGTTAAATTACTTCGGTTAAGTTATGAATTATCACCACCAAGCAAAATTTGAAATATTTGGGCACTCCGTGTAAGCTATTATGATATAAGTAGGTCGTACAGCACATTCGGTCGTTTAGGCATTTGGAATTCAGAAACAACTATAGATTAATCCTCAGGTGCAATAACGCCTGTGTAAATTAAATTAAGTTTTTTTTAACATGAGTGGTGACTGCATTCCATGCGTCCTCACTCTGCAGCATCAGCTCCACAATGGTGTCTGCCGAAAAATCGCCAACTGTGGTGGCGAGCGTTCGCCTGGCCTCGGCGAAGCGCCCGCAAGCGAAGAAGATGTGATAAACATCATCATCTTCCTCCAGGCAGTAAGCACACCGAGGCGACCTGACTTTTCCCATCCTGTAGAGGTACTTCCTAAAGTAACGGTGCTCCGTCAGGAACTGACACAGGTAGAAATTTATCTCCCCGTGGCCACGATCTATCCAGGGTTGAAGCTCTCGAATGAGACAGAAGGTCCAGCGACCGTCCGATCCTTCGTCCACCTCCGCTACCAAATTAAGTTAGTGCTGCGTATTAATTCTTGCCTACATCTTTGAAACAAGGGATTGGTGGTAAAATTATCTATTGATTACTGTACCGTATCGGTGCTATAAAAAACTTTCTCTTTCTTGGCGTAAAAGGTGAGAAATGTAACCAAAGTTAATAAACATATAATAACTCTACTTCTGGAATTTACTAGGGTAATTTAATTTAATTTACTGACCCAAACTTTTGTACTAACGATATTTTAAATTAGAAATGTG
The DNA here is from genome assembly GCF_021130785.1 of Homalodisca vitripennis. Lineage (NCBI taxonomy): Eukaryota > Metazoa > Arthropoda > Insecta > Hemiptera > Cicadellidae > Homalodisca > Homalodisca vitripennis. The sequence goes on from NC_060210.1 coordinate 95,916,240, forward strand.
TTTGAAAAACATGGATAATAGACTTTTAATATTATTAAACTAAATAGGTTACAATTCTTGCAATTTTAGTGTAGGTTTTACTATATAACAACGGTTGAGTGCAGATACATACTATGTGTCCGTTAACATTCTATACCTCTTTTCAATATATTACCACGTCTTTAATTGTGCTCAGTTTATTTAAAATGTTATCTATTTGTAAATAATCAGTTTATTTTTAATTTGTAATACTTTAATTTCTCGATGCCATCATGTTTACCTATAAGATTAATGTAAAACTATTCTATAACTTTGAGCAAAATCCTATAATGTAACATACACAATATTCAAACATAATGTTGCTTATGTAGAACATAATTTTGCACAATGTTCATGCACAATTTCAAGTCCGTTTGTCCGTTAGATCCGGAGATATTGTGCTGCAGGCAGTCAGACAGATAAATGCAATATAACAGAAACTATATTTTCAGCCCTCGCGTGATAGACTTCGCTAACGGTCAGCCAAAATGTGAGAACTGGGTTGTGCCGATAGCGGATCGTGATTGAAGGAGATATGTACTATTAGTTAGCATGCGTATTTGTTTTCATAATAGCTATGACCAATAATCGATTGCGTTAAGCACTGTTATCGGAGGAAGTACCATATGGGAAGGACTCTGACGGTGAGACAAATTCGATATCATGCAGGAGTAATATTATTTTGAAATGGGTTTGTTTTGATTACTTTATTCGTGTCTGAAGACACTAGTTACCTTGGCTCGTTAAATTTTAATTTAGAATTATAAAAGATGGGAAATAACGCACTTGATTCGTTGGTATCTGTTAGTTAATTGTAAAAGTTATAAAACCTTGTCAAACACGCATTTATTTTCCTATGTAAATACCACACAAAAATTCGCACAGTTTGCTCAATAATTAAAAGCACAAATGACATGATATCAGTTAAATAATGCTTTAATGTTATATTGCATACTTAGTTAAAATATCAAAATCCACCAAACGAAACTGAAACTTTATTTAGACTTACCGGTGATTTTCTTAGGGTTTCCAGTATTAAAATTAAATTTTGGTTATAGAAAACGCCAGTTATATTCGAGAACATCGGGAAAATAGTGATGGCGATGACGAACAGCTGAGACTGTGTAGGTGTGACTGTGAAACCCATATATCTGGTCAATTCGGATTGTGATCGGTTTAACGCGGAGCCCTTGAGCACACATGTTACATTTTTACATCAACAGACTTCTCTGATTTATATACGTACATCTATTCATTGAAGTGGACCATTCTTGATCACGTCTCTTTAAAATTACGTAGTGCTAAAGCACGCGTTCTGGTAAAGATGGTAATGTTCATAAAATGGAGTAAATGAAATAAAATATTGTCTGGCTGTTAATCAAATTAGTACTCCCATACAAAAATATTTATTGAGATATATATGTATGTATATATAATTATTTATATATATATATATATATATATATATAATTATAATTATATATCTCAAGTATTTTTATTTGTTTTTATTTAAATTTTGAAATTCTCATCGCTTTACCCCGTTATTTGAGAATAAGCCGATAGCTTTCATACTACTAATATATTAATTTTATTATATATTATTATATATTATATTATATGATATATATTGTATTATATTATATATATATATATATATATAATATATAGTATATATTAGGAATATGGCAATAATCTGACGTACAAAATAATGTCATTTTTTTCTTTTTTATTGACTTTTATTGAAGCATATCACCGGAGAGACTTTCACTTCTGACTTTCCACCATTTTATTTACATAGATAAAAAAGATTAGGAAGTTCATGTTAAAAGTCGGTGGTTTAATCTCGTTTTGTAGTACCCACCCTATTTCACAGGAACTTTTATTATTTGTTCACTGGCATTTAGCCTAATTATTTAATGAACAAAAATGTGCATGTAGGATGTGGAAAGATATTCAGAAAAGTATTTCATCGAATACTTTAAATTGTGCAAGAAATTTTAAGTATGCTTGTGCATGTCTTACCATAGAATGAGGCTGAACGTAGTTTGTGTGTAAATTTCTGTTCTTTATGATCGTACAGATATGTCCGTCTTTGTGCCCAAAGTACACCACGAGATTGAAATGAATAACTTTGCAGAACATTTTTGTAATTTACACAACATTATATGAGTGAAAAACAACTACTCTATATATCAATCCAAAAAAAGAGTTGATGCAGCGTGAGTTTTTCAGTACGTTGGACTTCAATTGTTACTACCCCCTTTATGTATTTTATGTGTGATTTTATTTATTTAAAATCATGCAGAATTTTAATAGCTAAATGTATACCTGATAGAAAGATACGTTCGTTTGCATACTCAAATTTAAATTCAGTTCATTCAAATTAATCATTTGAATTAAAATACTTCTCAAGTGAATCAAGGCTTATTGACGATACGAATTAAAACATAAAAATTTTCAGGCACACCCTTTTATTGCTTATTCGATTGTTTTGATCACTTTTATTTATTAGTTTGTAAGTACCTACATACATTTAATAAACTGTGCCAAAATGAGGCAGATAATAAAAAAATTTACAGCTTTTCCACACGGCAATTAACTATCCTATCCATATCATGCACTTGGAATAAGAGAACATTAAAAATAAACTTATTTAAGATGTAAGAAATCCCCGCTATAGAGAATGTTGAGGTGTTTTGATTTGTAATTTTCTAGATTTGGTTTCAAAATTGGCCAAAACATTATGGTATCGATTTGCATTATGAAAGAATTTGGAATCGGTGGTATAAATAAAACTTCAGACCTTTGACACCATGAAACGAACAACACGAACAACGTGAAGTGAAGTTAGAATATAGTCCATATAGAAAGATCCAGCCTATAATTGATCTTAATGAGAATTTTTTAATTTTTTAATAATATATTCTTAAAAATACCATTAGCATTATTAAAAAAACAGTTTGGAGCTTGAATTATATAGTACAGCGAATTATATAGTTGGGATTTCATATTTAACCTTCGCATTTACCTCATTCACCAAAACATTTCGGAACAATGGTTTAACTTTCCTTATCTTATTTAATAATCTGTCAGACGGTGTAAATAAAGGTTTAATATTATTTTCAAAATATCTCATAAACAATATTTCCATTTACTCGTAGCAAAAGAGTTTCTGTAATTCAGAGAAACGGACTGTTTAAAAAGTTTCCATAATACAATGGAACGTAGTCACAGATGTTGCAGCCACTTTATAGCCAGACGAGTTGCAAACTATTCATCTCATCCTTCAACAACAAGTCCATAGTATATATGAGTTAAACAGGCATGATATTTACAGTTCAACTCACTGTAAAATGATATTTTGTTTAGTCGGAAGCAACTTCTAGCGAGCAAGGTAAGTTTGTGTACATCATTCTTTTCACAAGATAATTATTAAAGTGGAACTGTTACTTAATAATTTTAACTTTATTTTAATTGTAGACAAAAAGAGTAATCGTGCCATGTGACGGATTTCAGTTAAAAACTATTATTATTATTACCATGTATCATATGTATATTCTGACGCATAGCTGTTCTCAATGTTCAGGTTAATAAAAATATTCTGATTCTGATTTCTTAACCTACTTTTATAAATGAGCTGTTTTTGGAAACAAAACATTATTTAAAAACGTTTTTGTGTCATACAATTTTGATAAAAACTGGTTTATTTATATTTCAGAAAACAAAAAGTAAATGGCCGTAATTTTAGAAAATATAAAAAATTATTTTTAAATATATTTTTATTCTATAATACCATCTGACATGGACCCTTATATCAAGTTTTGTAACAGTAATGAATACAAAAACAAGGATAAAATTGTTTTAATAAAAATAATAGCATAAAGCTGTAAAAGCTTTAAGTATTGGTTTAAGTATTTTAAATGTAATAAGGTTAGCATGTAGCTGTTAAACGAAGTTGAATTAGAAAAAGTGATTCTCCATTAGCTTAGAAACACACATTGAATCTGAAAATGCATAGCCAGCCCAACCTGTATGTTACACCCTGTATTGGAATGTGTTCTTTTTTATACATAAACTTATCATCATGGAGTAATCATCAATTATATGTTTTTTTAATTTTTAGAAATTAAACAATCCTTAATTTTTTCTATCCTTAACTGGAACATTAGGATAAAGTAATGTTACATTAAAATGTATGATATATTCGTCTCTATATAGAATAACGTCTTTGAGTGATTCCATAAAGCCGTATCTGTTTTTGATAGAATATGAAATAAAAACCTTCTGAAGTTTTAAGGATTTTCAACAACCATAAAGACAGAAAATATATATTGGGGACACTACTGGACGCGTCCATTCCCGAGTATGTATATTTTTTGGAGGCAATATAATTTTGGAGTTGTGGGAATATGAACTATAAATATAATTGGTTGTCTATTAAATTTTTTGTAGTTAAAAAAAGTTTGAGACATTGATTTAGAATATTTTTGGATTAGATGTTTCGGAATGATTTATGACATATAATACAATACATGATTACAATAAAACAACTTATTTTATATAATACATTAAATAAACTACATTAATTTAGTTTAATTTTACTGGAAAGTATGAAGGGAATATCAATAAAGCTCCAATGTTTGCCTAATCCTCGTGTCTCATTACCATTCAATGAGTTTGAGATTCAATGAGATAAAACCGAATGTGAATTGGCATGGAAACTAATATGGATACTTACGTGGAATTGTTATATTCTTACCAGAAATAGTAAGAGAGGATTTATTTATTATTCCACCAATCGAAAGCAGATGAGAGAGTTTGTGAATTGATATATTATTATCTTAGATTTCAAGATTTCCGTGCAGCATACGGAGTGGTGCAACTAAATGTGGGAGGGGGTAATGGCGATTACTGTTAGGTCTCATGACTCAAACTTTAATCGAAGAAAAATAAGTATTAGACAAAATTAAACAACATTTGCGATCAGTTAATCATGTAATATATAACACTGCTTACAGTCAGATAGTATTGCGCAAATGTTTGTTATCCCCGCATTCAAAAATTATAATTTTCTACTGGGATGTTATGTAAAAAAGTGTATAGGCGTAATTTTCAATGAAGATAAACTGAAACACACTGGAGAACGGATTAATAGGAGATACAAGTTGGATCCTTGGCTGAACCAGCAGAGCTCTTGCAAAGTTAGCGGTTATCTTGTTCCACCTTGAAATACTCATGTAATAAGAGAACTCAGGTTATAAATATTATTAACAGTAGAATTGAGATCAAAGTTTATTAGTAGCTTTTCGCTCTGAATCGACCAAATCGAGAGTCATTCGATTGAGTCCAATAAAAATACTATATTACCTACTTCACTTTTTGAGGCTAACTCAACCTCCAAAAATGGTTGACTTGGACAATTTCCTAGCGCACAAACCATTGAGCTCAGTAACACCGATAGCCTGAGTTCTAATACACACTTCGTTCTATGCTTTGAAACCATATTGCCATATTGCATGGAATCACTAAGCAGTGTAAAACAAAGCCTTACCTCCGTGTCACTTACATTGCTGCGACTTTCAACGTGACTTTGCCCTCTCGATAAGGAATGGCTGATCAGCGTGTAGCATCGACACAGGGATGGCTTACGTTCCATTTATAAGTTTCATTGATTTCAAGTACATTTGATTTACCATTCGTTAAGGTAATTTCATAGTCAATATCCACCGGGTCCAGTTCATAGCCATTCATAGCCATTTCATAGTTTCATAGCCATTCTCAGCAAGGTCCAATAGTAAAACAACTGTCCTAATAGTGTCTAAAACTATAAATATTAAAACAATTCTTGATTAATAATATTTTGAATGAAATAATGGAATTGGTACATGCATATAAAGTTCAGCGATACATTTCGAGTTGATCATGTGAACTAAACTTTTGTACTCAACTCAGGCAAGTGTAGTGTAACCAGTCTATCACACAATAACAAGTATAATAATACTTAACCCGAAGTTAGTATTCGATCACACAATTCATGTAATATTAAATTGATTTAAAATAGCTCCTCCAGCTCAATTGGAAAAGTGGGTAGATTTTATGACAGCTGATAGTATTATAATTTACTTTTTCACAGTTCAAGATAAAAATTAGCTTGCTATCAATTATCTAGGCTTCCAGAATATTTATTTTTTCTCTAGGTCCATAGTGAAATAGTTGTGAATTATTCTGTTTCTGTAGATTTTAAGTAAGTAACCATTCGCAAGGAATAGGTACATCTCAACGTAGAGTGTCAAGCAAATTTACACTAAAACTAAATAGTTTTAAAATCGTTGGTTAAATTAAAACTCATTTTCAGCACTTGAAAGTGTTGTTCAAAATGTATTTCTAATTTGGTACAATGTATTTAAGAAGTATCGAGTTAAGAGCAAATGTAATGAACATTATCTTCATCATATCAACTGATTGCAAGCTCCATTGTGTTTGAAACGCTCTAAACTACATGCTAAACCGTATCCATTGTTTTAAGAAAATCATTTTGGAGGCCATATTTACTCATTTTATTTTTTTAAAGATTTTTACCTTTACTTCTCAGCATTTAAATTGGTAAAATTAGTAGGAATTGCATTGACAGCTTTCTATATACACATTACGGAGATAACATTGTCACTTAAAAGTGTACAGTTTTAGAACTGGTTTAGGCTATCAGCTTGATAAAATATATATTAACAGGCAATACATATATACAAGGTAAAATATCTTTACTATATTAACTTTAAAAAAGTATTAACACTTTTCAATTTGGTCAAGAGAGCCACTAGTAAAGCCACTGATTATTTTATCTACAGGAGATACATCACTCAATTGGGCGTGGTAGACTGAGCTCCGAGTAAAATTCCAGTTATTTCTGAATGCGACGCTAAAGCTGAGACACATAAATTTGTTTGATACCGTTCCGGGCGTTACGCCAGTCCGAATACTTACTTAAAGTTCAATTTGTGGCATAGGATAAGTTGTTTTTTACATAACTAATCCAAAAAAGACATAATTCATATTGTGCATCAAATTTAATCCCGTATTTCAATCATTAGGAAATTTAAGTTATTTAAGTTACGTTTGAATTTTTACAGTGCAGTATTTGCATTAGAATTTGTTTTATAGATGTCATTTAGTGTAGGCTCTGAGGTAAAAAACAACAGACTAAAAAAGGTACAAATAATTATAAAAATTAGTTTCAAGTTTTCGAACATTTTTCAGTATCTGTACTTGTATGCATAAGAAAGGTTTGTGATATACAGGTTGTTTGTACATATATTTGTAAATACCCGCATTATTTCTTACCAAGTGTAAGCTTATGCAACAAGGTTAAAACTCTATAGCTCATTTAATTGTGAAGAAATGACATAAATTTGTTTAAAGAAGATCAATTTAGTAAGTTGGAGTTGGAAACTAAGGATTAGAAGCAATGATCTAACCTAAATGTTCAGAATCTGTAAAGCCGACTTAGGAAACTAAAATTTATGTTGCGATTGTGAAGTTAAATTTGCATTGTAGGTAAAAGATATGTCAAAATACTACGCAGTCAAAGGTCAGCTTATCAGGCTTGATGGTTTATTTTATAAATAGGCCCTCCCACTACTACAGCTTCAGATAAACGAAATTCAATAAACAAGCATCTGACGTTGGCCGTTTTATCCTAAAAACGAAAATATTTTTCATTATACATGAATTTATTCTCATCATGGAAGCATGATGTAAATAAATTTCAATATTATTGAAACGTAATACAAATTGAAAACAATATGAGGATATGTTGATTTCAAATTAAATTTTCAACAATGTTATCACATTCGTGTTTTAGGTTTAATAAAACTTATCTTTTTATAAAGATACAGAACGCCTGGTTCAGCCTTACCGAACAAACGCTACACTGATTATAATACCAAATAAACCACCATAAGCGCCTGTCAGAAGGGCGCCGGGATTTACATCAACATTTTGTTCTTTATATTCTTTTTTTTTCTTAGACTGTCTTATTTAACTCTATCCCTTTTTATGTCAGACTTGAAGCACATCAAATATTAAAGTTACGTCTAGTAATATTTCAAAAAAGAGAAAAGTTTGCTAATCGCTTCAATTAAGAAATATCTCAGTTGAACAAATCAGATGTTAAACGAATCACCTCAATTAATTAAATAATTATTTACCTTTTAATTCTTTATGAATACAAAAGAGAAAACGTTTGATAAAGATGAATTTTCTCCAATTGAATAAAATTTTGATAACAAATCAAACCTTAAAGATGCGACTGAGTTGGCTCGCTTTAGAATAGCTTAATGAGTTAAATACGAATAACGTAAAATAAAGAACGGATTTCATGAGGAGCGCAGAATACACACATTTCTGTAAAATAATGATTGCAATTAATAACGCAACGCGCTGAATAGCTTGAATGGGGTCAGCTTGGTGTTATGCGCTGACTAATTATAAAGCTCGTAAAGAAATACCTCTGAGAAATTCCATTGCCTCATTAAGATATGAAGGATGTGGGTGGTTAAGATACGTTTTAGAATCACAATTATGACAAAACATTATATCCATTATACCATTAAATACATACAAACTCTTATTTAACTCAAAATAAGTGAACAAATAGAAAAGTGTGTGTTTATTAGATCTTGACTGGATTTTAAATACATTAAAATAAAGAGCAGCACCATAATGTCACATTATCTTTGATCAATACACTATACATAAAGTATTACAAGAACGTTTTTTCAAATTTAAAAAACATAATCCATGTTCGTCGTTTTACTCTATTTTATGTGGTTTTAAAGAAGTTCCAGAAAACAGTAACAGCGTTAAAAATCGTTGTCTACATGGCCTAAAATTAGATAAGGAAAAACGCCAAACCAATCAGCCTTATACTATCAGTTTCACAGCACCTTTGAAAATATTAAGACTTTGTTAGAACCACGCAGAACTGCAACTTATTTTACAGGAATTACATTGAGTTGGCCAACAATAATATTGGCTCCAGTCAAGGTTACACCAATAAGCTTCATCTGCTCTAGTATCTCGAGAGCCTATTGTCACAATCGGCACTATAATTGCTTTACCAGTTATTCTATATCTCCCTCAATGTAGAGTCATGAATGCTGTAGATTTGATACAATTTCCACCACTTTAAAACGTTATAGTAGTTGGTGAACCAATCGTTAATTTTCCAACTAAAATATTATCTTATTAAATTTCTTTCAAAATTAGGATGCTATCAGGAATAGTCTTAAATAAAGCTGATCCTCTTTACTGTTTGAAGCTTGTGGACAAAAGCTGGTAACATTTGCCATAATTTCTACTTGTACAATGCACATAATTAAGCAGCTATGGTGAAAATAATTATTCAATGTGAAAGATTCAGGTAAAAATTTAATGTCAAGGAATGGGTTACTCTGAGTTTTCCACACGTTTCAGGTTCATAACGTCTATGGCTGGATTACTCTGACAGTTTGCCACAGGTTTCAGGTCTAAAATCGAAATGGGAGGTTTACTCAAATATTTTAGTTCATTTTTCCAATACGTAATTTTAAAGGGTGTATTACACTGATAGTTTTCCACAAGTTTCAGGTCCAAAATGTCAATAAGTTCTGAATTGTGCTCATTTATAAAATTCAAATCATAAATAAATATTGTGTTCTAAATCAAAACTGTCAATTGAGCATTTAGTTCTACAAATTCTGTAATTTATACTGTAGTTAAAATGTTTTAAATAACTGTTTTGCCTCGCCATCTCGAAGCCATGTTACGCGACAAGTGATTTATCCACCCATATTTAGTTTGTAACATATACTTTTAACATGGAGGTTTTACCACAATAGTACAATATACAAGAATGAAGCTATTATGAAAAATTAATTCAACCTTAATCAGATCCAACGCTAATACTGATAGAATTAGTAGCTCCTTCCATTCTTAAATTACTACATAATAACTTCTGTCAGAGGCGATTAAACTGTTGTTTATTTATTATTGTTGGTTTTTGTGCTGTACACATTTGGATTTTATTAATACCAATTCAGGACTATAAACAATGCAGTTTTATGTGGGTTGTCATGTGCTACAACAGTAATGAAGGGTTGTAGTTCTTGACCTCCACTGAGAGAGAAGGTCAAGTAAGTTGCTGGTTACTGCTTTCAGTAAACGTTGGCAATCAACTGCATGGAGAACCATGTGTGACGAACTCATTCTGTGTGTACATTTTATAGTATACAAACATCAGTTACAAAATTTTAATAAAATATAGATTATTAAATAGATACAGTTACAGTGTACACTTGTACACTTTGTAAGTATACGGGTAATACTTCCGAGAAGTTAATTTGCTATTTGCAATATACGAAGGCGTTGTAGTTTACGATATGAAATGGTTATTGCATTATGGTATACTTTTAAGATATGTGAAGTGTAGTTAGGTTTCTAAATTTCTTTAAGATATTTTATAATATTTTAATTTTAGAACTATTACTTGGTTCAAAAATTATAATACTTAAATAGCCAAAAGTTTTTTAAATTTTTAAATACAAAATACATTCAGAGTACCACCTATCGTTTTTAGAATTTTTGGTTTTATACATTTATTGAAAAATTAAACTGAAAAACAATGTTTATGTTCCTATAAATAAAAAAAATATACAAAATTTCTCTGAGTTGTAAAAAACAATTTTAAGACTCCAAATTTAGGAGTTACTGTGCCTGTAACCACAAGTGTCGAGCTTGTCACCTGACAGTACAATAGACCTAATGGAGGTGATATGGCTATGGGTCTATTTTAGGATACTTAACATAGGTTAGGGCTTTTTGGGGCAGAGTTTTCTTATTGCGAGGATCTTACCAAGCAGAGTACATGATGAATTCGATACAGTGCAATGTCGATGATACTGAAAAAGTGCTAGAGTCACATACAGGACTTGAACCTATGCTCTCAATAATGTCTCTCTAGTAAAATTAAGAAGACCTAAACTGTAAATAAATTCTTTGGTGTATTTTTTCCTGAGTATTCTATTCTGAGGAATGGGATTATTGACGTGAATGATGGTAATTTGAGACTTACAGAGTGAGAAGTAGAATTCATCAACATTATGAAACAATAAGTGTCCTTTTAACCACATAAGTTCCTTCTAATACAATGTATTAACCTCTTCTTCTTCTTTGTACACTGCTTTTCTTTGTAGAATACCTAAAGAAAGTTTGACATCACTGGATTTTGTTTTGCCTGTGCTTTATCTAATCTATAACGTGTTCAAGGATGTTCTAGTTGCCATATACCACACACGTCCATCTTTGATTTTTATATGTCATATTCAATACAATCCAAGTGGATTGGGAAACGAATTTCTAATCATCCAGGATATCATGTATCATAGATTAAAAGAAACCAAACAATGTTATTGATATTGATTGACACAAAAGCTACAAACACATATATAACTGATATTGAGGGTGGAATTATAATACATCCGTCCTAACTAAGATAATTACGATATGTCAATGTGGAAACAAGATTATATTCTGGATGCTATAAAAGGCAAGCATACAAAAAGGCTTAGAAAACCTTGCAAAAAGCGATCATCCATTCCCAACACGACTGTACACGATTTGTGGGAGGCTTTACTCTATACTGAGCGCAACTTTCAAAAGAAATAACTAGCTTTTTATACTCTTCTTTATTTCCTGAAAGCCTGAAATATAGATCTCCTCTTCTCCATTGTCAAACAGAATTCGTATTTCCGTCGTTTAATTGTCTATCTCCCTTTTAAGTTTTAACCTCCTTTGAATATTATTGCTTTCTGTATTCTACCAGCACATTTAATTAAAATCGGCTAAAAATTTACGTTTCCACAGCTTACATGCCTTTTGAAACTATGAAACATATTTCTGAGATTTTAAAAACTTTTTTATACACATAAGGTAGCTATGGCAGGAAGGGTTGATTCAATTTGATTGTTGAGTTCATCTTAGTTTTATTGCAGCGTCTGTTATCTGGTGAGCTTACTTGACATAGTGATATGGCATTTTAACAGTGGCTTGAGGAAAGAGTGAAATGAATACCACCATGCCTTATCGATACATTCTTTACCTACAGTCAGAAAAACAACAAGAATCTTATAAAACAAAACCTTTACTATTATTATAGAATTTTACAGGAACTTAATAAGTAATGTTTCCCTATACAGGAAGTAGTTAATGTTTACTCATATGCCATAATAGGCTTTTCAGACCTATGTCTGTATCTATTTTTCTTTGTGGGGACAATAACGCAAACTCACTTATGGTACTGAAAATATTTTAGACTGAAATATAAGTAGACGCTTTCGAGATTTTGTCATTTTGGTATCAATATAAAAATGTTTTCATAACGTCACGATCTTCTCACAACTTTTATCTAAAAAGACATGAGATTTGCTTCAGGGATTTATATAGCTTGCATTAACTCCAAGGATTTATAGAATTGTCATTATCCTTGTGATAGGGTTCAGATAATTGTTTATGTATCTTAAAAATTGGTGGGAAAAATATACTTAGATGACAGGAAACAAAAATGGTGATGTCTAAAGCCCTTTACTCAACAAGCAAATTTATCCATATACTCTATGGATACTTAAGACTAGAATTCTGATCTCATTTTGATGTAGGTTTAAATATGATACAGATAAAGATGGGTTGTCGTCATGATTAAAAATCTTATTTTTATCGAGTAGGAATGAGTTATAGGTTTAAAACTTCTGTCTTAGAGAAGATAAATTCAAGTTTATTTCCGAAAAAAATAACATTAGAGCGGTTTACCCAGCTTATATTCTTATATCAGTTGTTTTTAAGTTAAAAAGTAATTTTAATAGATGAAAAAGCATTTTACAAAAAACCCAGTTTTATTGTTTACTTTTAGATCTAGTTATATTCAAGCGCAAGGACTCATATTGACATTGACAATAAACACATTATATCAGCTACATAAATTCTCACTTTTACTTAAAAAACGCTATAAAAATTTAGAATGTTTTTAAATGAATGGACACTCGAAGTTCTATAAAGGCTGTAAAGAGAAACATAACAAAACACAGAAAAACGCACACAAAAATGCACACGATTTGTGTCATTTTTACAAAATTATATGTATGATAAAGAGTCTTCCTTTATATAAATTCTGAAAACGAGCAAAACCATCCAGATGCTAAGCGAGCTTTCCAGGACGTTGGGCTTGCATTGTTACTACTCTCTTTATATGCGTGATTTTGTTTATTTAAACTCATGCAGGATTTTTGAAGCTAATTGGATTTTGATAGAAAGGGACATTATTGCCCATGCTCGGATGTGAATTCGGTTAATTAAAATTGATCATTTCATTTAAGATACTTCCATATTAGAATTGTATTGAATTTCTGTATACCAAAAATTTATCTCTTAATATTAATATATTGCTTTGAGATTTGCCTCATTAAGCAAATCATTCTGGAACAATGGATAATTTTCTTCGTCTTATCTAATAATCTATTACAAAGACGGTGTTAAGATACAGGTATTTCATGTTATCTCTCATATACCTCATAAACAATATTTTCACTTATAGTAAAACATCTTCTATAGTTTAAAAAATGAGCAACTTGGAAAGTTTCTATAACACAATATAACAGAGTCACGGATGTTGTAGCCACTTTATAGCCAGAAGCGTTATAAACTATTCATCTCAGGCTCGGAGTCCTACCACCTTACTCCTTCCAGTAGTGTATTCTTGAACAAGCCCACACTCTAGCTGAGTGAAGCAGACACGATTAATATTTAAAGTTCAATTACTGTAGAATAATATTTTGTTTGGTCGTAGGCAACTTGTGGTACAGCCAGGAGTGTTTGTGTCTTTCTTTGTACAAGATAGAGATAGTCACTAAAGTCCGGTGTGACTAGATAGTCCTTAACTGTATTTTAATTTCAGGCAAAGAGTGATCATGATCCGTAACGGCATGGATTTCGGTGAAATATTCCGGAATTTTCAAGTGAAATCAGTGGTGGACTATAAGCTTTTAGTCAAAAGTCAAATTATAAAAATGGTCTTTGAGACAAAGGCATCTTATGACGTACAAATAAAACTAATCGAGACCTTTGTATTTGGCTAAATTTGTGTGTGGTCAATGGAAATTTATGGAATTGAATAAAGATATTCTTGGTTTTTATAAACTCAGCTTCGTAAAGGAAAACTACCATCAGTCATGGCAAAGTAAAAATTGAATTCGAATGTAACGTTATTTAAAATATGAATAATGGCAGGAAAGTTTTAAGCAATATTAATAAAATGGCGATTCTCATAAATTTAAATAGCCCAATCTGCCATTTCACCTTTAAAGTATGTGCAATGTGTCAGCAAATTTGATAACTTTACGCCAAAAAAGATTTAAGAAATTAAGCATACTGCATGAATTAAAATAAAAGCTACTTGTTTTCAATAAGAAATATATGATTTCTCAAAAAAATAACTTTCATTGTTTTAATCAAAAATATAACCGAATTGAAAGAAAATGTCAATAAAAAAATTATATATTATCTTGATTTCCAAATTTTCATGCAGGCTCCCAGTAGTGGAGTTCAATGTAAGATGGGGGGGGGGGGGTAATGGTTGTTACAAAGCTCCTATGGTATCTCATGAGTTCTAAAGTACGGTAGAATGTTATGAAGTATGAGACAATGTTAAACAATGTTAGCAATCAGATAATTATGTAACATAAACATACGGTCATAGATAACTAGATTATTCTGAAAATTATAGACACCTGCTGAAGCTATTTGCAAATTTATCTATATATAATGTTCAATGCACACCACCAGAACAAACGGGAGAAACCGTTATAATCTGAGACACAAGTGGGATTAAACCCGCAGAGTTCTATTAAAGTTGGAGGATATCTTGTTTCAACTTGAAATATTCATATTCTCAGGGAACTCTTATGGTAAATTTTCCTATAGCACATACCATTCTTCTCAGTAACACAGATAGCCTGAGTTCAGTAACACACACTTCTCTGCCTGCTTTCAAACTTTATTGAGTACATGAAATCCCTCAGCAGTGCCGAACAAAGCCTAGGTCTGTGTCACTTACATTGCCGTAATGTTCAATGCGATTTTGCTTACTCGATAATGATTGGCTGAGCAGTAGCGTGTAGTATCGACACTGGGATGGCTCATGTTCTATTTAAAAATTTTGATTATGATCGATTTCAAGTGCATTTTATTTCCCACTTGTTAAGGTAATTTCATAGGCAATATCCAACTGGCCATTCTCAGTAATGTCCAATAAAACTACTGCCCTAATCAGTACCTAAATTTATAAATATCAAAACAGTTCTTGATAACAAATATTCTGTATGCAGTAAAGAAATTGGTACACACTCGTAAAAATAGCGATACTGTTTAGGAGTTCTCTTAATGAACTTTAAAGTTTTGTAACCAACTTATCACAGAGTAATGTAACCATTCTATCACTCAATAACCAGGCGATTATACATAACCTGAAATTAATATCCGGTCACACAATTCATATAATATGAGATTGAATAAACGTAGCTCTTCAAGCTCAATTGGAAAAGTGGGTAGATTTTGTGACAGCTGATAATATTATTAATTATCTTTTTATTACAAATGATATATCTAAAACTGTTTGATATAAAAGCTTCCAAAACACTTTTTTTCTAAGTCCAGAATAATGTAGCTGTGAATTATTCTGTATCTGAAGGTTTAAAGTTACAGCTATTAGAAAGGGCCATTCATTAAGGGTTCAACGTAGATTCAAGAAAATGTAGACCAAAACTCCAGAGATTTGGCCCTGGATTACTAAGGGTAAAACCCTTAGTTACATTCCAAAAAAATTATAAAAATATGAATTTGATGATCAAGGTCTATTTCAAATTTTGTGAGCTGTCGTACAATGATTTTGAGAAGTATCAGCATAAGAGCAACACGAGTTGTGAATTCTTCAAAAGTAATAGACTGTATTAAAGAATAATTTAAAACGAATATTTTGCTGTGATTAGCACTAGCCTTCATTGAGACTGGAAGTGGCGGAGACTGCACCCCTTCTCTGGTATTGATGACTAAAAACTTTGAAGCTCTGAAGAATGATTTAAAATGTATGATGTGATAATGAGGGTCGACTTTAAAAGAAAAATGTAAGGTTAAATAGATAAAAAAAATAAATAATAGAGGTGTACAAATGTACCAATTGTATTAAATTGTAATTCTGGGGTAACTGGATTACCGGTGGAAGGAGTAGGCCCAGAAGAATGATAAGGACTGGACAGTACAAAAGAGGCTTCTATCAGCGAGGCGCGCATCGCAGATGGGAGTGTTTGATAACGAAATTGAGAGGTAGGGTGAGGTAGACGTGCCGAACCTCCCGTCTCAATTGATCTGTAGAAGCAGTAGCGAGTAAAGTCTTTGAAAGTGCTTAGAGTTATTCTTGCTAATTGGCATCGAACCTGCGGGTAAGTGAACTTTTTAACTGGAGTCCAGTAAATATTCATTCTTAATTATTTTGAATAATTTTGGGGAAATAAATATTGTAAAAACTAAATTTAATGGGAATTTAGGAGGTTGTCCTTTTTATCTGTGCAATATAATACTTGTTGGTGCAGTGAGCACATGTATATAAAATTTTATGTAAAAATACTAAAAGAGTTTTGTGGTTGTTACAGATGCTTTCAGCAATTTTAATTCTCTAACACAGAAGAATCTTTCATTCTCTAACACTGAAAAGAAGTAATATTTAAAGTAAAGTAAAGAATTAGCAACAAAATAAAATTGAATTTTGAAGATAAATTAAAGTGAAGAATTGCCAGATCAGATTAGAGTGTGAAAGTTTTGAATTTTAAAAAATTCAATAAAAGACAAGCTGTAAGAACTTTGTACATTTTTTGAGTGACGAATATATTAAAAGTTTGAACTTAAAAGTCATTAAGAAGTTTTTATTTTAATTTTAAATCCAGTAATTATTTTCAAGAAGAAGTTTTATTTTAGTTTGAACTTTATTTCTTTCAGAAGATTTTCGTTTCCCTTTTTGAACCTTCACAAAAATTTAAATTTCAAAGCTAACCCCTCATGTGCCAGTAAAACGGTACACAAATAATGCCTGTAAATGGGAAACAAGTGAACATGATAATCATCGTATGAACTGATTGTAGGCTGCAACTTGCTACATCGTGTTTGCTAATCCCTAAACTGGATGGTAAAACCATATCCATTGAATTGAGAGAACCATTATGGAAGCCGTATTTACTAATTTTATTTTTTAATGATTTTCACAGTTACTTCTCAGCATTTAAATTTATAAAATTAGTAATAACTTCCTCTGTACATTTTATGTAAAAAGCATTGCCTGTTTTAATAATGTGCAGGTTTAGAACTGGTTCTGGCTTCCAGCTTGATAAAATATATATATTAACTTACAATCTATATAATAGGTAAAATATGTTTATACAAATAACTACAATTCTTTTAAATTATACCTTTAAGACATGAAAAGCTAGCTAGCTCACTATAAAATGGCTTAAAGAGTTAAATGAGAGAACAGTAAAATAAAAAACGAAGGTCGTAAAGAGCGCAGAGCACACACATTCTTGTGAAATACTGTTTACAATTAATGAAGCAACGCACTGAATATCCTGAATGGGGTCAGCTTGGTGTTATGTGTTGACTTATTTTAAGGCACAAAGAAAAGCCTCTGAGAAATTCCGTCGCTTCATTAATATATGAAAGATGTGGTAATTTGAGTGCTTAAGATAGACTTTTTAATCACAATTATGGCAAAAAGTTATATCCATTATACCATTCAATGCATACAAAATTTTATTTAACCTAAAAATAGGTGAGCAAGTATAAAAGTGTGTGTTTATAAGAGCTTCACTGAGTTTTAAATACATAAAAATAAAGAGCATAAAAATGTCACAGTATCTTTGATTGATACGCTATACATAAATTGTTACAAGAACTTGTTTGAAATTTTAACGACCATAACCCATGTTCGTAGTATTTGTCTTTCTCTTTATGGTTTTAAAAAATTCCAGGAAACAGTAGGGACGTTATAAACCGCTGCCTGCCCAGCCTAATAGTAAGTTAAGAAAAAACCATATTAATTAACCTTATACTGCTAGTTTTATAACAGAATTAAGAATATTCAGATTTCGCTAGAACCTTGATCAATTCCTACTTCAATATTATATTGGAACTACATTGAGTTCGCCAGCAAGAATATCTCAGCGTTATACCCTGAATACTTCATCAGCTCTCATCTCTCGTCAACCTATGGTCAGAGTCGGCAGTTTCAACGATAATCCTATACATCAAACGCAATGCAGAATCATGAATACTATAGTTTTAACTCGGTTCCCGACCATTTGAAACGTTCTAAAATAGCAATACTAAATAAAAATAGTCTAGCAATAGTTGATTTTGAAAAAATGAAATTAAATTTTCTAATAAACCAACTAATATATTAACTTATAATTAAAACTTTATGAGATTATATCATTCGTTCACAATGAGAATCTCATCAGTCTTAAATATTGCTAATCTCCTTTAATATCTGAATCACTTTGGAAAATTACACATCTTATGAACAAAATCAGGTGATATTTACCGTCAAGTGTACTTTAATAGGTGAAATATTACATTGCACATAATACCGTTGCTATGATGAAAAGCATTATTCAATGTGAACGTTTGAGGTACAAAATCGCATTGGGTAGATTACTTTGAAAATTTACTACAAGTTTAATATCCCAAATGTCAATGAGTGGGGTACTCTGAATGTTTGTCATAAGTTTCAAGTCTAAAATGTCTATGGGTGGATTACTCTGAGAGTGTTCCACAAGTTTCAAGTCTCAACAAAAGGTTTACGCTCAGAGAGTTTGCCACGTCTTTCCGGTGTAACAATAAGTTCCGGTGAACGCTCATTTATAAAGTTCAAATCATAAATAAATATTGTGTTCTAAATAAAAACGGACAATTGAGCATTTCCCCACACATTCTGCAGTTGTCACTATGGTTAAATAAAAATTACTATACGGTACAAACCACAGAGTATTGGGGTTTGTAACTATTTATAGATTAAAGAATACTTAATTCTTTCGCCATGGCAACTTGAAGCAAATCAAAGGCTGTTACGCGACAAGTGATGTGTACACCTATATCTAGTTCGTAACATTTTAATCAGCACTTTTTACCACAAAAATCAAATATACAAGAATGAAGAAGGAACGAAAATCATGTTAATTACATCGAAAGCGAAATTACCCTTGTACACGATGTGTAAGCAATGTAGATGTAAAGAATATCTACATACTAAAAGGGTTTGTAGTTCCTTCCATTCTTAAGATACTAAATGAAAACTTGAGTAAACCAATGAAATCGTTGTGAAATAATTAATTCCTGTTGGTTTTGTGTTTTACACAACTGGATTGTATTACTACCGATTCAGGACTATGAACGACACAGTTGTATGTGGGTTTCCGTGTGCTACTACAGTAATGAGGGGTTGCAGCTATTGACCTCCACTGAGGGAGGAGGTCAAGTAAGTTGCTGGTTACTGCTTTCAGTAAACGTTGACAATCAATAACTCGGAGCTCCTGCTGTTTGTACATTTTGTAGCTGATAAACATCTGTCAATATAAGTGAAATGAATTAGGAATAATTTAATCCACACAGCCGCAGTATGCTATTGTTTTGTAAATACGGTTAATGCTTTATTATAATTATTTAATTAAAAGATGAGACAAAGTTGAAACACTTTGAACATTTGTTATAACTGTTTTGGTAAGTGATTTGAAGTAAAATAAAAGATTAAGTGTCTCAGTTTTGTCTAACAACCAGAATGTTTGCATTTGAAAAATTCTGTATTTTATAATTTTTGAGTGTCCGCCATTTTGTAATGCGTCAACTGTTTTGCGTCAGATTTTCGCCAAAATGTTTCTAATTAAAAAGAGCTTTAATTTGATGTACGACTCGACCTATGCTTCTATTTAAGAATTTTCACCAACCCCTAGCGGGACGTCCCCCATAAGCAGGATATCAAGGTGAAATACATAAAATAATAGTTTTATATGAGCAAAAGCTTGATGTAAATTTTGGTTCTTATATTGTAATTAGTTCAAAAGTTATTAGACCGTCCCGGGACTTTTCAGCACCCCTGTATATAGAGAGTAGTCAGGTTTCTAAATGCCTTTAACGTTTGTTTGTTCTTTTCACATTTTAGAACCTTTACTTAGTTGCAAAATTTTTATAACTAAATATCCAAAATGCTATTGCATTGTGAGCTAACAATCACATTCTCAGTAGTACCATACCATATTAGAACTCCGGGTTTTCTGAATATATATAGACAAATTTCAACGAATATCATTCTTTATGTTTTAATTTCCTCGAGCTTAAAAATTTCTTATGATTAACTCAAAATATAAGATCCTAAATGTTAAGTTACGAGTACCACGCCTTTAACTGCAAATGTCGAG
Source organism: Homalodisca vitripennis (assembly GCF_021130785.1). Classification (NCBI taxonomy): domain Eukaryota; kingdom Metazoa; phylum Arthropoda; class Insecta; order Hemiptera; family Cicadellidae; genus Homalodisca; species Homalodisca vitripennis. The sequence continues at coordinate 95,936,798 of NC_060210.1, forward strand.
GTTTTCACCTGATAGTAAAATACACATTATGGATTTGATTTGGCTACGGATCTTTTAGCATAGATAAACATAGGTCAGGGCTGAGTTTGCTTAGTTTGCCTACTCTTGGTGAACTCATTATTCACAGTCTGTCTGTTTCAGCAGATCTATATGAAATATATAGATCATATATGCTATTATATTTTTCCAATATTCACTGATTGTATTCAAGTATACAATCCTCCTAATTCCATCTTACTCATGAAGAACATGATCATGGTGTTTTATCGATCTTAGTATTTATCTTTCGATTGGAGATTATTCGTTTAACACTTCAGGGATAATGATAATAGTCCAGGAACCACTCAATCTAGGGATTTTTCATTACGAATCCAACGTCAGCAAGTTATTTTTGTTGGAGGCTGAAATTGGATAGTACCAAAAGCGTTAAAATATAAAAGATAATAATTCTCTCAAATTTTTCTTTCCATATTAGTAGACAAACTTAAAACCAACCATTATACATAAGTAATTGTTATATCACCGTCAGGAAACTAAGTCAAGTGACTGAGAGTCACTATCAAAGTGAAGTTTATAATATTTATTATGTTACAAACAGAAATGACCCTAAGGTTACTGTAAAGGTAAGTTTGAAGTTATGTCTTATAATATATCAGTATCTAAAATTAACTGTAAAAGAAGAAAGATTTAATGATGCAAAGTTAATGAAAAGATTTTTGTATGTGAAAAAGTTCCTCTCAGAGCACTCAGCAAGAAAGTCGGGTGAAGTATGTGATCCTTGGCTCAAAATTGTCTCTAGTTTCCCTCACAGTTCCTTTGTTACATTAGTTTGCCTGCAAGTAATCAGAAAACCGATGTTTTCACTGTCAAATATATTAAACAGTAAATATTAATAAGACATAGATTATCCAGTTAAATTGTAACATTTTCTATAAATAAATGTATCAATGCAATAAGATTTGAAGAGTTGTTAAAGTTACGGTATTTTACAAAAAGCACTTCTAAAGTCATTAATGCATCTAAATTTGGTGTTTCCTGATAAAATAGACATATTCATTTATCTTTCCCGTACCCGTATTGTTGTATATATATACACACTCTTTTAATAACATTGAATAACAAAAAGTAAAATTAGTCCCAGCGGATTAAGTACTTTTTGTAATACAAGGTTGATTGAAAAATTAAATTAGGCTATTGCAACTGAAAAAAATGTAATAAATATATATATATACATATACATATATATATATATATATATATATATATATATCAATAAACATTCAATCTCAAAAGGTACTTGATCCGCCGGGATTCGAACCCAGATTTCTCAACTTGCAGTAGTTGATTATAGAAGTAAATTGAAATAGTTTCTTGGTATTTATCTTATGTCTACATTAAAATACTGCTACAGGGAACACTTCTCAATATTTTGAATCTATTTTACATAAAAGTGAATTATGACAATAAACTTTAAAATTGTTTGCTATTTTCCAATGTAGTGAAACCTGACATCGCCGCCCGCACACCCACAGCAAACATCAGGGAAGCGCGCGCCCATGGCGGCGAACGGGATGCCGGATCAAAAAAACTAGGTAAAAAAAGAACACCGTGGTCAGCATACCTCAGGTTCATTTACTTCGAAAAACACAGGCCTATCCTGTCAATATAATTATGTATAAATATATATACTATAAATTAAAAAAAAATAAAAGTGCCTGCAGTAGTATAATCTCAAACAATCTCCGTCAGGTGCAACCTGCATACAAAAATTAGAAATGCCATAATTTGAAACAAGAAATGCCAATTTCCACCCGGTATCCTTCGGCTAAGGGCGGGCTCCTAATGAAAATCCAAGAAAATAACTAAATAATATCTAAAACTAACTTAAAACTAAATAACAAAATATAAACTATATAAATGGCAACAATAACAATATCACAGGGTATCACAGGTGTTGAATAGTAGGTATGTCCATCATGGTGGCCGTCCTTCAGCAGCTAGCGCAAAGGCGAAGTTTCTCTGCGACCCACGCATGATGGAGAGATGACAGGATAAAACAATTCATCCCTTGGACCTCATCAGTGAGGGGCCGTCAACTTAGCTGCACATGTTAGAAGGAGAAATGCTCAGCAAAACTAACAAACACTTAAATTTAAACAAAATAAATTAAAACTGGAGCTGCTCCTAACTAGTACAGCACGGCTCGGAGTCTTTGCCACTCTCCGGAAAGGCCAAACGCCTTCAAATGGTCAGTCGCCTCTGCAGCCAATAAACCACACACACACACTATATAAAACACACATGAGCCGGGGAGATATAGGTATAGAACCGGCTCAGACTCCCCCCCCAAAAGGAGGAACTCCCCTCTGTTAATTTCTTCAAAAATGAAGAAACCAAACGAAATGCCTCTCCCCCCAATGGTTGAAGAAATATATAACCGGAAACCCTTAAGTCTGCAGAAGGGAAAACCAAGAAAATCCAGTTGGAGGCAAGAAAAACCCTCCAAGAGTAGTGTGGGTACAAAGAAGAACACAGGACCTTGATCAGGAAGAAGTAGCAGAGGTGATCAGGCCTCTGGACCTAAAACCCTCCCGCACAGACCTAAAGAGAAATCACGGATGACTCCGGCAAGGCTTCAGATGGGATATGTGCGCCTTCCTGAAAATCTTCCCGGACTGAGGATCTCCCAGTCGGGCAGTCACCGGAGTCAGAAACTTCAAGATGCGGTGGGGACCCAGTCCACCTGTAGCAAAGTTTAGCAGCTCTATTGTCCACAGCCGAACTGACTGGGTGAGCCTTGCAGTAAACTAGATCCCCCACCTGGAAGGGATTGGCAATACGACCTTCGGTTGTACTTCCTCCTTACTAACTCCCTAGCCCGAATGAGATTCCGCCTGGCTGCCTCCCAAGTGGCTTTCACATCGGAGTACCAGGAGGTGGCAGAAGATCGCTAATTTTCCAAAGGTTCGCCAAAGGGGTTGTTTGGCGGAAAGCCAAATAATAACTCGAAAGGTACCGCCTTGTGACTTTCATGCTGGGCCGTATTAAAGGCAAATTGGATCCAAGGTAGTTGTTGATCCCAGGTGGTCTGATTTTCCGCATGAAAGCAATGAGAGCAGATCGAAGATTGCGATTAAACCGTTCGGCGTGAGAAGGCTGAGGATAGAAAGGGGAAGTAGTCACATGGCGGATTCCGTGCCCAAAGCACATTCTTTTAAAGATATTGGAGACAAACTGTGAACCATTATCGGAAACTAAGGGTGGCAGGGATTCCAAAGTGTTGAAAGAAATGGTTACGAAGTGCTTGCACCGTGAGCTGCGCGGTAGCACTCCGCAATGGGAACAACCAAACAAACTTGGAGAAGGCATCCACACAAACAAGTAGGAACTTATTTCCGGACTTGCTACGCGGGAGAGGCCCAACATAGTCAATGAAAACCTTCTCCAAAAGGGTTTTTTCCGCCACCTCAGATGACAAAAGACCCAACTTGGTATTTTGAGCGGGTTTGCTTAGCGAGCACAGTTCACAAGAACGTACTCGAGCTGCAATATCCCGGTCCATACCTTTCCAGATGAACTGATCCCTAATCTTCGCGATGGTCTTATGAATTCCTAGATGTCCGCCCACAGGAGAAGAATGAAAATACTGAAAGACCATCGGTACAAGAAAGCTTGGCAGCACTAACTTAGGTTTTCTCCGCTGCTTGTCACGGGCAGCATAGAGCACCTCGGTACAGAAAATAAGGAGGGTGGGCACCTCCGTTTTTAAGCTCATTGATGATAGCAGTCAGCTCGGGATCCTTAAGTTGGTGTGGGAACAATGTCCGAAAATGCCAGAGGAAAGTCTAGGAGCACGCCACAACAGGGCGGCTCTGATAAATCCTGGTGGTCGTTGGGTAAGGTGATACATCCGTGACAGAGTGTCCGCTATGATATTTGGGTGCCTCGCACGTGCTGCACTGTGAACTTAAGGGCAGAAATTTGGACTACCCAGCGACCAATCTTCCCGAGCTGACGGGGTGGGCAAGGAGCCAAGAAAGTGCCTGTTGTCGGTTTTCCAACAAAAATTCTTTATGTTCTAGGTAACGCCTGAACTTGTTAATTCCAAACACGACAGCCAAACATTCCAGCTCATAAACAGAACAACTCTTCTTCTCACAAGGGGTTAACGTGCGTGAAGCATAAGCTATGGGCTGCCGGATACCATCTACTTCTTGCGATAAAACAGCAGCAACGGCTAAGGAGGAAGCATCAGTTTGCAAGACGAACTTACGACTGAAATCAGGCATAGCCAAGACTGGAGGCTGCATCACTGCCTCTTTCAGCTGCTCAAAAGCAGCCTGTTGCGCTTCACCCCACTCAAACTTGGCACCCTTTTTCCTAAGAGAGTTCAGAGGGGCCGCCACTTCAGCAACATTGGGGATGAAACGACGATAAAAATTTATCATTCCCACAAAACGGGCAATCCCCTTGGCATCCTTAGGAGGAGGAAACTCCCTGATTGCCTGGGTTCTCTCTGGATCATCCGCATCCTGAACCCCTCTAGAGATGATGGAGAGCCGGTCCAAATCCGCAAAAGATGCGGGACGGCTACAAAAAATCAAACGGGAGCGTTCTTCAGGGTTTAATGCCCTCCAAAATAAGGTTCACCAACTCCGTTTCGCTCAAGCTCAAGCGCAACACCCGGGCTACATCCCGTATCTCCCCGACAAAATGGCTCAAACGTCTCATCTTGGTGCCTGAGGACGATAAACGCGTTCCACCCGCAAGCGCTCCCTAACCCCGAGCAGGTACAAAGAAACTCCAAGATCTCGGCGTGGAACTGGTCAAAAGTGGCACCTCTCTTAAGGCAGTCTAGAAGGCGATCAAAAAGGGGCCTTAAGGAAAACAGCGCTAAAATCTGCATAAGCATGGCATCTGTCATACCAGGAAATTCCTCTCAGTTTAAAAACTTCCAGAAGAAAATGGATAAGTAAATTAGTGTCAAGTCCATCAACTCTGGGGAAGTGTTGTAACACACTCCCCAAAGGATGAGGCAGTTTGCCAAAGCTAGAAAAGGAAGGCACAACTATAGATGAAGCCTCACCAGCCGCTTCAGGAGGGCTACCACCCATCGGAGACATAGTAACTCTGGGAGGCTCGAAAGAAAGAGCGGAGGATGGTTAGCAAAAGTAATGGTAAGTGGGGAACCTCCGTTGGAGTGACAGAGGTAAATAGTACCCCCTTCTCCTTCACCGAGCGCACCTCACTCAAACCATCTAGGGCTTGTTTTAATTATTACTGGCCGAAAAAGCCCCAACTTTTTAATTTCAGAGTCTAAACTAGGAGCCGACATAAGTAAAAACTATTCTGTCACCCCCAATGTAAAAAGCTGAGATGCCAATCTAGCCTTTTGCTGACCCGGACATGGGAAGTGACTCAAAATTAATATCGTCTTCCAATTCCTCCATTCGGGTTTTACAAAACTCAAATTCTGTGTTAGTTTGGAACTCTGCATTCCAGCTGCGGTCCAACGCTATACAAGCCCGTAATTGAGCTCTTAATGCCCTCACATCTCCCTCGGGCTTCTGTCCTCTCGCCAGGGACCTCAAAAAACCAACTCGGGCTTGCGTAGGATGTTCAGGCACCAGAGAAAAAGCCATACCAAACAATTAAGACAAATAAATAAACAATAAACAACAAAGCGTACGCAAAAATTACTTAGTAACCTAAGTGGACTCAACTCACAAAAGGCTTACACTGACGAGGTCCAAGTGAAGAACTTAAACACCTGCTACCTAATAGAAGGATACCCTGCAAATACACTAACCACAACCTACAAACACAGAAGCAAAAAATATAAACAAAACAACACATTGATAGGGGAGAAGTAGAGTACAGTTAGATAAATTTAGCGGTTAAGCAATTTAGAGTCCCTTGCTCCCTGCAAAAGGGTAAGTCTGCAGGAAGCAAGACACTAAACCAATTCCACCCGGTATCCTGTGCTAGGGCGAGCTCCTAATGAAAAAAAATTGTGTACTCTAACCTCCCCCTACCTAACACTAACCTACACCAACAAACAAAACCAGAACTGAGAGACAGCTGAGAGAGCAGCTAACCACGCTCTGCTACCATTGAAACCTGACATCGCCGCCCGCACACACCCACAGCAAACATCAGGGAAGCGCGCGCCCATGGCGGCGAACGGGATGCCGGATCAAAAAAACTAGGTAAAAAAGAACACCGTGGTCAGCATACTCAGGTTCATTTACTTCGAAAACACAGGCCTATCCTGTCAATATAATTATGTATAAATATATATACTATAAATTAAAAAAAATAAAAGTGCCTGCAGTAGTATATCTCAAACAATCTCCGTCAGGTGCACCTGCATACAAAAATTAGAAATGCCATAATTTGAAACAAGAAATGCCAATTCCACCCGGTATCCTTCGGCTAAGGGCGGGCTCCTAATGAAATCCAAGAAATAACTAAATAATATCTAAAAAACTAACTTAAAACTAAATAACAAAATATAAACTATATAAATGGCAACAATAACAATATCACAGGGTATCACAGGTGTTGAATAGTAGGTATGTCCATCATGGTGGGCCGTCCTTCAGCAGCTAGCGCAAAGGCGAAGTTTCTCTGCGACCACGCATGATGGAGAGATGACAGGATAAAACAATTCATCCCTTGGACCTCATCAGTGAGGGGCCGTCAACTTAGCTGCACATGTTAGAAGGAGAAATGCTCAGCAAAACTAACAAACACTTAAAATTTAACAAAATAAATTAAAACTGGAGCTGCTCCTAACTAGTACAGCACGGCTCGGAGTCTTTTGCCACTCTCCGGAAAGGCCAAACGCCTTCAAATGGTCAGTCGCCTCTGCAGCCAATAAACCACACACACACTATATAAACACACATGAGCCGGGGAGATATAGGTATAGAACCGGCTCAGTAGCGGGTAAACGTAAGTTTTATAATAGAACAGCCAATGATTTATGATTATTTTGTACAAAAAAATAAATGTTATGTTTTAAATTATTTTTAGTATAACCATATTTGATACGAGATACAGACTTACAACTTACAAGGTCTCTAGGCTTAAATATCTTGTACTGGAGCAAACTAATGCAAATTATTTTCAAAGTTTTCGAATAGGGACGTAGATATATAGAATCAATGAAATATACCAAAAGGTCTTGTGAACTGAATTTGTTCATTTGTAAAGAAAGCAACTATGTTAAGAGAGTTAAAAAAAATTATAAATAGTAACTTTCTTCATAATAACTTGATACCTACAGGTAATCAGTATGTAAGGATATCAGTAAACCTCCGCTCCTGTGAACTAAGTATACTCAGAGATCAGGTACTTCATAAGAATGTGTCCAAAAAGTACCTTTACAGGTTAGCTTGCGGCAGTAACGATACACTTGAGACTTTCAGATTCCCATAATGAATAAACTTTCCTTACGGACTATGACAATCAGTGTGGGTATTTTTTAAAACTTAATACATTTTATATTCTAAGAGACATAATTTTATAACACTCCATAGATTTTTTTATCCGTCATGTAGCTCGTTAGGATTAGCTCTTTAATTTTATAGCCTATAGATGCTTCCTCATAACATTTCCTTGTAGCCAGTGGCATTTATCACATAAATAGATAAGAAACATATTTCTACATTAGAGTATATTGTTATTAATACTATAAGTTATCAAAAATTATTACTGTTTAATAAACTATTTTACTCTTTGAAAACAGTTACGATGTTTTACTCTTAGAGCAATATGCATGGAAACAATGGAAAAGAGACTCTACAAGCTTCTCCTAAGCTAATTGAGTTTAAATAAAGCAAGTTTAATATTTCTCAACGAACCAGTGGACTTTTTTTACCGCTGGTGCAGTGGCTTTCTACCATAGTGAACAAAAGTTGTCAAAAATACAAACATACAGCACATTTATTACAAGTCTGCATTTACACATAAATACATAAAAACTTACTTGAAACTACATGGATGAAACTTTGAACCCACTGCACACGTTATGCAAAGTTTATACAGTTTCCTGTTTAATACGATACAGATAGGTCAAGGTTTGAGTCTACCGTTTGATCAATTAGGGATATAGTGTTGCGGGAGACTGTACTCTATATTTAGATCAACTTTCAAAAGAAATAAATAGCTTTATATTTTCCTTTTTATTTACTGAAAACATAAAATATAGATCTCCTCTCAACTGTGGTATACAATTCGTATTTCTGTCATTTAACTATTTAAGTTTTAACTCTCTTAGAATATTATTGCTTTTTGGATTGACCCTTTAAAATCTTGACAGGTGAAAGTTGCGCCTGTACCATGTTACTGGCTATTGCAAGTTGATAAATATACTACTGAGACTTTTTTACATTCATTATTTATGGGAAATTGTGAAAAAGTGTCTTTCAAAATGGGATGTATTTTAAAGTTATTTTAAACATTAACCTTATGCAATTGAGTACTTATTTACTTGCTCTTAAGAAAATTAACTTTTCCCTTAATGTTGTAATGTTAATCTTTAATAAGTAATTAAGAGTGTTCTATACTGTAATTTTTAATCATATATGTATTTATATATATACAAATGTTTTCCGATCATATGTTAGTTTAGTTATTTAAACACATTTATGTGAAAGAAACAGCCAAATACAAAATAATTTAATCGTAAAAAGTAAGGGCTCTGTGGTGTAATGGAAGCACATTCACCCCGGCAAGTGAGAAATCTGGGTTCGAATCCCGCGGATCAAGTAACTTTTGAGATTGAATGTTTATTGATATTTATATATATATATATATATATATATATATATATATATATAGATATATATATATATATATACTTATTACATTTTTATAAGTTGCAATAGCCTAATTTAATTTTTCAATCAACCCTCTAATACATAGAATACCATTTAGACACCTTCCCAGTACACTTTAGGAACCATCGTTCACAAAAATCAACAATTGAGCTTTCTTTATTAGCCTAATCTAGGATGATAGGTGGTTTTGTTATCACTTGTTATGTTTTGAGTGCTGGATGGGTATTTTTTTTTACTTTCCCTCTTTAGATGGTGCACTGATCGTTTAGAGATTTCAAAAATGTCGTCGTATACGGGGTTTTTACCCATTAAACGTCTCATTTACGACTCAATACGCCATGCAGTTTTTTGATCTAAACAATCTTGATGTTCATGAGAGATTTAGGTACCTATTTAACCCGTAATAGCGCCGTTTTCTGAGTTTCCCCCTCCCGTATATAATTTTCTCTTCTTGCTATAATATAATTCAATGTAATTTTATTCTACCACAAATATATATTACACTTAACGACTTATTAATTTAGCCATTAAGCTTCTCTGAGTGTGTAAATTATATTATATGAAGATATTGAATAAATGGAGACAGAAGCATATTTCTATACTTTGCCTATACAGAAGCCTTAGATACTTTGTAAAGTAATTAGTGTAAGTTTGGATGGTGTCTTCACTGAGGGTTCCCGTGCACTCAAGGGACTGCCCTAGCATTATATCTCTAATTGATCAAACGGTAGACTCAAACCTTGACCTATCTGTATCGTATTAAACAGGAAACTGTATAAACTTTGCATAACGTGTGCAGTGGGTTCAAAGTTTCATCCATGTAGTTTCAAGTAAGTTTTTATGTATTTAAGTGTAAATGCAGACTTGTAATAAATGTGCTGTATGTTTGTATTTTTGACAACTTTTGTTCACTATGGTAGAAAGCCACTGCACCAGCGGTAAAAAAAGTCCACTGATTCGTTGAGAAATATTAAACTTGCTTTATTTAAACTCAATTAGCTTAGGAGAAGCTTGTAGTTTCTCTTTTCCACTGTTTCAATGCATATTGCTCTAAGAGTAAAACATCGTAACTGTTTTCAAAGAGTAAAATAGTTTATTAAACAGTAATAATTTTTGATAACTTATAGTATTAATAACAATATACTCTAATGTAGAAATATGTTTCTTATCTATTTATGTGATAAATGCCACTGGCTACGAGGAAATGTTATGAGGAAGCATCTATAGGCTAGAAAATTAAAGAGCTAATCCTAACAAGCCACATGACGGATAAAAAAATCTATGGAGTGTTATAAAATTATGTCTCTTAGAATAGAAAATGTATTAAGTTTTAACAAAATACCCACACTGATTGTCATAGTCCGTAAGGAAAGTTTATTCATTAAGGGAATCTGAAAGTCTCAAGTGTATCATTACTGCCGCAAGCTAACCTGTAAAGGTACTTTTTGGACACATTCTTATGAAGTACCTGATCTCTGTGTATACTTAGTTCACAGGAGCGGAGGTTTACTGATATCCTTACATACTGATTACCTGTAGGTATCAAGTTATTATGAAGAAAGTTACTATTTATAATTTTTTTCAAACTCTCTTAACATAGTTGCTTTCTTTACAACGCAAATGAACAAATTCAGTTCACAAGACCTTTTGGTACATTTCATTGATTCTACATCTCTACGTCCCTATTCGAAAACTTTGAAAATAATTTGCATTAGTTTGCTCCAATACAAGATATTTAAGCCTAGAGACATTGTAAGTTGTAGGTCTGTATCTCGTATCAAGTATGGTTATACTAAAAATAATTAAAACAACATTTATTTTTTGTAAAAAATAATCATAAATCATTGACTGTTCTATTATAAAACTTACGTTGACCGCTACATTGGAAAATAGCAAACAGTTTTATAGTTTATTGCCATAACTCACTTTTATGTAAAGTAGATTCAAAATATTTAGAAGTGTTCCCTTGTAGCAGTATTTTGATGTAGACATAAGATAAATACCAAGAAGCTATTTCAATTTTCTTCTATAATCAACTACTGCAAGTTAATATAATTGCAGTTTAACAAAGTAAATTTTAGATAATTGGTAAAATATTTGAGGTAAAAAGTCCTTTGAAGTACAAAATGTAATGTTTAAGTGCTTCAGATTATGGTCCTTATGTTACAAAAACTTGAACATTTTTGGAACTGAAGCATCTAGATGTAGAAAAAATGTAATAAAATATTGTAGAATATTTCCCGCCCGTTAAAAACGATTTGTGGAAAAGGTACAACTGTTAAATATAGTTGTATTTACTTTTTTATATACAAAGGGATACGAATAGTCATTTACGGGTACAATGGTTTTCTTTAACTTCTTCTGCACCAGCTGCGAGGCCTAGCAGAGGATGAAAAAGGTCACAAATGGATGAAATGGTTCTTACTCATCCTGCTAGATTTTTGATATTTTTAATATTTCAAATACATAGCAAAACACGCAGGGCGTTTCAAATTTTCCAACTCATCTGCGTGCTACTAAGTAACGTAAAAAGAGGTTATAAACTATGTCAGATATTAAATTGAAGACGTGGAGGTTAAAAGCGCGGACTGCATATAACGGAAGAGAGATTAAGTTCGGAGAACAACGGTGCAGAATGAAATTCAAATATTATTCAGTTTATCACCAACGATGCTCCGCATTCGTGTTTGACTTGCAACATTAATCCAAGTCTTTTTAAGCGAAGAGTTCCACTTAAGGTTTACTAAAGAGTTTATGTTTCCAGTTAACATCAGCATATTATACATATGCTGATAATAATAGGTGATTTTCCTCATTTCAACTTTATTTTAAATTTTTATGTTTCTAAAATGTCATTGCTTCCATAATACGATGCTACAATATAATATGTATATATTCATAACAATAAAACAAGTAATTTGGGTATTGCCTATTTCTTATTTTTGTCATAGCTTATAACCACCCAAAACAAAAACACAGGGTGTGAATTTTGACCGCGCCACCAAGACTTTTCTGAAAAACCAAAATATTAATATAATTCAGATTAATCTAAATTAATTAATTATTGTTACTTTCATTTGCTCTCGAAAATATACTCTGAACACAAAACACAATTCTTATAAAACACAGCAACTGTTTCTACTTCGTTGAATTAATCTGTGAGCAACCTGATTTCAATTCAGACTGATATATTGTGATTAAATCAAGTGAGTTTAAAAGTTATATTGGAGAACTCATATATTGCAGGGTTTAAAGGCGTTGGAAAATGTAATTTGGAACACAAACGTCAATAAGGTTAACAGTTTCAGAAATGTATGGATAGATTGCAACGTAAAATGTAAAAACATATAATTAAAAGATCAAATCTCATATAATACCTAGCAAATCTCAATTATCGGACAGGTAATTTATTAAAATAACTGAAATTAAATTACTCCTGCCCTTGGCTTAACAATATAATATTAAAATTGTAATTTAATATGGAAAGAGAAAACATCATAGTTCAGTTTGAAACATATCGCTCAAATAGCTTATGTGGTAAAGACATAAAATTCTGTGTACGACAAATAAAATGTATGTTAATTTACCCATAGATATACTGTAAGTCACATAGACATACTGTAGATTTAAATAACAACCATAAGTAAAATTCATAAATAATGCACAATTAATCGTGTTGAGGCTATAATGGAATGTTATTAGTTACAGCTATTTTAAAGAAACTAAAGCTTCAGTAACAAATTACACAAAGTTACTTTAATAAAATACATACAAGTAAAGTAGAAATTACAGTTCATTATATCAAAACCTAGTTACAATGTATGTTAATTAAAAGCCGAACTGATTAAACAGGATTAAAATGCATGCTTTTTAGAGTTTTAAGAGTTTTGTTTTTACTTTGAAAACAACACTGCTCTGATGAACAGTGCTCTAACCTCATAAGTCTCATAAAATCTCCAGAACGAGATGATTATGATATTCCTCACAATCGACAGACCTCGACTGGTGGATCCTCAAACGTCCACGGAAACTTAATGACTATGGTCTTCGCGCTCTCTAGATGAAGGTTGAGATTCGCCTATCAGTAGGCTTATCAGTCGCCAACAATGCGAGCAGCAGTGCTGTGACACAAATGACGTTACTCTCATCTTAATAAATCGGACAACTTTGGGCATGCTCCAAATCTGATGAATAATAAATGAGATGATATTTTCCGTTTAGTAAATAAAATGAGATTTTATAACGTCACAATCTGTTTATTTGTATCTGGGTCCCCATGATATCTCGAAAACGAACTGACCTGTTCACTTGAAATTGTGTGGGCTAATTTTATATGAGAAACAGAGTTAGATTATGGTCCATGTCACTACATGGGGTTTATTGAATGTTATGGAATACCTTTATATTGGTCTTATGGATAAACATGGATACGAGGAAATATTAGAATAAATTAACTTGTAAGCAGATGAGTACTATATTATGAGATTTGAAAAAGACAGGTTCGTTCGTAGAGTAAAAAAAAAAGAAGGAAAATCAATGTTAAAAATCAGTGACTTACTTTGGTTTTGGCCCACTCTTGCACTGCAGTACTCTCCCTAGCTTACCGGAATCTTCATTATTTTTACACCTCTGTGAAACTTACTTAATGAAAAAATCTGAAAATTTACCAAAGTATGCCAAGAATTTTTTTTCCATAATTTTGCATAACATTTCATTTCTATATGAACAAAAAAGTATTCTGCGATCATATATATCCAAACAGGAAATTTGACTGCGAGTACTTTGTTTGCCAATTTCTGTTACGTATGGCTGTGTGTACGTCTGCCTGGCCGAAGGACAGACAACTCGAGAATGGAATGAGTTATAGATTTGAAATGTTTAGCCTGTAATGTGACACTTGGTTTATATCAATTTATCCATGTGCAAGCGCAGATTAGCTCATTTGAAAAGTTAGGTTGCACCTCTGTATTAACGTTTTTTTCCATGGCCTGTCCGTTCAACCAATTTAGGTTTATAGTTGGAGCTCATACCGTTTGTAACACCCACATTTCATCTCAGTTTTACCCGGAATTGAATCACGTAAATTAAATAAAGCGGTGGTGTAAAATTAATGGTCTAATAGTTAAAATTTTATTTTATGTTTCACCTCGGAGACACAATTACCAGTTAATCCCAATTATTAGCGATCTTATAATATGTTATATCTCTCATTGTAATGAACCCATATATGTATATCATTCGTTTAATATTCAAGAATATAACACAGTTTGTAAATATACATTTTATACAACATAAAGGTGGGTTACCGTCATGACTACAAATCATATTTTTATCAAGTATTTGTCCGAATTATATCTCAAATTTCTCTAAAATAAATATTGAAAAAGGAGAAGATTTCCGACAAAAAGACATTTTAACTGCGTATCTTGCTTATATCGGTCGTGTGATAATAATTGTTTCAGTTAAAGTAAAAGAGTATTTTTTTAAACTATAAATTATCCCAATTTGACTGTTTATACTTTAAATCAAGGTATATTCAAGTACAATGACTCGTATCGTTAATATTTTTGACTACAAAAACTTTTACAAGTTTTCCTAAACTAAATTATAAAACCATTCAAAATCAATGGATATTCGAAATTATAAAAAGACGTCAAAGACAAAATAAGTGTACACAATTTTTGTCATTGTCACAAAAGTATATGTGTGAAAACCTCGCTCTATACAATTTATGAAAACGTGTGAAACCATCAAGACGCTAAGCGAGTTTTCCAGGACGTTGGGCTCCCTTTCTTACTACTCCCTTTATATGCGTGATTTTATTTTTTTACCTCATGTAGGAATTTAGAAGCCAATTGGATTCCTGATAGAAATGGACGTTATTGCTCATGCTCGTGTGTAAATTCCGGTCAATAAATTGATCATTTGTATTCAGATAATTTAAGGGAATATTAGAAATTTATTAAACGTACAAAGAACATTTTTTTGTTAAATAATGCCTTTATTTATTATTCAAATATTCCGTCATTTTAATTTCATACATTTGTAAGTCCATAAGTACATTTAATAAATAGTGCCAATGTGGGGTAGATACTAATGACATAAAAAACTCCATAGCTTTTGCACAGGGTAAAAATTACCCTATTCACCTCCTACACTAGGGGTGAGAGAAAATAAACAATAAACTTATTTACTATGTAATAAGTTACCACTAGAAAGCATTAGAGTTGCATAAATTTATAGATTTCCAGATTAGGTTCAAATAACGATTTGAAACTGGTTAACACAACAGTGAGGTCCATAAATATACCTAATATTTACCTGTCATGATTAAGTATTTCACTTGAATGAGATTTACTTCATTAAATAAAATATTTCAGAGCAATGGAAGAATTGACTTCTCTCTTGTCTAATAATCCTTAACAATCCATTAGCAAAAAGTTGTTAAGGTATAGAGATTTCATATAATTTCTCATATATATCATAAAAGTATTTCCAAAGGATCTAATGTAGAGTAGGAAATGGGCCGCTTGGAAAGTTTCCTGTGTTACGGAATATAACAGAGTCACGGATGTTGTAGCCACTTTATAGCCAGAAGCGTTATAAACTATTCATCTCAGCCTCGGAGCCCCTCCACCTTACTACTTCCAGTAGTGTATTCTTGAACAACAAGCCCACAGTGTAGCTGAGTGAAGCAGGCACTATTAATATTTCAAGTTCAATTCACTGTAGAATGATGTTTGGTTGTAGACAACCTGTGGTACGAGCCAGGAGTGTTTGTAGACATCTTTCTTTGCACAAGGTAGAGATAGTCACCTAAGAGGTGCTGTGACTAGATAGTTTTTTACTTTATTTGAAGTTTAGGAAATTAGCATGCCATGCAAAGGAATGGATTTCAGTGAAATATTCTAAAAATATCAAGGGGAATCCGTTGTGGAGGCAAAAGTAAAATAATAAAATAATCTTTGAGGCAAAAGTGTTTTATGGCGTAAACATTAAACAAAATTAGACCTTAGAATATGGCTACTTTATGTAAGAAATAAAATAATTTTGGTTTTTATCAAAAGTTTGGCTCAGCTTTATAAAGACAAAGCACCAAAAATCGTAAACATAGCTAATTAAAAAAAAATATTTCAATAATTACGTTGTAAAAAAGTATGCTTTAAATTTCTTTAAGCATTATGTCAAGAAATTACGATTTTCATAAATTTAAATTTCTATTACTAAAGAAGAAAATACGAGATCCCAATAATTTGTATTCTATTATGACCAACCATTTACTTAAGCCATGCTAAGAAGAATGAATGAATGAAAGATTGGATGTGAAACAATCAATGTATATGAATTTAAAAAAAATCATCAGAGTTATTTTTCATTGTATTTGAAGAAAGACTAAAATTTAAATTAAAACACAATGAAATAATATAAATCATCTGTCATGTCGCTTTTTATTATATGTGACTGCAAAATTCCCATCTTGGCAAAAAAAAGATTTTCGGAAATTAGCGTACTAGGTGTATTTAAAAAGGCTTTTTTATAAGTAAGATACGATGTTTACAAAAAATAACTTCAATGAATTGAATCAAAGATAAAATCATATTTAAATGAAATTTCAAAAAACCCACATTAATTAATTTAATTAATCAGCGAGGTTTCAAGAGAATATCATCAAAGATTTAATGTTTGTCTAACCCTTTTGCCTCACCAAAGTTTTCATGGGTTGGCATTTGAGTGAGATAAAACCGATTGTATATTGGAACGCTATTTATTATTGTACGTTTTTATCTATTGTAATGTGTAGTTAGTACCCCTTACTTAAGCTCCACTGAGAGTTGTAATATTCTTATCAGAAATGGTTTGATGACAGATTTTGTATTCCAGAAATCGAGAGCAAATAGGAAAGAATCGTGATTTGATGTTTTGAATTATCTTGTATTTCTAAATGTCTATATACGCTACTAAGCGGTATATATATATATATATATATATATATATATATATATATGTATATGTATATATATATATAATATATTTAAAAAACCAGTAAATCTCTTATTGTGAAACTGATAGACCCCTAGAAATGTCAAAATGTCATGTACAACGGTTTCTAGACAAAATGTTCTATCAACATGAACCGAAACAATCAGGGAAAGGCATTATAATATGAGATACAAGTTGGATCGTTGGAGAACCCGCAGAGCTCTCACAAAGTTGGTGCTTACCTCGTTCCACCTTAAAATATTAATATTCTCATAGAACTCTAGTGGTGAATCTTCTAAACAGCTGAACTTGAGAACAAACCTCATCAAGAGCTTTTGGCCATGAAGCGATCGAACGCAAAGGCATCCAATCGTTTCAGTTAAAGTATATTAAGGCCTATAATACATAATACTTATTTCATTCTTATAATGTTAAGGCACGCTCAGCCTCTAAAAATGGTTGTCCTACACTTTGTCAATTTAATGATGCATATTCCATTCAGCTCAGTGTGGCAAACACTTCGTTGTCTGTTTTCAAATCATATTGGGTTCACCGATCCAATACTAGTTCCGAACAGAGCCTAGGTCACTGTTTCATTTACAGCGCCGTGGTGTTCAATGATTGGTTGAACAGCAGCGTGTATTATCGACACTGGAATAGCTCATTCACGAGTTTAATCGATTTCAAGCGCATCGATTTCCCATTAATTAAGTTAATCTCATGTTCGATTTCCTCCGTGCCATTTTTAACAAGGTGCAATAAAATTACTGTCGTAATCGTAATAGTTAGTGTAAAAGAATTGCTTACTAACAAATATGCTGCTGCATTGACAATAATTTGTACATACGTATAAAGAATATTGATATCTTTGAAGTTGATCATGAGAACTCCTAAACACTAAAGGTTTGTACTCAAATCAGCCAAGTGTAATGTAACCAGTTTATTACTCAATACATAGCCTGAAGTTTGTATTCGATAGCACAATTCATATAATATAAGATTGGTTAAAAATAGTTCTTCCAGCTCAATTAAAAGGACTATTTAAAATGAAAAACGGACGGTGTGAAGCAAATTTATATTAAAACTACAGAGCTTTAATACACTTAGTTTATAATGTTCTGCCCCTGGCCCGCGCGCCTCTCTGCGCTCCCTACCTGCGTTTCTATGCCGCTCTTTTACTTCGAATAATAATTTTCTTAAGGCAGTGCACGTTTATGGACAGCCCCTGTAATTCAAGTATGTCTTTATGTCAAGTTTAACTTTCCTTCCTCTATCATATATTTATCGAACACGTCTATGGAGGGGAGTCCATAATACGTGTTTCTAGACGTTATTATCAATGGAACTAATATTTTGTAAGAGTGTGTTATAAAGTCTCCAATATCGACTTCTTTACAGAATATAAACATGTATCGACCTTATGGCTCAATAAAGTTACATTATCGTCATGGGTGACCTGAACTCGGTCTGACTCAATCTTGTAAGCCTACATAAATATACAAATGACACTTGGCTAGACGTCATTATTGTCTCTGACCTAGCACATGTGGTGCACCACAGACAAATTCCTGCCCCCGATCATTCCAAGTATGATCTCATCTTTGCGCCTATAAACTCCAAACATTTATGCAAAACCTGATCACTTATAAAAAAATACAGGGACATGCTTCTTTTCTCGCTGGTGAATTTGCTCTGCTCTGTCATGAAGCTTACTGCAACTAACAATTTGAATAATATTATTATAAAATTTAAATAATTTATAATACATTTATTCAATATAGTTGCACCAATTGTTCAGAAAACGAATTGCAAAATTCCCCACTCTTTGGATGAATGATTTCATAAGATGTAAAGAAACAAATGTATTCAGGTTTCCGAAAGGTTAATAGTTCAAATTGTACACACGATTGGGCTTCTTACAGACGCCAGATCAGAAATACCAACGTTATTTTTTATCACAGTACTCTGTCTATTAAATAGTCACTGTGGAACGGAGTTAAGAATCTAATTTGGAGTCGTATTTTAAAATAAAATGTCAATGCCCCGATTTGTTTGATTTTAATATAATTAATGATTATTTTGTAAATATTTCAAAAGATCAATCCGTAACTCGCGATTATACAGCTGATCTGAGGGCTACTCCTCGGGAAGCGTCGGGCCACGGGTTTTTCGTAGCACCTGACAGGAGGCCTTAGTTCACTTGTTCAATGCAACGCGGTTGAAGCTTATAATATACCAGTACGCTTTCTGAAATATACGTTGGCAATAATACTGCCTATTATGGTGGGAATTTCATATTCTTCATTAAATTTTTCCGCTTTCCACAATACTCGGGAATATGCTCTAGTTCGTCCATTAAAGAAAACGTCTAACCCTCAAACTCCTTCTGAACTACGTATTATTCTATAATGTCTCTTAAATGCCTTGAAAAAGTAGTTCACCAACAGTTTGCTTTACTCAATACATTTTAATATTTTAATTCCAATCGGGATTCATGTCTAATCACAGTACCAACACATACAGCTTTGTTGAAAATCACTGTTTATTTCCGATTGCCAATGGATCAAAGACTAGTAATAATTTTAATACTTTTTAACTTTGCTTAGGCCTTTGATTGCATAACAGCCACTTCTTCTCATTACAATATGGTTTTCAGATGGTTGTGTTAACTGGTCGGGTATTATTACCTCTCTGAACGACAGGAATGTGTGAATAATTGAATGTGAATGAAAGGAATAAAATATCTGACTGGAAAAGTGTTACGAGGGGAGTTTTATAATGTTCTGTCCTTGGACTTCTTCTCTTATCACGTTACATAAACGATATTGCTTCAATCGTAAGGTATTTACATATCCATCTTTACGCTACGCTGATGATTTACAAACATACCTTTACTGTAGTAACAGTATAACAAACGAAACACTTCCTTATCACTACTCACCTTAGATATTGAAGCAATTGGCGTTTGGGCTAAACAACACAAGCAATGATTATAGGTAACTCAAGGCTGATTAACCTATTACCCTCTGGACAAAAGGTCCAACCTAAATATTCCAAATCTATATTGACAATATGGTAAATCCTAATGTGTGGTGTATTCATGAAGTTAACACTTGCATTCTAGTTAAAAGTATTTCAAAATACTTCCCAAGAAAAAGTTCAGCTTATTAGGACTGATGGTTTATTTTATGAATAGGCCCTCCCTCTATTACAGCATTTTATAGCCGAAATTCAATAAATAAGCCTCTGATGTTGGCCATTGTATCCTTCAAACGAATTTTTTTCATACCTTTTTGGTATACCTGAAGCTACCATGATGAAAATACATTTTTTAAACGTAATATAAATTGAAGAAACATGAGGATATGGTGAGACTAAAATTTTGTTTTCAACAAATATTTTCTATTATATATATATATATATTTAGTGGGGTGATAAATATCTCACCTATTCAAATTAATTATAGTTAACACATCACATGCTAAGTGAATCGACTTTCTTATTTGAATAATTATTTAAACTTAAAGTTGTTTGGTGAATATAAAAGAGAAACCATTTGATGAAGAGTAATGTTCTCTAAATTCCTAAAATTATTAATCCAATTTTAACCTTTAAGATGCAAATGAGGTGGGTCGCTATGAAGTAGCTTAATTAGCTAAATAAGAAAAACGTAAAATAAAGAACGGCATTCCTGAAAGACGCAGAGCACACACTTTTCTCTGAAATAATGATTGCAATTAAGAAAGCAACGCACTGAGTGAACCTGAATGGGGTCAGCATGGTGTTATGCGCTACTAATTATATAGCGCAAAGAAAACCTTGCGAGAATTTTCCGTTTGTTCCTTAAGATATCAAAGATGTGGAATTTTGGGTGATTAGTATAGGTTTTTAATTATCATTATGATAAAAATATATTCCCCATACCATTTAATATATACAACAAAAGTTTTTGCAACAGTTATTGAACAAGTGTATCAATCAGCTAGTGTCTAAAAAGATTTGACTGCGATTTGATTACATTAAAATAAATAGCTGCACGAAACTGTAACAGTCTAAAACCTCGATTCGGGATCAGGAATAGTACAGTCTCAGATTAATTTTCTCCAATTTACAACGTTATTAAAGTTATAATTCATAAACATCAATATTAAGATAAAACTAAACAATTATATTTTTATGGCGTTCTTTCACAATTAATCCTCTTTACTATCTGAATCACTTAAAAAAAGACTCCCATGGACAAATTAGTTTGTATTCGCCATATTTTTACGAGTACTTGTCTATTCATAGCCACCTATGTGGCTACACTATTGCAAATAATATCGCACCTGTTCTGGGAAAGATTTATTCTATCCAAATGTTGAGTTTGCTCCATTTGACCTTCGCTCAGGGGAGTGTCGTAGCGTCTTAATCGCTGACATTTTTAGATCTTATCTAGACTTCAGTCTGTGACAGTGTCAGATTTCAGACACATTAAAATCAATTTAAAATTTGACATATGGAATTACATTAAAAATATAGAGGTCAGCACTTCCATAAATTTATATTATTTCACACCAGTAAATTAGATAAATTGCAATACATAACAACCTGAAAAACGTATATGTTTATTAGCTGTAAGTTGTAAACGTGTTTGAAATAACTGTAAATAAATATAAAGATTACCTTATTGAGTAGGTTAGGAATAAACTAAAAGGAACACCATTACTTAAGGCACAGACAAAAAGGCGTTAAATGAGACATTGGATGGGTTACTTTGAAATGCTTCTACAAGATTCTGTTCAAAATGTACAAAAATCAATAGATGGATTATCCTGAGAGTTTTTCACAAGTTTCAGATCCACATTTTTAGTGGATGGGTTATTTGAGAGTTTGCTACAAATTTCTTGTTGAAAAGGACATACATATTTGAAGAACGCACACATTTATAAAATTAAAATCCTAAATAAATATCGTGTACTTAAGATCTGCGAGTTGAGAACATCTTCTACAAATACTGCACTTTTAAGTAAAGTTAATTAGCAATTACTATACTTACCGTACCTCAAAAACGTTACCTAACAGGTACTTTTATTAATTGCTATTAGTATATTTCACTATTTCTACAAATCCCTAATTTTTTCACTATTTCAACATGAAACTAAGCGAAGCCTGTTATGAGACACGTGATGTATCGCACCCATATTATGTTTGTAGTATATAATTTTAACATTGCCTCTACCACTGAAATACAATTCATGCTTCATCAATATAATGAATGAATTAAACCTTATGTTTTTAAATTTAAAAGAATCGTTAAGTAACTAAGAGAAAACTTCGTTGTTGAATAATTGCTTTTTTCGCTGTACACAAATGAGTTTTATTACAACTGATTTAGGAGTATACTCCTAAATTGTTTATAAACAATAGGGTTTCATGTGGGTTATAACACTGTGTAATATACTTATGTAGCTGTTGACCTCATCTGAGAGAGAAGGTCAAGTAAGTTGCTGGTTACTGCTTTCAGTAAACGTTGGCAATCAATAACTCGGGCATCAACGTGTGACGAGCTCCTGCTGTGTGTAACTTTTCTAGCTGATAAACATCTGTCCATAGAAATTAAATGGATTAGGAATAATTTTATTATTCCAACCAGAGTATGCGTTTGTTTTAATTATACGGTTGATGACCCCGAGGAGTAAAGTTGATGTTTGAAAAGTTTATTTGCAAAAGTACTTGTAGTGCACTACCGACATGGTCATTATATTCTATGATACATTTCAAGATGTTTGATATGTAGTTAGTTTACTAAATTTCTTCCCTTTTGTTTAGAAATCTCACATTTTAGTAATTTTTCTCTGTTGCAAAACTGTATAATTTAATGTTCAACATGTGCTTTTAATGTGAAATACAAACCACATTCAGCTGGTACAATAATACCATACGCTTTTGGATATTTCGGTTTTATATATTTATTGGATAAATTCAATGAATATAATTCTTAATGTTTCAATTTCATTGACCTTAAAAACATTTCCGAAACATCTGACTTCTAAAAAACACTAACACTACAAATCAAAGAGTTTCCATGCCTCTAACTGCAAGTATCGAGAGTGTACTTTGACAGTAAAGTACACCTGATGGAGATGGTTTCGCTACAGGCATAGATTGTGAGAATGGATTATGGCTTTTGGGACAGAGTTTGCTTAGTTGCCATATCCTTTGTGTACTTATTATTCACAGTATGTCTGCTTCAGCAGGACGGGTATACTATTATTTACCTCCAATGTGATAATGGTTGAGTTCAAGAACTCAAGATCCCATGATTCCATCTAACTGAAGAAGACTGGTCTTGTCTTTCGAGTGGTGATTATTCATATAACACTTCCGAGATAGTTATCGCTAGTCCAGGAGCCGAGAGCTAATTTGCATTATATAAGAACACACTCCAGTTGTTATTAATATTTATATAGGAATAGTTTCTAAGAAATTCATCGCTAACATGCTAGTTTTGTTGGAGGTTAAAATAGGACGGTATCAAAAGTGATAAAAATATAAAACTCAATTATTATCTCAGATTTTTCTTTCCTTGTTTGATACACTTAAAATTAGTATAGTCGTATGGCATAAATAATAGTTACAACCCCGTCAGACAACTAAATACAGAGATTTAAAGTAGCCATCAAAGAGAAATTTATGATAATTGTAATGTTACGTATCAAATTAACCCTTGTAAAAGTAATCATGAAGATATGGAAGATATGA
This sequence comes from Homalodisca vitripennis, assembly GCF_021130785.1. Lineage (NCBI taxonomy): Eukaryota > Metazoa > Arthropoda > Insecta > Hemiptera > Cicadellidae > Homalodisca > Homalodisca vitripennis. Next base: position 95,960,368 of record NC_060210.1, read on the forward strand.
TAATAACTGCATTCGTGATGATGGAATGTAAAGTCTTAAAGTTTTTAAACTTTTCGGCCACCATTTAAACATATGTGGTTAAGTTCGTAGTGATAAATGTATTTGTATGACAAATACATTTAAAGAGATTTATAAAAATATGTATGTTTCATTCAAACACACTGAAAATCGAACATTAGACCTATGGATTTTAGTAAAAATTTACTTAAGAATTCTTGAAAATATTTTAAAACTGTACTTAAGGGTTGATTTAGAGGATAACTCTCTCAAATGAATGTTATAATGTAATGAAATATGTAAAATATCAATCAACCCAAATAACTAAGCTATTCAATCCCAGCAAAAAGTCCTGACTAAAAATCAAGAATTCAGGTAGGATTCTAGTGTCATAGTCAAATAATAATGTTAACGTCTTTTAAAAGATAATTTAATATTTTGAAGAAACATATGAAAACACTGAAATGCATATGAATTTCTTATTATTTCCATAGTGTAGCTAACTATTTTTAATAAAATGCAAATCTCGTTAGAATAAAAAATTAAATTTCTAAGCAAAAAAATCTTGTATTATATATATATATATATATATATATATATATATATATATATATATATATATATATATAACGGTTTATTATATTATTTAAATACACCTAAAATGCAATGGTCAGGTTATTACTGATTATTTTATTATACAAAACTGAGTATAGACTCAAACTTAAGTTTCCAACAAGAATAAACGGAATAAAATGGATTTGTAATAAAATTAAACATGTTAAATGTTTACAAAAATTTATACATTTCACCAATAAATTATTCATGAAAATTTGAAATATTATTATATTATAAATATTCTAATATATCAGTTTAGATGGCAAATATTTAAATGTAGTATTGTTTGCCTCAGTGTTCTTTAAACTACTCGAAGATTTTGTGCAAAGTGAAAAAGTTCCACTCAGGACACAGCGAGGAAACAGGGTGATCTTTGGCTTACAAACGTCTCCAGTTTCTCACTTCATCTATCTCAGTTCCGCTGTTACACAAGTGTGCCTGCGGCTAATGCAACTGATAATGAACATACGTTTTCACTGTCAAATGCAGTAGATACAGTATGAGGTTCTATATATTAATAAGGAAAACAGAATGCCTTGTTCCACCTCTAACAGTCTGTAACTGTTTTATGGTACATAATACTGCTGCAAATGCTTTTTTCTGCTATTTTACGATAAGGAATATTCAATAAAATCATTTAAGTAAGTGTCTTTGGCATTGGCAAACATTTTTATCTTGGTAATGACACCACATAAGGCGGAAATAAAGTATCTATGTTATTGTCTATTTTTAGAAAGCACCAATGTGTTTACTCATAATAATAATCATTTTTATATAAAAAGAATGGTTCAACTGTTTTATGAATAAAAGCATAATATTTATACCAACAATATGTCACAGCTAAAATAAAAACAAATACTTCGGAAGTTAATAATGCATCTGAAATTAGGTATATTTCTGTTGAAATTCACAGATAAAATTACCTTTCTTTTATCTATGTCTTGATGATATTTGACTCGTTACATCGTATTATTATGTTGAAATCATAACAGTTCTAATTTAAGTTTAAGTACATTTTTATATAGCACACATGCATTTGTGGACGATTGTATGACGAGGATCACATACTTCACCCGGTTTTCTTTCTGAGTGACATATATATATATACAATACATTTACAAATGTGAGTGTGTGTTTTAGTAAAAATTCTTACTATTAATGTTAATTTACAAGTGTAACAAATAATTTAACCGCTGTAAGAAAAAATAAATAAGCAATCAATTTTCATTAGGTAAACATTTTAAATGATTTTAATTTTATATCAACAGTTTAAGCCACATTATGCTTAAATCTCTCCTGAAGTCTCAGACATATTTTTAACTGTAAAGGCTATTAAAATGGTTTATAAAAGCATTTACCTGGCTCGCTTGTACAAGATTATACACGGAAAGTACAAAAAAAATTGATAAAAGGGAATTTGAACTTAAAAGGCAGTGGATAAGTAATTAAACGAAAGAAACACGAATTCTGTTGGAAAATGGAGATCTATACTTAAAGCTTTCAGAAAATAAAGAAAAGTATATAAAACTGGTTATCATTATTGAAAATTAAAATTAATATACAGTACAGCTCACCACAAATTGCATAGGCTGCCAATGTTTCGGTCTCGGAGGGGGTTGGGTGTGATCGCTTAGTGCATGGTTTTCTAAGTCCCTTTGTACGCTCGCCTTTTACGGCATCCAGAACATAATCTTGTTTCAATATTAACTTATAGTACTTATCTTACCTGGGAAGGATATTGTGTATTATCATTCCACATTTAATACTAGTTATGTTATTGTTTTACAGCTTTTGTGCTAACCGATGTCAATAAAATGGTTTTAATGATCAAGAAGTCTTTGGTGAAATATTTTTATGGAAGAGTAAGTACCTATTAACTAAACGTCCACATTTATACTTCTCAGAATGCAACGCAATATTGCTTCGATAGGCGCTCAAAAATCTACGATCCATGATATCCGGAATGATTAGAAATCCGCTTCTCAATCCACTCGGATTGAGGCACTGATGTGTTAAAATCAGACGAGTGTATGTGGCATACGTGATTTGTATTGACACAAGAACGTCCTTGATAAAGTCAATAATTTATTGAAAGCACAGGCAATATAAAATCTAGGGATCGCAACCTTCATATTGTTGTTTTACAAAGCAAAGCACTGTACCAAAGACGATGAAGAGAAAAATATATTGTATTAAATGGCACTGATGTGGTTAAATAGATCTTCATAACTTAAAGATACAGGCGAATCCCACTCCACAGATCACAAATCTCAAACCATGTGCCATTTCAAGAACCTCTTTCACGAGAATGTAATATTCGTAAATATTACACAAAAGGAACATATACTTTTGTATCAGTTTGATCTTCTTAACCTACATAAAGAGACATTATTGAGTTAGAGATGGCACATATTTCAATCCTGTTTAAGACTGAAGCATTTGTTATCTGTTCTATCAACGTTGTACTGTATGGACTCTCTATTGCATTCTGCTTGATAAAATCTTCGACTTAGAAAGGGAATTGCCTCTCTTATAAAACAATTCTAATTGACCAGATGTGTGGGTTTTACATTAAACATTTAGAATTTATTCGGATTTAGGCAAGCTCTGTTACTATTTTCGTCTTATAGATACCCTAAGACCTATCATAAGTATTCCCAGTGCTACCATTATGGAAAACGCTAAAGAGAGGTGTAAACCAGCCAGCGTGTTTGTGCAGTTAACAAGGGCTCAGATGGTAAATATTACTATTCAAGATGCTATTACACCATTCTTGACTTGAAGTAGAGGCAATTACAAAAGATTGTTTGTACCTGGTTATATCCATATCGTAGTTATCTAGTCAAACGCCTCCATATCCACCTATCACTTAACAACTCCTAGCTCTAAAAATAAACTGATTTTTCCAGAATCCTCTAATAATCAAATATAATTCATAATGTTTTTATAAAACTTTTAATATAAACATCCTCGAAAATAATCTATTCATCCTTCCTTGTGAGTATAAACCAGGTATCGTAGTTAGTTTCTGTTATCACTAACCATGTTTGAACGCTGGATTTGTATTTCCTTTTTATCTGCTCTCTGTCGATGGTACTCTGATAATTTAGAGATTTCAAAATTCTGTGGGTGTAAGGGCTCTTTGCCAAATATACTGTCTCCTTGTTGGAAGCTCTACTACTTGATACGATATGCAGTGTATTGATCAAAACAATCTTGATGGTCATGAGAAATTTATAAACCTATTCAACCTTTAATAGTGCCGTTGTCTGAGCTAACCCCTTCCATACATAATTTCCTCCCTTTGAAATAATATGAATCTCGCATCACGTCATTGTATTCTACCAATAATATAAAAAAGTAATATATATATATATATATATATATATATATATATATATATATATATATATAGGACACATTATATAATATAGATTCATTGAGTAAATGGAGAAGGAAGCACATTTCTAAATAACTAGGGTTAGATTCATTGTAAAGTAATTAGAGTAAGTGTATATAGTGTCTGAACTGAGGGTTGTTTGTCGCACTCAAGGGACTGCCCTAGTACTCTGCCTCTAATTGATCAAAAGCCAGATTCAAACCTTGACCTATCTATATCGTATTAAGCAGCCAAACTGTACACTTTGTATAATGTGTGCAATGGGTTCAAAGTGTCATGTATGTAATAATTCCAATAAAGTTATTATGTGATGAAGTGCAAATTTATATTTGTAATAAAATGTGCTGTGTGTTTGTATTTTGACACTGTTTAGTCCCTATGGCAGAAAGCCACTGTAGCAAGGTAAAGAAAATTCCACCGGTACGTTGAGAAGTATTAACCTGGCTTTGTTTAAAGTCAGTGATTAGCTTAGGAGAAGCTTTTTGCTTCTCTTTCCCACTGTTTCAATGCATTTATTTAGCTCTAAGAATGAAACATCGAAACTATATGCTATGAGTAACATACTTTATTATACAGTAACAATTTGTTTATAACTTATAATATTAGCAACAATGTACTTAAGTTAAAAAATATGTTTCTTAACGATCTGAGTGATAAATTCCATTGGACATAAGGAAAGTTTTATGAGGAAGAATCCATAAGAATAGGTTTGAAATTGAGGAGTTTATCTAAACAAACCCATTGAACAACCTAGGGATGGTTTGATAATTATAAGGAAGGCCAACTGGAATCTGAAATTCTCAAATATATCATTACAACCGGATGGTTTCCTTGTCGCAAATACACTGACTGAATTCATTCTTATGGAGTACGCGATCACTGAGTGTACGTAATATACAGGAGCTGTGGCTTACTGATAACCTTACATACGGATTACATGTAACTATCAAGTTAACTTAAGAAAGTTACTAATTATAATTTCTTTTAAGATACTTTGTTTGAAGTTTGTTTTTGACAATGGAAGGAGTTTTTTGAAAAGAACAAGATTTTTTCCGGACTTTTGCCATCGTTTAGTGATACAAAAAATCTGTAAAATATACGTTTAGAGATCTGCAATTTGATCTCTTCTTCAGATAAATAACTAACCTAACACATAATTACAGACTAGGTTAAAAAAAAAAAAAAATTATAACGGAGCGTTGTGACACGCGTATGTCAGGAATCACAACCACACGTTGTGTGTCAACTTCAGTAAACTCTGAAACATGGACTTAATAAAAACCTAAACACAACACTAGTTATTCAAACTGAACTACAGAATACAGGTCACAATAGGTTTGCATTCGCCTACCAACCACCTACGACTGACTAGAGGGCCAATAGCAAATGGCAATCGTCACGGCAGAAACAAGATGGCGGCATAAAAGGAAGGAAACAGGAGTCAGTTCACAAGGCCTTAAATCAATTTCTTTGTTTCTGTACCTCGATGATCCCTATTTCATTGATTTGAAAACAATTTGTATTTATTTCAATGTATTTTTATTTAAACCTACAGGCCTTGAAAGTTTTTTTATTCCTCATATTTTACAAAACTTTGGCTGTTTGTATTTCATATACGAGTATGAATGACATCATAAAAAACTACTTAATAAATAAGTAGCAAGAATCATAATACAAATACTAAGATTATGATAATATAATAGTTTGCATTTTATTATGTCTTTTCTATCTAAGACCATAATAAAACATGGGGTATTAAATATTCTCCGTATTAAAAAATAGCATGGATCTAAAAAAGTTAGTGTTTTTAAAACTTTTCTAAAGTTTACTGTCCGAATTTTAGCTCATTAATCCAAACTGAGACACATTTCAAAAACATTCTGAATAGACATAAAATGGCGAGAAGTGTTAAGTTTTAGCAGTATTAAAAAAAAATATGATACCACAGTACCCAGGATCTGTTTCAGTTTAGTTCTATTATAAACTTATTGCAATATAATCTAGTTTCAGTTGAAAACAGTCATATTTATAAAATTGAGAAGATATTTGAGAAAAAATGTAACACTAAAAACCAATATAAATATGAAAAGTTCAAGATTTTGTGAAAAGAGTCTAAAAATGGGCGTGTCTACTCTCTAATCTTTGTTCGAAATTCATATACATTAGCTAATAACAAAGCTTAAAAACTACAAATATCACGTTAAATGACTATAATTTTTTTCAAAATAGTTTTCCAATGAAAAATCTGAGTTTTTATGGAAGTAATATATATTTCTGAAAACATAGAGTACTTGGAATTTGTGGTACAAGAATGTAGAAATATGAGTAGAGCAATGCAATTTATGGAGAAAGTGTACAATTATTTCATTGTAACAGAAAAAACATAACCGTGCGATTTAAAAGTATTTTAGTGAATAATTCCTATTTCCTAAACATTTAATTTATTTTGACATTATTTATGAGTAAGGGAACTGAATATCACAAATTTAATACATAAAATCCCAAATGAATGAACAGTTTTTACAAATAACCCGAGGCTTCTGAAGTACTGCATAACGTAACTCCGACTATTTTGAAAAGTCATCAGATTCGTTTTAATACGGTGCACATAGATTAGAGAAAATGAAACCAGTATTTTAAACTTTATAATTGTTATTTCACTCATAAATACGAGTTAATGAAATATAATATAATGAAATAAATAATAAATACAAAATTCCATCCATACTATTCCTACTGTAATACAGTACTATGCAAAAAAGTGAACAGTGAGAGGTCTTTACATAATTTACAACTATTCCAAGCTTTTACTTTTATTAAATGTGATATAAGAATCACGTGATATTGTGTTTACAATCATTGAGGATGGGACAGGTTTAATTTTCTACAAATGTCAAAAAATTAATCCGATTGACATTAATACATATGTAAATGTTAGCGTTATATGTACCATAGTTCATAGATTGTGCTGTATAGAAAATAGCATTTATATCATTAAAATATTAAAATCAATGAATTATTGTATTAAATAATATAAGTTTTTATTAAAATACTGATAATAGTAAACATCAGTTTTAGGCCCAGTACTTTTTATAATCTACATAAATGATCTTTGTGATTCAAATTTAAATGGAAATATTACATCTTTTGCAGACGATACAGCTTTATCGTATGTAAAAAATAATTGGGATGATATTAGAGCAAGAGATGAATTCAGACCTTAAAGCACTGCAGTGGTGGTTTTCAAAAAATAACATGTTATTAAGCCCAGATAAAACTAAGTACATCAATTTTAGTTTAAAAACAGATCAGCAAATTTTTAGTAATTCAATTTTGTATCGATGTGTCAATTGTTTGTGTAGTAACATTCAGTGCCAACAGAACTGTGCTGTAGTATCCCAGTGCGAAAATTTAAAATATTTAGGAGTCATGCTAGATAGAGAAATCAACTGGAAGACACATATTGAAATTTTAAAACGCAAACTAAACAATATTTTAAGATTTTTTTTATTTTTTACAATACGTTTGCACTGAAGAAGTGTTAAGAATGCTGTACTTCTCTTTGGTCAATAATAGGCTTGACTATGGAATATTTTGTTGGGGTGGAGCCTATGAAACAAATCTAAAGCCACTTCTAACTCAACAAAAGAAATTCATAAGGTTGATTAAACAAAAACGAAGAATGGAGAAATCCTTTCCTCTTTTTGTTGATTTAAATATTCTTCCCCTTAAATATATGTTTGTTTATAAAGTTTTAAAAATATTTTATGTCATAAGTGGCAATTTACCAGAATTAAAAAATAATTACAAAAACAAATTAAGAAAGCAAGAGCCAATACCAGTTCCAAAGCCTAACTTAGCATTTTTTTCAAATAGTTATTGTTTTTTGGGACCTAAAATGTTTAGTATAATTTCTTCAATTATTAGTTGTGAGAATATAAAGTTATTTTCAAAAACAGTTATTGGGTTTTGATAAATTAGATTTTCTTCTCTGCATAGATTCCTAGTTAATTAAAGAAAGTAACAGTAAATTTTAGTTTGAATTTATTTAAGTGGATTTTCATTTGCTTTGTAACTGCAGCAGCACACTTTTAATGAATTTTTTTAGGAGCTTATAAAAAAATCAAAGTTTTATTGAAATTTTCTTTGAGCTAAAAAATATTTTTGTAATAAAAGGAACCTCTCCACAGGCACTTGCCTCTAGAGGCCCTAGTTATTTTTGAAAATATTTCTTTTAATTTACGAGTGTTTTTGTTTTAATTTTATTTACAAGAATTTTACATTTTTATTTAAGTTTGCTCATTAGGTTTGTACATTGTGTATACATTTGGTTGTTTAGGTTACTTTATTGATGTATTACATTGTGTATACCAATGTATATAATGTGTTATTGTAATATTTTCAAAAATAAATTCTATTCTATTATATATTTGAAGCTTGTAGTTCTGCTACTTTATATTAATACGCTATTAATGAAATACTAAAATTTGGACAGACATTAACTTTGTATATTAAGCTACAATAAGATTTTTGTCGTATAAATATTCTGTGTACTAAACTAATTTTCCCAAATAACTACAGAATAACATTTAATCAATCATTGGACAAGTGCGTCAACTTCTTCAAACTGGCATTTTCGTTAACTTCTACAAATATTTAGACTGTTATTTACGTCTGTTTAAAGACAGGCTGATAGTAAGTATGATACAAAATAATCTTCAATTGTACCTGTAAACCATACTGGTGGATTATCCAGTATTATTGAAATTCATAGATATATTGATTTAACTATGATTGCCACTGTTCCATGTAAACTTACGCTGTCTCTCGACGTACAGCACTGCAATATTAAAGTGTTCCGATTATGGGTCAAATGTTTTTTGGTCCTTGTGAAACTATGTATTTGATTTGTGAGATATAAAAACCTACCCCTAACTCAGCAATGTGTGACGGAAATGGTAAAACGGTTTATCACATGGTAAAACGCATCTATTGCAATAAATCAAGTTTAATTTATTGCAATAGATGCGTCCCATTTTATATTTTCAGCCGATGGTTTTTTTTCTAGTTTAAACTGCACGAGCTATGAACGCCAGCTGCCTAGTAAAGGGTATGGTGTCACTGAATAACATACGTCTTATACTGTTAGTATTTTCAAAGATAAATAAAATATTCTTTAAATTGTCGGAATTTGTTATTCTTAAACCAAATAACATTGTACACAAAAGAGATAAAATTTCAAGGTAATCTGGAAGCAAGAGAGAAAAGCAAACGGTTATGCAAGAAAGTTATACGAGAACACTCATAATCTGATATTCAAATTAAGGAATAGAGGTTAAAACTGTTAAAGTTTGGAGTACAATGGTGCAGAATGAAATTGAAATTCTATTCAGTTTATCACCAACGATGCTTTGCATCTGTGTTTTACGTTTTAAATAAATAAAAGAGTTTCATTTTAAGCATTTATATCTCTGGTTAAAATCAGCATATTATAGCATATGCTGATAAAAATCGGCGAAATCCCTCATTCCAACTTCCTTGTTGATTTAAAATTCGCTATTTCTGAGATATCATTGGTGGCACTTTAATCCATAATATAAATTGATTGGTGCAATCCCAACTATTCATATATCTTAGACAGAGACAAGTTAATCAACTCTGCAAAGCCTATCGTTTCATCTCGGGGGTTCTGACTGACATACCTGAATAGATCAGAGTTCATGTTGATTAAGTAATCTTCAAAACACGCATTGGAAACGATCGGCTGTGACACAAATTATCTCCCTGCAGAAGTAACATTGCTGCAGTGTAAACCGGCAACGAGTCTCCGAAAGATGTAGATTTAGTTGTCTACTTGCAGTAGAGTGACCGTAGCAATCAAATAAAGAATCTGAACCTTGCCAACCCAATTTGTTTATATCCTATTTTTCCACGGGGATTATGGACAAAATGGATGCACCACACATAAACACAAATAGAACAGTGACTCTGAGAGAATTAAACTCGTAACGAATAAAATGCAAAGCATTGAATCTTTGATCCCTAAACAAAAGTGTTTAAAATAACGTACATTTTAGACAATCTGAGTCATATACAAGATGATAAAATTAAAAAAACCGGTATAGCCTACTCGTAATTTACAGTAGATAAATACATTTCATAAATTTACCTATTTCTGTGAGTTAGGGGCAGTCTCAGAAAGTAAATTAATCTGAAGTCACTAATTACTCGTACACACATATTTCTCCAAATATCTCATTATCTGTTTTTGCTGCCATCTCAAAGTGCCACTTTCCTACTTTCTCTACTAAAGCTAATCACATAAATGATTAAAATTGCCCTAGATAATTGACCTTTTGTTTGTTTCATTTGCTTGTCGAATACACTTGAAAATTTCTACAACGACGTTTAACCGATCTCCAGTGTTTTATATACACCCCGGTAAACAGTTTTACAAGATAGTAAGCCATTTTACATGTCACGTAATAGGCTTCGCTGATGTTGCATGCACAATTTCAAGTCTATAACTCATTTCACTATGTGCTTATTTGCTAAAATGTAATATGGCTGTATATACTCAGAATTTCAAATTTATTTATTTTGCAGTTATATCGTTACGTATACGACCTATGTAAAAATATTCCATCGCTCAGTCAAATCCCATGGAGTGACAATAACCATCATCTAGTTTAATATTGTTTGTATAGAGATGAACTTTCTTGCAGGCAGAGAGCCATAAATAAGTACAAGTTTTTCCAGCTTGTCGCGCTATTGGCTTCGCTAACGCTCGTCAAATTACATGAATTTTTATTTGATTTAACATATTAAAATCATTATGTGAGAATTCAAAATCCTAGAAGAAGGTTATATATTTACTAGCGGTGAATATTATAAAATAATCTCACATATATGTATATATATATATATATATATATATATATATATATATATATATATACATGATGTTATTGATGTTATCTTTTTTTCTAAAAGATTTAAAATATATTTTTCTTAAGAAATTTGACTGAAATGGGATTCATTCTCTCACGAAAAGTTCTGATGAATCTATACGAGGAAATATTTATATACACCTTTAGAGTGACTCTCAATTTATATAATTATATAAGAAAATTAGTCACATTCTGTATGTAAAATGGAGATGGAAATAAACATGATTTTTATTTGATACTTTTTTTTTGTCAAGCGTCACGACAGATGTACTGTAATCATATGTGCACATAATCACATGTCTATCTTTAGTTTCTGGTTCTAACATTTGCTACATCTTTGTGTTTTAAACAAAAATTAATAGGAATTTCCTTATAGCAAATAGTAACAGGATAGGTAAGTGACACGTTTTGAGCCAGACACTTTCGTTTCAGGCTAGTTTAAACCTATTGCAGCTGAGGGTGTGTAAATCGGGTTACGAAAACTTTAGGAACTTTCTGCCCAAAAGCGTAATCCGTTAAATTAATCAGTCAAAAGGGCATAATATGACACACTTTTCTCCATGGATTTATAGAAACAGTATTCATTCTAAACTACTACTACATGAGGTCCAAGTCCACGAGGAGCTTAAAACAGCAGCTATACAACATAAAACAAGTCTCGTGAAATTCAGGACACGACAGTCACAAAGGATTTAATCTCTTCAGCACAGATCCAAGATTCGATACACATGAGTATATACGCTTCGAGCTAACAAATAGATAATCCCTCTTGTACACTCTTTTCATGAAAACCATTCGATTACTGCAGTATAAAGTACTCTTTCAGAATAAAAATGTTTTTTTGGTTAGGAATATTTCATTTGTTTCATCAACAAGTTATATGCCTGTAGTCCTTATAGTCAAATAAATGTTATGTTAATTTAAATTATTAATATAATTATCAATGTTTTTTATTTACTAAAAAACTATTTATTGCATAAAAACATTTTTATTCGCAATAATTTTACCCTGAATTGCTTGATGTTGCCATAAAAAGTAGTTTTAAGTACTAATATGAATAGCTAATCAAATAAAAAGGTATGGCTTAGTTGTTTTTTTAACGAATGACAATGTGAGAAATAATAAGAAATGAAGCTGTTCCAATTAAACGCGTTTAAACTTGGATAATTAATGTTAAATCTTTTTAAATAAAATTAACAAAAAAAACAGTTGATTAAAAAATTAAAGTTTCAGGACTAGTTTTAACAAAATTGAGAACAATTTCTTTATTGCTATAATGTTATCAAATACATGTGAACAGTTAAATTCTGGGATTATTTATTTATAACTAGCCAACCACTAGAATACTACAACTAATATCCGCCAACACAGTAATTATCTACTAGAGGTCAAAAGCAGCCCACTTTTAAAGCATGAGCTTCAATAAAGCAGAGAATTTCAATTAACTGGAGAGAGCATACCAGGTAAAATTAATAGTTGCCTTTTATGCTTCATAACATAGTTTATGTTTACAACCAACCTTGCAATTGTGAATATATAATCATTAGTTTAAATATTTCACGCAGATATTACTTCTTACGAAAATTATATTTAGAATATTATCATATCTCCTTCTAGAAAATGCGGGATCTGAGTAAATTTTCTTTACCTGATAAGATATATTAACTTGTATCCTTTTTTAAAGTCACTGATTTGCAACTTCCGAAAAAGTAGGTAAATTAAAACACATTTGAGCTTAACATAAATTTTTCATTATAACTTGCCACATTATTTTTAACTAGTATTTTTAAGTTATAATTTCGTTATTTAAATAAATATGAAGACTGGTTCTGTCGCAATCAATCTGAACCAAACAATCAATCAATCTGAACAAAGTCCAGCCACATGTTACTGTTAAGTAACCTGATAAGTACTCTCCGCAGAGTCTGAATAATGTCAATCTAACGAAATTATATTTACATAATAAAGTTCTCAGGCACATTAATTGTGTCAAGTAAGGTTTTTCTACGCCATGGAACTCATATAAAACTTATATAAAACTTGTTGGAACTCTTGATTTCGGTTAAATCTGAGTTTAAATTAAGTACAATATGTACTTATTGGGTTCTCAACATCTATTATTGTGATTATTTTCGATAGTTAAATTACTATTTTTCACCCTCGTATTTTTAAAGCTTTTACGTATTTTTTAAGCTTTTATTCAATTTTTTACACATTTAAAAGCAGAAGCCGTTCATACTTATGAAAAGCACAAGACAACTCCCAGAAGTGTAGAACTGCACTTATATTCATCAATACGTGTAGTGAAAAGCGACGAAAACCAGGTACTTAGAGCTTTAAACTTCTTGAGTTCTTTTCGTGTTTAAGTTTCAGGGGAACGTTTGTTATATCAATCTCAGTTTGAGAAATACTACTCTTATAATCTAGTGGACTCATATACGCTCACTAGCTCCAGTCTCTCAGCTTGTATGTCACTGCCTTATGCCAACTGTACGAAAAGTAAATGCAGTATCTTAGGCCTACAAACTGGGTAGAATTAGCAAACAGCTCCATAAAGCATCCTATCTAATTGTGCAGGTAATTATTTTGCAACAAGAGCTCTAGTGTTTGACTGGCCTTTCTGAGCTAAGAATTAACTAAATTAACGTTTAATTAAAAATTAAAATGTAGTGATCTGCATAATGTTTACTGCGATTGTTATTGATGGTGAATTTGTTGAAATATTGACATACGGTATTATAGAGGAGATTTTCAATTGGAACGTACAATGACTGGAATATAATTTATGACATTAGTTTTCTTACGATGAGAAATTTTAAAGCATAAGTTTAAAGAAACATAAAGATAAATGTTAGACAATGTTAGTTTATGTTAGGTTACGATAAATTATGTTTAGTTATTTATAAAATTAACCAAGCTGTGTCAAGCAACAAATTCCAAGCCGCACTTAATCTGAACCAAATATAATATGTATGAAATAAAAATTTAAATTAAGAGTAACACAACACATCTAAATACTAACACAGATTATCAAAAAAGTACTTAGCCGTGCACTAAGGATAACTGGTACCTGTACTTTGTGGTTAAAAAAGCGACAATCGACAGTTTTATGGGACTGCAAAGGAGGAGTTAGGTACTTTGAATCTGTCGGTCTCGTATGTTTATACCTATGCTGTAGATGACTTTTACGCTAATACGCTTTGAGTGTTTACGACAATCTTCTTTGCCCAGCTAAAATTTAAATTACTTTGTATGAATGGTAAATACGTATTTAAAACGTATTATTTCTGTTTTTTTATTGAACATAATGTCCAGCAAAATGTGCAAAATATTTATAATAGTTGAGTTGTACTGAGGGCATATTTTTACTAATAAAGTACGTTAACATTTTTTTTATTAAAATGTGCACATACGTCATGTTTACCACTATGCCGTATAGAATCCAATTGACATTAAAAATTTTACCAAATAAAATTGGCATGTCCTCAATTTAAAAATATGCTGTTTTGTTCAGAAAATAAATGTTTGTCTTCAAAAACTGTTTAATTCATTTATACTCGTATTTTTGTGCTAAAATAGAGTGAAATATTATTTTCAGGCGTTATTTTGTAAAACCCCGGATCCACCTTTGGTGTGTGTAGGGAGGCAATTTTCCTATAAAAATATTTCCCCCTAAAATACATTTCTAGATTCACATTTGATTATGCGGGCCCGCAAACTCTAATTAAATCCTTGTGTCGTTCTTTAACTTCAAAGGTTGCCGACACATGCTCTGGCTGATGGTTCTTTCACGAATGCCAAATTGTCATTGCGAGTAACCTACAACCTTCCACATAGCGAGGTTAGTACATACTCGGACGTGATTGGTCTGAATCACGTGACATAACAGAATTATAATCATGAAAATTTACACAACACACAAATCCTACCCGTAACAATTTCATTACAAATTTGATGTAAATAAACTCTCAATTTAGAGAATAAAACGTTTTATAACAAATTAACATATGATATAATAAACATGGGTCTATTTTACATTGATGTTAAGGAATGAAGGGGGAAAATCCAAAACTAAACAAAATATTTTACAGATCAGTTTAGATGAGTTGTTTTGTTCAAACTAAATACTCTGAACAATACTCTAAACAATTATTAGTACCTGATCAATACAGATTTTAATAATACATTTTTCATGGAACATTATTATAATCGTATTTACGTATAATTTACAAGGATCAAGTTAACAATGGATAAGACATATTAAAACTTGGGCATAATTTTAATTTTGATACACCAACAAAAAAGTTTAAATTTTTTAAATAAGTAAAGGAATAAATTAAACTAAAATACATAATATTCTAAAGCATAAGAAACAGAAACAGTTTCAGAACTAAAAAGTAACTGTCGTATATATTTTGCTTTTTCAGTTGGACTTTTTCTTAAAGAAAGAACAAAGAGAGTTGTTTACTATCTTTAACACTGATGTATTTAGTGATTTAGTTGTGTTCAGTTAAAGTGCTTTTACCTGTGTACAACCTTATTCCACCTAAACCCTGTGTATTACTGGGTCAGTGTTTTTTACAAAAACAATAAAAGAACATCGGAAAATCTCCAGATATGTGAATGAAGAAATTGTGTTACATTTGAATTAATTGTTTATTTGATTTTATTATAAAGCAACGTTTAATACACTCACACTACAAGAGAATGAATATATATTTTGTAATAACGAGGTACATTCAATATATGCTATATATATATATTAATTATTACTGATGACACAACAGAATCTTCTTCGTCATGTCTATCTGCGATAAGTAGTGATTCAGAATTCTTAGAGACTTAAAACTTGGCACATAGGTTCCTCTTAATCCAGGGAATAAATCTTTTAATTTAGGGGTCAAAATGAACAGCAAAGTTGCCCTTGCTAAGACGGTATATCGATATTCGGACCAAATTTGTAGCCATAGGTAGATATAGTCGGGATGAATGTACGTATGTGTGAATAAATGCGTGAATGACATCACAACTCAAAGAGCATAAAGATACTCTTACAGTAAGTTTGGTAAAGACTTTTGTTACTATTATTCATTTGTCTGTATATCTCGAGAACAAACTAGCCCAAAGAATAGAAATTTTTACTCAGACTTGTCAATTCATAAAATTAATATGTAAAATAGTAGCACATATAGCTGTAGACTTAATATTTTGCATGTAGGTAACGAAGCCTATTTAGGGACATGTGATTTTGTGTACTCCCATTTTGTAGTAGAATGGTTTAAAATATAAGACAAAAGTAAATAAGAGGTTTTATTTATCAGGAAACAATTTAATGATTATGACCTCTTTTGAAATTTATAAAAAATAAGAACGGTATAAAAATAGAACAACACAACATGGTATTAAGATAATTAGGTTAGTTTTTTTTTAATTTCAATTATTAATTTAGGTAAAACCTAATTTAAGTTTACCTAAATTAATTTAGGTAAACTCATTAGGATAAAAAGGTGAAGTAAGAAGTTCTAAGATCTGTTTATGCTGAGGAAGCACATCAATCTTCCAGTACCGCCATTAATCATAGCCTTTGCATTCTTGTTAAATTATTTATTACGTTTCTACAAGCTATTTTTAAAACAACGTCAGGCTAAGCAATTTAGACTTACTGAGAACTATATTAATCAGGAAACACCATCAAGGATAAAAATTATAAATTTATTTGTAGTAACCTGTTAGTTTTACTTCCTAAGTTCTGACTCGTATACTGTTGTACTTGAAGATATTATTTTTCATGTGTGTATATTTTACTTTACATAGTGCTGGCATTGTCCATATAAGGAAGGTTTAAGGTGGCTCCAATGAAAAGAGGGTAACACTGTACATCCAACGTGTAAAATGTAAAAAAGACGTTTAATATTGGGTCAACAAGCAATACAATCTAAATTATTATTATGAACTATATGCAACCAATTATAACATTAATTTTACTATTAAAAAAATTATGTTAATCATAAATAGATTTAAAACGGTTCAGAATCATTTTAGTAAACGGTGTATTAACAGTATTATTATTACAACTCTTCAACGCTAAAATTCAATGGTTTATGCTTAAATATAAAATTGTCTATTTCAGTAATTTTCTCTTCCTACGTTACAGTGTCTAGAATGACTGTAGCGTTTCCTTTGTTCTGAAATTGGCCACGGAAAAGTTTAACACTCTGCATTAAAAAGCAGTTTATGTTAGAGTTAGTACTCTAAATACTATATTTAAATATTTTCTGTATTTTATGAATACGTGTTTTTGTTGTGGGGGAAGTGTTTTGTCAGTCTGAGTTTTTTAAGTTTTGGAGATTTTCTTTTCTGAAGGATGTTGTTGAATTAGCTGTTAATTAACTTTGTGAGCATTCTGTGGCCCGTAAATCAGTTAAAGCTCTTAATTTCGTGACTGAAATTGAGTCGGCTGTTTCCCTGGTATCTGAAGAACAGGGTACCGGTAATCGATTTTGATGCGAGGTCAGTCTTTTACTGAACACAATTCCTCCCACAAAATTCAATCTTAATAAGGAGGAACTATGGGTTGTATCCATCCTGGGTAAAAATGATACAGTAAAAATCTTACCATCCGACAAAGAAAACGCTACTGTTATACTATACACAGAGAAAAGACTGGAATTTTTAACGCTGGCAAATATACTTTGTTATATAAGGATCCAACTAATGCGTTTGTTCAAAAAATAGCCAAAAGTCTTTATAAACATGGATAAAATTTTTCAGAAAAATTCATATCTACACTAATTCAGCATCATACCAAAGTCCATACATGAATGGCCTTCCTAAAATCCACAAAACCTCGGACCCCTCTCCGACCTATAGTTAGTTGCCGGAAATCTCCAGAGTCATCTTCGCTCATAGAGACACCGAACTTATTGAATTTCTGTCCTACATAATCAGCATCTCCCCCTATTCACTTTACTAGAGAGGTAAAATTTAGAAACAAATTGGACGTGTATTTATTAAGAGATAGAGAGGACCTTAATACAACGCCTTATCGCAAGAAAACACAAACGGGATAGTATCAACATTTTCAATTAAACCATCAAAAATCAGTCAAAGAAGGAGTAGCATACTAATGTTTGACAGATCAAACAGCTTGTGCTCAGACAAAGATAAGATAAAAGAATAAATCAAACACTTTAAATTGGATCTTTAAAAAATTTATACTCTCAGACTGTCACAAATAAGTACAAAAGAAACAATATAAAAATCCATTGAGCCAAAGAATACAAAATAAATTACGTTCGTATCGATCCCTTATGTGACGGGACTACCGAAGAAAATTAGAACAATAGGCAGACAATATAACAGAACATATTTTAGAAGACAAAACACAGTTAGACAATCTCGTAAACACCAAAACAAAAAAATGCCAAACAGGCCTCAAGAAAATGTTTGTACAAAATACCATATTCTTGCAATAAGGAATACATAAGCGAGCCAATAATTCCACTAAATGCGAGAATTCAAGAAAATAATGGAAAATATCAGATAAGCAAAACTGTAAAAAACACTGTTGGTTTCAAAACCATCACATGAAATGGATGAAGTCAACTAATTACATGGAGAATTTTCTTAAACGTAACTTATTAAAGCTTCATACATAAAATAAGCATAGCAACCGCTAAGTTGACCTTCAGTTGAGGTTAGACCACTTTGGGTACCAATATTAAAAAAGGAGTAACTAGGAAAGCCAATAAACAGTGAATAAATATCGAATAACTAACAACTCGCAAAAACTTAAACAAAGAATAACAAGGAAACTTAATATAAATTATTAAACAGATTAGAGAGATGCAATAAACAAACTAATGCGGATTCACAAATGGCTTTGAGAAGTTCATCTAGATATAAACAATAATAAAAAAGCCCACTCACATTTCCTCCTTTTTGCCGCGAAGATCTTGTTTCTGCCATTTACTATTGGCCTCTGGTTAGGTCTTTGTGGTTGATTAGTGGGTACAGACCTACTGTGACGTCTTTAGTTCAGTTTCAATATTTATTGTTTTATTTTTATGTATGTTCTAGTTAGTGCTCATGGAGTTGACAGAAATCATGGTTGTTTTTATTCCTGACTTGTGTGTGTCACATCTCTCTGGTATGATTTATTCATTAGTTTGTAGTTATGTGCTAGGTTAAAATAAAGTAAAGTAAAGCATTATTTTACTAGGCGAAGTTAGGACTAAGAAGCCCTCTCTAAAACGTAATCTGGGGACTAACGACTTAACTGACGGCTACTTTCAAACCACCATCAATGGCCGGGCAGGTGGGCAGCCTGTAAGGACAGGATCGCTCACCGATGACAGCACCTACGTTCAACGTTGATTGATTCGGTTATCGTGAGATCCCGCTACTTGTACTATGGCATTGTTAGTCCTTAGATTAAATATTCACCTGAAGAAGAGATCAGTTTACAGATTTTGAAACGTAGTGTTACGATAATCACTGGAGGATTCTAAATATAAGACAATCTCATTTACTTACAAAAGATAAGTTTATGACAATGTAGCTTAGTTTCCAATTACCATGACAATACACTCAATGACCTATTGTTGGATTAAAATGTAATTATTTTATTAAACATTCATTTATTCATAATAGCTTCCACCTAATGGTATAAGTTCATTAAGGTTTATTAGAGAAGGTTTTCAACTTCTATTCTCTATACCTTAAAGTTTTTTATATCACTTACTGCATTACTTACTTCACTATACCTTGTTTCCCTATACTAAGGAAAAGGGTTAGATGTTATAAATGAAGATTCTTCCGGCAAAGTCATACAAGGATAGCACAAACTTTTCTATCGCAAACAAAATTTTATAGTGAATTAAATACACTCTAAGTTCTAAGTTTAAGTCTTCTCTACTCTGTTACCAAGCTGATTTTAATCTGAAGAGACCATTCAGAAGAAGGGGTGCATCTTTTATCCCACAAGGAATTAAACAAGTTATATTTTATAAGAAACAATATCTACAGACAATTATAGTGACACGTACCGAATAACGATTTCTGCTATATATTACGAATGTTTCATCTCTATCTTCAAAGAGGCTGTGATAGACAGTTTGGTGAATTTAATTATTTATTGAAAATTTATAAGTTAAACACTTGGCTAAGCTTTCGGGAGGTCAGGCTGGTGGTGTGCTAAACTGCCGAAACATAGCTAGGCAGACTGCATGGTTTAAAATACAGAAACTGAGGTAATAAAAATACAGGCAATAGTATCACATCAAAATATGCTGTTCTGATATCAACACGCGTACGCATGATCTTTGCTTGACAGTAACTCACACTTAAATCTCCTATTTCGTTCAATTTTAATGTCATGTACACATGTCAAAAGTGCTTTAGTATAGCACACACATAAAAATCGACTGAAATATACTTTTATTCAATAGTAATGGCAGTTGAGAAAACTATTTTCTACCAGATCAAGCTATTTGGTTACATTTAATCTCATTCAGAACTTTCAATTCAGCCTCTAAGGTTTTAACATATTAAATTATTTATTCAAACGTTTATAGATCACTAATATTTTTTTTTATTTTATAGTTTATAAATCCATCTAAGGTAAAAACTGACAAAGATTGCTTTTCCAGCTTGTTCGTCCACTTCAACACAAAGACCTAAACCATTTAAGATATAGTTTCGTTTTCAGTAAGTTTTAATATCATTTGAATTACTCTGAATGTAATTAATTTACTTGTGGATTATAGAAAATATTATTCTGAATACATTTAGCCTTCCAAATGTAAATTAAATAAATGTCATTAATTATACTGTTTCTTAATATAACTTCTATACTTCACTACATACGCCAACAATTTGCGATAATTTTATATTTATAATACAATAAGAAGGAGACAACTGTGGATTTTTTAAATAACTTTCAGGTATGTTCATCCTAATTCTATCACAACATCATTTATGGACATTATACCTTCGATAAAAGGAGATGTTGTAGTGAAGATTTATGTTTTCCAAATCGTTGAGAAGTTTAATAATTTTATACCTATGGATTGGATTCACACGGTTCTGACGGAAAACCTTCTAACCCTGTCTTTCGTTCAGTTCGTTCAGTTTGAAAGTTGCCTTGTTTCCACTTCTGTATTCGTATACTTTCCTGCCTCAAACTCCAATGATAAGTGCTTGTTAAGTTTAAGTTACTTAACTTAGAATTTTAAAATAAGGGAATTAATACTTATTTACACAGGTATTATGGGTACCCACTGTGACTACGATACAATAGCAGAATAAATAATTAATATGTAGACAAATTTAGTACTATCCTATGAGATTTGAAAATTTGATAGGTATATTCTTAGAGTAAAACGAAAAAAATGGGATTGGAAGTCAATTTTAAAACTAGGTGACAAGATTACATTTTAGCTCACTCTTGCTTTTAGTACCCTCCATGTCTCATACGAGAAAATTTATTTTTTGCACACTGCTATGAAACCAAATTTAGCTTACAAACATAGGAATGTGTCATGTGGCAGTATACCATGAGGAATATTTCATTCCTAGATTTTAAATTGCATTTATATATATATAAATGTATATAAAAAAATATTCCGTTTATATAAAACGGAATATTTTCTATGATAGTACATGTCCATCCATCGAGTTTGGCTGAGCATACATTTTGTGTCAATTTAAGTTTTGTATGATTGTACACGTACTCGAGTGTCCATCTATATGCTCAAAGAAAACTTCAAGAATGAAATGAGTTATAGATTTGAAATGTTACACAAAGCCAGTTACACGGAATGTGGGTTATATGAAATTTTGTAAAATGACACAAGCGCATGGGCAGAGAGGCTAATTTGAAAGAGTTGGACGTCCACATTGACGTTTTTATCGATAGGCTGTCAGTTTGAAGTGTCAATTTTCACCGTTGTATCAATTTAGATTTCTATTTGGAGCTCATATCGTTCGTAACATCTAAATTTCATTTCAGCCTGTCAGTTAAATATATTTGCCTGGAATTGAAGCATGCAAATTATAGTAAGTAGTGTTGTAAGATTAAAGTTACAACTGTTACAGATTTACTTTTTGTTTCAACACGGATACACAATTAACAGCTAACCGTAATCCCAAGTACTAGAGATCATATAATATTAACTGTAATGATCATGAAATAGCCCTGATGTGTACATAATTCTTTTAGTATTTAAGAAAACAACAGTATTCGTAATATAACAAGTATCACATACCAAGTTACAGAAACACACCAAAACAAACTATTGAAACAGTTTGCAATATTCAGTTGGGTCGACAACGGCACAGAATCCAACTGTTCTATTGGCACAGAGAATTAAAACAATACAAACAGAATAAGTAATGAGTTCAAGAAATGATTTGAATTAATCACATCAGAAAGGGGACAGATTTTAACTAAGGTAATGTTAGTGGTAATAGAGAAATTTGATGATATTTTACATATTATAAATGAAAATTAATTCCAAATAGTTGATGACCTCTAATTCTGAGATTGACTGGACCAATTTGTTTAATTCCAAGGAAGTAAAAGAGTGTATGTAGAAGAGGATTAAATAATTTACCTGGAATATTGTAGAGTCAAGAAAAAACGTTATGTTTTATGATCCAAATGTAATTGAAACTCAACTGTCAGCCTTCATCAACTAAGAGAAAGGCTACCTCGTTTACACCGGGAGGGAGCTTTATGTCTACCCGGGTGTGCTGTCTGCGATGAGCGGTCCGAGTGAATAATTAAGTTATTTATTTGGATAAGGATTAATAAACAGATACGAATAATGTGGCCTAGTTTGCACCGGACGTTACTATTGCATATTTTAACATTTGAGAGTAGTTATTGTGACATATGGTATCGCGAACTTTTTGTAGATATTGGTGTCCTCTATTAAAATGCAGTTCATGACTTTTGTCTAGTGTCAATAATTTTCGCAGCGTACGTGATACATTTTCAAAGATTTCATACGGATCTGTAACGTTTCTGAAAATACTCTATCACATATGTTAATCAGGGATAGTGTAGAAATCAAATGATAAAAGAATTTTTTAAATTGGTATTTTCGGAATGTATTCAGTGCAAACAAACAAATCTTTACTCTTTGTAAAATAAGTATTAAAATAAATAGGGGTTGCCAACAACAATATGTTGCCACAATAAATGACTTCATGAGCTCTAGTCAGTCTATTTTCAGAATCGGCAGTATAATTGCTTCACCGATAATTCTATACATTATTTTAAATACAAGGTAAGGAATACTACAGTTTGAATTCAATTTCCATGAATATAAACCGACATCCAAGTTTTCCCAATCGTTTAATTAGAACCAACCAAAACAGAGGGTTCTAGTTTGCCAACTGACATTTTAGCTTATAACTAAAGAATTATGAGTATGTAACATCCGTCTACAATTTGGCTACAATCGGGTCTTCTCGTAAGTAGGGTTGATAACTCTTTACTGTCTGAATCGTTTTGTAAAACTACACATCTTATGGACAAATCAGGTGATATTCACTAAAACTTTTACTGGTATATGTGGGCTACTAAACCGCACATAACAGTGTAGCTATGGAAGTAAGGGGTTATACAATGTGAATGTTGAAATTAGCTCCACCACCTTTCGCTCAGTGTAGTGTCTGGGCGTCTCTATCGCCGACTTTTTTCGATCTCGTTAGACGAATGTTCACTCCAGATTCCAGTAATCAAGTTTGTGACAATGTTGGAGTTCAGACACTGCACTGAAAGGAAGGAAGTGGAGATAAACTCAATATACGAAATTACGTTAACCTAAAAGTATACTAGCCACCAAGCACCTAAATAAATTAATGCTATTTTTAAACAGTAAACTTGATACGAGTTGCATTATATAACAAAGAAAAACTGTATTATATTTAGTAGTGATAAGTTATTTAAATTTCGGACAAAGCAACATTTTAAATAAACATAACATTCATTTTGACAGTAAATTAAGAATAAAAGCATCCCAAGGGCCAACACTACTACAGGTACAAGACAAGCCTTGAATGTGGTATTCATTAGTGGGTTAATCTGATTGTTTGCGACACATTTCAGGTCCGAAATGTCAATGGGTGGGATACTCTGAAAGTTATGCACAAGTTTAAGGTCCAAAGTATTAATAGGTGGGTTATTATGAGAGCTTTCCAAATGTTTCAGGTCTCAAAAATCAAAGGCTGGATTACTTTGTGATCGTGCCACTAGTGGCAGGTCCAAATGTCCAAAAAATTCCGAATGGCGCGCAAATTTGTAAAGTTAAAATCTAAAATTAATATCGTGCCAAAATAAAACTTTTAATTGAGAAATGGTGTAATTTTCACTAAAGTTAAGTAAGTAAAATTACTACATGGTACCAAAAATACAGTAATTTGGTGTGTTAGTATGATGTATATGTTCTAAAAATATGTTTTCGCTATGCCAGCTTGAAGCCAAGCTGAGCATGTTATGCGACACAAAGTAGTTTTAGTTTATACTACCTACCTGGTCATTATATTATATGACACCTTTCAAGACATATGCACTATGTAGTGTATTACGTTTCGAACATTCTTCAAAGTAGTTTATGACATCTAAATTTTACATCATCTTCTTAGTTGCAAAATTGTTATACTTAAATGGCCAACATTTAATGTGTTTTTTCAATGTGAAATTTAAAAATCATCCAGCGTAACACCTAGGTATAAAACTAATCATCAAACATCAGTTTTAAGTATAAATTCAATCAAGTAATATGAAAAAAAAACTATTAGATCCAAGTAACAATCTTTAACCCAATATAAGTAATTTTACCATACTTTTACTGTCAAAGTTAGATAATACTGTAGTTATAAGTTCTTTAAAAGATAAATCTTTATATTTTCAAATAAAGTTTGAAAATACTAAAACGCATTTACTTTAACGTATGCTTTTGTTTTGTAAGTAAACGTTTAATCTCTTCGAGAATTTCATTTACTTTTTCCAAATTTCTTTGCAATAAGACGAAGTAGTTGTAGTCACACTTAGCAAGAAAACCGGATCAGATATTCGATCTTTGGCTTGCACACGTTTGCCCTTCCCTACTTCATCTATCTCAGTTTTGCTGTTACATTAGTTTGCCTGGGACTAATGCATCAAATCTTAACACAGATGTTTTCACTGTCAACAGTAGATACAATATCATGTTCTATAAGCAGAATAGCTTGCTCTGTTCCAGCGGTAACAGTCTGTACACTCTTGCTGAAAAGTTATTGTCACTGTTATGTCACGACTTAGACTATTCAATTAAATCGTCTAAAGCAGTGTTTCTCAATCTTTTCTCATTCATGACACGCTATAGTACGAGTACATCAACAATATCTGCACAGCACAGTAACTATAAAGGAAAACCCTACTCAGTTTCGACCCGCAAACGAGTAGTGTTGAAAGTAAATTTGACAACAATTCGAGAGCATCAGTCTAACCTTCCACCGGTAGTCGAGTAACTCTGTTCCAGTATTAGTCACTCGTGACACGTTACCTTGGTTTCGCCTCATTTCTAAAAAAATCTTACGTGAGTTTAAGTGTGTTGTTTAAGTTAATAAGTGGTTTAATTGCAATCTAAAAATATATATGTTTATAGTTAAAAATAAAGAAGTTTAAGATAAACCAGAATATTTAAATTATAGCAGTAACAAAGATGATACGACTCTGTACTAACTGGCAGTGTTGTGAGATTGACACAGGAAAATATAAAACAACCCACTCCTACTGCTACGATTCGTAGTACCGTAACGATTAATAACCTTTGGGTTTACTTTCAGTGGCTCTGAGAATCGTCCTGTGCCACAATCTATCGTTTGTGGACAAATCTTAGTTCCAATGAATTCATATCCCTAGTAAACTAAAAGCCATTTAAACAAAAAAAACATATCTGGGAATGGCAAGATTTATTTTAACCGACTCTTGTCATCGTGAGAAAATAAAGAAAAAACTTTGGTAATACAAAGTTACTAGTAGGGATAAATCAGAACTGGTGAGCTATAAAGTATCTGAAATAATAACTAAAAATGCAGCCTATTGCTGGATATATCATTTTACTATACAGACAGAAACGGTTAAGAATAGGGTGACAATGCAGAGAAAGAAATATATTTGGTTCAGCTATCAAACGGTACTATATCACGGCATATTAATAACATGTCTTCAGACATCCAATGCAATGTGTACGTACAAATCTAAGCGATGTAGTATTTTCTCTACGGTTCGATGAGTCGACTAATATTGGTAACAAATGCCAATTGCTAAGTTACATCAGATTTGTTCATGACAGTTCAATTATTGAACAATGTCTGGCTTGTTCTGAATCATCCACAACATCAACTGGAGCACTCATGTATGAATCCATATCCAGTACTTTAGAACATGGATTGACTTTGAAAAACTGTCTATCTGTTTTGTACTCATGTTGCGCCAACTATAGCTGAAAGATTGAAAGGATTTTTGTATAAATTTAAGCAGCATTTTCCAAATTCAGGATCAACGCATTGCTTCATACATCGAAAAGTTCTAGTGGTAAAGGCCATTCGTGCGGAACTTAAAATTGTTTGAGTGAATATGGTAAATTTATTTAAATAAAAGACTCTTAAAACAAGACTTCTCAATGAAGTATGCCGAGAATACGGGATACGTGAATATGAAAAGGTAAATCATTGCAGGTTTCTTAATTTTTTTTAGAGACATTATTGGGTTAGTACAGGTTCAAATACTGAATGACTGTATCACGTATAATCTGCATTGTACTGCAAGGACTTTATTCTGCTTGATAAGATCTTCTCACAAGGCAATTCCACTGAGGACGACAAAATAAGGTTTTAAAGGGTCGCTCGTTAAATAATAAAAAAACTACCGTATTTGCGTTTCAATGTCAGACTATAGAATTTACTCAGATTTAAGGCAAGCCTTGCGGATGTAGTATTATAAGCGCCCACCAACATAATCGGATGATTATTATCGAATGATGTGGAATCATCGATATTCATGACCATGCAAAGGACTGAAAACAAAATGTCGTACCAAATAAAATATTAGATATTTAAAAGATCAATATGGTTTTGGCTAGTTTTCAATCTTAGAAAATAATGTATACATTTTAATATAATTTACAAATTAAAATATATTATATAATTACAACAAAACAACATTTCATTTACTTAACTTATGTATTTTCAAGGATAAACGTGACTACTTGTTAAACAAAGAAGACACGTACTTCACTGCTCTCGCCGCCATTAGTCGATAACAAAATACATGATTTTAATTTTAAATTTATTTTCAAACACGTTTTTTACTTAGAATAAGTTTTTAATGATGATGTCAAATTGAATTAGGTTTTAGTCTTAAACAATGATAATTTAGAGAAAGCTTTATTTTGATAAGTAAACGAATTGTATTCGTTTATTTATTTTGTTTAAAATAACTAAACTGTATTTAAAGTACTATTGAGCCACGTAGTACTAACTGTTATTTCACAGGGTAGACTTGTTTTTTTATAGGATTTAAAAAATGCTCAAATAGATCACCACCAATAATTGTTATTGGAAAAGTAAACATCAGAGCTTATTTCTATTGTGTTAAGCTCTTTGTGTTTCAACCATTTAAAAGATTGCTCAAAGTTTATAAATTACATTTTGGGCCAATATCTGCATATTCATTGACAGTGTTCTTGTCGTTGTCACTAGCCTCCTCCTACATAAACGAAAAATAACAGCTGGTAATGACGTCACTAGTCTGATTGAAGATAGCTGATAATGATTAATTAATTATGAAAAATTCTATAAGTCAAATGTCTTATTCGGTAGTATCGATATTTAAAATAATTAATCATCAGCCAATTGTGTTGGTGGCCGCTTATTGTAATGTAGCCAGCCTTGCGAATACGTTTGTCTCAGAGCTAATCCTAAAACTTATTCATATTATCTACAGTGCTATTAATATTGTGATCACTGATGAGAGATGTAATACAGCTAGCGTGTTTGTGCAATAACTAACGGCTCAGGTGATGAATTATTGTGTAAGATGCTATTACAACTTTGTTGACTGGAACTTATATGTAAAGGACCGTATTGTTTGTACATAGTTGTTTTCACATCGTTGTATTAAGTCAAATGCCTATTTAGGCAGGACCAACTAATTAGTTTTTACCCCTTAAACTAAACAGATCTTTTAAGAATTCTCTAATATGTAAAGAATATCACTGAGACATCGTTCCAGTAAAAGTTAGAAATTGTGACGTGTACTTTTTCTGTTTTACCTGAGCAATTGTTATGTAGAACTGATCACTCTACATAACGAAATCTTACATCCAAATGAAGAAGCGCGCATTCATTGTTGCTGCAATAACAGAACGGTCACTGAATTAGACGCCAATCAGCTGTTCAAAATAAAGGAGTTAGGCTAAGGTGAGCCATTACCATGCCATTGATAATTTTGTCGCTTGCGTATGTCAGTTAGTAAAATTTCAGTATTAATAATTTTGTCTTTACAGAATTAAATATCTACGGTAAACTAAGCCTTGGGCCTCGTAGTAAGATTGTCAAGTCCTGTCGATAAACGTAGGAAATTAATACGTTATCTGTAATAAATTAATACTAATCTAGTCTTTTAATAGTTCACGGAGATAAATAGTTGTAAATACGTGTTCATAGTGTCAAATACTGTAACCACAAATTGTTTTCTGTAAATTGTACATAATTAGCCGAGATATTATCTCGTAACAATTGCATCGTCTCTCATAAATTTCCTTACTAAACTTGTTAACTGTTCTATAAATAATTGAATCGGTAACTTTATGTCCTAATGTTTGTATATTATTTAGTTTTACTCAGAATAATTGTAAAGGCCGTTGTCATGAAATTTTATACCTACCATTGCCGTGAAGTGTATACATTAATGCATTATGTTAATACTTCAATACACTTTACTATAATTATTGGAATTAATTAGTTTAAGTAAGAACAAACGTAATTAATTTTTTCTGTGCCAGAATAATTATGCTTTGTGTTTAAGACCAATATTGTATATCATTGTAATTGGCAGATTCTGCGCTTTTTTAATGTACTTATGTTTATACATTAAACATTTTCTTTACATTTTACTGGCCGCTGTAAGCTAAATACGAGTATGTTAGACACACCAACAATAGTGACAGATGTTGCTGTTTTAGTCAGCTGGTTTCTTTTAAGTTAAGTTTGACATTGTTTTCATGATTGATTATAAGTAGTGTTTACTGATTTCAATGAGCCGCAGAAAATGAATAAAACTGACTTTATGAAATTAAAGTTTCAATATTGGATTGCACGGACGATACAAACGACGGCTCGTGTGTGTGTTTTGGGTCCGCCCAGTTGGTGAGTAGACTTTACACTACTTATTCCATCGTGCTTCCCTGGGAGGTCCGGACTAACTCCGTCAATGTCATTGTGGAGCCTCTACCTATCGGACTAGGCCTGAATAACTGCATCAGGGTGGATCCAGTTCCGACTTTGACAAATGGGACTCAACTTTAATTTAATGTCTAGCCATTATGTATTCATGTGAATTATTGTTTTGTAATTTTGTAGTTCAGGAATATGGTCATCATGATTTTGGCCACTGTAATTTTGTATTAGTAATCGGAGCGCTCCTACCGTAATAATTTTTCGTATTTTTAATTTCAATTGGCCAACGAGTTAAGTTTAAGTTAAGTTAATATATATTTGTTTTATTTAGTTTAAAACCTTAGCACTGTGAGAGAAATAGGCAATACAGAATGAAATATGTGAAATATTGGTTTTAATTTCTAATTGCCTGATATTTAATTAAAGACCTTGCAACTTACTATTAGAAAATAATCAACCGAAATCTGTGGCTAATTTAAGTACCTAAGGCTTAGTGTCGTAAACCTAATAGTTCTTGCGTTGCATGGTAGTGGTCTCGATTGAGCATACCTGAGGGCAGGAAACTGTTTCCTTGTTGGAGACCTGCGACTTATCACACCCCATCAACAAGGTGGCGCCCTTATTACCGAGCAAACCGTAACCATCTGGGTATCCGTCAATCTTAGTAGTCCTCTGTCACTGCGCAAAGAAACTTGGTTGTCCTGGCCGCTCTACCAATACTCACGCCCTTCTCCACTGAGCGAGGCCGACAATATTGCTAACCCGCGAGGAGGGGTGGCAAACTGGCGCCCAACGCGGGGCCCCTTGTGTTAGCACCTGACTTTCACAGAATATAAAATTTTATTGAACTTGTGGGTGTGGAATATTTTGACAGATAGTATTTAGTATTTTGTTGTTTGTTAATATTGGGAAAACACTGGTAATGTCTTGTTAATCGTTGATTTGCATTCTAGTGTTGTTTGTTTGGTTGGAGAGAACTGCATTTTTAGGATTGGCTAAAATTAGTGCGAGGTGATATTTCCATGTGGGCTGTATGAATTGTTCTGGTTATCTGGTGAATTTTTAGTATCCTACCTCACGATGAATGCGTATCATCTTCGTAAGACTGAGATTATCTACGAACTTAAAATTAGGAATGTTGATACCGATGGCAACGCTAATGAACTGAGGAAGCGTCTGACTCAATGTTTTTCGGCTGATACCCAGGTTGATGAAACCGTTGTAAACTCTTTGGATGCCGATACGGAATTGGAGGAATGCCAAGGGAAGTACCAGGACTTATCTTCGCTAGTGAGTGATTACGAAGGCACGAATAATGACAACGAGTTTCATCGTATTGTGGCTCGTCTTTGGCATTTGTATCTCCGAGTGGAGAGAATTCCGATTGGAGCATCTTTCCGATAGTGAGCAATCGGAAAGTAAGGAAAAGTTGCTGAGTAGAAAGTAAGGAGCTATTGGATTCTTTTAGAGGGACTTCTGATTCGAAGAACCAACCGGATCCCAGGACATCGGCAGGTGGTTTTCAACAGCTTCAACTACCAGAGGATGGAGCGCAAGGAACTAATTTTGAACTGCCCAAAACTTTAGAGTTGGCATTTTAAACCAAATAAAACCACTGAAGACGACGAGAACCTGGCGACAGAAAGGAAACTTCTAGAGGAATGGCGGAATAGGGAAGAAAGAAAAACTACAACAGGAAAGGCGTCACCAAGAGGAAATGGCTCCAAAAGGAAGAGAGAAAACTACAAGAAGAAAGAAGAAAACAGGAGGCAAGATGGAAACAAGAAGAAGGACGGCTGCAAGAAGCCGAAGACAACAAGAAGAGAAATGGAAGTTAGAAGAACTGCGACTTCGAGGACCTCAGCAGAGAACAGAAGAAAGAATCCCGCACGAGGAATTGAGAGGTCAAGAAAGAAGAGGACCTCCAGAGGACAACTGCCTTCCCAGATTTTCACTAACTCGAAACGACACAGGCGCTAGTTTCCCGGCCCAGATATGTCCCAGTCTACAAGTGGGGGCTAAAGTTTGACAACTCCGGACCAAGTATCGCTGCATTTCTTGAGAGAGTAGAAGAACTTCGTCGGGCAAGAGGAGTCACACAATCAAGAGCTATATGAGTCTGCGGTTGATTTATTTGCCGGATCAGCGCTTGTCTGGTACCGTGCTGCGTCTATTCGGATTCAGTCATGGCATCAGTTGACGAGGGAGCTCAAAAAAGTCTTTCAGCCTGCGGATTATGACATAAGACTTCATCAGGAAATCTTTAATCGGCTGCAGGGAGATAATGAGCCGATAGATCTGTATATAGCCGCTATGGAGGGTTTATATGGAAGATTAGCAGTAGCTGTTCCTGAACCTACTCGTTTAGCACAGATCTATAATAACCTGCACCCTCAGCTGCAAGATCGATTGGCACTTTGCAGCATTCAAACTCTTGAACAGTTGAGATCCATGGGGGACGTAGAGCCGAAGCGGGCCGACTAAGTATGGTTAGAATAAGGCCCGCAACTACAAGGGAAAATACCCTTGAACCGGACCTTGCTTATCACGATCAGAACCACCCACGAAAACCTTTATCCGGACGTGTGGCCAGCGTACAGTCTGCAAATTCAGACCGCCAGGACCCTGTCTGCTGGAATTGTGGAGATAAGGGCCACCGCTTCAGGTTTTGTAGTAAACCAAAACGAAGGTTTTGTTTTGGTTGTGGAAAGGAGGACGTATTTAAACGAGACTGTGTAAAATGCTGCTCAAAAAAACGGGCAAGGCAAGGGGTCAGAAAGGAAGTAGGTGGTTCTGGCTCCTTGGATACTGAAACCATCCCGGCCATAAAACTATGTCATTCATAGCCAACAAGAAGACCATAGGCCTTATTTGAAAGTGAGGGTGTTTGGCCGTGAAGTTACCGCCCTCTTAGACTCGGGAGCTTCCCAAACGTTTTTAGGTGGACATGGAATGTGGATTTTGAATCAGTTTCCCGCTCGCCTTCAGAGTGCCAGTGGACGCTTTGTAGAAACAGCCGACTCAACACGCCATGAGGTCCAGGGCTTTGTCAATCTACCCATCACTTTACAGGGCCGTACTAAAAGTCTAAAGGTTTGCGTTATACCATCACTGCAGCATACCTTAATTTCTAGGCATCGACTTCTGGGAAATAATGCACATTGTTGCGGATATGCGCAATCGGAAGTGGGACTTTGCAACGAAGAGTGTGGATTTATTTT
The DNA here is from genome assembly GCF_021130785.1 of Homalodisca vitripennis. NCBI lineage: Eukaryota > Metazoa > Arthropoda > Insecta > Hemiptera > Cicadellidae > Homalodisca > Homalodisca vitripennis. Next base: position 95,993,004 of record NC_060210.1, read on the forward strand.
GTGGTTATGTTGAGGGAATCACATCGGAAGACAATCTAACTCTAGCAGAGAGAAAACGGCTACAAGATCTTCTCGAGGAGCATTTCGAGGATGAAGCCATCAACATTGGGTAGAAACAGACCCGTGTGAAGCACGTCATCGACACTGGGGGTGTGCCACCAATCAAACAGCGGTACTACAATGTATCCCCTGCTCGTCAAAAACTCATCAATGAGGAGCTAGAACCGCATGTTGCAGTTAGGGGTTGTAGAGCCTTCACAAAGCGCCTGGTCCTCGCCAATTATGTTACTGGATAAACCTGATGGTAGTAAAAAGGTTTGTTGTGGACTTCAGGGCGGTGAATGCAGTGAGCCGAAAGGACGCCTACCCTCTACCACAGGTGACCGCTATCCTGGAATAGACTCGATTCTTATCTAGCCTGGACATTAAGAGCGCCTATTGGCAAATTGAACTAGACGAGGCAAGTAAGGAGAAGACCGCGTTTGCAATACCGGGTCGTGGCTTATACCAGTTCGTCACGATGCCCTTTGGTCTGTGCGGAGCTCCCGCAACATGGCAGCGCTTCGTTGACACAGTCTTGGGACCAGAGCTGGAGCCGAATGTCTTCGTCTATCTAGACGACATTATAGTTGTGACATCTACATTTGAGTCCCATCTGAAAGAGATATTTAGAAGAGTTCGTGAAGCAAAGCTCACCCTCAATAGAGAAAAGTGCAAGTTTTGCAGGAGAGAACTGAAGTACCTGGGCTACATTGTCAGTGGGGAGGGTTTGCGAGTCGACCATGAAAAGGTAAAGGCGATTGTGGATATACCAATCCCCCGGAACCAAAAGGAGGTTCGTCAATTTATTGGAATGGCCTCGTGGTACAGACGCTTCATTCCCAACTTCGCGTCACGTATGACTCCTTTGACTTCCTTACTGAAACGGAGAAATCAGTTCGAATGGACTCCAGAAGCCGAGATGGCCTTCCAGGACGTAAAATCCTGCCTGATTAGCGCTCCAATATTATCCTGTCCAGACTTTTCGAAGCCTTTCACAATCTCCTGTGACGCCTCAGGCGTGGGGATCGGCGCTGTTCTTAGCCAAGACAGTGAGCAAGGAGAAAGTGTTGTTGCCTATGCCAGCCGCAAATTAACTCGGCAAGAGCAGAACTTCTCGGCCACTGAAAGGGAGTGCCTTGCGGTGATCTTTGCTGTGGAGAAAATTCCGGCCTTACGTGGAAGGAACCAGGTTCACGGTCGTGACAGACCACTATAGTTTGCTTTGGCTAAGTAACTTGAAGGACCCGACAGGAACGTCTGGCTCGTTGGGCTTTGCGATTGCAGCCCCTATGATTTTCACCTAGTACACCGTAAGGGGCAAGAGAACGTTGTGCCAGATCTTCTCTCTCGGACCACTCCACCGATATCGACTGAACCCTCTCATCCAGACGTGATTCATTGTGACTTGATTGAGATACCCAGCTACAATACAGGACCAGTGGTACAAATGAATGTTGGAAAGGTTAAAAATGGGCCCTCAAAAATATTGTCAGTGGCGAACTCAGGAGGAGAAACTGTGGAAGAATGTGAGCACCCGGGAACCCTCGTTTCATCACCAGGATAACTGGAGATTAGTACTCCCAAAAGATCCTCAGATCCAGGCCTTCTTCGAATGCCACGATACTCCAACTGCTGGACATCAAGGTGTGTCAAAGACCTATAAACGTATCCAACAGCTGTACTATTGGCAAAAAATGCGGAAGGATGTAGCCACGTATGTTTCAAAATGTGCTGTATGTCAACGGACTAAGTACGACCAACAACTCCCTGCGGGCGTTATGGGCAGCAGACGTGCAGTTGATTCTCCATGGCAGAATGATCGCTGCAGACCTGATTGGCCCTCTGCCACGATCAGTAAGAAGGCTTTAAGTACCTGTTGGTTATTACTGACACGTTTACTAAGTTACTCAGTCCTACGACCTCTCCGAGCTGCTACGGCAAGGCTCGTGTCTCAACACCTGGAAGAGGACATCTTTATGGTTTACGGAGTACCACGGTACTTCATATGTGATAACGGGTCTGAGTTCATCGGGAAACCAGTGAAGGACCTTGCCAAACAGTACAATGTCAAGATTACTACTGAACGCAAGTCGACACCCACAGGCGAACCCGGCAGAGAGGGTTAATCGGGATATCGTTGCTATGTTGCGAGCTTATGTAACAGACAACCCACCGGGAACGGGACAAAATTCATTCCAAAAAATAGGTTTTGCACTCCGCACCGCGCATCATGAGGTGACACAGCATTCACCCGCGTTTTTGAACTTTGGGCGAGGAACTCGCTACGTCGGGAGACGGATATGAAGTTTCTTAACGATGGTTCGGGTGTACCCTCTACCGAGGATTGTGGTCCCTTTAGTGAGAAACTACGAGAGCTTAAGGACATATTCCAAGAGGTTTCAGAGAGACTGAAAACAGCCCATGAAAAAAAAATGCTAAACGCTATAACCTGCGCAGACGACCTGTGACTTATAGAGTGGGAGACGTCGTCTTGAAAAGAAACTTTGTACAGTCTGATGCTACTAACTACTTTGCAGCCAAACTAGCACCACGCTATGTTGGACCCTACGTAATAGTTGAACAGGTATCTCCTCTGATCTATAAGCTGGCGGACATGGACGGCAAGAAGATAGGCCAGTGGCAAGTGTCGGACTTTAAGAAATTTCGGCAGTGAAGAAAATTTGGGAAATTTTCTGCCGCATAGGGGGTGTTTGTGACGTGTACTTTTCTGTTTTACCTGAGCAATTGTTATGTAGAACTGATCACTCTACATAACGAAATCTTACATCCAAATGAAGAAGCGCGCATTCATTGTTGCTGCAATAACAGAAACGGTCACTGAATTAGACGCCAATCAGCTGTTCAAATAAAGGAGTTAGGCTAAGGTGTGAGCCATTACCATGCCATTGATATTTTGTCGCTTGCGTATGTCAGTTAGTAAAATTTCAGTATAATAATTTTGTCTTTACAGAATTAAATATCTACGGTAAACTAAGCCTTGGGCCTCGTAGTAAGATTGTCAAGTCCTGTCGATAAACGTAGGAAATTAATACGTTATCCGTAATAAATTAATACTAATCTAGTCTTTTAATAGTTCACGGAGATAAATAGTTGTAAATACGTGTTCAATAGTGTCAAATACTGTAACCATAAATTGTTTCTGTAAATTGTACATAATTAGGCCGAGATATTATCTCGTAACAATTGCATCGTCTCTCATAAATTTCCTTACTAAACTTGTTAACTGTTCTATAAATAAATTGAATCGGTAACTTTATGTCCTAATGTTTGTATATTATTTAGTTTTACTCAGAATAATGTAAAGGCCGTTGTCATGAAATTTATACCTACCATTGCCGTGAAAGTGCATACATTAATGCATTATGTTAATACTTCAATACACTTTACTATAATTATTGGAATTAATTAGTTTAAGTAAGAACAAACGTAATTAATTTTTTCTGTGCCAGAATAATTATGCTTTGTGTTTAAGACCAATATTGTATATCATTGTAATTGGCAGATTCTGCGCTTTTTTAATGTACTTATGTTTTATACATTAAACATTTCTTTACATTTTACTGGCCCGCTGTAAGCTAAATACGAGTATGTTAGACACACCAACAATAGTGACAGATGTTGCTGTTTTAGTCAGCTGGTTTCTTTTAAGTTAAGTTTGACATTGTTTTCATGATTGATTATAAGTAGTGTTTACTGATTTCAATGAGCCGCAGAAAATGAATAAAACTGACTTTATGAAATTAATAGTTTCAATATTGGATTGCACGGACGATACAATCGACGGCTCGTGTGTGTGTTTTGGGTCCGCCCAGTTGGTGAGTAGACTTTTACACTACTTATTCCATCGTGCTTCCCTGGGAGGTCGGACTAACTCCGTCAATGTCATTGTGGAGCCTCTACCTATCGGACTAGGCCTGAATAACTGCATCAGGGTGGATCCAGTTCCGACTTTGACAAATGGGACTCAACTTTAATTTAATGTCTAGCCATTATGTATTCATGTGAATTATTGTTTTGTAATTTTGTAGTTCAGGAATATGGTCATCATGATTTTGGCCACTGTAATTTTGTATTAGTAATCGGAGCGCTCCTACCGTAATAATTTTTTCGTATTTTTATTTCAATTGGCCAACGAGTTAAGTTTAAGTTAAGTTAAATATATATTTGTTTATTTAGTTTAAAACCTTAGCACTGTGAGAGAAATAGGCAATACAGAATGAAATAATGTGAAATATTGGTTTTAATTTCTAATTGCCTGATATTTAATTAAAGACCTTGCAACTTACTATTAGAAAATAATCAACCGAAATCTGTGGCTAATTTAAGTACCTAAGGCTTAGTGTCGTAAACCTAATAGTTCTTGCGTGCATGGTAGTGGTCTCGATTGAGCATACCTGAGGGCAGGAAACTGTTCCTTGTTGGAGACCTGCGACTATCACACCCCATCAACAAGGTGGCGCCCTTATTACCGAGCAAACCGTAACCATCTGGTATCCGTCAATCTTAGTAGTCCTCTGTCACTGCGCAAGAACTTGGTTGTCCTGGCGCTCTACCAATACTCACGCCCTTCTCCACTGAGCGAGGCCGACAATATTGCTAACCCGCGAGGAGGGGTGGCAAAATCTAAAATATTGAAGTATTGAACTTTTCTCTGTCAGTCTAACCAAGAAACCTTAAGTCGCTTTTGTTATCACTCATCATGTCTTGAGCGCTGGATGGATATTTATGTCTACCTCTTGTCCGTTCATGGTACTCTGATCATTTAGATCATTCGAATTCTCTGGTTGTAAAGGATTTTACCCGTTAAGCCGTCTTCACCTATAAAAGGACATATGTAACACATAAAGATTAGTAAATAACAAAGTTTAAAAAGTAAAAAAAAACTTCTTGAATGGTTATATTCCGGTCAAAATACCTTTTTAAAATAAAATAGGCCGATTTTTTTGAAAATAATATATTTATGGCAACATTTAGTTTACAGACTACGTAAAATACTAATTTTCCAAGAACGTAACCGTTCATTGTATGCATATTTCAAACTAATATTTCCTTTTTATTGGATCTTTCGCTTATTTGAACACTATTTGCCTTGGAGCTATTCACCATTTAATAAACAAAATACAAAATTAATGAAAAGTTTTTAATTAGTTAGAAATGTCCCCAGTTGCTGGTTTCGGCAGTGCTGTGTAAACTAATCGCGACTGTTTTGAAACGTCATCAGATTCCTTTCAATACGGTGCACATGGAGACAATAAAACCAGTATTTAAACTTTAAATTGGTTATTTCACACATACGCTCTATTGAAATAACTGGTACATGCAAAACTCTATTAAACGTATTCTTAATATTCTACTATGCAAATATGTCAAATCTGTTATGCCTTTGCGTTACTCACAATTAAGCTAATCTTTTTACTGTTATTCAATTCTATGTCAAAATAACGTAATTGTGCTTAGAATCTGTAAAATTGGAAAAATCTTGACTTCAATAAAAATCTCAAGACATTAATCCAAATTTCTAAATTGATATTAATACAATCGGCATTAATAAATGCTTTATATTTTATCCGTACATACGTTTATGAAAGTTTTTGCATTAAAATGGATTTTAAGCTTCTTAATGAAGATAAATTATTTTTAGATTTAGTATAAAGTAATATAGGTTATTGGAAAAATACTTATTATAATACAAATATGAAGAATGTAATTGTAGCTATTGCATGGTACTATTACAATAATAATGATGTAATAATTTAAAGACATTACCTTCATATTCAAGTCGCAATAAAAACTGTTTCGTATAATTATGCCATATATTAATCAAATTTCTCTAAATATCTGGGAAATAACATTTAATAATCATTGGAGAAATGTGTCAACCTGGCATGCTCGTTAATTTCTACGAATATTTTGACTGTTATTTACACACGTTAGGCAACCCGGTAGTAATATAATATACGTACACTCGATTCTACTTATAAATCAACGTTGGTGAATTATCCAGTATCATTCAAATTGTTAAGAATGTTGATTTCACTGCTATCACCACTATACCAATTAACCTTAAGCAACTAGATGTAGAAAATATATAACAAAATATAGTAGAAGATTTCCCTTGATCAATCAATGTATTGCGGAAAAAGTAAAACTGTTTATAAATAAAGTTTTGTTTACATATTAACGACTAAAATATATTTTAAGGATCTAAGAATATAAATAATCTTTTATCTTTAGCCGATGATTTTATCTAAACTTATCTTTGTACCATTTGTAATGCCTAGAAGAGGGTGATAAATGTTACAAATGACTGAAATAGGTCTTATACCGGGAGTATTTTTATTAATATAATCATTTCTATTCAGATTTTCGAGATATTTTATTCTTCAAATAAATGTAATGACAGCAAAACATACAAGGGTGCCAAAATTTCATGTTCATCTGCGAGCTAGTGAGTAAAGGACACAAGAGGTTATAAAGTATATAAGATATTCTAATGAAGACATATATGGTGGGCGGACTGCAAAAAGCGGAAAACAAATTAAGTTCGGAGAACAACGATGCAGAATAAAATTTAAATATTATTCAGTTTATTACCAAAGATGCTCCATATTCTTATTTGACGTATTAAATAAATCCAAGCCTTTCTAAGCGAAAAGTTCCACTTAAGTTCTACTAAAGGATTTATGTTTCTACTTAACATCAGCATGTTATATATATATACCAATAATAATAGGTAAAATTCCTGATTTAACTTTATTTTTGTGCCGTATTTTAGATTTTGCCATTTTTGAGGTGTAATTGGTGCATATTTCTAAATATCTAGCTCTGTACCCTTAATGCCATACATAAACAACTTACCTAAAAGTACTTTATGGCAAATCATATAAAAAACTTTACTTCGGTCTAGCATGGTTAAAGTTAAATGCGATTTTTTTTTTCAAAACATCAAGTATTTTAGAGACAACCTTTTCAACAGCATCATTCATTCAAAAGCATCAATAGTAAGAAATAAAACAATTAATAGGTGTTTTAGATTATTTCAAGAATTCTTCATAGCTTATATAACTCTAACAAAAACAAAAACATACAGGGTATTCATCTTAAGTGAGCTACCATACTTATCTCAAAGAAAAGAATCAATACCAGTTATATTTATCTAAATTAAATAATTTGTGTAACATTTGCATGCTCTCAAATACACAAAAAATAAACATAGAACATAGTTCTTATAAAATATAGAAATTGTTCCCACACCATTTACTTATTCTGAAGCCTACTTTATTAAACTTCAGACTGATGTCTTGTGATGAAAGTAACTGAGTTTAAAAGTTCCATTATGGAACTGAGAGTTTCAAAGACGTTGGAAAATGTTATTTGCAACACAAACGTCAACAAGAGTAACAATTTCAGGAGTGTGTGGAAAGTTTGCAGCGGAAAATGGTAAAAAGGAGATGTAATTACGTGCAAATAAATCTTCTAGATGTAATAAAAATGTCACTTTGAAGTTGATGAGATATACAGAATTTTCAATGGAATCTGACAGATGGTGATTTTGTGAGACACATATTTTAAAACTTATAGAAATTTTAAAGAAGCCCTTGATTTTAACTCCATCATTAATGGAAGTGTTTCAGTATAACGTGTTCTGGAAGGTTTCAGGACTAGCATATAAATAATTGGTTTAGCTTCATCGAAGCATACCACTCGAAGGACATAACAATGGTAATTTTTGTGTCTCTGTCTATTTTTCTCTAGGTTCACACGATATCTCGAAAAGTAACTAAACTTTAGACTTGAAACTGTGAATGTGTCTTCAATTATATATGAGCATCACTAAGTTCGATGATTGTCAATGTTACTTCATGGGATTTTGGTGAGCGATAACTACATTGATCTTATGGATAACCAAAATAACTACGAGAAAATAAGAGAATAAATACATTTTAAACAGATTGAGTACTATCATATGAGATTTGAAAATTGGACCGGTTCATTCATAGAGTAAAATGAAAAAATAAAATGTAAAAACAATGTTTAAGTTTTTTGAAAAAATTTAATTTTGTCGTACTCTTACATTACAATAAGCTCCTTGTTCACCGGGTGTTCATAATTGCTCTGCTGTGCAACCTAACGTAATAAAAAACCAGTTCGGGAGTTGGAGATGGTGCCTTCCTAGTTTTACGGGAAGAGGAGCTTATCGCCGCTGTCCGATCTCTCCGTAATAGAAGAGCGCCTGGCCCTGATAGCATACCCTCTGAGGTCCTCGCTCTCGGCATGGAGATAAATCCAAGACTCCTTCTGGACCTGTTCAAGATGGGCAAAGTCGCCAGCTTGGCCTGTCTGTTCGGTCCTGACATTGTAGACTCGGCACAGCTCATTTTTTCGAATTCTTTAGTTGGCATGTGTGGTGGGCTTCCCTCTCTGCTGAGATCGGTTTGGCGGTCACTCCCGAGAACATTGATGGAGTTATGCTCCCGGGAGAGGACATTTGGCACTATGTGAAGCACTATTTCCAGTCTGTATTTTGGGCGATTAAGGTCGACGTCGATCCGGCTTAACTCTCTGATGCCCCCGACGAAGAAAGCCCTAGTGGTTCACAGGTCTAGCCCGAGGTAATATGTTAAATAGTTCCAGGCTAGTTCCTTAGTGATGAGACGGTTTTTTAGCCGATACTCTGTGGGATGTCGAGCCTGCGGGAGTCCAGCACTATTTGAAAGACAACAATCCACTAAGTGTGCGCAAAAAGCATTTTAACCTCCTTCCCTCCAAGAAAAACAAAAACCTAATAAACAAAACTTTAAACGTATCACATAGCTAGATATTTCAATAACTATGCAGCAAGAAATGTTTTATTCATTCGTAAACTTTAATTGTTTATAATAAACAAGAATGTGTTACGCGATCATGTACAGGGTGCATAATTAAAGTAATGCTCTTTCATGATTTTATTGTGACACGAATATTTATCGCAGCGCGCTCGGGCCGGTCGGAAAATTCCTTCCAAATTCTCGCCGATTCTCAGTTCGCTCCAAGCAATAAAAATGGTAGGACGGTAGGTCTTTCCACGAAGTCTGTTTTTCGATTCTGTCACGACGTGATCGAGCGCATGCTGGCTGGAATATATTGGTATGTGATCATGTTTTATGTGCATCTGAGGAAGAGTGCAATGGAACCTTATCAAAAGCTTCAAGAGGCTTTTAGGAGGAATGCATTTTGAGATTTTAATGCGTATGTGGCACACACACACACACACACACACACACACACACACACACACACAAATATCGCATCAAAACACTACTGATTTTCTCGTCAGTATTTGACGTCAGATGAATAGTCAATTTGAGTTTCTACCGCAAGGACACACTGTCAACGCAGAATATTTGTTTGGAGGTGCTCAAGAAACTGAAACGCCGGGTCGCGACTGTCAGACCTGAAATAAAAAACGCCTTCAATTTTTCTACGAATACAATGTACCAGCCACACGGTCTTAGTCGTTATCCACTACTTGACCCAGAACAAGACTTCCGTGATGCCTCCTTACAGCCCTTACTTGACTCCTCAGCTTTTGATCCCCCGAGTGAACAATGAACTGAAGGGAAAACACTGGTGTCGGTGGAGAAGATCTAAGCTCACGATACAAGGTTCCTGAGAGGTATTCCAGTTGAGTTTTCCGCGGTCCAGCCCAGTGTGCTTTTCTGGCATGCCAGAATCATTTTCAACGGGTGTAATGACGCAAGAGAAGTATATTATTAAGTTTGAAGAATTTTAACCATTGGCAATAATCGTACGAATACATATTTTTTTATTAGAAGATGTGCATTGTGTATGTCCAAATAGAAGATTCAACTAAGCGTATGGTTTTTGCTAATTTCTGTTATGTAATTGTATGTAAATGCCAAAGGATATCTGGAGAATGGAACGGATTATATATTTTAAATGTTTAGTGACGCTTGTATCGTGAGACCTGGTTTATATATTTTTTTTTTTTTTAATTTTACATACGCATGCGCAGGTTAGCTAATTTGAATGATTGAATTGGACCTTCGTATTGGCCGTTTTTTCCAATGGCCGTCAAATTGAAGAATCTTTGTTCACCGTTCAATCAATTTATATTTCTAGTTGGAGCTCATATCGGTGGGAACATCCTAATTTCATTTCAGCCGTTCAGTTTAATATTTTACCCAAAATTTAAACATGTAAATTAGAGTAAATATGATGTAAGGTCAAAGTTCTAATAGTTCCAGATTTACTTTTTTCAACACGGAGACACAATAAACAGTCAATGCAATCTCAATTACTACATATCTTATAACAATTCATTGTAATTGTGATTCATATAATAAGCCATGTACAGGTATGTATATCATTCTTTTAATTTCCAAGAATATAACAATATTTTTAAATAAATATACATTTGATACAATATAAAGATGGGTTGCGGCCATGCGAGTTTTCCAGGTCGTTGTGCTTCCATTGTTACTACCCCTTTGTATGTGTTTTTTTTAAATTTAAACTCATGCAGGGCCTTTGAAACCAACTGGATTCCTTAGAGAAACGTACGTTATTGCCCATGCTCGGATGTAAATTTGGTTCATAAAAATTAATCATTCGATTTAAAATACTTCAAGAGCACTTTATAATTGTACAAATCACAATCATATTTTGTCCTGGATTACCCCTTTACTTCTTTTTCGAATGTTTCGGCCACATTATTTTGAAACATTTGTATGCCCATACGTACGAGTATATTTAATAAACAGCGCCTAAATGGGAGAGAGAAAATAAACTAATACATTGAATTGGACTGTAAGAAGTTACCACTATAGAGCATTTATATAGTTTATATACAGCATTACAGTATAAATACTATTTTAGAATACTCTTTTATTTTTATTTGAGTGATTTGGTCTTATTAATTTCATACGCGTGTATTTTACAATTCCATTCGTAAATTTAGTAAACAATGCCAAAAAGAGGTAGATACTTAAAAAAAAACACGTACGTACTTTCAAAAAGAACGTCGCAGCTTTTGCATATGGAAAATAACTACCATATCCATATCATGCACTCGGTATAAGATTAAAAAAAAAAAAAAAAAAACTAAACTGATATATGATATAAGAAGTAACCCTATAGTACGGTTTAAATTCAAAGCATTCCAGATTAGCTTTAAATATAGTCCTGAACACCCGTAGTATTGATTTGTACTAGAAAAGGAAGTTGGCATCAGAGGTGGAATTTAGAACATAGCCCCTTCAGATGTCTGTCAACTTGGAACGAACAAAACCAATACCTCAACCTCTATACGTTTCTGTATCTCATAGCCATTTGGTGAAGTACAGTTAAAATACAGTCCAAGGAGATAGATCCAGCCTATAATTAATATTAATGAACATATTTTATTTATAACCACATATTCGTAACAATACCTTTAGCATTAATTTAAAAAGCGGATTATGCGGAAGCTTGAATTATACTGTAAAGTGAATCAACTGTTTAAATATAAAAGGATTTACGCTTGGCTCATCCAGAAGTGGGATCTATAAATATACCTTAAATATACCTTTCATTATTCAATATTATACTTTGAGATTTATCTCATTAATCTAAAAACTTCGGAACAAAGCAATACTTTTCCTAGTATTTTCTAATAATCCTTAATAATCCATTAGCAAAACGTTGTTAAGGTACAGAGATTTCATATAATTTCTCATATATATCATAAAAATATTTATAGTAAAGGATGTAATGTAGATTAGGAAATGGGCCGCTTGGAAAGTTTCCGTAACACAATATAACGGAGTCACGGATGTTGTAGCCACTTTATAGCCAGAAGCGTTATAAACTATTCATCTCAGCCTCGGAGCCCTTCTACCGTACTACTTCCAGTAGTGTATTCTTGAACAACAAGCCCACAGTGTAGCTGAGTGAAGCAGGAACTATTAATATTTCAAATTCAATTCACTGTAGATTGATATCTTGTTTAGTCGTAGGCAACTTGTGGTCGAGCCAGGAGGAACATCTCTTTCTTTGCACAAGATAGAGATATACGTAGGCTAATACAGACAACCTTTTAAGCATTAATTCAAGAAATTCCGATTTTCAAAATTGTTATTTCTCTAATAAGTAATGGAAAGATATGATATCTCAGTAATTTGCGTTCTAATATGACATAACAACCATTCTTAAGGCAATCTAAGAAGAATAAATGAAAGAATGGATGTCCAGTTAAAAGTCGTTTACCGTCCAAAACAGATCATTACGATATGGTTTGTCAGCGTGTATGTATTAAACACATCATTCATCAAAAGCCATATTTAAATGAAGAATTTCGTAAAACTAAAACACAATTAAATAATATAAATCATATGGCATACCATTTTTATAATATATGCTTTTCACAGCACAATTCCCAACCTTACGCAAAAAATAAGCATACTGTTTGTTTGTAAGAAAGATATGATATTTCCAGAAAATAACTTTAATTGGTTGAGTTAAAGAATAAATCAACTATGATTTTCACATTAAAAATTAAAAATATAAAAAATTTAATATAAAACGAATGTCCATAAATTAGATAGTTAAAGTTCATTTTTTGCAACATTTAATGTTAGGGATTTAGTGAGATAAAACTGACTGTATATTGGCAAGAATGTTACTTATATTACCTGGTGAAGTATGTAGATATATTCCCTTATACTCCACTGAGAGTTGAAATATTTTTACCAGAAATGGTATGAAGAGGGATTGATTTCGTCTTTTCCAACGATTGAAATCAGATTTCCTGTATAAAACGTTTATCATGATAAAATTTCATGTAGGCTATCCAGTGGTGTACCTGTGTCAGAGGGAGATAATAGTTGTTACAAAGCCTCTGTGATGTTTCATGAATTCCAAAATAATTTAAAAATCTAAGAAAAAGAAGTATTACAAAGTTAACAAAATTTGCAATCAGACACTTATGTAACATATAACATACCTCATAGTCACATTTTATTGTAATATCAAACACCCGGTAATCTCCTATTCTGAAAATGAAAGACATCTACTGAGGTCATATACAACAGTTTGTAGATTAAATATTCAATGAATATTAACCAAAACAATCGGAACAAAGAATTATAACACGACATACAAGTTGAATCGGTGGCTGAATCCGTAGAGCAAATTTGGAGGTTATCTTGTTCCACCTTGTAAATATTCGTGCTCTCAGAAAACTCTAGTTGTGAATCTCGTAAACAGCTGAGCTTCAGATCTTATCTATTAAAGCTTTGCGTTCTGAAGCGACGAGATTGAGTCCAGTGAAGCGCCTATATTACTTCATGTTATATTTTTTAGGCACACTCAACCTCAACAGTTGGTTTTCCTACACTTGAACAATTTCGGGGCGCACAGGCATTCAGCTCAGTAACGCTGATGCCTGAGTTCAGTTACACTCACTTCGTTGTCTGTTTTCAATCCGTATTGGGAGCATGTAATCCTTTATCAGTGCCGAACAAAGCCTTTGCCACCGTGTCATTTACAGCCCCGTGACGTTCAATGTGACTTTGCGTACTCGACAATTATTGGCTGAGCAGCAGCGTGTAGTCTCGACACCGGGATGGCTCAATTCTATTCACGAGTTGGATCGATTTCAAGTGCATTTGATTTCCCATTTGTTAATCATAGTCGATATCAACCGGGCCATTCTCAGCAAGATACAATAGAATTACTGACCTAATCGTACTTATTAGTGACTAATACTACAAAAATTAATATTAAAATTTGATTAGGTATTATTGTAGTACCTAATAGCAAATATAGTGTATGCAATAAAAAATTGTTTGCATAAATATAGAGTATTTGGTCATGAGGACTCCCAAACACTAACATTTTGTATTCAACTCAGCCAAGTTAAATGTAATCAGTTTACTGCTTAATAAGAAGTCGATTATAGATACCTGAAGGTATGTACATCCTGTCGTACATTCATACTGTTGTATGAGATTGATTACAAATAGTTCTTCCAGCTCAACTAGAATAAGTAGGTAGGTTCTGTGACAGCTGATAGTAATAATAATTAATTTTTTTATTTATTAAAAATATTTATTATTACATTAGGCTGATTTACGTATATACAATTTGCTTGACGTCACTATACTTGGTTGAGCAACTATAAAAAAATATTGTATTTTGAAATTGACTGTATTATTTATAAGAAAATAGTATAATTATTAGTATAATTTTAGAACCTTTGCTAGAACTCTTGTATATGGCAAAGAGATTTTATACTTGTTATGCTAATTATTTGTATTATTCCAGGGAGGCATGGCGATGTAGACGGGAACCATGGGTACTCATCAATCCCGCCTGGACAAGACGTTGAATCACGAAGAAGGTAATTCCACTTTTACGTGTTACATTTACTACATGCCACATATTAAACCTACAAGATAGCGCCCTCATTTTACAGCGGTGAAATGTGTACGATGTATTAGTTAATTGATAATAGTTAACTGTTAGGTGAATTAATTAGTTACGTGTTAACTCATGGAAAGGTCATGCATGTAATGGATTCAATTTCGGGTTCCTAAGTTGATAGTATGTGGCTATAAATAAATCAGACAAATCTTTACAGCAAGATAACATTATTAACTAATAAATAATTGGTTTCATGTATGAGAGAGCGATCTAGCCAACTGGTGTTGACAATAAAAGACAACTGAGACTTGTCTTACTGTTAAACAACTCAATAATCTCGAGTTTAAAACGAATATTTACCAATATAATGTAATGAAAATTTTTGTCCCATTGTAATTGTGGCTTGGGATAGTAAACGTTTTAAAATAGAGCCCTTTAAAACAGGCATTGCGGTCAAGGTCAAGAGTATTTTGAAACAATTGTTTTGTTACTACTTTCTCAGACTATAACAATAAGTTATTTTGTATAAACTGACTTCCATTAAGGACATACAAATGTTAATAAGTATATATTACTTAAAATAAATAGATTATTCTAATTTTCAATATGAGGCTATTTATTACCAACAATTCTGACTGTAAACCTCAGATGTGATATTCCATAATAGAAGTAAGACGATCAATGACATGTTTACTGACGAATTAAAGTCAATTATAGGGTGTAGTAATGATTTCGAAGTTTAGTTTTATGCGGGTCACTTTTATTACTTAAAAGAATATCACCCAGGGATAACTCGACCAATTTCAGAATTAGTTATTACGGTATGCGGAGTGTAAAAGAGAACTTTTAATTTTACTGATATTCCTGAGAGGCAGTTAGAGATTGGTATGAATTAAACCTGAGAATAGCGGTCTGTATGGGCTGTAGTTAAATAAATTTTGTTGTCTTTAACTATTAAATAACACGAATTATTCAGGATTTAAAGTTGGTTGGTGTGATATAGAGCTTTGCAATATCATGTCACGTCGAGTTTAAAACATCGTTTAATTTAAATAGTGTATTTTATTAGTGTATCATCTGAAAGTCAATATTAGCCAATATGTTAATCTTAACGATTATTTCTATAGCAAAAAGTGTTAAATGGTGGTAGGAAAAATGTTTAAAACGTTTCTCAAAAATACAGACATAGGAGGCAATACATTTCTGCAGATAAACTATGAAACAAAGAAGTAGCGAGTCCATGACAAATCTAATTCGAGATTATTTGTTGTAAGCTATGAGGAATATGTTATCATCCCTAACATAAAGGATGGAAAGTAGTGGGTAAAAAAAAAACAAAACAAACATATTGATCTGAATTTATTGAACTTGGTTTGTGATATTATATACAGGAGAGGAGACCAGAAAGTAATTTCAGGAGAACAGTTCAGGTTTTGACGGCGATGTGACGTTTGGTGGCGCAATATGTCTGTCAGAGATTGATCGCTGCTCGTCTAAAATCACTCAAGGAATGTACTTAACATACTCCAACGTCGAAATAATGCTACAAGAACCTATTTGCATTACATAAATACTTTGCTTTGGTGTAAAGCCAGAATCCTTTTTATCGGATAACTAACTTTTCATCCCTACTAAAAATGTAGTCTACTACGTAGTACAGAGCACATTCTGAAGCATACAAATTTACTTAATTTTAAATTTTTACATTCTATTTATGTAATGCTAAATAAAATTTTCCCTTACGTTCTGTAATTTCTAATCACTAATTCGTTCAAGCTATGAATCTAATTTACATTCTTATTAGTATTTAAGGACAGTTTTGTTTTTGTCAAATATGCCTCTTATCAGTTACAATATGTCATAGTCTGTTTACGAGTTCGTTATTCTGCTGGTTTAACTTTCAAGTTGTAAGTAAGTAAGTAAATAAGAATAATTAACGTGGTCCTTATTATTTATTTTTAGTTTTCCCACAGAATAGTACCAAGGCTATTCAAGTCTCTGAAAGATCGCTCAATATTAACTAATTTAATGTCCACCTAACTTAAAATATCGCGAAAAACACTTTTAATTTCTTCGATTATGGTATTAGAATAGATTAAAAATCCTAATAAACAACAAAACACTATATATTCCGAAAATCAGGAAACTATTCAAACACCCCATTTTGTAGTTCGAGCGTTGCGATGTTTTAATAAAAATCCAGCAAGATATTTCACTTTATTCATGCAAAAGTTGTAATAAACTGCGAGCGTGCTAAAAGTGATTAAACCCTGTTGTTAATCAAAAATACAAATATATTAAAAAATAAATTATTCAACTAAATAATTTCGTAAAAAATGTCGAGCAAACATTCAATTTGAGGAGGGTTTTTGACATTAGACCCATATATAGTTAAAATGAATCTTCTAATTATATTAGGGATATACAAATCAATTTTCATGTACATATTCATGTACAAGTCCATGTTCCGATTATTATAGCTGAAAACAGTATTTGGATTACACGCAACATTGCCATGGTGGGAAAGGTTGATTTAATGTGAGTGTTGAGTTTAGTTTCAGTTCTCCTTACCCTTAATGCATCGTCTGCAATCTGATACCGTTACAGACTTGACTCCTGGAATCTGAGCCATGTTCGTGTAAAGAGATTGAAAATAGTCGCCAACGAAGAAGCACAAAAAGAAGAATATAAATCGTTTCCACATCAGAAAAACATAGATTACAAAACATAAAATATAGTTAATCCAGATTAATTGGTGATCTAATTACCTCATCAGGTGCTCGATTTATTACAGCATCAGATACTGCGTTAAGGGGAAGGTGAACTGGAGCTAAACTCAACATTCATAATGTTTAATCTCATTATGTTATACATTTACCTGTATGTTTATCTCGCGTGCTATAACGAGAGTATGGGTTTAATTTTCTATTTGATTATTTTGATGTATTAAACAACCACTATTAAAATATAGCTTTTCGTTGAACTTAAATCGTCACAAACTAATATCCTTAAATAATATGCTTGTGTCAACAAACTAATATCCTTAAAATCAATAAATATATTTAAAATAAGGTTTTACTTTTACACAACTGTGATGTTGTGAAAATATTTGTAATATTAACAAATTAGAAATATAAATTTATAGGTTTAACGTTATAGAAGTAGTAAACGTTATATAGCAAAATGTAAGCATTACTAAGAATGGGGCCTCAATTTATAAATGACCTTTGTGAATTTATAATTTGTATAAGTTATATAAAATTGAAAACCAAATGTTGGGTTTCCTCCATCCCATTAATATAGAAGACCAGAACAGCAATTTCGTATAACAAGACTGTCCAACCTCGTGATGGATCGGAGGTAATATTGTAACAGTCTTTCCCCGCCAGTTTTAGCAGATTAAAATTTGAAGATACTTGAAATTACGAAAACATAGTACCAATGGAATTTTTATATCTTAAATATAATAAAATTTTCTAGCCCAATATAAAACAGTTGGGTTTATCAACCATATAAAATACGAGTAAAATGTTCTTATTTAATTGTTAACGTATTTACATTTAATTATTGAGAATGTAATTCACATGTACTGTTAACTATAAGTACACTTTCATTTATTTAATTTCTAATGAGTTATTTAGAACTAAAACCCTGGCTTTAGCAGGTCACACGCAATGTAAATTTATGTTTCAATATTTCTTTTTTGCGTATTTAAGTTTTCAATTTTTCAATGGTGTAATCATTGTTTCAGTCAATTTTGACCACTTCCAAATCCTACGGGCGATTGGCAAAGGCAGTTTTGGCAAGGTATGTAAATCAAAGAAGTAGTCAATATTTGTGCAAATTTGGTAATACTTAAATGTGTATTTAAGTAACTATTCTAAAAAACATTGCAGTTACTCAAACTGTTAAACTCAATTACATCCTTTAATCCTATACAATCCTATAACCAGAAGTATAACTTATCTCATTCTATGTTATCATCGGATTTCACTATTTTTCTCAGGTTTGCATAGTTCAGAAGAAGGACACGAAGCAGATGTACGCAATGAAGTACATGCATAAGAACCAATGCCTTGAGAGGGATGCACTAAAAAATGTCCTCAGGGAAGTCGACATCCTCACTCAGCTGGAGCATCCTTTTCTAGTGAACCTGTGGTTTTCATTCCAGGGTGAGATTGTTGTAAATGTTTGTACTTTTTTCTTTGTTTGTTTTTAGTGCAATACGTTCACTTGTTACCATAAATGGCATTTAAACCAAACTTTATTTGCTGCCATTATTAGGAACAAAAGAGAAATGAAAGTTTGATCAAAGTTTTGACTATTATGTTCTGTGTCTCTACTCTTAAATAAAGAATATATAAATTATTGCTATAACAATTAATCTACTCAATATTGTGTATTATTTTCAAATCTTAAAATATATTTCCGACGCAAGAAAATATATTTGTTATAAATGTCCATTATGATAAACAAATGTACATAATAACACCGTGTCTTTCAGCCCCTTTCTCTGTGAGATACATTATGTGCACACTATAATAGACGGAAGATGTTTTTTCGTGAATAAATTTCTATCGAAGTTAAATTATTTATTTGACATGTTCACATAAAATGTAGTTGTATTAAGTCAGTTGAAACGTAGTTGATCTTCCTATGACGTGCTTATTTCATTATTAAAACGTGAGATATAAAACATCAACGTCAAATTCACAAAAACTGAGGTTAGGTCCGTTTAGATAAAATCAGGATACAAGAAACCGTTTGTGAATTGTTTTATAAGGGATATGGTTCCATTATCCAGTTTCTAGGTTTGTCTTTTAATAAACAAAGGTCTAATGTAAGTTTATAAGTAATTTTGTAATATAAATGTTCCTCATGACGTTATAAGTTCTTGACAACAGATGTTTAGATTAAGAACGGCAAATACATCAATTTCAGAAATTCATTTCAGTATATTGGATCCAAATGCTTTAATAAATTGTCCCAGTATTTTAAAGTATTCAGAAATTAGTGAATGTTTGCAAGAAACTTAAGAATCTGGCTACTTGAGCTTGGCAGTTTGAATTCCTTAAATAAGTGTTGCAATAGTGCAAATATCTAATCAATCAGTTTTAAAGATCTTTATAATATAGTCTGGATATTTCTTTGAATATGATAGAAACATTGGCCTAATACTGCTATTTATTGTTTTATCTATATTTATAAATTCATCTATGCTTATTAAAACTATTTAAAAATATTTTTTAAGATTTTCTACTGAGCTAAATAGTTTAGTTATTATGTTTCTCTTCTTTCAGTTTCTTAACTATTTTTTTGTGTGTGTGCATTTTAGTTAGATATTTTTTTTTCTAAATAACTATCTCGTAACTTCTTAACGAGGCATTTTTAATTCAAAGGAGAAATGAATCATTATATGAATTATGTTCATTTTAAAAAAAAAAAGGGGGGGGGGGGGGGGGAAATATAATATAAAAAAAACTTTTACGAAGGTTGTGTGTGTCCGTTCCCTCTGAATTTCCTAGACGATGTGAATTGCTATAAATTCACAATAGGCAATGAATTCTTCATGCCCTATACCGTTGATACAGGTAAGACCTGTTTAAGTTCACGAGTCAAGTGATATGATGAACCGCAGCACATAATTGAACCATGAAAACTGTACTTCATGGCTTAATTTAATGGCACACGTTTATGTGTCAACCACATTAATTAGCTACCAGAAGTTATTGAAATATAAAGCCACTCAATAATATTTGAAAGCAGTGGTTTTGAAGCACTTTACTGGTGCAGTTGTTTTTTGTGCTGTTTTACAAAATCTATGGAAACCCGCCGAGATGGGTTAATCAATAATAATCAATAATGGTTAAGGGGACCCGGACAGTCCTTTTACGCTAATGTTAAATTGTGTATTTTGTGGGAACACTTTCTTCAAAATCTATTAGAGATATCCAAATGAAATTTTTACCACACATTCTTTGGCATTATTAGTACACTTTAAACACAGGGATTTTAAAAAATACAACAATTTGTTTTAAAAATTTAATTTTTTTTATATGCTGCTAATTTTTTACTTAAAATTTCACAAATAATATTTTTATAAAATATTAACTAATGTGCCTCTAATTAACAAAAAATCATCGTGTTAAAGTGTTCAAATAATAGCCTAGAAGATGTGTAAAAATTTCAGTCTGATATCTCAAATGTATTCTTGAAAAAAGTGTTCCACAATGTAAAAAAATGCAACTTTCGGAATCGCGATTTAAAGTAAATGCGTACCATGTTCAATGTTGTAAAACAACTGATTTTACCTACAAATTGTGTTTAAAACAGCAGGCCAGCCCCATAACTTGGATTGTCTGTGTCTTCTTCCGTTGTCCTCCCCAGCTTCCTTTTTAGATTGCCTCTTGGTCTGCCCTTGCCCTTTTCTATAATTCAGAAGAAGCGCGCATTGAATTTCGAAGCCTCTCGGTGTCTAGTAATTTCATTGTAAAACAGTGTTTTTGCCAATTGAAATGCCCAAAATTTCTGTAGGACCGTTACATATAGTAATCTGTCCCGATATTAAAAGTTGAAACGGCTTCATAAACTCCAAAATATAAGGTCTTTATACCCACAAAATCCAGTTTATTTTGGTGAGGCGAGCCCATATCACACTATTTACACTTTCGTAGGGTTTTAGTTCTATTTGTGTAAACACTTTTTCAAGAGATCAGGATCTAACAGGCTCCTAAACACTGGCCTCATAAACTCCATAATAACTGAGGGGGATATTATTTTTTATATTTGTATGTCTCACAGCAGTTACCAGAGGTCGTTGATACTTGCACCAACTTTCAGCGCCTTTTGGGCAAAGACCATGTTGAGGATTTTCATCACTGGATGACTTGTGATGAAATAAAGCCCATATTCCTTGCTTCATCTCTTCAACTGTATTGCTCCTTCTTATGGCTTGGCCATAAATAGGCCTGGAGCTGGTCTATAGCACTTTGATGAAAGGCGGTTTTTTACTATTCCAGTGGTTACCATCAGCAAGTTTTATGGAATTATTTTATAGGACTTTAGTTTTGTGTACCCTAGTAACCCATCCGCTTTTGTATGTGTCTAATACAATCTAATTTGTCTATTAGGACATCTGCTCCATAAGGCATCATCTCTTTTAACTGATAAAGTAATGAGTACTACAACAAATAAGTTGCGTTGCTCAGCTATGAGGTGTTGTTTTTCCTTGCCAATATTTACGTAAAACACACTTTCGAATATTTAATTTTTTTACGAGTGCTAATAAAATTTAAAATATAAAGTGTTGTATATCAAATGTTCACAAGAAAATAGTCTACAAAAATACATTAAAAAAGTGAAAACGTAATTTTTAACCGAAATTTTTACTGTCCGGGTCCCCTCAATGGTTAATAAAAAACAGAGCTGGTTTACAGATTGAATGAGTGAACGAATGAATATTCTATCAGAGTTATTGCTATTCTTCAACCATTCATTGAAATAGAAATAATGTTACAACCACCCTTTCTTTCACCAGTCATTTACTCAGATTCTTTGTAGTGGCAATATTATCTTCTATACAACGTAGGTAAGGAGGCGGGGTTTTTATTCCGTAATTAGATATCCAACAGCTTGGCTAATTTTAATTGTAAACGTGTGACTGTTTCATTAAATAGTTTACAATTGAAATTTAGATAAACTTCTTCCATAAATACTTTATAGAAGAATAATCATAAAAAATTTAACTGTTTAAAAGGCCATTCTTCAGAGATAGAACGGGATTCAGTGCAAGAGACAGATACTTTTAAGCTAATAATTGATGAGCAATTTAATTAAGTTTCTCGATTTCCTTTTATTGCTGCCAGGTTCTAATGCTTTTTTTTTGCACTTTTTATATTGATTATTTTCAGATCACCTATTCCAATTACTAAATATTTCATTCAACTATGCTTATAAATGCAAAAGATAAAGTACATGGTGTTAAATTATGCTACCTGATTGGTTGAAGTACAATGTTTCTTCTCAAGGATTTAAAATTTTCAAGTAACTTTTTATACTATCAAATACTGTAATAGTTATAAGCAATATAAACTACTACTACTGAATTAATACTACACATGTTACGAGACGGAACTTATATTTATTTACACAACATTGTGAAATTTAGCTATATAGTTTTTAATGTATAAAAAAATAACAACCATTAAAAAATGGTTCAAATTCATATCAAGAACATCTCAAGAAATGTATAAAGAAAAGAGATACATTCATATGTTTTTTATATTGACACAGATAGCATGAAAATATAAGTAAATTCGGTTGAAAATAAGTAAGCATGGAACAGGAAACAATGTTACCACAGACAGTGAGACCGACAGATTGCCCCTGCACTGTGCTTACTAACCAAGCAGGAGAAATCTCCCTGTCTAGTGGCGATATATCGCATTGATGTTGATATATCACAAACAAACGTATTGGGGAATAGAGTATTTATATTATCGTATTTCTCTTTTCTAAGCTATATTGTTTACTGTAATTGTCAAATTAAGATCAATGTCTCATGTAGGATACATTGGTGTGTTGATAGATGTATAGGAATTTATTCAAGTCCATTAAAATTCATTATGTTAATGTTTTCTAAAAATATTATGGGTCAACAGCAACAATATTTAATACAAAATGATAAAAATGTACGGATTTAAAAAAATAAATAAAAATTTTGGTCTAAATACAAATTTAAAATTTTGTAGTACAGTTATTCATAGTATAGCTATGTTTGTTTCAATAATCAATGAAACTATATTTGGCTTGAAAATATCCTACATAAATCCCAACTATCACTCCTAGAATTGTCAATTTTTTTTATTTAGATAGTTTTGGTCATTCACATACCGGCATGTGTTAAAACTGGCTCTTAAAGTGGTCATCTTCATTGCAAATAAATAATAAATAAACGTTTATTCACTCCATTAAAGTATTTTATAACAAATTATTGGATCGAATATTGATACAACATAATTTGTAAATAATGAAATGAAAAATTACACATATATTATTATATCTACATGTAAATGTATCAATACTATTAAATTTAAACTACTAAAATACTAAAATCCTACCACAATGTAATGATAGGATTTTAATTATGATCCCTGATACCTGTTCAAAAATCCAAATTATCATTTATAAAATAAGCCAGTTTAGTATTCTACTGTCAAAAATCTACTTTGTCTTCCGACTTATTTGAGAAGATTATTATAATAATATCAAGAAATAAGAAATGCTAGATTTGACGTTAATGTAGCAAATCGTAAATATTAATATTCCAATGAATATAACTAAATTTTTATTGGAATTATATATACACAGTAAAAGTCCAATAAAAGCTCAAAGTAATTTATATGTATCAAGTTTTAAATTAGCTCCATGAGAAAAATGTTATACCTCTTTCATTTTTAAGACTTTATTTTTATTCCTATAATTACGGAAGATGTCTAATTTAAAACATATTTTTAATAGACATCAAAAAGTTTTTTTTTAATAGTTTTAAAGTAAAGAATTCACAAAATCTTTTCATCCCGATCATCTTGTTTCTTTAAATTACAAAATTATACATTTTACAGGAAAAATTAAAAGGCATTTGGATGCGTATTAATTATATCTTTAATAAGAAACTATTAACACAAAGGTACGATAAAAATAAGGGCATAAAAGTGCATGCGGTTTATCATTGTTATTTATAAAACTCAAAAAAAATCTCAAGGTAGTTTCAATACAGTTGGTTCTGTAGTTTGGGTGAAAAAATATATTTATTTTAGTGTAATAAAATTTAGTTTTAAGAAGATGCAGCATCAGCGTAAATCAGCGTAAACCATAATCTTCAATGTCTAAACGTCAAAACCACGTTAAAGTGATACACTTATAGGTAGATTTTGGATAGAAAATCGGGTTATTAGAACTGCTTCATATTAGCATTTATGCTCTATATAACTTTACCGAACATGACTATCAGAACACAAAACCACCCTAACTTCCAAAGTTTATATTGTACATTCTACATACCGCGGCTTGTGGAAACTCCTCAAGGCAAGTTAATACGTGGTACAAAATTTTATCTCCGCTGAGTTTGTTGGTCAGCTTGATACGCTATTCGCTTGAATATGATGGCCATTATATTAAAATAGTTACAACATTATGTATGGATCTAGTGAAAATGTTAAAATATTTTGGAATGTATACAACATTTCTTAAATGTAAGTTTTTTTTTTCTTTGATGCTTTTGAGATATAAATGTTGTATAAATACTATGATAATAAATTAATCACCAAAAACTGGCATTATAAATAATAAAAAATGTGACCATAAATATGTCGGCCAAGTTCATTGTCCAGCTTCGAAGTCCATTTCGTTTCAGTAATGAATCTGGTATTTATAATTCTCCAGAGTTTTTTCGGATAAATTTAGTATTGTCGAATAAAACTTGTATTTAAAAACAAGCCATTTTAATATTATGTTGTCAAAAATCTACTTTGTTTCCAACAGAACTGTAATGGTTATTATTATAATACTAAGAAATCGACAATGCTACATTTGACATTAATATAGCATATTTGAATGCACCGTATTTTACGTTAACTGAAATAACGCCTATCCTTTTTTACTTACAAATTAATATCCATTAGTGACAAATGTATACTGACATGATTTAGATAATATCGTTTATAAATGTATCATAATTGTTATGTTCTAATAAATAATGTTTAAATGTTTGAAATAGGTAACAGTTATATAACAACCCAGCTATGGTGGGAGGGTCTTATTCCATGCGAATTGTTAGCTCTATCTCACCTCATCTTAGTGGGTGGGGTGTCAGAAACCTTCCACTGAATTTAGCTCTTGGAATTGGGAGTCCATATCCACATGAAAAGATCCAGCAAAATTATCATCGTCAATTATGCACCAGATGGGATAGTGAGGAAATCTATTACTCTAAACTAAACTGGATGGCTTTTGTGTTTACCAGAAATTTGAATTTAAAAAACAAAGTACATATAACGTGGCTGTGTTGTTAAGGGTTTATTTAACGGGAATGTTGCGCATTGTTCTAGTTGAAGAGATGCTAAAAATTGGTGACGAGGAAGGTTAAGAATTCTTTATATCGTTTCGACCACAGAGACTTATAAGAGAAAGATATTAAATTTCGTAGTTCTGGAGCCTCTTCGTTACAGACTTCAGAGGATCATGACTTCAGATTCCAGTAGTCAAGTATGTGACATCGTCAGATTCCAGACGCAGCACTAAGAGTTAAATTTCGAATTCACTTTAATCGTGATACTTTTAATTTGATAAAAATGTCTTCTACTTATAATATTTACAATAGTGTACCATGTTCATAAAGCATTTGAATTTCATCTATTATCAAGGTCAATAATAATAGATTCCTTTCTCACAGCATCAAAGTAGGGAAATTTTACACGTCCGGCAATAAAAAGACTAAAAAAACAATTTAAAAAGACGCTTTTGTTAGATTTCATTTCATCGATTGGAAATTTA
Source organism: Homalodisca vitripennis (assembly GCF_021130785.1). Lineage (NCBI taxonomy): Eukaryota > Metazoa > Arthropoda > Insecta > Hemiptera > Cicadellidae > Homalodisca > Homalodisca vitripennis. Next base: position 96,019,023 of record NC_060210.1, read on the forward strand.
TATTGTTCTTGAAAGGATGAAAGATACTCAAAGTTTAGTTTTTTTCCCCCAGATGAAGAAGATCTCTTCATGGTGTCAGATCTGCTTCTGGGAGGAGATTTGAGGTACCATATCGCTCAGGAGGTGCCTTTTACTGAGGATGGAGTGAGGCTTTACATCTGTGAGTTAGGTTCAGCTCTCGACTACCTTCAAAGTAAAAGTATAGTTCACAGGTACTGTTCGCTCAAACATTGAGTGTTGTAGATTTTATAATTGCTTTACTAATACAAACCCCAAATACAAAGATTTTATTAATAGTACAGGTTGTTTTGTGAATACTGCAATACACTAGGATAGGATTCATGAAAACAGAACTTGAATGATTGCAATTGTTCTGAAATGCTTTTTTTATCCCTAGTTGCTATTTCATATTTTTGGGGGAATAAATTTCATATTATGATCGGTTTCGTAAACTATAATAAAAATTTAAACAATGTTAAGACAGTGTAAAAAAATAAAAATTGGCTCTTTCAAATTATCATTAATTCTTTAAAGGAAAATTTAAACATGGAATTCTGTTAAGAACCTTAATGTAAAATTTATGAAAATCTTTAATCTGTATAAAACTCATAACTAATCTGTGTGAATCTAATTTAACATACATATCTATAACAAACAAACGATATCATAATGATAAAATTCTCCAACAAGATGTGACATTTCTCTTGAGATATTACAGAAAAAACGGAAGTTACATATGAAATTGTTAATTATTAAGTGGTATAATTTAGTAATAGTTAGTAATTAGTAATTTAGTGGTATAAATAGTAATAGTCCTCTAACAATCGTAGGACGTTTTCAACCGTTTAATGAATTGTGTGTGTGTGTGTGTGTGTGTTTGATTAAGTATTAGGAAACAAAACACAGTCTGGTTCTTAAAATGTACCCCACAATTGCCTCATTTTTTTATATTTTAATAGAAACCTACTCACTTCTATCAAGAATACAAAGCAGAAAATGAAAAAAAAAGTTTTTTATAGTTATACAAATATTACGTTTTTATATTTAACTTAATAAAAATAAATATGCAAACCCTTAGGGTAAGCTAATAATAATAATATCATAAAACGTGCAAAAAATAAGTATCTCAATAATATTTTACGTTACACCAACTTTAAAATAATCAATTGATGATGTTCAAGTTACAACTATCGGATTGCAGACAGTTACTCATTTTCAACAATATGCTGTTTTAACAATAAAGCGATGATTTTTATTTTAAGTGAAAACCAACTGATGATTGTACATCATGTTGACATTTTTAACACTCTTAAATGGTACTTTAAAAGAGATTGCTGTATACTACAAGAATGTGTTTAACCTTGGTCAAAAATTTCGCGACTTATTTTAATAACTTTATATTTATGAAATGTATTATTTTGCAATTTTAATACAGAGGGGTGATATTTAGAATTCCATTTGGAAGAAATTAACGGATCGAATTTTTAAAATGCCGACTGGAAAAATAGTAATGATTTGCAAGTGACAATTCATAATATAAGCAGTATGTAAAATGTTATTGTTTGTGAATTTGTTTTAATATAGGACTTCCTTTGTAACTGCAGAAAATGGTGGCTAAGAGTAGAGCAAAACGTTGTGGACATTGTCCAATTGTATATTTTTACATTCTGATGTTATTAATCATTTCCTACATTAGAAAGTGGTAACGAATCGCCCTGCATAAACACTTGTACGTCACATAATTATTCTTCTACTATTTTTTAATGTATTTAATACTCGTAAAACAATCAATTGAAGAAATCAGCAGAAATTACTCAATTTTAATTGATCCATTCTGTAACTGAAATCCATTTCTCTATAAACCGTTTAATCAGCTCTCGACATGGCAATATTCCTCCATTGAAACTTAAGTTTCACTTGAACTAGAGCTCAACATATAATGTTTAACTATTTTCTGAAGATAATGGTGCATCAGGGCATGTTGGATTTTAAACTATTGTGTTTTCGAGAGGTGTGTGTTATTTTGCTCAGAGGCCCAAGGAACGATATGAGTATAAATTTGATATGTTCAATAAAATTGTCATGAAAAATCCAGTGATTTGATGAAACCCAAATTTTGAATAATCCTATCTATTCTACTGCAAAACGAATGGTAGATATGGTAAACTACTTATTTGAATAAGTGGAGGTTCAAAAATATAATTTTGTGCCTTATTTTTAATAACACAATGGATTTCATAGTAGAAACACTGATTAATGCAAGGATTGTACGAGTACATGCAAACAGCATAAACTCATTAAGTTTTTCATTTGCTTGTATGATTTCAGAGACATAAAACCGGACAACATACTACTAGATGAAGAAGGTAATTTACTGGAAACTAATTTATTATACTCTTATTGTGATCTGGTGTTATAAATATTTTCCAATCATATTTGAATCAATCTCTGCTTGAGAAGACATACTATCGATAAAGCTATAGTTCACCAAAGTTATTATTTGTGAAGCAAAAGCAATAAAAGATTGAAGCATAAAGCTAAGATAATTTTTACCTCATGCCTCAAAGATTTTCGCTATTTTCGGAACAACATAAAATCCATGTTTACAAAAGCTCTTCGCTTACCCACGCTTATCTGCTTCTAAAGTTTATTGCTTTCAGCCCCTTAAACAACATTCACTGCGTTGGTAATTTCACATGGTAAATATTTTTATTAATACACGCCACATATAAACAGCTGTAAACAGTCATTTGAAAAGTAGTTATAGCACCTCCCTTTTTTAAGATTACTATTATACACAGGCGTCCATAAATTACTCTATCATATTTCACTTATATAATTTTCATATCATAATTTATAACAAACTTCTTACAAACTGTAGTCTCATCTAGCTTAATTTATGCCAATATGTCAGTTTGTGTTTTATAGACCAAAGTTATACCTTTGAACTGAATAAAGACATAAAACTCGAACTTTGCAACTCATCAGTCTAATAAACTATTCTTTAAAATAAGTTAAAGCAATATTACCTACGGTTTATAAATCGTGACTACCTAAAATTGACTAACTTTAATAACTACAAAAACGAGAGATTTATTTTATACAATATTTAGAGGAATAGTAAAGTGTAAGTCATGTTTACATGAACATTTTAATACTAAGTTTATTTTGCTAAATAAATAAACTTTACCAAAATACGTTTTATTAAAAATAGAATTAATGTTGTATACGCATTAATTAGTACGCATTGGTTAGTTTGTTTGTTATCAATCATATATTTTTTCAGCTAAGTTAGTTCAATTTAATAAATAAAAATAAGAAAAAATGAGCTAATATATTACTGCTGTAAAAGTGTTTGAAGCTGATTAATCTATTTCGCTAATGAAAGAATAAAAATTTATTTTATCAGTACATTCAGTAAATAAAGCTTTATTTGATAGGGAATTAACATTCTCATTACATATCTTTCTATAACGTAAAACTTCAGTTTTCTAACTACGGTTCTAGTTGTCCTTTATATTCTAAATAATTTGATGTCACCGTATGTACCTTTAGAATTGGAAGTTTGTTCGTAAAGTTAAAGAATACCTTACATTATGTGCATAACCTAACGCTGAATCATAATAATCGCCTGAGGACACTATAGAATAAGAAGTGGATGCTGCTTTGGTCTCTTGTAATATGAAACATGCATATACAGTGTTTCGTAGGGAAGTATCAATATATATTTGCCTGAAAAAGAAGGGATGCAAAAGAGATATGTTAAGGATTTACATATCATAGGATAGCTAAATCCACAGGAGGTGTTTTCTAAATAAGATAAAACCAATAATATTTTAGTGAAAATATGATACAGGGTGTAAAGTAAGTCCTGATACGTCTGAATATCTTCCAAACGGATTAGATATCGATGTACCATTTTCACCACAGTTATTAAAATGACTTTTTTGGAGAATAAGCAAATCCCCCCCTCTTTTTAAGGTGTTAGTAAGGGGTAATTTTAAATTTTCAAACTGCAACCTCTATCTTGTGGCATGTCATTTTAAAGGTCTACTGAACAGAAACATTATGTGATGAATAACTAAAATAATATCTACTACGTTACTAGAAATATTTATGAGCATATAAAGCAAACAATTTTAATTGTGTTGTCATATCTTGCAAATATTAACACAATGTATTCGTAATATATATCAGTAAGAATTTGAGGTTCCTAGCATATCCCTTTAAGTAGTATTTAATTTTGTTGTTGTGCATAGTGTAGGTAAGAGGTATCTTTTTATAATTGACATTAAAATGTAAAGGTTTATGCGACTAGCAAAAGCTATTATCCTATAACGTTATGCTAGGAACGTCGAAGTGATTTTTTATTCATATCATTGTGTTTTTATTGATAAACCTTTAAAATGAAATGTCATAGGATAGGGGTTGCATTTTGAAAATTTAAGGTTTCCCCTTCTACCTCCTTTAAAATGGGGGGGAGGATTATTTTTATCCTCCAAAACATCCATAAAGTATTTTAATAAGTATGGTGAATGTTTTAATTTATATCTCAATCCGTTTGGAATATATTCAGGCGTACCAGGCCTTAATTTACACCCTGAGATTTAAGGGGTTATTTGCCCATAACCTTTGCTAGGAACGCCGTAGAGATGTTTTATTTATGTCATTTGTGTTTCTACTAAATAGGCGTATCAGAACATAATTTACACCATGCATTGACAGATAGCACAATAACGTACCTGATTTCTAATCAGCTTGTTGTATATGTTCAAGGGCACGCGCACATAACAGATTTCAACATCGCAACGTTTCTCAGAGACGGCCAGTTAGCAACGTCAATGTCCGGGACCAAACCTTATATTGGTGAGTATATTTTACTTTTAAAAGGCTTTGAAAATAAACTGATTGGTGGATTTGTTGTGTGATTTAATTTCAGTAAACGTCTTTCACTAAAGCAAATAATACTTCCAAAATAATTCCTAATGGCTCTAATATATACATTCGTCATATATACGTAGTTATTTTAAGAAAAATAATAAAATAAATCAAAAGACAGATGTACACAATTGCAAGTGTTGGCGTAGTGGAGGAGTTACTGTGAAGATTTTGTTGAACAAAGAAACATTTGACGGATGTAGTTTAAGATTCACTGGATTTCTTCCGATAGCTATTAAGCTCTTTTAAAATTATACATTAGGGCCAGGGAGACTAAAACTTGATTTTGGTCAAATTTTATATAAGATTTCTCAATAGAAAAAAGGTTGGACGGTATTGCAAATTTAAAAAACATGTGTTACCTTATTAAAGTTAATTTAATGACAGCTTGGCTTAACCGCATAAGGTTCGATAACGTTAAAAAGATTTGACAGTTCCGTATGATAATTCTAATAAATGACCAAAAGCATGGGCCCTATATATTGTAATTTTAACTCATTAAAAGTTTAAGGGCAACAAAACTTTTTACTCAGGATGGGACACTTAGTGCTCGCGTAGGTTATATACGTTTGACCTTCAATCCAGTACACATGTACTTCGTGATTCTATTTGTCATTGTACTAATTATAATCTAGCACTAGTAAATCCTATCTGTTAGTACAAGAAGATGGTGAGTTATGGTCTGCAGAATAACACAGAGATATTGTGAACGTGCTTCCTATACAAGAGCACAATAACAGTAACGGTAGCATGGTCTGCAAGAGCCATTACATTTACATACTCACAATGGCAGCCCTCCACGGGTTTTAGTTTCAAGTTTCACCTTTATACTGTAACCTTCATTTCAACTACATGTTATAAGAGTTCCTTATCCAACTTTAAGATTATGAAACCGTCTACTTAACAAGCGACTGAAACAATCAATGTACTATAATGACTATTATTGACCAAAACTTAATTTGCATGTATCTCGCAGAGGTAATCAACATGTTATAGGCATTTAGAACATAATAAGGACATTTTAAATACAATATATTATGAATATTCATGTTTAATCTTGTTAATTTAAAAACTACGACCTATATTTTATTACACATTCAACGTAAATAACAGTAGCAGTTACTTAAACTGATTACAGTCCTAACGATAATGTTAGTTCACCAGCAACAGCTGGAGTCACCTTAAAATTCCTGGAAAGGTTATGACATAAATATGCTCTATTAGTAATGATACAGCAAAAGTTATGTCATAATAGGACTTCAAGTTCTTGGATTTCTTATTTTATTTTGTCAACAATATATGAAAAGATTTAGTACCTGACCATACGGAGAAAATTAGCACAAGATTGTAATTTGTGTATATGGATTAATTTAAATTTTGGCGGAATGCTAATAGAACTGTAATATGCTGGTTCTTTTTATGTGACTCTAATTGTTATGTATATATCGTAACACACACTTTTTATCCTCATTTTAAAAGTAAATTAAAAAAATGAAATGGATATTGTAAAAAATTTTTGTCAATATTTGTTTTAGATAAATTTAGATTATATTATATTTTTACCTAATTAATAGCGAATAAATTCAAATGAAATTGTGTATTCATAACGCAGGTAAAAATTTTATCTGCCTAAAATTCTATATTATTTATGATTACTTGTAAAAATGCACTGAAACTGTAAAAGTCTAAGTGACTTTTCAAGATGTACTTAGAAGAACTGGAATAGTTCATTTGAAGTGGCAAGTGAATTTAACAAATTTTTTCAACTGTGGCTGAACCAGACGACTCATTTTCGGATAGCCATGATCCATTGACATGTCGTCTATGGTTCTTTTTCCTGTGAGTGAGGTGGAGTTGGTCCGTATCGTGCGGGATTTGAGACCTAAAAAATCCAGTGATACCAATGGCATGTCTGTGTGGTTGCTCAGGGGTTGCTTCAAATACCTCTTGACTCCAATCACCCGACTGATCAATCTTTCATTTGCTCAAGGCGTATTCCCGTCGGCATTGAAGATTGCCAAAGTTATCCCAATTTTAAAAAAGGACGATGCTTGCATTCCAAGCAACTATCGTCCAATTTCTATACTCCCAGTTTTCAGCAAAAGTTTCGAAAAAGCTTTACTCAACAATATGAACAATTTCTTGATCGTTACGAGGTTGTATGTCCCGAACAATTTGGGTTCAGGAAAAACAATTCAACAATCGATGCTGTAACGAATCTCATTTACAATGTTGTCGAGGGCCTAGAGAGGCGAGAGCACGTGCTAAGCATATTCCTCGACCTCTCTAAAGCTTTGGACTGTGTGCATCATGAAACACTGTTGCACCAGTTGTGGTCAAGTGGTATTCGGGGACTGCCGCACGATTGGATCTCGTCTTATTTGAAAGTGCAGATTGCGAGTGTCTTGTCAGGCAAACTAAAAATGCCCTACGGTGTCCCACGGGGATCAATATTAGGGCCAGTCCTTTTTCTAATTTACGTCAACAGATTGAATTCTGCAATCCAGAATGGAAAATTGATTCAATATGCTGACGACACGACTCTCTGCATCAGATCAAAATAAAAAAACGAACTTGAAATGGAGTCATTCATTGAATATAATTCATGCATCGAATATTTCTCCAGAATCAATCTGAAAACAAACAGTTCAAAATCAAATGTCATACATTTTTGCCTTCGGCAACAACAAGAGCAAGACTTCGACCCGCGGTGATGGTGGACGATTTCCTTCTGGAAGAAACGGACTCTGTTAAGTTCCTTGGAATGTACCTTGATCGGGGGCTGACATGGGACGATCACATTGAAAACGTTTGCTCTAAGGTTGCTTCGGGAATTTATGTCCTGCGCAATCTTGCAAGATTTTGTTCGATGGATGTATTAAAAATGGCCTATTTTGGTCTGATACATCCACATTTAACATATGGCTTGAGATTGTGGGGAAGCTGTTCCAAATACAGATTTGAAAGAGTTTTCAGATCTCAAAAGAAAGCCGTAAGAATTCTTTCAAAATTAAACCCCAGAGAGTCGTGCTAATATGCCTTTAGGGAGCTTGGATTGCTGACCCTTCCCTGTCTCTATATTCTCGAGGTGGCCTTGTACTGCCGACTTAAATGCGAGTTGGTGCGGGGCAGGAATGTCCACCAATATGGGACTAGAGGCAGGAATAACTTTCGAGTCGAACAGCACAGAACAGCAGCTTTCGAAAACTTACTATCTCAAGTTGGAGTCGGATTAATCAATAGGCTCCCTGAAGGCATCAAACAACTCAATGAAACAAAAAAATTCAAAACTCGACTAAAACATTTTCTTATGTCAAAGGCATTTTACTCAACTGATGAGTTCATGATGGGCAGCTGGGATGAAAATTTTTGAAATTAATAACCACGAAAACCCCGGTTCTGATACGTACAACAATCGTATTGCATTGAATGTATTTACCTTGACCAACATCATTTATCTGATGTACTTATGCACTTTTTATAGTTAGTTGACGCATGCCATGCAATATTGTAATTGTTTCACGCAATAAAGAATATTATTATTATTATTATTAGTAATAATTTGAAATCGTTGAATTCAGCTTAGGATTAATTAACGTTGACAATCGTTGATTTACGGAGACATGGTCAGAGCTGCATTTTGACAACGTATTAAACGTAGTATTGTTCCTCTGATTAATTATGTCACGTAACCAATCTGCTTACGATTGCACCATACCACACTGTAATTAAAACATAAAAACATGTTCAGTAAAAATTGATTAAAACTATCTGACAACACCCTGCCCAGCGCCGGAGATCTTCTCCTGTGTAGTGGACGTCTGTGTTGGCTACAGTTTCCCGGTTGACTGGTGGTCTCTAGGAGTCACCGCCTACGAAGTTCTGGCGAGGGAGCGGCCTTTCGACATCCATTCAGCCACGTCAATAAGTGACGTACGTACCCTCCTCGGCAACCCCGTCACTTACCCCAAGTCCTGGAGCTCTGGCTTCGTGGACCTTATAAGTAAGGTAATACATTTACCTTATTCTACTACTTATTTTATAGTAGGGGTTTACTTGAAACGACTTAACAGGATGGCTATAAGTGCACGTAGTAATTTTTTATTTTTATTTTTATAGTTTCATGTTTATAAATTGACTCAAAAGAGCGCACTTCTAAGACAATAATGTTTGTGGTATAAAAACTTACCTCGTTCTCATGATACAATATATTGAAATGTATTTTGGTTTTTTTTAGATTAATAGTGAAATTAATTATTATACTGTGATCGTATGCGATACTGATACCTTTATACACTGTCTAATCCTACCTCGCCTCTTTGTTATTGAAGAACTTATGGATGCAATGGTCAGAAAGGAAAATGTAAAATTTAATTCAATCTTTCTCGTTATTCCAGGATTCGTTCTGGCGTAGTGTTTTGAGTTACTTGTGTTTACAGAAAATTTAAAAGAAAGCAACAAATAAGTATTTCCTTAAGTTTTTACAAGCAAATTCTACTAATATTTGATATGAGTAACAAAGACTATATTTTTGTCATTATAACTGAATTTCAGTATGTATTTAAAAAATAATAAAGGTGTTTTCGAGGTCTTTTATATATAAGAATATTTTTATTGGGAAAGGTTCTAGCTACAAACCTCCTGCAATGTAAATAGAGGAGTTATTTTTTATAGTTGTAGTTTTTTAGTTAAAAATATTAAATGACATAGTTACGTTGTATGTTGCTATTGAAAATAATTGTTATAATAATAATATTTATAAATAATACCATATTTAAAACAAGAATAATGCAATAAATATCTGAAATATCCTTTGCACCATGGCACGGTATTCTAAATGAAGCACATAGTTTATCACAAAATAATGTCTTCAAGTATATAAACGTCTTACCTCGAAACTCTTCTGTAAGATTTGATAATTATGTATTTACTTATAGCAAAGTGAAATAATATATACATATAATATTATATATATATATATATATATATATATAATATATATATATATTTATAGTATATATATATATATATATATATATATATATATATATATATATATACTATAAATAGTTGTATGTAGGCACCCTGTGATAGTATTTTTATCTAAAGAAATTTATTTCTATCGGTTGACTAGGTTATGAAACAAATAATGTGTGATCATTATTTATTTTTAAGTAGTATTAATACTATTAATTATCTTTTAAATTGTTCTAATATGAGTCAGTAACGTATATTTACGTGATTGGAGTAAGTATAAGAGCTCCTAGCAGAAACCCGAGTATAAACGTGTAACAAGGGAGTCATGAGCATCTATCTATTTAAAACTAAATCCATAAAATTGATCAGATAGGAGAAGGTCTTGTGTAGATGTTCCGATCTCCACCCAAGTATAAAATTAAGTGTACTATCCGTGTGAAGTTTTACACTAAAAATTACAACGTATATTTTTTATGATTTTTTATTTTTTAATGAAAGCACTTTAAAGCCCTCTTTTAAAGGTAGCATTATTTATTGTATATATATATATATATATATATATATATATATATATATATATTGTATATATATATATATATGTGTGTGTGTGTGTGTGTGTGTGTGTGTGTGTGTGTGTGTGTGTGTGTGTGTGTGTGTGTGTAATTTTTGTAATGGTAAGTAAACAGAGCTTTTTGTAAAATAAAAAAACAATTTTACTGCCTTATTAATAATGCGTAACTAAAAAATGTTTAAATATATTTCAAGAATTATTTGAGTAGCTTGAGACAGCCGATGGCCGTACGCTCTAGGAGGTCGGGGATTGGATCTGAGTTAGAGATAGTGCAAGTTCAAATCCTGTCTGTGAGTTTAGCACTTTTTTATAGCTACTGCCAACCTTGTGCTTTATCGTCTCTCACCCTTACTCTGTTTGATAAGGTTATCTCACAGGCCAGTGGCCCATTAAGACGTGCAGAATAAGGCTAAAAATGGGATCGGCCTCTTTTAAAATAAATATGAGCATATTTCTAGAATTAAAAATATTAATAAATACTAGGTATAACGCTCTTTTAGCTAGAACGCAGAATTATTATATATACAATTAATTGCTTATATCCTGTCGGAAAATATGATAGAAATAATTGGAATACAACACTGAGAATTGGAATGTGCTCTCTTTAGCAGATAGTTTCAAACCTCAATACTCAAGGAACATGGCGCTGAACATTATATAGATATAATTTACTCTATGGAATTCGTTCTGTGAAGAAGAAGACAATACCACGATGCATCAAGAACTATCAGTGGTGATAATACTATCTCGTACATGTCTCACACACCTCCACGTAAGTGGGCTTATATCCTCATAACACCCATGTGTGTGTCAGAATTAGAACACATTGCATAAACCGCTCCGCAGTTCTAAGAACAATTAGGAATGGAATTGAGAACATTAATCATATAAATACTTATGCCTAAATATAAACCAGGCTATCTCTATCTATTCCATCGCGTCTTCTTTTAAACTACGTGCAGTGCAAAGATATAGATAAGATATAGCAAATCATATAACTTGCTTGACAAATAATATTCTTAATCAAATTGAATAAAGTAATGGCAAGTTTGTAATTACAGTGGCAGAATTAAAATAACATATTTAACTACCATGTTCAAGTAACTGAAATGTAGCCTAAACAAATTCACACTCCAAGTTTAACCTCTTGGTTCTAAAATCGTAACTAACAGCGATACAGTTTAAATTATTCGTAGCTAGTTGACGACTTTGAAGATGTGTAAAGTGCTTTTTATACATTCAGATGATTATACAGTACCTTTCTACTAAATTAAAGTTTTCTCAGAATCAATCATTGAATAATTATACTTTAAAGAACACTCTATAGAAACACCAATAACAGATTTCTGAGAAGTTTTCGCAAGTCACTTATCAGCACCAATTCTCATTCAGTACATTATTCAATTTTCATGTTTTGAAAACAAATCACTCTAGAAATGAAAAGTTTCTTTCACATTATTTCCTTTAACATTAAATTTAAATATCCAGTAAACTCTTTCCATGTCCAGTTGCTGTGTGTCGAGCCTGGAGCACGGGTCAGCAGTCTGGAAGATCTGAGACAAGTCGCTTGCCTCAGGAGAACAGACTTCGAGCAAATACTGGAAAAACAAACCAAACCGGCCTTTGCACCACCGGTAAGTTCTTACCTTTTTTTTGCTAAAGTTTACATATATCTTATATGGAGGAATTCGTTGCCTTTGCGCTCCTTTGGAGCCAGGTCGAAGTCAAAATAATTTATACTTCACTTTACAACAAAATGCAATAGATTAAATACAATAATCAAACGCGCAATAGAATAAATTGTAATCCAGAATAGCCCATGAATAATTTAAAATAGAAAATAAGATATCTGGCACCTAATTATTATCTAAATAATCCTAGATGTCTCATGGACCCAAGAATTAGGTGTTGTCTCACGGGGCCTTTTTATGGGTACATTTTTCATGCTACTTGGCAATTCATAAATTATTCGTGTCTCATCTACCGTAAATATAATACAAATCACTTAGACATAATAGTATAGACCACTACATATTTTATTGAGTTAATTTTAAAATAATGTTATTGTTAGTTAATTCTGTTTATGTTAAACTCATTTTGTGTTCAGTCACCTGTTTATCATATTCTTGGTTTTGATAAATTTAATTTAAATTACAATAATAACTTAAAATAAATTTATTTCCCTCCTCCACGGTTTTCAAAGCTGTTAAAACAAAACTAAACCTTTATTTTCAAACTTTTACTATCAAAATTCCCTCCAACTAATATAAGCTACTGTTGAATATCAAGACTACAAGCAAAAAAGCTGTGAACAACATTGTTGACAAACTGCCACGTGTTGCCTGCCACAACTTCTCTAGGCTAGTAAATAGACTTTTATTTGAGCACCAAGCTAAAATTTGTTTTATTACTTTTAAAACCATTAGACACCACAATCGATCTTGAGCAGCTCTAACTTCGGAGGAAGTTATCAAGAAAATCGTTTAAAATTGGAGGGTATCAAATGGGTTAAAATGATGGAAAGATTTTTTCAAATCATAGTTTCACACAAATCCAACAATCAGTCAAGTAATAAATATTACATCAGCGTCAAATAACTTGCAAATACCCATATCCTTAAAATAATGACTTTCAGACTCTGTATCTTCGAGCACTTGTCTGATCTTGATATACCTTCTATATGTGAGTATTATGGTCGTCTTTAAGGGTATCAAGCAATGAAAAATTAATTCGAGGATAAATTATCGTCGTATGTTTGCTTGTTTTAATAATTAAAAATATATGAGTAGTTCTAATACTGGTACTGAAAAGTCCCATCGTTCATAATAAACACTTCCAGTACACAATTGATATGATTGACGCCGTAATAACTGGATGGCGAGGAGCTTATTGAAATTTTAGTTAGACAATAATTCAATATTTGCATCTATTTGCAAAATATATTTTAAAACTTTAATAAAACTGGAGGTTTTATGCTTTATATTACGTGTGAAATTTAAATAAATATATTCACCTTAATTGAAAGACAATTGTATATTATAAAATGATGAGATACAATTATTGAAGTCTAAAAATAGTGAAATAAAATAATATTAAAGTAATAAACTATTTTAAAATGCTTTACAACCGTAACAACATTTTTTCGCTAGTTCCAGTTTGATTAATTTGAAAGAATGTTTATGATTGCTGTCTATTTGTGCGAAGTAAATTAGCGGTGTATTACAAGATAATTATAAGTTATTATGATTACCAGTAGAAACGTTTTTCCCTGTTTCCATACTGCGTAGTTTTGTGTTTATATAACCAATTAAAGCTGAAATTACCAGAACAATTGCCATATAAATATTTAATATAAATTAATCATTGGCACTGGTTTAATTAGTTTTATTAGAAATTATTTTAACAGTAAAATAAATTTTAAATAATTAAATAATATTTTAATTTTAAATGATTTTCTTAAAATATTACACTTTTCATAGATATGATCAGCGTTTTATTAATTTGAATATTTTCCAATTTTTATTCATCCACAACATTTCTGAACTTACCGTGTTTACATGGTTTTTGAATTAGTATGGTTTATTATTAAGCAAACGTTAGTAGGAATTCGCATATGTTACAAAATGTATATCACAACGTTTCAAGGATTGAAATCCATCCTCATTGTCAGGTGAGAAAACAGTTAGTATTTGAGGGTTAAAATATGCGGCAATGGCCTGCCACTGAAAAGAAAGGAACAAGATAAGGAGATTAAATGTAACATACCCGGAGAATGCTTGGAGTCCAGACAGGATAAAATGAACCTAGGTTTTATCACTGTACAGGATACATGTAACGTAACACACGGTATCCTAATTTTGCCTGCACTGATGTGACGTGTGTTTGTACTCTTGAGTAGGCGAATTAGGCGCTAACATGGACTCTTAAGGAGTTACTTCAACATGGGCTCTCATGGTGATATTTTAGCATTGACCCTTGTTGGAGATACATTAAGGTACGTCTTAACCACATACATCCTTTATATCTCAACACTGACTTTCCGCTTTAACACCCATCTACTGCTAGGTAGGTCCCATGTCGACCTATTGACGCCAAACATTAACGCCCACACACGCATATCTGATCGTTCCTACCGGGGCCCGACACATTCCTATTCCTCCCCGCTCTTAGCCGAGCGTATCGCTCGTACGCAGATTTGACCGCCTATTTTCTAGCGATGAATACATGACATACGAGTCTTCAACCATCCACATCTTTCGTGTGCCGTCACTCCTCGCTTTCCCATTGCCTCCCGTACTTACGGATATCGCTTATAATCGGATTTTACCGAACAATATCCATGAATAGGCCAACCACTGCCCGTCTATACTAGTTTCTCGGACATTTAAAGGCCTGAACCTGCATTTCTAATGTCACTCACACTTTCCTAACACCTCTCAATCTTCGGGTCTGAACAAGGCGTATTACGATTTCTAACAACGTAACGTATGCATACGTCAATATCTTCCCACCATTCGAGTGCCCAGAACGTTGTAATGCCTCACACTGAACCGCACACTGCGGGGGCTTCTTCGATTCTTAGAGTGATCTGATGGCTTGGTCAAAATACACAAAGAGGCTAAATGGGCTAATAAAGCCGGAGCTAATAGAAACCAGGAAACCTTTCAGTTTAAGTTGCCCATAATGACTCGCCTTGCAACATTGTAGATCCAGAGGTCGCAATACACTGGAATCAGACAATCAGAGCTTTTAAGTGATTGGAAAGCTAAAAACACTAATAACTATCGGATACCTACTTCAAACCAAAAAGTATACATTACATTAATCATAATCTATTTCCAAGTGTGGTACATATAAAGACTGTTAAAAACAAAGTTCAATCTCCTTAAAAGATAAATGTAACACTAATCCAAATTAACTCGTAATTTTAAGTTTGCTTAATAACATACAATATATAATAAATTTATATAATTAGTTGTACATTCATGTATACGAGCAGTTAAATTATTTAAAAAAGTTGAACTCATTTACAAAGTAACAAAAAATATTGACCTAGGAAATAGGCCTGCATGTGTTGAAAACACGGACGTAGGCTGGAGTTGCTACCATGAAATTGTGGGCGTATTGTAATATGTGGTTGTCATTAATAAACGCGCGTTGCCATAATGTGGGTGTTACACGCGCGCCCGTACAAACATAAATTCATTAATTATGAATTCATAAATTCATGTCAATCTAAGCGAATAATTAAAAGTAATAAATACAGAAAGAGCATAATCTCGTATACAGTAATTGCTTGCAGAGGATTACAGTGAATTCATTAAAGTAAAATAAATTATTAATTAATTAAAATTATAATGAGAGCTACATAAGTCATTCATAATTGTCGGTAGTGGAGTGACAGGTTAGATCAGGAGGAGAAGGCCAATGTTAGAAGTAGTCCCGTCCGTATTCAGCCGTAATAATTGATTCGGCCTCGTCAATACTGATGACGACAACCATTCGTTTGAGCGTTGACCGTTTCTTACACGAAAATACAGATGGTGAATCGAAAATGTGGTTATCAGGAAAATATTTTCAAAGATTTCTAGATAGAAGACGGGATAAGTAGGAAGAGTTAGTAGTTAATATTGATTTACTAAATTTCGGTTTCAATATTCTGTGAATATCCAGTATTGTGAGATTGTGCAGTTGTTGAGAAGACTGTTGACAATTTCTTATAAATATGAGTGAGGATTTTTGTTATGAAGATTTTACGGATTGATAGAATGGCGGTTTCTTGATATAAGTTAGGATATCTCTTACAATTTTTGTATCCTGCTTTTTAGATTGCACCACCTGTTACAGAACCACCTGCAAGTGTTTTTTTACTCTCCGGCTATTATTACAAATAAAACAAAGATTGGTAGCAGGCTAAATATGCAAATTGAATTACTATATCGTTAGAAATGTCAGTTAATTGTTCAAATACGAATATGTATTTTCCTGTTCACCTTTTCACATATTTAATATGACAAGACCATTTTAAACGCTTGTCAAAAATAAAGCCCAGATATTTATAAGACGAGACATTTTTTAATAGTTGAACAGGAGCAAAATCATTATTATAACAGACACAATTATAGACAACTAGGTTGCTCATAGTCTGTGGACTCCCTGAGAAAAATATGCATAAATTTTGTTTTTGAGATATTCAGTAAAAGAAGATATTGAAAAAAACCAATTTTTAAGACCATCTATACATCCGGTCTAGACTATTTATAGTGCCTGACTTACCTTCTAGTCATGGTGAATACATTATATACACACCTTTAGGATTGAGAAAGATATTGTGGAAAAGTTTCTATTCCTGCCAAAGAAATTCACTTCCAGTGTAATTAATTAGGTGCCACGATTTATATATCCTTGGTGTCATGATAGGACAAACAATGGACAGATGGAATCTTTAAAAAATTAAAATAAGCAGATATTTCGTCAGAACTGAAATCTTGATTACTGCAAGAAATTGGGATGCACATGATAAATTTATGTTATTTATAACTTACATGCAGTAAATAATGGCAAATGCTGTGGTATGTAATCTATGAAGATGAGAGGGTTTGAACAATTTGAAGAAAATTTCACTTCTTGTAAAGATTGTATATTCTATATGATGAAAACATTGATTCAATCCTAAATACTATTTTTTTTTTTTTTTTTTTTTTTTTTTTTTTTTTTTTTTTTTTTTTTTTTTTTTACCAGAGGGACCACCTAAACTGTGACCCCACGTTTGAGTTGGAGGAGATGATTGTGGAGGCTCGGCCGTTACACAAAAAGAAGAAAAGGTTAGCGAAGCAACGGTCGCTACGTGGATCGGTCAGTGTTGATATCACGGTAAGTAAACAGTTATATAAAAATTGTATTATTACACAACTGTATAATTTCACTAATTATCTTAAAATGTAACTATTTAAAAGGGAAAAGTGCCATGTTTATTTGTTAAATAAATAAAAGTTGTTCAACTTGTAATTTATGTTTGGTTGGAATAATCAAATAAGTTTACTTACAAATGAATTTGTATAGTTTTGTATTGAAAATAAACCAACAAATCAGAATGTAGAGCTATCTGCATTAAAGTTAGTATATGTTGCAAAACATATCTTTATACTATCATTTATTATATTTTATGAACTAACAATGCGCTCTGCATTGTGAACGTACTAAAAATAAATTGTACGTATTTTACTTTCATTTTAAGACATGCAGTGTTTATACGTGAAAAGGAAAACAAATGCAAAAAACATCCACAATGAAATCTAAGCGCCATATCTAATAGTACAGTTTTTAAAACTTTTTGTTGATATTTTTCATTGCGATACAAGTTTGTGAATATAAGAGTAGTTTCCGGACATTTTCGTTATTTGAAACAAAAAATTGTTACTCTAACCTTCTAAGTCTGCCATCTGATTGCTTTCTCAAGTGGATAACTGATTTAAAACATAGATTATAAACTAAATGAATAAATAATAGCAATAGGTTGCGACACAAACTATTAAGGTAAGAAAACTCAAACTATTATAAATTAACCAAATAACAAAAGTGCACTGTGTTTCAATTTACGTGATATGTTTTAGTATTGTTGTACACGCATGTTTTTAAGAAAGTGTTCAATAAATGAATACGCACCATGTTTGCTGTAATTCTGAAAATGGTAATAATTTGTAACAATTACAAACTTTCCACCGTAAAAATACTTTAAAATAAAACATTTAATGATTTAATACATGACAATAATACTAGGTCTAACACGTAATGTTTATAAATTTTTCAATTTGTTTTTACAGAAATTATAATGTCTTGAAATGGAAGTACAAATATATACAGTGTACTTTAAATTGTGAGCGATGTGTTTATATGTAAAACTGAACTAATTTCGCGCTTATTATAAAAATTAATGTTATTGGCATATAATCCACATACAATTGTTTGAACAATTAGGTATATAGGTAATTAATATTTTAGCTATGGATTTTATGAAATATACAATGGTAAGAATATTTTATATACTTCTTATGTCAATTAGTTACAGTTAATCTAATGTACAGCCTAAGGCCATTTAAAATGATTATATCTAGTAACGAAAATACACAACTAAGGTATTGTTTAAAATTTGTCTTTATAAATTATAATTAAATCAAATGAATGTTGACTGTTACTTAATAGAAGTATGACTTAAAATTCCACTTTCCTCTAACCTGAATTAAATTTGATTCAATTTTAGGCCATATGAGTTAATATTGTGATAAATCCGGTTATTGCTTTCATACTAGGGTTTAATAGTAATTTAGAATTTAATATCAACCAGATTTCTAAATCAAATCGTTCTCCGCCTGCAATCCTTTTAGAATGATCCAGGAGACTAAAAACTTGGTGTATAGGTTGTTATTGGTTCAAGGGAGATATCTACTGATTTTGTGATCAAAATGCTAAAGATAAATCCGTACGTCTGTCTGTCCTTTTGTGCTATAACCTAAAAATATAAACTTAGAGACTTTATGCTTCTTACATAAGCTCTTGGTCTAAATAACGAGTGATTCAGAAGTCATAATGTCAAAGAGCATTACGTAGGTTCATTTATCCGAAATTGGGTGTTAATATCTTAAAAAAGCATGTGTTATTTTAAAGTTAATTGGTATTTTAAAAGTAAAATATAGGCTCAGTAATTTAAGTATCTATTTGATTATCTTACAAAAGTGTTAAGTTTTTCTTAGGTTATGTTATTATTTTTTTAATTTTATTTAATTAATCTCATTTATTAAATTTTATTTAAGTATAACATTTTTTGTTCAATATACTTTAAGAGATCTAAAAATAAAAAGATAAAATTAGATAGAACATCAAAGGTATAATCTTGAAACCTTAAGAAATACCATGTTGTATAGTTAACAGATGTTTTCAGTATTCGTCGCTTGCGCTTTATGTTCATAAATATCTGAAAAGTTTACCATATAGATTGAACTTCCCCAGTTTTTTAAGGTATGTCAATCCAGATAGATCGTCAGCTATACATATTTTACATGTTAAGTTACAAATTAATAGTAATGGATAAAAGCTAGGAGACATCCAAGCCAGCGTTACCATTCAAATCTAACTAACTGATGAACATTTTTCGTACTTACACACACACACACACACACACACACACACACATATATATATATATATATATATATATATGTGTGTATATACATAAATACGTTTGTTGTGTAAGTATAATATTGAAATGTTATAGTACTTTCCTAAGGAAACCTGGGATCAAAACACAAATACTCGTATCCAATATCCAGAACCAATTAGCATTATACAAGCAAAAATCGCCATTTTTTTAATATATAGGGAAATTCCCAGATAAAAATTAATGTCAGCTGCGCTAATTTTGGTAGAGGTCGAAATGGAAATGTACCAGAGAGTTTATTTCAGATAATATTTGTTAAATCTGACAGACCAATTGTCGCTACACGTAAATAAATGTTAAACAGACTGTGTGTTTATACACTGCAAATTGGGACTCAACTCCTACACTAGTTTTTACATCCGATAGCTTTGTAGCATACATTAAAACGGTTTCCTTTAGAAAAATATTATTCATGAATGAAAACATTTTTATAAGAAAGTTACACAGACTGGTTAGCAACGATAAAAAATTAAATTTTTATAAATTAAAAGTATTTATCTGCTTCATGCACAACGGTATAAAATATTTATTTGACACAGACTATATTAGCCTATATAAGTATTTTAGAAAAATTGTATAAATGAACTCTAAAAAACAGATACCTTATACAGTGCTATTTATATCTAAATTGAATGTGCTTCACATAAGTAGACACTTAGTATATCTGCAGGATGTCGATCTGGAGGAACATCTGTCAGAGTTCCGGACCTACAATCGGGAGAAGGAGCTGGTCCGGCGGGAGATGGAACGCAAGGAACAGGACTGGGAACAGGAACTCATAGAGGCAATGAACGCTTCAACAGTTAGCACCAAGTATGTTACAATCAAGGTCACTGTTTAGTATTAAGCTGGTATGGCGGGAGAAGGAGCCCAAGGAACAGGACTGGGAACAGGAACTCATAGAGGCAATGAATGCTTCAAAAGTCAGCACCATGTATGTTACAATCAAGCTCACTGTTTAGTATTAAGCTGGTACGGCGGGAGGAGCCCAAGGAACAGGACTGGGAACAGGAACTCATAGAGGCAATGAACGCTTCAAACAGTTAGCACCAAGTATGTTACAATCAAGCTCACTGTTTAGTATTAAGCTGGTCTAGCGGCATATGTAGCGCAAGGAACAGGTTGCCCTACTGCCGCAGGAAGCTCCCATGTTGTTATTCCTCAGTCTTTCTCAGTTACCAGTGGACTATGAAAGTGTTATTTTACGGATATGGTGCCAGTGCACTTGTTCAGTGTATTAGCATGGATTGGATACTCAAGGTGTTTGCGTATTTGACGTACAACCTATCTATGACATTGGTGAAGTCATAACTACAAACAGTTTATTTTGCATACTTAGACGTAAGCCTTATGGTTTTTTATAACGCTATGATGACAATAGTGTTATTTTTTGTATATAGCGAGGGCAAATAATCGAAATCCCATCCTTGTTTAAGATTTAAACTACAACTAAAGTACTGTTGACGTATAGCACTTCCTGCTAAAGGTTATAGCACTCAGTGGGTTATACGCTACTCAACAAGAACCACTTCATAGAGAATTTGAAAAGTAACACAGTAGCTCATTATTTTTAGCAATTTCCAGATTTATAACAACACTCCAAATATCATTGCTACATTTATCGTAACTAAACAGTTAAATGACAATCCTACAGAGGCATGGTAGCTCTTGATGTTTATATAGAACGTAATTGCGAATATAACATCTGTCGGCATTTTTAATTCAATCAAACACTTCTGGAAAAGTTCTCAACAATAAAAGTTAGTTTAATTTCTAAGGAAACTAATCCTTACATTTCTTGTTAAGAACTTCACAGACTAACCGATACAGAATTTTTTTCTGATATTACACATTGAGATAAGGTTTCTTTCAAAGATTTCTGTAACGTAATAGATTTCCTGTCAGGAAGAAATATCTCACTCTCTTTAAAGTATGATAATCTCAAGGGCCTCTTTAACAACAGCGTTCTGAGTTGTTACCTCGCTGTTTCGGATTATCATGTTAACAAAGAGCGTCACATATCAAAAGTTTCGTTATCAATGATCGAAAGTCTTGCTCTTATTCTTATTGTACAACTATTTTTAAGGAACACATTTCCTCCATTGGAATAAAATTATCACAAAGGAAACTTTTATTTAAGTTTGTGATTTAATAAGTGCACGGAGTTAGTGTCAAAATCTATACATTTATATATTATGTGACTATGACTCTAAGAGTTATAAATATTATTAAATATTCCAATTTGAACCTTAAGTCGTGAATTATTTCTCAAAACCATGCTCTGGACACCTTGTAATTTTATAGATTTAAACCCAAAATTAACACTTGTTAACAAAGCATAGATCATTGAAGCCTTTCGAAAATTACAAATAATTAATGTTCAGTAAAATTGGGATGGATTCTCTGGAATTAATAATTTTCAGTCGACGTGACTTAAAAATGTAACGATTTGAAGAAAAGGGTATAACGTTCCTGCGAGAAATACCGTTAACCTACAATAATAGGAATCTTTATACACCTTTATTGGAAAGAGATAGAGCCCAAGATCTAACGTAATTTTCTAATGAATAATACCGAACAAACTAGGAATGTATGGAGTTTAATTATTATTTGAACAGAAAAACTAAGGAATAAATGATGATCCAGAATAGTTGTTTTACACTCTTCGAAAAGAGATATATGCAAAACTTTACTTTGGTTGTTCACATAATGCAAGAAAGTGGAAAAACCTTTTACTCCACATAGTTCTCTAAGGAGATCCGAGCGTTTTTTTGGTGTCTGTATATTCAGAACAAGGTTAGGGTGGTAGATAGGTCCTTAGATGCCATGGTTCAGACACCCGAGGTTTTGTGGTAGGTAATCTAAATACCTCAATATGAAAGTGAGGCTTTTCTGTTTCAGCATCTAAAATTTAAATTAGAAATCTCTTATGTTTATCTTGTAAAGATTTTGAAAACTAAGGCATTCCTATCCATTCCAACAGTCATAATCTGTAGGTAACTAGACCTACCGACCAATTCAGTTTGGTTAAGTTTTTTTTATTGGCTATTTCTACTTGCAAGTATCAGTGGGAGATGGACCTGCAGGGAGGCCTAACTCAATTCGTGATTTATGAAAACATAGATTTACATCAGAATTAATACAGTTATTCTATGAAGCAAATATTAACCGATAATAGTTTGTTAATATTAGCTAGAAGCTTTAACTACACTGCAATAACTATTCTGAACTTTCTGTGAAATTACTTATCATCACCTTCAAACAAAGCCAGAAAATCTATATAGTAAATTGTAACACAAGACAGTAATGAAGTCATCCTTGAGTCAGTAGGGCGAAGCGCAAGGATCGCCAATTATTTTTGAACAATTAACCTGAAAATTTTACACACACTTTTTATTTGGTTTTTAGTGGTTATAACCTGTTTGTATTTCATAATATTTAAAGAGAGCCAAACACAAAAGTTGATTGTAACATTTAGAAATAAATTTCCTCTAGGACAGAAAACGATCATCAGCCAGCAGGTTAGTTTCTATGCGAGTGGAATTATAAGATTATGTATCAGTACGTTTAAAATATTAAGCAGTAATATTTTTCTCGGAATATGTTTTAACATGGATTCTTAAAATAATCAGTTATGTAATTAATAGTTCATGTTCAACATAAAGAGAATGAAAGTCACACTTTTTACCGAATATCCAATTAATGGGTTTTCATGGTTGATTGACGCTGGTTAAATATTATGTACATGTTAGGTTGAAAAACCTTTTCTCTTAGAGGAAATTCCTCTATCGATTAAACTAAAAACTAGATTGTTTGTACAAGTCAAATTTGTTCTCTGCTTGTAGACTGTTTTCAGTGTCTTGCAGTTTCAAAATGCAAGATAAATTTTTAATTTTATCATAAATGTACCGTAAACCTGTTGGCGATGTTCCAAAATATCTTTTGAAGATAAATTTTCGGAGAACTGATGGTATAACATATCCTTCTAGATATATAAGTTAAACCTTCGTTTGATTGCAAAAAATGCAATTTGGTTAATTCATGGCAGTTTGTGTTGTTTATACAGCTCCCCTCAACCAGGTCACAGTCTAGGAATTCCGAGTCCGAACAGGAGGAGGTCGTCTTGCAAACTGAACGTGACACCTTCCAGTGTTCAGACTCGTCTGGCCGCTACTCCTTCCAGAACTGCAAACCACAGTCCTAGTAGTCCTCCAGACACCATCAAGAGTCTCAACTACTCTCCCACGATCGTAGTTACTGATGCCCAAACAAACGCCTTCCAGTGATTCCAGACATTCAGTGCACGGACTCGTATTACTAACAACAGTGTAGTCGTCAAGACACATTAAGAGTCCCGACCATTATATCAACAACTACGTTATTGATATCCAAGCCTCTTACTTCCAGTGACTTCTGGTATACCACAGACATGAAAGTTGTCCAGAGTTCCTTAGCATTATTCATGTTCTCCAAGTTGTTTCTTGCAGAATAATACAATTAAGATTCTTTGGGAATAACAAATGTAACTTTGCATTTTACCGATGAATAAGAAAATAAAATCCAATGGTTTTGGATGTCACTTTTAGCATGCACAATAATTTTACCTATAATACACCTATGTATCTTAACAAACCTGACTACTTAACACTTAATGGTATGTGTAAAATAAAGTTCAATGACTATATAAAGTCGTATTCGGTCATTATCGGTTATCAGACCATTTCTTTCTTCATCTTTTACCATCCTGTTTTGCTCATTTCGTTTGTATTGCTAGCAATACAAAAAGTTTTAATCTATACTTACTTATTTCGTATATGCTATCAAGATATTTAGTCACCTCCATTTACCTGTTCCAAAATATAGAATAGTGTTACATTCACTATTACACAACGTGAATTGTACTCGGTGTTACAGACACGCGCCAACATCTATCCCCATCACGTTTCATCAAAAGAATGAGACAAAATCACAGTTCGGAGAAGCATCAAATTACAAGAATATCCACAGTTAACGTCACTGAAGGGACGTTCTTACTTAAAATTATTTTATACACCGTAGACCAAATATTCAATTTTGATTTTCATGATTGACCCTGTTAGTCATGATTTGTATCAGATTTGTATCATTTTGTATCTTTGGTAGTTCATCCAATTAACTTTAATACTCATAACATCGTTATAACTTATGTTACAGTATAACCTTTCAATGATTAAATAAATATCTATCACTTGGAGGCATTTAGGCACTGTGTAAAACCTACAAAATGAAATATACTAAAGTTTTATTGCTGTATGGTACAGAGCCAAGAATTATTTTAATAAAATATTTCTAGTGAAATAAATAGTGGCCTAAAACAGCAATGGACATATTTTACGCCGAAATGGAGTCGTCGTACTTTTAATGCTTGATATTTTCAAATATGAAATAGATGAATTAGTTTTAAAAACGAGTTTTTAACTATTTAAAGGCTGACTCAGTATTTTTATTTCTTAAAATGACTAATTGGTAAAGCAATCATATTCTAATAAAATGCTGATTATCTATATCTTATATTTACGATAATTTCAAATATAGTATTCATTTTCCAATTTCCAGTCTTTGTGAATAGATGTAAATAGTTTAGAAATCACGAAGGTAGATTAGCAAGCAAAACATTTTTAAGTGTTTAGTTAAGCAAATTGAATATGGATTTACTAAATGTTTAAGTAAGTGTCTAAGCAGTGATTAATGTAATTTATTTTTAATCCTGTAAGGAACTTAATTTATGAGACTAGATTTGTAACAGTATAGAATATTTTTAAACGGCAGTTGATATTGATTTGAATGCGAATCATATTTATAGTTTTAAGCCCTAATTGATGTTTGCATATCTCTGCTTTGGTGTTTCTTAAATTTCATATTTTCATTTTATTATTCGGGTAAAGAAATTATAGGTACAGAAAAATCAAATAATGTAATAATTGATCATAGTACTGATCCTAAATACCAAAACTCTCTTTTGAGTGGTATTGAAATAAATTTTGTTGATTATTGAGGAATATATACATGTGTATAATAATATTAATATCTGAAGATAATAATATGAAAAAAATCATACTGTCGTTAGGTATTATTTTAATAAGTATTTTTTATAATATACTAATAATTAAGTAAATTTAAAACTTGAAAGTAAATATTGCATTATTATATACATTTTTTAGTATATTATATTTTTCCCCCTTCATATTACTGATAGTCAATGTAACGTCAACAACAGTTTTAACTTCACTTTCCACATAGCCTAAACTGAAACCTACCACTTTCGGTATGCGTAGAAAATCATCTCAGAAACATATATCTATATTTTTGTAGAACATATTCACTAAATAAGCAAAGAAATGCTTTTATGACGCTATTTTCAATAAGTGAATAACTAAGTACTTTTATGCGCCAATTTCATGACTGTGATCAACGATTTACAGTTCATACTTCGTGGAAACGTGAATTAATGGGTGGCTGTTTTGGCGGCTATCTTGATTCAGCATCATTTGAATAATGATATACTTCATGCACATTTATTATCTTATTTTAGTCGTAAAGTTAAGTAAAGCTAAAATAAATACGCATCCAAACACCTGTTTAGTTTGTTTTTGCTATTTTTATTGGTTATCATAATAAAAATATAAAACTTTTTATAATTAACGATTTACGTATTAAAAGTATAAAGTTTTGCAAGAAAAACCAACAAGTAATTAGATGCATATAATAATACTTTAAATTGAGATATCGCTCATAGTTCTACGATTAAAAATAAGGTCGTAAAAGTGTGTGAAGTTTAACATTGTTCTTATGGAAGAAAAGTAAAGGTACTTTCAGCTTTTGGCTGAAGTGGTTTTCCACAGCGAGGGTGAAATACGTTAGGAATATTATTCATTCAGTGATACATGTTGAAGCCGTTAAACTCAGTTTATAGCTAATTATTTGTTTGACTTATATTAGATATACAGAGTGAGTTTTATGTCCTGGCACACCTGGATATAATTTAAACGGCCCCAGATATCTATGTGAAACCTTGACCCTACCTATTATAACACATTTTTTTAATTTTTCAAGTTGTTGAACATTTTGTCCCCCTTTTCTAAATGGGGGTAAAGGGGGGCAACTATACATTTTCAAATACAAACCCCTATCATGTGACCCCTCATTTTAAAGGGAATAACAAAAGAAATCCAATAATGCAAACTAGAGGTCTCTACGTTTATTTTAAAAGATTTTATGACAAATTTACAATAATAAAATCAGTAACTGTCTTGTCCTGTTTATCGTAACATGAGTCAACACTAACGCAATGATAGGGGTTTGTATTTGAAAATGTTTAGTTGCCCCCCTTTAACCCCCTTAAGAAAAGGGGGGCAACATTTTCAACAACTTGAAAAATTAAAAATATATGTTATAATAGGTAGGGTCAAGGTTTTACGTAGATATCTCGGGCCGTTTAAATTATATCCAGGTGTGCCAGGACATAAAACTCACTCTGTATTTCAGTTTTAAAAAAGATTTCAAAACTTAATTTTACACAAACATTCTTATGATCACAAGTTAAACATGGAACCCTATTCTAATTTGAAAATCCCTCCGGGCTACGACCCGCTGATCTCTTAGTAGCACAAAATTCCACTTTGGGCTCCAAAAGCCGCATTAGAACAAAGTTGCTGAATACATTGTAACGATTTGAAAAGTTGAGCAACATGAGCGTTTAGTTTTATTCTGGCCTCATAATTATTCCATAAGTATCTTTTTAGCATAGGAATATGCAATGAGTATATTTATGATTATAACTATGCCACACCTTATAAAACCCAAATCATAATTTTAACAAGGAAAATGGAAAAATAATTGATTAATATTTTTTACATAGTATATTTGTAGGTTTTACAATTTTTTACTATACTTTGAAAGGTTCTGAGGTGTTGATAGATTGATTTGTTATTTTGAAAAAAAAATCACAAATTAAAAACATATGATGATTTAAAAATGTCTTGAACAATACTTAGTTCTGGAGTTTCGAAGATACTTCATTCGTATTAAGTGACAATCAACAAGGACCAGACGTTTAGAAGTTAGGAATAAAATATTTTCACTGCTGGAATCACTTGTACAATACCTTTAAAAAATTCATAGTAGTACCTAGAAGTACATGAGAAACGTAAGATTGTAGAAATACCTATAAATTTGTAAGTAACGCTTATGGAATAGAACGGAAAATATATTCTATTGCATAAAGTAACAGTATTTTGGGAGTTTCATTAAAACTAGTCGATTAAAACTATATTTATATCAAGTAATTTATTTATTTAATTAGTGAAACTATATCCGTATAACTGACCAGCTTTATCAAGTTAAGATTAATATAAAAAATTAAGAGATTTTATGATTACGTTTTATTTAATCCTCTTTAAATTAGATTTGGCTTTAATGTAATCACTTTCCTAAGTAGTAGTTTTACGTTTTATGTACAGTATATTTACGAGTATATCAAACGTATTCTGGTCCAAGAATGTAAATATGTATAGTTGAAGGTTGTACATATGTAACAAGATTGATATATTTTAGTATACTATTCATCGGTCTTGTATGTATAAGTGTGCGTTACGTCATTGGAGCACTTGTGATATGATGTTATACTCTATTATTGAATACTAGCAATAAAAACTGTATAGATATGATTGTATATGACTATCTTATGTTTAAATTTTATAATTACGTATATTAACATTAATATTTACAAGCTGGAATTGGTTTATACGAAATAAACCTACTACAAACAAAAATATTGATATTTTTCTTATTTTCGTTACCTTCGTCACTATGTTTGCTATAAGTTTCTGTATTATTTATAATATATTTTCTATGAGTATTTTCTGAGCTCGTTACTCAAATTACATGAGCTATTGAACTTTAAAAAAAGACATATAAAGTTAGTATGTTTTTTTTATTTTGGGCCTTTTAAACTATACTTTATTTTGACATTGTTTAAATGTACTCGTAACTGCATTTAATGCGAATACAATTATTATAATACAAATTTACCTTCTTACGACGTTTGCAATATTGTGAATTCAAAATGCATTTAATCTTTAGGACTTAGCGCATTTGAGTGTATTACAAAATGCGAATAGCGTATTGAGTTAATTAGAGTTTTGGTTGTTCTGTCGTCGATACTTCACTATTAGGGACAGAGACGCCTTGTTACCGCATTGTCTCGGAACACAATAGACCGCCTCTTTTGTTCCAACACTCTCAAAGTAACTCCCTGGAGCAACGCTTTGATTACTTTTTCTATATTCGTGTCGGATCTTTCTTGATTCAGTGGGAAATACAATAAATGTTTCATTGCTGAGCAGCTATAAATGTTATTTCAGGATTTGTTGAGAGAGTAAACTAATTCCCAAGTGAGGAAGTCAATTAAACTGGGTTCCTCGGGAACTTCCTCAAGATTAGGAATCGATCAACTCTGCACCACCTGCGCTCAAGTTTTGTGACGTTAAATGGCACCTAATTCTGTATGAAGAATCAAAATAGTTTTTTGTATAATTTTCAGTATACCATAATATTTATGAGGGCACTAAGATAGGACTTGAATTTTAATCATAGTGGAAACATACATTCATATAAAACGATATTAATATGTGCCATTTTTCTCATGCACTCAAGAATCAGTTATGATAGCTATTAAAGTTCTCATTGGAGGAATTAAAAGTCTTCTAATGCATCATTAACAACAATAATCAAAATCTTTTCCTAACTGTGCTGAAGAGTCAAATTCTATTTGGTTGAACATCACTTTATGAAGAACAATTTTTAACGGCTAAAAATAATGTTTTGTAATAATGCACAATAACAGCTCTTTTTGATTTTTAAGTTGGTCCATGTAATAATGCTGTTACCTAATAACAAAGATCTGAAATATCAGCTGGCGCACAATTAAAAAAAACAGCTGTGATACGCTAACTTGATAGTATAAACGTAGGAAAAATAAATAAAACGTGTATGTAAAATTAAAATTTGGTTTCCGTATGAAAAACCCCGTTGTTTATTACCCTGATCAAAGGTGTGTTTAGGAGCTTAATCTTATTTCGGATCGTGGCTTCGACTAGTTCGTTAAACACAGTTGTGCATCGATAACAAACACATTTGTTTTTAAGTAAGAAAACTAATTTATATTTTATCATAGTAATTGATGTGATAAAATACAATAAAGTACAATAATGAATATTGTTTGCATTGTTGTGTTTGTATTCAACATACTATAAAGTTACTATTTGGCATGATAATGATTTAAAAAGAAAAAGAAATTTAAAACACCCACAATCACATATACTGTATATACAAATATAAGGAATAATCAAGTTCATGGTGAGTACTTTTTTTAGTACTATTCAATTATTTCTGGAATTGGTTATATTGAAGAATTATTGTTGCAATAAAATAATCTCTATTTGACCTAGAGCACACGAAAGTAATAAATATCGAATTTCCACGTACAATTTAGTTTCTGTTATTGAACGTAAGGTCTATTAAATTAGAACAAAATTAAATTATTTATATTCTCATAATTGCTATTATATTAAAATCAATTCAAAATTCAGTCATAGAAGATTGCATTTTAACTTGATTAAAGATTGATTTTTAACATGGTGATATTGAAGAAAATTATGTCATAAAATAATGAATGGGGACAACGTTTTTGAATAGGTTTACAATTTTGTTATACTACTAACAAGATCCAACTGTAAATTAATTGAAATGATAAAAAATTTCTCATTTTTGATTGAACTCCTCCTTGAAATTTAGACACTGTTTAAACTTGAAGTAGGAAGTAACCATTTTACATATTCTACTACATGCAGGTCGCCCAATCGACATGGCAAGTGTGAATCATGAGAAGTGCTGAAGAACAAGAATATGGTGGATTGGCCATAAATCAACAAGCTCTCCTTGACACAGGAGACCTACAGTAGTGACACGAAGCTTCAGATCCACCTTTATACTCCTACTTGTAGGCTATACAAGTCAGAAACAATTTATTTACAATTTCTTGTCTCGTTGGAATAGCTTGAAGACAATACAGATTAAAAAGGATTATTTTTATTTGGAATGTCGAGTGTCTATTTACTATTTAAATTATTCAAAGTTTTTAAGAAAGAGTTCTAATAAAGACAATATTGAGTTATTTTCAAAATAAAACACGTTTCCGATGCAGGGAGAACAAACTAATAGTTGATCTCCTTATTAGTAATATACACATTTACAATTACTTCAGAGAAATTAAGTATGTGTTGTGAGCATAGTGTTATAAAGTGTTAATAAAACTCGTTTTGTAAACATTTTAAACTTAATGTTATTATTTTAATATGATAACCCATTTAAATCTATTTTTGGAATGTCTAAGTTTAAGAATTGAGAATATTTCCGCAATATTTAAAACTTGTTGAAAGAATCTTTCAAATTAGAAACATAAGTTTATTATAATTCTCCTTTAATATAACATGTTTTAAATGAATGGGGTTACTAAATCTTTTTTAATCTGAAACTGAATTCCATTACCAACTTCTTGATATTAGCAAAGTTAAAATACCCTCACTGAGCTGGTAAATTTTTTCTACTGTCTGATTTATGTCTGTGTTCCGCTGGATATTTCGGGAATAAATTAAAATGTTATACTTTGCATGAAAAATAATGTATATATTAACAATTACTAGTTTGATTATCGTGCATTTCTTTCCATTGGACGTGTCTTACTATATTCTTAGTAAGGCCTGTATGCAACATGGAACCTGTAGATTTTAATTGTAAAATTATTATAGTATAAAAATATACATATTGTCATGATAATATCATAAAACATTTTATATTAGTTGTAAAAGAATTAATATTCTTAAACATTGTTTGGATATATAACTGATGACGCGGTTATGATATCGAAAGATGTTTTGGAATATATTTAAAATTATATATTATTTTTAATATATATAATATATTTATAACTATATTTAATATTTGTAATTTATTTTTAGTAAAAATGTAAGCACCTGCAACGATCCAACGATTCAACGAGTGATTCAAGCCGACTGTTATTCATCAACCAAGACTATTGGATGTCGTATCGCACGTTCGTATTTTAACAAACTATTAAAATATAACAAATAGTGTGACGAAGAATAAGAAATCTGGACAAATACAGAATTTTTAATGAAATATTTAAGTATAATATATGTAATGGTTAATAAGTGTTTAACCTTCAGGAAAGGAACAAGCAAATAGTAGAGATAATACGTATCAATTAATCAAGCTCTTCTAAAATTTTGTTTCAAGTTGCATATAAATAAGTTCTTTTTCTTATTTTTAATCTCAAAGTTAACTCACACTTAAGGGGAGTAGACCACTTAAATTTTTTTGTTTTTCGTTTTTGCAGTTTGTAAACATGTCCTCTATACAATTACTCGTATATATAAATGTATATGTTTTCTAATGGTAAGTTAGCTTAAAACAATATAATCTGCACGCATATATATTCAAGACGGCTTGCACGCAACTTCAGTCCTCACAACGAGCTGTGCAGTAGCCTACTAATTAATTGGTAATGCTACACCATCAAGAGCATTTTAAAAGCATTGAACACCACGGCTCCTGAAAAAACGATACTATATATTTAGTTTTTTCTGTTTTTGTGGTGATGTTTGCGTTTACAGGAAGCAAATCATTAGTGGGAAAACCCCACTTTTGTTACTTTATTTTACGAAATACTCGTGGAAAGTGTATTTTATTGTTGTATAAAATGACAAGATCAACAAAGATTTTCAAACGGAGGAAACCTTTTGGATGGTACCTTGACAAAGCTACGCCAAGGTCTAGGCCTAAACCTAGTGATGAAGCCAAAGTTCCAGAGCCAGAGAAAGTACTTCAAAAGTAAAAGTAAGCACCATTATTAAAGAATATCAGCAGTTTGAATATGAAAAATTTTAATATGATATCATAGACCTAGATGTTGTACATATGCTTGGGTTTTTCCTGAAATAGCCATTTGTCACAGTATAGAATAGAATAGAAACATTTTTTATTTCCAAAAACATATACACCAAGATATTATATTTATTTACATTTGATAAACAGTAAATTATCCTTTACTATACTTACTAAGTGGCGATAAAATAAAACAATTTAATTTTAAGTACAGTAGTTAGATAAATATTATTTATATAATTTAAGTAAACTATATATTACATATTAACATATATTCTACAATGGAAATTAGCCTACATGGGCAAGCAGCCTGTGCGTAGGCTAGAGTCGTACTAAAAAGTTTATGCTATAAGGTTTTAAGGCATAAAATGTAGAAATGTTGTGTGATGAAGGAGATAAGAGATAATACTGTCGTATTAGACAAAACTATCGGTAGAATTAAGACCACATACACAAGACCGTGATATGAGGAGCGCCGGGGATGAGGAGGGGTCAAGGTCAGGTTGGTCCCGAGTCTGAGTGAATGAAAGTCTCGGATCCTTGTACTCCAATTTGTAACAACAGTTCTGTGACATAATATTTAAATTTTGTAATACTACCTGATTCAAATAAATTTAAGTTCTGAAATTCGTTACATATGTTTCTAAATAGAATATTTGAAATATAGTAAGAATTGGGTTTTGAAAAGGATTGATCTAATCTAATTACATGAATACCAACATGTTCTGAATATCTTGTTTGGTAAGAGTGCAAGAGTGTTTCTGGTATTTTTGTAGATGTGAATTAGTAATTTTTTTATATATATAACTGTCGTAGTGAAAGTAGGGAGGATTCCTGAAAGAGAGACTCAGTTGGATAACGCACATTTCCCCTCAACCCTGCCTTTAGTATACTCTTTTGCGTAATGAAAAGAGGTTCAAGAAGCGTTTTACACGCACCGCCCCACGCGATGTTATCGAAGGAAAGAAGTGACTGGACGTAAGCATAATACGCTAATTTTATCTCGTTTCCGTCTAAAATTTCACTTAGTTTCATAAATGCATAAATATACTTTCTAATTTTGTTAAGAACATATTCAACGTGCTCAGACCATTTTAAGCGAGAGTCAAAAACAACTCCCAGGTATTTGTAGCGTTTTACTAGCTCTATTTCTTTGCACCTACATGTCGAATTCGAGTAACTACCACACTGATGAATTATTAGGTCTGTCAAATTATATTCTGTACTAGAATGCAGAGAAATAGGCATAAATTTTGTTTTGGAAATATTCAATAAAAGAATATTTTGGTCAAACCAATTTTTTTAACGTCTTTAAGTTACTCATTGTATTTAATTTAACATCTCACCAGTTTTTACTTGAAATGAAAATCAAACTGTCATCGGCAAACAAATAAAGCTTCCCAAATAAATTAATCCTGAAAATATTATTGATATAAATAAAAAATAAAACTGGTCCTAACGTACTGCCCTGGATTACCCTGTAATCGACAGTTTGTTCGTCACTATTATGTTCACAGATTGAAACCACTTGACGCCTTTCTTTGAAATAACTAATAAACCAAGCCAAAGCAGTGCCGCGGACGCCTATAGCTACTAATTTGTCCAATAAAATACTGCGATAAATTGAGTCGAACGCCTTTTTCAGGT
Organism: Homalodisca vitripennis; assembly: GCF_021130785.1. Taxonomy (NCBI): domain Eukaryota; kingdom Metazoa; phylum Arthropoda; class Insecta; order Hemiptera; family Cicadellidae; genus Homalodisca; species Homalodisca vitripennis. Next base: position 96,053,372 of record NC_060210.1, read on the forward strand.
CTAAGAATATGAGCATGCATCTATTGTTTTTAGATAGATTGGTATTTAAATCTTTATTTATGTCAAATAAAGCATCATTTATACATTTGTCACGCCTAAATCCATACTGATTTTCACTTAAAATGTTATTGTTTTCCAGGTAAGATACTAGCTGACCTTTAACTATTCGCCCTAGTACTTTAGAGAACACGCTTAGCAAAGAGATTGGACGGAAGTTGCTTTTATCGTAAAGTCGTTAGATTTGTGTATGGGAATTATTTTTGCCAATTTAAATTTATCAGGGAAAATTTCTGTTGAAATTCTGGTATTAATTAAATGTGTCAAAGGTTTTAAGATAAAGTGAATATTATTTGTAAGAAGGTTAACCGATACCCCATCCAGTCCCGGGGCAGACCCTTTCCTAAGTGCAGTCACCTGTCGTAGTACATCTTGTTCCGAAACAGTACACAGTGTGAAGTGCGTGCCCAGTGTGTAGTCAGAGTCCCTCACTACTAGCACCCCTCCTGTGTCTATTTGTGTTGCCAGGTTACTTCCAACAGCGGAAACCAATTTATTAAAATCATTGGAAACTTTTTTAAGAGCATTGGATTCATGATGGCTCCTGGAAGATGCTTTGTAATGGGAAACGAGTCCTTGGTGTTGACTCTTCCAGCTAACTCATTTATAATACCCCAAAATAATTTTGTATCCCTTTTTGTCTCATTTAATTTTGTTCTATAATATTTTCGCTTTGCAAATTTTACAGAGTTGGTTAAGTGCTGTCTAAGACCATTGTATTGTTTTTCTATTCACGGTTAAATGGTTGCCTTTTCAAAATATTACTCATTTTATCCCGTTTACGTATCAGGTTTATTAAATCAGTAGAAATCCAGGGCTTAAGCTTTTTATTTCGGGTGGTTACGTTTTTTTCCTTTTTTCTCCTTTTGAATTATTTATAATATGATAAAAATTAGTAGTGCACTCATTGACATCAAAACTGTCCAGGACGGATTCCCAGTTTGAGTTGGAGAGAATGTTAGTGAGCAATGTTTGGTCAATGTATGTGATAGGTGCTAGTGGAGTATCAGTAGACCTACTGACAGCCGTGTTGAGTGTTATGTTGAGTCCTGTACTGTAGTGGTCTGTGACTGTAGTCTGTAACACGGCTGCACGGACCCTATTCATGTCGTCGTAACTCACAAAGATGTGGTCGATGCAAGTCATGCTATGTTCCGTCACACGTGTGGGTTTATCCACACACTGTACAAGTCCGTAACCGTTAAGACAGTTTAAGTATCTGTTTGTAATGTCGTCATTACATGTAAGCAAGTCTATGTTGGCGTCTCCCAGAAAAATGCACCTTTTCCTTCGTTCCATGTTATTGTAATAATTGTCTAGACTCTAGAGCGTCAATAAAATTATTTACATTACTATCAAATGTTCTGTAAAAAGCTAGTATGTTAAAACGTTTGTTTGAGTGAGTAAAGTCTAGTGAAATTCCGTAAACGTCCCCCAATGTGGTTTGTGTTGTAGTTACGGGTAACCGTTTGTTAACCAAGATAACCACGCCGTCATTCTGGTTCCTAGTCTTATCAGTGCGTACAAGTTCAAATCCGTCAATGTTCAACTCACCCTCACCTGCCCTCAGCCAACATTCGGTCAGAACAATTATATCTAAATATTCCACCATAGAATTGAAGTAAACAAGCAACTCGTCTATATTTTTTGTAATGCTCCTAATATTAGTATGGAATAAATTGATATGATCTAATTTGCTATTTAAAGAAAATGTATAGAATTCTTTATATTCTTTCAAGCTATTTATTTCTAAGCAGTGATTCGCATAAAAGCCATCATCAATTTCAAAAAGCATTTTATTTACTGGCTGCTTGCCCGCCCAGTACAAATTATAATATTGCAGTAATAATGTGTCCGTAAGAATAACTGACTATTTTATAGATCGAAAGTTTAAAACTTTAATAACTAAATGCACCTTATCAGTGCTTTCATTGGTACTAATTAGTTGGGCGAATATTTAACTACTCAAAGGATTACAATTTGAATTTTTATAAATTACATTCTTACATTTCCAATTAAAACGTTATAAATGTTATGTGAAACAATGGTAGAACTTAAATTAAAATAATTTATTATTTAACGTCGCTCCGACGAAAATAATAAGTTAAAAATTAAATTAAATTATTATTAAATTAAATTAATAAATAAAAACAAAAGAAAGAAAACATCTGAGAAATGATTGTTTAGCTAAGAGCCGTTCGTAATAAATTAAATTAAAATTATTTAATTTAACAAACGTAATCTACAACTTTTTTAAACTAATTTTTAAACAACTAAATTAAATGTTTGTTAACGCTTTGGTGAAGTAAAGCGTGCGCATGTTATTCCTATAAAACTTACATAGTATGGTACTCATAAATAATACTACAACCATAAATCTGTGTAGTTATAAAAACAAAATTTAAATTCTTTAACGAAAATAGTTATTAATATTTATGAAATAGTTGTAGTGAAATTGTTTGTATGTTAAATAATCAAATAACATTTTATAACAGTAAAAAGTAACACAAACGAACTGTAGATTGACTCACATAGTTTATCCACTGTTTACTTGCCGTGTCCTGGACTCTGCTCACGATCTATCTCCTCGACGCTGCGGTAGACTCGGATGGCGCGAGATTTCTCGGTGTGGCGTACAAACACTTTGCCGTCCTTACACCATGCGTAAGCCAGGGAGCCGTCCTTTACCTTAGTCTTGCAGCGCCACAACAGGTCCTTGGTGTATAAGGTTAGGTGTTCGTTCACGAACACAGGTCCTGGGCTGAAGGTTTCATGAAGATCCGTCGTCTGGAAACGTGTCTTCTTAGCTGCAGCGAGCCACTCTCCCCTCCCGGAACGCCGGGCGAACTGGACCACGATGGCTGGATGGAAGCGGAGATTTCTGGGTGCCGATAGGCGATGGGCGATGGAAATGTCACGTTGATCAAATGCTAACTTTAGAGCTTTCGCTACTGATTCCAAAACTGCGGACACGTCTTCTTTTTCCGTTTGCGGGACACCACGTATTTCAACATTCGCCACTCTTGAATATTGTTCCTGCTCGATTACAGAATCTTCGAGTTCGTTCACTCTACGGACGAGGTCAGCGTTCTTAATCTTCAGTTCCTCGCAATCTTCTCTAAACTTGTTGTTCTCGTCCTCTAAGACATTAATCTCGCCACCACTGCAGCGAGAGAACTTTCCACTTTGCACATGCTCTAATTTAGGGAAGTAAAACTTAGCTTAAACTGTTCACTGTCCTGCTTCATCTGAGAATGTTGAGCATGGAGAAATCTTCTGTGTCAGACTTGCTTCCAATGGATGTCGAATCCTGGTGGCAGTCGTCACATTTTCAACCTGCAACACTTGTGACCAGAGCTTTCAGTTTTGCGGCAGTACGTATGCGGCAACACCCAGTATGGTATTCAGCCTTGCACTCCACACACTTAGCTATCTCCGTGGTATTGGAGAATTCCTTGCTGCACTTAGTACACACCATTGTTCACAAAACACAATTTGATAAATCAAATATTAAACACAAATTACTAACGTTGTAAATACGAGCAGTATATGCTTACTGGTTATAACAGGCACTGGGCAGGCAGGCACACACACGATCTACAATAGTATGGAGCTCATATCGATGCGACCTTCCACCTTGACTGACTGATAACGGTAGAACTGGTATAGATTATTTGACTATATATTTGAACTAAGGAAGAAGTGCTAACTCTCAGTTGTGCAAAGTTTCTACAGTGATTGATATTTTAACGTTACCTCAGGATTACTGCTTAGGAGGGTTAACAGAATACTTCTTGCAGTATATACGGAACTTTTGAGCTATAGTTTTTAACGGCACTTAAAAATATAAAAAGAGCTAATGTCCTTACTCCAACACGTTGTACTAACCTCACTTGATTTTGTATTGCATTAAGAGTATATCCATTTCAAAATGTGTGTCTAATAAATTAATATGAAGAATTAAAGAAGTGGTAAGAACCTAAATATAGATTCTATTAAATAGAAGGAAACTATAAATAATTTTCTATAGAGATAAACAATGGTTGAATGTAAACAAGTAATCCTAGAACAGCTCGCGTTATCATGCTCTGAATGTGAAATAAGAGTCGGTGAAAGAAATAGCCAACTGAAAAAGTCTAAAAGCCTTGCTGATGAAGACGGCAAAGCGTATGATATCAACATTAGCTTCGTATATGCGTTGCAAAGCATCGGAGTGAGACAAGAAACTGGACAAGTGTTCGCAGGCGTGATGAATTTTCATAGGCCATCTACATTTTCCAAATACAATAAATTACTATTGTTCTTGACTCAGATTTTATGTCTAGAGTCGACGAAAGAGACAGCTAAAACGGCAGTCACAAAAAATTATGGAGATCGAGACCTTGCATGTGTCATTCATGGGAGCTGGTTTCTCATCGCTCAGTGGTGTTGTTAGCGCAACCAGTGTAATAACTGGACAGGTAATATATGCAGAAGTTATGTCAAAATTCTTTCAATGTAAAGAGAGATTAGACAAAGATCATGAGCACAAATGTATTGCCAACAATTCCGGCACCAGCGATGACATGGAAGTGAAGAGAGTGACAAAAATGTTTGAATGTTACGTTCAGAAACAAATTACGGAATAGGGTATAAATATTACTTGGGGAATGGAAACTGCAAAGGCTACGAAACTGTAAATTAACTCTATGAACCCGATTTTTTTATTGATAAAATGGAGTGTGTGGACTACGTCCACTGTAGACTTTCAAACATAAAATCTCTAAAAGGGTTCTTACGTATGGGAAGAATTTAGGTGATAAATAGAGATTGACTGGGCATAATATTGATACATACAAATTTACTATATCCCCGGCAATCAGGAGGAATGTATAAAAAGGCATACTCGTACAAGCTATGAAGACTGCAAAGTGCAAAGTGCACCAACTGAGGATAATCCTCAGCATGCAATGTGTTCAAAACATGCTAAAACTTAGTGTAAGTACCAAAAAGTAGTCGAAAAGGTCGAATAAAAATATGCAGAGCACACTCACCTACCATCAACTGTTCTGGAAGAAATAAAACCGGTTTTTGGCACCTCGCCAATCCTATCCCCTCTCAAAGTGTGCCCATGGCGGAGTCTTCGAACAATGTATAAGGAGCCGTATTCTCAAAAAAGTATTTGTCAGACTCTAAACATTACAATAAAATTGGGTGTGTATGATGCTATTGCAGCATATAACAAAGTCAACGTAACAAATTGTCTGTAACTCACTTATGAGTCTGCCTGCCAGCAAAAACTGAGTATCGGCGATAAAGATGATGAATGACCGCAGAGTGACTAGAGCGGACAAGGCACTGGAAGAAGTTCAGAAGAAGTGTAGGCAGTAGGTCAGCCTAAAAAGAAAACAGTTTGAAGCTGAGGAAGATAACAACCCAGCCTATTTACCTGGCCACAACTAATCACTAAGTAATTGTATTTGCTTTTGGACACTTTCATTTTTTTTATTTACATAGTCTAAGCTATATTTTAGTAACCATAATATTACACATTTAAAATTAAAATAGCCTACACATTTAGACCATTTAAAATTTATCGTTCAGAGGATTGAAATCATAGCCTTTTTCTATTTATTTTACTAATCTTTTGCAGAATACGAAGAACGGATAAAAGCCTTAGAGGAGCTTTTAAGAGATGTATCAGAAAAACAAACTGTAAAAGATCAGAATAGTGAACAAATATGTAATAGACAAACTAGGTTTTTTAATATTATAAAGTCAAGTAAACTATTTATGTATTACAACTAACGATATCTCAACATTTGGGATATTTTAAGTATTTCCTTGAGCGGTTTTAGATGATCAATATCTGACATATATATTGCTCCTCCAAACGTCACTTCCCCGTCACAACCTGAACTACTGTTATTGTCTTGTCTGAGCTATGCAATAATACGAATCGAGTTCAATAAATTCGCATCAATATATGTGTTTTATTTATATCTGTTATTAACATCTTCACTACACAACGTTTTTCAAAACCTACAAAATTTAACGAATAATTATAACAAAATTATATGTTACAAACTTTAAAAACGCTACCTTAACCATGTTATTTATATTTGAAATATTTTTACAGAACAGATTGAGCCATAATACGTTAGTGGCTGAGCGTTACTGAAGCTCGATGACTGAAAACGTCTATCTGTTACCCCGAAATCTTGAGAATGAACTGACCTAAATCTTGACATTTTGCACGAAGCAAAATATATATAAAATAAAAATCAAAATTGATGGTGGTGCATGTCATCCCATGGGATTCGGCGGAGCTGTAAGGAATATGTTTACTTTGCTATTGTGGGTAACCATTTTGACAACATTAAAAACATAGAATAAATAATTCTTACACAAACTGAGTACGATCATGTGTGATTTTAAACTGTGATTTTATAATCAGAATGAAATGAAATTTTCAACCTTTCCGAAACCTTTTACGTGACCAGTGTTATGTTGTACTAGCAGAGATATACCGTGCGAGAAAATTTATGTAAAAGATTCTCCGTGTTGGTAGTCATATACAGTGCTAAGGGCATTTGTCTTGAAATGTTACCCTTATGATTAATCAGCGTGTTAAAATAGCTTTTAGATTACAAAGCATCAAAAATATTATAGACTTGATATTGTTAGCGTAACAGAAACCTCTGCGATATTTGTCTGTGTGTCTTTCAGTTTCCAAAATGTAACGCATAAACTGTTTGGACATCCATATATTATTTTTTTTATTAACAACTGCCGTTTGCTGAATCGTCTGCTGCATTGGCTGACAAGAATGCCCCTACCCGTGCTCGGAGTGCAGGTTTACAAGCAAGCCATCCAAGATAAGCTGAATTTATTTATTTCTAAGATACCTCACATTGATTCAGAGAGTACAGCATTCAAAACTGATATTAGTGCAATACAATTCTATAATAAGGAGTTTAAGGATGATACAAAAAGCTATATTTAGTGTTTTAAGTAAATTACTAAGTAGATATAATATAACAGTTCTTTCGTATAATCATTTTTCCGTTGTTCTACTTCTGTTAAAACTGGTTATGTAAAGATTAAGATTTATAATGAAATTTGAGTTCTATAAATAAAAAAAATCTTTGATTTCAACTGCCCTCATAACAAAAATACTGTTTTCGTCCTAGCCTCAGGTTTCCTTCTCAGTTCTAAATGGAGAAGACTTTAGTACCGTATAGTATATGTTTAATTGTTTCCGACATTTTATGATTCAAATTAAAAATCCAAGAATCTTTATTTAAGACCAAATACCTGTAAAAAGATTTAAAGTTTATTATGTTTGTATGAATGGTACTAGTCTAATTTACTGTGAAAAGATAAACTACGCTAATGCAATTGCTGTTTGAATTTAAATTTCAGAACTAAATACACTTAACTGTTTTTGATTATTGTTAAATATTTAATGCTTTTTGTAAGAACAGATAGATTAGTATTTAAACTTTCATGACACTATTTTATATTTTTTTAACAATTATTCGAGAGTTGTCTGTCAATGAAACACACTGATACGATTAGGGATGTATATGGAATAAAATCATTGCTTAAATAAAATATATTTTTTCATTTTAAACATAAATTTGCCATTTTTACTTATATTTTACATATAGTATACAATTTCATATGCAGTACAATTAAACAGTCCAAATAATTTCAAATGACACAGGAATGCCTACAAATAGGTAATATCACAACATAGGAAATCGATCTTCTATATCTATCTAATAACCGACAGTGAAAGGTACAAAGGAGTTATTTACTCCGATAGTGTAAATACGACATGTCCCAATATGATTGTCGGAGATATCAACATCAAATGAAATACTGCGATCTAGACCAACAAAAACGAAGAGATTGCTTCTGTATTGACGTGATATTGTTTTCCTGTACAAACTTACTTATTCTGTACACAACTGCTGTTTTACGTACAAAGAGAGGCAAACATATCACGTGTAAGAGAGCGGTATATCCAACAGGTTTGAATAAAAACAGAATTTTACTGGGGTTAGTCTTACTTTTTATCATCGATAATCTTGAGTTTAAAATAAATATTTACTAATGAGTAATTATTAAAACTTTTCACATTGTAATTGTGCTTTGGATTATTAATATAGCCCATTGAAAACCAAGCAATGTTAGGAAGGTCAATAGTATTTTGAAACAATAGTTTTTGTGAGTATAGATTGTAGACTACAACATTAAGTAACTTATCTTCCATTAAATTACACAAATCATATACACACACACACACACACACACACACACACACACACACACACACACACACACACACACATATATATATATATATATATATATATATATATATATATACACACACACATAAACTATGTGTATCTTTCAATCTGAGACTACGTATTGCCAGCTATTCTGACTGAAAAAGTAAACCCTTAATGTATTGTAAAGATGATGGTATAGGTCTGGGTGGGAAAATATGTGGAATTACAATATCTATTGTAAGCTAAAACTACTGGGTATTGACGTTTGCATAAATATCTGTACAGCTCAGAAGTGATATCTCACAATATAAACAAGACGATAAACGTTATGTTTTAATGTAAAGGTGATCGTGGATTGATGTAGTTGTACTAAAGTTGATTCATGATTATGATGGGTACATAGTTAGTGTAATATGTGTAAGGCCACATATTACTGATAAAGTAAAGTCAATTATAATATGTAGTAATTATTTCCAATTTCAGATAAATGAGGGTCAATTTTAATATTTTCATCGTTTTCAGAAATGGTTATTATGGTGTGCGGGGTGTAATTGTTAAAAAGAGAAATATAAATTGAACTGATATTCCTGAGAATAGAGACGAGTAAAGATTGACATGAATGAAAACCTAAGAGTAGCTATGGCTTGTTGAAATATTGTAAAAACTCATACCTGTCTGTATGGGCTGTAGTGTAGTTAAATAAATTTGCTTTTCTTGAAATAATAAAAACGTAAACGAAATTTAAATATTTATATAAAATAAAGAAATATGAGCTAATACTTTTACGCTGATAAACTATGAAACAAAAAAATAAGCAAATCTGTGAATTATTAAAATCCAGATTATCTTCTGTTGGCTATCGTGAACATTTTATCATCCCTAGCATATAGTAGCAAGGAAATAAGAATAAAACACACATAGTGTGAATGTATTTAACTTGGTTTGTGATATTACATAGAGCAGACCACACAGTAATAGTGTTTCAGGAGAACAGTTCAGGTTGTGGCGGTGAGGTGACGTTTGGAGATGCAATATGTCTGCCAGAGATTGATAGCTTCTAGTCTAAAATCACTCAAGGAAAATACGTAACTTACACCAATCATCTAAAATAACGTTACAATAACCTCGTTGTACTAAATACTTTGCTTTGGTGTAAAGCCAGAATCTTTTTTTGCCGGATAACTAACGTTTCGTCCCTACTAAAAATGTACTACGCAGTATGCATCAACTATTCTCCTAGACATATACATTCATTATCATACTAATATATTTATTTGTAAACTATTACATTATAATTGTAGAATGCTAAATAAAACGTGCTCCCTTCCGTTCTATAATTTCCAATCACTAACTCGTTCCAAGGCTATGAATATAGTTTGCATTCACAACAATAGTATTGAAGGACACCTTTAATTGTGTCAAATTTGCTTCTAACCAAGTAAATTATTTGATATATTTTATATTCCGTTGATAAGTTAATTGATCTTCTGCTTTAGTTTTCAATATGTAGTTCTTGTTAGCTAACGTGCTCTTTGAGTTGTTTATTGCAGTTTTCCCATAGAATAGTACTCAGGCTATTTAAGTCTTTGGTCTAGGAATATATACTCAGTATAGGAATAGTCTGAGTGTTGACTAATATAATATCCACCTAACCAGAAATATTACGAATAACACTTTTGTTCGATTAGATTAGAGTAGAGAACACTTTTTTATTAGAATAGATTTAAAATACAAATAAACAAGAAACATACTATACACTCCGAAAATTCAAGAACATCCAGAAAAGTCCATTTTGTGGCCTCACACAAAAACACTTTGTTATGCGATTTTCCACTAAAATAAAGCTATATACACAACCTTTCTCATGTACGTATCCGAAGTCAACTTAATTCTTATAGTTGAAGATTGTATTTAGATTATGAATAATATAGATATGGTGAGAGGGGTTGATTTAATATGAACGATGAGTTTAGCTTCTTCTAAATGCAGTTTGGAATCTGATGCTATTACAGATTTGACTCCTGCAATTTGAGCCATGTTCGTCTGAAAAGATCGAAAATAGTTGACGACGAAGAAGCTAAAAAACTTAAATTTTTTCCATATCAGAGATACGTAGATTAAAATATAGTGTAATCCAGATAAATTTGCATTTCCATTCACATTCTGTAACAACATCAGATTCCAGACAATGCATTAAAAAGAAGGTGATTTAGATTTAAAGTCAACATTCATTTTTGGATTTCGTTTAATATTAAGATTAAACCTGCATGTTTCTCTTACGTACTAAAACGAGAGCATATATTTAATTTTCTATTTAAATTATTTCGACGTATTTAAATACCTACATTAAAATGTAGCTTTCATTTACATTTTAAAATCGACACAGTTGCTTGAGTCAAGGAACTAATATATTTAAAATTAATAAATTAATTAAAATCTGAATTTATTGTTTTAAAATTGTTAGTGTTTTTAAAATATGTGTAGTTCTTACAAATTAGAAAAATAAATTTGTAGGTTTGACATTTCGACCAAAAGTAATAAACCTTTGATAACAAATTTTAAGTTCTTTTTTAAAACGAATGTGGCCTCATGTAATAAATTACCTTTGTAAATTTATGATTTGTAAATATAAAATTAAAAACCAAATGTTGGTTTCCTCCATCCCATTAATAAAGAGGAGCAGAAAATCAATTTCGTATAACAAGAATGTCCAACCTCGTGATGGATCGGAGATAATATTGTAACATTCATTTCCCTGCCAGTTTTAGCAGATTAAAATTCTTGAAGATTCTTTTAGTATTACCAAAATACAGAATATATGGGATTTTATATCATAAATATAATACAGTTTTCTAGCCTAATATAGAAACTTTGAGTTATACAACAATACAAAATATGACTAATATATAATTCTATGATATATTTAAATTTAATTATTGAGATATAATTTACATGTAATGTTAACTATAATTGAACTTGCTATTTCTTTAATTTTAATGAATCATTTAGAAATATAACTCTTACTTTAGCAGGTCACAAACAATGCATAGTTTATTCAATATTGATTTTTTTATGTAATTAATTATTTATATATTTATATCAGTCAATTTTGAAGTTATAGCTGTAAATCTTATGTTGCTCTATTCTTATTCTTAATTAAGGAAAATGAAAATGAATCCTATTAAGTAAAGTCTTTAAAATTATTGGTAGAAAGTTAATATAAATAAAAGAAATGAGTTTTCAGAGACTAATTTCGTAAATAGAGATTTTCTTTATGTCTAGTTCTGAAAAGTTATATAAAGTTATAAGTAAGTTTACATTTACTTAAAATTACTTAATATTGTGTATTTCTTTAGTGCACTTGGGTTGACACTAAAAAATATTTTTGGTATAAATGTCCTTTATTATAAACAAATATATGTAATTACAAGGTGGGCATGTTGGCATAAATATGAATACCAGAACAGACGTTGTGAGGTAAACTGATACGCAGTCATCTACAGGCAGAATATATATACGTACTATATATATATATATATATATATATATATATATATATATATATATATAGAAGAATACATATTTTAAATTCTTTAATACAGATATTTTTTCCACTTGAGTATGGAAGTTTGGAATTCCTTAAAGAAGTGTTCCAATAGTGCAATCAGTTATAATAATCTTTGAAATATATTATGCATATTTCAATAAACTTGATAAAAACTTGTTTTAATACTCTTTATTATGTTATCTGAATTCGTATTTATCATTTATCCTTAATACTAGTAAATATTTGTTAAAATTGAAGCTGGCGTTGCTGAGCTAAATCCATTAGTTATTATGTTACTCTTTTAGTTTATTAACTATTTTGTTTTTGCAGTTTTCTTAATAGCTGCCACATAATTTTATAATGTGGCAGTTTAATTTATAAGACATTATTACATTTACCTTTATTGTAAAAAAGCAGCAATAAAACTTTATATTAATTATTTTCATTTTCATACTTTACAAAAATAGAAAGATAATAAATTATAAGGCATGTGCTGACACACATATGTCTCAACCAGATTAATTGGCTGCCGAAGTTATTGAAAGATTATTTGAAATCACGTTTGAAGCACTTCACTGGTGCATGTGCTTTCTGTGCTGATGACGAATCTATGGAAATCCAACGGGATGATTAATCATCAGCTATAAACAGAGCTGGCTTACAGATTGAAGAGAGAACGAATAAATATTCTATCAGAGTTATTGCTTTTTTCAACGATTCATTGAACTACAAATAATGATCAGCCTCTATTTCCCCTCCTATCACCCTTTCTCTCAACAGACCTTTTACTCGCAACTATATTATTTGTAATGGCAATGCTATCTTCTATACAATATAGGTAAAGAGAGGGGAGGATTTGTTTTGTAATAAATTATCTACTCAACAGCTTAAGTAATTTTAATTAAAAAGTGCGAATGTTTCATTAAATAGTTTAAAATTTAAACCTGGAAAAAGTTCTATAAATAGTTTGTAAAGAAATAATCAGAACATATTTAGCGCTCCAATAGTCAATTCTTCAGAGATGGAACGCGATTCAGTTCATGAGACAGATACTTTTAAGCTAATAACTGACGAAGCAATTTGATTAAGCTCCTCGATTTCCTTTTTGTTACCAGCTTTTAATGCCTTTTGCTGTTCTATGTTGAATAATTTCAGACACGTCTTTCAACTACTTAATATTTTATGCAATCTATGCAATCAATGCAAAAGATAAAGTGCTTGATGTTATATTACGCAAACTGAATAATTAAAGTACATTTTTCTCAAGAACAAATCTAAAAATAACTTGTTTTATACTATCAAATAATAGTTATAAGCAATATTAAATTAATACTTCACATGTTGTGGATGTAACTGAAACTTATTCGCATACAATTTTGAATTTAAACTATGGTTGATTCGAATGATTGGATGAATTATTAAGAACAATTTAAGAAATGTTCAAAAAAAGAAATACGTTGATATGTTTTTGTATTGAAACGACAGTCACGAAAACACAAGTAAGTTCGGTTGAAAATAAGTAAGCATGCAATGGGAAAACAGTTTGACGACCACGCAGGAGCAAGCTCTCGATCTTGAGAATCTAGTAGCGATGTATTGCATTTGATGTTAATATATCACAAACAATCTCAAATTTCAAATGAGAAAAATGTAGTGATAAACATTTTTTTATATATATAAAAGTCAATAAGATTTAAAAATATAATACAGTACTTTAAACTATGGCTATTTTTGTTTTTAATAATTAGTGGTTCTTAAAAAGATCGTGCAATAAATTGAAATCTCCCTTCCATCACTTTTAGTATTATAAGAATAGTTTATTTTTAAGTACATAAAATTCACAAGTTTCGGTGATATATTTTGCTGGCATGTATTAAAATCTGGCTCTTTTAGCAGCCACCTTCATTGTACGTGTAAGTACATGATCTGGTATATAAATATATAATCTAATACTTGTAAGTATATAATCTTATCTGTTAGTACAAGAAGATGGTGAGTTATGATCTGCAGAATAACGCAGAGATATTGTGAACGTGCTTCCTATACAAGAGCGCAATAACAGTAACGGTAGCATAGTCTGCAAGAGCCATTACATTTACATACTCACAATGGCAGCCCTCCACGGGTTTTAGTTTCAAGTTACACCTTTATAATCTTCATGTGATAAGAGTTGCTAATGCAACTCCTTTATATAAAACCGTGGCTTTAACAGTTGAATGAAACACTCTATAAATTATAATGACTATTAATTGTAAAACGTAATTTTACATGTATATCGCAGAGGTAATAAACTCAACATGTTATATGAATTTAAAGATAATAAAGGCATTTGAAAAGCAATAAATTGAGAGTATTAATGTTTAATTATTTTAAACATTATATTAATGAAATGGCAAAAACTAGCTTACCAAAGTATTGATATCATTAAATCATAATTCAATAATAAACCAAGGATTAATTTAAATTTTGGTAGAGTGCTAATGGAACTGTAATATTTTAGTGTGCCTTTAATGTTTTTATATGACATTATTTATTTTGTACATATTTTAACACTCACTCTTTATCCTCATTTTGAAAGCATACATCGTTTAATTTAAAAAATTAATTGAGTATTGTAAAAAAGGTAAATTTTGTTAATATCGTTTTAGATGAATAACAATTTTATTAAATAGTTACCTAATTAATAGTTAATTAATTAAAATAAAATTATGTATTCATAACGTAGATAAAAATTTCATAATTTTTATCAGCCTAAAATTCTATATTATTTATGTTACCTCGTAAAAATGCACTGAAACCGTGGAAGTCTAAGTGAATTTTCGACATATACTTTGAAGAACTAGAATGGTAGTCTGAAATTGTTGAATTCAGCTTATACATTACGAAGACAAAGTCAGAGTTGCATTTTGACAACGTAATAAACGTGCTATTGTACATTTGACTAATTATGTAACTTAATTAATCTGATTACGATTGCACCATACCATACTGTAATTTAAGCATTAAAAAATATATTTAGTAAAAATTTATTAAAACTATCTGACTAGACCCTGCCCAGCGCCGGAGATCTTCTCCTGTGTAGTGGACGTCTGTGTTGGCTACAGTTTCCCGGTTGACTGGTGGTCTCTAGGAGTCACCGCTTACGAAGTTCTGGCGAGGGAGCGGCCTTTCGAGATCCATTCAGCCACGTCAATAAGTGACGTACGTACCCTCCTCGGCAACCCCGTCACTTACCCCAAGTCCTGGAGCTCTGGCTTCGTGGACCTTATAAGTAAAGTAATACATTTGCTATATTCTACTACTTCTTTTATAGTGGGGATTTCCTTGAAATTACTTAACAGGATGCCATGCACATAATGTCATGTTATGTTTTCTAAATCGAAACCAAAAGGTGTCTTCATTCTCATAATACAACATATCAAAATTAAGTTGAGTGTTACTAGATTTATAACGAAAATAACTAAATATGTTTATTTCATTGCTTCAAAGTATTGGATGATTATGAATTCCAATTAGAATAAATCGTTTATGGATTTTATACATTCATCAATTTATAGATTAAATATTTAAAGACTCGTTCTATCAGAAATTAATTGTTCTACTGTGATCATATGTGATACTCATACCCTTATACATTGACTGATATTGCATCGTCCCTTTGTTATTGAAGATCTCATAGATGCAGTGGTCGACAAAGGAAAATCTAGTTTTTTCCCGTTATTCCACGATTCGTTTTGCCGTATACAAAATTTTGTGAAGTTCCGTGTGTATACCAAAGTTTTAAAATAAAACAGTAAATACGTATTGAAAAAAGTTTGTTCTAAATAAATGTTGCTGATTTTTGGTACGAGTAGCTAAGACTATCTTTATTATAATTATAACTCAATTTCGATATTTTATTAAGAAATAAATATAAAGTTTTTTACGAACTCTTTTAGTGTATATTTTTATCTGCAAAAATTCCAACTACAAAATTATTGCAATATCGTAAAGAAAATTGTATTTCTATACTACGAAAACTCCTTAAGGTTTTCCTAGTTTAATAATAAAAAAATTAATTAAATAGTAACTGCATTTTGCTATTAAAAATAATTTAATATTATGACTATAGTATACATAAGTGATACCCTATTAAAACAAGAATAATGCAATAAATCTCTGAAATATGCTTTGTGTTGTGGCACGGTGTTCTCAATAAAGTACATACTTGATCACAAAATAACATTTCCAAGTATTCATTAAACGTCTTACCTAGAATTTATTCTTTAAGATTTATTAATTATATATTCTCTTATAGAGAAGTGATAAATATTGTTTATAAAACATAAACACACACACACACACACACACACACACACACACACACACACACAAATATATCGCTACTCCCTACCCTGTGCTGCATCAACTCTCACTCTTATTCTTTTTGATAAGATTATCTTACAGGCCAGTGGCGCATAAGGACGGTCAGGATATTGTTAAAAATGGGATCGGCCTCTTCTATAAAAATACGAGCGTATTTCTGAAATGAATAATATAATGAAATACTAGGATAACACACTTTCAGCTAAACGAAGAATTATTATACATAATTAATTGCTTATATGCTGTCGGAAAATATAATAGAAGTAACCGGAATATGACAGTTTGAGAATTGTAATTTGCTTTCATTAGTAAATAGTTTCAAACCTCAAAAATCTAGGAACATGACGTTGAACACTATGTATCATACCATTTAACATTTTTTTAGTTTATTCTGCTAAAACTTTTTGACAAATAAAGTTAAATGGATGCAACAGGAGAAGTATTAGTGACGACAATAACTACCTCGCATATGCCTCACACACCTCCACGTTAGTGGGCTAATATCCTCAGAACACATTGCATACACCACTCCGCAGTTCCAAGAACAATTAGGAAGTGAATTGGTAACAGCAATCTTCTCACTACTTATGCCTAATTATAAACCAGTTAATCTCTATCTATATAATCGTAGCTGCTTCTTAGCTACGTAAATTGTAGGGATAGGGATAAGGATTAACAAAAAATAGAACTTGCTTGATAAAATATAATTCTAAATCCAATTTAATAATTTGAACAAGTTTAATTAACAAGTTAATTGAACAAGTTCACCTGGTAAAACAGACATTCTTTACTTTTACTTTTTTCTAATGCAATGAATTAATGTCCAGTTTTTTTTAACTAGAGATGCAGAATTAAGAAAATATATATTTAACTACCATGTTCAAGTAACTGTAATGTAGCCTAGAAAGTTTGGGAGTAAGCTAATTTATTCTTTAAGTATAAACTCTTGGTTTTAAACTCGTAATTAACAGCGATAAAGTTAGTATGTATAGCTAGGTGACGACTTTGAAGATATTTAAAGTGGATTTTTATATATTCAGATGATTATACAGTAACATTCCACAAAATAAAAAAGTTTTCTTAGAATTAGTCATTGATTTGTTATACTTTACCAATTCCATTCAATATAAAAAAACCATTAACAGATTTCTGAGAAGTATTCGCAAGTCACTTATCAACAACAATTCAGTACATTATTTTCTTATATATACAGACTTCTTACAAATACTGGCCAAACCTGCCTTTGCACAATCTATAATTTATTAATTTTTTTATAAAATTGACATAGGTCTCATGTGGAAGAATTCATTGGCCTCGAGTTCCTGTAAAGCCTAGGCCGAAGTCAAAATAATTTGTACAGGTAAATACAACGAATCGTATCAAGTCTTTTCTAAAATTCCGTTGACAAAAGTAACTAAACCTAGGATAACTAAACATTATCTACTACAAGAGTGAGCTTCCTCGATTGTTAGTGCCGTCTGATGGCTTTCTCACCTAGAATACACAAAGAGAATAAATGGGGTTGAGGAAGCCACAGGTCATGGAATCCAGGACAGTTTACAGTACAAGTCATTCTAAATTATGGACTTAACTTACAACGTTGTAGATCCAGAGGTCGAAACACCCTGGAAACAGATAATCATAGAGCTTTTGAGAGACTAGTGACGTCAGGTAAGTAATACAAGTAAGTATCAACCTACTTTAATAAAAAAGTATACTTCCCATCTAGATGCTTAAATGATCAAACAGTCCAATAAAATAAAAATTTCAGTTATGTGGGTCTGACGATGTGTTCTTTGAGCACGAAAGGCCTCACAAAATAAAACTTTTTCATTTTATTGGACTGTTTGATCATTTAAGCATTTAGAATTTCCAATAAGAAGACGCTGGTAAAATGTGTTCCCATCTAGAGTATATCTAGTTAAATTTGCTGTCTTTTCCCAAGGAATAAACTATATACACACGTGTAGGTTTGAGAAATGTGGAAAGTTTATGTTTCGGTGAACAAAATTCATTTCCGGTTTAATGAATTAGACACTACAATTTATATATACTTGGTGCCCCGTTAAGCGAAATAATGCACAAATGTAATTACTAATAAGTTTGAATAACCAGATACTTCGTCCAGAAACCATCTTGATTATTGCAAGAAATTGTGATGCAATAGTTTCAGATGCCTTCATATGCAAGAAAAACATAGTGGAAACAATACACTGGAAGCTAACTTGTACCTGTAAAATTACAAGAGACAAATAGTTAGAGTAGTAGAAAATTGATGACACATATGTTTCTCATTTTTTATCACGCATATTTTATAGAAACACCTAATCATTTACCCAAAACCTTAGTCATCAACATAGAATTCACATACTACAAATATATAGAAATGTATGAACTTACGGAAGACATGAAATATGTATACTATTTATAACTTACATGCAGTAAATTGTAGCAAATACTGTGATATGTAAAGTATCAAGTTTAAAGGTTTTCCAAAAAATATCAATTTCAAAGAAGATTTCACTTCTTTTAAATATTGTATATTCTATATGATTAAAACATCGATTAAACCCTAAATAGTATTTTCTTGTTTACCAGACGGATCACCTAAACTGTGACCCCACGTTTGAGATGATTGTAAAAGCTCAGTCGTTACACAAAATGCAGAAAGGGTTAGCGAAGCTGCGGTCGCTAGGTAGATCGGTCATTGTTGATATCATGAATTTTTTGTATAAGACAACTGTTTAATCTAATTAATGAACTTAAAATAAAACTATTTATAAGTTAAAATTACAAAATGTTTCTTTGTTTCATAAATGAAAGTTGTTCAGTTTGGAATTTATGTTTGGCTGGAATAGACAACCATGTTTACTTTCAAGGCAATTTGTACACCTTTTAATGGAAAATAGATCAAAACATCAGAAAATCTGAATAATAAGTTAGTATATGTTGACAAAAAATATTTTTACACTGTAATCATAATATTGAATGAACTACCGTGAAACTAGTTAAAAATGGTGATATTTCGAACCACTTATATTATTCGTGCTGAGTTTATACTAATGAAAGTAAATTAATTTAGAACATTGCATGATCGTTATTTACATATAATCCATATATAATGGATTAGTGTAGAGATAATTAATATTTTATATCATTCTTCTGTAAATTAGTTATATTTAAACTAATGTACAGCTTCAAGCCAATTAAAATGGATATAAAGCATCTGTTAACGGAAACACACAACCACCGAAGCTTTTAAAATTTATCTTTATAGTTAATAATTCAATTAAAGACTCTAATTAATGTTGGCTGTTACCCACACAAAAGAATAACTCAATAATCCATTTTTCTCTAACCCCCAATAAATTTGAGCCGATTTTGGTACCATATAAGTTAATCTTGTTATAAAGCTTGTAATTACTTTCATATTAGGGTTTAATACTAATTTGGAATTTAATAAGAATCCCTTCCAAATCAAATCGTTCTCCGTCTGTTCGACGACTCGTTATAGAGAGGTTTCGGATACTATAAATTTAGTATACAGATTCTTATTGTTCCAAGGAAGATATCTATTGATTTTGGGATCAAAGTACCAACAATCAATTCGTACGTCTGTCTCTCCTTCTGTGCCATAACTTTTAAAAGATAAACTCTTGAGACTTTATGTTTCTTACATACAGTAGGTCCAAGGAATAACGAGTGATCTAAATGCCATAAGGTCAAAAGGAATTAATAAGTTTTTCCATGCGAAATTAAGTATTAAAGCCTTATAAAAGCATGTTTTATTTTATAGTTAACAAGGGTTTTCAGTATTTGTTGCTTGCGCTCTATAATGAAAAAATATTTGATTAAAATTACCATATATATTGAACTACCCCACTGAGTTTTTTCAGGTTATGCTGCAACCAGATAGCTGGTCAACTGTATATGTTTAACCTGTTAAGTTACAAATTAAAAATATTGAATAAAAACAGGGAGACACCCAAGCCAGTTTTACTGTTCAAATCTAACTCACTGATGTAATTGTTTAGTACCTTCTTTGGTATGATGAAATGATTTTCATTTTCAATGTATGTATAGTATGTTTGTGTATTGTAGCTACTTAATACAAAGTAACGAAAATATATAGGTCAGCTGTGGAGTTCCTACAATGACCGTAAACTGCAGAACATTAAAAAAACATTAACAATATTATTAATATAAATAATATTGTTAATGTTTTTTTAATGTTCTGCAGTTTACGGTCATTGTAGGAACTCCACAGCTGACCTATATATTTTCGTTACTTTGTATTAAGTAGCTACAATACACAAACATACTATACATACATTGAAAATGAAAATCATTTCATCATACCAAAGAAGGTACTAAACAATTACATCAGTGAGTTAGATTTGAACAGTAAAACTGGCTTGGGTGTCTCCCTGTTTTTATTCAATATTTTTAATTTGTAACTTAACAGGTTAAACATATACAGTTGACCAGCTATCTGGTTGCAGCATAACCTGAAAAAACTCAGTGGGGTAGTTCAATATATATGGTAATTTTAATCAAATATTTTTTCATTATAGAGCGCAAGCAACAAATACTGAAAACCTAAAATTTACATGGAAATGAAACCGTTAAATTTTTTTAAATTAATTTCATACGGGTTACTAGGAAAACCCTAAATTGCTCACTTATTGTTATTCTTTCAGCTACTTGTAACTGTAGATAACATATTTAAGTACTGTATATGGATTTTCTCGCATGTAAATTCAGTTATGAAATTCGATATTTTTCAGCCGTAACCTATCCATGTATATACTAAAGGTTTTTCGGCCCATGTATATACTAAAGTCTCCACCCACAGCACCAACTACTCCTTCGTAACTCCTAGCCATATTCTTACTCGCGTAGTCTGTCTGCAACCAGCATACATGTATATCCTATGTATTCATTTAGTTTAAGCACCACAATCTAAACTACTTTAGTTGACGCTGTTTATATTATATGAGAATTTAAAAGTTTTATAATTTATACTCCAACATCAAATAGCTTACACATCGCTAATTACTTGTAAGTAGAATGTGCTTCGCTAAAATAGTCACTTTGTCTTTCTGCAGGATGTCGACCTGGAGACCCGTCAGAGTTCCGGACCTTCATCATCCGGCGAGAGATGGAGCGCAAGAAACATGACTGGAAACTCATTAAGGTGGTGAAATTTTTAACAGTTACCAAATATGTTGACCAATTACTGTAAATCTGTTTTAAACTGAAAACGTTTAACTATTTATGTTCATGTTCTATAGATAGTTAGAACATAGCGATTTTCAGTACTTAGGTCACCCAAAATACTTTCTTAATGTACTTGTACTAATTATACTACTTATATTTGATAAAATATTAACCTAAATTTCAATTTGTTGTCACTACAGAAATCTTTTTACTATCGTAGAAAACTCTGTGTAATATCGGAAAACAAGTTTTATATCGGTTGGAGTTCCTACCAAGAAATCAAATTATTAGTTAACTTCTCTTACAGAGGTTAACTAAGTTTTATTGTGCTTGATAAGTTTTCCAGAAGTGTTTGATTAAATTAAAATTGCCAAGAGATATTTATCTTCGTACTTACGTTCTATATAAAGGTCAAGAGCCACACCACCTCTATTAACTGTTTAGTCACGAGAATATAGCAACGAGATTTGGTGTGAAGTGGATAAAAATAATGATCATTTTTGAACTTTTTCAAATTCTCTACGCAGTAACTCATGTAGAGTAACATATCACACACTGAGTACTATAACATTTAACAGCTAGTGCTATATGTCAATGGTACTTTTGTTGTAATTAAAAATCTTAAACAAGGATAATAGGATTTCAGGTATTTGCCATAGTTATAAACAAAAATAGAACACCACGTTTCAAGGATCCCGTTTCAAAAAAAGATAGTTAACAAGGTTAAGAATGCAAAAAGTTAACAAATTAATGGTGATGAACTGTTGTGTATCATGGATAAGTATACGTTAAATAAATCAAACATCTTGGGTGTCCACGATGAGTGGACCAAGCACCATCTATCATAATGCACATAACAAGCGCACTGACGCCATAGCTGTAAAATAATACGTCCATAACCTACTTGAGACTTTTAAAAACTAAGGAACAAACAACATGGGCACTTCCTGTTGCTGGGCGCCACCGGATGTTGGAAGGGTTTAGAAGAAATCCGATCTTCAGCTTACATTTTCAATCTGAAATTTATATTACTTTTTCATATTTTATTGCCTCAAATTTCTTTGATTGATAATTTTTTAGGCTCCGTAGGTATTTTTTTTTAATATTGGTAGCCAAAGTGGTTTTCATACTTTTTTTATAACATATAGGTGAAAATTTGTATTACAATAGAAAATGTCCGAAATATTATTACGTTTTAAAATTATCCATCGTCAATAAAAAACTTTAGAATAAGTCTTACTAAGGAAATTAAAAATCCTTTACTTAAACTACTTATAACTGTATATTATAAAATGAAAACAAAATATAATAATCATATGAACAATGCCCAACCGTTTCCAAAAGAGTTTAGGATGATAATTTCAACCTTAAAAACTGAAAATGTATTTCTATGTCATACCGATGTTATTGGTATCTTAGGTCCAATAATATCAGTTGAATTATAAACATGTTCACACTGAATGAACAAATCCTTGAGAACTCCATTTTTGCCTCAAATCCATTCAGTATAACAATATAATATTTAGCACTTGTACAATTTCATTTAGTATACTATTAGTTGAAAACCTATTGAATGAAAGAGGCTAACTTAATTTTTAATTTACTAGATCAAAAAAATTGAAAGAAAAAAGCCTAAAGAAGATCTCTACAATATTACGGCCATGTAAGTGACGATGTTGGCTGTGAAGTTTTAGTACACGCAGTGTGTCAATAGAGTCACCTAATCGGCTAGCCAATTTCATTACTTGGAAAGGGGTAATACAAATACTAAACTATGAGCTTCCGGACTAACTTAATACTAAACTGTAAACGTGATTTGATCCTGTAAGGAACTTAATTCATCATACTAGATTTGTAGAATATTTTTAAACGGCAGTTGATACTGATTTTAATGTGGATCTTATTTATGTTTGCATTTCTCTGCTTTCGTGTTTCTTATATTTCCTATTTTCATTTGATTATTCAACTGAAGAAAGTAAAACCATGAAAAATTAAACAATGTAGTAATTGACCATAGTACTGATACTAAAAAATCTTTTTTGAGATATTGAGTAAAATTGGGTTGTTTATTGAGGAATATATATATATATATATATATATATATATATATATATATATATATATATATATATATATATATATATATATAAATTATTAAAAGGAATAAATATTGTGTGTATTGTTATGATTTTATTTATACGACTATTTTATTTTCTGATTTTATAATTATAATGCAACATAAATTTAAACCAACCCCAGTTTATACGAAATAAACCTACTACAAATGAAATTAATATTAAGTTTTACTTTCATAATATTCGTGAATATTTTTGCAATACATTTTAGGCCTTATATACAATATATTGTTGGTAATGTTTTCTGAATTTGTTACTCAAATTACAACGGCTCTTGATCTTTTAAATAAAAAAATACGATGTTCGTAAGCTATTTTAAAATTTTTGATCTTTTAGACTGTACTTTATTATGGCATTGTTTTCATGTACCCATAACTACAATAAATTCAAATTAAATTAATAATATAAAGAAGAAATAAATATAATTTTGCATTCTGACGTCCCTATATTCGTCAACGTCAACTCTGTGTCATGTTTGGACGACGCGTTACAGTTATGTTGTGGGTCAAAATGAAAAACACACAAATTAAATGCCACAATGACACATAAATAAATAAATAAAACAGAAAAATAAGAAACCAGTTTATGACTCAGGCCAGTTATTGGTTTTAATTCCTTTGTGCTAACTATATTACATTTCAAAACAATAATGCAAATTTTGACAAAACTTGATTTTATTGGTAAGAAAGCACTAATAAAGTTACAGTTAATTCTAACATTTTAGTAAAATAAAAAATAGATTAAAATTAAACTTAGTTGAACATATATATATTTTAACAGTTAAAAATTTTTCATGTTTCAATATTTCAGTTTTTATTTTCAACTACAGTAAATGCTATCAATAGATTCAAGTGACTTGTATAAGGAACACTACCTATGTTTAGAGTAAACGGTGTGTCTCTTTGTAATGGATACGATAACTCAATGGTCATAAATAAAATACTATGCACACTAGTCATTTTGGTTGACTAATTTGTCTTGGAGAAACCGCTATATTCGTTAGGTAAGCTTATTATCGGTAGAACAAAGTATATTTTAAGAAATATATTTCGTTTTATACTCAAAAGTTATTTTACATTATGTAACCATGCGTGATTCTCAACAGCTTTTGAGTTTGCGAAAAAATCCGTCTCGGTAAGTTTTGGAAATACCTAGTATAATGAACATTTTATATTATATTGAAATATTTAAAGTGAATTATATTGGATTTAAAGTGAAATATAATACAACTTTGGATAAAGCAGTTGTAAATACTATTCTTAAATCGTATAAAAAATACTCGAGACTGAAAATAAAAATACAAAATTATTAAAAATAAACAAAATCTTGGCATTTGAAAATTTTGAAATGAATATCAACTTATTTACAATAAAAATATATATTCAACAGTGTAACATATAAAAACAAGCATTTAATTGTTAAATTTATTGGGACTAAACAAGTGCCTTGATTTCATACCAGCTTTATTATTGAAATATAATCCTTACTTTGGACAGTAAAAAAACTATCGAAACAAAATCAACTGTATAACAAGTGTTTTTAATTTTCCTTTTCTAAGTATTGGGTAACCCATCTCCAGAGTAACCATTTGTTTTTATGTTCTAGGTAGGCTATCATTGGAATGAATAAATTGCTAAGCATTAAAAATTGTATCTTAAAAGTAATTTTATCAAGAAATGTGAATGGCGTATTGAGTTAATTAGAGTTTTGGTTGTTCTGTCGTCGATACTCTATTGTTAGAGACAGAGACGCCTTGTTACCGCATTGTCTGGGAACACAATAGAACGCCTCTTTTGTTCTAACACTTCCAAAGTAACTCCCTAAAGCAACGCTTTGATTACTTTTTCTATATTCGTGTCGGATCTTTCTTGTTTCAATGGGAAATACAATAAATGTTTCATTGCTGAGCTGCTATAAATGCCTTTTCAGGATTTGTTGGGAGAGAAAAGTAATTCTCAAGTGAGGAAGTCAATTCAATTGTGTTCCTCGTGAACTTACTCAAGATTAGGAATCAATCAACTCTCCAGCACCTGCGCTCAAATTTTGTGACGTTAAATTTAAGACACCTAATTCTATATAAAGACTCAAATATCTGATTAGTTTTCAAACCATAGTATGTATGAGTACACAAAAATTGGACTCAAATGTTACTCATAGTGGAAAAATAATATACTCATGGCATATTATAAGTTTAAAGTTTTATTTACATACATTTATATAATATTTATATATACTATTTTATAATACGCTAATGCGAAAAAGAATCATTTTTATCACGATTAAAGTTTTCATTGGAGGAATGCGTCTTGGAACGCATCTTGAACAACAATAATCAAAATCTTTGCCTAACTGTGCTGTCACATCTGTATAGGATGAACAGTCAAATTCTATTTGGTTTAACATCGCTTTAAGAAGAAGATTTGTTAACAACTAAAGTATTGTATTCATATTAATGGACAATAAAATCCCTTTTTGATACTATAATGTTGGTCCATGCAGTTATTGCTTTTTTACCTAATAACAGGATCTAAAACATCAGCTGGCGCACAAT
Organism: Homalodisca vitripennis; assembly: GCF_021130785.1. Taxonomy (NCBI): domain Eukaryota; kingdom Metazoa; phylum Arthropoda; class Insecta; order Hemiptera; family Cicadellidae; genus Homalodisca; species Homalodisca vitripennis. Next base: position 96,079,529 of record NC_060210.1, read on the forward strand.
TCAACCTAACCTCAAACTTTCTTATTTTGCCTGGAAATGCTACCACAAAACTGTGATACGTAAATTTAATAGTATAACTATGTTGAGGTATTAATTATGAAATAAAACGTGTAAGTTCTAATTTAGTATTCCGTATGATAAAAACCATTGTGTAACATACGGATAAAAAATTTGTTTAGCGCTTAGTCGGATTTCTGATCTTAGTTCTTTAAACACGATTGAGCATCGATAACAACCTCTTTTGTTTTTAGTGAAGAAAATTAGTCTTATATTTTACTACAGTCATTGCTATAAATATTGTTTGTATTGCTGTTTATTTTCTGTTTTTATTTCTTATACTATTAAGTTTCTGTTTGGCCTGATGATGATTTAAAAATAAAAGAATATATTAGAAAAAAAGTATTTGGAGACTATTTTTGGAGAGTTTTTTTGGATTTGGTTATATTGAAGAATTATTGTTAGAAAAATATTCATTTAGTTTTGAGTGCACGAGATTAATTTAAACTTTTACATTTAAAGGCACAATTTAGTTTCTGTTATTAAACATTAGGTCCATTAAAATTACAATAAATTGAAATTGTGTTTATATTGCTTTTCATAGTTTCTATATTTAAAAAAATTAATTCTATTCTCAGTTATACAATATTTAATTTTCTCTTAATCAAAGACTAATTTTGAAAATGGTTACAGTGAAAAATAACTCGAACTAATAACGGATATGTACAAAATTTTGAATAATATAAGAAAAAGTAACAAACCACATTAATCGTATTACTCAATATTCAAATATAAATTAATTAGAATGATAAAACATTTCTTATTCTTAATTGAACTCCTTCTGGAGATTTAGACAAAAAACTGTTTAAACTTGAATTAGGAAGTTATCACTTTACATATTCTACCAACATGCAGGTCGCCCAACCGACGTGGCAAGTGTAAATTATGAGAAGTGCTGATGAACAGCACGCCATTTATACTTTATTCCATTAGCACAGCATGTTATTCTTTGTTTGAAGTTTGTTTTTGACGATAGACAGATTGAGAAGGAAACAATGATTTTTGAACATTTGCCTTCATTCAGTGATACAATACAGTTAGTAACAATACGTTTCGAGATCTGCAATCTGATATCTTCTTCAGGTAAACGACTAAACTATTCATGACCACAACAGCCATGTGGTGTGTTTATTTCATGCACACTAACTCTAAAACGTACACTTACTAAAAAAGAAAACTAATTACTTCAACTCAACTACTGAATACAGGTCACTATAGGCCAAGCAAATAGAACTAACAAGTGGCCAATAGTAAATGGCGATCGTCACGGCAGAAACAAATCGGGGGAAAAAAGGAGGAACGCGATTGGGCCTTTCTATATTATTGGTTCGTGCTAGATGAACTTCTTACTGTGACTCCGCATTGGTTTATTAAAAATTTCTAATCTATTTGATACTTCAAGTTTTGCCTAATTTCAACTGATCGGTTGGTTTGACTGTTTAATGTATGGACGCCTTTAGATTAAATTACATTTCATTTAATTAATTTCCTTTTGAAAAAATTGACGATTCATCATTAGACGGCAGTTGTAGATATGCAGCCGACGTGATAATAAACGTCACAGCCAGCTGTGTACACTCGCGTGTTCAGACGACCAACTACCAGTTCACTAACCTCACTTTCCTACACGAGGCAGTAATTAGACTAATTTTAAGTTTATACTTGGAATCCTCACACAATTAATTTTCAGATATCTGAATAAATCCTAATTTTACAATAATCAAAGAGTATCAGTAACGTACGTCTACTCCAACTTGCTAGTGTTCTCCTTTGAGTAATAAATTGCTTTTATTTTAAAATTTATATAGGGTAATATATTTTTATAGACACCTAGCATAATTGAGTAGGTATTTCTGAGCAGAATAAAAGACTCTTTTCAATAAAACTCAACGTTCTAAACCTCTTGAAAGACGTAAATTTTTTAATATTGTAAAATAGGATATTGAATTACCCAAATAAAGCGGGAATTTCTTAATGGATGATTTTTTATAGTGTAAAAGTATCATGATAATCTATTATAGGCCGAGTGGAATATATTGTCTAGATGTGGTTAGTAATAACTATAGATTTTATTGTAAAATAAATAAGTAGATAAATATAAACACAGTGGGGTTCAAAGGGAGTCTGCAAGATGAGAATACATTCTTGTTCGTATAATCTTTTTCAAAATTTTAACACTTTTTTTAATTTTGCAGGTATTTCCTAAAAAGATTAATCTTAAGAGCAAATGAGAATAAAAAGTTCATAGTTCAGTATCCAAAAAGGATGTTTTAAAATCAGTTAAAATCACCTACCGAGAAATGCAGCTTTTAATTAGACCACTTATGCGAACTCCTAAGAGAAAATACTCTCAATCTTGAGTCACAGGAATCTGTCTTCGAATGATCTACTTAGGAAGGAATGAAAATAATAATAATCCGCTCTGTTACTCCGTTTGTAAATCAAGTAAGAGTTGTGAATGTAGTAACTGAAAGTGCGTGAAGAACTCAGGGTCTGTATTTTTAACTGATTTTGAAAAAGTCATAAAATTATTTTTAACGTGTTTCTAACGTTTGTTATGTAATCTTAAAGTTGATTTTGCTCTATATCCAGAGCAATCCTGATCTCGTTTATTCTTTCTTCTTTAAGTTTATAAGAAATGGGGTTTTCTGTGTTTGTAAAGTTTCAATGCTGGTTCATTAACCTAGCATTCTAGGCAAGACTTTTTAATATCTTATTAGATTCAGTCAGAAAAGAATTGATTTAGGGTTCCAAACCTAAATTGCACTTTGACTAAAACGATATTGAAAATTTTTAGAATATACTGTATAGTTTATTTATTCTCTGACCAATTTCACTGCAAGTCAATATATTTTTATATAGAATACAGGATTAATTGAACCTACAACATATTTACACCACCATAATGATTTAGGAATGTATAACTTAATAAATACTAGCATAGACTCTGTGGTGTCCGTATGTGTAGAAATAGAACCAGAATATTTTAATTAAATTGATAATTTTTCTATTAAAGAAAGAGCTTAACATGGCAGCCTTCCATTTGGCTGAGCCATCTTTTAGAAGTTTGCATCTGGTGAGCCTACTATAAAAACTTCTGTGGTTAGGAATATGCACTAATATAGAACTCGTCGTGATTTCTTCTTGCTACTCTTTATATGAAACACCAAGATTGACAACTTTTATTGTAACACAATTAAATCTATAATATATAATTATCTATAAAAAAAACAGACAAATAAATGTCATGCATTGATCAACATTGAAATCAACAGGTTTCAGAATAGTATTAGTTTATCAAATTAACAAAATTGCAATAAAATAACTATAGAGTTAACTTTGGGAAGCGGAATGGACATAGCAGTTCTATTGTTTTAGACTAGTTTGGGGAAATCCTAGTTTTGTACGGCTTGTTTCAAAATTGGTTTTGAAGAATGTTATTCTAAAAATATACTTTCTCTAAATGTTGCAAAAAAAGGTTTTGATAATTGTTACTGGAGGAAATTTCTCTTTATTCATTAATGTCTAAACAATACAGTCCCTGTGCACTGATAATGTTTGAGCTGATGAATGAAGAAATGAAAATGCCAACAACAGCGCTCTTATCACTATTAGTACATCACGCATACAAAGCCTTAAGGCAATATCACTGACGCCTGACTGATGCATACAGCAGCCTAAATGCACAATGTATGGTCACAGTTTTTTCATCTATCTCCGTTCATTATTCTTTTCATGAAAGTAAGTTTAATACATCCATGCATTTAATGTAACAAGAAAAGTGAATCATTGCATATTATAACATTTGTATGGTGCTTTAAATGTGTGAGCCAAGTTTTTGCTATATATTCTATTGTTATTTTGATGTTTCTCTGTCCCTCAGAGGCCAAATAAATTATCTTATTGCTGTAATGTTTTGAATGCTCTCTTTATTGTAAGAAAGGCCGATTAGGTATAAAATGATAGTGTTATGTACAGTGAATTTCACTCGACAACTCTGTCGATACAAGTTTAAGTTTTACTTAGAAATTGCATGAACAGGATATAGTTTTTAGACAAGAGTTTACTATTTAATTTTGTTCTCCAACTTAAACATTTGTAGCTTGTTTGTAGATTTTAGATTACACTTTTTACATAAATCATTAACTACAGCACAGCATAATAATGAAAGGTCACATTTGGAAACGTCTGGTGTAAAAGATCACAGTTCATGAATGTGGATGAAGCATAACTGGTCGGAAGATCCTATTACAGAATTACGTCACTTGGAAACGCCAACGTTCCGCTCCCCGTTTCCGATGGGCTTAATTAAATCCCTCTTAGTCTGGGGCGAACCTTCCTTGCCAGTCCCTACTCTTACACTAATCATTCATAAAACTGACTCATCTTTTATTAAGAAAGCAAGTCTATAAAATTACTTAGTAATGTTTATATCACATTCTTTATCAAATAACAATTTGTGTTGCTAATGTATCTATAATCATATTTTGTGAAAATAAATAAAGTGTCATTTTGATTAAGGTGAGGGAATCATAGATTTAGCCCATTCTTTATGTACTATAAGTTATATAATATGAGAATTAGACGATTGTAGTTATGATTATTTAACATAAATACATGTCTAGGTGTTGTGATTATTTGCTTTTGTTCTTCTAATATTTTTTATCAAATTCAGATTGACTTGTTACACTACTTGATATAAACATTTTCGATATAAGATGCAAGTTCAGAGAAGTCCGCCACCGTGTTTGACCTTACAGCACTGATATTGATTTCGTTGTTTACGTTATGAAAGGTCATGACCTCTTCTTGTATCCCACTTCTGTTTCCGCCATATCAATCTGTAGTCTATGTTTCAATACCATATGTTGTTTAATTTCAATAGTAAAATATTCCTTAACATTATTATAAAACCGAATCAAACAGATAATCTAGTAACATGTATACTACTATTTTAATATAGTTTTAACTGTGTGTTATGATATCTGTTGTATCTTTGTTCCATGTCAGTTCATTACATATTTACATTTCACAAAAAAATTATGGTTGCCTGTAAAGTCGGTTTTACGGGCGAAGATTTTACGTGACAACGTCTTTTTCTCGGTAGAATATTTATTGATATGAATATTATTAAATTGCACAATAGGAACAAGGAAATGAATGAAAATAAGAATTGCACAAATTTTAACTATAGAAATATATTTTGTTTACTAAAACATTGTACATAATTTAAAATTAATTAAAATTTTTTATTGTAAATGGTAAAGTTGAATAAAACATTTACTAAAATTGGAATTTGAAATTCTTGCTAAACACAGTTAAATTCTAACTTCGCGCGTGGTGATTGGTCGGTTTAGTTCGTTTGTTTGGTCGCACTATTATGACAGGTTAGAGGTTATAATTTGTTATTTTAAATGTTTGACTAGCAATACGCGCTGTTTCTTCTCAATCGACTGAATTACGATTGATTGCAGAGTGATTTAAACTAATAATTTACTTAACACTATCAACATTTGTCAATAGTATGACATAACCTATAAACTCAGTTTCTCAACTTTTGTGTCAATCTAACAATTAATCAATCAATCATAGTTTACGATAATGAAATATCAGTGTACAATTATTTACCTTTATTGTTGTAGTTGTTGTAAATGACGAATCTAAGCACTCCACATTTTCACGAATAAACATAGTTATCTGCTTTATCCCGTGCGGATCCCGTGCGGCGGACCCACTGGACGGGCATCGTAACGTTACCGGGCGTTACACTTTTTCATGAGTGACTCCGAGCCGCAACCTAATTTAAGACGTTGTCACGTCAAAAAACTTGTACTTTAATAACGGTGTCTTGAAGATTCTCTTTAATGCGACGAGATTGCGACTAAAAAGTTTTAGCGGCGGCTAATGCGATCATATATAAAAATTTAGAACAGACCAGGTTTAGATCTAACTTTATGTCAGAAAAACATTATCCTTCTTAATGAATCCTGGAAATGTCCCATATTTCCGTTAAACGTTTTTTGTACCCAACATTAAGTCTTAAATATTTCACTTCACAAAGTCACATAAAACGTTTCATAAGGTCTTTTGATAAAATATCTAATATGTTATCCAGTTAAATTATCGATAAATATCCTAAAAACTTTTAATTAACTCATTTTCCAATCTATACATCTCATATTTATGAACGGTAAGTACAGACTGCCAAATAAGCGGTGAAGGGAGAATAGGCTCTCTCCAGTGCTACATGAATAGTTCACAGTGCCAGAAGCTATAAAGTTGGTACGAAAGCAAACTTACTCTGCTAAATTAACTTAGTTATATTGTGTCAAAGTTTGTCAGTCATCATTACCGTTAAACTTCTATAAGATAGACACTGTTGCAAAGTAATTTTTCTATGAAAAATTAACAAAAGGTTTCATAAATACAATTTTAGGGCTAAACTGTATCCTGAAGGAGTCATAAAGTGTCTTGTAGGTCAAATATAAATTTATCAAAATTTTTCCTTCAGGACCAAGACACTTAAATAATGGATATTTTCTCTAAATATTAACATGAATCTTTTCTAAAGTAAGTAGGCGTCCCTGGATAAATAAGAAATCAAATCCCTTCATAATTATCGCACATTAATGCACTGAACCTACACTCACCTCTATTTTTGGTTTCATCATCCGCGCTAGTAACAATATACAGCTTAATTTGTTTTATTGTTATTATCTATTATTTAACTCTATACTTAATCTTGTGTGAGCAAAAAAGTTCAAGGAATGACTTAGATAATTAAGACACGTAGTAATGTTTTATTTTGCCCTTCTAACGAATATATTTACCACTTGGCTATTCTATGTGCATCCCTATAGGTATTTCTTTATATATCTTCCTTCATAATTCATTCATATTTTTATTCAGTAAGTGAGGTTTTACAGCAATATCCAACTAAACATTCCAATAAAAAAGCCAGGGCACTACAACGTAAGAGTGTGCTGAAGCCAAATATTGTTTGAAGCTTTTAATATCGACTCCTTTATATTATTATATTATACTATCTCTTTTAGTCTAGGAATAAAAGTATAATTTTTTATAATCTCGTATGATTGTAATAATTTTGTTTAACAATTCATTTATTTAGCTATAATTTTGTTTCAATCATGATTATCCATAAGACCTATGCACCACCATCGAAGCTTTATCAACAATTTCAAGTCTATACGTCAGTTCGTTTCCATTATATTGTGCGGACAGACAGACATAAATGAAATTTGTGCAGCCCCACGAGCAAAGCTCAACGAATAATATTTTCAAAACTTATTCTTAATCATGAAACATTACCTTCGTTTTTATGTTATCCATGTTATTGTTAGTATCCTGCTGAAAATTAGGAAGAATGAAGATTCTGAATAAATATATAGCTCGAAATAATATTATATTTGTCAGTTTTATTTCAATGAATAACACTAGACACAAGCTCCCCATGTATAAAAACAACTAAAATAAAATCTATTCTATTCATATCATGAAACGAATGTGGATGAAAAGTTCCATAGTTTCTAAATATAAAGTTTCAAGATTATGAGAGTCCTTATACATTTTGATTGATTCGTACATTTTGTTCGTTATTAAATTAAAAGAAACAAACAGCAGCAACTGAAATTTAAATAAATATAAATATTGTACTACGCAAAAAGATAAGTATATAACGAATCTTAAAATAAAATCATATCAGTAAGTAATAAAAGATTTATGAATAGAGCAATTATATTAAAATCTCGGCTATTAATAGTCATCAATGATTTTTCTCATTAAAACATTTCAACGATTTGTTAATTAAATCACACTACTAAAACGATGTTTAATAATAATATAGGTATAATGTAAATAAATACGTGTGTATTTGAAAGTCTCTAAACAAATAGGTTGTCATAATTATGATTTCAATCCATATGAGTCTTAAATAATGTGTACATATATTTTGCATAGAATTGAAAGTTTGCAAAGAATTTATAATGAGTAAAATCTTTCTTATTTTACACTCATTATATTATGTGTTATTAATACTAGTGAAATATATAGTGACGGTTTGTTATATTTCATAAGAAAGACCTAACAAACAGGTTTGTCACACTTCCTTATTATTACGTCGAGGAGACACTAATAATATGTAATAATGGCTAAGAGAATTTCAAATCAAGTATCTTCTCATCTTCAATTTCACCAGCTATAAAAAATTATTGAGCTTCACAATATAGGCTATCACTAGGGTATCCTAAAACTAAAATTATTGTGAAGCATTCCCAAATTGGTTATCAAGTTGTGGCAATAGTGAACATGTATCTAACCCATATTACTTAAACTCATAAACTTAAAGGGTCGTCGTGTGCAGAGCAACAGTCCAATTCAGTCTAGAGGTTGCAACTTGCATACTGATGCGATAAAATTGTGACACTGAGTCATCCACTATTTACTCAATAATTACTAAACAGAACAAAGTAATAAAAATCTTAGTCTCAGTATAGTATAGAGATTGAACCTTTTTACCAAAGGGTAAAATATTGGAATGGAGTCTGAATGTGTAAACTTTGACCTCTAGAGAATAAAATGACGGTAGTACGTGGATACAGTCCATTACTTTACGGAGTAATAATTTTATGTTACACATTAGTGCGAACAGTTAATTTCAGGCCTGAGTGTTTACGTCAGTACCTAAAAATAAACTCATGCTCAATAATTTATTGTTACACATTAGGGCGAACAGTTCACGTCAGTTTCTTACAAAACCAGAGTTTGTTGTGTTCACTTTAGTACAATAAAAGCATGTACAATAATTTATTCATTTTAAAACTTTGTCAGCTTTCTTACTGATGATATTGACGACACACCATAACATGACATTTATGTTTTGGTTAAAAATTAGCTAAACCTAATATTCAGCGGCCGAAAAATATTTTTATATTTGTCCGTTTGTAATCCGCAGTATATTTGCAGAATGAACTGACCTGTAAACTTGAAATTTTGCATGAATTGTGTAGGTGTGCGTGCGTGCGTGCGTGTGCGTGCGTGTGTGTGTGTGTGTGTGTGTGTGTGTGTGTGTGTGTGTGTGTGTGTGTGTGTGTGTGTGTGTGTGTGTGTGTGTGTGTGTGTGTGTGTGTGTGTGTGTGTGTGTGTGTGTGTGTGTGTGTGTGTAAGCAATATCGAGATCGCTGATAGCGCATATCATCTATGGATTTGAAGTTGTGAATAAACCATCATTTTTACAAAATCAACATGAAGTTTGATTCCAATTTGTGCAGTTACCGCACCCCACTTCGCCCCTCACCATGCGGCGTTGCAACATTGTTGTATCAGCTGTCTCTCAGTATGAGCCGACGCGACGTGACGACTTCTCTCCTTGTTCCGGTTGTTAACATCTGTTTTGTTCTTCGGCGTTAAATTATTTTGCATGTTTTATTACATTAGAAATGTTTTGTTTGATTGCTGAACTTAGTGGATTATCCAGTAACTAGTTATTCCAGTAACTTCCGTTACATCTGGCAACACCGCGCCACAACCCTGGTTAAATTAATATGTCAGTTCTAATGTATTGTCTAGATAACCCGTGAATACAGAGCAGGTTAAAATAAAGAGTTGTTATTTGCTTACACTATGCTTACAATACTTTAACTCATTCATAAAATAGTCTTATATATTAAGTCATAATGTATAAGTAATACTTATAGCAACCAATGTACCAATACAAATAATATATTCGTATGGTAGTAAATAATTATCTAAGTATAGCATCGTTGTAGAGTACTTCCATTTGCTCTTAGTTGTTTATACAAGTTCAAGTGACAAGTTCCTGCGACAATTATTTGTGCTGTTCAAATAACCTATTGCTTCTAAAAAAATCTAAAATGCCACTTAAATTAAGTAAACATATGGTTGTGTTGTTACATTACGTTTACAAACAACATCATTAAGTGCTCTTTCATCTTACTATTAGTACTGCGTCTGATACCTCACACTGATATAGATTGAATGACTCCTGGAATCTGGAGAGATCTATAAAATGTTTTTAAAGGTGAAGCTACCTAGGTGTCTCTAATGTCGAAGTGATGGAAGGAGTTCGATTCGAACGTCTTCGTCGCAGATTTGTATGGATCATTTCAGATAGACGTTAACTCCACATTGTACCAATCTGGCCTATCTGCACCAGTGTTAAATTTCAGACTCTGCAATAAGATGAAGGTGAAATGGTGCTTAACTCGTTGTACTCCTAGTAAAATGAGGTTAAAATAGAAATATATATACTCGTAAAGTGTTCTTTGGCTTTAAATCATAGACAATTTTTAAAGATTCGAATTGTGATGAAAGCTACAAATAGATTGTCTTCCCAAAATGTATGTCTTCATTACAGCATTCGCAGAAAGACACCAAACAGGACATGTATTTTGAGGCAGTGGAATATTTATTGGCGACTCTCCTGCCAGAAATGTATCTAAAGAAAGACAAAGATTATCTGGGCCAGATTCTACAGACCTAACACCTAGTTCTGAAGAAGCAATAGGTTATTTGAACAGCACAAATAATTGTCGCAGGAACTTGTCACTTGAACTTGTATAAACAACTAAGAGCAACTGGAAGAACTCTACAACGATGCTATACTTAGATAATTATTTACTACCATACGAATATATTATTTGTATTGGTACATTGGTTGCTATAAGTATTACTTATACATTATGACTTAATATATAAAACTATTTTATGAATGAGTTAAACGTGAAATTTGAAATAACTATTCAAACCTAATACGTGTAAGAAATATTTTAACTAACTAATATAATGATTTTTGGGGAGTAATAAATAATACGAGCAATGAAGTTGATTAGTAATGGTATTGGTGCCTGTTTATAGCTCCACTTATGGCTTAAAGTTTTATACACCTTAAGAAAACAATTCCAATTCTAAAAAAATTTTTTTGTAACATATAACGAAAGAAAATGATCGAAATCCTATTATTCTCCTTAATCATAAATTTTTAACAGCAAACTTTCAAAAGTATTTTTTATCACAGTGTTATCCTGTATTATTATTAATCATTACTTAATACACTGGTTTTATTCTCCTTAAATGATATATAAAATATTGCTGGTAAATTTAGCTTGTCCTATCAAATTTTAGATCCATTCACCTACTGCATGATATACATATAAGGTTATAATGAATTGTTGCTTGTGCCGTGGGATACGTAATCGAATATGATTGTGTAACATCAAGATGAATATTTGTTATGATAATTCTGTGGTCTATTTGTTAAATTAGATGTTTAAGGTACATTAGAATATATATATTTTAAACTCTGTATAACATCCTTTGCAAAACGTTTTTTCTGAAATGGAAAAATACAGACGTTACTGTAGCGGTAAGGTAAACTGTTTTTATGCTCTTTCCAGGAATCCAGCGGGACCGAAAATCGCTCTCCCAACGACGTTGCTACATAAAATATTCAATACTGCGGTCTGAGCCAACGGCATTGCTTCTTTGTGTAATACGAGTTCCGTTCATACTTTATTAGAAGCAATAACTAAACGTGTAAACATTTTATAAATTATGTTTTTATCCATTGCTCAAATCTCCAAACATTTCCATTCAATATCAATTATTTACACTGTGAGTTAAAGCTCTCTTTAGTTTTTAAGTGGTAAATATAGAGGGATGGAACTTGGAACATCTTTTTAGCAAAAATGGGCTTTTTGGGTGGGGGGGGGTGTTTGAAACTTTTAAATTTAAAGTTTAAATCTATCCAACATTCCATCCCTCCATCTTAACCCATAAAAAACTAAATATAGTGCATCCATACTTTTAACTCACACTGTATACAAAGTTCAAAAATTCTACAAGATTTAACCCCTAGCTTTGAAACTGTGGTTTATAAACTTTATTCTCTCATCCTTAATTGACTGAAATATATCATAATATCGCAATGGGGATAGAGTTATATAACTATGACCAGCAAAATGATTAGTTGTTTTTACTTTTCGTATGTTTGTATCTTGAAGTTCAAGCATATCAGCTATGTCCTGACTCGAAAATGATAACGTCAGCGAGGACTTGCTTGCTAAACTTAACATTGCCCTCTTTAAAAACGTAACTAGGGTGGTATATAATAATAAATCCTGAAAGTTATATTTTATAATTGAAAAGCTAAGTCACTCATTATCCATGGTTGGTCGTTTATGATTGGTTAGTTATGGAGTCTTACCGATGGAAAATTTTGAATATTAAGTTCTGAGAAAAATAAATCTAAGGAAACTACAGCAATTTTTCAGCGTACAGTGTACATACATATGTCCTCCATTCTCTGATAAGTATTGTATGGAATGAAACCGTTAACTTTGGCTAACATCCTTTGATATAAATAACAAATTGCAACTTGTATTATATTAAAGTATTCTTATCTAGTATTGGCTTTATTTCTTCTTCAACAAAGTGAGTTTCTATACCAAGTCATCTTGTTTAAAATCCTATAATTTTTATCTCCAGTCACGGTATGAAAGCGTCTTTGGGATCCATTCTTGCTGCAGTTTAGGACAATTTATATAATTTATATATAATATAATATAATATATAATATATATATGGTTTTTTGTTAAATTAATGTTTTCTCTTGTTATCTCTGTAGATTCAAAATAGTATGTTAAATAGAATATTCAAATAGTGATTTCGTTGGTTTTATCCAAAATTATATAAGTTTTCTTCCGTTACGTAGTCAAAAATGTTTCAGGATCCACATATAACTATCATGGATTAAAGTGTAAATACTGTTTACAAATTGTAAGACCTTATAGATTAAAATTTGATTACCACATCGTTGTTCTGAGCGCCTTTGCAAGACCAGACAACTTAGTTGGAATGACAGAAATTTTTGGTCTCAAGCGTCAAAGTTGTGTTGAATAAAATATCAATGGATGACAAGTAGGTTTACAGCCAATTTTAACTTACTAAGGCCAACATATAGTGGCTTAAATCCTAGCTTACATTTATGATTTTTTCAGAAATGGATCGGCCTCCTCTAAAAATTAGTGATGAATGAAACTTGCAAACAATATTACTGATAGTTATTCAGTGTTTGCTGACCTTCTCCGAACCCCTATCACTCTTAATCGCAAGTTAGGTCAAAGCTAGAATCAAGTTGTAATGCCACAAATACACACTTGAATTCTGGTCGGTCAGCCAGCGTAACCACAAACTGTCCAAACACTCTGCACACAGCCAGGTAACTTTCCCGCTTGTGAATATGCGAACCTATTTCTGTGTAACTTGTTTTAAATTTATTGATACAGTGGTAAGTATTTTCAGCTTCTAACCAACTAACGTAGAACTTTTAGAATCTAACACCTTTACTGTTATCAATAAATCGTTAGTCAAAGATGAAATATAAAGAATATAATGTAACATTAATCTAACAAAATACAATTTAGTACAAAATTAGTCCATAATTAACACACGTCTCTAAATTAGTCCCTAAACACACGTAATGCTACTGTCCTCAACAGTTTAACAAAGAAGAAAGTTTTAAAAAGATATAAATGAAACAATATACATATGTTATATAATTGTATACTCATTTAAAGAATTTAGTATGCCAATAATAATATGAAATAATGGTTCAAACATACCTTAAAAGCCTAATATTAAAAATCGAGACAAGTTAATGAGATGATGGCTTAGCTATGTGACGGTTTATTAAATTTCGAACCAAGTACGATTGTACATTTTTTGTTGAATTATATCCTAAATGCGTTTTGGTATAATAATAGTGCAATCATTGCGTATCATATTTTTTTTATTGAATATGGTCACATGTTTTTTCGTTTCCCGGCTTTTACAGAATTACGAGTTTTTTATTATGCCAAATGAAAGAATCTTGAACATGAACCGGTACTTCATTCTAGACGAAGATATTAGTTTTTATATTTATACATTATTAGGCTTACGCTGTTATGAGCTTGTGTAGATGAGATACAATAATAATATAGAGTTATTATTATTAATATGCTTTCCTAATCCGTTCTAACAGATATCTAACCTTTACACACTAACATATTTAGATCAACTAAACATTATACACCTTAATTCATCTTAAGGATCAACTAAAAAAAACTATAAAAAGGACTGTAAAAAAACTACACCTTCTGAATTTTTCTAATATATCGAGATACTAGAAAAATGTCCATATTATTTCAGAAAAACATACATTTTCTCTTTTTTGTTTGATTTCTTTGTTGAACGTATTAAAAATTATATGACGCCTAATTTGTGTATACCAAACATTTGGGTGCCCTACGGCTCTCTGAAGTAACCAAATATATGGTGTTTCATATCGCCTATTAGAATGTCCAATGGCCAACTACAGAAGCTTATTTCTAACAGATTCACCAATTAATTGACCCCAAAAAGTCGATTTAAAATAATTTCAACTACGTGAAAACATAGGATGTTCCAAAAACAGAGGATTCTAATCTTAAACCTCAAGAACCATAAACGAAAAATTTGTTAAGTTTTGAACGGCATTTAATGTGATTTGGAACTAGCATTTAACATTTAATACTTTTGGCTCTAAACGTTTTTAAATTGTCTTTGAAGAATCTTTTATAGTGGTAGAACATTTTTATAACACGGCCATGCATTATATTAATTGAAAACTCGTTAATCCTGATACACTTAAAAGATTTATTCATATTACAGAAATGGTAAACGAAATCAAAATTTACTGTTTCATACACATCGCATCTACATAGTCTCTAGACATTTAACACCGATGGTTTTAAACACTCTGTACAAGAGAATGTAGTTGTGGTGAGGTTTTTTAGGACACGTATATAAACGGAACATGTAAATGATCCACATTCTTCAGTAACATGCAAAGGATGAGTGTAGAGAACAAGATGAGCAAACATCCAAGAGTAAACTCACCTCCTGGGATGGCAATCTATGCAAGATTTTCTCTTTTGTTTACCGACAAACACATTTCATGCTTCATATTAGTTCAGCCTTTGAGCTGCAGTACTGTAAGATACATGGTTATTTATAAGCATATTTATTAAACAGTTTTGATTTCCTGACATAAAGAGAATCAGAACTTCATTGTTCATAAACATATTCCATACGTTTCTCCTTAAATAATTTCAATAGAACTCGTTTACTCGAAGAACGTACATGTAAAACGCTTTCGTGATTCGCTAAGAAATAAAATTGTTATAGATTGTTCCCTCTTAACAATATAAAATTATACTGGAGTACAAGTCAAATATCATCACTAAACTCAGAAAATTTCATTGTACATTTATAGCTACTGTAATTTTATATAAAAGCTATCTTATTAAACAACATTAAATCTACAATATTGGTTGTGCGAGAATGGGGAATATGTTATTTTAAGAAATAAAACAACTGTTGAAGGAAGTTTGTGATAATACTGAATATGTAATTTGCTTGTATTTCGGCCCCGATGGGAATAAGGGGAAAGAAATTTATTGCCAGCCAGTTATAAAAGGTCTATTGATGTAACACGCATCACTAGAGTTTGTCATAGCCACGGAAATGCATCCAGATACCTCGATCATGCACAATGGACAATCCGCACATTGCAGGGCAAAAATAACCAGTTTTGTTGAATATACAGTGTATATATATTAAAGAAACTGGTTCTTTTTTGCTATAACACAAAACTGTTACTAAATTACTATAATGTAACATAGACTGCTAAACTAATACATTTATGGTTAATTCTAATAACACAATTATTAGGTACTACGAAGTCCTTATCTACTACTTGTTATTAGGATATACTTACGTGCGCCTTATTATAGATAACCTTAACAAGTGTTCACGTGATCTGAGCTTGAATTTGGGTACCATTTCGAGGAATGTTTCTCTCATTTCGCCAGAAGTGAGGGGTGGAGCTGAAGGCGTCTTCGAATCTCGCACTGATAGCCATGGATGTTTCCGTTCGGCATTTTCCCAACCTCAGATCACGTGTCAGATCGTCAAACTTCTCCGGCGTCAGATCACGTTATAAAAATTAGGACCTGATCTAAGATCGGGAAAGTTCTGATTGGAAATGCTACTCTGGCCATCAGTGCGGGCTTTGGTGGTTTCTTGGGAGCAACCCCGCACTGCTGTAGAGAATTGAAAAACATTCCTCGAGATAGTACCCTAATTCAAGATCAGATTGCGTAAGCACCTTTAAAGGATATGTTTAACTTTGTTACTAATAGTAACATATTTACGATAACATAGTCTAAACCTACTTATCTCGCATAATAACATTGGATAATGTAGTAACATTTATATTCATAGCCTCATTGCTTGCACGAGAAATGGCCTGTTATGAGAATCCAAAAATTAATTATGAGAACAAATCATTCAGTCCAGCTATTCCTGAAGCAACAGTATCACGGTCATAGGTTAACATTTAATTATATGTTCCTGACACTTACACTCCAGATCTGTAATAGCAACAAGTGCAGTGGTTATTTACATATTTTATTTGTTTTCAAATACGTTTATCCTTCAAAATATTAAAAGGTAAGTGAGTGCTATACTCTTTTGTTTGGTATATTTTACAAGTAAACATATCCTATATTATTTATTCATCATAATATTATTACTTTTGATTGTGCAATTTTAAAAATGAAGTAATTTGGTTTAAATAGTTTTAGCAAGGATTCGTTACTTATAAATATCGTTGATTTGATAATATCGATTATTAGAGTGTTGAATTTTTACTATACTGCAGCCGTAACTATACAACTATAACAACTTATCAACTTCGGGTTATAAACTGCCATCGAGGTAAAATATCCCAGGTTAAGTGTTAGAGAGGGCTTCTTAGCCCTAACTTCGCCTGGTAAAATAAGACATTCTTTACTTTTTACTTTTACTTTAAAATATTGCAAGGATTAAAATTAGTGTAATTGTATATTCTGACAAAATATAATTTTTTATAACTATACACATTTATAATTCGCTCTGATGTTTTGTTTTTAAAAATTGTCTTGTAACATATAGACAACTACACTTCATAAAGATAGTTTGGACTTCAGACATTCAAATTCTCGCAACGAATAATGTAACAGAATGCAGGAACTAAAATCGCAAACGGCTCAATCCAACTATTTAAGCATTAGGTATTTGACTATAAGAAATTTAGTTTAGCATCCAATGTATATAAGCAAGATAGAGTTCATTAAGGTCCTATGTGGTAATCAGGTGAGCGTTAGGAAACATTTTGTTTGATTTTTATTGTGGAAAACTATGACGGCTGATACATAGTAACACATATACCCTAAACATACTCAGACGACTATCATCTTTAGAGGGCTATATTTTGAATGAAATTTTATTTATATATAGGTAAGAATGGACTACGAGTATATTATGGGGTTTGGCTGAGTTTTATTGTTACACGATAGTTTGACACAGTTTAATTTTATCTATCTGCTGGGGATTGTAAGACTTTTTCTATATGATTGCCCTTAGAGCATCTCAAGAATTAAAAGAAAATCTATAAACACTATAAATGTTGCGCTGACCTCTGCAAAGCCTGTTACGTTAAACATGGTAGAGCACCTTATATATTTAGGCTAAGAGAAATACCCTTGCCTAATTGTATTACTATCTGTACTTGAAAGTTAATATGCAGTGTAGAATAAGTAAGGTGCTACTAGTTGAAACGCTCAATAAGTATTTCAATGATAAAATGTTACATTGTGGGCTCATATTTGTAAGCCTGGAAAAAAATCAAAAGTATACTTTCCTTAACATCAGTGGCTTACTTTCGAACAACATATAACAAGCGACTATGGAAACAATTTTAAATATTAAACTTGACTCAAATGTTCGAAAATTGATATTTCAGTTTTATGTTTACTGCATTCTGCAAAATAGCTACATCCCTACACATTGGAGTACGATATTATTGGTGATAATTTCACATGATATTTTGTATCCACTTCACTCTTAATAGGCCACTAGCCTATTTTAATAAATATTTATTTAAATTTACTTTACACCCACAGTGTATTTCGTACATTTATCTACTCCACGAAACAGTTAATATTGCAGCAACCACTTTTAAAACTCGAAAGCTTAATTCAGGTACGTAGTAAATTTATACATTAAATACCTACTGGTTTGTACTTGTATATTTTCCAGTAACAAATTGCAGTATATATTTTCTGTAGTAATTGTCTTGTCAATTTACATTGTTAATTCCACCGTTCTTAGCACCCACATACATGTATTAAATAAGTAAATTTATTTATTTGTTAAGTATCATATGAAATAAGAAATATTGCTGATTATATAAATATTTTTATATCTTTATGTAATTCACGCATTTCTAGGACCGTTGGGACATGTCAGATCAATTGCTCATATATGATTAGCGGAGCTGTAAATTTTACTCAATGAAAACAAGAAACTAAAAAGTAAATTTCTTCGCTATTTTTCAGCCAATTATTAGGTCAGGACGTGTTGAAATATCGTAAACAATTATTTTCTGATCATTCGTAATTTTTGTGAATTATATTAGGCCCTACTGCATTATAAATGAAGGAAAGTTTAAAAATATGATTTAACTATTAATTACAAAGTTTATATATGACTATACTAAAACTCGTAATGAAAATAACTTAGGAAAAATAAAGATACTTTGATACAAGCTCGTTTGTAGAACCATATTAGAGTTGTAATAGGATTCGGTATTACTGGTGCAGCTGGCTTTCTTAGTTGGCTAAAATTGCCAATTCCTCTGTTATTCACTTATTCTTTGTTTAAGCCAAACATAAGAGACATTAACTGCATTAAAATTTATAAGGAGTGGAATGAATAGATTTCATGGTTTAATTAAAATAATAAGAGATTATTTGTATATATCTCTAAAATACTGTTGTGTGGTAAAGCAAAGTAAGAGTACACCAAATAAAGTTTGTAGTACAGGCATTTCACATTCAACTCTGAAAATTTTCTGTGAACATATATACAGACAATCGTGGAAAACGATTTTTACAGCTTCTGATAGAAAGAGACACTATATCGGCCGGGTTTATATGATTAAATGACGTACAGTCAAATTCCATGGTTGGGCCAGTCAAGTACCAACACTGTACACATTCTTGTTTATGTACAAATGTAGAGTCATGCACAATTTAAAGAGTTCAGATGAAATATTTCACGAGACATCTTGCATCATCATGCATTTTTGTTTTGTTCATCAAAATGGGCATAATTGCAGTGTTTAAATAATAAATTCCCACGCACCAAGTTAATAAAATATATTTTATGTGTCGGGATAGTTAGGCTACCTATTTTGAACACGTCATTAGTTGAAATCTTTATATAAATGTAGCCTACTCAATTGTGCAGCTTATTTTTTTTATTCTCGTATTTTCTCTTTGTCTTCATGATTACCAATAAGACCAATGTAAATATTCATTAGTGCTTAGCCATATGCCATGTAGTGACATGCGTCCTATCAACAAAGAAACATTTAATCTTCCGATACGTATGTACACTTATATAGGGATTTATTAATAATTAATTGCAATATTAAACCTTTAATTAACCTACCTACAATTTAAATATTTTTGTGAAAAATCTCATCTTTTAGTTGCTAAAGAAGTAAAAGCTTTATGAATGACTTTGGTTTGTGACATTTTAATCTAATTATTATGCTACATTCACCGTTAATGCGTTCAGTCTTCAACAATGGATGGGACGTAATTGATGGTGTGGGCAGTGCACATCGTCTCTCATTAAAGTGACTGACAGCACGCTGGAAATGTAGGCTGCACAGTAAGTTTAGAAAAAGGTATTATGCAAATGGGTATTGTGTATGTAAGAAACACAATACAAACCTATTCGAAGTTAATTACCCGTACGTCTTTTTAACTAAATGTTCTATGTTTTGAAAGTATTCAATCAATTCGGAATTACATATTTCAGATACAGACCTCTTTCCTAAATCTCTAATTACTTGATAAAGTGCGTTCATTTGTAATTTTAAGGCCCTTTCTTGCCTGTAAATGGAATAAACTCAAACTTTTCGAGACTTACATTAATTAGATGAAAGTATGAACAATCCGTATGGATACAAAACGCTTTTGTCTGATAACATTTTGACGTTTTCACAATTTACTACAGTTTTTTCTTTAGAGTCATTTAAAGGGGCCTACTCACACCACTAAACTAAACTGACGTATTTAAGTTCATATTTTGCTTCTTTACATTAGTTTCCTACAATAATACCCTTGCTGGCATTGTAAAGCGTATTACTGTTATCAATGCAGTAGTTATATTATAATTATTTTTATGATAATAAGTGTAATAAGTTTTAAATATAACAACTATAGGGATCTTTGGTCAACGAAATTTTGGTATTTACCATCGTTATATGTTAAAGAAAAAATATCCGTATCACTTGTACAAAGATCCAACTTGTATTACTTACATAAAGAGTAGCACTGATTACCCGCGCAAGGTCGAAAATATAAATGCTGTTATGCAATGCTCATAGAGAAAATTTTAAACGTTACATCGATTTGCATTCGATATCAAACTGCGGTGGCAGTAGAGTTCTCGTAAATCGATAAGTACTTAATTTTAGCCTTCTTTGTGTTACGTGTGTTTCTGCTCTTGACTTCCTGTGCTCGTGAAAAGGATCCTGTGCAGCGACAAATTCCAGGATTATTTTCTCCTGTCTAGACTCCAATCCGTTTCCGGATATGTTCAAAATGTATTTTCTTTAAAGAAAGAAACGTACTGTAAACTAAAAAAGGTTTAGTTGTAGTCTATTGCTTCACTTTCTAAGATTTATGTACCAATTATCTTCTTACATGACGAAGATGTTAGATTTGAACCATTGAAACGTTGCGTTATACATTTTACAACACGTAACGATGGCAAATGTCAAAATCCTATTATCTTTTCAAACCTACCATGGTTGATAACACACTGTAAAGAAAGAGTCATAGGTATGTTTTTTATGCTAACTAAATTTTATTACACAATGCATTGCCGTTTATTAATATTAGTTCCTACGGTCAGGTAGTAGGAGGGGAGTTTTCATGTAGGTAAACAAACTGTCAATTTGTTGTTAATGGCAACCTAATACCACAAATAATTTAATTTAATTGACGCAACAAATGCAACGAAGGCCATAGAGTAAATTATTGATAATAGCCCACCTGCTGATTGTATTTAGTAATTAAATATTGCATTGGATTCATCTATCAAACTAATAATTGAAAACGGGATTAACTGAGATAGGATTTCATGTATGGCATTCCAACATTTTCTATTAACTCACTTTTTGTGTGTCTGTTTAATATAAATATTTAATAAATTGTAATCTAACTTTGCAAATACCTCGAGCTTTGAAATTCTAAACATAGCACTTACGATAATAATAGACAGCATAAAAGTGCAATCCATACTTTACTGTGCAATCCAGGCCTACTACGAGACTCGTATATTCTTTGTTCCCCTCGGGTATAACTTTGTTTGCCACTGTAAATGCAGTCTTTATTTGTGTGCAATTTTATGTATGCTAGTAAAATCGGAAATATTACAATTAGTTTATCTATTATAAAATGTTTTGTTGCGCAGTTAAAACTTATTTATAATATATTTTAAAATTAGGTACCACGAGGCTCAACGTTTAGCGCAGTCTCTCCCACTAGTTAATGAAAAAGTTGATGACTATTTTTGTGAATAAGTTACTTGGAGGTCTGAGATGCAGTTCGAAACTCCAATTCTATATCGAAACTCCACTTTTTCATCGGGATTTACTCTCCAGGGCAGGAAGTTGTTTAGTATTGGGCGAATCCCCATAAATCGCAATAAATATCTTCAACATAAATTTCATTTGTACAACTAGTCCTTATCAGATTAAATATAACGAAAAAATTTAAAAAAAGGTGCGAAAACAAAATGGCGGATAACAGGATAATTATTGAGTTTTTAAAGATTAAATGTGATACTATTATTTGCCTTTAATCCAGGAAAAATGCCTAAAAATATTGGTTCAGAGTTCTGGGACACTGTAGATTATTTCTAAAACACAATTTTGCAGGATTAAGGTCATAAAGCGAAATATAATTACTGGTATATTTCTTATTGAATTAATATTTCTTGCTTAATTTTGTTGCTAAGAATGCAAAATTTAACTAAATCTTTCAATACGGGAATAAATAATGTTATGCTTGCAATAAAGTTTACAGTAAACTAAATACTTTCCCTTAATTGGCTGAAAACTTTAGATATTGAATGAAGCGTAAACCTGGTGTGCATCTTAGTTTAAATGAAAAACGCTGGAAAATTCATTATGGTCAGAGTAAAGTTTAATTGCCAAGTCGTTGTTCTCAGTGTTTGAGAACACCAGAAAACTTCGTTGAAACGATACAACTTTTTCCATTGCCAAAAGTGTCAAAGTTGTATCGGTTGTGAAAAGTTAGTAAAGAGTAAGCACCGTCACTGACACGTTACAATCCGCATGGCCAGCATGTTAGGTCTTAAAATAATTGTGTGATGAAGTAAATAAATCACTACTCAAGGGCCTAGGATGTGAACAACATAATGCTCTTAAATGATTCGTCAAATTCTGAAGGAACTTTGGTTGATCAGCCAGTGGCTACCGTAAACAGTCTAAAAGCCGTATTAACTGAAGTTTAGCGAAGCTGAGATTTATTCTTAAGGCTGGAAGTATTTCATTTATGTATGTCTATCTATCCGCTCGATATCCCGGAAACAAACTGATCTAAATAATGAAATCGTGAATGAAGCTTCAGTTCTGTATGAGAAACTCTAGTTCTCTAAAAGTCACTCCAGGGGATTTGGCTTAGTGTTAGTGACTCTTATATTGCTCTTACTAATAGCCATCAGGGAAACTAGAAAATTTGAGTATAATGAAAATTCTAAACAAAATCAATACATGCATAAGAAATTCAAACATGTTGCATGGGACCTGTATAGTAACATTACACATGCCTAGATTTATAGCAACTTGTTGTGTATAGTATTATTATTTAAACAATAATATAAAACCCAATTTGTCAGAAAGATCTACATGTATCATGTGGTAAGATATGGAAAAAATGTCATATGTAGTCTTTGCATGGTTTCATTTCTACAACAATACGTCATTTTTGTATAAAATTTTTTTAAGGTTTTACTGTCCATCTATCTGTCCTGATTTTCGCACGTTTTAGAAGGTTTGCCACCAGTAGAACATGGCCTGGTAGAACACAAAGTCGAGTATTGTGCAGCTTTGCTTGAAGCCTCTGGACACATGGTTGCTTCAAAGCTCTGTTCCTTTTCTTGTAAAATAAATCTCCTTCAGCTCTTTTGTGGCGCGCTTTCCGAAGTGTAGCACCATTTGTGAGGATTACTTGGAAAAAAGCCCCAAAATACTGAGATTATAAAAACTCTTAAGTCGACCAACTTTTACTGCGGCTGCTTGTGGCCTTCCCTGCATAAAATATGACATGAGTGAATTGGTTAGGGTTGTGGTGGACTATGTCCAGAACCAACAGTGGCTATTATCGAAGAATAGATACCCAAGCTCCCGGAAGATCAGAGATACACTCTTTTTCACGTTCGTTCACTTCTTGAAAACCCCGGAGACCGCATAATTCAAATATCATTTTCCTTGATGGTCCCGGAGGATTCGGAAAAACCTTCCTGCTGCGTGTCATACCTGCACACTTGCGCAGTTCATCAAGTTGCATTAGTCATCAGCAGTTTGAGCATCGCAACTGGGAAAATGCTTGGAAGATCAACACCTCCACAGCATGTACCGACTCCCACTTAAACCCGGCAACGGGCCCAAAGTTTAGAACAACACAAACATGTCTCAGCGCGTAGAACTGATTAGAGCTTCACAGCTCATCGTCTTTGTCAAGGCACCGATAACGAATTTCTAGATCTTCGAAATCCTAGACCGCTCGCTTCGAGATCACATGAAACACGATGTACCATTCAAGAGGAAAGATCTTCTTTGCTCGGGAAACATTCGGTGCATCGAACCCGTTGTTATTAAAGCTGCTGTGACGTGCGTTTCCCTTCGGGCCTCGCGTCTGTCGTGACTTTACCACGTCTTCTCTCTAACGATAACGCACAGCACGAGCAGTTCCCTTGACTACTCTGACTTCCTCTTCACACTAGACAATGGCACTGTTCCATCCACAGCTTTCGGGGAGGAAAAAGAGAGTAACGATCTTATTCATCTGACCTGGATAAAGAATGTCACTTTGCTAGAAGCTCTAAT
This sequence comes from Homalodisca vitripennis, assembly GCF_021130785.1. Lineage (NCBI taxonomy): Eukaryota > Metazoa > Arthropoda > Insecta > Hemiptera > Cicadellidae > Homalodisca > Homalodisca vitripennis. Next base: position 96,103,896 of record NC_060210.1, read on the forward strand.
CTTTTCTTTCGACGTCCTGTGTGTTTATGATCACTTTGCAATCCTCTCGACCATGAACGTGAACGTCAAGAAAATTAATTACTCCATTGGCAGTCGATTTCATAAGTTGAGAAACACCGATTCTGTGGCCAGGGAAAACGATGACCATCTTTGCCTGGAAATCTCTACTGAACCAGGCTACAGGCAAGGGTGTTCCAGACTAAGTCAGACTCAAGGTTGGCTCGGTTTGCGTCACAATGAAGAAACTAAACATCACCAACGGATTTGTTAACAACACTGTTTGGTCGTTATAACGGCAATGACCAAACAGTTGATAACTGTTAGACGTTATCACGACGCCCAATCTGTCGTTATTACTAGAATAATGTTACTTTTGCGATTTTTAAGGGTTAGCCGCTGCTTATCCTCAGATGCTAGCATACTCAATGGCCGGTCACAAGAGCTACGGTTAGACAACAGATCTTGTCGTAGTTTCTCACGCATCCTGTGAAGCAGAGTTCGACACCCCGAAGATATCGTAGACCTTTCAGCCCTGATAGTGTTTACATGAAGAAAATCGTATATTGTTAAATTCTTCACTAAACCTGATTTTCAAATGGCAGTAAGCTAGGGGATCTGCTCAAACAATGCTCTTTGCTTGGATTGACTAGAGGGCCTACCAAAACAAAATTCCCCGTTGACGTAAATAGGTTGTCTGTTAACATGTAAATATCTCTACGTATACATCTACGTTTGCCAGTCTCTCTGTGGCAAGAATGGTTACACAGTTCTAGATTAAACAATTTTTAAATCATAGCGCAAAAGAGTATAATCACCAATAACTATTTTTATCAACTGAAACATGAACGCTGAAATATAATTCTACATAGACAACGCGTTGTGCCTTTTCAATCATCCAATTTCAAATTTAAAGCTCTTAAAATTATTGTAAAGTTATTTTAAGTCCAGTTACAAATTGTTATATGGATCAAATATTGTGTTGGTTAAGAAGGAATTTCAGTATATGTTGCCCAGGTTTTATATACTACAATATCTGGACGAATTTCCATATAGATTGAACTACAACATTCAGCTCTTTGCAAGATTAGGTCTACCCGGACGGTTCATCACTTTTCCTTGTTGCAGTGGTTAAATTATAAAGCACAGCCCCAGACAGCTTCTTTACAAAATTTTAGTTTATTAAGCTCGTTTCTTTTGCCATAATCCCTTACTTTTTAAACAATTTCTACTTCTAAGCATAAAATAAATAAAATAAAATATAAAATATAATTTTTTAATAAAGTCACTTAAAAATTCTACAAAAAACATATTGAACTTTTACACCGATTTGTTGGAGGGATTTAAAATAACTTTCTACTTATATAATTGGTCTACTTTTTTAGTGTCCTTTCCTGCTTTCTAAAATTTAACTTTGAAATTATATTCCTTGATTATAAAAATAATGTAGTAATATATCAAAATACCTATCAGAGGGATATTGTAGATTCTCTTTAAACTATACAAGTTGGTTTCAAGGATCCCCTTAACAAGAACGTTGTAACTTTGTTACTTCGCCGTTTCAAGTTATCACATTACCAAGAGCATCACGTAGTAAAGGAATCTGTTTCCTTGCTCAAACTTCTTATCTGTAGTCCGACTTAACAATTACTTTTAGAAAGGGTTTTCCTCAGTTTAAATACGTAATAAAAATAAAATAATAACAAAACTAATAAAAGTACAGATAGTTTTAGTTATTGCTAGGATTAATGTCGTCAACAACATACCTAAGCAACGATAATTACTTAGTTAAAATAATACATTAAGTAATGTTCGAAATCAATAATGATACAAGTTGTTTTAACAGCTGCCCTTCTTGACGTTATAATCTAGGATTTCTGGCTAGAAGTTTAGAAATTTGAAAAATTTCATGTAAACAGATCCTGGCGCTTTCTAGTCTGCAGATTCGTAGCAAATTATGGCTTAACTAAGAAACATGGGATATTTCGATAATGTTTATTAATTCCTCATTCATTTTAATTGATACAATTTGTAAAAAGCTAGAAGATTAAAATGTAATTGAGTACTTTTAAATTTTTTATTTAACAGGGGCACAAAAAGTTTAAATGTAAAAATGTTGTACACTTGTTTCGAGTAAAGTAAATAAATTACGTAAGACTATTATATATTGAATTGATTTTTTTCACTTAAAAATGTATATGCAACTATATTTCGTAAGCACGTTGATAAGTATTTATATTTACAGGCTGTAAGCCTTTTATACTTAACAAATTTGCTACAATTACAATATTTGGTATTTAATTTCCCTGCTGATATTCAACTGTGTAAATATCCAAATCATTTCCAATAATTTGTATTATTAATAACTTAATCGACCGTAAACTCATTTATGTTATACGCAGTAATTCTACAAGATATGGGGTTGATTAAATCCACGTTTTATTAAAGGAAAGTTGTGATTTATGTCTCATTATTGAGGTTGGCGCTGTCTTGTTAGTGTAATAGTGAAATTGGAGCTACCTCGTTAGTGCAATGTTGATATTAGCGTGGGCTTGTTTACTGTGCTGAAATTGGCTCTCCCCGTTAATGCAAGATAGAGGGTTAGCTCCTTAAGACAATCGAGCTTCGAGATATGAGTTGCCTTGTTAGTGCATTGATGAGATTGTCTTTTCTCTGATGAAATTGATGAAATTAGACCTTGCAGAATATTTATTTTGTACTAATTTTATAAATGCAAAAGTACCTTTCTTTGTTTTCCTATCAGGAGTAAACTATTCAACTGATTGTAATGGAGTTGTACATGGATATTCTTAGAGTGCCTGGGATTAATACAGGCCTATTCTTATCTCGGAAATTCCTCCGGGCTACGCCCCACTGTTCTCTAAAGCAATGAAAAATGTCATCTTGCTCTCTAAAGTTTGAAATATTAGTTTGAAGATCCTGACAGCAATATTGTATTGTGACAGCAATATTTTATTGTGACAGCACGATCATTTGTCTAATTAGTTTACATTTATATAGTGAAAGCATAACAAAAATAACACTTCCTATTTCAACATCTTGGCAACAAGGCCAACCAATTAATGTTTTCTGCACTTTATCTCAATAAACCGAATGTGAATATGTACACATAAGATATTGAATTTGGTTTCCTTAGACGTTGTGCGACGGAATATTTACAACACCTTAATGAGAAAAAAGCGAAGGAACTGGGTATTAGCATAATTCAAGAAACAATTAGTCCTTTATTATAGCAAGCGGAATCTCAAAACAATACACGAAACACTAAATCTAATTTTATTACAGAAATCCCTCGAGGGAACATCGTATTCATTTCTCACTGATGAGGAACACGATACTGATTAGGTATATAAATACGGACCGAGGAAATAGTATCATACAAAAACTAAATCACTTAACTCTTTACTGTCGGTATAGTTTAACATTATATATCAAGTCAGTGTGAAGGGTAAAATTTTGTCTCTCATTCCACAATAATACATTTAAAAATACAATCTTGCATTCGTACGTACAACCCGTGGACTCGTAACACTATTGTATCCACTTCCAACACTAGACTCAGTCTTCAATAATGGTGGTTTTCCAATTATCAGCCAAAAGTTCGTTGACATTATAAAATGCATTTGACGTCAAAACACGTTTTAGACGAATTTTTAAAGCCTTTGGCGTTGGACCATTTTTTATTAAATATGGCATTCTGTTGATAAAGTGTTCATAAATACCGTTATGAGTCTACTAGTTTGCTATTTGTGTATGCCTCTTGTTTGATATCCGTGAATGTCTCTGCCTCTTGTCAGTGCAAATTTCGACATACAGAATAATATTGTTTCCAAAGTGTACATACTTCAGATTAAGTTTCCAGTGTGTGTGCAAGAATTTAACCTTTGTTTTTTGTATACACACTGCGAGTGTCCGAAAATCGCATGTCTAAAAGTAAATATATCTTTCACAATTCTTCTCAAATTTAGTTTAGAGTAAAATGGAGAGATCTTCAAAGTCATAAACTATATTTTAACATATTTCTAATACTTTTTGTGTAATCATAAAGATTATTGTATTGTATATCCAGAGCAATCCTAATCTCATTGATTCTTTCTATCTAAGATTATAAGAAAGGAAGTTTTTTATGCTTGTAGTTTCAATACGGTTTTTAAATTGATTTCAGCAGTTCAAAATAGTTTTTTTATCTTAAGAACAAAGTTACAATCAAATAATTATATAGTTACGTTTGAGCAGTGAAATGGAATAGGCAGTTCAATTGCTTTATATCAGTGTGGAAAACATCCTAATTTTGTTTGGCTTGTTTAAAAATGTTTCTTAAAATTGTCTTAATTTTCTTTGAAGAAAATTAGTCTGAAAATATATTCCCTGTAAATTTGCAAAAATATTTTTGACATTAATTATTGATAAGAATTTCTCTAAGGTAATTAATGTATAAACAATACAGTCATTTTACGCTAATAATGTTTGAGCTGATGAGTGAAGAAATGAAAATACCAACCACAGCGCTCTTTACCACTAATAATACATGACGCACTCAAAGCCTTCAGGCAAAATCACTGACGCCTGACTGATGTATACAACAGCCTGAATGCACAGTCTGGTCACAGTTTATAATCTTATTCGATATTTTATTTGCTGAAAAGTTTTGAATTGTCCCTTTTTATAAGAAAGGCTGATTCAGTATATAAATAATATTGTTATATAGGGTGAATTTCACACGATAACTGTGTCGGCACACGTTTAAGTTTTACTTAGAAAATGAATGAACAGGAAATAATGTTCAGAGAAGTGTTAATTATTTTATTTCTTCCATCTACATACAATTTTTCAGGTTACTTATAGATTTTAAATTAAAATATATTTACATAAATAATGTATTACAGCACGACAGATATAATAATGAAAGTACATATTTGGAAACGTCTGGTGTAAAATATAATAATTCATGAATGTTGTGGATGAAGCACCACTAGTCGGTAGATCCTATTACAAGAATTACGTACACTTGGAAACGCCAAAATTCCGCTCCCCGTTTCCGATGGGCTTAATTAAATCCCTATTAGTCTGGGATTAAACTTCCTCATCAGTCCATACACTTTCACTAATCATTCATAAAACCTACTACTACTATCTACCGACTACTATCTTGTATTAAGGAAGCAAGAATATAAAATTTCTCATTACTGTTTATATTGTTTTTTTCATTTGAAACGTTTAGTAGCTCATGTATTCAAAATCATATTTTGAAGTTATTATAAATACAGAGTGACTATCTTGCGGTGGGTGGTAGATTTAGCCCATTCTTTAGATAGTAAAATTTATATACAACAAGAATGGCCTCATTAGAGGACTGGAGTTATTATTCTTTGACATAGATACAGGTTTAGGTGTTATGAGATTAGGTCCTGTGATACACCACGTGCTCTTCGTCAAGTTTCAGTTATTAGTTTGTTTATTTATTGACAACCAAATGAAGTGATGAATGTTAAGCAAGAATAACAATTTTTTAATAAGAGCCACACTGCCGTAACGGTTAAAAGTTGGTTCATTGCTATTCTCAGTCGGTATTCTTGCAATAAATTATTTGATTTTTTTGTTGTGATTGAAATATTACACTACTTGATATACACGTATTCGACATAAGGTTCAGTCCGACACGCTAACGCTGCTACCTTTAATTAACAATAGAACACTAGTATTCATTTCGTTGTTTACGTTATGAGAGGTCATCACCTATTCGTGTATCCCATATTTTTTTTCGCCATTCAAATCTTTAGTCTTTTTTCTATGACAAGTTGTTGTTTATTTACAAAACTTTTGAAAGAAATTATAAAATTGTATTCTAATACAAAATTATGGTCATACGTCTTATGATATTATAATTGCGAAAGTACCTTAGTTTCTTTGTTTTGCTTTCACGTGTAAACTAGTCCACCGATTGTCCTGAAATTTTACATAGACATTTATACGGTTCTTGGGATGAATATAGACCTATTAATATTTCTAAAGTCCCTCCGGACTACGACAAAATGGTTTTAAAATAGCAAAACATCCTTCCTTGGTGTGTAAATTTGCGAAATACTAATTGAAATATCCTATAAAATGTAAACAACTGTTCTGAATAAACATTTTTTGCAGCACAGTTATATGTTTAATTAATTTAATCCCCATTTCGAAATTATTTACATTTATAGTGTGTAAATTCTCTAAGGATTTTCTTCACACCGTTTTTAGATCTACCTCGGAAAACGTCCTAAAATATGACTCCCTCTGAAGCAGTCAGGAAAAACTATTCTAGGCGAAAGTTTGCTGTCCTTTTCTATTCAAATAATGTACCAATTCCAACTCTAAATATTTTAAGATATTAAAAATACTAAAATACGTAAATAGTGTCATTGTTGATGTACTTTTAACTGTTATTTTTTAATAGATATTTAGTATTAGGTATGCAAGACAAAGTTACTTTCTAACTTTTAATATAAATTAAAAACTTTTATAAAACCAATCCTAGTTGCCTTTTGATAGAAGTAACCTTCTCTGATCTGTGATTTATATTTTCTTGATCGGGAAATAGGCAAAATCAAGTATAGAACAAAAATACTAACAGCGAATTAAATTGCAATGGCAATAAGCATCCACTTTTTAACTTATTTTTTTGATCGTGGCAAAAAGGTAAACTCACATTGGCTTTGGAAATATAATTCACTCCAACCAGAAGTGAATGTTCGCACGTGTATGTATGAAATAACATTAACTGTTAGTTTTCTATAATATTCCCATAGTTATGTATGTTTCTGCAAAGTAGAAAATATAATAACATGAGAGAAAACTTATACTAATATTATAATATTCAACGGTTTATTATGACGACTTGTATGAAACGTGTATTCTATGCCAAATCATAATCCGTTGCGATCTGTTAAGAAAAATTATGCTTTAATGACGGCGTCTTGACGGTTCCATCTAATTCAACCAGATCGCGACTATAGCGTTTATGCAGCGGTTAAGGCGACCCGATATGTATAAGATTGCAGCTATTACAACAATTAATGTTTTTTTTAATTTTTGATAAATATAAACAAAATTAGATCTAATTAACTATACACATTAATATTCTGCTATTACAAATACTTCTCAAATTGTAAAATACCATTATAGTTAACAAGTCGATAAATAAAGAGCTTTTCAGTACTGAATATGTGAGATCAGATTGTACAGTACAACACTTGTCCTCTGACGTGGGCAGGAGTATCCTCTAGTTTTCCATATAAGAGTAATATAGTCCTAAAATATAGCCCTATTAGTAGGTTATTATGTTACAATTTTTACAAGAATTTATAACAGACCAGGATTAGACCTAACTATATGTCAAAACAACGTTATCTTCCGTATTAAATCTTGGATATGCCCTATATTTCTGTTAAAATTTATTTTATTTATACAACATCAAATCTTAAATATTTCACTTAATAAAGTCAAGTACTCTTTGAAAGATAATTATTCTTTACTTTTTAGTTCATTTATAATAGCTATGTTAAAAAGTGTTAGTTAATCCATTTTTCAATACATACATCTCTAAATGATGGAACGGTAACCTCGGACAGGCAAATACACGGTGAAGGGAGGATAACCTCCAGTGCTACATGAATAGTTCACAGTGCCAGAAGCTATAAAGTGGGTACAGCAGCAAACTTACTCTGCTAAATTAACTCCGTTAAATTGTGCCAAGGTTTGTCAGTCATTATTACCGTTACACTTTTATAATACAGACACTGTTTCAAAGTCAATTTTCTATAAATAATTAATAAAATGTTTCAATACATTTTTAGGGTTAAAATGTTTCCTGAGTAAATCATAAAACTTTATTGAAAGTCAAATATCAATATCATCCTAATTTTTCCTTCAGACACAGCAGTATATATTTTCTCTAAATAATATCAACACGGATCTTTCAAAAGGTAAGTAGTGCCTAACCCTGGCAATCGTAAAATTAACAAATCAAAAACATTTATAGTTATTGCACATTGAAACCAACTGAAGCTACTCTCGCCTCTGCTTATTGTTTCCTCATTACGCGCTAGTAAAAATCGAGAGCTGAATTCGTTTTATTGTTATTATTTATTATTAAACTCAATACTTATTCCTATTTGAAAAAAAGATAAAGGAATCGCTGTCATAATTAGGACAGGAAATAAGGCGAATTTAAAAAAGTGCAATTATAAGTGGAAAACTGATATTTTAAAATCAAAATGATGCACAAAGAAACTTTTATGATTATGTTAAAAAGGGACACCTCGATTAACTTGTGAGAGTTTATATCCAACCATCTCCAAAGATATCTCGAGAAACATTTAATCCTGTAGATTTTAAACGTTTCATGCAGAATAACTTCCAATATAAGTAATGATAAATTCAGTGCTAGTTCATCCATGAGATATTCTCCCTCATTCATACAAGGGGATATGGGGCATTTAAACATTTGTTTTCTGTTTGACTAACCATGTGTCTGTTTATATGTCTCCAGGACATCTTGAGAATAAAATGAGCTATATACTTGATATTTCTCATACATCCTCAGAGAAACCCTCTGTAAAATTTTTGTTGCATGCAACCTTATGACCAGTGGGTTAATCCTGATTTGTTAATAGGTCTATATACTATGATATAAATCGTGGAAGACCACATTCATCGAATTGTTGTTTTGAAATATGTGACTTACAACAAATCACAATGTGTGTTTATTTTTATTGTGAATGTTATTTTTTCAAAGATAACATTTAACGCAGGTGAATGTTATTAGGTAGGCTACACTGATAGAACACAATATAATATGTAATAGCTGAAACAGGATGTACCGTTACTCAAAATGTGTCAGTATTGTGCATATAAGGTGAAGTATTGAAGGTATAGTACAAGAAGTTGGTGGCAAAATATCCTGAGACTTTTATATTACTGGTCTTTGTAGAAAACTGCAATCTCTAATTTTATATAGGTAGAATTACGCCACACCATGTTTCGCTTAGTTTGAATACAACATTTCAAATCTATATAGCTTATTTCATTTAGGTTATTTCCTAGATGGGGATAGACAAACAGACATAACATGATACAGAAACGAAATATGTTCACATCCTACCCGCAGATAAAAGAGAAATTGTGTTACCCTACTAAGTGATAAGAATCGATAACACAGCCAAATTCCATGGTTAGGTAAGCAGTATCAAAGAATTCATTCATTTATATGAAAAAAATTAATTTTATAGCAAAATACAAAGAGTACACACGGAATTTTTATTAGATAATTTGCAACATGATTTATTCATATCTTTTACTTGAACTCTGCTATAAAACTAAACTTACTGAATAAAGAGTACTGAATAAAGAACAAGTTCCAGTGTTCAAGCGAGGGTACTATAACATAAGAGTACGCTGGTCAAATAATGTCTCCAACATTACAATACTTTAATATTGATTCAAGTCAATAGAATATAATAATATAAAATAAATAATGATATTTATATTTTTAGTCTGTAAATAAAATCATAATCTTTATAAACTTATATTATTGTAAAGATGTATCTATTCAGCTATTATCTTGTTTCCATCATAGTTACGCATAATACTAATGCAAAAATATTCAATAACGGTAACCCAAATCCAATAAAGTGACATGCTCCATCATCAAGCACAATATTCATCATACTTAAAGGAAGCTTCATACACAATGTAAAGTCTGTAGATCAGTTCTTTTCCAAAATATCGTGCGGACAGACACCTCTACAAGTAAAAATCCTCCACGAATCAGCCAATAATATCTTCAATATCTTATTCTTAGTTATAAAATATTACTAACATTTCTTTATTTTTATGTTATCTGTGCTATTGGCAGTATCCTGTAGAAAATTATTAGGAACAAATATTTGACTCGGAATTATATTAACTTTGGCAGTCTTAGCTCAATAAATAACGTTAGTTAGTAACTTCGCTTGGATAAAGGTATCTCAAAATAACCATTTTATATCCATCTCAGTAAAAAGTACGACGATTAAAAAGTTCAAAAATTTATAAATAAATATACAGTTGCAAGATGATCAAAATCTTTATCCTTCGTGTTTGATTCTTACCTTTGTTCAGATACAAAAGAGTTTTCCAATAACAGCTTAAACGTAAATAGAAATATTTCATTACACATCAAATACATGCAACTGAAAATTAATCAACTCACACTACTAAAACACTGTTAAAAACCTTCCCTAACTACCAGAACATTTTATTGTTAGATAATATAGATAGAAATTATTAAAAATGGTTAGGATAATAATCAATTATTAATTTATATATCTTTACAAACATTTGTACGTGTATTTTATGCAGTGTTTGAACATGTGTGATTCGCTTTACAACTTTCTTTTGTTTCGTATTTTATGTTTGTAACATTTTAGAGTGAAAGTTTCTTTTTTATTTTACACTCATTATATGTGTTATTTTGACATTAGTGACATTAATCGTGGCGGTTTATTTGCTTGTTTACGACGGATCTTACTACAACAATATTTGTCAGACTTCCTTATTTTTAAGTAATTTAGTGACTACTTACCAAGAATGTGTAACAACGGTTAAGAGAATTTCAACTCAAGTAACTCAACCTTTCTCCAATTTCACCAGTCATAACAAATTATTATGCTTCACAATATTGACTAAAACTAAAATTATAGCTAAGCATTCTAAGTTTTAGAAGTCAAAATTTTTACAGCGCGTCATTTAAAATCGTAAATCAAAAAGTTCGTCGTGTGCGGAACGATAGTTCCAATTCGGTCTAGAGGTTCTACATTCCGTCCCTATACGATAAAGTTGTGACAGTGAGTCTTTAAATTCTACAATGGACGCAATAATTACAGTTAAAAAAAATTATGGTTGCCTGTAAAGTCGGTTTTACGGGCGAAGATTTTACGTGACCACGTCTTTTTCTCGGTAGAATATTTATTGATATGAATATTATTAAATTGCACAATAGGAACAAGGAATTGAATGAAAATAAGAATTGCACAAATTTTAACTATAGAAATATATTTTGTTTACTAAAACATTGTACATAATTTGAAATTAATTAAAATTTGTTATTGTAAATGGTAAAGTTGAATAAAACATTACTAAAATTGGAATTTGAAATTCTTGCTAAACACAGTTAAATTCTAACTCCGCGCGTGGTGATTGGTCGGTTTAGTTCGTTTGTTTGGTCGCACTGTTATGACAGGTTAGAGGTTATAATTTGTTATTTTAAATGTTTGACTAGCAATACGCGCTGTTTCTTCTCAATCGACTGAATTACGATTGATTGCAGAGTGATTTAAACTAATAATTTACTTAACACTATCAACATTTGTCAATAGTATGACATAACCTATAAACTCAGTTTCTCAACTTTTGTGTCAATCTAACAATTAATCAATCAATCATAGTTTACGATAATGAAATATCAGTGTACAATTATTTACCTTTATTGTTGTAGTTGTTGTAAATGACGAATCTAAGCACTCCACATTTTCACGAATAAACATAGTTATCTGCTTTATCCCGTGCGGCGGTCCCACAATTATCTGCTTTATCCCGTGCGGATCCCGTGCGGCGGACCCACTGGACGGGCATCGTAACGTTACCGGGCGTTACACTTTTTCATGAGTGACTCCGAGCCGCAACCTAATTTAAGACGTTGTCACGTCAATAACAGGTATCTATGCATCAATATAGTCTACAGATATGGTAATAATGTATGATAATACAGAGTGTTAAAATGAAGGTAGTTCGTCGAAACAGTCCATTAGTTTATTGAGTAATAATTTACTGTTATACATTAGTGCGAACAGTTCATGTCACATACTGACAAAGTCTGTTTGTTTTATTTTACTTCAGTGCCCAATAAAAAAGCACATACGTAATAATTTATTCATTTTAAAAATATTGGTAGCTTTTTACTGATAAGGTTAACGACAAGCCATAACCTGTAATGGGTGTTTTGGTTGAGCGTTAGCTAAGCCTACCTATCTGTCTGTAAACCGCAGTATATCATAAGAAAGAACTGACCTATAGACTTGAAATTTTATATGACGCTCTCTTGTCTATATAAGCAATATTGCGATTACTTATAGTACACACCATTTATTTTAAATTTTTCATGAAGCTTCTTCATTTTTATAAAAGCAACATCGGCTTTTATGTTTGTGCATATTTCTCCATGATATTTTTCTGAGCGTTAGCGAACATTTTTACACTGGTCTTATGGATAACTCAGAATAAACAAATTTAAACAAAAAGAGTATAATAATAATTTGTATTGTAAACTCATGGAAATCCTCTATTTGTAAGTCAATAATTAAGTAAAATATTTGTACTTTATAGAAATACTAGGAATTATTCCTGGTTTCACACGTAATTTTTAGTGAAAAACAGGGATATCCCGGGAATATTCCTTTTAAATTACATTCTAAAAACTTTCGGGTTAGGTGATAATTATTGAAAATAATCCAACTTCTGAACTATTTTAGATTTAATTTCAGACAGCATTGTTTTATGATCCGCAAGTCAGAGGGAGAAATAGTTTGTATAAGTAACGTTAAATAACCCCGATGTGGCGACGTCTTTCCTCTTTCGCGTTATTTACATTTGTTTTGTTCTTCGGCGTCTGATTATAGTGCAAGTGTTATTTTATCTTTTTTGTTGGATTTGTGAGTTTAATCTATTATATTATCAATAGTTATTAATATGGATTTTTGCATATTTTGGGGGATACATATATGTATGTGTAACATCTAAATGAATATTTGTTATGGTAATTGTTTGGTATCTTTATGAAATTTAATGTTTAAGCTATATTGGAATTCAAAATTTTCAACTCCGTATAACGTTTCTTGAAAAAAGATTTTTTCTGGAATCGCAGAATACAGACGTTATGGTAGCGGTAAGGTAAACTGTTTTTATGCTCCTTCCAGGAATCCAGCGGGACCGAAAATCGCTCTCCCAACGACGTTGCTACATAAAATATTCAATACTGCGGTCTGAGCCAACGGCAATGCTTCTTTGTGTAATACGAGTTCCGTTCATACTTTACCAGAAGCAATATCTAAAATCGATCTGTGGAAAATAAATATTTATGGTTAAAGCGAAACTCTTATAAGATAATTTCCCTCACTACAGAAAAAATAAAACATTTTTATCACATGCAAGTTAAAAGCATTTTTATTGGAAATTTCAAAGGCATTTGTAATTAAGTCCCAATATAAACTAACTGGAGTTGTAAATGCAAATTTTACAGCATGTACCTGAGCTTCAGTTATTGACATGTTTTAATACATTTAAAAATAAAATTTCGGACATAAAAATATTTCAATACCTTTAATTTTAATTTTTTAACCGATAACCGATAATTTAAAACCGAGTTAACCACTCCCTGAAGCTATGTATAACTCACACATACTAAATACTTTTTATTACCAAAAACATATTTATCTGGACTTACAAAAAATGTGTACATTAAATGCCTGTAATATGAAATGAAATATGCCTTTATTCAAGAGGCAGAGCTAGGGCTATTTAGCCCTCTCTACCACTCAACCTCACATAATATACAGATATATATATATATATATATATATATATATATATATATATATATACATATTTACATTTAATGACCTTAAAACTATAACAAATTATATTTTAAATTAAAATTAAAATTGTACCAAAATATAATATCACGTGCAACTATGAACCGATTGAGGTTCTATACCTAGTCATATTGTTTACATTTTTATTATTCTTTATCTTCTGTCAAGGTATTAAATCTCTTGGGGATCCATTCTTGCTGCGGTTTAGTGCAATATAATTTGAATATAATTAGGTTTTTGTTAAATAAATATTTTCTGTTGCTATCTATGTAGGTTAAGAATATTATGTTCAAAAGATATATCATAAAGGGTTTTTATTAAAAATATATGCGGTTTCTTCAGTTACGTGCTCAAAAGGGATTAAAATATAATTCCATTATACAAAAAACCGTTAAATAAATTCATTAAAGCCGGAGTAAAGTTTGAATACCACGTTGTTGTTCTGAGCGCCTTTGTTCAAGACCATACAATTTGGTTCGAATGACTAAGTGTTCTTCTCAAGTGTCTAAGTTGTATTGAATAAAATATCAAGGGGAGACATGTCGGTTGACAACCAATTTTAACTTACCGAGACCAACAGATAAGCTTAAAACCTAGCTTACATTTATGATTTTTGTGTAAAAGGGGATCGGTCTCTTATAAAAAATTAGTGATAAATGAAATATACAAATTATATTAGCGATAGTTATTCTGTGTTTGCTGACCTTCTCTCCCCCCCCCCCCCCCCCAACTACTCTCAATCACAAGTTAGGTCAAAGCTAGAATGTTGACGCAGGGGAATCAAGTTGTAATACCACAAATACACTTGAATTCTGGTCGGTCAGCCAGCGTAACCACAAACCGTCCAAACACTCTGCACACAGCCAGGTAACTTTCCCGCTTGTGAATATGCGAACCTATTTCTGTGTAACTTGTATTAAATTCATTATTGTTTCTGAGAAAAGTAACAACAAGTCTCATCGTCTAACCGACTAACGTAGAAGTTGTATAATCTAACACCTTTGGAGTTATCAATACATATTCAGCCAATGATGATATTTAAAGAATATAAATGTTTATAATATTATTAAAGACAAACTACAATTTAGTACAAATTTAAAGTAGTTCATGATTATTGAACGCTCGTAACACTTTTTTCCTTAATAGTTTAAGCATAGAACAAAGTTTAAAAAGGATATGCATAATAGAATATAAACAAGTTCTATAATTGAATACTGAATACTGTACTATACCCATATTAGCACATTACGATTAGGTAATGATCATAAACCTTAATCTATCTTAAGAATTGAATAATCCTTCAGCATTTTTTCGATTAGGAGATATAAGGAAATTGAAAAATTTTCCAATTTCAAAAAAGATATATATATATATATATATATATATTTGTTTTGTTATAATTCCTTGCTAAATAATTTGTGTATACCTTTTTCCAAGATATAACGTAAATTTCCACTCAGTAACTATAAATATAGATTATTTCTCACAGTTTTTTTTAAAATTAGAGATAGTTATTTTCAAAAACCTTAAACGTAAAAAATTTTCAATTTCGTACGGAATTTTGTATGGGAATAGTATCTAAAATTTTACATTTTTTTGCTATGGAAATTTTAAAATAATTTGAATTGAATTCTAAAGTCATAGAACAACGTTTAAAAATACAACCATGCATGATATTATTTTAAGCTTGTTGATTTTGAGGTATTGAAACAAAGTTTATTTTGGTGAGGATGCGTATCACAGGAATAGCAATATGAGTTAAAATTCACTGTTTCCTACATAAAACATTTTCTAGCCACTAGATATTTAACACCTTCTGTGTGATCTAAAATGAGGTCTTAAACCCATGGTCTTACACTACAGTTTAAAGAAATTGAGTCATAGTGACGGGATTAGTACGTAATGCTACGTTTGTGTTGTAATTTGTCATTTTAACCTAAATTTTAATAATGTGTACTTCTGTTAATTTTAAAACTCTTCCACCGTTAAATTCTCTAAAAAAATAATTTAATATTTAAAACGCAAACACATGCGTGTCACTACGGTCCTGGAAGTATCAAGTAAAAGAACACTCAGTGAAGGTAATTATATTTTTCGAATACTTACTATCGTTCAGTGATAAGTACAAAAAATCAGTAGAAGAAGTTTAAATTGTACATCTGGAAGCATAAGGTAACAGATTTTAATCATTGTACAATTGTAAACGTTCAAAAACTATTGCTTAAGTCTTTCTATCTTAAACAGTTTGTTTTAAACACACACGGTCATGTATTATTGTTGCTCCACACTCTTCAGTAAAAGGCAAAGGGATGAGTATAGAGAACAAGATGAGCAAGCAGCCAAGAGTAAACTCACCTCCTGGGATGGCAATCTAAGCGAGATTTTCTCTTTTGTTTATCGACAAACAAATGCATGCTTCCTATGAATTCAGCATTTTAGATGCAGTATTGAAATATAAAAGAACATAAGCATATTTACTTTACAGCACAACGTTCCTGAGAGAGTAAGAAAATCAGAAACTTTAGTCTTCAAATAGTTTGCCTTGAACCTTTTGGTTACTTTACAAAGCGTTCATGTAAAACGCTCGTAACGATTCGTAAAGAAATAAAAGCGAGAGAATGTTCCCTTTTAACAAGATTAAACTATACTTGAGTGCAAGTCAAATACCCAAACACAGGAACTATCATTGTACCTTTTCTAGCTTTTCGTGTTTTATAAAAATGTATCGAATTAATCAACATCGTTTCTACCATATTAGTTGTACTGAAATTGATGGAAAATATTTTTGTAAATAAAAATATTTTGATAACAATGTTTGTAGTAATATTTATTTTTCCTTGTATTTCGGCCTCGGTGGGAACATGGAGAAAGAAATTGTATGTCAGCCAGTGACAAAAGGTCTATTGGTTCACACTCATCACGAAAGAGTCTGTCATAGCAACGGAAGCGCCACCCGATGTCTTGATCACACGCTATAGACAACCCGTACATGACTGGGGTATATTTTGTTGAATATTATGATTGGGGGCGGGATTGGAAGAGTACTGTATTGAAGAGAGAAAAAAACCATAGAGACTTAAGATGGTAACGGTTTTTTAACAACGGTTTCACAATCACTTGCCTGTAATGATGGAGCAGTTGCGAGAGTTAAGGGGGTTCGGTATGCCCTATCCTTGCCATGTTAATTTGGCCAATTTTATGTACCTTTTTCTCAGAAACCTTTAAAGCTATCATCATCAAACTTTAGGACACTACTATTTAGACCTTTGTTAACATTTAGAGCGGAACAAAGTTTAAAAAAAAGTTTTTATTTAATTTGTTGTAAATAAAAATTTATTAATTTTTTTAAATAATTTATAATTATAATTTTTTAATACAAATTTAAAATATATTTTTATAATATCTTCCGCTCTAAATGTTAACAAAGGTCTAAATAGTAGTGTCCTAAAGTTTGATGCTGATAGCTTTAAAGGTTTCTGAGAAAAAGGTACATAAAATTGGCCAAATTAACATGGGAAGGATAGGGCATACCGAACCCCCTTAAAACCCTACTGAGAGTAGCGTCGGGTTGAAAATATAAATTAAATTTGGGATGTCTTTTAGGGGTATGGGAAAAAAGTTTCACTCTCACTCTTTCTCCCGTTAGACCAAGGGGAGCACTACATTAATCTATAGTATTATATAAAAGTCTAAATGTCTCTGTCTGTGTGTTACTCAATCACGTACTATTGGACCGATTGTATTTAAATTTTACAGGAACGAGCGTAGTCGTTGATCGTCAATAAGTTTTTGGTAACCATCATGGCAATGAAACAATCTCTGAATAGATAAATTTTTAAACAAACTGAATACAGTGATATGGCATTTTAGTATGTTACGTAGTAATACATATAGCCTAAACATCCTTACAGGACTATTATCTTTAGAGGATTACATTTTGCATGATATTTTATTTATGTGTAGGCAAGAATGAATTCCATAATAAGATTGGGATGAGTGTTATTGTTACTTTCACTAGGTTGCCACAATGTTCTTTTAACTGCCGGGCGGTTGTAAAACATTTTTCTGTACGATTGTTCCCCTTTATATGCTCAAGAACAAAAAGAGCTAGAAATTAGAAATTATGTACGTAATCTCAGGAAAGCCTGTTACGTAAAACATCGTGGAGCGTCTTGCATGGTTAGTTTAAGAGTAATACCATTGACTAATTGTATTTCTGTATATACGCGAATAATATGATACTATATCCTATACACTATGTATTAAGTTGGTTGTCACTAGTTCAAACGCTCAATAGATATATCAGTGATAAAACTGTACAATGAAGGCTGATATTTGTGAGCCTGGAAACAAACGTAAAACATTTTCTTTTTTTACATCAGTGGCTTACCAGTATATCATATATGTCTTGTTATATCAACATATAACAAAGTGACTATGGAAACAATTTTTAATGTTAAACTAATGCCTGAAAACTGATATTTCAGTTATTGGAGGAATATGTTCACTGTATTCTTCGAAATAGGTAGTCTATATATTGGCGTAAGATACGATTGGTATCAATGACGCATGATATTTTGGTATATATGCTATTACATTTCACGCTTAATATATAGTTAGCCTGTGCAATACATACTTATTTAGATTTATATTGCACCTACATTGTATTTCTTACATTTGTTACGTCCACAAAACATTTAATATTATAGCAACCAATGTTACATATAACTTTAAACCTTAACTCAAGTACGTAGCAAAGTTATATACTAGTATGTACTTATACTTTTTCCGATAGTACAGGTTTCCTCTAGTAATTTTTCTTTCAATTTACATTACTAATATCAAAGCATCCTGTCAAATACCAAATATTCTTGTCTATATAAATCTCTTCATAGCTGTATGCAATTCACACATTTGTATGACTGATGGGACTCATATATATGACTATGACTCATATATATATCATGACTATGACTATGACTTGGCTCATATCATGATTACCGAAATTGTATACATTTTGTATTGAATTTTCCCCATTGACAGCAATAAAATAAAAGTCAATTTATTCGCTAATGATCAGCCAATAAATAAGGTTAGGTGTTAAAATATATTAAGACAAATTAAGTTTCCTAATCATTTGTAATTATTTTATAAAGTTGAGTTATTACGGAACAAAGGTTCTTTAGTAACAAAATAGCATTTATGGAAATTTTTAGTTTATGCTATGACAGCTCTTTTAGTTACCGCAGTCTGCAAAAGAAATTACACACACACACACACACAATGAAGAACTTTATTTGAATTATATCACTGCATTACGAATACAGGGGAACAGTTTAAAAAATAATATTATAATATAAAAAAATTATCTATGACTAGACTAAAACTTATGCATGTAACGTAGGTAAAAGACATATGATTGATAAAAAAAGATTTTAGAACCATATAAAGAGGGCTATTCAGAACATAAGTAACGTTTTGTAATTATTAAAAGACCAAGAACAAGAAAAACGTTTTCTTATATACATGTGAAAGAGGGAATAAATCACTACATTTATACATAATCACCATACAATGTCAGGCACTTATAATACTAGTGGATAAGCTTTGAAATTCGTGTGTCATTCTGCCGCTTTTAATCTCAGCCACTCAGTGACGTGTACCTACCTGGAGATCCTCATCGTTGTCACAACTCTGTGCTGTTATCGAGGTCTTCATTTTGTGAAGAAGTGAAAATAATTTGGAGCAAGATCAGGAGTGTACGGGGGATGAGGAAATACTTCTCAGTTGAACGAGTTACGGTTTGCCATGTGAGGTCGGACATTGTTATGCAAATACAAAATTTTTCATGACAAAATTCTCCTCGGCGCTTGTTTTGGATAGCTCTACTAAGATTTTGCAATGTTCGGCAGTGCCGCTTACAGTTTATTGTTGCACCACGCTCGAGAAAATCAATACGAAGTCGGTTATCATTAAAAATCATTTAGTAAGTTAAAAAAAGGTAAGCGCGGAGATGTTCCTGTTGTAACGTGTGGACTCCGAGAACGAGCACATGCGATTGGCGCGCGCCTGGAAGCGTCAGGTGAAAAAGTTCCTTACTTTCTGAATAGCACTCGTATTTGACACAAGTGGTGGTATGCGAAGAGCTGTAATTTCTGTATTGTTATGGTGAGAATTTGTAAAAGAGCTATTTCCGAATAGACACGAACTTATTGTAATAAAAAACTGAATATTCTGACATTTTGCAAAAGATGATGTAAATATATTTTGTAGTAGTATATTTATTCTCAAGTGCCACTGTACAGTTGAAATTATACGTTAGTATTATTTATTTTCCTTAAAATAAAAGAAAATCATGTAATTTTTATCTTATAATAATAACAAAATTGTTATCATAAGTCTAAAATAGTTATTGGCATGAGGTGGCTTTAACTAAATTTGTATACATTTTAATGGGATTTTTCTGAGACTATATATTGAAATAAATATTAATTAAATCATGCATATGAAAATAGGCACATTGAAGTATATATAATAAAAAATAAGGTTACTGATAGTAAATAATAGCAATTAATTATCTTTAGTTACATGCTAGGAAATAATTTCCACGTTGTAAATAGTCTCTTACTTAGACTTTGTTTCTTATTTTCCGAAATTTAGATTAGAATAACAGGTGAGGGAGCTGTAAAACTCGTATAGAAATAACCAGATTACTCTTAATAAATTGAGTTGATGGAATTGTGCAAGAAACTTTCATTACAGCGCCCATTCTCCTCCTGACATAAATCGGTATTAGTGTTATAGTTCGCTGGATAGGGCGTAATAATTGTATGGACAGTGCACATTATCTGTTATTAAAGTGATTGACATAGCACTGTGGATGTGTAGGCTCTACAGTAATGTTTATAGAAGAAGGTAAATGCAAATTGTTTTATCCATGTGAGACACACAATCTAACTTCTTCAAGTTAATTACTTGTTTGTTTTATACCTAAATTTTATATTTTTTTAAAGTATTAAAACGATTGGGAATTTTAAGTTAGAGATCTTTATCTTAAATCTCTTATTACTTGATAAATTTCATTTATTTTAATTTTTTATGTGCATTCTTCTCTGCAGATGGAATTATCTCAAACGCTTCTATATTTGCATTAACTAGATTTCAGTATAAACAATCCGTACTGAGACAAAACTCTTTACTCCGATAATATTACGTCGTTCTTACAGTTTATTATAGTAATTTCTGAAGTTTATTATAGTAGAGTGGTTTGAAGGGGTCTAACTCCACCACTATATTAAATTGATGTATTCGAGTTTATACTTTGCTTCTTTACGTAAGTTTGCTACAATAATAACCATGCTGTCAACATAAATCATATTACAGTTTTCAACGCAGTAGTTTTATTATAATGGTTTTTATGATAACAAGTGTAATGAGTTTTGAACATAACAATTGTAGTCTTCTTTGGTCAACCAACTTTTTATATTTACCATCGTTTTATGTTGAAGAAAAAAAACAATCCGTATTATTTGTACAAAGCTCCGACGTGTATAAATTATGTAAAGAGTAGTTCTGATAACTCGTTCCAGGTAGGATATATAATAATAAGTGATAAATAACAAACGTAATCATTCCGTCACGATATCAATTGACGAACAATTTTCATATTTTCTACAATTTGCACGGAAAATGTTCTCAAAATATAGTTCCGTTCAAAAGCTGTGTATATCAATATATTGCCAGATGTGGAACAGCAGTGGCAGTAGAGTTATCATAAATCGATAAGTTCGTAGTAATTTTAGACCTAGCTGTTTGTTTCTGCTCTTGACTTCTTGTTCTCGTGAAATGCATCTTGTGCAGCGATAAAGCCCGGGTTCATTTTTCTTGCCTGGACTCCAAGCCGGTTTTCGGGTATGTTCAATATTTTCGTTTTTTATTCTTTCATTTTTAGTTGCCGTCTATTGCTGCACTTCCTAAGTTTTATGTACTAATTATATTCTCATTTGACAAAGAGGATAGATTTGAACTATCGGAATATTGTGTTATACATTTTATAAAATATAACAATGGCAAACGGCCGAATTCTACTATCCTTTTAAACCTCTCATAGTTAATATACAACTGTGAACAAGAGTTATAGATATGGTTTTTTATGCCGGCTAAATTACACAATGTATTCCCGTGTATTAATATTAGGGTCTACGGTCAGTTAGTAGGATGGGAGTCATTATATAGTGAAGATTGTATTAATTTGCATTGTGTTCCACACAAATGTACACAGATACTGTTAGCCTTTCAAACCAAGGTGTAGGAGTATTTAGATTTGAAGGCTAATTGTATATGATCACTAAATTATCGCTGTCAAATTCATAATTTTAAGTTTTATAATGTTAATATTCTATTATTCCTAAAATTTCGTTGTCTAAAATACAATCGCCGAAAAATATATCTTTTATTATATAGTACTGGAAAATATTTACTTCGAATAAAGTTTATTTTGACCTGTCAATCGAGATAAATTTATACACGTAATTTCAAAGTGATAATTTAATCTTGTTATTATAAAGCTTTTACCTGTATATCCCAGCTCAACAGCACCAACATTTACCAGCTTTAACCTATATATATATATATTATTATATATATATATATATATATATATATATAAAAAACGTTTAATATGTAACTAGTTCATCGTATAAAGAATTTGAGTAATCGTTTTTGAGATTTATGTCATTCATATACTATCTCTATGTAGTATTTTAAATATTTCATCAGACAACCTCTTTAAGACCTATAATACTGTGACCGTGTGAATTGAAATGAACCAGTCACGGTATTCTTTACTAAAATTTCACCCGATAAAATGTTGACAATTTTTGCTATGGAAAAGTTATGTCGTTCCACTCAAACTTTCTGATGATGTCAAAAAAAGTCGCTCAGGACAACGACGTGGCAATCAAACTTTACTCTGATTTTAATGAATTTTCCAGACGGCTTTCATTTAATTGTGCTAACTTGCAAAGCAGTTTTATACTTCATTCAATACCCACGGCATTGATAGGTAGCCCAATTTACAAAGTCAAAGCCTTCTTTTAGTAAAAACAGTTTAATTAATTATTTTATTTTATTTTCATATTTTTATGTATATAGTATTTATTGGTTAACTAAAAATTTTATTTATTTTCTTTTTTAGCAATGGAATTAAGCAAGAAATTATTTTAAGTTAATACCAGATATCGGCGGTTTCCAGCCGAAATATCCAGATGTATGGTTTTCCAGAGGCGTTTTCAGAGGGAATTCCGAGAGTCTTGAGGCTGAAACTTCCCACAGTCTAAAGGCTAAGAGATATCTACAGCCGGCATAAGGAAACACTCTATACATGGCTTATTGTTGGTTTTTGGAAATTTGATTTTCTTATTTAAAATATCCAAACAAAAAACAAAGAAACTCACGTGTTGGACCAGATACGGCATATCTAGGAAATTCCAATAATATAATGATTATTCATAATGTAGTATTGGAATGTTTAGGTTCTCTTCATTTTCATTTCTGCTTAGTGTATCGTCTGAGACCTGACAATATCAAAGACTTGACTCTTGAGTCCACATCTACCTGAAGAGATCTGAAAAATGTCAGTGACGTTAAAATAATGAGTCTCTCAATACTCGCATTGAATAAACCCTTTCCAACACAGCTATGTCTTGTGTAAAAGGTACTAACTTCACCGGGAATCCCACCTCTTGCTAGAAGATAGTACCAATAATTTCACCACAGAGTCTACAGTATTAAAAATAAACTATATACGAGGTGTGTTCAAAAAGTATTTAACATAGTAAAATAAGGCAAAATAAGGATGCAACCTCGGAATGAAAGATAATAAGCTAAAAATTTGCATACGTCTTTATTTTGATGGTATAAGACCTACCTCAAAAGTCTCATATTATCACGTGTACGCGTCTTTAGATATTTAAGGTCAAAAGTTCATGAAAATCAGTTTTTTGCAAATATCTCGTTTCCCTTACGCTAAAATGACTTTGAAGGTGGTTAGAAGAAATTGTTAGAACGGGGAATTCTCTTCAACTTTTGTCTGAAGTAATTTTAATGTACGTTCAACCCTTTTTGAGATACAGCGCAAAGAGTAGGGGACCGCTTACCATGCGAGGTCAGCCAGTAGTAGAATACAATAAATACATTAGTTATATTGTTAATTATTCATTTATTATTATTATTATTAATTAATTACTATTATTATTGTTATTATTTATTATCATTATTATTAAATATTTATTATTTAATATATCGAGACGAAACCACTACAACATATATCATCAATGGTGGTTTTCTCTTGCATCGCGTTGTATGGAATATAGATGATACTATCTCTGATATTTTGAATAAATACGTCAAAATATTTACAAAACACATTTATGGGTCAAGTATCTTTGTTGTATTTGATGGTTACTCAGACAACACTAAGAACATTAAAGCAATGGAACAGTTAAGAAGAACTGCTGGTGTGTGTCAAAATCTCACGAAACTCCCTCTGATGAAACAATGGAGGTGCCAATCAGCCAAGAAAAATTTTTATCGAATTCATCTAATAAAAAAAATATTTATAGACATGCTTATCAACAAATTAAAGACTGTTAATATCACTACAAAACAAGCCATAGATGATGCTGATGTTCTCATTGTAGAAACAGCTATTGCAGAGTCTGAACTTAAAAAAAAACTTTCTGTCATTGTAGGCGAAGATATTGATTTGCTAGTTATCTTGATAGAATGTGCTCAATCACATCAACAAGACATCTTTTGTAAAAAAATGGGTAAGGGTAATGTGGAGACAAAACTGTATTCATCGAAAAGTTTTGATAAATACCCTCATTCTAAGAAACACATATTATTTTTACACGCATTTAGTGGTTGTGATATGACTTCTGGGCTTTATAAAAAAGGTAAAAATATCGTTTATTAAAATGTTCGAAAAACATCACGATTTAAAATCAATCAGCAGAACTATTTAAACAAAAAACTGCTCTGTACAAGAATTATTTGAAAATGGGAGTACGTATTTTCTTAGCAACGTATAATGCTCCGAAATCAGAAAACGATATAGACTCTTTTCGATACACCCAGTTCATCAAATCAACAAGACTCAACAAACCAGTGCAGTTATCAAGTCTTCCTCCTGCAAGTACAGCAGCTCGTCAGCATATCCTTCGTGTCTATTATTAGACCCAAATTATGTTGGGAAATGATTTAGAACCCCAGGAATTCGGCTGGGTACTGCCAAATGAACTTCTGGGACCAATAACAACATTATTATCACCAGCACCAGAAGAAACTGCTGAATACAATATTTTGCAATTGCACGAAAGGTTGTGCTTCTAATTGCGGATGCAGGAAATCAGGATTGCGATGCACTTTTAATTTGTGGGCAGTGTAATGGACAATCATGCCTCAACGTTTCATCAACTTCAGATGGTTTCAATGAAGAAAGTGAATATGCACCTGATATTCTTGAATCTTTCTATTTGATAATTTAGTAAACGAGAATGATAATAATGAAATCCGATATTGAACAGCCAGAGGAAGAAGAAGAAGAAGAAGGAGGAGGAGGAGGGGAGGAGGAGGAGAAGAAGAAGACGATGAACAAGAAGAAAATTAAAACAAAAATATTAATCACTAATAATGAAAACAAATATTTTATATTTGTAATTTTAATAAATTGATTATTGGATCAATAAAGAAATATATAATTAAACTTCATTTGAAATATTTCTTTTAATATTGTATGTTTGGCAAAAATAAAATAAGTATTATTTAGAGAATACATTAATTTATAATTAATAATCTATAAATATGGTATATTAAATAATAAGTAATAATAAAATTTAATTATAACGATAATAATGCTAACAATAATAATAGTATTAAGTAATAATAATAATAATAATACTTATAGTACGTGAATAATTAACAATATAACTAATTTATTTATTGTATTCTACTGGCTGACATTATCGTATATAATGTCGCATATGTCGTATATACAGGTAAGCGGTCCCCTACTCTTTGCGCTGTATCTCAAAAAGGGTTGAACGTACATAAAATTACTACAGACGAAAGTTGAAGAGAATTTCCCGTTCTACAATTTCTCTAACTACCTTCAAAGTTATTTAGCGTAAGGGAAACGAGATATTTGCAAAAAACTGATTTTCGTGAACTTTGACCTTAAATATCTAAAGGACGCGTACAACGTGATTATATGAGACTTTTGAGGTAAGTTTTATACCATCAAAATAAAGACGTATGCAAATTTTTAGCTTATTATCTTTCATTCCGAGGTTGCATCCTTATTTTACCGGACTAATTGTTAATTTTGTGTATTTTCAAAAATTATTTATTTATTCGTGAATATCTAGTTTGTCCCCTTCAAAGTAATCCCCCTGGGATATTATACACTTGTGCCAACGTTTTTTCCAATCCTCGAAGCACTTCAAAAAATCATTTTTTTGTATCTTGTTCAGCTCCTCCTTCGATGCCGTCTCTATCTCGTCAATCGTGGCGTAGCGTCGTCCTTTCATGGGCCTCTTCAGTTTCTGGAACAAGAAAAAGTCACAGGGGGCCAGATCTGGGGAATACGGTGGCTGCGGTATCATTAGTGTGCTGTTTTTGGCCAAGAAGTCGCGTACAAGCAGCGAGGTGTGAGCAGGAGCGTGGTGCAAAAAGTCAATTTTTGTTTTTCCACAAAATCGGGCGTTTCTGGCGGATTTCTTCGCGCAAATTGCGCATAACTTGCAGGTTAATATTCCTTATTCACCGTTCTACCATCTACCTTTCTACCACCGTGGCAAGAACTCATGATGCACCACGCCCCTGCAATCGAAGAAAAACTGTAAGCAAAACTTTCACATTCGACCGAACTTGGCGTTCTTTTTTCGGTCTTGGTTCGTGCGGCAGCTTGCCTTGAATAACCATAAACCATAAAGCATTTTAAAGCAAAACCGCATTAAAATTTTATAATATTTCGTTCCTACTACTATTTTTCGTAATATAACAAAATCCTTAATTTCTTTAAAATGCAGACAAATAAAGTTTTTATATTTATTTTCATGTTAATTAATATTTTAATTTTATATTTTTTAGTTTTTATTATTAAATAAATTATTTATAGTGCATTGTATTACCATATTGTATTTGCTTACTTGTTACTAAACTTATAATAAAGATACAAATGTACGAGATTGAGATTTAAAAAGAAAGATAATGCTGGATAGGTTGATTACTCAGAGGAGAAGGGTTCATTGGATGATGTCAATTCACCGACATTGTTCTAGCTTAATACCTGGCTTCATCCAGAGTGACACTTCCAGCTCATTCAGGGCATCCACAGCGTAGAAACGAGTCCATTGAAGAACTGGTCAATTAATACACCTGTTTATTGTCACTAAAACAGTCACTTACATCGTGGTGGGATCCATCTGTCTATCGCACACGGGACAAATTTCAGAACGGTCCTCCTACTGCTAACAGTAGCAAAGGGAATCGGGACCTGGACGGCACTACTACAGCCAAAGAGACCACAGAGTTTGTTGAGATACCACTCACTGTCCTGCCGAGACGAGATTCTTGGCGACTCTCATAGTACAAACGGGACAAGAAAGTGCTGTACTTTACGATTGACCGCTACCGGAGCACGTCATGCTCAGACCCACTTCAAAGTTACACTGTAAAGCGGGGACAAGTGGGATTCGAAATATCCCTCACCTTGGTAGAGAGAGAATAATACCGCTGCTGATACTTACATAAAGCGGAGAGTTTCAAGACGCTACTGAGGGGTTGGGCGTCAAGACACTTGTCTTCCCGCCATAACGCTTAGGAAAGGCATACAGACGTCGCGCGATATCAGCCCGCCAATAAGAAACGGCCTTCACATCGGAAGATAGGTTGAAGGTACACTGATTCAGCTCACCGAACTATAACCTAAAAATTCCTAAAATATTTCAATTCATAACAAGGGATTTTCGTTCTAAATAGTTGAACTAAAGGCTACTCTAACAATATATATTACAAATATTATAGAGTTTACATGTATATAACGAAATATAAGAAATAAATACTATGTTTCCACGCTGCATTTCTTTAATTTTAACAGACTTGTAGGGATAAGAAAAGTTCTATCAGTTTGTCCACCTCATAATCAATTAGCTCTTCCTTTTCCCTGCTTCTACATGTAGTAATTAGGAGTGGTTTTCAAAAAAGAGTGTTTTCATTTGATGGAAAAACACACGCAGAAAAAAGTTTCCTTCTATTCACATTCACTCTTTTGCTTTAAAGGTTTTCTGAGTTTATTGAGTGGGAATGAAGATCATGGCTGAAAAAATGAGGTGAAACATTCAAATCAGCGTCTTGGTAAGTGGCCATCCAAATATGTTCGCTCAAACATTTTACCAACCAACTCTGAGAACTGCTCAATATACTAACATTTTACAGGTCATCTAACGCTATGCAAATGTGAACCTCGATTTATGTATATCAATTCATAAATGACGGATTTTTGAATGATTATATTAGTTTTTTAAATCACTATTAAACATGGGACTACTAAATAGAGCTGCTTAATAATTTTTAAATCTTTAGTTTAATAAATATACATAATGTCACAGATAAAATACAAATGATTGAGTGAACACGGTTGGATGCAATATTATTGGAATATTTAGAGGAATTTAGTAGAATATTACATGGAATAAGTGTAATATGATACAATAATAATTTATTTTTAATAGTCGTTGTAAGTATCTGTCGATATAAATGTCATACATGCTTTGGTCGTCTTTCTTTTTATCTGACCGTTAGTTAATTCTACGACACTTTACCCACTATTATAGCAGCTAGTTTGCAGTTTTATTATTCTGATTCTAAAGTAAAGGCTAATTGAATATAATAATATATGATATCTGGATACAAGAAGAATAGACCATATTATGTAATAAAACATCTTTCAAACATTTATAAAG
The DNA here is from genome assembly GCF_021130785.1 of Homalodisca vitripennis. Lineage (NCBI taxonomy): Eukaryota > Metazoa > Arthropoda > Insecta > Hemiptera > Cicadellidae > Homalodisca > Homalodisca vitripennis. The sequence continues at coordinate 96,132,604 of NC_060210.1, forward strand.
TTCCTCGCTTTGATATTTTTGAGAGAGAACAGAGTAGGAATTAAAAGGGCAGAATTGCACATGAAGAGCAAAAAGGCCGCTTCAATTCACAACCACTCTGTGATTGTAAAGCATCTCGGTATTTGTTGTGTGTGAATGAATCATCACAGGTGATAAGTGAAGTGTGACATTGAATTTGAGTATACTGAATTATTTATATATGTTGGACTAGGTTATATGACTTACGTCAAGTAAAAAAGACCAATGTTATAATACAGTAATAAATAAAAAAAGTGTGAGTACAGTCGTAATGCGGCCAAGGCAGTGTTTAACACAATTACGCTGACTATGGCTTTATGATTATTTTTCATCTATTCGTGGTTTGACATTCAATTTCCTTCGGAAAACAAGGGACAGCGGGTGCAATACACTTTTCCAATTACTTTCTGAACACTCATGAAATAAGTGATAGGTAAATCAATAAAAATCCTTATACGGTCCAGCCATTTTAAGAAAAATTCAGTTTTTCAACACAACTCCAGTTAACTTCGCTGATATAAGTATTACACCTAAAGCTTTCTTAAGACTGCACTACATTAATTAACTACCAATATATTCCTATCAAATGAATCAGTTGAATAAACAAATATTTCAAAGAATTCACTGGCAGACGGAAGTCACGTGATCTGTGAAGATCGCTGTCCAGAAACACTCCAAGAGTTTTCATTGAGTTTGTGACTTCCAGGCTCACGCCATGAAGCATCACTTGCGCAGAGTTCTCCCTTACAAGTTGCAGCACACGAGGTGCTGCTATATGGAATACTGAACACTTACTAATATGGCCTTGAGGCCATGATTGATTGATTTGTAATTTAATAATATTGTATGGGGAATACAATTAAACCTCTATACTTGTGAATGAATTTTTACGCAACGGAATGCCGACGTCATCTATATATTTGATGTAATATTGGAATTTGTGCTTTAATATTACTTAAATATTTTAATTATATTAATTATATTTAAGTATATTTAAACTGTTGATAATTGTTTATATTCTTATTGCTAGTATACTAGATAATTGGGTAGCATTTCTTCTAATAAATACTATGTTATAACATCGTATACTTTGAAACGAAATAAATCATTATTTCATTACTTGTCCATCAACTTCAGTTTCCTAGCTGCTCAATGACCGGTCACAAGAGGCAAAGGTCAGACAAAAGAATATTTCAGAGCCGATATACAGACTGAATGTATCTCCCACGACCTGTGAAGCAGAGTTCGACGCCCAGAAAACATCTCAGACCTTGTCAGCCCTGATAGCGTTTACGAAGAATATCCTGCTCAGGCACACCTCGTTCCTAGAAATATGGCAGACTTCAAAGAGAATTTAATCAATACTATCAGCATAAAAGAAAGTCCAGTCAGTCAAAGGTGTTTCGTTTGTAAATATGTATATATGTATGTATATATAAATACATATATAAAACGCATTATGCATTGTTAGCCATCCACTCTCAAATTTCAAGTCACCAACATTTTTGTAAAGTTCTTAAAATTAAAACAAAGAATAAAAATAATAATAACAATAATAATAATGGAATCATATTTTGAGGAAGATGAAGAAAAGAATTTTCAGTATTCTTCGGCCAGACTTTATAAATGAATTTTCATTTAGATTGAGCTACAGCATTCAGCTCTTTGCAAGATTAGATCCACCCGGGCAGTTCATCACTCTAACGTGTTGCAACGGTTAAATTATAAAATACAGCCGCAGCTAGCTTCTCTGCCTGATTGCAATTATTTAATCTCGTTAACTCATTTAATATGCTATAATTCCTTATTTTTGTAAACGATTTCAAACTTCAAAAATTATTATATAATATACACTTGTGTATAGTTATTATTAAAATGTTATAAAAATTATTTTTTATCTTTCCTCTGCTGGTTTTTTCAAGGGACTTAAACTAACTTTGTACTCCCATAATTGATCTTAACTACATAGTTTTGTAATCTTTCTTGAATATGAATATAATTTAATAATATATCAGAAATAAATGGTACTATTTAAAGTATACAAGTAGGTCTCAAGGGTCTCCCTAATATGAACGTTCTAACTTTGTTACTTTGTAAGTAGCAAACATTAACAAAGAGCATGACATAGCAAAAGAATCTGTTTTCTTGTTCAACTTTATTATATTTCGTCCGACTTAATAATTACTTTTAGAAAGGGGGTTTTTCACCGTGTAAATAGGTAATACAAATCAAATAATAGCATTACTAATAAAAGTACCTAAGCAACGATAATATCTTTTAAGTAATAATTAAGCGTTCAACATCGATCATGATACAAGTTGTTTTAACAGCTGCCCTTATTGACGTGATAGTTTAGAATGTTTTTGGCCAGAAGTTTAGAAAATCGGGGCATGTAATGTAAACTGAATGTGACGCAATTAAGAATGTAATCTAAAAAAATTAATATCGAAAATGCTCATGTACAAACTTTTAGACTTGCCACAAGATGGGCAAATTCAGTTTGTTTTCTAAAACAGTGTTACCCTTGCTTAGAGCAGCGAATTATATAAATTGCATAATTAAAGCTATTAAGATTATTACATTAAATATGGAATATAATTTATTGAATTGCAAAAGCTTACATATGACCATATTTACTTTATATATTATATGCATGATAGTAAATATTTATATTTAGAGGCTGGAAGCAGTTTATACTAAATAAGTCTACTACAATTATTACAATGATTGGTATTTAATTCACTTCCCTGCTGATATTTAACTGTATAAATCTCCAAATCATTCATAATAATTTGTGTTATTAATTTCAAAGTCGACCGTAATCTCATTCATGTTGTACGCAGTAATTCTACAAGATTCAGTAAATCCACGTTTTATTAAAAGTAAATTAGGATTTATGTCTTATTATTGAGGTTGGCGTGGTCATATATTGTTAGTGCAATAGTGAAATTGGAGCTACCTCGTTAGTGCAATTTTAATATTGGCGTAGGCTTGTTTACTATGCTGAAATCGGCGCTGCACCGTTAATAAAAGAGCTAACTTGTTTAGACAATCGAACGTTGAGATATGAGCTGCATTGTTAGTGCATTTATGAGATTACATTTTTCCTGGAATAAAATGAGGAATTATCCCTTGCAAAAACCTGTATTTATTATTACATACATTTTTCAAAACAATTATATTGACTTGGTATTTATACTAATCTAGTTAGTTTTTAACAAGTACTCATCATGAGTACGTAAAAACAGTTTTTACATAAATAAATACTAAAATAAAGTTACATTTAACTTCAACAGATTAACTGGTCATGTAAATCTGAGCAGAATAAAACGCCACTTACATTAAAACTCAAAGTTCTAAACTTACTGAAAAATGTTTCAATTTTTAATATTGCAGAATAGGGTAATTAGCATTTCTTCCCAACATAAAGCGGGAATTGCCCAATAGATCATGTTCTGTAGACTCGAAGTATCTTTATCAAGTCTGTTCCGAGTGGAATGTGTTTTCTGAATGTGATTTTAGAAATAATAATTTTGTTGTACTGAGAATATAATTTGATAAATACAGACACAGAGGGATTAAGTTGAATACAATACATTATTGTTCTTATAATCTTTTTCTAAAGAGAAAATTAGGTTAAAAAGGCATAGTATAACGTCTAAATCGCATATTTTTGAATCAGTCTATATCACGTAATGAAATTTGTTCAGTTTTAAATGAGACCACTCATGTGAGCAATTTTATCAAAATCCCGGCTATTAGTCAGCAATAAATTTTCCCTTTACGATATTTTTACTACATTAACTCACAATACTAAAATAGTGTTAAACATCTTTCCCCAAACCTCTAGAAACTTTATTGCCAGATAGTATAGGTATAAGGCAAATAAATAAATGTTCATTTGAAAGTCTTTAAACAAAAGCGATGTGATAATCACCAATTATTGAATCATATGAGTTCTAGTGTGTATGTGTATATATATATATATATATATATATATATATATATATATATATATATATATATATATACTCCTAGAACAACACGAAATTTTACTTAATTATTAATTTGTAAATATAGCAATTCCATGAAATTTCTAACCTTAAATTTACTTACGGACATTTCCACTAAAAGAACAGAAGATTACAAAAACACATTTATCGTCTACTTTCAAGTCAAAAAGAAAGTTTCCAAAGTTAGTGGCCGGAAAGGATTTTAGAGAAATAGTATTATACCATATAGCAGTGACCCTAAGTATGTTCATGTAAAATTCCAATACAATGGATCCAACGTGATTGTGTAACGCATATAAGAACACACAGGCAGACACCATTACATTTATATAATATTATTGAATGTTTTGGTATAGTAGGTTCAGGACATATTTCTGAAACTTACATATTATACTATCTGTTATGACGAATATAGTGATTATGGTGATAAAAAATAACGCTGAATTGAGACCCACAACAGACTGGAAACTTACAAGAGAGGCTACAAGTTGTTACTGTCAGGGTACAAAGCAATCCATCACAATCAGAATCAGCTGACTCTGCTACGCTCTTCTTTGAAATTTTCCCATACGTTACTTTCTTACATGGCATTAAACATACTTTCAAGAAACGTTAGTTATAATCGACATAGATGACTGAACAAGTATTTCACCTTTTTTATGTCATACGTATTATATAGTACAGAAAACCGCATGCTTTGTTTATATCCATATAATGTCCTGTGTGCAAAATTCTGTTTTATAGCAGTACATTTTTTTGTACTTTTATTATTACTGATTTAGTTATGACAAAATAAAATATAATGTTGCTCCACGAACTTATTATTTAACTTTTCGTTAAAGAAAGCATTTTAAATAAAGGTATGCACAATTTTTATTACATGTATACTTCTACTTCTACACTTATAGTTAATTTTCCCCTAGATAAAACACTATAGACCATATAACCAAAATAATTTTTTATTGGAGACAACCAACAAGTTTAATACTCGTTTGGATACGTAAATGCCATAAAATCATCAGAGGAATTTAGGAATTGGCTATTTTCAATTCCAAAAAAAATTAACACTGCGTTTTAATAATTGAAATATACCTAATTCTTTAGGTGTCAAAAATAACGAGTCTTCCATTTTAATTAGTGTGAATGGCGTGTGTTATTTAGTACTCATTCTTCTGTGTAGTGACATCACTTGGATTTATTCTAACCAATCTGTATTTCATACCTTTGGTGTACTAATCAGTTCAATATGTGACACACTTGATTTGTTTAGTGGCAGTTTTAGCTGCACTTTTATTTTCTCAAGATTTTGTCCGAGTTTTTGACACCTAAAAAGGGGTAGATTTAAATCCTCGAAACGTAGTGTTCTATTTTTACAAAATATAACAATGAAAAATGTTTGAAATTCTAGAATCTCTTCTAATAATTTATTCCCAATAGCAAACTTTGAATATTGTTCAAGGCCCTTAAAAAGAATAGTAGGATTTCAGCATACAGAAAAGAGACCTGGTAAAGGGATAACCTGATCCAGTTTACTGCGGTGGATGATGATTGCAGTTACTGGGGCTGTAACATGTGAAAGCGATATGAATACGAGTACTCAACGTGAGAGAGGTGTGTGCCTTAACTGCTTTACCAGCGCTGCCTCTTCATTTTTCAAGTTTGTACAGATAGAATTGTTCTCACTTCTCTTCCTCCGGACTGTTACCCACACTGAATTTTCTGTTACTCTGGAAGCCAAGCAGAAGAACTTATAGATTTTACTACAGAACAGATTTCCTCAACTTCTCGTCATAGTGGAAATACGAGTAAATATATTTGTCCTCATAATAACTTTGGGAGGACATCGTCAGATTTTTCAATAGAAGAAATCACTGCCTTTGTGCCAGTTATTATTACAAAATGTTGGAACTTACTTGGTGTGCACCAAGAGTATTTTCGTTTTAGAAAATTTGCCAGAAGGATGTGACATTGAAAATTTGAACTACGTCAAACATTGGTACGTACTTAAAGTCAGACAATTCGTAGGATTGACAGTTTCTTATTAAAAACTGTTTTATAATACTTTTATTCAATAATTCTTTACACTTTTCTCTTTTATTTACGATTAAACTTTTTAAAACGTGGATTATATGATCACGTTGATTTAATTTTGACGTTCAGTTGTATACAGCTGAGATTTTAAGCAGTATACTAGCACTATGAACTATTCGACCGTGAATACTAAGTTAATTAAGAATGAAGGGCTTAAATTGCGCACTCATATCACTCCAAAAAATAATTGTCGCAGGAGACACTTGAACTTGTATACATGACTACGAGAACTAGAAGTATTCTACAACGATACTATGCTCAGCCAATTATTTTATCTTATAAGAATTTATCATTTGTATAACATACTATAGGTTACTATAAGTATTACCTATACATACACTATTACTTGATATAACGTAATATATGAAACCATAATATATGCTTCCGGACTACGCCCTACTGGACTTTAAAGAAGCAAAAAATCCGATGCTGGACAAGTTACGTAATATAAATTCAATGAGTCTGTTAAATGCATTCAACTGTTATCTATGAACATTGAATTATGACAGCATAAGCATAATTTTTCATTATTTTAACCGAATATTAAATAATGTGGTCTGAGCCAACGGCAATGCTTCTTTGTATAATTCGAGTATCGTTCATATTTTAAAAGTAGCAAAAACTAAAATCGATTTTTTGAAATACATTAAATTTATGTTATACGCAAAACTCTTTAATATAATTTCCCTTATTACAGAATATTGGAATTTCTTCTTCAAGAAAATGAAGTCCTATACAAATTTATCCTGTCACGGTAAAAAAAACTTCTTTCTTGCTGCAGTTCAGTGAATGGAATATAATTACCTTTTTGTTAAATACATGTTTTTCTGTTCTTATCTTTGTTGATAAAAAATGGTGTGTTTAAAAAGAACTATCAAACACTGTTTCCGTTGGTTTTATGTGAACTTTATTCGGTTTATTCAATATTAACGATTCGGCTCAAAAACGATTTAGGGTTGACATATGACTATCATGGATAAAACTGTGAATTTTATTTATAAAATGTAACACAATGATATAAAAACCGTTGAATAAATTCATTAAAGGCCGGAGTAAAAAAAACCCTATGCGGAGTTTGATTACCACGTCGTTGTTCAAGATCACACAGCATGGTTGGAATGACTGAAGTTTTCCTTCTCAAGTGTCAAAGTTGTATTGTCTAAGTATATATCAATGAAGACAAATGAGTTGAAAGCTAAATTTAACGGCTTAAAACGTAGCTTGCGTTTAAGATTTTTGGTCAAAATACGATCGGCTTCTTCTACAAAAGTTAGGAAAATTTAAACACAAAAGCAATATTACGGATTGCCTCATTATTTAGTATGTGCTGCGCTTCTCTCAACCCCAACCACTCTAAACCACAAATTAGGTCAAAGATAGAATGTTGGCTGAGGGGTATCAGAGTGTAATACCACAATTACACACTTGAAATCTGTTTGGTCAGCCAGCGTAACCACAAACAGTCCAAACGCTCTGTACACAGCCAGACAACTTTGCAGCTTATGAATATACGAATCTATTTCTGCATAATTTTTTTTTATTTATAAATTTTTCCAAGTAATTTATACAAGTAAAAACTATACTCACCGTCATTAATTAATTCCCTTTCAGCTTTCAACCGACTTTACATAAAATTAACCAAAAAATTCAAATTTAGTACTAAATTGAAACTAATCCATAATTGTTCAACACTTGTAACACTTTTGTCCATAAGATTTTAAAAATAGAATAAAGCTTAAAAATAATTATATATTGAAATATAAAACAGTATATATAATCTCTATAATTTTATGCTGATTAAAAAAATTTAATATGGCAATAAGAATGGGAAACAATGGTTCAAATATGTCTCTCTCTTAGACAAATAATCTTAAAAATCGAGACAAATTAATGGAATTATGGCTTTGCTATGTTATGATGTATTAAATTTTGAGCACAGTATGATTGTACATTTTTGGTTCAATTATATCCAAAATGTATTCTTGTATATAATTTACTACCATTGTGTATCATATTATTTTATAGAATATGGTCACATTTGTGTTCGTTTCCCTGCTTGGTTTTACAGGTGTATTGAGTTTTTCATTATACCAAACAAAAGAAGCTGGAACACGTACTTCATTCTAGACGGATATTTCTCTTGCTTGTGCATGCCTTTCAAACAGAGTGAATCACAGTTGTCCCTCGAAAGGTACATACACCACACTCACGACAAAATGTTTTAAATTCTCCCACGACGCGACGATTGCAGTTTCAAGGCCTCGCACTGATATCATGATACTATCGGGAACATTGTAAAGTGATAAAGGCGTATCTACGTTTTTTATTTAAACTTTACTAGATAATTACGTAATTTTACAATCACTCATATGTTTTTTTAATCAGCTCCAACATATAGGTAACCTTAACATACTAAAACACTCAGATCAAGTAAGGATCATAAACCTTAATTCATCTCAAGTATCAACTACGCCTTTTGAATATTTTCGAATAGAATAAGATATTATTAGAAACAATTTCCAAATTTCTGAAAAACATATACTTTTTCTTTTTTGTTAGATTTTCCCGTTGCAATGATTTAAAGTTATATAAAACGTATACCTATGTGTATACCAAACACTTATGTGCCCTACGGCTCACTGAAGTAACAAAATATAGGGCGTTTCATACCAACTATTATAATGTCTAACGGTGTACTGCAGAAGTTTATTCCTAACTGGTTCTCCAATTAATTGACCCCAAAGAATCGAATAATAAATCATTTCAACTACGAAAAACACAGGATATTCCAAAAATAAAATATCATATGTTCGTATCGCAAACATTTCAAAGGCAAACACATGTTAATTATGTCTATTTAAAGGTCTTTGGTCTCTAAACATTTTGGCTAAGATAAATGTCATGAAAAAAATTAATCTTGACAGAAATTGTTGCAAGTATCTGTTAAATATAACGTGCTAACCCACTTCAGTCATGGTACGAGATAAAAATGTAAATGGCATGTTCGAGCGCAGGGTTGAAGGTGTATTTGTAAACGGATTGGATATAGCTGTCTTAATATTTTATTTTACGCCTTCTTCTAAAGATGCAATGTAAATTTTCACTCGGTACCTATAAATATAGTTTATTTGTCACAGTTTTTAATAGTTAGAGATGGTTTCGTTTAAGAAGTTTAACATACAAGTTTTTAAATTTTGTACGGCCATCAAATATAGAAACAGCACTTAAGATTTTTAATTTCTTGGCTGTAGGCATTTTTTAATGTTTGTAAAATTAATTTTCTAAAGTGGTAGAACATTTTTGAAAAATACAGCCATAATTGTTGTATTTGAAAGCTTGTTTATCAAGACACACTGAAACAAATTTAATTTTGGTGAAGGTTCGTATCACATGAATGGAAGTAGTAAACAAGATTCCTGCACATCAAATGTTCTAGCCACTAGACATTGGTCTGAACTAGTATGTTTAAGAAAATTAAGTTGTAGTGACGTGATTTTTCTTCAAACATTTGCCATTGTAAGTGATACAACAAACAGGCAACACTACGTTTGTTAGATATGCATTTAAGACGAGATTAAATTGCATATCTCCAAACGTAATATTACTGATTTTTTAATAACTGAACAATAACAACTGAGTAAATAACCAACAACTTTTTTTAACTTAAAAATCTTTCTATCTTAAACCAATTATTTCAAACAGACACGAGTATATTGTATTATTGTAGCTCCACACTCTTCAGTAAAAGGCGAAGGGATGAGTATAGAGAAAAAGATGATCAAACAGCCAAGAGTAAACTCACCTTCTGGGATGGGAATCTATGCAAGATTTTCTCTTTTGTTTACCGACAAACAAACTTCACAGTTCCTATTAATTCAGCCTTTTAGCTGCAGTACTGAAATATATAAGATTATAAGATTATTTATTCCACATTATTAAAATCCTGAGAGAGAAAGAAAATAAGAAACTTCAGTGTTCAAACGTATTCCATACATTTCCTTTTTATGGAATTCGATAGAATTTCAATAATGTGCCTGAACCTTTTGTTTACTCGAAGAACGTCCATGTAAAACGCTCGCAACGAATTGTTAAGAAATAAAAGCGTTAGACAATGTTCCCTCTTAACACTATTCAACTATACTAGAGTACAATCAAACATCCATCACTAATCTCAGAAACTCTCATTGTAAATTTTCTATCTACTGTAATTTTATATGAAAACTATCTTATTGTTATAATGACATATAAAGTACATCATGTCTACCATATCAGTTGTATGGGAACGGGGAAATATTCAATTTTGAGAAATAAAACAACTGTTGAAGGAAGTTTGTGGTAATACTGATTATCTAATTTGCTTATATTTCGGCCCCGATGGGAATATGGAGAAAGAAATTTAATGCCAGCCAGTTATAAAAGGTCTATTGATGTAACACGCATTAGTAGAGTTTGTCATAGCCACGGAAATGCATCCAGATGCCATGATTACACCCAATAGAGAACCCGCACATAGCAGGTTTTGTGATGTATATACAATTCTTGGTTTGGGTTCTGTTTCTATGTTTTATTAAATCAGTGTGTTTCTGATGAAGGTTTCTGTGAACTTTAAAATTAAAAATAAACATAGGTTTTTCTGTTTTGTTTAATCTTTAAACTACTTGGAAGAGTACTGAAGCTAATTGGTATTACAGAAGAAGCGACACATTCAAAATGTAACTTAAATTTGGGATCTCTTTTACGGTTATGGGAAATTTGTGCAGTTTCTCACCCTCTTTCTTTCTCCCGTCAGACAGAGGCGAGTATTAAATTGTTATATTTACAGTAATATATGCATATATATCAGGGTGTCATATATATATATATATATCAAATATATATACAGGGTGTCAATGAAGTCTGGAACCTCTTTTTTTAATTTTTAAACCACAATTTAAAAAAATACCAAAGTTCACACGTGCTTACTGGTGATAGTAACGCACATATCCGCTCAATTACCGACCAGATATTCCCTTTGGGGGACGGTCCACAAGGAGTCAGACAAAATTCTTAAATAGCAGCATAGGTCAAGTTTGGTATCAAATTAAAGGTCTTACTTATCAGAGTACAATGCCGCAAACCGGACTTAAAAAGGTGGATTCATCCAGTAGTTATAGCTATTTGAATTTTAAAACAATTGAACCATGTAAATTATTAAGTATTACAAGTAAACACCAATTTCTAAGTACCTGTGATCAAAGTAAGTGTTCAAAATGTTCCCCTACCATCGTCTGGCAATGTCCTAGGCGGTTGTAAAAGCCATCCACTGCATTTTGAAGGTAGTCACGAGGAATATCTTGAGCTTCTTGGACTATGAGATTTCTTAGGTGCTCCAAATCTCGAGGCTTAGTGCGATTAAACTTTATCTTTGAGGTATCCCCAAAGAAAAAAATCCAGCGAAGATAAATCAGGGGAACGAGCAGGCCACTCTACTGCACCACGTCTTCCAATCCATCTGTGAAGGAATATTGTATCCAAGTATTCTCTAACAAGGAGAGCAAAGTGTGGTGGCGCGCCATCTTGTTGGAAATAAATTCTTTGAAATTGTCGACCAAGAGCATCTTGTAGTGCAATAATTAACTCATTTTGGAGCATTGCTAGATACGAGTCACCATTTAAATTACCATTGATAAATAATGGGCCCATAATTTGATTTCCTATAATACCTGCCCAAACGTTAAGTTTCTGTGGATGCTGTGAATGACTCAATCTGCCACCTTCACATTCTAACAGTAGTTGAATTATTGGTAATAATTATTGATTCCTGGCTTCGATTACTACATTGTCAGATGATGGGAGGGGAACATTTTGAACACTTACTTTGATCACAGGTACTTAAAAATTGGTGTTTACTTGTAATACTTAATAATTTACATTGTTCAACTGTTTTAAAATTCAAATAGCTATAACTACTGAATGAATCCACCTTTTTAAGTCCGGTTTGCGGCATTGTACTCTGATAAGTAAGACCTTTATTTGATACCAAACTTGACCTATGCTGCTATTTAAGAATTTTGTCTGACTCCTTGTGGACCTTCCCCCAAAGGGATTATCCGGTCAGTAATTGGGCAGATATGTGCGTTATTATCACCAGTAAGCACGTGTGAACTTTGGTATTTCTTTCTATTATGGTTCAAAAATTAAAAAAGAGGTTCCAGACTTAATTGACACCCTACCCTGTATATACTGTATATGATCATTAGTGTAATGATGATATCAAAGAAAATGTTACTGTCTTACTTTTGCTGCTGATTTAAAGATTGCTATAAACCCTATCCTAGTTGATAAAGCTTTTACTTGTGATTATATCCCCCCTCTCCAGCACCAACATTTACTAGCTTTAACTTATTTATATATAACGATTAATATAGAATGAGTTCATCGTATAAATAATTTGAGTAAACGTTTATGAGATTTATGTAGTTCATGAACACTGTCTATGTAGTAATTTAAGGACTTCATTAGACAATCATTCTAAGACCTAGCATACACACCATGTGAACTGAAATGAACTAGTCACGGTGTTTATTCTCCACTAACATTTCACACGATAAACTTGAAGAAGTTCTATCGTTCCACCTAAGCTTTCTGTTGTTCTAAAACAAAGTCGCTCAGACCAACGACTTGGCAATAAAACTTTACTCTGGCTTTAATGAATGTTCCAGACGTCGTTCATGTAATTGTGCTAATTGCTAATTTGCAAAAACCAGTATTACTTTTCATTCAATATCTACGGCATTGACAGTTAACTCATTTTAAAAATCTAAAGTCTTCTTTTATTGAAAACTGTTAATTACTTTAAAAATTCTTTATCTGATATTCACATTTGTTGTATGTATTATAGTATTTATTGGTTTGGTTTATTATAACTTAATTTAGTTTCATTTTAGCAATTAAAATTTTAAGCAAGAAATAAAATGAATATGAATCGTACCAGAGATCGGCGGTTCCCAGCTGAAAATATCCAGATATCTTATTTTCCAGAAGCGTTTTCAGAGGGAATTCCGAGAGTCCTGAGGCTGAAACTTCCACAGTCTGGAAGCTTAGACAGCTGTCGTAAGCCAATATTCTATAGATGCTTAATAATATCCACGTGGATCTGGATCTTGCAATACCTTATTGCTGTTTCTGGAGCTGATTTTCTTATCAAACATATATAAACAAACAAACGTGTTAGGCCAAATATGGTATATCTAAGATATTCCAATAATATTTAGATATTTAAAAAATTTACTATGAGAATGTTCAGGTTCTTGAATTCAATTTCAAAGACTTGACCTCTTGAGTCCACGTCTGCCTGAAGAGATCTGAAAAGTTTTTATGACAAAGACGTCCAAAACTAGTTTCTCAATATTCGCATTAAATATAGCTATGTCGTGTGTAAAATGTACTAACTTCACCGGGAACCCGACCTCTTACTAGAAGATAATACCAATAATTTCACCACCCTTATAAATAAATTATACTGTATTTGAATGGTTTTGCCATATCCATGTTTGAATAATAATTTTCCACCCGATAAGACAATGAGATTATCTCTTTGTCTAGATTACAATGGTCCAACCAAACAATTCGATTTTCATTACTTCTATCCTACGGGACAACAATGATTTTAATTCAAACGACTCTACTACAATTAGGCCTATATTTTATATAAACAGGGTTAAACATTACAATCACTGTCTGACAGGTATTATTTTTAAAATTAAAGTACCTAGATCTTAAAAAAAAATACTCAGTTCGAGCAATAATGAAATACAAATTATATTTAAGGGCAAAAAATAGTCATGTTAACCTTCATACTGGCCATCAACTAGAATTTAGTCGACTGACGTGGTTCTACACTGGCCAGTATCTACATAATTGTCGATGTTTCGTATTTATATGTAACCATCAATTAATATAACCTTATGATTAATCTCCGTAACTAAAATTAATGGATGATATCTATTAAAATAACTGGTTTATAAAAGAATGGTTAAGAACAAAAATCCGTGTCCTTATGTGTAATATTTAATGACGAATGTTTAATGAACTTAAAAAACGCTTTCACAGAAATATTATTAAAATTGTATAATGATTCGTTTTACGTTTTGTACTATTGAGAAAAATGCCTAATATTCATAAAGAAGCAAAGTTTTTAGTTTTATTTTGTTGTTAATTAGTGTTTCAATTCTATATAATAAAACTTATTATTCAATACATTATTTGGAATAATGCTTAGGAAAGACATACAGATTTCGCGCAATATCAGCACAACAATGAGAAACGGCCATACATCGGATGATAGGTCCAAGGTACACTGAATCAGTTCACTGAGTTATACCCTAAAATGTCCTTACCTATTTCACATGGTAGCAAGGAGTTTTATTATAAATAATAGAATAAAATGTTGTATGACTTTAAACCTTATAATAATTTTAGAGATAAGCGAAGTTTCATTAGTTTGACCACCTCATAATGAACCGGCTTTTCTTTTTACATGTAAGTTCCGAATCCAGCTTGGATATGTAGTATTTTAGGAGAGATATGTAGAAAAAGGAAAAGGGTCTTGTCCTTTGATAGGAAAACACACGAAGAGAAAACTGTTCCTTCACATCCACTCTTTGGCTTTAAAGTCTTTCTGTGTTTATTAAACATCGTGGCTGGAAAGTAAAGTGCAACATTCAACTTACCGTCTCCGTAAGTGGCCATTCAAAGATGTGTTCGCTCAAACGTTTTACCACCCAACTCTGAGAAGTACTCAATGTACTTAACATGTCAGAGTAAATCTAACGCTGCAAAAGTGTTGCTCGAGTGTGTACCAATTTATGAATTACAGGAGATATTTTAATGATTATATTGAATTTTAAAATCTAATTAATGGGATTAATCTAATTAATTAATGGATATGCTTAATTTTCTTTACAATTAATTGAACAGTATATATATATATATATTATATTATATATATATATATATATATTTTATAATAAATTACAGAACAGCTATTTCGCGTCAGCTAGTTTTAAAAAGTCGAACGAAAAAGTATTGTATTATTGTTTTTTTACTGCAAGTAAGTACCTTCCATTTTTACAATTTTATTACCTCAGTAATAAAAAGAATAAAAGCTATAACTTGAGGTAAACTGACTCCAGAGACCTATTACGAACCGAAAATATAGTCCACATATCATAGCAAATAGCCTATAAAATAATAGAAAAATAAGTTAATGAAATATCATTTCAAAAAGGATTAATAAGCTTTAAATCCATTAAATACAGTAAGGTATAGTCAGAGTAGAACCTGCAGTGTCATGATAAAAACTGGTAAATATAGAAGGCATGTCTAGGTCTGTGCATTTGAAATTATTCTTCTTGAGTGCTCTCATAGATCAAATTAGAAGATTGGGGAGAGGGGATTGGGATTTGGAGAGGTGATTGGGGGTTTGGGGTGGGTTGTAAATTAGGCGATTGTACCTCGTATCAATTTGATTCGCTATTATCATTTCTATTGTTAGGTCAGACTACGCGTATCACTGTGTCATATCATTGTACTCACTATGTTTACAAATCTATTTATTTTGCAATTTTATTGTTGTCAACATGATTATTCGCAATATCAAAGTAAAAATGTTCGGTTATAATCTATGGGTTTAGGAACAATTATAAAACACGTTACCTATATAGAAATGAAGTTGATGCCAAATTTAATTTCTGTAGATGAGTTTATTCTTGAGATACGGTGTAAGTACAAACTAACAGTCAAACAGACGGAAATTAAAATTTTCTAATCCCTCAAGTAATAATGTTTAAGCATCTTAATTATGTTTAAGCATCATTTAATGTCATAAAGTCTTTGTTCTTTTCCTTATTTATTAAGGACCTTTTCCTTTTCCTAACTTCAGTTTAGTTTTAAATTTGTATTTTTTATTCATAGTACTTAATAACAAAATTTTAAAAAGTTATTAAAACTTTCTTAACGTTAAAGATAAATATTAGGATATAATATCATTATTTAATTTTGTTTAACATTAAATGAATTTACTTTCCGTTTATTGAATTCTGTGCTTTTTATGATTCGAATCTGAAAATAAAATAAAATTGTAAAATACATTTCGATAATAGGAATAAATGTGAAATAATACAATAATAATTCTCTTTGGCTAATCGTTACAAGTATCTGTTAATATTATAAAAATCATAAATCTGTTAATAGAACTTGTCATTTTCTCCACATACACAAATATAAATACAGCAGATATTTGTTTTAATTTTTTCTTATCATATAACAATTTAATATTTATCTAAATCTGTTGTTTTGTTACTGTAGAATTGTAAACTATAACACACAAATTAAAAACCTAATACTTTCTTTAAATGTATTCTATTTTATCCCTCATTTTATCTGGCCTTTAGTTACTTCTATAAACAATTACCCACTATAATAGTTGCTGGTTTGCAATTTTATCATCCTGATGCCAATGCAAAAATTAACAGAAAACGTGTTTATTTTTTAGATTATTTATCTGATATAATGTATGTATACAAGACTATTTGACCAACATTATCTAACAAATCATCTTCAAATGTTTAGATTATTATCAAGTTCCTCGCTCGGATATTTTTGGGAGAGAACAGGGCTGGAATTAAAAGGGCAGAATTGACCTGTAGAATAAAAACAGATGGAAAGCAAAAAGGCTGCTTCAAATTCACAACCACTCTGCGATTGTAAACCTTTTTGATGTTTTTTGCGTGTGAATGAGTTATTACAGTTGATAAGTGCAGTGTAGCATTGATAATGAACATACTAAATAAATTATATATGCTGGATTAGTTTGTGATTTACGTAAAATAAAAACGACCAATACCCCAGGCCCCTAAATCTATGAAAGTATACCATATTATAATACATTAATAAGTAACTAAGTGTAAGAGTAGTCAGAATAGATCAAGGCAGTGTTTGAACAGTAACACTGAACAATTACTAATATGATAGTCATGATCATTTTTCATCTACTGTACTCAAAGTTTGCACGTACTTTCCTTCGGAAAGCAGGGAAGGGCTTGTTCAATACTCTTTTTAAATTCCTTTCTAAATACCCCTAAGGTAAGTAACAGTCATGGAACGATATTTATTTTTATTTCCTGGTTCTTTTTGGATATTAATTTACAGAGCAATGATTTGGACCCTAAAGCTAGAGAGAGAAAAATGTTTATATGAAAGAAAATGTAATAAATCGAATTTTTATCCAGTATTTTATATATGATATTTAATTGAACGATTTCAGTAACAATAGAACAATTTGAGGCCAGCGTAAAAGAACCTAAACTCAAAGGCCCAGATTTACAGTTAACAGAAACATGATGTTAGATCTAAATGATAAAGCTCTACTTATTTTGAAACGAAAGTAGGCACGTTTTATAGCTAATTATTATTTTAGTATAATTTTTAAGAATTTTAGATGTTAGCGAAATTGCTTAGGGTATTGATTGTAGGATTTGCGCTTTTATGAACATTTCTGGTTTGGATGAGTTATATTTCCGACGCTTATGTTTGAGTGTTCCTTGTTTTATTCCAAATCCAACAATAGGTAAGGATATTAACCCTTTGAGTGCCGGAGCATCGCTGTCAGCGATCCCGCATTATATGCAAGAAATGCCAGAATCGCTGTTAGCGACTTCTGGAGTAACGCTTTTATTTTATATAGTATTTATCTAAATTGGCTCAATGACTATACACACGCATTCCAAAGGCTTCAACGTAACTTTTGATTTAGGTTTTGTTGCATTTTGGTTAGATTCAGATTTTTACGGCGGTTGTAAAGGTGAGTGCGTCAGTCGCGTTTAGAATCGGCCGCTACGCGGACGAGCCGTTACGTGTTTTGTTTGCGCTGGTGTTTATTTCACAAATGATATTGAAAGCTTTTAAGTATAAATGGGTTTGTAGTGTTAGTATCTTCAAATTATTTCGTTTGTGTATGTTGTTTTAGTCTGTGTGTAAGTAGAACAATGACGGCCGCGAGTTACGGCGATCGTAAGCATCTAGTACTTTACTAAATACGTTTGTATAGTTTTTATGTTTTTGTGTTTGTTCAGTGATATTTATAAACAATGGGTCGTAAAAACATTGCTGACAATGAAGACCTAGTATTTGCAGGCATTAGATTTAAGCATTATCAGTGTAGACAATACACAAAGTGTTAGGTTAGGTTAGAAAATTTCTAGTTTTGTATTGGTTCATATTTTTATATTTATTTTACAAACTTTATTTATAAGTATAAAAAAAATGTTTATATGTATTTTTGTAAAGAATTAAATGGAGTATAAGATATAATAACTAAAAGTGAGAATATAAAATATTTCAATAACACTAAGTTATGTCAAAATAAAAAGCTAAATGTTTTTGCTCATAAAGTTTTTGTTAATGATTTTTTTTATATGTATAAAAACGTTAAATAAGTGAACAATGTGTTATATGTATAAAGAAAATATATTTATCTAAAAAAAACAAAAACCCAAGACATTTTATCAATAAATAAATTTGTTACGAATTTTTAACCAGACCCTTGCAGAATCAGGCATTTTCGCTCGGCATTTTATGCATACCATATAGCAAAACGCTGCGGCACTCAAAGGGTTAAGACCACATTTCAACAATATAATGTTATAATAAGCTGATTAGAACAGCTAAAATTTAAACAGCTGATTGTTGTGGCTCACAAACTTTGCTGCCACATAATGGTAGAGCACATTGTTTAGTAAAAGCTAATTATCTCCCATACACATCAATCGATTTTCTTAACTTGGCGTCATTGGTTGCTTATCAAACTGTCTAACTAAAATGTTGTAATTAAGTTTTCATCATATGTTGTTTTAGGATATTTACGTTTAAAAGTATTCCAAGCCACAATTAGAAAAGAATTTTTTTTTTAATTCTGTAATTAGGTATTTACGTCACAAAAAATATATATAATAAATTTAAAGTTTTTACAATTAGTCGTTTTCAGATTAAATATGGTTAAAAAGTTAATAGTGGTAATTACTCAGTTTTGAAAGTCTAAATATGATATTGTAATTTGCCTTTAATCCTGGAAGAATAATGATAATATTGGTATAAAGTTCTGGGACATTCTGTACATTACCTTTACAACACAATTCTACCTTTTATCTACAGAAGCCAGGTCAAGGACGAAATCGACCCAATGACAACCGCGCGAGGAATGATCGCTGGTAAAGCGTTACTAAGGTGTCGGAAAGAATATTATTATTGAACAAATTTCCTGCTACCTTACTGCCATGAATACTTAAATATTTTTTATTTAAATTGTAGATTTGTTCAATTCGTCTATTCGCTATTTTAGAGCTTTACTTTTCTAATAACCTTTCTGTAAGTATCGAGTAATCAATGTAGTTATACCTACTTAATAAAAAATTTTATACACTTGTTGAATGTTTTCCAGTGGCTTGATATACTATATAAACTATTAAATCTATGTAAACCTATTTAGTATGTATTTATATTATTGAAACTACTTGAGAAAATGCAAACTTTTATATCATTGAGGTTGATTATACTTTTGTGGTATTTTTCACTTGAATAGAGAATGCAATTTTTCAGAATTTTTCACATTCTCTAAAGTTGCATTACAGCAAACTACTATTACCCTAGCAGATTCCCGCGAGATTCAAACGCCACAGATTTGCAAGTGTAATGAGCACTTCTGGTTCTAATAAAGTTATATTTCCGCTAACAATGTTCAGTTTGGATTGTTGTAACGACTAAGACTGATCTATGTTAAAAGGTGTATGTTTCATGGCCATTTTAGTTTACTCCGGTATTAGTACTTTTTGTTCTATAGGTGATTTTGCTTTGTTTTTCTATCAATAAAACATATATGTACATACGCATGGCTAAGAAACCTACTTCTGCCAAAATGCAACTTAGTTGGGTAGACTGCAATTTTAATGCATTTAAAACATCTAATTTTATTTCTGAACACCATAATTACACTGTGCCAACGATTGCAGAAAAGGTTGAATTAATAAGTGTTGTTACTATAATTTTTTGAAAATACTGGTTATATAAACAGTTATTAAACTTAACTGACTCTTTCAATTAATAATATTTGTTTGCTGTAATGCAGCCTTAGAGACCATTGATACTTAGCCTACAGAGCTTTTATAAATATAAATAGGTCCATTTGTTAAACAGAAATACTAGAAATGTTCAAAATCTCAGTTCAATCGGTTGAATTGTTTACGAGTGAAAATGTAACAAACAGTCAAACTTACTTTCGCATTTTATAATATTAGTTACGATTGTGATAGGTTCATTGATTTTTGCAAGCAAATGTCTAATTAATTTAATCAATATTTTAGATTAGTTTCCATTAATTATCTAGAAAATATAATAAAGTAACCTTGGTTATAACAAACAACACTTTTTATTTCAACCAATTCTGCAACCGCTGTTGAGCACAGAGTAAGAAACGTCCAGATAAGAAAATTAAAAGAATATATATGGGGTCTGGCTTTAATTCATTTCTAAAGGAGACCATAAACTATATAACATTTTCTGCAGTACTTGTAAAATAAAAGCGCATCCATATCAACTAAGTAGTATACATGAATTATAACATTGATAAAAATAAATAAATATAAAGTTCCAATTCAAGCGCACTTTTTATTAAATATTTATGGGTACAACATCGTTTACAGAATATTAAATACAGCAAATTTGTGTAAGCAATTAGTAATAATGTTAGTAATTGTATATTAACATAATGTTCCCATATTATCATACTCTAATTATCACAACTTTAAACAAACTTCACTGTCGTAACTTGTGTCAAAAATATAAGGTAAGAAGTATCTATAGCTGTTGCAAGTACTCTCTGCCACTAATTTGTAGGAGACTCCAAGATATGAATTAGCCTAGAAGTGTTACATGCCCTATTACGTAGCCTACTAATATTATATATATATATATTAGTAACATGAGTATTAGAAAATTTCATTTAGTTAGTTGTATCGAAAAGTTTAATTTTACGGAGTTAGTCATATAGCGCAAAAAGACTTAAAGGTAAATTTCGTATTCACATAATATTTTTTCCTTAATTTTTTTGCTAAGAAGAGAAAATGTAATTAAATATTTTAATTGCTGGAGTAAATACTAATAAGAATGCAATAAATTTTACAATTCACTAAAGAAAATCTAGCTTAATTGACTGAAAGATCGGCTGTAGAATGTAGATAATGAATGAAGCGTAAACCTGGTTTGTGCAACTTAGCACAATTTAATGAAAGGCGTCTGGAAAATTCATTACAGTCAAAGTAAAGTTTGATTACCAAGTCGTTGTTCTGAGCGACTTTGTTTGAGAACACCAGAACACTTCGTTGAAACGATACAACTTTTTCCATTGCTAAAAGTGTCAAAGTTGTATCGGTTGAAATGTCAGTGGATAATAAGCACCGTCACTGACACGTTCGAGTTGACATGGTCAGTATGTTAGGTCTTAAAATAATTGTCTGATGAAGTAAATAGATTACCACTCGTGTTCATGGAATATGAACAACCGTGCTCTTAAAGATTCTTCAAATTTTGTATATGATAAACTATGGTTCATCAGCCAGTTTTTGTAAAACTTAAAATTCTGACTGTTACACGAAGTGTTAAAAAACATTTAACCTACATACATGAAATTGTAAATTAATCTTCGTTTCTTTATGAATAACACTAGTTCTATTCATGTCAATAAAAGTGATGTGGCTGAGTGTTAGGGAATACTTTTAGATTTCTCTTATAAGTGAAATCTCGTACACATGGTGTGAACGAGATTATAGGTGAGCGAAATATGTGTGAACAAATTCAATACTTCCATCACAAGTTCAGGCATGTAACGTTAATACGTTTTATGATATATTTGTTAATAATTTATGATATATATTTGTTAATCATTTATAATATAGTTAAACATTCAAATTAATATTGTGAGACATACAACATAATTTTATAGTAACTTGGTGGGTATACTTTTATTATTTAAACTTTAATATAAAAACACCATTTAGTGAGGAAAATCTGAATGTATTATGTGGCAAGATATTTCAAACAATATTTTATATGTATACTTTTCATGGTTTCATTTCTACAGGAATGAGTTCAATTATGCGTCACTTTTATGCCAAATACTTTTATGTATGATTTTCTTTATACCTCTCTGTCCGTATATCTCGAAAGTAAATTGAACTACAGATTAGAAATTTTGCATGCAAAAACAGCGAAGCCTTTATAAAACGAGGTATGGCGTACTTCTAGTTATATAGCCAGACTAAATCATCTCTTTTAGACTATTTATATTAATATATGAACCTCGTCTACATTCCCGGTTACATAATACCTTCCATGAAGTGTTTAATCCTTAGTAAGTTGTACCTGAATAAGCAACCAATGAATAATAAAACATTATAACGATATAATGATAAAACATTAACATTATCAGTTTAAAAATAAAGAGAATGGCATCGGTATTTCAGTGATTATTTATCAGAAGCATTACAACTTAAATGTTAGTACATTTTGGTCTAAGACTGCGTAGAATATCTAAAACAAATCGTGTACATCTTCAATGACAACTTTTAGGATTTAACAGAATAATAGGGACCTTAGCCATTATACGTTACCAATTGCAAATATAATATACAGTACTAAGCTATACATTGAATATTTGAATTAGAGTATAGTAAAGAGAGTATACATAGCCACAATGAAAGTGATAAGATTACAAGGATAATCTATAAAGTATTCTATAACATATTGGCTACGACTTATTGTATCACTCTATAAAAGAATTAAATTTTGTAATAATTATAATCAACTTAAGTTCTTTGTTTGAAGTTTGTTTTGACGATTGAAGGGTTGTGAAGGAAACAGGATTTTCAGGATTTTTCCATCGGGAATTTGCCATCTTTGAGTGATACAAAAAATCAGTATCATCACGTTTCGAGATCTGCAATCTGATCTCTTATTCAGGTTATTTACCTAACCTAACACATAATTACTAATTAGGTTCAAATAAACAAATAATACCACAGCCTTGAATCACGCATAAGTCAGACATCACAAGCACCAAGCTGTGTGTCTACTTCACTAACTATAAAACGTGCACTTAATAAAAAAAACAAAACACAACACTAATTATTAAAACTGAACTAGTGAATACAGGTAACAGTAGGTCTGCATTGTGCATTTCACCAACCATCTACGACTTCAGTTATCGTCTCATCAGTGTGTGGACATTAGGTGGGTCAATATCAGTCGTATGATACGACTCTGTTATGATTTGTTAATTTGAATCTAATTTTTAATTAGCCTATATTTTAAGTTATTTAAATAACCTGAATAAGAGATCAGATTCCAGATCTCGAAACGTAGTGTTACTGATATTTTGTGTTACCTCCCAGTTGAACCTGAACTACGTACAGGAACATCCGATGTTTTACTTTCATGTGGGAAACCTTCTGGATGCCCAGGAATGGCACATTCATTAACCAATTGGCAAATGTATATTGGTAAAAGGTTGGATTAGTAAATCTAGTCTGGTGAAGAGGATTGTTGGAATTCCCTTAGTGATGGTATTCATATTTAGGCTCTTGCTAACCTGAACATGAAGTACCTTCCCCTATCTACTTCGACTGGTAGAGCCTAGACTATAGTTAGCCTTTCCTTTTGCCACGGTGACATGGCTGATATATAGAACCCCTCACCATTCCAAATGTGATAGAAGAGTTAAATTAGCTTGTATAATTACTGTCTAACATTTTATATTAGTTATACTGCTGAGTAAAACGTTAAACCCTTAAAAATCCTACCTACAGCTCTCATTTTTCTGTAACTGGTGGAAGAGGCTCCGCTAAATGCTCAGTCTATAAATGTTTATAACACAACTAATAGTATTTTTTTAATTCGCTGAGCTTAAACCTACCACTCTCTAGATGTCTTTCTGAACG
The DNA here is from genome assembly GCF_021130785.1 of Homalodisca vitripennis. Classification (NCBI taxonomy): domain Eukaryota; kingdom Metazoa; phylum Arthropoda; class Insecta; order Hemiptera; family Cicadellidae; genus Homalodisca; species Homalodisca vitripennis. The sequence goes on from NC_060210.1 coordinate 96,156,752, forward strand.
ACATTAAATTTTGAAGAATCTTGTGTATATTAACCACACTGAGTTCGGTGATGGTGCATGCAACTCCATGGGATTTGTCTCAGCAATAGTGAATATTTTTTCATTGGTCTTATGGGTAACTGTGATAGCAACAAGAAAAGATCAGACTAAATACATGTATAAATAAACTAAATCCAATCATTTCAAATTACAATATGTGACTTTTATACGTTGACGAAAAAAGAGTAGAAAGTGAATGTTAAAACTCGGTGACAAGACGTGCTCTCAGTGCACACTTGCTTTTCAGTACCATCCAACTTTCATAGGAACTTTTATTAATTAAACTCTGCAAAGAAACCTAATTTAATTAATTTTTTTAGATGTATTATGTGGCAAGATACCTCGAGAATTGTTCATCTTTTGACGAGACATTTTGTGTTCTTTTGCGTGAAACTTAAATTTTACATACATACGAATGTGTTCTATGATTGTGTGTGTCCAATCACCGAATTTGAGTAATGTTATTTTAAGACTGTGACTGATTGTGAAGGAAACAGGATTATTCCGGACATTTGCCTTAGTTCAGTGAAACAAAAAATCAGTAACACTACGTTTCGAGATCTGCAATCCGGTCTCTTCTTCAGGTAATAACTAACCTAATACATAATTACAAACTAGGTTAAAATAAACAAATCATATTAAAGCGTTGTGGCAAGCATAAGTCAGGAATCACAACCACTATGTTGTTTGTGAACTTCGCTAACTCTAAAAACATGCACTTAATAAAAAAACTATACACAACACTAATCATTAAAACTGAACTACATAATACAGGTCACAATACGTCTGCATTCGTCTACCAACAACCTACGACTGACCAGAGGCCAGTAGCCAATGGCAATCGTCACGGTAGACAAAAACAAGATGGCGGAAATAAAAAGGAATGGGGACAGGAATGGGCCATTATGTTATTATTGGTTCATGCTGGATGAACTTCTTAAAACCATATTGTGACTCCGCATTGGTTTATTACAAATGTCTGATCCGTGTGATACTTTTGGTTTTCTTTTTAGTTCATTTTTTAGAATTGGCAACCAAAGCTGCCCAATTTCGAATGATGGTTGACTGATTGGTTGGTCTGCCAATTTAATGTGTGTTGCCTCAAATAATTTCCTTTTGAATAAATGTGGTTCCCGATGTATTATGTCAGATTCATGCCAATTCATATAATGGTCTGCAATTTTTGACTTTTCTGTGAGACCCTTTCTTGTGTTTTCTTTGTGCTCTTTTATCCTTACGTTTAGTGGTCTTTTTGTCTCGCGTATTTAGTGTTTTGTCTCGAAACGTAGTGTTACTGATTTATTGACAAAACGATGGCAAATTTGTCAATATCCGGAAAAATCCTGTCTCCTTCACAATCCTTCCATCGTCAAAAATAACCTTCAAACAAGGAATGTGACTGATTAGTCTAACACAGTTTCTCTTTTGCCTGCCAGAGGAGACTTAAATTCTGTCCACAAGGCATCTCAAAAATGAAATGAAATACAATATTGTATTTTGCCAGAACATTCACAAAAAGTATAGGCAATTCTCAAAATACTATTTAAAATTTTAAACATCCACACCATGAGGAAACCCCAGTCAAACATGCAGTAATCTTACTAATAGCAAATTCAGTCTTGCCAATGTTCCCACTTCCAGCGCCGGTTGTCAGTATAATGACTTTGCAGTTACCTAGTCGTATTCAATAACCTCGTCAGCACTATAACTTGGAACGTTAAAAATCATTTCAAGGGCACTTTTAATATCTTGTGCTTAGAGGCATTTTAAATTGATTGTGGTAAATTGTTTACGAAACTAAATACTTCCTGTGAGGGTTGATGATCTTTAATCACAGTGTCTGACAATTCTGTAAACATCCCTACCTCTTGTTTCATATGCAAATCTGTCTCAACCACTTGTCATGCCACATTTACACAACCAAAATAAAGCTGAATATATATATATAATGTACAGACTCGGAATGGTCAACAGTTGCAGTTTCTTTTTGTTTTTTTAATTTCCTTGCAAGATTCTCTGAACTTTAAATTTGAGATTATGTGAAGTTGCTTGCTTTTGAATGCTCTGAAGAACTGACTGCTCTAGCTCCTATAACACCAAACCATAGGTGAGATTGGAGTAGATTAAGACGTAATACGATGTTGACAGAACCTGAATAGGGCAGTATTTGTCTAAGGACCTCCAAACAAAAATGGCTGAAAACCATTTAAAGTAAACATGATCTGTAATTTAATTAACTATTCATTTTAAAATTTGCAAATAACCTCAATGATGGCTGTTACACGGCACGTGGTACATAGTAATCAGAACAGGAGGTTTGATTAGTTTTGTAGTATTTGAGAATTATCATTCTCTAATGAGCATTCCTATACGTTGTGAAATAGCGCTCGGATGTATCATTGACAATGATTTACTCTTTGATCTAATTTGATCAATTCAGTTTTTGTATCTAATGCAAAACATATTTATAAAACTTCACGGATTTTTTATGTTCTACTAAATAATACCAGGTTAATTTTCCAAGACATTTATTATGTTAATACAAAAGCAACAATTTCCATCTTCTGTGGTATAATACGACCGTTAAATGCGCTTGCATAATAAATCATACTTTAACTTTACGCATAGTTAGTTGTCTTTTTTTTTTTTTTTTTTATGACAGAATAACTTATTTCATTCTATAAGTATGAGTGGAGCTTATTGAATCTTATTTTTCAAAAAACATCCTTATAACCAATTTATTTCTGAATTGTTCTTAAATTTTAACTGTTTTTTCACAATTTTTTCGATACGTGATAAAAATCGATATATTGGATTATATTTAATTGGATTATAAATAATAATATATATGAAATATATTTAATTCTATTATATATAAATTTCGTTCCGATAATTAGTTATACGTATTTATTTAAATGGAAACCACTTGCTCCTCTCTCTCTTAATATTTAATAAAACGAAAGTCACAATCTGCTTATCTTTAGTGATTATTTATGGAAGTTGTTAAATATTATTTATATCAGTATCTCTTTTCTTTATAGATTCAGAAACAAATTGACCGATCATTATAAAAATTTTTATGTTTATGTACTTTTCCACGAAGAAGGTTTATTATATGCTATGCACATTGATGTAACTCCAGGCGGCGCTGCAAAATATAAAAGGTATTGAAGCGCCCGCACGTTATAAACTGCAATTACGAGAGAGTTACGTATATTAAATAGCTAAACACCATTTGCTGGCTCTAAGTTGTGATGTATATTTGCCTTTAAAATCAATTTCGGGTTGATCCTAAAATTCAGTGTTAGACCGCTTTATAATACAGTACATTTACACTTACAATGGTTATAAACATACACTTTAGACGGATTTTATTGATCGTGGCAACAAGATAAACTCTACATCGGCGTTTGAAATATAATTCAATTGAACCAGATGAGCTGAAGCAGAGGCAAAGCTTACGAAAAGCGTGCGAATAGCTAGTTTCCTATAATTAACACAGTGGAGTCATACATATGAAACCATTCTCAGACTTTGATATTTACTTCGAAGTTCATATCCGAAGAGAAGTTTCAATAGTGATTGCTTTGCTGATTCTCACTAAGCATACTCATACTCACAGTTCTGTATCTGTTGTAATTACTTAACATAGAATATGAATCCAGAAGTTTAATGATGTGATGTCTGCTGTATTGTTATTTGAGTTTCCGTGAGTCGTTGCTTTTGTGTTCATCACATATTTAAACCCAGCGTTTTTCTCCACCTGTTAAGCTAAATGCTTATTTACTGCCATTAAGTATGGAGTAAAATTTTAATACACTTTAATCCATAGATATTAAAACTACAACTGTTTTACTGTTTTAACTATTATGACATTATAAAAAATTAATAAAATCCACTTTTTGACCAATTAATATTGTTTATTAACCTGTCTAATTTATCACATCCATGTATACTAATGAGAAATATCGACCTATATGGGTGCTGATTTGTACAGCTATGGTTTAATCGGTTTTTGTTGCTGCCTAGAAAATACCTAACTTCAGCTGTGTTTGAACTATGAATTAATTTTTCTCAGAGTGACAACATGAGACATTCATTTCTGGATCCTCAATATCTGTATCCGGTTAAATTATTTTGACCACACCAGAAAGAGCTGGTAAAGAAAGTTTGGTCCCTGATGAGAAGGAATTTCTTTTCACAATAAACATACTAATTTTCTCTTGACTAATAATTGTTAATACATTTAAATCATTACTGTACCGGCTCTAATTTATAATATAATCTAAACTGCTCAAGAATATTTGTATACGTTAACAGTTGCTTAAAACTGTAATTTCGTAACAATAAAACAGTTCTTTTCTTTTATTACCAAGAGATATACAGTTTAATAGGTTAATAGACCGAACAAATCTTCAATTCTTTTTAATAGGAAACAAATTGTTCCCTTTAACTACATGTGTGCGACTATTGTCTGTTTATTTATGGCAGAATATATTGAAATTGTAGGATTAAAGACCAGCTGACATTCCAGCCACATATAAAGCCCATTGCAGTGATTTATTACATGGCTATTTCTTTCACCGCATCCCCAGCAGTTTTGTCGCCATCATTTATCACGTTTTCGTCCAATACACACGAGTATGAAAATGATATAGCACGTATGAAAATCAATGTTGATTTATTTGCATTTTAATCAGTAGTGTAATTGTTCGATTTTACACTATAGTTCGAGATTACTCCACTAATTTAAAAGACTCGTAATTCTGACCACAATAAGCCCCCGGCAGGGCTTAAGGGTTAAAAACATTTCGTTATCTCTCCTATTTTGTCTTTATGATAACTCTTGAAAACAAACTTCCTTGGAACTTAAAACGTGATAAAAGTTATAACTTAAATATTTGTACAGTGCTCTTATGAGTAACCATGGTTACAACGATAGGAACGCGGAATATAAACAAGTTTTTAACAACTGTGTAAATCATTTCAGTTGATCATACGGCACCTTTCAGCAAGTTTCCAGCGTATTCGTAATAATGAGGTGTGTTATAAAATGAAATCTGACATACTGGTTACTTGAAGAGCTCGAAGATGTATAAAATTCCAGCAAATTCACATGGAAGCCCTAACACACTGTTAACGGAGACTCTGTTAAACGTATCTGGTAACAACTTCTAGTACAAATGTCATAAATTTATAAAAGAAATTAAGTTATTATTATTATACTGTAAATGAATCCTGTGGCAGTGCACCATTCTAGGTAAATACTCAGTGTAAACATGATAAAATATTCATCTTTTGTGTTCACACATATATATTTGAGTACTGTATGTGATGTTTTAATTCTAAATAAAGTATTAATTTTCACCGTAAGACTGTTATACAAAAATTTTGTTGAATTGCAGGCCTTTGGAGATAATAATTTACAATGCAACTAAAGTCTAGTCGACTTGTGACGGAGCCAGGTATTCAGCTACAAATTCACAACCTGCTAATGGATCTTGCCTCTGCAACTATCTAAATGCCCTCACCTAATACGTCGCCTTTTACTAGTGTTGAATATTAAAATAGTATTAGTCTGACTAATAGTCAAAGACTATTAAAATTAAAATAGTCTGTTTTAAATTGTTTACAAATAGTCTAGAGTATAAACATACAGACTGGTTCTCTGTACCTAATTCTGGCAGTAAAGAGGAATCTGTATGATAGATAGCACCTGACAAAATAAATTATTTAAATCATTAGAACAGTTCATAAATACAAAATATATATACTGCCTACAAACAGTTTTTGTTATTTTAAATTTACATTCTATTTTACTGTAACATTGCAAATAAAACTATAAATATAAAAATGGATGTAATGCTTAAAAACATTTCCAAAATAAAAAAAATCAATATTATTACGTTTTGACATATACAAACCAATTTGTTCTTTAGGTAAATAACTAAACTACAATTATATTACTACAATCTAGTTTGAAATACACGAACGCTCTGGTATGCGTTCAACATAGATTTTAGTTATATGTTAGGTTAGATATTCACCTGAGGAAGAGGTCAGATTGCAGATCTCTAAATGTAATGTTATTGATTAGTAGTATCAATGAACGATAGTAAATGTCTAGAAAAATACTGTTTCCTGCACAAGCCTTCCCGTCGTCAAAAACAAACATCAAAAAAAGAATTTAACAATTGTTGTTTTATAAACACTGTAATAGTATTCATATTGGAATATGCAATGAGTTTCAACAAGTATGTACGTATGTTGTATGTAATAATAGTTTACAAGTATTTTATAATATCACCTGTTCCTATAACCCAAAAATTAACATTTCTCGTCTCTCTTTTTGACGAAAACAATTGACAAATGTCTGTTCTCTCTTCTTGAGGTACCTGCCATACTCCTACCTATTATATAGTTTAATTAAAATATTTTCATAAAAATTCCCAAGGATTAATTTTATAGGGAATAAAGTCTACTCCAATATTATATGAATGGTAATCTTTCCCAGAGACAATTTGAAACACATTGTCAGAAAATATTTTGATATATTAATGTTTTCACAAAATTTTTTACATTTAGTAGAGACTGCTATCTTGTAGGTGAATACCCTTATTATAATTCATATGGGATTTAAAAATAAACTAAATGTAGTTTTAAACTTTAATTAAAGGGCTACGGTAAAGGGCTATTTTCCAATACATCTTACATCTGGGAGTAGATCGTTTCTCTCATAGCTAAGCTAGCTGCTTTTACATTCTCTAACATTACTTTCCCTATGTAAACATATTTTTCCTCGTAGCCTATACACATATTAAAATTTTAGTTTGATTCCGTTATTTGTTTTGGTGGTTCAAGCAGCTGATTTTAACACCAAAACTAATTATACAATAATGTTACGTTATGGAAGGCAAATTACTAGACTATGAAGTTTCAGATATATTTTAAAGATTCCCAGTACTTTTTTGCATCGTGATGAAAAGTAACGTCCATTACTAGTGTCTAACGTTTTATTGTGAGACTTGTAAAACTCTACGATGCAGTAGGTCACTTTCTAGATTAGTAATGAAATCAGGTGATATTTTAGGGTAATATACCCAATACATTTTATATTATTTATATATTTGTCTTGCTTAATTTACTGTATGTATTACAACACAAGCTGGCAGACGAAAACTCAACACAGTAGGGCCATTCACTAAATGATACACACTGTAAATTGTCCAAAAACTCTGTGTACGTGTACCAAACAATATCAGAGAAAAATTTCAAAGAAGTTAGAGAGAAAATGTGCACTGTATTCAAGCACACAATATGTGTTGAAATCAACAAAGGATTTTTCTAATAAAGAAATCGATCGTCATCAAAACTAGATCAAAATCTTTCTGTGGACCGAAATGTGAAGGTAGCGAAGGGGTTAAAAATATAAAACAATTTATTCCTTGTGTTATATTTTTCCTAGCTTGATACACTTATAAACACGATCAGTAGACACAACCGTGTCTCGCTTTCCATTAATACATTTCCCATACTTTTGTAGTGAAGTACACCACACCACGCGCATGTAGCCCTTGAGATATTGTGCGGAGCGACATACAGGCAATAATAAATAAATGACATCTCTACACTCCCTTACAGAACAAAGAAAAATTGCTTCAGCCTACTAAAAATTCTATGTAGCAAAAATATTTTATCAAAATTCTCTATCTAGAAATGAATTTCCATGAAAACTTTCAGTCCACAAATGAAATATCTCGTGATATCTTGCCGCTACATAAAACCTTCACAACTTTGTTCATTAAACCGGGTTTCATAGCAGTGTTTGTATGTTAAAAGTTTACACACAAAGTTACCAAGTGATTATGTTATCTGTGTTTTGGGTAATGCTATATTTGTTACAATGTTGGCTGTTAAAAAGATGTTACTCAGTTTCTTTACAACAAATTTATTTATTTACATGTTTTGTCGTTGCTATTATAGTTACCACGTGAACAGTATACCATTTTTTCTAATGCTCAAAAAATATCAAAAAAAATATCAACGTTATAAAACACAGTTTTACCTATATAGAAATGATGCTTCATGTAAGATTTCAAGTTCAATTAATTTACATGTTTTGTAGTTGCTATTATAGTTACCATGTGAACAGTGTACCATTTTTTTCTAATGCTCAAAAAATAATATAGAGTGAAATGCAACGTTATAAAACACAGTTTTACCTATATAGAAATTATGCTTCATGTAAGATTTCAAGTTCAATTAATTTACATGTTTTGTCGTTGCTATTATAGTTACCATGTGAACAGTGTACCATTTTTTTCTAATGCTCAAAAAATAATATAGAGTGAAATGCAACGTTATAAAACACAGTTTTACCTATATAGAAATGATGCTTCATGCACAATTTCAAGTCTGGAGATCGAGATATAGACAAAGAGATAGACGGACATTGAGACATAAATTAAACTTATTCAGCTACGCGAGGGACAGGATTCGCTAATGCTCAGCCATTAATAATGATATGAACTAAACTTTAGTCTACGTTTTTAAGCTATAGATTAAGGCAGATTGAAAAACTGTTGTAATTAAAATGAAAGGGCTTGAAAGTATTTATTGCGATTTTTAGTAAACCATAAAATTGTAGACATTGTAGTTTGTTGCACCACAGATTAAGGACTAGAAATAACGAATAACGGCTTAGCTGATCATGAGAAATTATATTTATAATGTACAAGAAATATTTACAATCTTTCCGATGAATGTCACGATTTTTTGAACATAATGAATTGTATACAAACTGTTAATTTTTCACATTGGTTTAAGTTGTCTAAAGATCTTAAATTAAACCCTATTTAATTTTCGAGTTGACAGTTGAATAAAGTAAGAGTAATGATATACCTTTTTGTTCACTACTTATTTTCATTAATTAGTTTATAATAATTTAACCTGATTCCTACTCAAATTTGAATTATTTTGACAAATCAAGTCATGAGTAAGCGTTACCTAAATATAATATTTGATATTTTAAACTGATTCATAATTAATAACTATCGATATTTAACATAACATTATACTTACATTAAATGGAATAAATTCCTTTAATTTGTACAGTAGATTCTGGTGGGAATGAGATCAAAATATTCTCCCAGTGTTCATTCAGAGGAACGGCCAAGGAATATAACAAAACCATTGTACCATTTCTTTACTTTTTGTATATTATACATAATGCTGTTGCTCGTTAATGGTAATCGACACTTTATTATTTTGAAAAACTTGATCTTATACTTTTATTGGTAAGTTTATGATCTTACAGTCCTTAAATTAACCCTAGAATGGTAAGGTGAACTTCCGTTTTCCAATACGGTAATGGTGGGGTGTGGCACACCCCAAGTAAAAAACAGTTTTTTTTTACAAACAGAAGTTGTTTATTGCCTATAAAATACAAATCTACTTAATCTACAACTACTCTACTTTAATTTTCTCTATTTTTTGTAGTCTTAGCACAAAAGCTTTTAGCACAATTTTTTTTATATTTGTAAATACTTTTTGTTAGTTTTTTTTTTACTTTTTAATATTTAATTCACATATTGTAAATCAATTTTGATTATGACTTACAAGTTAATAGTAAAATGATGTTGAAACATCTCACAACAGTTTTTTTCATTGATTTCTCAGTTACTACAATTTTTACATAAGTCAACAGAATGATCTTTGCATACAGGCTTCTTGCAGCCATTGCACCTAGATTTAGATTTCCTGTCCTTTTTACGATCACACATGTAGCACTCTTTTGCTTGTTGTCTGGCTGCTCTTCTTGATCCTCCTCAGCTTCTTGATCTTCTCTTTCTTCATTGTAACTAAGGATGGCTTTAATTTGTAATTTCAATTGTCTGGAATGTTTCCCTGCTGACTCCTTGCAATCATGTGTTCGCGAGTCAATGCTGCGCGCTGAGATCTTTCAAAAAGAAACGCCTGTTGTGTTGTTTCTTTTCTTTCCATTGTGGATTTAGAAGAACAAATCAAACATACGCGTTCACACCACCTTGGTCCACCATACCATAGAAAACTTGCATTGGCCATCGAAGATTCTTTCTTGAGGTGGAGGAATGTTGCACATAGTTTTATCAAAAGAGTCAGTCCCTCCTTTGTTCTTATTGTACACAATAATTATTTCAGTGTGCCTGTTTCTTCATCAATAGTATCATCGTGGTGCATAGATGACACCAAAACAACATTTTTCTTCCTTTTTGGGCTGAATGATACCAGTGTCTTGTTTGCGTCAAAAACAAAAACAGAGCTGTTAACTGCCCTTTCTTGAAACAAACATGGTGGGATTTGAGGCTTGTTCTTCCTCAAAAGTTCCAATCATCGTCAGCTCTCTTTCCAACATGCGGTCCACCAATGGAACAGTTGTGAACCAATTGTCACAAGTGATGTTGCGCTTTGTTCCTGAGATGGATTCACTTAATTTTTCGTACATAATACTCAGGAACCAGCTCATTTGGAAGTTTGTCAGTAACTTCACCAACATAAGGAATGGCATCACACACATAGTAAGTTTTTGCATCGTTCATCATGACAAATTTTAATGCCATACTTCCTTGGCTTGTTGGCATGTACAAAAGAAATGGGCATCTTACTCTACATGAAACAAGTTGCTCGTCTATGGTTACATGAGCTGATGGTGAATATAATCTCTTAGAATTTTCAATAAAAGAGTTCCAAAGAGTTCTTATATGTGTAAAATTGTCGTTTCTTACTCTTTCTCTCTCTAGCCTGGTCCTTTTTGTCGTCAAAACGCAAACAGTCAGTTAGAAACAAAAACCTTTTCATAGACATAGTTGCTCTAAATAGGTTGTTGCCTTAGATTGGTGACCATAAATCTTCGACATTTAAAACCTGACCCACGTAGCACGCCAACCAGGTAATACAAACTAATCAAAGCTTTGATTTCTGGGCAAGTTATTGGATTTACAGAATAGTTACCGATAGAGTAGTGGGCAGACTTTCTTTCAATTTCTTGGTTAGTATGCAAAACAATCAAGGTTCAACATTTCCTGAGTAAAAAGTAAATTCCATGCTTCAAGTGGAGATTCTGCTCGTTCTGCCCTATTCTTCGGACCAGGCTTTATAATTAAAATGTTTCTAGCTAAGGGCCTACCTCTTTTAGTAGGAGCTACTACACTCCAAGCAGTTGTATTGTCCTTGCCAAGAACAAGAGGGCCTAGTTCAATTTCCTCATCCATCCCTGATAGCAACTGCTTCAGCTGGCTGCACGTCACTTTCTTCGAGTTCTTCTTCCATGACCTGCGGTATGATGTTAGCATCATGTCTTTCTCCGTGTTCGTCTTCGTTATCTACCCAGAGTAGCCGAGCAATCTCATCTTCATTTAGACTTTCCATCGTCTAACCTGGAACGCAAAAAAGATTGTAAAGCAAGACTTTTTAGGTTAGGTTCTGAAAGTTAGACCACTTAGAATAGAAAAGGAAGTGTTTTAGGTTAGTTTGCGATAGTAAGATGATTACAATATAGCTTAATTCATAAACACTTAACTGAGAATCAAAAGTAATACAGTACAAGTAAAGATTGCTGACAGTAAAAATAAATGGTAAGGTGGGGTGTCATACACCCCACTGCATGCAAGCTTTTTATAAAACACGTAATAACTACCTGCAGGTAGCGATGCCAACTCTGCTCGTCTGCCCACCGTCTAGGTCAACAGCCCAGTGAATTTACAAGGCCACTAGATTCCCCCCACTAATTCCTACTCTGAGTGCTGAAACAAACAAACACTGCTGGGGTGCAATACAACCTACCTTACAATTCTAAGGTTAAAGACTAATATGTAATTTTAAAATATTCTGTTTAACAGGTAATGTTCACTATTACAGTTTTATGGGTTGAAATTATTGCTAAAATATTTACTGTGGATAACTTTATAATTAGTGTTTTATTTATAAAAATTCACAAAAATAACCACTAATGAAAAATAAAAGTTTGAAGAGAGAAGTTTTGGGCAGTAAAGCCACTATTATTAATTATACTTCTTAAATTCACTTTATCATTGTAATGCATTTGTCACATAGATTAAACCTTATTGCACTTGTGTTTACGTACTTACTAAGTCTATTAACTGTAAACAATACAATCAAACTGTAGCCAAAGTGCTACGACAATCATTTCAATAATAGAGACTGGGCTCATTGTCTACACTAATAATTAGTCGTATCCGATACTGATTGATTGCATCGAGCATGGCTTTGTGCTAATTGTTGGTTGACGCAATCATCCGTTCATGCACAAGTCACGGTTATTTATTGCTTTTGATGATAGGATGCTAACAATTTTAACCTTGAATACGAAGATAACTTAAATAGCATACATTCAAAGTTTTCATTTCTTAGGTTTACGCGCTGGTGCTATAAGAATATGGATGTGCCGTAACATACAATCTTTGAATACTCTGTCTAAACAAGTTATCACTATCGTGTATTCACCGATACATTTTATAACCTGCTATGTATTATTTTTGTTCTCTTAGGACAAGAAGCTGAGAAATTTCACTTAGTCATAAAGGAACTTTGCTGTGCTCCCAGAGTTACAGAATATACTGGATGGGCAAGGATGGAGTTAACGAGTCACCTCATGTAAGATACACGAGGAAAGAATTTGGATATTAATCTCAGTGTGTCTCCTTGGAATAAGGATACCTGACTGTACCAGTCTGTAAAGTCAAAGCAGGTACTATGACTAACATTAATTATTATGTGTAGGCTATCAATAGCCCTTTATTGGCAGGCCTGCTTTTTCTTGGATTGACGTTGTGATGTGTCGTTCTTGTTTAATTGATTAATATCTGCGGACTAATAGGTTTTAATGTCAGTGACAATTATTAATTACTGTGACTTAATTGGTAGTGTTCATAGTTTTTGCTTCTATATTCCTGGAAAGACTGTAAGTGAGTTATTCGTGTTGTGTGACTAACGAATCGAAATTGACAAGTCAATCGTATAGCAGACTGACATTTTTAATTGATTATTTCTGAACTGCTTCTGTGATTGGCGGAGGAGCGTAATCCGATCAGCTGTTTGGCGGCCGCGTCACTCTTGTACACTGCTGCCGCCCGCCTCTACCGGAGCCACATTTCCCTGTGACTAACACGTGTCGCTGCCTGACACACCGTGGACTGGCTCCACGCTGCCTGATTGCTTCTGCGCCTTCAATTCTCTGATACTGCTTTTGCACAGTCCTGTAATGATGCTGCCGCCTACTTTATTCAGGCTCTTCTGATTATAGTGCATTGCAGTAACTATCATGTTTCGTCACACTGTTGGGTGATATGACTTTATTTGTATAGAGGTGATTATATACATAGTTTTATATTTTTTAATTAATCAACCTCGAAAATTGCTATTATCCATACTCTCTATCGGCATGACAAACGACACTGAGCTTGACATTAATGAGCTAATAGCAGGTATTTGTTTCGAAATAAATACGTTACATGCAAACTATCCTGATGCACATACTGAGCTGCTGGTCAGTAAGATTACAGATCTTCTAAATGCAAATAGAATCGGGTCTGAAAGTCATTGACCTGAAGAATAATGATCTTGACTGTTCTCTTCATGATATCGCCGAGTTGTCTGCAGGTTGGAGGTCAGAGAGAAATCGGAGGAAGCTGGAACTCGATCAGCGTCTCACTGAGCAAGATGTTGTCGAGGAAGAGAAAGCAGAACTCATACAGACAATTTTTTGACTTAAAATCTAAGTTTAATAGTACCGTTAATGACAACAAAAATCTGCTGTTGTTGTTAAACAATACACTAGCTCATGACTTAAGCAATGTTAAAAAGCTAAATGAGACTCACTCAGCGGTAACAATGACGTTTATAGTAAACAAATAAAAAATCTTAATGCTAAATTGAACTCACTGAACTCCCAAGCTGTGTTACAAACTAATTGAATGGGATAAAACTAAATGGATAGATGATCAAATCATTGATAGTTATTTTGACTCCATGTCCACAAGTATTGTTGGGAAAAATTGTTTTTCTTGAGTGGTCCATACTCAACACAATTGATTAGTCACAGTCAAGTTACTGCAAGTGAAATCATGAAGCTTCCGGCCTTCTCGAACAGTAATGTTGTTTTGTTATGTGTAAGCAATAGTGCTGATCTTACCAAGGAGGATGGGGGAACGCATTGGAGTTTACTCTGTATTGGATCGAGTGAACAAACGATTGCTATCATTTCGATTCACTCCAAGGATCAAATAAATGTTTCCGTCCTCAAAATGTTGGAACATCTAAATATTTCTTCCACAAATCTTGTTGATATGGAAATGCTTTCAGCAAAATAACAACTATGAATGTGGAATAAAATGTGATTGTCAATTGCTAAACACATTCTTAATTATTTTTTTCTTGGTTACGAGAGAAAGATTTCTTTATGTCAGTGGTTGGCTCAAGATTTTGATCTTATAAGGGCATTCACTGAAATGAAGGCTCTAGCATAAGTAACAATGTCCAGACAAAAAGCGATTGTAAAATAGTTTTAAGGCGAGAAGGCCCTAGGGACTGGACCATTGTTAAGCGTTCATCTTACGGCTCTCGCTCAAACCATTGTAACACATCTAAATGTAAAGGTATTATTACATCTAACAAGTTCACTGTTTTAGGTAGTATTAATGATGACCAAACGAATCAAAACAAAACATCTCCTGCTGAGTATGTTACAATGAAACCAGAAATTAAACAGAGGAAAAATTACAAATGGTAAATAATAGATGTAAAATAAAACGACATCACAAGAAAGATGCAAATAAGTATAATTTTAAAATTACTGAGCAACCCCGAAATCATGCTATCTCTAAACAGGGACAATGTACTTTACAAAGAACCTTCCTGAATCAGAAATAGTTAATTTAAGCTCAAAAAAAGTACTCAAAAAACTGTGAATACGTATAATAAAAATGCATGTAGTTTTATAGGCAGTCCTGATCTGCATCGTGTCGGCTCTGAGCATGCTGATGGAAAATCAGCTAACGAGAGAGAAACCTCAACAGTGAAATCGTTGCGTCTATTTACGGACAGTCATGGACGAAGCGTGTCGCACATTTGGTTAAAAACATTCGAACATTCGGTAAAAAATCACGGCACACGTCATGCCTGGTGCAAGAATGTGTGATGTACTGAATGCTGCTGGTCCAGAGCTGAACGTTGGGGTCAGGATAACTGTATTGCCATTCTGGCTGGTACCAATGACATATCTAATAATGGCTGTGCGGACATAACTGAACAGATCGAGGCATTGTGTAGAGGGGCATCCGGCACTAATATTTTGATTGTAGGTATCCCTTTGCGCTTTGATAATACTGAAGATCTCAATGAGCAGATAAGTCTTGTTAACCATGCAATTGGTATCATATGTTCTAATTATACTAATGTAAACTTTATTTCACTTGATAGTCTACGACGAGCAAACTATACTCGCCATGGCCTCCATTTGAACTTAGGTGGGTAAACGTGTCTTTGTGCAACTTGTTGTATGATTCACTACGATATCCAGTTTTTCTCAACCCTCTCCCTTATCAAAGAAACCTAATTTGTGTATTAATCAGAAGTTTCCATCCTCCGAATCCTTTTATGAAGAAACAACTCAAAACTGGTTCTAATTTCAGATGTTTGCCAACGAATTCCAATCCTGATTACAGACCGTTCCTTATCCCGGTAAACGATCCTCAACTGTGTCTTCCATTCCTGCTAGGCGCTCTGCTGTGGACGTGGCAGTTTTGTGTATTCCGGAACCGTAACAGGTAAAACTATGTTTTTAGAGCAGAATCGCATTTGCGGCAAAGTACCTTAATTGACTGTTGTACTCAACATGGCACATCATTAGTGCCCCCTAGAGCTTCTAAACATCATAACGTACGTCCATTACGCTTGATTCATCAAAATGTACAAGGACTCCTTTCAAAAATTGAGCAGGATCGAAGTCTTGGTTGAGCTGATGACTCCGATATTCTATGCTTGTCGGAACATTTTTTTTCAGGCAATCGGTGCTGGATTCCTTCTGCCTCCCTGGCTTTTCAGTTTCGTCTGGGTTCTGTCGGTCTGGCCTACAGAAGGGTGGTGTTTGTATTTTGACAAGGGATACATTGCAAACTCAAGCCTCATGATGTAAGTTCTTTCTGTTTGGAGGGAATTTGTGAACTCTCTTCCATTAAAGTGTCTGCAAAAATTTTGAACTATATAATCCTAGTTGTTTATAGGCCACCAAAGAAATATCCAGTCTGAGCTGAATGAGTTTTTTGATTCTTTCTCGAATTGTCTTGACTCAGTTGTAAAGCGCAACAATTCCTATAATTGTTGTGGGTGATTTTAATATTGACGTCTCGGTCGACAGTAAAAATTCCAGGCAGTTTACTAACTTAATGTCTTCTTTCGGCCTCCTACAAACCATCACAACTTACACGAGGGAATATGGTGGCTCTAGATAGACTATTGACAACATTTTTACAAACATAAACCCTACTACATTTGATGCTGCTGTTCTTGTGACTGGTTTTAGCGATCATCATGCCCAAATTGCTGACTTTGGGTTTGAACTATATTAAAACAGATTTTGCACACAAAACAACACTTTTATCTTTAACAATTTCTTAAAAAACGAGACTTGGGATGATATTCTTCACACCGATGATGTTTCGCATAAGTTTTTTTCTTTTCATAAACAAAGTTTTCTTATTATTTGCAAGTTGGCCTTTACTGAGAAGCAAGTTAGGATAAATGAGAGCACAGGTCTGACCAAGGATAACCATTAGATCAAACTCTTCTAAACCTAAGAGAAAGGATGTTACTGTTGTACTCTGTTTCTAAGCATCTCGATTTTCATCATCCGTTAAAGTGCAATACATAAAATTGAAAAAAAGAATTCAGGGACAGCATTAGGTCTGCAAAGTCGGAATTGGTTTTAAAAAAATATTATCAAACTCCAACAACATTCAAAAAGGCTGCATGGCAAATTATCAATGATTTAAATCCGAGTAAAAAAGAGGAAAAAATTTTAAACCATTTTCATTTTTGACAGGAAGGAGTTGTAGAGCAAGACCCTCGTGTTGTGTCTGAGGGTTTCAATGAATATTTTAGCCGGGTCGGAACACGACTGAACTCGTTAACAACCCTCATCATCAGTAGAGTGCTATAGGTCATCTGAGCATGTAGGTCCTTCTTTTTACTTGACGCCAACAGATGAATTTGAAGTTTTGAAAGTAATATCAAATCACTACGCACGAGTAACTCCTCAGGAAAAGATGGGATATCATCAAAAATTCTAAAGTCCTGTGCCGAACTTTTGGCTGTGCCTCTAGCTCATTTAACAAATGCATCCTTCCAAACTGGAGTTTTTTCCTCAACCTCTCAAAACAGCAATTGTGAAGCCTTTGTTTAAAAATGGAAATCATCAGGACCCAGAAAAACTACAGGCCAATATCTATACTCTCCACATTTTCTAAGGTCTTTGGAAAGGCTCTTTCTTATCCGTCTTGAATCTTTCCTTGAATTGAACAAAGTGGTCTTTCACCAACAATTTGGGTTTAGAAAGGGTGTGTTTCTACTACAGATGCAATATTTAATTTTGTATCAGGAGATTGTTTCTTCGCTTGATGATCACAGGTACACCTTTGCTCTGTTTTTGGACCAAAGTAAGGCGTTCGATGTAGTACCCTCACGATTTATTGCTTGAAAAAAGTCCGACAGGTCGGTATTTCGGTATTAGAGGCAAGGCTTATGATTGGGTTTCATCTTTTGTGCTCAACCGAAAACAAGTGGTGGCTGTTCCATATATTGACAGTTCGGATTGCCTGGGCACTTACGGGTCGAAGGAGTTGTCTACTTTGACAGGTGTGCCACAGGGGTTCCGTTCTCGGACCTATACTTTTTCTCTTATTTGTGAATGATATCCCTACAGCTGTAAATATGGGTAACTTGTGTCTTTTTGCTGATGACACATCCTTCAGCATTTCCAATGGAAACAGAGAGCGACTAGAAACTGATATATTTATTCAGAGTAGTTCTTTGTTGCAATGGCTGGAAAAAACCAACTTCATGTAAATGTAAAGAAGACAAAAACTTGTTGAATTCTATTTAAGATCGTCTCGAACAGATGCAAAACTCTTTGATATAGTCATTGGCGACTTTCGTCTTAGTCCTAGTCCCAGCGCTGATTTTCTGGGTCTGGTTAATTGATTGTAATTTGTCCTTTCACAATCACATCGACAAAGTAATTAAAAAATTAAGCACAGCAGTCTGTTCATCTTACGAAGATTGGCTACTTTCTTTAGTAAAAGATGTTTGCTGACAGCTTACTATGGGTGCTTCTACACTTACATGAGTTATGGCTTGATCATATGGGGTCATGAATCCACTAAGACTAAAGCCTTGTTTAACCCTCCAGAAGAAAAGCCATAAGAGTGTAGTGGGTACGGCGGTTATCGCAAGATAACCAGATCAAGCAACGCCGAGCGTGGCTGCTGTTTGGACAGGTGACCGCTGAGCGATCCTGTCCTTGCAAGCGGCCCGCCTGCCCGGCCATTGGTGGTGGTTCGGAAGTCACCTCTTTAAGCCGTTGGTCCCACGTTAAGTGTTAGAGAGGGCTTCTTAGCCCTAACTTCGCCTGGTAAAATAAGACATTCTTTACTTTTACTTTACTTTACTTTTAAGAGTGATATGTGGACTCAATCGTTCTCAGTCATGTAGAGGTTTTTTTAGACAAAATAAATTGTTGACGTTTCCTAGTCTATATATACTGGAATGTTTGACATTTGGTCTTTAAAAACAAACACCTTTTTCCAGTACAACAGTCAAATTATATTATCTCCGCGGTACAAATTCCTTAACTCTTCCAAAACATTACACAACATTCTTTGAAAAACAAACCCTTTTACTCTTGCATAAAATTTGTCAATAACTTGCCATCTGGGTTTCAAGGAGGCCAACACTTCAATATCATTTAGGAGGAAGATAAAGTGGCTTGTTATCTGAAAAGGAATATTATAGTACTAATTGTTTTCTAATTGATAAGGACCTTTTAGTTATTTTAGAAACTAGGCTAGTTCATTTTCAATGTACACTGACGATTGTTATACATGTAAATGTCTTCAACAATAAAAATAATTTGATTTGATTTGATTTATACTTAGGGATCCCCACCAACCTCAACAGAAATCTCCCGTACTAGACTATACCTATTAATCTACCACTGTACCCCAATTATTCTATATTTGTGGTTAGTGATGTATCACTCCTGGACATTCATAAGGTTTCCAGGATTTAATGGGCATATCGGTTTTTGCTGTATCCCGTGTAGCTTTAACTGTAAGGTAAAAACCAGCCAGAAGTGAAAGCTATTGGGGGTAAACTCTACTGACAAGGGAAGTTCCTTTACCTGCTTTGACTGGAAGAGGGACGGACACAGCTAGGCTCCCATTCTTCCAAGGTGGCATGACTGTGATATAGAGCTAATATCCCTTCTCATGGATCTCGACAGGAGGCGACCCATAACACTAACCTTACTCTGTCTGAAAATACTAGTTACTAATTTATAATAAGGTAAATAAAAGATAACAGTGTGATTTCTGAATGATATTATTATTATTACTTTTTTGGAGCCTTCTTTCCCCATGTTTTATATCCATAGTCATTAACAGTTCATCCTGTTAGTTTCCTTCTAAACACGAAGGTAATTCGCTATTAAATGTATACAAACAATAATGGACGAACCTTTATGTCATTATTTTTAGTACACGCACTGAGGAACGAGATATTGGTATAAAATTTTCTGTTCTGTAATAAAAGACTCACTTATTTCCCTAGATACCAGGTGAAGCCGGACATATCAAAAAGGATTTCTGGAAGTATATGAAATTGTAAGCTCTGAAACGGAAGTAAGCCATGTAACTGAAGGAAACCGCAGATATTCTGTACTTCCAATATAATATGAGATCAGGTGCTACGGGCCATTGATAGGTATTCACTGGTGATTCATACTGTAGTACATTGTAATTTGAATTGTAAAGTATGACGAAACCCTATATTTTAATATACATTTACTACAGTACTATATGCACAATTTGCAGTCTTCCCACCAAACTTTTTGGCACACACTTAATAGCGTGTAACAGACCAAACAGCGTTACCGTAAAGATCACTTTACCCTTATATATTTATATCTTGCATACAAATGGGTTGTTGTATTAATATGTTTAAACGGATTATTATAAGTACCTATCCAAATATTATAAAACCCAAAGATAGTAAATTACTAATTACAATGAAAATATGAATAGATGAATAGATTGTTTTATGCAATTACAAAAACTATACACTTGCTAACAATCAGCTGACGGTATATAATATAATTCTCTCACACATTTTATATTTTCCGGTTTTATCGTCTTATTGTGTGATATTTATAACAATAAGAAATGCCATAATAAATAACAAATTTGACCAATCTGCATATTTTCTCTATACTAAATACAATTTAATTGGAAGGTTTACTATTTTAGTATTTGCCTTTTACAGATATTACCAGCTTAGATACTGTTATTGGCTTATATTTAATGTAAAATTAGCGCTTCATAGTTCTCTTTCACATTCATTTAATATACCATTAGGAAGGAAGTAACAACGAATAACTGTATGCTAATTTAACCTCACTTTATATATATTTACTTTACTTTATATATATATAATATATATATATATATATATATATATATCACTTTATATAATAAAAGAACATGTTTTAGTATTAAAATATATTTTAATGTAGAGCAATATTATTGCTATAGAGAGCGTTTAAAGAGTAATTTAATAAAATGTTACACATGGCCCCTAAATGGTTATACATGGGCCCTAAAAGGCCATTCAGAGTTAAATAAATATCATGACGCTTTTACCCGACGCTTCAAGCCTCTAGGGGAATCTATTGTCACCAGAAAGTTAACCGTCCATTGTTTCTGATAGCTTTTAATTTTGTTTGCTTCATAATGATAAATTAACACTACTTTATGTATTTATGAGGATGTAATCAATAATAAAAATATAGTAGTAATGTATCCCAAAAGGCTTTCAAGTATTATTCTGTTTTGTAGCAGCAGCCACTCTACAAGTTTAAAAACTAGCTGATTCGGCTCTGGACTAAGATGAAAATGTAATATTTACTACCTCAAATATAAATGAACCAAACAAAGAGTTAAAAAATTCTTTAAAAATCTATTGACCCATAATGACATAAGGCGCCGAATATCGAAATAACATTAGTGTATTTGAAAATTGAGTATAATCACATTTCTTCCCAATTATCATTTCGCTAGCATAAGCATGTTACAAATGGTTTTTAAACAATAAGAAGTCTAAAAATTATTATGTTACACATTTTCATCGATATAGTAACGCTTCTTATACGGAAAAATTAAAAAGAAATCAATTAAAACCCTGATTTAAATGTTTTAACACTTCCACTTAGGTTGATAGTGTAATCCCACGTATATGCTAATGATTATGTACGAGACAGAGAACAATTATAAACAAACAATTTCCATTTTATAGTGCATTTAAATTAATAAAATATAAACAAATCTGCGAAATCCCGCTTGAAACTGACATATTACTTTATTGTGTAACTCTTAATGAAAAATAAATACATAAGGTTAAACATTTTCAAGAGCTGTAAAATAATCAACAACGTAAAGCAATAAACATTCCATGTCAAGCTTCACAATTGAAAAAGCAGTACATCAATAAACGCTGAGCATGTACTTAAACATTCAGTACCAGGCATGAAGAGTACTACATAATACAGGCTAGCACACTGCATAAGAGATGTGCAGATAGCTCAGAAGGTTCATAACGCTGCATTTCTATATAGGCTACACCGAGATCGATGATTATTCAAGTATCGTGGGATTTGGCTGACCATCCGCGAAGCATTAGTCTTATGGGTAACCATGATAGTAAAGAGAAATCACAGAGTAAATCGGTTTGTGAATAAACTGAGTACATTATATGAAGTTTGCAACATGTGACATAGTAAGACATGTACCCTAATGAAATGATTTCTAGACTAAACGTTTTGCATACCTCAGCGAACTCTGTTACAAGACTCGTAGTGTTTAGTACTCATCACTTGTGTTATGGAGGGCTTTATGTAAGTAAAGATTTATCCTTTATGAAATAAAAGGCATTAACACTGAACGCCGGCACGTGGTTGTGTTTTGATATTTTTGTTCTGATATAACCATTAGGTTCAAATTACCACCACTGAGGTGGAAAGCTTTGTAGCTTTCCAACTTGGGCTTAGTAATTGATAAACCCCTTACCTGGGTACGGCACATTGATTCTCTCTTCAAAATGATCTCTTCATCCCTCTTTGTTCTGAGGTCATTCACTTTCCACAGAAATACCAAACTGTACAAAATAATCTACAGCTTTTTGATAGAGTCAATACTGAGATACTGAGGGGGGATTCCACTAAGGGATGCAGGATCATCCTCAGTCGTATAACGACTCTTTATTCTTCAAAATAGAGCAATTCTCATGATGGTCGGGTTAAAAAAGGGCGACTCTTTCGAGGTGCATTCAGGCGGCTGGGTGCATGTGTTAACTGAAACTGGACTATATCTCCTGGAGGTTATTTGCTATTCTCGCTTTCACTGCGAGATCGCCACAGAAGAACAGATCCACGAACACTTTACCCGACACAAGACCCAACTTCGTTCGCCGTCCTCAAGGTTGGCTTTGGGCTTCGTTATACCTCAATTTGCGGGTGTTATGTTATTTAATAAAATCTCGGCCGACATCATGGTGGTCGGCTGTGAAGTATTCAAAATGAAACTGAGGTAATACTTGCTAAGAAAAAGCTATTATACTCAATAGGGGAATTCATTGATAACTCTATGTAGTATTAAGAAGTACGTGTGAAATGTTGTTAACTGAGTATAATTATATAATTATGAAGTAGTATAGTTATGTATTTTAAGAATAATATTAATAATGACGATTGAAATGTATTTATGTGTGAATACCAACGTAATAACGATTATTTATTTATTATTCTTGTATTAATTTGTATTTTAGGTGTTTTTTATTTAATTTAATAGAGTACTTAGATTTTTTATTCAACATTCATTAATTTTACTCTTTGGTTATATTGTAATATTTTAAGAAATTATGCAAAAAAAACAAATCTCTTTGAAACAGTAAATAAGAAGATGTTTTGCTAAGACACTACTGAACTCATAGGGGCTGTATTTAAAATGAATACTACACACAGTAGCAAAACGCAGTGAATATTCAAGTGTCTTGGCAAGCAGCCATTCAAAGATTTTTATGATCACGTTATATCAGTGAGTTTTACAAAACTCTCCAATGCTTTTAACTCATAAAATATTTTTCATCTCTTTTACATAAATATAGTAACTTAGAAATATAGTAATATAAACAATTTTAAATAATTTATTGTTAACGATAAGATAACTTTATTGTTAACTAAATTTTTTTATGAAAAATATATTTATGGATTATCCACCTCATCATCAAATTCCTAATTTTACTTACCTTAATATAAAGCATAATAAATATTAAAACGTAAATTTATTTTCTTTCTCCGCAATTCAGAAATATGTTGAAACAAAAATTTTATTAACCTTTTCAATATTGTCTTATTGTATTATTATACTACATAAATTCGCTGAACCAATATAGTAACGAATGTAAAGAAGACAAGAAGACCACTTGCAAGAAGTCTGTGAAGAACAACATTGTTGAGAAATACCACCTGTGTTGCCTGCCACCACATCCTTCGTCTCTATTTCACTGGGTTAGGGAATATACTTAAATAACTGTTGTCTAGTTATTTTAAAAATTCCAAACATTTATATCACCCCGTTTAAGTTCTTTCGGTGAAAGTTTCTTGTTATGAGATATATTAACTACTTAATTTATTTGATCACTATAAAGAAGGTCCAAGTATCAGAACTATTTTTAACATAGCAGTTTAAAATACGATATTTAAATAGCATATTGCACCCTACAATGTAAAATTATGTTTTAACTTTATGTATTACAATATATGTACTACAATAAACTAAATACTATTATAGATATTTATGGCTTTGTAGTAAAAGTTTCATAAAATTGAGGAATTTTCGGAATTTTTACTAATTATAGCATTGATTAATACAGAATTTATCTCTTAAAAATTCATATTTAGGCTAATCAACTGATAGTATTCTTGGAAAATTAGAATTTGAAAAGTTGAAAGTCTATAAGTTTATGTTCTGATGAAGTAGTAAACATTGGGTCTCACCAAAATGTATGCTCTTCACCACAGAGATGTTAAGAGACCTTTAAATGGTGAAATCAGCAATGAACTCAGTACATCAGAGACGCCATGACTAAAAATAGAGTGAAACCTAGGTGAAGAGGTATTCTCATTGTTTCATCAGCTATTCAATTGCACTCAATATAGTTGAACTCAACCTTCAAATTGAATCGACCATTCCCACCACAACTGCGTTATGTGTAACGTATATAAAATCATTGATTTTGACGTTCATATTATAAGATTTAAAATTGCATAAATCTGTAAATGTAATTTGATTTAAATATGATATTTGCAATGATAAAGGGCAAACAAAACTAATATCATTGAAATATTTTACAAGTAGAAACGTCAAATAATCTAACACAGCGGTTTTCCAGAAGATTTATTAGTAACTCAGTTAGAGATATCATATTATCAGACACAACGCACTGACTATCAGACAGATAATCACAATCACTTTATTACAACCCTCCCTCTAACTTTCCTCAAAAAGTATGTAATTTTTACGGTCAGCAACTCTTTAGAACATTTTTAATCTTTGCGGATTTATATACCAGTTTAATCTGTGACTCATTGTAGTAATGTAACCCTTGTATGTCAATGTAATGTTCTAACCAGTACAAAAATTAAGCTGATAGTCATCTTAGTGGGAAATTCAGTACTTTAATACTACTGATTCATCCAAGGAGAGATATTATGCCGTATTTTACATACCCCGCACACAAAATAAAATAAAATAAAAACTAATATTAAAAGTTGTTTTTTATATAGACCAGACATCCATAAATGAGACACCTGATACCTTTTTAATAAATTCAATACATAATTTCTTATTAACAAAAATTATACATATGTTGATAAACGGATTGTTTGTTCTTTAATATAGAATTCAGTCACTTAATAAACAAAAATAAAAATACCTGGCTCTTTAAACCCTTAATTGAATTGAAAATAAAACTGAAAACCTTAATTTGAATACTGGAACTTAAAATTGCATAATCCTCCTAATAAAAAAATACTAATCTTGCACTTGAAATATCTTTGACGTCTTCTATTTAAATTAAAATCGCTATGCACCATCGCAGTCACTATCACTAAAAATCTTAATTTAAGTTTGTATCTGGTATATTTCATTAATTTCTAATAAACTAAACTATTAAAATCACTTTCATAAAGAGACAATGTAATAATACTCTACGAACCAGACTTCAACTGCATTCATAAGTTTGTGGTCCTATATAGTGCATTATGTATGTTTATTCTTAGTGAATCAGAAGCTTTAATATTTAATTTTTCACAAAAGTTCTTTCATAATTAATTAACGTCATCTCATTCAAAGTATTTTCTTGTTTTCTCATTTTGAACTTCGCGAACTAATTTACATAATCCCAAACGGAGGCTCTATCTAAATCTGAAAGTAAGAAACAAAAATATTTTAGAACAAGATCATTTTGCAAGACCACCAAAACTACTGTCTCGTTCTTGTCATTGAATGTAACAATTTTATAAAAGTCCTAAAACAACCATCTTTTACTGAAACAGAAAATCAAAGACGATATGATAAACTTACGATTGTAAAAACGAGATCTGCAAACTATATACATGGATAAAATATATTTAATAACTAAACTAATGTTTATATAAAAGTAATAAATGGATAAAAAAGAAATGCGGGAAGAAATGGACAGGTAAAATATTATTTAAAACTTCTCAAAAATGTTTCACACTGTGCTAAAAACTTATTTTTTTATATATTTCGTGGTACATAACATTCTTTTAAAGTGAAAAAGGGTTTTATGAGTATACTAGAAATAAAAAGTTCAGAGAACGATGTCAAGCTCCTCGTAAAAGCATTAATGTTCTAATTGCCGCGTCACACTGCGCCTTTAGCTAATAGGTTATATCAGGATACCACTTAATAACAGAAACCAAGGCATCATTAAATATCTGCAATAGACCATGACTAGAATAGATTTAGCTCGAATAGAACTTACCCTTTGACACATACAAGTAGCCTATATTATCCTAAAATAGATTATGGCAGGAGCATAATTAAAATAAACAATAGGAAATGCATGACTTGCTTATACGATGTATACTGTGCAAAGAGTGAAAATTACTGGCATTTTTGTTTTATATTTAAGTTTAATCGAAAAAAGTATGTTTGCTAATCGTAATGACCCATTTTAATGTTATATTATTTTAACTGTATTAACTAATTATTCATTGTATATGCATATATACTGAAAAATCACGCAGCAGAGACAAGTATTTATCCATTACTGCGTGTTATACTCTTATTTTCTACAGTAGGATTGATAAAATGTACCAAAGTACATGTACATGTCAAGATATGTTGACATGAAAATTAAGTACTCAATATAGTAGGGTTCTATTAGTCTTTATAGTTATAAAAACAACACAAACCGATTCCTGTTTTAATTTAACATATTTCAAAGAATACAGATGAGCCACTTATTTCCAAGGATCTCCTAACTTTGACTCTAATCTTAATTAGATATAGCAAAGGTTTAAATCTTATCTGTTAATATGTGCGTGTGTGTGTTGGTACTCAGATAAAAAGCTGCTATAGATCTTAAACTTAGTATTTAGAAGAACCTTATCCATCGGAGTCTAAAGGTCCCTAAAAACGTATTTAACTATTTAATTTATTTCTTTTAGCATAAAAAAGCTTTGGGAAATGGCCATATACATAACCGAGTTTGAATTTGAATATATTATATTTCTCATCAACAGACAAATATTCTGCTGGACTAAAATACGAGTACAACAAAGTATGATATTAATCCAGTATTGTTTCCCCGTAAATGTAACAGGCATGTGCATCAATACTCTTTAATTTGAATATATTTCTCATCAACAGACAAATATTCTGCTGGACTACAATACGAGTACAACAAAGTATGATATTAATCCAGTATTATTTCCCCGTAAATATAACAGGCATGTGCATCAATACTCTTCAATTTGAATATATTTCTCATCAACAGACAAATATTTTGCTGGGCTAAAATACGAGTACAACAAAGTATGATATTAATCCAGTATTGTTTCCCCGTAAATGTAACAGGCATGTGCATCAATACTCTTTAATTTGAATATATTTCTCATCAACAGAGAAATATTCTGCTGGACTACAATACGAGTACAACAAAGTATGATATTAATCCAGTATTGTTTCCCCGTAAATGTAACAGGTATGTGCATCAATACTCTTTAATTTGAATATATTTCTCATCAACAGACAAATATTCTGCTGGACTACAATACGAGTACAACAAAGTATGATATTAATCCAGTATTGTTTCCCCGTAAATGTAACAGGTATGTGCATCAATACTCTTTAATTTGAATTTATAAAACGTTACCTTTATAACGTAGTACGGAATAATGTGCGTTGAGTCATTTGTCAAACATCATGTCATAAACTTTTTACTTTTTATAAGTTATAAGAAGCTGGTATCATAATTTCTATGACTAAACAACATTCGTATAGTTTAACATGTTTGTGAATCTGCTGGTTACCATTGCTTGGCAATTTTGTTTAATGGCGTTTCTACGAAAAGATGCACACCAACACTTCAGTATTCTTATTATAATAAGAAATAAATATTTAAATATTATAATTCCTTTCCTTGTTCTCGTTATTCTAAAATATATTGCTGTTACATTTTAAAAGAATCTTGTGTAGGACCTTATACAGTACACACATTATTAAACGATTAAAATTTAAATTCATTTTAAAGCTACAAAAAGTGGCTTTGTGTTAATAATGAAACACAAAGTAATGACAACTGGTTCCATACAGTCATGAACTGTTCCTTGCTTTATTTATTTCACAAATAAGTGTAAACCTCATCATATTGCTGTGTAAACAAAGCAATAAGTACGGCATTTGGAGTTTCTATCAAAACAGGAACCTGTCTGTTATCATACACTCTCATTTATTGTCCAATTGGAAGGATTTCGAGGCATTAATGCTTAATTCCACCCTACCCGTAGTTGGATTATTTGGGTAATCATATCTTCTTGAGTCCAATGCAGCAAATTCACACTGCTGGTGAGACGATAGCAATTTTATTTATTAATTTATAAGTTATTGTCTTTAATTGAAATGATTTATTAGTCATATTACAAGATTATTTAAAAATAAGTTATGCAAACGACTTACTGACTTTAGTTGCGTTTCTTAAGCCTTCATATTAAGATGATGAATAATTATTAAATTAGTTTAAAATTAAATTATTTACAAAACAACCAGTACTTTATTTAGTTACTCGGTGAACTTAACATAAGAGTGCTAGTTATGTGGATTTTAAAATTATATTTATGACATAAATTATGATGGTGTACATCCAATCCGTTTGTATGGGACTGTAATAACCAATACCATTCAATCTTGAGACTGGGAAACTGAATTCTGTCAGTCAGTCTGTCTGTCTATGTGTCTCTCTCGTACACACGATATATCTATTAAACCGACCTATATCTGTTTGTCTAATATCTCGAGAACAAATTGACCCATATACTTTAAATGTTGCTTGAAGCTTCATTTATATATGAACAACACTGATTCGATGATGACGTACGAAGTCCACGGATGATTCGGCTGAGCGTTAATAAAAACTTTTACATTCGTTCTACTGGTAACCATGGTGCCAAATATAAAATAGCAGAATAATGAAATTTTTTAATAATATGAGTACAAGCATTTCTGATTTTAAAATTATACATTATAGTTGTGATCGTATGGCATGTAGAAAGTTCATACAATAACAACAAAAAAACGACACAGTATAAGTCAATGTTAAAAGTGTGTGGCATGATCTGATTTCAGCGTACTTTGGCGGTGTAGTACTTTCCCAATCTCTATTGAAGTTTTATAATTTGAACACAGAACACTGCCATGAACTCTTTCTCAAAGAATAAAATTTGTATGTATCATGTAGAAAGATCTCTATAAATGTCATCTGCAAACTCTATACTTTCAATGAAACTTAATTTCCACATATACAAGGATAAGGTTGATATTGTATGTAGAAATATGCGGTTTGGCTGAGCGTCATTAAAAATTGTCACTCACAGTTTTCTTTTGTCTGCCAGGAGGATGTAGACATTTATTCTCTGTATGATGTACGCGTATCTAATTGAATTCAGGACATCTTGAGAGTGAAATGGGGTATAGTCTTGAAATTCTGCATCCAATATTTGCGAAACCTGTAGTTTGGCGAACTGTTACCTAAATGATAGTCTATGCACTTTCACGGTTGTGCCTTGCCGTGAGAACAGTGTTTCTCTGATTCTTATCGATCAATATGAACACTTTAGTATTTTTCCCAACAAATTTTAGGCTAATGAAATCCATTGGATGACAAATCGTGGAATTCTTATTGTGGATATTGCATATATTCTACATTTGATAAGAAAAGATTTAATTTTCTTCATGTTTCATCATTGATAACCCGGCAGGGCTTCCATGACATCGTGTCTTGTCCGTCAGTCTGCCTATCTATCAGTCCGTCCTTCCGTCCATACGTACTAAAACGTTATACGTAGAAAGCTCATAAAACCTTTAAACTTGGCTTATAGTTTCATTTAGGTTTAAAGGAAAACCTTGTAAATTTTGAAGTCAAAAGACCAAAAATCTACATCACCAGTGCGTGACCTTAAACATATATAATTCCACTTACATTTTCAGTCCTCTCATTCAGTCTTGAAACTTTTTCTGTAAGAATTTATGTATTCGATAAAACTTCTAATCTATGATATTACTTTGATATCTGAAATTTTTTCATCTTTAAAAATCCTTTTGATAGCTAACTCTTGCTTTTGAACAGTTTAGTGTTGAGGAAAATCACAATGTTGTACCATAACAATGAAACCTGTTAAGTTTTACAAAGATAATCGTAATATTAAATATTTCAGTAGTTCTTAAAAGGAACAATACCACTTTTATCCAAACTAGGTTGCAGTAAAAACAAAGTCAGACGGTTTTTCCCTTCAAGAAATCTTGACGAAATACACGGAAATAAATTCAAGAGTTAAATATTAGATTTGCGCGCGCTGTTGATCAAAGTGTTTTTATTTACCCATCGATACTTTTACGTACTTAAACTCTACCGAACTTATATAAAACAAAAGAAACGTTTACAGTTCATTTTTTAACCCATTTATTTAAAGATATCCATCATACTTTTAAAGGTTAACACTATTTAAAAGAATTTTATTTGATCCAGTACGACTATTGAAAACAATTCTCTGATTAGCATTAGTTTAACTATTTTCCTGTTCGATGTCGGTAAAACTTACTTAATTATGTAAATGATCTTTGATGCACTGTTGTTTATGTTCATCCTATTACATCTTAAGCTCAAATTGTTCCATTAATTAATATCGAATTAAAACTCAACAATTTTTATAAAACGGATATTTGATGTAGCATTTCCATGTCACGCTTTATATGTGCAGTAATGCTAGATTTATTTAAAATTCCTCATTAAAATAGTTTTAATTTTAATATGTCTCAAAATTAGAAATCGAATCAAAATTAAGATTTTCCCATACAGTTTTCTTGATAATAAAGCTGTTACATTTATCAAAATTTTTATCCTATGTTTATCCTATAGGAGTGCATTAAAAAATCAAGATTATAAAAATTCGACATAGTTAAAAGTGTCTCAATTATTGGTTATATTAATATGCGAGTTTTTGCGCCCATTAAATGCAAAAGATTTTTAAGAACTAAACTGTTTTGTATGTAAAAAACTATGTTTTATAATTAAATGTGCGAAACTTCTCACAATAACAATAAATACCGGATATGACAAATACTGCATAAAAACTAACTGTATTGCTTACTGTCCTGTTATCGAAATTGGTTTGTCTATTTGAATGGTTGAATGTGCTTTAAAAATGAAAAGGCTTTAAAAATCATTATAGATCTTATTCCTAATACAATTAATATAATAAGCGGTTTTATAATAATTAAAACCTTTATATTATGCCCTAAATAGAATAGAATAGAAAAGAAACAGAACACAGTTATGTTTTACCAAATATATTTTTCCCTCCTTTCAATTCATCGCAAGGAAATCGAAAATCTTTGTATTTTTAACTTTGTATGTTACACGATAAATTGTATATGTCTAATATATATCCGAAATAAATATTGGATATTTGGAATTTTTTTAGGAATTTGAAAATTGATTAGTTTGATTGTTTTACATAATATATGTATTACTAATCTTTGAAAAATTATTTAAAACGTGATAAAGAGAATTTTTAAATGAAAACTGCAGGAGTGTTACAAAAACTAACCTTATGTAACTCCCTAAAGTGTATATCTCAGTGAAATACAAGCCTTTACTGTAAGGACCAGTAAACCTACCTATTAATTTTAATACAAACAAATAAAATTACAGAAGTTACAGCCATTAAAATATTCTACAGTCAATCTTAATTTATATTTTTCACTTACGTTAGTGGTGCAAGTTTATTTTAGAGCTACATTCACCTAGTATTTGTAGTCGAAACTTAATGGATTTTAGGGACTAATGTCACTAAACGTTGCACAACTAATCATAGTCTCCTACGTTAGAGCGCGCACGTTATAATTTGGAAGACTTCATTATACGTTCAACAAAAGTATATAAGCTATCAACATGAATTTATCACGATCCAAAGCATGCCAATTTAACTATGGGGATATAACATGGAGCTTTTAAATGTTAGATTGTTTCATTTGACGTGAAAATCCCTGAGTGCTCAGTCACTAGGTTTTATTCAAGTTATTCAACAAGGAAGCCCCAAAGCATCATGAAGTTCCTCCCGTCTATTAATTCTTGGGTATTACTTATACATACGGCTTGATAACCCCAGTCTTGTTTGCTTTGCCAGCTGGAGACTTAAACGTAGTAGTATGGAAACACGTAGACTCTGTTTGGCTTAGCAGCTAAATGAGGTGTGTAAAATAATGACTCTATGTCAAAGTTAAGTAAACAATCATTATAGTGACTGAGACTTTAAGTAATCCCTAGTATGTATAAATTGTGGATGGTTTATATCTTCCAGATGAATTTATACTCGCTACAGCAAAAGAACTGATATATTACTTATATATGGGTAAACCAATAGCCCAGGTGATGCAGATATATATGAGAGTGGATTGGTATGTATAGTTTACAGCGGAATATTACTGTCCATTTTATTAAAGGCTGTTGATATCCTGGACATAGTACACACATAGTACGAGTACTCTTCTCTGTTAGCTTTAACAGGATAGGCTGGTATTCCATTCATCCAAGATGACATAACTGAGATGCAGCCACTAGCTCATAATATGGGATCGACCGGAAGTGGCCTGTAACTCCAGACCTGACAATTCTGAATATTATTCAACGTAGAGAGCAAGCTAAAAGGTCTTTTTATCACTAAGTTCAACAAGAGGTTCTCAGCCTCTTCTCGTGAGAGAAAACAAGAACTGACAGTTATAAAAAAAAACTCAAGGTACTTGCCGCAGAACATTAAAAAGACTCCATACTAATATTAAGCTTGATTTACAATTAAATCTCTAAGCTTGAGCTTTCGGAAAGTTTCCGTTTATGTTTTGTAGCAGTGATAACTTTCTACAGCGATTGTAGGAATAATAAAATAAAATAAAAACATTTATACCAACTGAATTGTAGTAAAAATATATAAGTCAAAGAGTTTTCCTTTCTCTGAGAAAGCAGAACAAAATGTACAGAAATTAATTCAAGTCACGAGATTCAAATATTTGATTTACTATCTCCGGTGATCAAAGTGTTTTGATTTACCCATTGATACTTTTAAGTTTTGTGATTGCAATTCTACAGTACTTTTATAAAACCAGAGAAGCGTTTATATTTCTTATTTGTTTTCGCTATCATCATTGATATCGAGCATTATTTTCTAACATAATTACTACTTGTTATCTACGATGTAAAGGAATTTTTTTCAGACTCATATATTTTTTTATCACATTGGGTGAGAGTAAGTCAATAAATTAACATTTACTATTGTTGCGTTATTACAAAGAATAAATTCGATTATGAAAAGCTTTCAAATTATAAAACAAATCCAATCTCTCACACACACATAATATATATATATATATATATATATATATATATATATATAGTATATAAAATTTATCACTTTAACACGATGAAAAGAAAATATTATTGAACATTAATGTTAATTGTACTGAAACTATATCCGAACATTTTTAATCGCATTATAAGTTTT
Organism: Homalodisca vitripennis; assembly: GCF_021130785.1. Lineage (NCBI taxonomy): Eukaryota > Metazoa > Arthropoda > Insecta > Hemiptera > Cicadellidae > Homalodisca > Homalodisca vitripennis. Next base: position 96,190,470 of record NC_060210.1, read on the forward strand.
TTTCCTTATTATGTTTTATCTCTATAATTATATAGAAAGTTTTAAATGTATATTTATGTACAATAAGGCCAAAATCTGTGAGCTTTAATAAATACCATCTTAACTCTTAGCTAAGCATGTTAAACAAAATTTGATTTGGCGTATTCCTGCATCTTTATATGTATATAATTGCAATTTGAACTGTATAAAACTTAATATAAATAAATATTTGTTTAAAAGTAAATTTTAAAAGTTATTAAACTATTACCGGCTATTTTTGGAGTTCCAATTTGAGGTTTTAATGAATACTTAAAAAAAAACTTAAATAATTGCACTTTATAAAAACTTATATGCCCTAATAGAGCCTTTCATAAATTGAAATTAATGCTAATCCTACTGTATAATTTTAACTTATTAATTCTAGTTAAAATATATCATTAATATATTTATCTATTACAAATAAGTTGAAAATTTCTAAATTTGAAGTAGAATTTTCATTTATTAGACCTTTCTAGACGTTTTTGATAAAAATGAGAGGCCAATCCAGATAATTATTATGGGTATTTGTAATGGTTTGAAATTTCTACTTGCCTCATATTTAATTCTTATAAGATAAAAACGATAACTAACTCATAACGAAGGTATACGTATGAAACACCTACTTAGCAATAACAACAGCCGCAGTATCTAATATTAGTTGGACTGAAGTATTTTAGACATTGAAGTGATTAACCTTAAATCGTATATTACCTATTGAAAAGATCTAAATCTGAAATCCGGGTAGTAATTATTCCTCATAATTTCTTACCAAAAATTATCTCGGGTTGTAAAACTGAGTGTATGGCTTCTTTTTGGCTGCTCAAAAAAATAATGACACAATTCTTTATGGGAGACAAATGAACTTTGGAAGGTGTAAATGGTACTAGCAGTAAAAAACAGCATGGGTTATCCAAGTAAATCTAATACCATGACATTTTAAGGAGGGCTTAGGGCTAAAGCCTCCCAAAATTTTGAAAGGCAAACATTAAAATTGCATCCTTAGTTCGTTTTAAGTTAGAAAACTTTTATGAGTTCTTAAAGCTCAATATTCTGGGTGAAGATTTCCGAGTCTCATATTTTTGAAGGATATTTCATACGTCCTAAACCACCCAGTGTGTCAGTCCCCTGCTCTTCGAAATAATGTTCTATATACGCCATTATCTAATACATATAATAATAATTTCGTTATTTTATTTCCTCTTATTTGTGGGAAGAGAGGTTAGCAATTCTCAGAACTCGTTTACACTTTGTAGTTCAAATCTAATGCTGCATATCAAAATTTTTATAATTTTGTTGAATAATTAAATAACACCACAGACACTATAATAAAAATACAAAACCTAAAACAACAATCAGTGTGTTATCGAATCGTTATATTTCAAAAGTAATTGTCTTAATAACTGGACATATACATAACAATTTCCAAAACAACATATTTTGATTTGTAGTATACAAGCATTTATTGATTACAAACTAATGTTTTTTAGCTTTATAAATACATATAATACATACATAATTTGATAATGAACTGATATTATGAGAGTCAGGAACATAGTTATATTATAGAATTATGCTAGTAAGGAACATAGTTATATTATAGTTATTGCATGATGTTGTGTATGTTCTTATGTTATTGTTATACATAAATTTTCGCTTTGTTTATTTTTAGGCTGATGGAGAGTATCTTACTATTAAATAAAATAAATTAATATTGCATAACATTTTAATCATTTTAGAATTAATTTATAAATTCCTGCATCATAGTCCGACTATAGACAGATTAATACGTCTTTGATATAGTCATTCTATAGGTAATCATTTTTTCAGATTATAACGTACCTTATAGAAAATATTATCAGTTTATCAAGTGACAGTGTAAAAATAATAATATTTACAACAAAACGCCTGCTATAGATCAAATGAACCAATACTTCTTTACCTAAGTAATTTCTGCAAAGTTTGTACGCTAAGACTCTTTTAGTTTTAAATATTTTTATGTATGGTCAATTGATGATTTGATTCAGTATTTTATCTACGATTCTCTCTAGATCACTTCATATTGGAATTACAAACACAGACTGACGTCACACTCTGCGGTCTCTGTATCTCATGACGCAGATTGCTGCCGACACTATAATTGGGTCATGTGCTGCTCAGTGTATATTTACGTAATGTGACGTGATGTTTATTTGCATCGTTCTTGAAAATTATGAATAAAATATTATTCTATTCATATTTTCAAACTCAACTTAAAGTTAAATAATAATATACCTGTTTATTGTATAAAATTAAATTCGAAATTAATCGTAGTTAAAACAATTTATTTTGTCATTTTACTTTCTATTTCAATGTGTACTTGTGCATAGTTTAGATAATAATCTTCAAAGTACGCGCTATTGTTATTTCCTATTATCAGTAATTCAATATTTTGTGTGTTATTTTTTAAACTCACGTAACATAATAAACATGTTATTTTTTACATTATAATTAAGACAGAATTGAGACTGTTAACAGTATTGAGAAATAATAGCCATGCAGTGACAACATAAAGTCATATTCATTAGCGGATCTGAATTTTTGGAAAACTAAAGAACTCAATTAACTTTTTTGGGATAAAGCATATTAATCGGTGGTATAAGATTATGCTTTTCATGTTAAAAGTCACTAAATATTGTACTCTCAGGTATCAATTACACTACGCATTACCATAAGCAGTTGCTATTATCCTACTGATAAAGTTCAACTAATACAGTTTAGTTATATTATTATGTTTCAGCTAACGAACGTTCGTAAATAAATTGAGCTATTTCGACTATTCTCAAAGCAGTGGTGTATATAGAAAGTTATTTAGAAGGGGGTGAAACTCTTTTTGGTTTAAGAGGTAATAAATATCCTCAAAAACAGGGTTAAGGAATCTTATCCCCAGAAATTATTGAGATTTAAATCATAAAAATTGTTCTAGCTTTAAACAAACTACTAGTGGTACTATTTTAACGTTAATCTTTAACATTTCGGGTTGGAAGAGGGGTTGAGCTCCCTGAGGCCCTCTGTCTGCCCTTATATCCGCTCTTCTATAAGGCAATTTCTGTGTTTTATATAAAAAAGCTGTTGTTACTGTTTTCTGGTCGTATAGTTCATCCAATACATTCATGCCTTAGAGCACAGTCTCTTCACAGCTCTATTGAGAAACTGATGTTCGAGTCTACTGAACACGGCAAGTTACAAACTACTGAATGTATCTCTTAATTCGGTGCTTTCTTCGCTCCATTTTCCGCTTGTTGTTTATTATCAACACTCTAGGTTTTAATAGAACATCAAGATCAGAAAAATTTAATAATTTTTTATATATTATATTTTGTGGTATAATTCAATATTGAAGAAGTCCAAGTAAAATTTAAGAACTGCACACATTTTTTGTTTTGTATACTATAAAACTACTAATACTGAAGTTTATAGTAATATTTATTAATGATTAGACAGCAAAATATTTCCAATAATTGTGGTTGTAATAAATACACATTTAACTTTAAGATACATTTACAGTAAAACCACAAAACTATAAGTTAAAGAAGTTAACAGGAGTTTTTATAGAATATATTTTAGCTAATTGAACTCAAGATTCTCTTCATTGCATGATACACCCCTATTCGTCGTAAGTCTTCATCATATGCTTTCATTCCCCATAAAAGTTAAAAATATTCCCCTTTATTACTAGAAATGTATAAGACTCTTTGTTTTCATTTCAACATCACAAACTAAATTTAAACAATACTCTTCCTAAAGTGCAAGAGAATATCGAAAATGTCTAATAATATACTCCTACCAGGTATAAATTTGCTACAAAAACAATTTAGAAGTGAGAGTACTTAAAGAAATTAAAATCGGCTTTGTTGACAGCTAATACAGCTGAATCGGAAACTAAATAGACGGGTATGCATATAAAATTCGATATAATTATAAAACTCATAATCTGCGAAAATAAAAGCGGATGTAATATACGAAAGGAATTTAAAAAATACATCATAAAAAAGCAATTTTAGTGTCGTAATAACCATCGAGACTTTGAGTCGGCGTAGGAAGTTTCGAGTTCATCTCATCCTTGGAGCGGACCACATCCTTGGCCGTAGCGCAATGGGTGGTAAACAATTTAAACAGTTGGAGTTTCAAATCAAATTAACACACCCTAAGATGGACAAAGACAGAAATCTGCTTTCATCATCAACTATTGAGAGAGATAGAGATGAGCACTCTACCAACTAAACCTCGTGGTGACCTTTTCTAATTACATAAATATTTTAAGAGCACAGCGTTAAAGACTTTCAATGAATAATTTTATTTAAACATAGGAGTTATTTTATGGTAGTATTTTTATTTCACGTATTTTAGACAAAATCACACACAAACCGTCTGCAAAACCATGCAAATAATATCAACTTCACTGAATTTCAGTTGAAGGAAGGTGTCCCTTGCGTTTTAAGGGCACTATCCTATGAATATACACAAACACTTATCTAATTAAAAATAAGTGTTTAATATGTAAACCATTAAATTACATATTATAACACTGGTATCCATTTATGAGACATGTTTTCAAGACCTCAGGTCTTAATAAATGTAATTTAAAACCTATAAAATATCTGAACAAACAGAAAGAGGTAGAAAGAGAGTTAATGGAAACATTTGATCTGCCATAAATGAGATCCCTGTTCTGTTCAGTAATTTCAGTCGACATAACACAGTAAAAAAGCTCTTTACTAATCAGCAGGTGACGTTATAGGTTAAGGTTAAAGGTTTATAGATTAAACCAACCAATCTAATGAAGTAACTTCAACCTATGTGTTGATAAGTTCCTGACAATGACATATAATTATTGTTAACAAGTTCATCTTTTTATTAACTTGTTTTTTATTTGTGCTTTTCTCGTTGGGAGCATCGTTATTCATAAGAGCAATGAAACGAAAGTCACTTTTTGACTGACAGAAATGAGAACCCCAATATATGAAAGTTTGCCATGTTCAATAGCGATGTAGTCAATGGAGGTAGAGTTTATACCAAAATTCAATCCTCCTGGTCAACTTGTTGGACATTAATAATAATATAATATAGACGGAAATCTGATACCATTCAACAGCAACAGGAAGGAGGGTTAAGTTAATGTAATTGTTTTCACATTTTTGGTTCTAGCAATCATAGACCGTTATATATAATTATATTGAAATTCCTCATGCTTAGTTTCAATTATGTTATAGTAATTACCTGAAATGTGCCTTTATATTTAGTATATGGTACTATGTGATATATTCTCCATTTCAGGGTTGCTACTGACTGGCCTTAATTAGTTTACTATAGCTATTGACATTTTAAGAACTGTTAACAAACTGGAAGGAAGTTTTGCATAGAAATTTAAACTATCTCATTGATATTCATGGAAATTTTCGCTATCTGACTGCGGGGCTCTGGTACATAGCGCTTTAAACTTTAACTTCAAGTAATAAAAAGTAGATCTAGTAATGGGAGTACAATCCAACGACAATTACTTACGTCAGCCTGTTGTACCTATATAAGCTACACGTTAACCACATAATTTATTACCTTTGAAAAACATGTTTTCCTGCTTCTAGTAGTGGCTATGTGTGTTGTCCCGATATTTTAAAATTAATAATTAGGAAGTCATTGCTTTGACCTTGGCTGGTTATGTTTTAAATTTCCGCTACATGGACATCTCTAGATGGAAAATAACAGCTGCAGAGCGGTCTATGGAGTCCAATAATCTTTATGTGTGAGAGTTGAGTACTAGTACGTTAAGACAGGTCCGGGTTGTAGAGATCACCTCTCATATTATTCTTTTCCTATTTACGCAATTTTATCTGACCGCTTCTTATATTGTTGTAAGAGAAAAAGATTTACCACGACTATCGTGTGAGCAGGAATAGGATATTTAATTTTACGAATCGTACGTCTTTCAGCAGTAACATAATACCGGTCTTCAATGTTTGGTCATCTAATTGTTATGAAGAGTCAGTTCAGGGCAAACATATATTCCCTTGACTATTTCGTGTTCAGTAACAGTCGAGGGACTGTGTTGAAAAGTATATTGCAGTTGTGGATAAGGTATAAGTTAAAGTCCTACAAGTTAAATGTTCCCTCAACAACTTCCCCGAAGTAATGTCTTAGTAGAAATTACGAGTTCGTGTTAGATGTGAACACTGATTTTTCCTTGATCTTATTCTTTTTATACACATCCATAGTTATTTTATATTAATTCAGTATTAAATTTTAACATTGGTTTAAATTATGTTTTGTATAAAATAAAATAACTTTTACGTAGTGTTTTATGTTATAATAGAAAATAGCTGCACATAATCAAAACTTTGCTTTATATTTATTGTTACATTATTAAACAAGAGACAAAACAAGGGATGTACGCTACATCCACGTGCCGCGGTCACAGGCTTAATTCTATGAAAATGTTCAAGTCCGTAGCCACATCGTATTACTGTTTTACGTGTTCAAATGCCATATAACTGCATTCGGTTTATTTATCTATCACGACATCGATTAGTTACCATCATGTCTACTCGTAATACCAATTTAAAAATTTTAACCAACTCTGAGCCAAATGCCATGGAGTGACTTGCATTTTTTTCGAAATTAATGTTATATAAAAATGAAGCGTCATGCAATCATTTCAATAAGTAAACTTATTCGAAATATCATACGAAGAAACAGACTGACCCACACAGACAGAGGGCTGTCTTTCTTGGATTTGCACACACAAACAATTAGTCTTTATAGTATTTCCACGAATGTTTGTCATTATAAGATCACTGTTGGCCATTGTGATTGTAAATTCAACGAAGTATAAATTTGTCTTAAATTTCATTTTAAGAATCCGATATTCAAAGAAATTATGTGAATACATGTATAAAGTTAATATTATTATAACTTATATACGAGTAGCTCAGAAAATGTCTCAATCGATAACCCACAAATGAGACCATCGACAGACAGATTGCCTGTCAGTTGGCAATCTGCCCGTGTCTTGTTGATGGTATTACATTGAGAACATGTTCTGTAAAGGTAAAACGTGTTTGAGTCCTAGGAGAGTTTGAAAACACTACTAGTAAAATGATGGTAATATTTAAAGACATGAGTGAAAACTGATTATAATATGTCTAAAGTAATTTTAATGATTACATTTTGCTCTTTTTTTAAATATAGACCAAATTCAAATAACATTTTTCATACGCAGAAATTAAGTGGATTAAATCACAGTTGTCCCAGTTTAGAACTCTATATCCCTACTTTCTGGAACGTTTCGTACCTAAGCAATGAATGAAACAACAAAAGCTAGCATAATATTTTGTGAAAATTGTTATCATAATGGTATTGTTATAGTTGATTTCTATTGTTCACAATACACTTTAACTTTAATTACTTTACCCGCCTGGTATTATTTTCGTTTAACACCAAGTCGAAAGATTGTTCCCATAAATAAATGTTGATTTATTTTAGAGTCCTTCTTTAGACCCATCAAAAACTATTGCTTTTTTACTGTTGCTGTTATTCTTACTAGTTCTATTAGCCATCTAATTTTATTTACACTGTATTACTTTTTAACGTGTCCCTTGTTTTATACCTGAAATATGGATATGTGTGTTCGTTTAAATAAATAACAAACAACATACAATTCTTTCAGAACCTTTTCATGGGATGAAGAGTGAATGTATAGAATGAAAGTGGTGGTCTGGCGAAGTGTTATTTACATGTGATCATTAAAAGTGTTATTAATTAAAAGATCCAATGGCTGAGGAAAATAAGGACTTACCTAGCTTACTTCTATCCTAGCTACTATAGTATTTGTGTTATTGCATTAATATTATTAGTTTTCAATAGTAACCTGAATAACTATCTGCCTGCTGAGGTCAGATTGACGTCTCCTGGACACACCCGACCTCTCTAGTTTAGTACGTATTGATCGAGAGCGCCACGAGGGCATTTAGGTAACGTGGGTGTACCGTGGTGAGACGTCATCGCCACAAATAGCTCGAATATACACGTACTTCGTGACAGTGGACTACATCACTGTAGCAGAGTAATCACAGCAACTTTTGTTATTTATAAAAACACATCAACCGTCACTAATAAAAGCTAAACATTGGATATTTTCAGAATAATATCATATACAAATTATTACTAAATATAAAAGCATAAAATAAAAACAAGTAAGAATCTGGAAACAGAAATTACATGTGAAAATTTATTACTGTAAAATGTATTTCACTGAATATTTTGACAACAATTTCGCTCTTAAATGTTCTGCTAAACTTCAAAAACCCTGCGTGTTTTCAAAAATATCTTTATAAGGTATGAAAATATTTCACGTATAAGGGCAGTGTCAATCATTGTACCCATCACTCCTTTTTTCGTTGCACTAGGCCTTTATGTTTTTCTACTATACAATATTTGGGATTTTTGATAGAAAAAACGAACAAGTATAAGTTTTACTTAAGTAGTATAATTTTACGTAAGTAGTAACTTAAGTCTATGTTGGTAAAAAAATGTGTGTTACTGGGTTTCGGGTCACTTACAAGAACTAGTTATTAAACTTACCCGACGTCACTAATAAGCATTGAAACAATCCACAAATATATAGTGAAACAGTAATTGCGTATACGTGCTGCGATCTTAAAATCAAGATGAAACTGTATACTTATTTTCAAATCACTTTCCTATCAAGAGAGATGTCATGGACAGACGCACTGCCCTTTGATATTTTTTCACCAAGGGTTAAAATTGCTAGCCTTCTTCCAGGGACCAAAAGGAACTTCTGAGCCAAGTTCAAGTCTCTATGACACTGTTATCACTAGTTACTGCACATGTGAACAGACATAAAACTAGATAGAAGGAAAGAATGCATTTTGAACCCTTCTTTTTTGGGGGGTTCTTCTTTGCTGCAAGTAGAACCTGTGTTCCATATTTCAAATCTATGGGTTATCCCACATTTAAGAGTTATCCCACATATGACAGTCCGAAGGATGGACTGCGATTTGATCCCAATAACAAACAGACTTCTTCGTAGGACCTTGAGGAGTCAATATTGCATGTTTCAAGTCTCTATGACTTTTAAGGGGACTGTTACCGCCTATCTTAGTCCATATAAACTTAATGCAGGTTTCTAAAATAATGAGTCATGATAGAGCTTTGATTTTTTTTTGTCTTTAAAAGCACACCTTTTTATAGTTCGTGACCAACCAAAATTACAATTTATCATCTTTTAGTATTAAAAAAATAATTTTAAAAAGTTCACCTTTTTAAAACTAAAAAAATCACAAAATATATTTTATTTCTAAGATAATACTTTTTATTTTGTAAAACCCTTTGGTCAGGACCTAGATTATAGTACAAAGTACAAGTGGTAAAAATTTGAGAGGTCTGAGTTCATAAATGGCTGAGAAAACTTGCATCTAAATAGAAAAAAACCAACTTACGGGAATCGAAGAAAATGTCTTAACTACAATAGCCTAGTACTTTCCTGAGCTGTAGGATGGATTATCTGGGTCTTCACTTTGTGTAAACATGTCTTCAAGGCGTTTTTATTTTCAAAGCTCTCTTGTTCCTTATTTTCTTTTCTAGTTCTTGAACTTTCTTGTCCGCTTCCTTCACTCGCACTATTTCTAGGCGCTTCATCGCTTTTACAAAATTTTTCCCTGGACGTAGGTTTAATGCTTCCAAAACTTGTAATTTACTAGAAAAGCCGTCACTAAAGCTACAAACTGCAGAGTAAACACCAAATTTAAGGGTAGGCAGAGTTACAAAAGTTCTTTTTGGTATTAGGGACCAAATAACACTATTCAATGACGCATTTTGGTTTTGAGTTTTACCTTTCAAACATCGCTCCAACAGTTTGGTTTCTGAAAGGTCTTTGAATATGGATTTTATAAGACTCATAACACACTCAGGGATGTGAAAATGTTTATCATGGTCATACATTTCATTGGTCAGTAAACTCAGGTTATATTTACACCATGTCTCATTGTCTTTAGGGCATAGCTGATGAGTAGGTTTATCATTTGATGACATCGTGTGAAAGTACACTGCCCATATTGCCTTTCTCATCTCTTCAACACTCTGCACATTTCGCCTTATAGCCAGGCCTTATAGTCTGCAGTTTTTGAATATTAGGCTCACTTAGCCTACCCTGCCCACCTAATCCCTTACCATCCTCAAGTATTACTTTACCCGAGACAGATTTTAATTTTAAAAGCCGCTTTCCCATCCTCTTTTGACAGTAGTAGCAATAATAGTAACCTGAAATAAAGATGCTAGACAGTATAGCCAACATAAAAAGTTAAATACAGCAAAACAATGAAATATATGAAAGTGTTAGCTAGTGGAACATGACTGATGTTCAGTTACTGTCGAAAAATGACATGCAAGGGTTTCAATAATATATTTTTTTACCAACTTATAATAATCATAGGAAAAAAAAAACTAATTACTGCAATGAAATCAGTACATTCCAAAAAAAAATGAGGAAAAATTAAAAAAATTTATTATTTTATTAATTTTTTGGGTAACAGTCCCCTTTTAAATCAAGACAATATAATTACAGATAGACAAACAGTCAAAAATTTCGATAAGCTTTTGACCCCAAACTCAGTAGCGGCCTTCTTTGACCTTCTCTGGGACCTTTGTATCGGTAGTATCGGCACAGACGGATGTACATACGGATAGACGGACGGACAAGGTCACGATTTAAAGAATTCCCTGATGGTCCCCAAATAATATTTAAAGTGCTCTCTGCATCTCTAATTTATTTTTCACACGTTTCTTGTTTCTTTATGGTGTGAAAATGACAGCAACGCATAAACATTTGGTTTCCCTCAAATAAATACCAAACATCAATCGGTCAGGGAATAAAGCAACTCGGTCCGACAGCGGCTATCAATACGTGCTTATGTTACTGTTGTTTTACACTTATTCTTTCTCATTCCTATTAAAAATTAACATTTGAGCGTGGTTATTAAAATGTTTAATTAATTATTATTTATCTTCTCTCATTCTGCTTCAGCGTAGAGTAGAACGTGTATAACATGTTATGTTTTAAACGTTATTACGCTAATTGCACATAACACATATAACAGATTATCTAAATATATAAAATCTGTACGGCTACTGTTTCGTTTTTATAGCAACAGCAATAACTTTATTCTATGGGAATTCGGCAGTACAAGTACTGTCTAATTATAATTCTTTACTGCTTATATGCAATACATATATCTATTTTACAAGTGATTTATTCCATACTCGTGGTTGAATCACTTTTCTATGATCTATTTAAAACTAGCACCAAACTAGTATGATTTTAGAATTATGGACACTTAACGCCTACTAGCCTATGTTCTAATATATTTAAGGCCGGGATGTGTAAGCTTACTAATAGGTACTAATGTGAAATGCTCAAGGTTGTGCCGATTCCACAGATTTGACTATCATTGCTGCATGTACCTGATATGACCACTGACTAACTTCCACGCTTGGGCTACTACAACTGTTTGAACACATTATTGGGTTTTAAATTTTAAAAGATTAAATCTTGTAAGAAAATCAACGTTTAACGGATGTCCTATGCATTTTAATTTGTATTGTAACAGGCACTGTAGTATTGTGTGTCCTTAATATCCTTCATATCTTATCGGCCGTTCTCTGAATGTAAGGAATGTAAGCAGGTATTGAAAATCCTCCCTTTTGACTCTGATCTGTATGGGACTCATTTTTACATGTAACTTTCGTAATTAACCACATTATTTATACGTGTATTAATGTACTCAATATCCTCGCCTAATGTACTTTTGTCTATATTCCAACTACATTATTTTTCTTTTGATCGCCCGATTGATTAATTCATTTAATATTTCTAACTTCTTTGATGGAAGATGATGAGAGTTAACTTTAGAATTCTATTCATGTGTGTTTTATATTTATTAAATCATATTTCGTGTGGTTTTACCTAAAATATTAGAAAGAAGAAGGTATTTGTATAACGCTTACTAAAAAAACACCCGGCTAGAAAATAATTAAGGCAAACATATTTTATCCACATCGCTGATGTTTCAGAATATTATGAGATTATAGATGTCTTTAAAACATTGAAATATTCTATGTAATCAACATCGTAATTACATAACTAACCAATATAAATTCCATCTACAAAAATATACTTGCCAAAGTTTCAGGTGTCAACAAATTGTGAAACACTCTCTTTGTACATTAATATCGTCCTTATAATTTTCTATACTGTATTTAGACTCTTGCTTAAAGTCAAGCACGAAATAGCTTGGTGTGACTGTGAATAAGACCGCACTTTCAGGTAACCATGCGGGCAGAGAATATTATTAAAGCGAGAACTTGGGTTCAAAGCATTCAAAGGTGATACTTTGGGGCTTCCTCGTTGAATAACTTAGAGAGCGAAACTTTGCAAGACTCCGGGATTTTCTATAATTAACTAATTTAATACTCAGAAACTGTACTTCCTAAATCTACCTTCCAAAGCGACATTATTAAAACAACGATACTAGTTTACATTACTACTGCTTATATACCGGTTGTCCTACGAAAAGGTTAAAAGGTTTGATTTTTGACGATAAATAATTTTCAAAATGCCACCATTTATTTTCTAAAATAACTGAAATTCTCACATATAATATCTTTAAAACCTATTTAATGAATTGTGTATAGTTTGAAAATGTTCTGTACATAAATGGGGAAGTATATATATATATGTATATCTATAAAATGTATAATAATACAACATTGACTGCATACAGCAAACAACCAAGAATATTTGTAATTTTTACTGAAATTGATTTCGCTCATTCAGTAGTTTTATTTACCTGTCTTCTTTATTTAATAAAAACCAAGTTTTAATGTTTTTGTTCACCTATAATGAAGTATAGAATTAAGTACTTGTAATGCCACAGGACAGATCTTATTCAATTCCTTGTTGTGTCAGCTAACAGCTGTGATTCCAGAACTAATGAGCTCATCTGCGAAACTGCTCATTTGTGACATATATAAAAGTTTGTGGTTTTATATACTGGGTGTTCATTTGAAAACTTCAAACTCGTATTAAAAGACTTATGGGCCAAGTATCAAAATTATGTAAACGGGAGTGTGTAGTAGTGTGGAGTTTCAAAATTGGGGAAAAAACAATATTTTCAAAATGGGGGAGCTCATCCCCATGACCCCATGACCCCGTACCCAAACCCGATTTTGAAATGGCAACCTTGTCATACCTCAAATTGAAGCTCATTAAAAATTCTGTATTTTGGTAAACAAAAATTTGAAATCGGAACAGCCGAAATATCAGCAGCCAATAATGAAATTTCATACACAACAATTATTAGTCTACAAACTTCTATACTACTATTAATAGTCAACAAAATTACTCACTGAATACTGTTGTAAATCCATTTTAAACTTCAAATTTAATGTTCAAATGGTAGCCATTTTTATTCAAGCGAAAAATAACCTGTTTTCAAATTCTTGCCCAACCTTTCAAAACGTTTCTCTGGTTAAGCGTCTGCACTCAGCAGTATTCCTGTTTTCAAGTCTTGGACACCAGTGGGATGTGTTTTAAAAACTACTGATTTCAAGTACTTTTTTATGGGGTGAGCACCGCCATTTTGAAAATAACTGTTTTTGTTCCCCCAATTGGTACTATATACTCCCGTTTACAGAATTTTGATACTTGGGCTATAAGCCTTTTAATACGAGTTTGAAGTTTTCAAATGAACAACATTTATAAAGCTATTTTTGATCATTTAATCTGTTTTATTAACAAACACGTATGCCGCTGCGTGGAGGTCAGATAAAATTAATAAAAAAGACGAATAATTTCAGGGTAACGAAAACCCAGTGTAAAACACTACAGTGAACATTAAAATTCTATACAACTTCACATATTACACTTTTTAAGTTTAAGGACTAATATTTTTTACAAGTTACACATAAGTAACCTTGTTAAGAAGTTGGTTGTTGAGAAGAGCTGTAAGATGAGTTGTAAAAACTGTGCTGATGAGGGCAAGAGCGGCCTCACAGCGGTTTAACGATGCCATAAAAAGTATTTTATATGCCCTGTAATGATGAGAAAAGTTTCTCTTTTAGAAGTAAAACGGCTAATATTAAGTAGCATGTTGCTTTTTTAATTAATATCTCAAATAGCCTAAATTCAAAATACTCTAAAAAAATGATTAGCCACACAGATTTTCATTGAGTGTTTTTTTTTTAGTCTTTTATATTCAGATTTATATCACATTTTGTAATATGTTAATGGCAGTAAATGTTGCGGATGGTTACTAATGATCTGCGATGTTTTTCGAACGTTATTCTCGTACAGAAAACTAAGTGCAGCGAAATATTGACATAATGTGAGTCTGTTGTTTTAAAGCTAGTCATCAGAGGCTAATGACATGTTAATACTGAAATTCTTCTTTATAAAAGGAGGAGTTCAAACGCCATGTACATTTAATTTTGACTTAATGCACATATCTGTAAGCGTGTCAGATAGAGCATTTAAGTTTGTTTTTTAGGATCTTATTAATATCTAAATCCTTACTTAGAGATTTATTAAGTTTACTAAAAATGAAATATTAATGGGATTTAAAATTTTATGGTTTTTAGAGTTAAAAAGTTACTTAATTATTTAGTTTCACTAGTACAAAATTTTATTACTGTAATAATACTGTGCAAGGAAATAAAACTAAGCTATAAATAAATCATATAAAAGTTTAATTTTGATATTTCGAAAATATTGTTCACGTTTCTAAAACTCTTATTGGGAAACAAAGAAAAAAAAACTTGAGAGATACTCATATCAAAGTACAGTTAGTAGTGTTCAACACTGTAGAAGGAGTTTTCTTCATGTTCATTCCCTTCATAATTATATGTCATCTGACTTTATGTAGGCAACAAATCTGGCCTGTCAAATGTTTTCTCCAAATCACAAGTCGTTTTTTTTTTGCTATCCGAAATCGGATTCGATCCAACCATCTCATACCTTCTACCATGAAAATTTCAGCTTGAAAACCCATACTCCTCGTTACATCTAATTTTTCAAAATGTTATTGGAAGAAAGTAGAGTGTTATTAGTACCAAATTTCAATGTTTCTAAAGCTACAAATTTTGCAATGGAAATTCGTACCTAAATGACATTGTTCAGAAATTCATAAGGTTATGTACGTTTTCCTTTAGACACTTGTCTATTAGGTCACACAGATATATCAGTCTATATTGTTTCTGACCGGGATATGTTCACTAAATGATATGTCATACTCTCACTGAGGACCCAGTTTTACCCTCAGTCTTGAGCTTGGCCAAGGAATATCCTCACTAACATTAGGTGAGGATTTGCTATAGAATAATCATCCCTAAAGCTAATTTTATTTTTATCTCCCTATGACAACTAAACAATCAATTTTAAACTATTAAAACAAAGAAAAATATCTTAAACAAAAACCTCTTACAATCGTTTATTTCCAAGCATGATTCAATAACAAAAATTCAATCTGCAATTAAAACAACTGTCCTGTATGTTTTTAAAGTTTTACAGGTTAGTCGATATGAGAAAATAAATAAAGTACATTACATAACAAGCACTTTTGTATGAATGAACCATGAAATCATGTTAGAAATCTTTACAAATTGTGCTGGATTTGAATTTCTGAAAGATATTTGCGTTTTATGGTATGTGATGTATATCATTATAACGAGGAGAAATTCTAAATTTATAATAAATCAAAAAAATAAAAACACAATAATATATATAAAACATACATATTATTTGAAGCAATGTAACTTACTTTTGCACTTGCTTTCCACACTTGATAACATTGTTTATTAAAGAATATTTCCGTATTGTTTAATTCTTGTGCTCACAAAGACCTACAATACTTTATAAACTGAAGAGGTCAATAGAAATTTAAAAAGATTGATTTACACAACAGCTCCTTCAAACTACTGTAAACGTACGTAATTGAAGTTAACTTATTACGGTTTAAGTATACAGGAATTTATCTCTAAGAAGAGCAAAGAATGCCTAAAAAATATATCGGATTATTGCAGTAGATTAAATTTAATATTTACCTTTAAAAAGACATTTGTTTTGAAAAACTATAATAATGATATATATTTAATTAACAGATTTCCATTTCAATTTTATAATGACAAATTAATTAATTAAGAATATATGAGAGTAGTAAGATTATGTTTATTGTGAGTATGAATATCTATGTCAACCATGACGTCAGAGACTATGTTGTTCCAATTACAGTATTAGTTATGTATCAATCATATCCTACGTCAACATAGTTCCACCAGCCGCGAGTCATAACACTGCAGTAATACTCCATATGAGAATACTACTATAAATTTGATATTACATGTCACAATATAGAGATTACAAAGAAAAGGTTACAATATAGGGGTAACAAGGAAAAGTTACAAAGTATTAACATAAACAAAAATTAAGCTATTTAATAAATAGATTTTAAAATATATGAAAGCTTAATATTAAATTAGATAGAGATGACGGCATTACAGAGGTATTTTCCACGATTTTCCACGTGTTTGAGCTAAAGACTAGCTTCGTGGAAGTACTCTTGTAATTGGTTCTTGTGTGAGCACAGCTACTCTTAAATATTTAGAGAGGAAATGTTTTTTGAGGGAGGAATTATTTAGAGATGCTTCTTAAACCTAACTAGTATAAACTGTTACCTCATTTACTTATTTGTGAAGGTAGCTTTTAATATAACCTCAGCAAAGCCTGTTAAGTGGCATATATAGTATATTCTACTCCTATCTTGTTATATGTATATGCAGAAAGAAATATAAGAGTACATTACAGTATACCCCACGTAACAAGCTTTGCTGAAGTTATATGTGAAGTTTCAGGTTTACTGATAAACTCATTTCGTTCTCGAGATGACCTCAGGACTGATAGACAGACAATCATGAACAAAATATTTACATCCCCCTCCCGGTAGACCTACTGAGTAATGGGCTTCAGTGACGCTCAGCCAAATTCCATGGTAGGACATCTTCACTGTAGTACTCAATCTCTTCTATGTAGAAATTTATAATCAAAATATAATTTCCACAGATAACATGTTTCACTAGATTACTTGTCAAAGATATATTCACAATTTTGCCTATTATGTTAGGTTTCAAAACAAAAAGTCTAAATAATAACAATTGTGCAGTGCTGGAGAGGTTTCTACAACTAAATGATACACTAAAATCAAATCTTGTATCTTAATTTTCAACTTTGACTTTCCACGGTATTATTTTTCGTTTAACTGTGAATAAATATGTCACATGTCCAAATGACAAAAGATTGTACGCTGTTTTCAAATGTATTTACTCCTTTATTTTTTCGTTCCCTTCACTGTAATTCACAAGACCAACATAAAACTATTCGGTAACGCTCAGCAAAATCCCATGCAGTAACATGAACCATCATCAAACTCATATTTACTCATAAAGAAATGAAACTTAATGCAAAATTTCAAACCTATAGATCAGTTCTTTTTCGGGATACCATGTGGAAAGGCAGATAGCAATGAAATCTTTCCAGCCTCTCGAGTGATATTATTCCCTAAAAATACACACTTCATATTTAAGCAATAACTTTTTTTCAGTACTATTACTTGTTAAATTCAGTTATGTAATAGTGTTCTTAAAAGAAAAGGTGTAATCATTTCGAACACTTCAAAGTTCTAGGTAAACAAGTATATCATAAATAATACTTAAATAATAAAGCACAACAACAAAATGATATAGAATACTAATGTGTTGTAAGTTTTCCATCATCAAACTTTAAGGTATTTAGAATCTTTTGAAAAAATCTTGGAATTGACCTGAAAATTCGAATCACCTTTTCAGATTTGCTTTACAATGTTTAATGATTGAGACATAACAATATATTTTGGAGGTTATGAGCGGTCATTATTTTAAAATGTAAAACATACTTTTGAATTGGTTGATGTAAAAAAAGTTTTTAATATTATGATAAAGAACATACATTAGAATAAAATGGTGCACAAGCAATCAACTTTCGTATTAGCACATGAAAGCACGAAAATAAAGTTAAGAACCTACTATCAATGTAAAACTCTTAATGTTTCTTTATTTACCAATATTTTTTCCAATTTAATTTATTTTAGAACTAAAATATTTGTTCATATTTAATTTTCTACGTATGGAGTTTTAGCATCTATATTTAAAGTATTTTTACTACTCTCCTACCACTGCTATCGTCCCCATAAACTCAAAGAAACTTGGAACTAGACTTCAGAAATGAACCTTACAGCATGATTATATTGTATTTTGTTATAAATGCTACTATAACAGTTATAAATTAAGCCTACCAATTTCCGCGCACTTGAAATGACGTATAACAAAAAAATGTTTGAAGTGAACTCAAACTTTTGCCTGAATTCTAAGCTAAATCTTTGACTTTCCAGAGAAGATACTTTTCACCCTTAGAAGGATTGGGTGGCAGAAATTGTATGTGGTAAAGTCATTTCTGCTGTTTAAAACATAGGGCTGATATAGGGCATAAATATATTAAATCTTATGTCGAGTTTTACTTTATTTCAATCTATAATAAATTACGTAATTTTTACAAATTTAACTCAAAGTTTTGAATACTTCTTTATTATTTTCAGAGTTTATGCAACATAACATTTTTAATATTTTCCTGCAATATGTTTTTATCTATCCGTTTTCATCGTTTGCTACAAAAATAACGCATACGACAACGTGTTAAGTAGTAATAGCCCCCCCCCACCCCCCCCCCCCCCCACCCCCCCCCCCCCCCACCCCCCCCCCCCCCCACCCCCCCCCCCCCCCACCCCCCCCCCCCCCCACCCCCCCCCCATTGAAGTTAAATGTAACCTTTATTTTAGTAGTTTAGTTTATGTAAAACTGTTTTTACACGGTACTCATGATGAAGGTACTTGTTAAAAACTAACTAGATTAGTATAAATACCAAGTCAATATAATTGTTTTGAAAAATGGTATGTAATAATAAATACAGGTTTTTGCAAGGGATAATTCCTCATTTTATTACAGTGAAAAAATGTAATCTCATAAATGCACTAACAATGCAGCTCATATCTCAACACGTTCGATTGTCTAGAACAAGTTAGCTCTTTTATTAATGGGTGCAGCGCGCCGATTTACAGCATAGTAAAACAAGCCTAACCGCCAATATTAAAATTGCAACTAACTAACGGAGCGTAGCTCCAATTTTCACTATTGCACTAACAATATATGGAAACAACACGTACGGCCAACCTCAATAATAAGACATTAAATCCTAATTTACTTTTAATAAAAACGTGGATTTTACTGAATTCTTGTAGACATTACTGCGTACAACATGGAATGAGATTACGGTCGATCTTTGAAGAATTAATAAACACAAATTATTATGAATGATTTTGGGAGATTTTATACAGTTAAATATCAGCAGGGAAGTGAATTAAATACCAATCCCCAAAAATTTTTTTTTGTAATAAATCTGTAGTAGACCTTAATTTAGTATTAAACTGCTTCCAGCCCTCTAAATATAATATATTTACTTATCATGCATATCAATATATAAAGTTAAATAATGGTCATTTAATGTAGAGCTTTTTGCAATTTCAATAAATTATATTCCCATATTTTAAATGTAATAATCTTAATAGCTTTTAATTATGCAATTTTATATAATTCGCTGCTCCTAAGTAAAAAAACAAGGGTAATACACTGTTTTAGAAAACAAACTGAATTTGCCCATCTTGTGGCAAGTCCTAAAAGTTTGTTACATGAGTCATTTTTCGATATTTAATTTTTTTAGGATTACGATTCCGTAATTGCGTCCAACATTCAGTTTACATTACATGCCCCGATTTTTTCTAAACTTTCTGGCCAACAAAATCATTCTAAACTAATCAACGTCAATAAGGGCAGCTGTGTTAAAAACAACTTGTTATCATGAATCGATGTTGAAACGCTTAATAATTATTACTTTAAAAGATATTAATCTGTCGTGCTTAGGTACCTTTTATTAGTAATGCTATTATTTGATTTGGTATTACCTATTTTACAAACGGTGAAAACGCCCCTTTCTAAAAGTAATTATTAAGTTCGGACGAAAATATAAATAAAGTATTGAAACACAAAGAAAACAGATATCTTTTTGCTAATGTCATCGCTCTTTGTTAATGTTTGCTCACTTAACAAAGTAACAAAGTTTAGAACGTTTCATATTAGGGGAGAGCCCTTGGAGACCATACTTGGTATAACTTTATAATGAGTAAACCATTTTATTTCTGATATATTATTAAATTATATTTCATATTCAAGAAAGATTACAAAACTATGTAGTTAAGATCAATTATGGGAGTACAAAGTTAGTTTAAGTCCCTTGAAAAAACCAGCAGAGGAAAGATAAAAAATAATTTTTTATAACATTTTAATAATAACTGTACACAAGTGTATATTATATAATAATTTTTGAAGTTTGAAATCGTTTACAAAATAAGGAATTATAGCAATATTAAATGAGTTAACGAGATTAAATAATTGCAATCAGGCAGAGAAAGCTAGCTGCGGCTGTACTTTATAATTTAACCGTTGCAACACGTTAGAGTGATGAACTGCCCGGGTGGATCTAATCTTGCAAAGAGCAGAATGCTGTAGCTCAATCTAAATAAAAATTCATTTATAAAGTCTGGCCGAAGAATACTGAAAATTCTTTTTTCATCTTCCTCAAAATATGATTCCATTATTATTATTGTTATTATTATTTTTATTCTTTGTTTTAATTTTTAGAACTTTACAAAAATGTTGGTGACTTGAAATTTGAGAGTGGATGCCTAACAATGCATAATGCGTTTTATATATGTATATATATATATATCATATATATATATATATACTATATATATACATATTTACTAACGAAACACCTTTGACTGACTGGACTTTCTTTTATGCTGATAGTATTGATTAAATTCTCTTTGAAGTCTGCCATATTTCTAGGAACGAGGTGTGCCTGAGCAGGATATTCTTCGTAAATGCTATCAGGGCTGACAAGGACTGAGATGTTTTCTGGGCCGTCGAACTCTGCTTCACAGGTCGTGGGAGATACATTCAGTCTGTATATCGGCTCTGAAATATTCTTTTGTCTGACCTTTGGCTCTTGTGACCGGTCATTGAGCAGCTAGGAAACTGAAGTTGATGGACAAGTAATGAAATAATGATTTATTTCGTTTCAAAGTATACGATGTTATAACATACTATTTATTAGAAGAAAATGCTACCCAATTATCTAGTATACTAGCAATAACAATATAAACAATTATCAACAGTTTAAATATACTTAAATATAATTAATATAATTAAAATATTTAAGTAATATTAAAGCACAAATTCCAATATTACATCAAATATATAGATGACGTCGGCATTCCGTTGCGTAAAAATTCATTCACAAGTATAGGGTTTAATTGTATTTCCCATACAATATTAATAAATTACAAATCAATCAATCATGGCCTCAAGGCTAATATTAGTAAGTGTTCAGTATTCCATATAGCAGCACCTCGTGTGCTGCAACTTGTAAGGGAGAACTCTGCGCAAGTGATGCTTCATGGCGTGAGCCTGGAAGTCACAAACTCAATGAAAACTCTTGGAGTGTTTCTGGACAGCGATCTTCACAGATCACGTGACTTCCGTCTGCCAGTGAATTCTTTGAAATATTTGTTTATTCAACTGATTCATTTGATAGGAATATATTGGTAGTTAATTAATGTAGTGTAGTCTTAAGAAAGCTTTAGGTGTAATACTTATATCAGCGAAGTTAACTGGAGTTTGTGTTGAAAAACTGAATTTTTCTTAAAATGGCTGGACCGTATAAGGATTTTTATTGATTTACCTATCACTTATTTCATGAGTGTTCAGAAAGTAATTGAAAAAGAGTATTGCACCCGCTGTCCCTTGTTTTCCGAAGGAAATTGAATGTCAAACCACGAATAGATGAAAAATAATCATAAAGCCATGGTCAGCGTAATTGTTTAAACACTGCCTTGGCCGCATTAACGACTGTACTCACACTTTTTTTTATTTATTACTGTATTATAACATTGGTCTTTTTTACTTGACGTAAGTCATATAACCTAGTCCAACATAATATAAATAATTCAGTATACTCAAATTCAATGTCACACTTCACTTATCACCTGTGATGATTCATTCACACTCAACAAATACCGAGATGCTTTACAATCACAGAGTGGTTGTGAATTGAAGCGGCCTTTTTTGCTCTTCATGTGCAATTCTGCCCTTTTAATCCGTACTCTGTTCTCTCTCAAAAATATCAAAGCGAGGAAACTTTATAAATGTTTGAAAGATGTTTTATTAGATAATATTGGTCTATTCTTCTTGTATCCAGATATCATATATTATTATATTCAATTAGCCTTTACTTTAGAATCAGAATAATAAAACTGCAAACTAGCTGCTATAATAGTGGGTAAAGTGTCGTAGAATTAACTAACGGTCAGATAAAAAGAAAGACGACCAAAGCATGTATGACATTTATATCGACAGATACTTACAACGACTATTAAAAATAAATTATTATTGTATCATATTACACTTATTCCATGTAATATTCTACTAAATTCCTCTAAATATTCCAATAATATTGCATCCAACCGTGTTCACTCAATCATTTGTATTTTATCTGTGACATTATGTATATTTATTAAACTAAAGATTTAAAAAATTATTAAGCAGCTCTATTTAGTAGTCCCATGTTTAATAGTGATTTAAAAAACTAATATAATCATTCAAAAATCCGTCATTCATAAATTGATACAAAATCGAGGTTCAACATTTGCATAGCGTTAGATGACCTGTAAAATGTTAGTATATTGAGCAGTTCTCAGAGTTGGTTGGTAAAATGTTTGAGCGAACATATTTGGATGGCCACTTACCAAGACGCTGATTTGAATGTTTCACCTCATTTTTTCAGCCATGATCTTCATTCCCACTCAATAAACTCAGAAAACCTTTAAAGCAAAAGAGTGAATGTGAATAGAAGGAAACTTTTTTCTGCGTGTGTTTTTCCATCAAATGAAAACACTCTTTTTTGAAAACCACTCCTAATTACTACATGTAGAAGCAGGGAAAAGGAAGAGCTAATTGATTATGAGGTGGACAAACTGATAGAACTTTTCTTATCCCTACAAGTCTGTTAAAATTAAAGAAATGCAGCGTGGAAACATAGTATTTATTTCTTATATTTCGTTATATACATGTAAACTCTATAATATTTGTAATATATATTGTTAGAGTAGCCTTTAGTTCAACTATTTAGAACGAAAATCCCTTGTTATGAATTGAAATATTTTAGGAATTTTTAGGTTATAGTTCGGTGAGCTGAATCAGTGTACCTTCAACCTATCTTCCGATGTGAAGGCCGTTTCTTATTGGCGGGCTGATATCGCGCGACGTCTGTATGCCTTTCCTAAGCGTTATGGCGGGAAGACAAGTGTCTTGACGCCCAACCCCTCAGTAGCGTCTTGAAACTCTCCGCTTTATGTAAGTATCAGCAGCGGTATTATTCTCTCTCTACCAAGGTGAGGGATATTTCGAATCCCACTTGTCCCCGCTTTACAGTGTAACTTTGAAGTGGGTCTGAGCATGACGTGCTCCGGTAGCGGTCAATCGTAAAGTACAGCACTTTCTTGTCCCGTTTGTACTATGAGAGTCGCCAAGAATCTCGTCTCGGCAGGACAGTGAGTGGTATCTCAACAAACTCTGTGGTCTCTTTGGCTGTAGTAGTGCCGTCCAGGTCCCGATTCCCTTTGCTACTGTTTGCAGTAGGAGGACCGTTCTGAAATTTGTCCCGTGTGCGATAGACAGATGGATCCCACCACGATGTAAGTGACTGTTTTAGTGACAATAAACAGGTGTATTAATTGACCAGTTCTTCAATGGACTTCGTTTCTTCTACGCTGTGGATGCCCTGAATGAGCTGGAAGTGTCACTCTGGATGAAGCCAGGTATTAAGCTAGAACAATGTCGGTGAATTGACATCATCCAATGAACCCTTCTCCTCTGAGTAATCAACCTATCCAGCATTATCTTTCTTTTTAAATCTCAATCACGTACATTTGTATCTTTATTATAAGTTTAGTAACAAGTAAGCAAATACAATATGGTAATACAATGCACTATAAATAATTTATTTAATAATAAAAACTAAAAAAATATAAAATTAAAATATTAATTAACATGAAAATAAATATAAAAACTTTATTTGTCTGCATTTTAAGAAATTAAGGATTTTGTTATATTACGAAAAATAGTAGTAGGAACGAAACATTATAAAATTTTAATGCGGTTTTGCTTTAAAATGCTTTATGGTTTATGGTTATTCAAGGCAAGCTGCCGCACGAACCAAGACCGAAAAAAGAACGCCAAGTTCGGTCGAATGTGAAAGTTTTGCTTACAGTTTTCTTCGATTGCAGGGGCGTGGTGCATCATGAGTTCTTGCCACGGTGGTAGAAAGGTAGATGGTAGAACGGTGAATAAGGAATATTACCTGCAAGTTATGCGCAATTTGCGCGAAGCAATCCGCCAGAAACGCCCCGATTTTGTGGAAAAACAAAAATTGGTTTTTGCACCACGCTCCTGCTCACACCTCGCTGCTTGTACGCGACTTCTTGGCCAAAAACAGCACACTAATGATACCGCAGCCACCGTATTCCCCAGATCTGGCCCCCTGTGACTTTTTCTTGTTCCAGAAACTGAAGAGGCCCATGAAAGGACGACGCTACGCCACGATTGACGAGATAGAGACGGCATCGAAGGAGGAGCTGAACAAGATACAAAAAAATGATTTTTTGAAGTGCTTCGAGGATTGGAAAAAACGTTGGCACAAGTGTATAATATCCCAGGGGGATTACTTTTGAAGGGGACAAACTAGATATTCACGAATAAATAAATAATTTTTGAAAATACACAAAATTAACAATTAGTCCGGTAAAATAAGGATGCAAACCTCGGAATGAAAGATAATAAGCTAAAAATTTGCATACGTCTTTATTTTGATGGTATAAAAACTTACCTCAAAAGTCTCCATATAATCACGTGTACGCGTCTTTAGATATTTAAGGTCAAAGTTCACGAAAATCAGTTTTTTGCAAATATCTCGTTTCCCTTACGCTAAATAACTTTGAAGGTAGTTAGAGAAATTGTAGAACGGGAAATTCTCTTCAACTTTCGTCTGTAGTAATTTTATGTACGTTCAACCCTTTTTTGAGATACAGCGCAAAAGAGTAGGGGACCGCTTACCTGTATATACGACATATGCGACATTATATACGATAATGTCAGCCAGTAGAATACAATAAATAAATTAGTTATATTGTTAATTATTCACGTACTATTATTATTATTATTATTATTACTTAATACTATTATTATTGTTAGCATTATTATCGTTATAATTAAATTTTTATTATTACTTATTATTTATATAACCATATTTATAGATATTAATTATAAATTATGTATTCTCTAAATAATACTTATTTTTATTTTTGCCAAACATACAATATTAAAAGAAATATTTCAAATGAAGTTTAATTATATATTTCTTTATTGATCCATAATCAATTTATTAAAATTACAAATATAAAATATTTGTTTTCATTATTAGTGATTAATATTTTTGTTTTAATTTTCTTCTTGTTCATCGTCTTCTTCTTCTCCTCCTCCTCCCCTCCTCCTCCTCCTTCTTCTTCTTCTTCTTCTCCTCTGGCTGTTCAATATCGGATTCATTATTATCATTCTCGTTTACTAAATTATCAGAATAGAAAGATTCAAGAATATCAGGTGCATATTCACTTTCTTCATTGAAACCATCTGAAGTTGATGAAACGTTGAGGCATGATTGTCCATTACACTGCCCACAAATTAAAGTGCATTCGCAATCCTGATTTCCTGCATCCGCAATTAGAAGCACAACCTTTCGTGCAATTGCAAAATATATTGTATTCAGCAGTTCTTCTGGTGCTGGTGATAATAATGTTGTTTATTGGTCCCAGAAGTTCATTTGGCAGTACCCAGCCGAATTCCTGGGGTTCTAAATCATTTCCCAACATAATTTGGGTCTAATAATAGACACGAAGGATATGCTGACGAGCTGCTGTACTTGCAGGAGGAAGACTTGATAACTGCACTGGTTTGTTGAGTCTTGTTGATTTGATGAAACTGGGTGTATCGAAAAGAGTCTATATCGTTTTCTGATTTCGGAGCATTATACGTTGCTAAGAAAATACGTACTCCATTTTCAAATAATTCTTGTACAGAGCAGTTTTTTTTTTTGTTTAAATAGTTCTGCTGATTGATTTAAATCGTGATGTTTTTCGAACATTTTAATAAACGATATTTTACCTTTTTTATAAAGCCCAGAAGTCATATCACATCCACTAAATGCGTGTAAAAATAATATGTGTTTCTTAGAATGAGGGTATTTATCAAAAACTTTTCGATGAATACAGTTTTGTCTCCACATTACCCTTACCCATTTTTTTACAAAAGATGTCTTGTTGATGTGATTGAGCACATTCTATCAAGATAACTAGCAAATCAATATCTTCGCCTACAATGACAGAAGTTTTTTTTTAAGTTCAGACTCTGCAATAGCTGTTTCTACAATGAGAACATCAGCATCATCTATGGCTTGTTTTGTAGTGATATTAACAGTCTTTAATTTGTTGATAAGCATGTCTATAAATATTTTTTTATTAGATGAATTCGATAAAAATTTTTCTTGGCTGATTGGCACCTCCATTGTTTCATCAGAGGGAGTTCGTGAGGATTTTGACACACCAGCAGTTCTTCTTAACTGTTTCCATTGCTTTAATGTTCTTAGTGTTGTCTGAGTAACCATCAAATACAACAAAGATACTTGACCCATAATGTGTTTGTAAATATTTGACGTATTTTATTCAAAATATCAGAGATAGTATCATCTATATTCCATACAAACGCGATGCAAGAGAAAACCACCATTGATGATATATGTTGTAGTGGTTTTCGTCTCGATATATTAATAATAATAAATATTTAATAATAATGATAATAATAATAACCAATAATAATAGTATTAATTAATAATAATAATAATAAATGAATTAATTAACAATATAACTAATGTATTTATTGTATTCTACTGGCTGACCTCGCATGGTAAGCGGTCCCTACTCTTTGCGCTGTATCTCAAAAAGGGTTGAACGTACATAAAATTACTTCAGACAAAAGTTGAAGAGAATTCCCCGTTCTACAATTTCTCTAACCACCTTCAAAGTCATTTAGCGTAAGGGAAACGAGATATTTGCAAAAACTGATTTTCCATGAACTTTGACCTTAAATATCTAAAGACGCGTACACGTGATAATATGAGACTTTTGAGGTAGGTCTTATACCATCAAAATAAAGACGTATGCAAATTTTTAGCTTATTATCTTTCATTCATTCCGAGGTTGCATCCTTATTTTGCCTTATTTTACTATGTTAAAATACTTTTTGAACACACCTCGTATATAGTTTATTTTTAATACTGTAGACTCTGTGGTGAAATTATTGGTACTATCTTCTAGCAAGAGGTGGGATTCCCGGTGAAGTTAGTACCTTTTACACAAGACATAGCTGTGTTGGAAAGGGTTTATTCAATGCGAGTATTGAGAGACTCATTTTTAACGTCACTGACATTTTTCAGATCTCTTCAGGTAGATGTGGACTTAAGAGTCAAGTCTTTGATATTGTCAGGTCTCAGACGATACACTAAGCAGAAATGAAAATGAAGAGAACCTAAACATTCCAATACTACATTATGAATAATCATTATATTATTGGAATTTCCTAGATATGCCGTATCTGGTCCAACACGTGAGTTTCTTTGTTTTTTGTTTGGATATTTTAAATAAGAAAATCAAATTTCCAAAAACAACAATAAGCCATGTATAGAATGTTTCCTTATGCCGGCTGTAGATATCTCTTAGCCTTTAGATTGTGGGAAGTTTCAGCCTCAAGACTCTCGGAATTCCCTCTGAAAACGCCTCTGGAAAACTATACATCTGGATATTTCGGCTGGAAACCGCCGATCTCTGGTATGATTGATATTAACTTAAAAAATTTTTAGTTAACCAATAAATACTATATACATAAAAATATGAAAATAAAATAATAATAAAATAATTAAACTGTTTTTACTAAAAGAAGGCTTTGACTTTGTAAATTGGGCTACCTATCAATGCCGTGGGTATTGAATGAAGCATAAAACTGCTTTGCAAGTTAGCACAATTAAATGAAAGCCGTCTGGAAAATTCATTAAAATCAGAGTAAAGTTTGATTGCCACGTCGTTGTCCTGAGCGACTTTTTTGACATCATCAGAAAGTTTTGAGTGGAACGACATAACTTTTCCATAGCAAAAATTGTCAACATTTTATCGGGTGAAATTTTAGTAAAGAATAGCGTGACTGGCTCATTTCAATTCACACGGTCACAGTATTATAGGTCTTAAAGAGGTTGTCTGATGAAATATTTTAAATACTACATAGAGATAGTATATGAATGACATAAACTCTCAAAAACGATTACTCAAATTCTTTATACGATGAACTAGTTACATATTAAACGTTTTATATATATATATATATATATATATATATATATATATATAGGTTAAAGCTGGTAAATGTTGGTGCTGTTGAGCTGGGATATACAGGTAAAAGCTTTATAATAACCAGATTAAATTATCACTTTGAAATTACGTGTATAAATTTATCTCGATTGACAGGTCAAAATAAACTTTATACGAAGTGAATATTTTCCAGTACTATATAATAAAAGATATATTTTTCGGCGATTGTATTTTAGACAACCAAATTTAAGGAATAATAGAATATTAACATTATAAAACTTAAAATTATGAATTTGACAGCGATAATTTAGTGATCATATACAATTAGACTTTCAAATTTAAATACTCCTACACCTTGGTTTGAAAGGCTAACAGTATCTGTGTACATTTGTGTGGAACACAATGCAAATTAATACAATCTTCACTATATAATGACTCCCATCTTACTAACTGACCGTAGACCCTAAAATTAATACACGGGAATACATTGTGTAATTTAGCTGGCATAAAAAACCATATCTATAACTCTTGCTCACAGTTGTATATTAACTATGAGAGGTTTAAAAGGATAATAGAATTCGGCCGTTTGCCATTGTTATATTTTATAAAATGTATAACACAAGGTTCCGATAGTTCAAATCTATTGTCTTTGTCAAATGAGAATATAATTAGTACATAAAACTTAGGAAGTGCAGCAATAGACGGCAACTAAAAATGAAAGAATAAAAAACGAAAATATTGAACATAACCAAAAACCGGCTTGGAGTCCAGGCAAGAAAAATGAACCCGGGCTTTATCGCTGCACAAGATGCATTTCACGAGAACAAGAAGTCAAGAGCAGAAACAAACAGCTAGGTCTAAAATTACTACGAACTTATCGATTTATGATAACTCTACTGCCACTGCTGTTCCACATCTGGCAATATATTGATATACACAGCTTTTTGAACGGAACTATATTTTGAGAACATTTTCCATGCAAATTGTAGAAAATATGAAAATTGTTCGTCAATTGATATCGTGACGGAATAATTACGTTTGTTATTTATCACTTATTTATATATCCTACCTGGAACGGGTAATCAGTACTACTCTTTACATAAGTTATATACACGTTGGAGCTTTGTACAAATAATACGGATTGTTTTTCTTCAACATAAAACGATGGTAAATATCAAAAGTTGGTTGACCAAAGAAGACTATAATTGTTATGTTCAAAACTCATTACACTTGTTATCATAAAAACCATTATAATAAAAGCTACTGCATTGAAAACTGTAATATGATTTATGTTGACAGCATGGTTATTATTGTAGCAAACTTATGTAAAGAAGCAAAGTATAAACTCGAATACATAAATTTAATATAGTGGTGGAGTTAGACCCCTTCAAACCACTCTACTATAATAAACTTCAGAAATTACTATAATAAACTGTAAGAACGACGTAATATTATCGGAGTAAAGAGTTTTGTCTCGATACGGATTGTTTATACTGAAATGTATTTAATGTACATATAGAAACGTTTGAGATAATTCCATCTACAGATAAGAATGCACATACAAATTAAAATAAATGAAATTTATCAAGTAATAAGAGATTTAAGATAAAGATTCTCTAACTTAAAATTTCCCAATAATTTTAATACTTTAAAAAAATATAAAATTTAGGTATAAAACAAACAAGTAATTAACTTGAAGAAGTTAGATTGTGTTTCTCATATGGATAAAACAATTTGCATTTACCTTCTTCTATAACCTCACTGTGCAGCCTACATATCCACGGTGCTATGTCAATCACTTTAATAACAGATAATGTGCACTGTACATACAATTATTACGCCCTATCCTGCGAACTATAACACTAATACCGATTTATGTAAGGAGGAGAATGGGCGCAGTAATGAAAGTTTCTTGCACAATTCCATCAACTCAATTTATTAAGAGTAATCTGGTTATCTCTATACGATTTTACAGCTCCCTCACCTGTTATTCTAATCTAAATTTCGGAAAATAATAAGTTTAAGTAAGAGACTATTTACAACGTGGAAATTATTTCCTAGCATGTAACTAAAGATAATTAATTGCTATTATTTACTATCAGTTAACCTTATTGTTTATTATATATACTTCAATGTGCCTATTTTCATATGAATGATTTAATTAATATTTATTTCAATATATAGTCTCAGAAAAATCCCATTAAAATGTATAAAAATTTAGTTAAAGCCACCTCATGCCAATAACTATTTTAGACTTATGATAACATTTTTTTTATTATTATAAGAAAAAGATTACATGATTTTCTTTTATTTTAAGGAAAATAAATAATACTAACGTATAATTTCAACTGTTCAGTGGCACTTGAGGATAAATCTACTACTACAAAATATATTTACATCATCTTTTGCAAAATGTCAGAATATTCAGTTTTTTATTACAATAAGTTCGTGTCTATTCGGTAATAGCTCTTTTAAAAATTCTCACCATAACCATACAGAAATTACAGCTCTTCGCGTACCACCAATTGTGTCAAATACGAGAGCTATTCAGAAAGTAAGGAACTTTTTCACCTGACGCTTCCAGGCGCGCGCCAATCGC
This sequence comes from Homalodisca vitripennis, assembly GCF_021130785.1. NCBI lineage: Eukaryota > Metazoa > Arthropoda > Insecta > Hemiptera > Cicadellidae > Homalodisca > Homalodisca vitripennis. The sequence goes on from NC_060210.1 coordinate 96,221,859, forward strand.
ATGTGCTCGTTCTTGGAGTCCACACGTTACAACAGGAACATCTCCGCGCTTACCTTTTTTTTAGTTTACTAAATGATTTTAATGATAACCGACTTCGTATTGATTTTCTCGAGCCGTGGTGCAACAATAAACTGTAAGCGGTACTGCCGAACATTGCAAAATCTTAGTAGAGCTATCCAAAACAAGCGCCGAGGAGAATTTTGTCATCCAGAATTTTGTATTTGCATGACAATGTCTGACCTCACACGGCAAACCGTAACTCGTTCAACTGAGAAGTATTTCCTCATCCCTCGTACACTCCTGATCTTGCTCCAAATTATTTTCACTTCTTCACAAAATGAAGACCTCGATAACAGCACAGAGTTGTGACAACGATGAGGATCTCCAGGTAGGTACACGTCACTGAGTGGCTGAGATTAAAAGCGGCAGAATGACACACGAATTTCAAAGCTTATCCACTAGTATTATAAGTGCCTGACATTGTATGGTGATTATGTATAAATGTAGTGATTTATTCCCTCTTTCACATGTATATAAGAAAACGTTTTTCTTGTTCTTGGTCTTTTAATAATTACAAAACGTTACTTATGTTCTGAATAGCCCTCTTTATATGGTTCTAAAATCTTTTTTTATCAATCATATGTCTTTTACCTACGTTACATGCATAAGTTTTAGTCTAGTCATAGATAATTTTTTTATATTATAATATTATTTTTTTAAACTGTTCCCCTGTATTCGTAATGCAGTGATATAATTCAAATAAAGTTCTTCATTGTGTGTGTGTGTGTGTAATTTCTTTTGCAGACTGTGGTAACTAAAAGAGCTGTCATATCATAAACTAAAAATTTCTATAAATGCTATTTTGTAACTAAAGAACCGTTGTTCCGTAATAACTGAACTTTATAAAATAATTACAAAAGATTAGGATACTTAATTTATCTTAATATATTTTAACACCTGACCTTATTTATTGGCTGATCATTAGCGAATAAATTGACTTTTATTTTATTGCTGTCAATGGGGAAAATTCAATACAAAATATATACAATTTCGGTAATCATGATATGAGCCAAGTCATAGTCATAGTCATGATATATATATGAGTCATAGTCATATATATGAGTCCCATCAGTCATAGAAATGTGTGAATTGCATACAGCTATGAAGAGATTTATATAGACAAGAATATTTGGTATTTGACAGGATGCTTTGATATTAGTAATGTAAATTGAAAGTAAAATTACTAGAGAAAACCTGTACTATCGGAAAAAGTATAAGTACATACTAGTATATAACTTTGCTACGTACTTGAGTTAAGGTTTAAAGTTATATGTAACATTGGTTGCTATAATATTAAAATGTTTTGTGGACGTAACAAATGTAAGAAACACAATGTAGGTGCAATATAAATCTAAATAAGTATGTATTGCACAGGCTAACTATCTATTAAGCGTGAAATGTAATAGCGTATATACCAAAATATCATGTGTCATTGATACCAATCGTATCTTACGCCAATATGTAGACTATCTATTTCGAAGAATACAGTGAACATATTCCTCCAATAACTGAAATATCAGTTTTCAGGCATTAGTTTAACATTAAAAATTGTTTCCATAGTCACTTTGTTATATGTTGATATAACAAGACATATATGATATACTGGTAAGCCACTGATGTAAAAAAAGAAAATGTTTTACGTTTGTTTCCAGGCTCACAAATATCAGCCTTCATTATACAGTTTTTATCACTGATATATATATTGAGCGTTTGAACTAGTAACAACCAACTTAATACATAGTGTATAGGATATAGTATCATATTATTCGCGTATATACAGTAATACATTTAGACAAGGGTATTACTCTTAAACTAAACATGCAAGACGCTCCACGATGTTTTGCGTAACAGGCTTTCCTGAGATTACGTACATAATTTCTAATTTCTAGCTCTTTTTGTTCTTGAGCAATATAAAGGGAAACAATCGTACAGAAAAATGTTTTACAACCGCCCGGCAGTTAAAAGGATATTGTGGCAGCCTAGTGAGAGTAACAATAACACTCAGCCAAATCTTATCATGGAATTCATTCTTGCCTACACATAAATAAAATATCATGCAAAATGTAATCCTCTAAAGATAATAGTCCTGTAAGGATGTTTAGGCTATATGTATTACTACGTAACATACTAAAATGCCATATCACTGTATTCAGTTTGTTTAAAAATTTATCTATTCAGAGATTTTTTCATTGCCATGATGGTTACCAAAAACTTATTGACGATCAACGACTACGCTCGTTCCTGTAAAATTTAAATACAATCGGTCCAATAGTACGTGATTGAGTAACACACAGACAGAGACATTTAGACTTTTATATAATACTATAGATTAATGTAGTGCTCCCCTTTGTCTAACGGGAGAAAGAGTGAGAGTGAAACTTTTTTCCCATACCCCTAAAAGACATCCCAAATTTAATTTATATTTTCAACCCGACGCTACTCTCAGTAGGGTTTTAATTAACTCTCGCAACTGCTCCATCATTACAGGCAAGTGATTGTGAAACCGTTGTTAAAAAACCGTTACCATCTTAAGTCTCTATGGTTTTTTTTCTCTCTTCAATACAGTACTCTTCCAATCCCGCCCCCAATCATAATATTCAACAAAATATACCCCAGTCATGTACGGGTTGTCTATAGCGTGTGATCAAGACATCGGGTGGCGCTTCCGTTGCTATGACAGACTCTTTTCGTGATGAGTGTGAACCAATAGACCTTTTGTCACTGGCTGACATACAATTTCTTTCTCCATGTTCCCACCGAGGCCGAAATACAAGGAAAAATAAATATTACTACAAGCATTGTTATCAAAATATTTTTATTTACAAAAATATTTTCCATCAATTTCAGTACAACTAATATGGTAGAAACGATGTTGATTAATTCGATACATTTTTATAAAACACGAAAAGCTAGAAAAGGTACAATGATAGTTACCTGTGTTTGGGTATTTGACTTGCACTCAAGTATAGTTTAATCTTGTTAAAAGGGAACATTCTCTCGCTTTTATTTCTTTACGAATCGTTACGAGCGTTTTACATGAACGCTTTGTAAAGTAATCAAAAGGTTCAAGGCAAACTATTTGAAGACTAAAGTTTCTGATTTTTCTTACTCTCTCAGGAATGTTGTGCTGTAAAGTAAATATGCTTATGTTCTTTTATATTTCAATACTGCATCCTAAAAGGCTGAATTCATAGGAAGCATGCATTTGTTTGTCGATAAACAAAAGAGAAAATCTCGCTTAGATTGCCATCCCAGGAGGTGAGTTTACTCTTGGCTGCTTGCTCATCTTGTTCTCTATACTCATCCCTTTGCCTTTTACTGAAGAGTGTGGAGCAACAATAATACATGACCGTGTGTGTTTAAAACAAACTGTTTAAGATAGAAAGACTTAAGCAATAGTTTTTGAACGTTTACAATTGTACAATGATTAAAATCTGTTTACCTTATGCTTCCAGATGTACAATTTAAACTTCTTCTACTGATGTTTTTGTACTTATCACTGAACGATAGTAAGTATTCGAAAAATATAATTACCTTCACTGAGTGTTCTTTTACTTGATACTTCCAGGACCGTAGTGAACACGCATGTGTTTGCGTTTTTAAATATTAAATTATTTTTTTTAGAGAATTTAACGGTGGAAGAGTTTTAAAATTAACAGAAGTACACATTATTAAAATTTAGGTTAAAATGACAAATTACAACACAAACGTAGCATTACGTACTAATCCCGTCACTATGACTCAATTTCTTTAAACTGTAATGTAAGACCATGGGTTTAAGACCTCATTTTAGATCACACAGAAGGTGTTAAATATCTAGTGGCTAGAAAATGTTTTATGTAGGAAACAGTGAATTTTAACTCATATTGCTATTCCTGTGATACGCATCCTCACCAAAATAAACTTTGTTTCAATACCTCAAAATCAACAAGCCTTAAAATAATATCATGCATGGTTGTATTTTTAAACGTTGTTTCTATGACTTTAGAATTCAATTCAAATTATTTTAAAATTTCCATAGCAAAAAAAATGTAAAATTTTAGATACTATTCCCATACAAAATTCCGTACGAAATTGAAAATGTTTTACGTTTAAGGTTTGTTGAAAATAACTATCTCTAATTTAAAAAAAAACTGTGAGAAATAATCTATATTTATAGTTTACTGAGTGGAAATTTACGTTATATCTTGGAAAAAGGTATACACAAATTATTTAGCAAGGAATTATAACAAAACAAATATATATATATATATATATATATATCTTTTTGAAATTGGAAAATTTTTCAATTTCCTTATATCTCCTAATCGAAAAAATGCTGAAGGATTATTCAATTCTTAAGATAGATTAAGGTTTATGATCATTACCTAATCGTAATGTGCTAGTATATGGGTATATAGTATCAGTATTCAATTATAGAACTTGTTTATATTCTATTATGCATATCCTTTTTAAACTTTGTTCTATGCTTAAAACTATTAAGGAAAAAAAGTGTTTACGAGCGTTCAATAATCATGAACTACTTTAAATTTGTACTAAATTGTAGTTTGTCTTTAATAATATTATAAACATTTATATTCTTTAAATATCATCATTGGCTGAATATGTATTGATAACTCCAAAGGTGTTAGATTATACAACTTCTACGTTAGTCGGTTAGACGATGAGACTTGTTGTTACTTTTCTCAGAAACAATAATGAATTTTAATACAAGTTACACAGAAATAGGTTCGCATATTCACAAGCGGGAAAGTTACCTGGCTGTGTGCAGAGTGTTTGGACGGTTTGTGGTTACGCTGGCTGACCGACCAGAATTCAAGTGTATTTGTGGTATTACAACTTGATTCCCCTGCGTCAACATTCTAGCTTTGACCTAACTTGTGATTGAGAGTAGTTGGGGGGGGGGGAGAGAAGGTCAGCAAACACAGAATAACTATCGCTAATATAATTTGTATATTTCATTTATCACTAATTTTTTATAAGAGACCGATCCCCTTTTACACAAAAATCATAAATGTAAGCTAGGTTTTAAGCTTATCTGTTGGTCTCGGTAAGTTAAAATTGGTTGTCAACCGACATGTCTCCCCTTGATATTTTATTCAATACAACTTAGACACTTGAGAGGAACACTTAGTCATTCGAACCAAATTGTGTGGTCTTGAACAAAGGCGCTCAGAGCAACAACGTGGTATTCAAACTTTACTCCGGCTTTAATGAATTTATTTAACGGTTTTTGTATAATGGAATTATATGTTAATCCCTTTTGAGCACGTAACTGAATAAACCGCATATATTTTTAATAATAACCCCTTATGATATATCTTTTGAACATAATATTCTTAACCTACATAGATAGCAACAGAAAATATTTATTTAACAAAAACCTAATTATATTCAAATTATATTGCACTAAACCGCAGCAAGAATGGATCCCCAAGAGATTTAATACCTTGAAAGAAGATAAAGACTAATAATAATGTAAACAATATGACTAGGTATAGAACCTCAATCGGTTCATAGTTGCACGTGATATTATATTTTGGTTAAATTTTAATTTTAATTTAAAATATGATTTGTTATAGTTTTAAGGTCATTAAATGTAAATATTTAAATATATATATATATATATACACACATATATATATATATATATTATGTGAGGTTGAGTGGTATAGAGGGCTAAATAGCCCTAGCTCCGCCTTTTGAATAAAGGCATATTTTCATTTCATATTACAGGCATTTAATGTACACATTTTTTGTAAGTCCAGATAAAATATATTTTTGGTAATAAAAAGTATTTCAGTATGTGTGAGTTATATATAGCTTCAGGGAGTGGGTTAACTCGGTTTTAAATTATCGGTTATCGGTTTAAAAATTAAAATTAAAGGTATTGAAATATTTTTATGTCCGAAATTTTATTTTTAAATGTATTAAAACATGTCAATAACTGAAGCTCATGTATATGCTGTAAAATTTGCATTTACAAACTCCAGTTAGTTTATATTAGGGACCTAATTAACAAATGCCTTTGAAATTCCCAATAAAAATGCTTTTAACTTGCATGTGAATAAAAATGTTTTTATTTTTTCTGTATTGAGGGAAATTATCTTATAAGAGTTTTGCTTTAACCATAAATATATATTTTCCACAGATCGATTTTAAGATATTGCTTCTGGTAAAGTATGAACGGAACTCGTATTACACAAAGAAGCATTGCCGTTGGCTCAGACCGCAGTATTGAATATTGTATGTAGCCAACGTCGTTGGGAGGAGAGCGATTTTCGGTCCCGCTGGATTCCTGGGAAGGAGCATAAAAACAGTTTACCTTACCACCGCTACCGTAACGTCTGTATTCTGCGATTCCAGAGAAAAAATCTTTTTTCAAGAAACGTTATACGGAGTTGAAAAATTTTGAATTCCAATATAGCTTTAAACATTAAATTTCATAAAGATACCCAAACAATTACCATAACAAATATTCATTTAGATGTTACACATACATATATGTATCCCCCAAAATATGCAAAAATCCATATTAGTAACTATTGAGTAAATATAGATAGATTAAATTCACCAATCCATACAAAAAAGATAAAATAAACACTTGCACTATAATCAGAATCAGACGCCCGAAGAACAAAACAAATGTAAATAACGCGAAAGAGGAAAGACGTTGCCACATCGGAGTTATTTAAACGTTACTTGTACAAAACTATTTCTCCCTCTGACTTGCGTGTCATAAAACAATGCTGTCTGAAATTAAATCTAAAATAGTTTCAGAAGTTGGATTATTTTCAGTAATTATCACCTAACCCGAAAGTTTTTTAGAACGTAATTTAAAAGGAATATTCCCGAGATATCCCTGTTTGTTCACTAAAAATTACGTGTGAAACCAGGAATAATTCCTAGTATTTCTATAAAGTACAAATATTTTACTTAATTATTGACTTACAAATAGAGGATTTTCCATGAGTTTACAATACAAAATTATTATTATACTCTTTTTTGTTGTTAAAAATTTGTTTATTCTGAGTTATCCATAAGAACCAAGTGTAAACATGTTCGCTAACGCTCAGAAAAAATATCATGGGAGAAATATTGCACAAACATAAAAGCCGATGTTGCTTTTTATAAAAATGAAGAAAGCTTCATGAAAAATTTAAAATAAATGGTGTGTACTATAAGTAATCCGCAATATTGCTTATATAGACAAGAGAGCGTCATATAAAATTTCAAGTCTATAGGTCAGTCTTTCTTATGATATAACTGCGGTTTACAGACAGATAGGTAGGCTTAGCTAACGCTCAACTAAAACACCCATTTACAGGTTATGGCTTGTCGTTAACTCTTATCAGTAAAAAGCTAACCAATATTTTTAAAAATGAATAAATTATTACGTATGTGCTTTTTTTATTGGGCACTGAAGTAAAATAAAACAAACAGACTTTGTCAGTAATGTGGACATGAACTGTTCGCACTAATGTAATAACAGTAAATTATTACTCAATAAACTAATGGACTGTTTCGGACGAACTACCTTCATTTTAAACACTCTGTATTATCATACATTATTACCATATCTGTAGACTATATTGATGCATAGATACCTGTTATTGACGTGACAACGTCTTAAATTATGGTTGCGGCTTCGGAGTCACTCATGGAAAAAGGTGGTAACGCCCGTGATGCGGGGTTAACGTTACGATGCCCGTCCAGTGGGTCCGGCCGCACGGGATCCGCAACGGGATATAAAGCAGCATAATTGTTGGGACCCGCCCGCGCCCGCACGAGGATAAAGCAGGTATAACTGATGTTTATTCGTGAAAAATGTGGATTGCTTTAAGATTCGTCATTTTACAACAAACTACAACAATAAAGGTAAAATAATTGTTACCACTGTTATTTCATTATCACGTAAAACTTAATGATATGATTGATTAATTGTATAGATTGACTCACCCAAACAAAAGTTTGAATGAAAACTGGAGATTTATAGGTTATGTCATACTATTGACAAATGTTGGATAGTGTGTACAGTAAAATTATTAGTTTAAATCACTCATGCAATCTCAATCGTAATACAGTCGGATGTGAGAAGAAACACGCGCGTATTGCTAAGTCAAAACATTTAAAATAATCAAATTATAACCTCTAACCTGGTCATAACAGTTGCGTGGACCAAACAAACGAACTAAAACCGACCAAATCAACCACAGCGCGGGTAGTTAGAATGTTAACTGTGTTTAGCAAAGAATTTTCAAATTCCGAGATATTTAGTAATGTTTTATTCAACTTTTACCATTTAACAATAACAAATTTTAATAAAATAAATTTCAAATTATTGTACAGAGTGTTTTTAGTAAACAAAATATATTTCTATAGTTAAAGATTTGTGCAACTTCTTATTTTCATTCAATTCCTATGTTCTATTGTGCCAATTTAATAATATTCATATCAATAAATATTCTACCGAGAAATAAAGGACGTGGTCACGTAAAATCTCTCGCCCGTTAAAACCGACTTTACTACAGGGCAAACCATAATTTTTTTTAACTGTAATTATTCTGCGTCCCATTGTAGAATTTAAAGACCTCACTGTCACAAACTTTATCGCGTTTAGGGACGGGAATGTAGAACCTCTAGGACCGAATTGGAACTATCGTTCGCACAATCGACGAAACTTTTTGATGATTTTACGATTTTAAATGAACGCGCTGTAAAAATTTTGACGCTTCTAAAAACTTAGAGAATGCTTAGCTATAATTTTAGTTTTAGTCTAATATTGTGAAGCATAATAATTTGTTTATGACTGGTGATGTAAATTGGGAGAAAGGTTGAGTTGAGTTATTGAGTTTTGGAAAATTCTGCTTAAACCGTTTGTTACACATTCTTGGTAAGTACGTCCACTAAAATTACATTAAAAATAAGGAAAAGTGCTCTGACTAAATATTGTTGTTAGAGTTAAGTATCCGTCGGTAAGAAAGCAAGCAAGATAAAACCGCCACGATTAATGTCACTAAAATGTCAAAATTAACACATTATAATGAGTGTAAAATAAAAAAAGAAACTTATCACTTCTAAAATGGTTACAACATAAAATACGAAACAAAAGAAAGGTTGTAAAGCCGAAATTCACACATGTTCAAACAGCTGCATAAAATACACCGTACAAAATGGTTTGCTCAAGATATATGAATTAATAATTGATTATTTATCCTAACCATACGATTATTTAATAATTTCTATCTATATTATCTAGACAATAAAATGTTCTAAGGTAGTTTAGGGGAAATGGTTTTTATAAGCAGCTGTTTTAGTAGTGCATGAGTTGATTAAATTTCTCGGTTTGCATGTATTTGTTGTGTAATGAAAATATTTATATTTACGTTGTAAAGCTGTTATTGGAAAACTCTCTTTTGTATCTGAATCAAAGACGTAAGAATCAAACACGTAAGGATAAAGATTTTGATCATCTTGCAATTGTATATTTATTTATAAATTTTTGAAACTTTTTTAATCGTCGTACTTTTTAGGACTGAAAGATGGATATAAAATGGTTTAATTTTGATGATACACTTTATCCAAACGGAAGTTACCTAACTAATGTTATTTATTGAGCTAAGACTGCCAAAGTTAATATAATTATCCGAAGTCAAATATTTGGTTACCTAATAATTTTCTAGCAGGGATACTGCCAAATAGCCACAGATTAACAGAAAAATAAAAGAAATGTTTCAGTAATATTTTTATAACTAAGAATTAAGGTATATTGAAGATATTCATTGGCTGAATTCGTGTGAGGATTTTTACTTGTGAGAGGTGTCCCTGTCCGCACGATATATTTGGAAAAGAAACTGATCTTAAGGACTTTTACATTGTGTTGTATGATAAGAAGCTTCCTTTAGAGTATGATGAATTATTGGTGACTTGATGATGGGAGCAATGGTCACTTTATTGGATTTGGAGTAACCGTTATTGATATATTTTTGCAATTAGTAATTATGCGTAACTATGAATGTGAAACGAGATAATAGCTGCAATAGATACCATCTTTTACAATAATGTAAGTTTTATAAAAATTATGGATATTTTTATTTTACAGACTAAAAATATAAATTATCATTATTTATTTTATTATTGATTATATTCTATTGACTTGAAATCGATAATTAAAGTATTGTTAATGTTGGAGGACATTATTTTGACCAGCGTTACGTCTTTATGTTATAGTGACCACTCGCTTGAACATCTGCGAACCTTGTTCTTTATTCAGTACTCTTTAGTTCAGTAAGTTTTAGTTTTATAGCAGAGTTCAAGTAAAAAGATATGAATGAGATCAATGTTGGCAAATTTATCTAATAAAAATTCGTGTGTACTCTTTGTATTTTGCTATAAAATTTAATTTTTTCATATAAATGATATGGAATTCTTTGATTACTGACTTACCTAACCATGGAATTTGGTCTGTGTTTATCGATTCATTATCACTTTAGTAGGGTAACACAATTTATTTATTTTCTCTTTTATGGATGCGGGTAGGATGTGAACATATTTTTTCGTTTCTGTATACATGTTATGTCTGTACTGTCTATCCCCCATCTAGGAAATAAACCTAAATGAAAATAACGCTAATAATAGATTTTGAAATGTTGTATTCAAAAACTAAGGGCCGAAATACATGGTGTGGCAGTGAATTCTAACCTATATAAAATTAGAGATTGCTGTTTTTCCTACAAAGACCAGTAATATAAAAGTCTCAGGATATTTTGCCACCAACTTCTTGTACTATACCTTCAATACTTCACCTTATATGCACTATACCTGACACATTTTGAGTAACGGTACATCCTGTTTCAGCTATTACATATTATATTGTGTTCTATCAGTGTAGACCTACCTTATAACCAGTTCACCTGCGTTTTAAAATGTTATCTTTTGAAAAAAAATAACATTCACAATAAAAATAAACACACATTGTGGTTTGTTGTATTTTCACGTTATTTCAAAACAACAAATTCGATGAATGTGTCCCCCCCCCCCCCACCCCCCCCCCCCCCCACCCCCCCCCCCCCCCACCCCCCCCCCCCCCCACCCCCCCCCCCCCCCACCCCCCCCCCCCCCCACCCCCATCACCGTAATATGTTAGCTTTAAAATGTATTATAATTGTTTATGAACTTGACCGGCCTTTAATCTTTTTGAAAAAAAAAACTTAATATTGAAAAAAGACGTTTTTAAAATATTGTTATTTTTAAACAACCACAATAACGTCTGTCTGACACTGACTGACGCCACCTGTCCCTCCACTCCTCTCCTCTTGAAACTATGTATAATAAAATCCATTCACTAATAGTATTAGCCTATTTTTTTTGTAATTTTTGTCTCACTTCAATATTTTTATTTGTTTTGTCTACTTTCTTCCACTATATTGCTGATTATCGGAATTCGAGGTCATATCCGTCGTTTATTCTGCTTTAGATGTCTTCTTTCAATTATCAAATTTTATAAAAATAAATCTACAACTCTGCTCGAAATAAAATTCGAATCGTAACAATTTCCAAACCAGAGTCTACGCACCGAGGCCATTAAGGCCCATGTAGGCGTCTATTTCCCATTATTTGAAATTATCCAGAAAATTTATGTAGCAGATTTAATGCTGTTATTTACTAGGTATGGCGTGTATGTATGAGGAATATGTAATGTATAAAATCGTAAAGTTTATGTAACATGTAATATATATATATATATATAAATATAATATATATATACATATACACATATACACAAATAATACATATATATATATGTATGTAATATATGTATATTTAAGTCTCTTTATTCATTATATTGATTTATTTATGTACACACAAGTCTTTTTTATATTATTTAACGTTAATTAATAATTTTAGTTTTTTGAAATTGGTAATACTGGAATACTTTCTGTATGTTTATATGAATTAGATAGAATAAAAAATCGTAAAACTAAAACCCTTTGTAAATTTCTTTTATTTCAGACACGTGTTTCGGTATAAACCATCTTAAGTGTGAACATTAACCTCTAATTAAATAATAAACAAAACAATAAAATAGACACCTGTCGAGCTATTTAAACAGATGTTACAACTTATATGACACAGTTGTAATTTTGATTAAGATTCTAGTGTTATAAATATATTTTCAAAGAAAGGATTTGTTTTATTTTTTAAATTGCTATTTAATATGTTGTGAGGAATAGCTTGTTATAATTTAGATAAATGGGTGTTAATTCTTCTTCTCGTGTTTTAATTTTTCTCCCTTTCCTTTCGATATCCAAAATTTCCATGTTTATTTTTCAATATTTTTGTAGTAATGTCCAGTATTCCTAATAAATGTTCAGCCGAAATTTGATTTTATTGTAGACATGTTATTTTGTTTGTTCAAAGCTTGTATATGTTCTTTTAAACCTTTTATTAAAATTTTCTGCCAGTTTGTCCAATATAATAGCTGTCACTAGTCACTACAGTTAATTTTGTATACTCCACATTGTTTTGTATACAATCTTGTTTTGTCATCTTTTTGGGCTTACTTTGTTTTCAATTAAGTTTTAAAGAAGACGTGTTATTTCTTGTTTTGTAACTGATGGAAAATTTTGAATTTTGAAAGGTTTTTCGAACAGCTTTGTTGATTTTTAGTATTGAACAGGTACCAACATATATATTTCTGAATTTCATTATTATTAGGATTAGGCCGATATTGTGTTGTTTTTTTATTGATTTTTTCTTGTTTTTCCTTTCTGAAATCATTTTGTCTACAAATATGGGTGTTGATATCCATTTGTTGACAGCTAGATATTTTATTGATTTTCATTTCTTTAGTTTTATTTTTCATCACTCATTGGTATATTTAACATTCTGTATTAAATCATTGAGTGAAATGCTGCTAATTTTGTGTTTCCATGGAAGGTTAGAGGTTGATGGTATTACGAAGATCTGTTTGGGTTGTTTTTTTCTATAAAATTTCAAATGAGTGGTTTCCATTCAAGATTAGAAAATGCCTTATATCAAGTAAAGGTTAATTTTGACTTTTTGGATTTCTTTTGAAAACTTAATTGTTGGGGATATAGAATTGAGGAATGTTAAAAACTGGTCCTGCTTGCATTCTCCATCTCCTTTGAAAAGATCATAAAATATTTTCCCCCCCCCGCGCTCGCACCAACATAATCTAAAACACAGTAAATTATTTTGTATCTTTCAAATGGCATTAGTAAGCACTCATTTATTTTTGTTGTTTTTCTAAATGTTGTCATATATATATTTGCAAGAAAGGCCCTGAAAGAGGAGATTCACCAAGACCATTTTGCCAACCAATCTTTCTTGTTTTGTAAAAGTCCCTTTTTTGCTATTGTGCAAAAATAATTTATGATTAACAGTAGATTTTGTCAATGAATATAAATAATCGTCAATTTCATTACCAATTTCAAGTTGACTGTATTTTTATTAGATTATCTTTTAGAAATTTGAATTGGTTTTCTTGTTTTGGGATATTGTTCGAGTACATGTTGGTGTATACATCAAAGGAAATGGAAGAACGAGCTTAATGGAACATTTTGGGGAAAGTCTTCTAATTTGATTTGCCAGATTACTTGAATTTAATATACTGGTAACTATGTCTTCAAATTGCGATGTTGGTTTTTATTTTGTTATTTAAAAATTTACATAACCTTTTGTAAGTAGGAGGCGTTTACGAAAGTTTGAACAACTGGTCATAACTTGGAACATTCCAGAATTTACTGCAGGTCTTTTGGTTGTACCTTTTAGTGTATGGAGCTTTTGGATTTGTCATTTTGAGTTGGTAGTTGCTCCTGCTTATGTTAAATCTTTATGTCATTTAGCTATTGTTTGAATTTATAAGTTTTTGTGTATGTCTAGGGTTGGGTTCCTTTTTTTAATTTTTTAAGATTGTTTGCTGTCGAATGAATGTTTCAATCTTTTTGTTGATATGTTTGGCTGTCGATAATTTACTAACTGTATTCCCCTTTGTCGGCCTTTGATATTTATACAGTTTATTATACTTCTTAGGTTTTCTTGAGTATGGACGATACTCAACTTCATATCATTATTTGATGTTTTAATTAATTTGGGAATTTGTATCTTTTAAATTACTTTTTGTTTCAGTTCATGGACATAGAGTTATATCCGGAAAGGTCTCTTGGAGTTCCTGAATCTGTTTTCTTTATGGGCTGTTTCTAAATTGATATAGGTACATCTTTGATTATTGGTATTATTTTTATGAATCCAGATTTATAGTTATATTTGAGGGATTTATCTAAGCAGTGGCCATCTCATCATCCATTAAATTTTTGACTACGACGAATAAGTTTTTTTATTTCTTGGGCAGAAATCTTGATTATTCATCCAATGATAAAATAGTTGTTTTATGAATAATTGTCTTCCTGTGGAGTTAATCAAATTTAATCTAATTTTCTTAAGATGAACTGTTGTTTTTTCTTCATTGATGGATGGGTTTTGATCGCAGTTGCTGTGTATTTTAATATCAATTATCTTCAATGCCTGGGTATCTTGGTGAAATGTTAATTTAAATATTCTTGTTTTTATTTCATTCCGATTGATTATGTTCATTATATTCAATTTTGCATATAAACCTGTTAATTTCTTCTTTTATCCATATTATTTTTCCTCTTTGCAAAAAAAAGGGCTTTGTAGAGCAGCTCTTGAATGTAGATTTTGTATTTAATTGAACCGTAATTGGGAAATAATTATTTTCGTTGAGGCATATCTTTATTGAACCTGTATATTCGTTCTTTTAACCTTTTGTTTAACTTAAGTTGAGGAGGTATTTTTGGTATTTGTGGACAATGGAATTGGTTTGTTAGTCATATCGTGTTATGTTATGAACTCCACATTATAGGGTATATCTTTATTGTTAGAATAATAAATCGTAAACTAAAAACTTTTTAAATGTTCTTTTATTTCAGACACGTGTTTCGGTCATAAACCATCTTCAGTGTGAACATTAACCTCTAATTAAATAATAAACAAAACAAATAAATATCACACCTGTGCGGACTATTTAAACACGATGTCTAAACTTATCATGACAACAGTTTGTAATTTTGATTAAGAATTCTGTTGTTTAATATTTTTTGTCAAAGATAGGATTTGTTTTATTTTTTACAATTGCCTATTTAATATGTTGGTTGAGGATCTTTGTTATAATTTAGATAAACTGTGTAATTCCTTCTTTTATACTAATGAACCAAATCAACTCGGAAGAAATAAAAAACAGAAGATTAAATTAACATTTCACCATAGACAGCCATTGGAAGAAATTGATATTAATACACAGCAATGGATCAAAAACCATCATCATGAAGAAAAAAAAACAAGTTCATCTTAAGAAGATTAATAAATTGATTAACTCAGCCAGGACAGACAATTATTCAAAACAATATACATTGGATGATAATCAACGATTTCTGACCTAAGAAAATAAAAAACTTATCGGTCTATCTAAACTTAATGATGATGAGATGGCACTGTTAGATAAAACCCTCAAGATATAATATAAATCTAGATCATAAAATACCAATAATCAAAGATGACCCTAATCAATTCTAGAAACAGCCATTAAAGAAAACAGACTCAGAACTCCAAGAAAACCTTTCCGATATGAATCTTGTCCATGAACTAAACAAAAGTAATTTAAAAGTACCAAATTCCAAATTAATTCAAAACATCAAACTACTGATATGAAGTTAGTATCAGTCCATCTCAAGAAAACTAAAAGATAATAACTGTATAATATCAAAGGCCGACAAAGGGAATACAGTAGTAATTATCGAACACGCCCAAAACATATCAACAAAAGATTGAAACATTCATTGACAGCAAACAAATTCTTAAAAAATTAAAAAGGGCCCCCAACTCCAAGAATACACGAAAACTTATAAATTCAACAATAGCTAAATGCAAAAGTTATAACAAAAGCAGAGAAAAATACCAACTCAAACATGACAAATCCAAAAGCTCCTACACTAAAAGGTCAACCAAAGACTCATATAACAACTGGATATTCCAATTAGACCAGTTGTTCAAACTTTCGTAACGGCTCTCCTACTTACAAGGTATGTAATTTTTAAATAACAAAATAAAAACCAACATTGCAATTTGAAGACAATTACAGTATATTAAATTCAAGTAATCTGGCAAATCAAATTAAAGACATTCAAATTCCATTAAGCTCGTTCTTCATTTCCTTTGATGTTAACAACATGTACTCAGAAACATTCCAAAACAAGAAACAATTCAAATTCTAATAAGATAATCTAATAAAAATACAGTCAACTTGAAATGAATGAAATTGACGATATTTTATCATTGACAAAATCTACTGTTAAATCAAAATTATTTTCAATACAAAAAAGGACTTTTACAAACAAGAAGATGAGGTTGGCAATGCGGATCTTCCTCTTTCATCAGGCCTTCTTGCAAATATATATAATTACAACGATTTAGAAAAACGAACAAAATAATGATGTGTTACTAATCCATTTAAAAGATTAAAATCAATTTACTGGTTTAGATATGTTGATGATAATTTATGTCTTTTTCAAAGGAAGATGAGAAGCAAGCATGACCAGTTTTTTAACATTCCCCAATTCTATATCCCCAACAATTAAGTTTTCAATAACAGAAATCCAAAAAGTCAAAATTAACTTTCTTGGATATAAGCATTTCTAATTCTTAATGGAAACCAACTCATTGATGAAATTTATAGAAAAACCAATCCCAACCCAAACAGATCTTCTAATACCATTCAACCTCTTGAACCATCCATAGGAAAACACAATATTGAGTCAGCATTTCACTCACTGATAAACAGAATGGTTAAATATACCAATGAGTGATGAAAATAAAAAACTAAAAGAAAAGAAAATCCAATAAAAGTATCTAGCTTGTTCAAAAATGGATATCAAACCGCCATATTGTAGACAATAATGATTCCAGAATAGAAAACAAGAAAAACCTCAATAAAACCAACACAATACGGCCTAATCCTAATAATAATGAAATTCAGAAATATATATGTGTACCTTTCAATACTAAAATCAACAAAGCTGTTCGAAAAAACCTTTCAAAATTCAAAATTTTCCATCAGTTACAAAACAAGAAATAACACGTTTAAACTAATTGAAAACAAAGTAAGCCAAAAAGATGAACAAACAAGATTTATACAAACAATGTGGAGTATACAAAATTAACTGTAGTGACTGTGAAAGCTATTATATTGGACAAACTGGCAGAAATTTTAATAAAAGGTTTAAAGAACATATACAAGCTTTGAAAACAAATAACATGTCTACAATAAAATCAAATTTCGCTGAACATTTATTAGAAACTGGACATAACTACAAAAATATTGAAAATAACATGGAAATTTTGGATATCGAAAGGAAAGGAGAAAAATTAAACACGAAAGAAGAATTACACATTTATCTAAATTATAACAAAGATCCTCACAACATATTAAATAGCAATTTAAAAAAATAAAACAAATCCTATCTTTGAAAAAATATTAAACACAGAATCTTAATCAAAATTACAACTGTGTCATATAAGTTTAACATCTGTTTAAATAGTCGACAGGTGTATATTTATTTGTTTTGTTTATTATTTTAATTAGAGGTTAATGTTCACACTGAAGATGGTTTATACCGAAACACGTGTCTGAAATAAAAGAAATTTAAAAGGGTTTTAGTTTTCGATTTATTATTCTAACATAAAGATAACCCTATAATGTGGAGTTCATAACATAATGAATTAGATAATATACAAATGCTACATTTGTTATCATTTCAATGTAAAGGTTTATTTTGTATTTCATTTCTTTTTGTGTGTGGAAATAAACGTGATTTGATTTTGATTTTTTTGTGTTTGAAATGCTTTTATTATATCTATTTAATGTTGAAATCCATTAGAAAGTTTAAAAATGCAACACTATTAAACTATTTATTTATAATTTAATTAATGAAGAAGACATCTTTCAAGGTACAAAGTGTTTTTCGTAAATGAAATATAATCAAGAGTTCTGACTAATATCGGTTTAAGAAATAATGTTGTTGTTATGTTACCTCGTTTTGTTGTTATCTTGGTGTATGCTTCACAGGCATTTATAATACATGGCCACCACTTTGAACTTTCAGTTTATGAATAGAAAAACATTTACAAGAAAAACTATTTACTAGACATAATTTGAGATTATTAACTCTTAAAACAAATTTCTCTGCCATGCTTAATGGATAGGTATGTTAATAAAAAAAATTGAACGTCATTTTGAAATACTAAGTTACCGGAAAAACGTCCGGGAATGAAAACTTGTCTATATTGTGATCATTTATACCCGCTACAGTTTAGTACATGTACTTTGTGCAGTGACTGGTAAAGTGTTATTTCCTTGAATTGTAATAACATAGACTCAATTTTTAAGAACAAACCGTTTCGAACAAAAATTTCCTCAATTTATTTATGTTATTAATTATTATGTTTTTAAAGTGCAGTTTATAAGGTTTAATTACTTGGCAGTCAAGTTTGGAAAGGATGACTTTCTGTAAAAAAATGTAAATAAAGAGCACATTCAGGGTTTCCATATATAAATACTGGATCTAATTATATCTTTTATAAAAGCCAACTATTTAATCCTCGTCGATCTATGATAAATATAAGCTCGGATTATTTCCTACAAATGTGAATGACCACGATCGTGATAAACAATATATGCTGTATAATACCGCCATAATATTTCGAAAGAGGATTATTGTTGTGGCCCCAAGTTTGCAACATTTTGGGATATGATTAATTTCCCACAAAAATCTGGTAAAATAGTGATTAAATCGATTATAATTATGTTTAAAAACTCAATCCGTATGTATTGTGAGCTATCAGGTGTAGTTTAAGTTGTGGCTATCGTTTTATTATGCAAACCACCACAAAACTGACTACAATTAGAGAGATTTTTAAGTTAACAGTTACTTTGTAAGCAATTGTATTTTTAAACTATCACTTATCAACGGTTTCATATTGAATAACAGCTACGTCATAGGCATATCCTTAGTAATGCCTTAATTAATACTCCTGAAAATGATTGATTGCCACTGTAAGATATTCCACTATATGGGATCAATTTCAAAATAACAAACTTTTTAGCTTAAACTGCATTGTTTTGAAGTCCTTAAGTCGAAGAGTGAAATAGTTTTTATGAGTACCAACGGAAATAGGCTACACTAGTACTAAATCAAAAAGTTGAGAAACTTAATATAGTTTTTCTAGGGGCTAAAACCCCACTGTCATCCCCTATGGCTGTTTTATCCTCATGAAACTACTTTGGGTTTTATTCTATTTAAGTAATATAGATTACTACTACCTATCCTTACTAGGATATTAGGGAAGTTGGAGAATTAATGATAAGTGAGTGAGTTATTGAATTAATGAAGGACTTTCCCTTTATACTGTACATAGATATGAGTACAACTAACTTTGATGTATGATAAATTTACCTAACTTATTGCTAACACATACATAAGTTAATATATTTATAGCTCGAATAATGCTCTTTGAAACTGTGGGACTTATTCAACAAAGCAAGAATTTTTGAATAATGAAATGAAATGAAAAATATCTTTATTCCTTCTGCATTATTACACTTCATGCATCTTATAATGATAGGAATATACTCGACCATCTACACAGTTTTTGATGGCCGGCAATCAAACAATATACATTATTATCAGTCACTACTTTTTATGACACTGAGAATTGGCATTCGGCCTCTGTAGTGTTATCACTTTATTTGTTTACAAACTAATGTGGACAATCTTAAACCTTACTTATTAATATAAAATTAAGCAACCAAAACATAATTACTGGAACAATTATACACCACTTATCAAATACTGCTACTTTCGTAGTTTTATTTATTTTATTTTAACCCATGAAATCTAAATTTTCCCTATACTCCATATACAACCTTTACAGCACTCACATATACATTCAGAAATGTTTTATTCAATTATATCTGTTAATTGTTTGGTTTCCTCAGAGTTCATCAGCCATTTTTTCAGGTGAACTTTAAAGGTTTTATTAGATTTACACTTTTTTTATATCAATTGGTAACATATTAAAACACTTTGGGCCTAAAAAACACAAACGATTTTTTAAAAAAAAGATTTTTTAACTTTTGGTCTTAAAAACTGCTTTGTTTTTTACGTTCCGCCGTCATGTACGTATGCTTATATAAATGTTCTGTTCTATTGTTCCCGCTTCTTTTGAAAAAAAATTTGTAATACTTTATAAATAAATAAATGTTGGAAGTGGTAAAATATTCAGCTTTTGATAAAGAGGAAAGATGATTCTCTCTTGTTTTTATATAAAATTATACGCAAAAAATGGTTTTGGGTTGCTCTCTAAGTTTTCCTATTGAATTTTTTAAACGCTCCTCCCCAGCAGTGAATACCATATTGCAACCTAGAATGTATAAGAGCAAAATACAAAAGTCCGTAATAGATCTGCGTTAACATTTATTCCTTATATAATAAAATTTCCTAATTTGACGCTTTAAAGAAATTTTGTATATATTCAATAATGTTTTACCCATGACAATTTACTATCTAGAAATACTCCTAGATATTTAAAATGCTTAACTATCTCAATTTTCTCGCATCTACATATGTTTGTTTGCTTACAATTAAATTCATGAAAAAGTTATATCATTAATAAACTTTAAAATCTCTTAAATTTAAAATTAACTTACTTTAGTTTTAGATACATTTACAATCATTTTATTTTGAACACACCACAACTTCAAAATGTTTAAGTCTTGTATTATATACATTGCCATATCTCCTCTTCGCTTTCATCAACATTATAATAGAACCAAATCATCGGCAAACGCATAAATTTGCCCTTTGAATGTTTTTTTCAGCAAATCATTAATATAAATCAAGGAATAACGTACTCGAGAGCACAGAGCCCTGTGGCACACCTTTTTTTCAACTATTTCTGGATTACTATAACAGTCTTTAAATTTTACCAATTTGTTCTCTGTTTGAAAGGTATGTATTAAACCAGCTGAGCGCCACTCCTCTTATTCCTGCATGTTCTAATTTAGAAAGTAAAAATAGTTTGGTCCACCAGGTCAAATGCCTTTTTATAATCAATAAATAATGCAGATGCCTTTTTGCCAAAATTGATATGTTATTATATAAACATTCTACGAAAACTGAAAGTGCATCCCGTTGATTTTCCCTTCGTGAACCCAAACTGATTTTTCGCTAAAAAAGTGTTTACTGTTTAGGAATCTAAGAAGCCCGTTTTTTTCATAATTTTCTCTATTATTTTAGAAGTTATCGGTAGAAGGCTAATCTGGTCTCAAGTTGTCTAATTTTATTGAATTAGGTTTCTTCAGTAAAGGAACCACAATACTCTTTTTAAAATATGTTGGAAAATGGCCTGACTTAAAACTTAAATTAAAAATATGCTCAAGTGCCGGTGCAATAGTATGACTGATTTGCTTTAGTATATCAACAGAAATGTTATCCACACCTCGATGATTTTTTGTTTTTAAAAATGTTTTAATTATATCCAGGATTTCTTCCTGGTCAGTTCTATAGATAAAAAAAGATTCAAGAGTTGAGGTGGTATCGCTGCTGTCCCAAGCGCCGGCACTGGGAAGGTTAGCTGTCAGCTGATAATTAGCCGTACTGGCGAAATATTTGTTTACTTCTATACTGATAAGAGTTGGATTATCAATTACAATGCCGCTCTCTAGTTCTATTTGACTCAACTCGCCTTTTACTCCTATTTCCTGTAATTTCATTTATAATTTTCCATTGCTCTTTACTATTACCACTGTATTTATTTAACAAGTTAGTATAATACGAATTCTTAGTTAAATCTATTTTTTGTTTTAATCTTTCAAGGTAATTTTCATAATATCTCTTAAGATTAATATCGTAAGGCCTATTCAATGTGGCTTTATATAAAGTATTTCTTTTCTTAACTGCATCTAAAATGTGTTTGTTTATCCACGGACTTTTCACTTTGGCTCTAGCTAAATTATTCGGTACTTCCATTACATACGTGTTATTTTCTATACATGCCTTTAAAATCACATAAAAACTTTCAACACTTAAATCAAACATTAATTACTATTATATAAATCCGCCCAGTTACTCCTAAGTATATCATTACATACGTTGTTATAATTCACCAAAAGTTTTACTTTTAATTATTAGTACTTCCCTATTTACGTGTGACGTATTTTTACCATATTCGAAACTTAGGGCTAATAAAAAATGATCTGATATTCCTAACTGAAAAATAGCTATATCAAATATATTTACAGATTTGTGTCTAATAAATATGTGATCAAGACATGACTGCGAGTTATGTCCTATTCTCGTAATTTGTTTTATCATGGGTACAAAACAGTTGTTGCTCATAATAGATATGTATTTTTGCACGTCTGGCTTATCTGATAATATATTTATATTAAAATCTTCCTATTTACTACCGAGTTTGCTTTTTAGGAGTTTTAATTTATCTTCTAATTCAACTAAAAAATCTTTTTTTGTGTGTATTCGTGCAGTCGATAAATAGCGGTCTATTGAAAATGGAATGTTACTTATTTTAACGTCCACAATGACACAGTCAGCAGTGGTCATATTGCAGTCAATAAACTTAGCACTTAACTTATTATCTATTGTAAACGATCACACCTCCTGCCGCACACTCGTCATTACATTTACTATACATTTTATAGCCTGGTAGGGTGATAAAAAGGAGTTCTCTTCACTCTTTATCCACACTTCGGTAAATATAATAATGTTAATTTCTGTTTTTAATAGTTTTTTAATTTTGCCTCTAACATATTAAATTTATTCCTAATACTTCTTACATTCCAATGAATTAAGCTAAAGCTTTTTTTATCATTAGGTGCAAAAAATGGGCATTCAAAATCGTGATATATTGGCCATGTTTTACCTGGTTTCAAAAGCTGGTAACATAAACTAACGTAAAAATATATTTTGAAACAATTCAATAATCGGCTTATTACATGTTACGCACACATTGATCACACATTCTATTTACATTGAAACAATATGTATACTCGTTCACACCCTTTAAACGATTTTGGCCAAATCGTCTTCATCAACAATTCTGATGCAACTATTACCATCAGCCTTTCTTTACAAAAATTTTCCCTTCTTTACACCATGTGTACTTATAGTTTACATTTTTACATTTTTTTTCTTTTGCTTTTTGCAGCAACATTTTATTTTCTGGGGTTTAAATGCTCATTTATGTATAGGTTAATACTAGGAAATCAAGTGGTGGATGCTCAAAACTACATATACCTATTAGTGTCCAGTGGTAAAAGTAATAAATAGGTCTCCAAACCTGGTCCAAAAGAAGAAAGTAACTTTGTAGGAATATACTTTGATGGATGAGAATAACATTTTACGTATGTAGCATAGTAAAAGTATCATATTAAACGTTTTGTATGAATATCAAAAAATAAATAAAATCTTAGAAAATTTTTAGTACATTTTTATACAATGGAGTACATAATTTGTCCTTTATAACATTATACCGGTACTGGTAGCTTTCATCTCTTCAAGTGCTTTTCTGTCAGAGCAAACGTAACCAGTTGGATACCTTCTTATCACTCTCGGGAGAAACGCAATTGATCATTTTCAAGGTAAAGCTTACCGTAACCTTTCTGTGCAGCAGTTATACTGAGAAGTGATTAGGCTTCAGAGGACGATTGGAAATTAACTGCTTTGACATGGCAGAGACAAGCCTTTTAAACTGCTGTAGCATGGCAAAGACAAGACTTTGAAAATCTAGCCTTAAATCATACAATAGAGAAGATACGTGAAATTAGACACTAATGCAAAATTATATGTAGAGATTAAAATTGAACGATACTATATACACAATAATATAGGATAGTTTCCAACATCAGTAATAATTTGTTACAGTATATTCGAAAATCATGTTCAAGGACTTTATTAGTGTAATACAACGCGACAATTCCGACGCGGCGGCGGCCTTCAGACTTAATAAATGAACATATACTGTGAAAATATAATGAAAACCTTTAAATTTGGAATTTTATATTGATAATATCCATATCTCTAATACATATATTAAGTACTGTACTCTGAGGGAAGGCGATAATTGAACTTTAACGAAGTATTTTTACTCGATGGTAAGGCAACATATTAATATAGTTCTGTATATCTTGCTTGTATAATAGTTCGTGAAACAATTTAACCTATATACTTACAACTGTGCTGAAATTTTTTCTCCATAATCAGCCTCGAATATATGAAGGTTCAAGTCCCCAATGAATTTTTCAGATGTAACAGTTTTACATTGGTCTTATTGGTAGACATAACGGCAACGTGGAAACGTAGATTAAATTAATTTTAAAGAGACTGAGTAGAGCCAAAAGACATTTTGCTTACTGACAACACTGTAAAGTATGTACCCTTTTGTTAAAATGAACAATATATTTGTGCTGAAATTTTTTCTCTATAAACAGCTCTCGAATTTAATGAAAGGTTCAAGTCCCCCCAATGAATTTTTCAGATGTAACAGTTTTACATTGTGTCTTATTGGTAGACATAATGGCAACGAGGAAAACGTAGATTAAATTAATTTTAAAACAGACTGAGTAGAGCCAAATGACATTTTGCTTAGTGACACTGTAAAGTACGTACCCTTTTGTAAAATGAACAATAGATTCGAAATTATACAAGCAGTTCTAGTAACATCTGTTTCACGGCACGTGATGTAGCATATTACTGCTGTGTGACAAGTTTACATCGCAGACAAATACACAACACAACCAGTCGATAACCACCATGCCAAATATACTGTCAACTATTTTCCTTATATGCAAGTCACGTTTGTCAGATCAGAGATTTATCAGCCTTCAACTTCGTTTTGTTCTACCATAACCTAATCCTGCGAATCCACAATTTTCGAATTAGTATTGATTAAAAAGTAATTCTATAACTTTTCCAAATTTATTCAAATTCTAAACGTGTTAACTATCAATCAAAATATTTAACTATTTTAATAATACACACAAATTCTCAAAACCAGTTCCCTTCAAATACTAATATGAACAGCGGTGATTTAACTATAAGCAAAATATACTGTTTCAGAAAATTAATCATCATTCTTAACTTTGTTGTCATTTCCTTTTTTTTTTTAATTCTGTATATATTTTATTTTTTTTAAAAATTGTTTCTTGTAATCCTACGGAATTACATATAGTGGAATTCGAATTATAATATAACTTATTTAAATGTTTTAATTTATACTACTGTAAAATTCCATTAACCCGGCATCCTAATAGTTCGGTACTTCGGCACGCCTTTTGGGAAAAGTAACATTATACAATCAATACATCAATAATAAAACACAACTATTTTTTTGTTCGTGATGAACGCAGCGTTAAGGTAGTACGCAGCGGGCGTGGAAGAAGAGGCTAGGCATTATATTCGGCCGACTTAAGTTGGTATAAATTTGGACTCGAGTCACATGACTGAACATGGCCTCGGCTGTCAGCCTGTTTAACCAGTTGCAGTTTTATATAAATTTAAATGAGTCTAATAGTGATAGGTCAATGTCACAGTAAATATGCTCTTCACAGGTTTTTTATAGAAGAACGACTCTAAACCACTGCCTTCTAAAATAGTTCTAGAGAGTCTGGCAGTGGCAGTACACTACTGCTGTGATGAACTCGACCTTGACTGAGTGGCGTTCAATTGTGATGTATAGACTCCGCACTGTAAATAGACAGTTAACAATAGTTTTTATAGATCCACATATAACCAAGACTAGCATCTTAGAAATGTTTTACAAAAATTCTGGACATGATTTTCAGAAAGATGTTTGCATCGTTTAACTTTTGTAATGATATGTGTTATAGATCATTGCAACCAGGAGAAATCCGAGATTTATAATTAATTCAAAATCACAAAAAATACATATTGTTTGAAACCACGTACCTTAATTATGTATGTGCCTTCTACAATTGACAAAATTGTTTGTCAAAAACTTTTTTTCCGTATTGTGTAATTCATGTACTTACATATACCTAAAATACTTTTATAAATACAAATACGCAATACGCAAATAGAAGAATGAAAAATATTGATTTATGCAACATTCTGTTAAACTAGGCAATTCAAGTTAACTAATTCCCTTATATAAGTTTACAGGAATGTATCTCAAAAGTAGAGTAAAGAATACCTAAAATTATACTTGAGTGACGTTGTAGATGATGTTAAGCACTTACCTTAAGAAATGAAATTTCTTGGAAACAATAGAATTAATAATGATAGGTATTTAATTAATAGGTACACATTTCAATTTTAGAATGAAAACATTGATTCTTTAAAGAATATATGTGAGTAGTAAGATTGTGTGTTTAATGTCAGTATGACTATCCATGTCAACCTTGACGTTGGATCGTCTGTTGTTACTAGTTGTTGTTAGTTAGTCTTTAAAGTCAAAGAACTTGCCATAGTGGTAATAAACTTAAATTGAAACTAAATTTTGATGACAATATTATCTTATCAGCTAATAATACCATCCTTAGTAACAAGATAGGCCTAATCACTCAGTATATATAAGTGGCGATATAAGTTGTAACTTCAATCACTATAAGGAAATTGCTTTATTTTGCGGGAAGCAAGAATTTAAACACAATGTTCAAGATTTACTTTTCATCAAAATGTGCGTTCCGCATAAACAAGATGCCAGCTCTAGAGTTTGTACTGCATGTACTGTCCGTTGGCTTGCTTTAAGCGAACATTGGTTTGACCGAATCATATTGCGCAGACTTTAACATCGAGGGCTAATCTCTCGTAAATTTTTTTGTAGAGTCACCTTTGTCCTCGTAGGGAATACCATTTCATCTATTGTCAGGCCCTGCGATGACTTCGCGCGGAGCAGCCTGGAGAGGCATGTAGAGATATCTGCGATATCCTTGACTGAATTTAAATTAACAAATTTTATATTTGTACCGATCCCCAGATAGAAAAGAGAGTAAAGAGAGCTGAGATAGCGTCTGTAGAGCATCAACGCCTACCGCAGTTTCTGTAATAGATTTATATTTTATTAAACGAACCCTTTTAACTTTGTCACTAAATCAATGACTGCTATGAAAAAACCAAAGTGGTTAACACCGGAAGCCAAATATTTCATAATAAACTACAAAACGCATCTTTTACAAATATATAATATCAAAGAGTTCTACAAGTTAAAATCCGATTACGCTGAACTTGTAAAATCAAACATGAGAGCGACTTGAGGACCTGGTTAATGGCTGCAGGCTGTCGGGTGTTCCTTGAGTACAGCCCAAATAGTCTCACAAACACAGGGTTGGCCAGCTCGTAGATCCTGGTAAAGTGGCTACTCTGTTTAATGAACAATTTGTCAACACTGCCGATACACTCCCTGGTAACGCTCTATCAACCGTTACTTCCAGTATTTATCCCTCACACTGCAATGTTCCTCTTAACGAGACATCATTATTTTTCTTTCCCATCAGTTCTGTTGAGGTTGATAAGACAATCAGGACCCTAAAGAATAGTTTTGTTAAATATATTTATGGTATTTTTCCCTCATTTATGAAGGAATTTCATGTTGAATTGTAAAATTGTCTCCCAAGTCTTTAATGTATCTGGTGTTTTCCTCAGGACTTAAATGTATCAAAAACTATTTCAGACTTCAAAGGAAAAACTAGAGAGATTTTCATTTCGATAACACCTATATTTTCCATGATTTCTCAGAGAGTATTGTACCCCAAAGACTACAAAACTTTCTCCCGAAATACCATATACTTTCTCCCTTTCAGTTTGGATTCAGGCCTGGCCTAGGTACATAATGAGCTATTTCAAAAATGCTGAAGCAAACCCACTGTTATTTTAAAAAGTGTGTGAGCACTCACTCGGAAATCTCTGTAAACCTTAGCCGCGCTTTTTGTAGTTGACGACCAAATGATTTTGAATAAGTTACACTGGAACGGAATCAGAGATGTAGAATATGAATGGTTTTCTTTATACCTTTCTAATCGGTTTCAGTACGTTGAAATTTCACAAAAATCGTGCAATACTCCAATCTGAGTTTCCCTGTGAAAATAGGTATTCAGTGTTTAGTACTGGGGTCACTATTTTTTCTACTCCTCGTAAATTATTTGCCAGCCATCATCCGGCCGTCGGCTTTCTACAGTGATCCTTCCATCATACTGTTAGCCGATGACACAAGCCCACTTTTTTCTAGCTATACTTCTTCTGCAATGACTGAAGCCGTAGATTGCTATTCGTCTTTATTGATAATTTCCATTTTTTTAAATATATCCAAAACACAAATGATTACGTTTTGTGCCTCTGTAAAGCCAGGTTATGCTCCACATATCGCAATTGTGAATAATAGTCATTAAAAGTCCTCTATTGTTAAATTTATTAGTCTCCATATTTTAAATAATCACTTATGGGGATTTTCATATAGTCTATGTAAAAAACTAGTTCTTCAATTTATGTACTGAGGTCTAGTTTCAATCGGTATCAGAGAGGCACTCAAACTTGCGTATTTAGGTATTTTTCAGTCCTTGATGACGTTAGGGAATTATTATTTGGGTTTCGCCACCCATTCAAACATGGCGAGAATGTTTGTACTTCAGACGAGGACTCTTAAAATTGTCTGCAGACTAGAAATTTGAGATGTTTGTAGAGAGCACTTTCAAATACATGGAGGACTTGAAATTCCACATCTTTAATAATTTGTTACTCATTTACAGTACTTTCATCTTTAAAAATTTTAAAACATTTAATAATCTTAATCGTCCTTATTAGACCAAAAATAAAGATCTTATAATTCCTGAAAACGTTTACTTTGCTGCTTCTAGAAAATAGCTTTTTTATCCTTGGTCCTATTTAATTAAAAATTTACCATCTAATATCGAATGTTCGCAATGTCATTGATTTTTCAAGGAGCAGATACGAACTCTAACTCTTTGAGGGAGTTTTCTAAAGCCTTGATAAAGTCTTTTCTGAAAATCAGCAAAACCCCCCCCCCACCCCCCCCCCCCCCCACCCCCCCCCCCCCCCACCCCCCCCCCCCCCCACCCCCCCCCCCCCCCACCCCCCCCCCCCCCCACCCCCCCCCATCATTAAAGTAGAGGAAACGTTCCGTACTCTTTTAAATTTGATTTCTTGCTTCGGAGAATCGCTTGTAAACAGAGTCTGAACAATCTCATTTTATGGTGGCGCTATCCATGACTTATGAAGGTGAACCTGTGCAAAACCTCGACAACCGTTCCAGGTTGTGTTCAACAACAAAGAAGACTTGTAAAAAAGATTTAGGAAATGTTACGTCACGGAACAGTTTTTGTTTATTCTTTAAGTTAATAAACAACTATTAAAAGGTTTTAAAGACCACCATAATGAAATCACATTGCGTACCAAGCTTTCCAACTAACAGTCCAGACTTATAAGAACAATTTTTGTACAAAACTTGTAATTAAATAAGCATTAAAATAGCCAAGTTTTTGGCGTATATAAAGTTCTTATGGGACTAACTATACGAAGAATATTTGTATACACGTAGGAAATACCAAATAATGGCGTATAATAAAAGCGTCTGTAAATCTTATCTTAATCTTAATAAGCATTCCAGAAACTATTTTTATATAGGTTCATAAATAATGGCGTTGTGAATGTTTTAAAGTTATATACATAGTTATATATAGTCATATATATATATATATATATATATATATATATATATATATATAAGTAGATATGAATATGCCGGTTCTAGACCACTTTTGGGACAGACAGAAAATCTATGTAAAATACTGTCCATTGAACCATAAACAAATCTAATAAAATCTAACAGGAAAGCACGAATGTTAAATAACCGAATCTTTAGCTGTTTTACTGTTCAATGTTTTGCTTCTACATTTATAAGCTGTTTTAATGAAAAAATCAAAAAATCTTAATAAAAAATCTTTATTCTACAAAGTTAATTGTAACACCAGTCTTTATCTTTAATAGTCTTCTTTCCAGTAACAACCAAGTGTAATTTTTTCATTTTTGTTTAATTCTTTAATCTTTTTTCTCATCCAAAAAACAGTTAAAAATCTGTTCGGGCAAGTGTAACTTTACAATCTTCCAACTCGGGCAATTATTGTAAACCCCGAATTTATCTTTCATTTTCTCCAAATTCAAGATTCTATGTTTCTTCCTTTCTTCCAATTCATTTAACTTCTTATACTCTTTAAAACTTACATTCTCCAATATCATTTAACTCTTTCAAGAACTCCATTTAAAATAGAAAAAATTTAAAGACCGGAAAAAAATGAAATTTGCTTAACAATCACTCGAGAAGTCGGGGAGAATGTGAGTAAAACCGCATTCTTTTCAAGAGGTTCTTCGTTTAATTTCTCCAAATGTACTATAAAATCATCGAGGATTTCTGGTTCAAAATCGTAAACAAATTCTACATCTAGATAATAAAAAAATACAGGTAATATCTTTTCATAATAAACGTGTGTATCGATACCTACAAACCTAATGTATTCTTTGAAAAGGAAAATAATTTTGTCAATGGTTTCCAAGAGATAAGTAAAAATTTTTATTCTGTTTTCTAAATTCTGTAAACAAATTTTGTTTGCTTCTTGTCTCCATATTGCAATTTTGTAAGCAGGTTATTCAAATGTGTTAATTTATTTCGAAATTTCTTAGGTTTAGGTCTTTCATAACAAAATTAAATTACAACCTCTACAAAACTAAATATCTTTTATCGATAATTTCTCCTCTATTAGAACACTTGTAACAGTTGGCATTATACTCTTCCATTTAAACAAAAAAGATTTTTTTATAAATGGAGATTATGGAACTAAGTCTGCCGAGATATAAATTTTTTCAGCGCCAAATGTTTGTGTTTACATTTCTACAACAGAGATAAAGAGAAATGATTTTATTTTATTATTCAACTATTTAGGATATTTTGTATATGATTACAAAGATTATTCGGAAGAAATCGAGATTTTTCATCAGCGAAAGAGTATATTTTTGAAGTTTTAGAAGGAATGAAAGAGAATTAATATGAATTTAGCAAATTATTTTTCTTAAATAAAAAACTTTTCTACTAAATAGTCACCAAACAACATGAACTCTCCAAAATCACTTCAGTTTCTAGCATTTAAAGAACTTACCACAGGAAATAGTTATAAAGACTTCTTTTGAATTACCTAAATATGTTAAACAAATGTTGATATTTTCCTTAAGTGAAAACGAATCCTTAAATGAAAACGAATTCAGAGAACTTTTAAGTACTAAAAAGTGTTCAATGCAATTTATTACAGACAACTTTAGATAGTATAAATATGTTAAATATAATAGGAGATTTTAAATTAAATAATAGAAAAATAAGAAAAATATTCCGATTTTTACAAAATAAACTAAAACACCAACAATCTGACATTTTTCATCGCTTTTATGCTAAATTTTCATTGTTTATTTGTTGAAATGTTGAGAAGACAATATCCATACTGGCCAAGGAATATGCATACAGCTAGTTTTTTAACAAGTCTTTGTAAACAACAAGATTTATCAAAGGAATTTATAAGAGATCACGCTTTTGTTGTAGATTGGGATAAATTATATGGAAAAAACATTTACGAAACAGATATATTGTGTGTGTGTGATTCTGACGACGAAGAAAAGAGGAAACGTTTGTCATTCAGCAATTCAATACGATATAATGAAAGACATACAAAATGAGTTGTTGTTAGTGTGCGTGTTTTTGCGATATCTACTTAACTTGTAAGAAATTGGGGAATGGGATAAGAAGAAAGGTATCATATATTTTATTTCAATCAACTGTAGATTTGTGACGTCTGCTGTGAGCGTTTGTACCACTAACGCTTGAACCTCGAATCTCATTTTATTGAAACATGTGAGAGGCGTTTGTGTCACTAACGCTTGACCTTGCTTTGCACCACGCCGGCGTGTGTGGTACAAGGACAGTAGTAGTGACACCAAACAATGACCTTGCTTTTCTCACGCCGTGTGAGGACAATGAAATCACTGTAAAAACACTTAATTCTGTATTACAAATGAACACTTTACATCACTATTTTCACACAATGTTTTTATCACAGTTTAGAATGTCTACACAAATTCACAATCTTCTGTGTAACGTCTTTCTTCGAGTCCCAAATATAAAAGTAACTTATAAAATATAATAAACACTATGAATGGCAACGCCCAGTGGAACACTTCACTTCACTTTTAACAAGAAACACAGAACATCACACAATCTTCTTACTTCATATAAAGTCTATATCTTCTTTCTTCAACTTGCAAATACATTAGAATCTTCTAATTGATGATATATCTTGTTAAATTTCGTTAAAATAGAGGAGGATCAAGCATGGACTGACTATACGTGGCCAACGCCCATGATGAAAATTTTTTCCGTGCGATAAACGATTATGAATATCGAAGTTTTTATCGATAATAAAAATCGATGGTTACAATCGATATTAGAACTGTTATAGTTTCCAATGTATATTAAATAAGTGAATATCAATATTTATTTCAAAACCTTGTTGTTAAAAAAACCACTCAACCGATTTTAATGAAATTTGGTGTACACATATAGTAAATACTTAACTCTTTCGACTTAACTTATCCATAAGGGTGAAATCATCCCCTATTTCTTAATATTCAAAGAAAAATAAAAAATTTTATCGGAAAAAATCTGAAACTTCAAAAACAAGCGAGTTCAACTTAAAATTTCATGAAAATAACAAAATTTTCAAAATCTACCTCAATCATCCCTTATCTTTAAACTCTTATATCTCTCGAGAACTATTGGAGCTTTTTTGATGAAATTTGGTATATAGGATCAGTAAATATTAAAGTATTTTTTTAAAAATCACCACTTCCGGTCCATGACCTTGAAATAGTTTTTTTTCCTAATATCATCCCTATTTTTCAAAATTTTTTAATGCAATTTAAAATGTAAACTTTTATCAATGTCTTTAAACAATTCTTCTGTAAAGTTTTAAAACTATCCGACGAATAACGCGATTTTTACTGAATTTCTCTAATATCGTTTCTTAATCACATCATAGGCTAAAAATTTCTCAGAAACCACAACCACCATAACATGTCGAGTTTGTAACAGCTTTTTGAAAATCCATATTGATAATTATATCGTTCTTTGAACCAGAAATATTTGTCAAACTCTTTGTTGTATCAATGACATAAATAGGTCTATTCGCTAAAAATTCTTTAGGATTGTAATACATTTCCTTATTATTACAGTAAACTTTCTTTAAAATCTTGATACATCTGATACATGATTCTGAAAAGGACCTCCGGAAATGTTTAAATTTTGTAATTCATCTGGATAATAAGAACCGTTCAATTTTACTCTGATATTTTTTACATTCAAACTATCGAATTTTGAAGGATTTTTTTTCTTGATTATTCTGTCTATCTGTTTTGAAAAGCCAATGATAAACAAATTAGGATTGAAGATATTTCTCATAAATGTTTGTTAATATCGAACGAATAAGTTGTTCCGGAAATACCTTTTTGTTCAATACATTGCCAATCTAGAAAATTAAACATTAATGTTTTGACTTTTTGTAATTTCATCAATCAATCTAAATTTTACTCGTGGTTTTATAATCAATCATTGCGAAACCTCTAATAAAAAAATCTGTAATTGTTATTTTTCCATCAACAGGCATAACATTTCCAGTTGCAGTCTTTCAGAATCACATCATCGTCTTCTGCTCTTATAAAACTTAGATAAAAATCCTCCTTTATAGATCGGAATAGTAACATTTTCAAAAAATCCTAATCCAAAATGAGAATTAAATTTCCAGCTGCTTCAAAAACACCAAATTTAAAATCTGATTCAAAGCCATTAGAAGTTTGAGAAATAACATCACTTTTTGAATACGAAATAGTTCCTTTAATTGTGCTTAATTGGCCACAGTTTTCGACTTCCTTCTATCAATTTATTGTGTTTTCTTACTTCAATCTTAGAAAATAAAAAACGGTATAAAATTATCGATTAATCTAACATTATCAGTTCCAAGATATGCTTGACCATCTTGTTTTGTTAAAGTTCCAGAAATATAAAACTGGAAGTTTAGACGAGCAAAAGTTATCTCCAAAATCAATATTAAAACTCAGTTCTTTTATTCGGTTCATTTCAAATGTTGTTTACTAATTGGATAGAAATTTTTTAAACTCCGCCCTTTCAATATCACTAGCATATTTTCTGTAGTCCGCCATTTTAATAAGAGAAAATTTAGAAATTTTAAACATCGTGTATCATTTTTTCATCGATCTAATGTACGTTTTTATAAGAAAAGATATAAAATTTTAGTAAAATAATTAAAAAGATTAGAGTCATTTTTAATGATCTACTTCGTCATATTCAGGATTCTCTTCCTTAAATTTTGCGATCTCGGTCACATATTTCAATAAAATCTGCACAGGATAGTAACCGCTATCTATAATATTGTTCCAATCAACTGTATCTTTATTTTTCATCCAAAAACTTTATACTCAAGTGGTTGATAGAGGACAAAGAACAGACCATATGATCTTTTTAATTGAATAATGTATATTTTCTTGAATGAACTCTGATGATAAAGTTTGATATTTTAGCAATGTTATACCAATTCAATTTTGTTTACGTAATAATCTCATCATATCTTCGGATAATTCATATTTTTGAGAAATGTCATCCCCAATGTTCTTTTTTCAAATCTCTTTCGTGTTGCATTATAAAAAGATCGAAAGCACTGTAATGTCCCGCCATCTCTATTTATTAAGAAAAAATTTCAAAATCAAGTTTTTATAAATTGGCTCTTTTTTGAGTTACATTCAGCACATTTTTCCAGAAATTCTCTTAACTCCGTTAATGTTTGCATAGTATTTTATATCGTTTGTGGCAGTTTTCTCTTTACAATCTCACACAATATATGAGCGCCATTTATATAAGGAACAATTAGTCATCCGTAAACCACTACTCATTAAAATCTGTTGTCGATGTTTTCAAAAGTTTTTATCGACATCTTCTTTAAATTTATTAAAGTTTTCTTCTAGTTTATTTACTTTATCGAGATATAAAGAGTATCGATCATCTATACTTTTAAGTAATTCATTATTATGTGTTATTTGCTCATTTAAACGTGTACCAAAATCTTCAAAAAAGTTTATTTTCTCATTGAAATGTGTATCAAAATCTTCCAGAATTTTGTTAATTACTTCACCAACTAATACATTAACACTATTTTTATATGTATTAAAAGTTTTCTTCTAGTTTATTTACTTTATCAAGTAATTCACCAACATCGTCTACTGATTCTTCTATTTCTGGCTTCTAACTTGTCATAGACTTCTGTTGTAAAAATCTTTAAACATGCTGTTTATGATTCTCATAATTTTGTTTTAGTTCATTAAACATTTTAATAGGATCTTCTAATTGAATCATTACAACAACATCAAATGGATTAATTCCTTTACTAACACCGCTAATTCTTTTTCCTTTAAAAATCTAAGGCATTTTTAACATTCGGATCATGTAAATCAACAATATCGATGTTTTCTGACAATTTTAGAGGTTTCAAAATTTGTTCTTTAACAACAACATCATGTTTGTCAATACCAGGTCGAACACCGACAATTCTTTTCTTATTAGCCAAAACTAACATAATTCTTTTCAACTTTGATCGCTTCAGTAATTTCATCAGCTTTTTTCGATATGAGACATTAAATTGGTAAATAATTTTTTTACACCATCATCAACTTCTTTTTCCAATGTTTTTATTTTATCAGCAACTTCATTTGAACTCATGAAATTTGCAAGTTTGTTATCATATTCTGCTTTAAAATCTTCAATCTCGACAGCAAACATATCTGAATCTGGAAGGTTTTGTAATAAATTTTCTAACTTGTTATCAAACTCATTTCTCAAAACTATCAAAATTCAAAACTATTATCTACATTTTGAATAATTTGTGTTCCAAATACGTCAAAAATATTTTGTGAATCCATTATTTATTAAGCAATAATTTGTTAACAACTTCTTTAAAATCTTTACCATTACTCAGTTCATTCAAAACAAAAACACATAAATGACCACAAATTGGGGGATCTTTATAGTCTTGAATCTGAGAATCATTGTAGTAGACGCTTGATTTTTTCAAATATTTAATCAATTCTATAGGTGGTTTGTCCTCAATTCTTCCATACGAATCAAAATAACATGCATTCTTATCATTTTTATAATAACAAATCCAATGCATTCCACTTCCCATAATCGAGTCTAAATTCACAATTCCACATTCAAATTTTCTTAACTTTTTCAGGTAATGTATCTCTCATGAAGATTCCTCTAAAATGTTTAATATTTTTGCAGATTTCTTCCAATTCCCCGAATGTTAAAGGTTTAAATTTTTTTTTTCAATGTTTGATTTTCACGTAAATTCAAAAGTTTTTTCATCTAATCCAGATCCTGTAACATCTTCCAACTCTTTATCTAACCAATTTAAAATGTTGTCGAACAATAGGAATCACATCCTTTTTAACGATTGGAGCAGCTTTACGAACATAAGGAACAACATTTTTTAACAACTGGAATATTTTCTCCAAAATCTAATAAATCTTTCAAAAGTCCACCATTTTTAAGTTCTTTCAAACTGATTATAAGAAAATTCTATTCTGGTTCCTTTATTGTTTTTTCTTATGTTTTTTCGAGTTTATTGTATTGTCTATTTGTTAAAAATATCTTATCTTCGCCATTTTTTAGTTGATCTATTTTAAATTGGAATACTAACGGGTATTTTCTTCTTAAAAGCAGATTTTATTTTTTCTTTCTGATTTTTGCTGAAATTTACATTCACCTCCCATTTATATAGTTAAAAATTCAAGTTCTCTTCGATTCCCATTCCTAGTTTTCTCTTCAAAAACATTGCTCCAGCTGTTGGAAAGCGCAACAAATCTTTCACCTAAACTAGCATCTTTTTGATAAAAATCTATCCATTGCCTTATCTTGCAAAAACTTTATCTGCGATATGTCTGGAATTTGTGTCTCTATGTTTTGCATTAAAAAATATCGTGTTCCATAGCAGCTTGATCTAATTTATTTATACCAGGATCTCCTCTTTTTAGTCTTTTTTCGAGTTTTGTGCCAGGCCCCAGATACTGATAAGTTGGTACGTGTAATTCAAAAGGTAAAATTGTTGATAAAAATCATTCAAAAGTCCACTACCCTCAATCATAGATGAAACTTATTGCCGGGCAAAAACTCGTTTTAAATATTTAATTCCATCAGGTTTTTCAATCATTTCATCAAGTTTGTTCGAAATAAAATCTTTAATCGCTTTTCTTTTCGTTCAAAAAATTGTTGTTTCCAGCCTTTTCTTGAGCATAAATATAATTAAATAATTCCATCGAGTTTTGTCAAATCGTCGATATATCTGTATTCAATCTTATTATCACTGTATTTTCTCACACCTGATCCTTCGATTCTTTTTTCCCAAATTGGTTTAATCAAAATTGAGATATTTTTTACCTTTACTTGACTTTGGTTTCTTAGTTGATGGATCATTAATTTTGTAAATTGAATCAGATTTCCATAAAATTTCAGTATACTTTTTCAAGTCTTCTTCAGAATATAAACCGTCTTTTTGGAACATCAGTGCCTGTTAATAATCTCCATAAACCTTGAGTTCCTTCATATGTTTTTTTCATTAATAATGATATCATTTATGCTCAAAATTCACGGGCAAATTTCCAATCATAAAACTTTTCTTTTTTCGTGTCCCAATACAAATCCAAATTTATCATCCTTTGCTCTAGGAAAGAAAATTTTTTACCAATTTCACCAATTATTATATCCGTTGTTCCAGGACTTATTGGTTCAACTATGGTAGAGTCTTCAATGATTCGAGGTCTAAATGGTGTTGAAGATGGTAATTTTGGCAATTTCAAACTCAGATTCTGGTATCGAAATATCAGCAAATTGTCGTACAAACTGGAAACCAAATTCATTAAATTTTGATTATCGCTTAAAAACATTTTCAATTTTGCCCTCAACATTTTTTATTGCAGATGTTACAGGTTGATTAATTTTTTGAATAAATTCTTGTTCTTTTTCATCAATTCGAATCTGTTCTTTTAAATTCTTTGATTAATTTCTTTTCTATTTGATCAAGTTTTTTTTGCTTCTTCTGAAGTTACGTTCGCCATTTTATTTAGGAAAATTTTAAACGTGGAACGTAAAACGTGAAACACGAAACGTGAACACGGAACGTTAAACGTGAACGTGTAACGTGAAACACGAACGTGGAACGTGAAACACGACGAAAACGTGAAAACGAGAACACGAAATCGAGCAACACCGGAACGTAAAACGTGAACGTGGAACGTGAAACGTGGAACGTAAAACGAGAACACGAAACGTAAACGTAACGTAACGTAAAAACATGAAAAACAACTAGATTATCACACGTTTATATTGGAAAATTTATTCAAATATTTACCATTTTTAGGCTTCAAAGTTAGATTAATAGTTAAAAATCCATAGTCTTCCTTCCAAATTTTATCACATAATTCATTAAAGTGGTTAAAAACTCATATCAGATCCCACATAATTGTTGTAAATCTTTCTCGAATAGTGATCATCTTGCTTAAAAATACACAACATATTCAGGTTTATTTCTTATAACTTGTTTATCAACCTTTGAAAAGCATTGGGAAAGATAGATACAAGATATGTTTTTGTGACGAGGACATTACGAAATATTCCTTAATAACGTCCTGATTTTCCAAAATACAATCATCAAAAACGATTAACGAATTGGGTTTACATTCGCTTAACGGAACTATGTCCTCAGAAGCATTATAAAAATATGATATTTTCTTACTTAAGTTCTTCTCAATATTTTCAAATCTTTCTTGTAATTTTTTATAGGCGTCTTGTTCTAAAGATTTACTAAAAACATACAAATTGGAATAAGGAATCAACCTATTGTAGATAAAATTCAATAATAAAGTTGTTTTTCCACATCCACTTTGAACCAACAATTAACAATCTGATTGGTTGATCTTTCTTATTTTCTTCAAACGTTTGAAGTTTTATCTGATCTTTTTGCTTTAAAAAATTTCTCCATTTAAATAGAAGATTTTCATTCTTGAAGCAACGCTTGCGAAAATGAAGCTGTTCAAGTTGACTTCAGAAAAGCTCTAAATTAGTTTTAAACTTGGAACATCCTATACACTTAGGAGGAAGAATCAAATTATTTTATCGGTTTAAGCGGCTTTTTATTCTGACAATTTTGTAATAAATATTAGTGAAAGTTCTTCCTTATTGTATAGGATTTAGTGAGAAGAACATAACAAAATATTATGGTTTAAACAAAGGATATTATACTTTTCGATCAAAATTAAAAAATTCCTTAAAAATTATCTGAAAAACATTCAAACAATCAGATAAATCTTTAAACTTTGACGAAAACAAGTTTGAAATGCAAAAAAAAAATATCTCTCTAATAAAATTCAAATAAAATCACCAGTAAGAATAATGTTTTCAGCAATTATTGTAGATTTATTAGGGTTTGTTCAAGAAACTATTGAGCCAAATCAGGTATATTTAGGAAATAAAACGCCAAAATTTAGACCGTTTGATGTAATTGAAGTACATTGTAATCTCGTTGAACCTAGTTTTGAAAATCATACCGAACATTTACACAAAGAATCTGAAATTTTGTTACACTTTTTTCCCAAATGTTGCTTATGGATCAAAAAAACAGTGAAAAACCAAATGAAATCGATTATATTCCAATTAGAAAAAATATGAAAAGAATTCAAAAAATCGTCTTAACTGTTCAAGACTCTGAGGGAAATTTATTAAATAATGAGAGTAAAACAACAATATATTTAAGATTGATGAGAGGCGATTAGATTAAAATGATGATAATGACGAGAAAAATAGCCCTTAAATGTATAAATCACCGGAGTCTATCCCATAGACCCCGAGAAAATATTCAAAAACATACGTTCTGACAAGGGTATCGAATCGCGACTCTTACAAACATTACATCCTAGTTCAATTTTTATTAATGAATCTGGACTTTACACTCAAATAATTGCTTGTTAAATTTTTTCTTTCTAAATGGAGTCAGTTGTGGATCTGCTCAATAACCAACTTACATTCGATAACACGAATATCTTAACTATTGTAGACGAAAACAATGTGATCTGGTTTAAAGCGAAAGATGTTGCAGAAATATTAGAATATGAAAACACTAGACAAGCAATCATATTAAACGTTGATGATGATGACAAAATTCAATATTTTTACTTAAAAAACAAGGGTCTATTCGAATGGCCCCTTAACAATCTTCATCCCTGTACTGTTTTTATTAATGAACCAGGTCTCTCAAAATAAAAATTGCTTGTTAAATTTTTTCTATCTAAATGGAGTCAGTCATAGATCTAAGAAATAATCAACTAAAATTCAATAATAAAGAAATTTTAACAATTGTTGACGAAAATAATGAATTTTGGTTTAAGGCTAAAGATGTTGCAGAAATATTGGAATATAACAATACAGAAAAAGCGATTAGAAATAATGTCGATGAAGGTGGACAAATCTCAATACTTTTATCTAAAAGATAAGGTAGCCCTCGAGGGCCACCTCGCAAATATTCACAAAGATACTATTTTCATTAATGAATCAGGACTTTATTCGTTAATTTTAAGATCTCATAAAATAGAAGCAAAAAAAGCTTTCAACAATGGGTTACGAGAGATGTTTTTACCAAGCATTCGTAAATTTGGTGTGTACAAACTTGAAAAACAAGATTAAATATTTAGAGGACGAAGTTAAACACTTGCAAATTAAAGATGAAATAAAAACGGAAATAATCGCAAAACAAAGTGTAAAAATTGACTTAATGAAACCAGACCTTGTTTGTAAAGATTTTGCTAAGAAAAAAACACCATGTTTTTGTATTAATTAAGAAGAATCACATGTGGGAATATCCTTATTACGTTATCAGAGCTCAATTGAGAGAAATACCGAAAAGATTGAAAGAACTTGAAATTGAT
Source organism: Homalodisca vitripennis (assembly GCF_021130785.1). NCBI lineage: Eukaryota > Metazoa > Arthropoda > Insecta > Hemiptera > Cicadellidae > Homalodisca > Homalodisca vitripennis. The sequence continues at coordinate 96,263,144 of NC_060210.1, forward strand.
TACCCAGAAATGGAAATTTTATTAAGACAAGGAGATCCAAATAGTATAAATCTCTACAACCAAATGAAAGAATCTTTGAATATTTTATACAACGGAAATCATTTTACTACAAATATGGCAGAATCTCGACTGATTTATAGAATATCTAAATTACACGATGAAAATGTTTCTAAATTTTACTAAAAACTCTCGATTTATTATATTTTGTTTGTAAATGTTTAGCATAACTAGGTAACCATTGTAGAATTCTTTTTTTCATATTCACAAGGCATTTCGTTTTTATAAACTTTCGCTGAAAATTTTTTAGCACAATCTTTGCAAAAAGCATCTTTTCTATCTTTACTATACTGCCAGTTATTAAATTCAGAAATATTTTTAATTTCTTTTACAAAAGTAACACTTTTTCTCTTTCTAAAGTTACATTTGTTCATTTTATCATATAATTCCTTAAAATAACAGTCTTTTCTATTCTCTTCTTGACACTTTGTACATTTCTTTTGAGACTCCATTTATATAGAACAAATTATTACACGATGAAAATGTTAAACCTCTTGAATTATGATATTTTGTTTGTAAATGTTTTTGATAAATTATTTAACCATTTTATAGTTCTTCCACATTCACATTGAGTATCTTCATAATATAATCTATGGTGATTCTTCTTTACACAATCTTTACAATATGAGTCTTTCTTATCTCTACTATAGTGATCACTATTAAAACTCTGAAATTTTTTTAGTTTCTTTACATTTAAGACATTCTTTCTCTTCCAAAGTTAATTTTTCTATTTTATCATACAGCTCTTTATGATACTTCCTATAACAATCTTTACAATTATAAATAATTCCATCTTTTCTACTGTTATCTTTATAAAATTCTTCAAAACCTTTTAATTCTTTGCACATTGAACATTTCTTTTGGCCTCCATTTATATAGAAAAAATTTATATTACAGTTTTGACTTTCTCAATTCATATTCATAAAACTTTCCGGTTATTTCTTCATTATTTAAATCTTTTATACTATAAGTTACAGGATCTGTGTTATTAATTTGATAAATCACAAAGATTTCTCTTGACCAATTGTTCTTATATTTGTTTCGAAAAGGTTTGTTTTTTACTAACAATTCTTACATGATCATTGACTTTAAATTTAGTTTTTGTATGAATTTCTGGTGGAATATACTTGAAAACGGTCTCTAATAACTCCTTTTCTGCATCCTTATCTACGTCTTTCGGTTTCATTTTGATTGTGCTGTGAAACTGTATCGTTATAATTGTTTACGATTTTTTGAAGAATATCGATCCATTTTAAGTTTTTATTAATCTCAAAAATCAATCTATATATACAAGAGGCAATTATGTATTGCTGACAAACATGAACCTCTACGTAATGACAAAATACATAAACTACAATACCAGGCATGCATCCTTCTTCGTGACACCTCAACATAGACTCACCTTGTATGAAAGACAACCACTCTACATTGGCTGCAAGCTTCATAATCACCTTCCCGACAACATTAGAGGACTTAAAGGGCAGACTTGAGGAGGGAGCTGAGCAGATGGCTTACAGACCGACCCTTCTACAGTCTAGCAGAGTTTCTAAAACCCAATAACTGATACGGACACTTCACTGTACTGTTATCCATATGACTTTAAAATTTATGTTGACATATTGTTTACTGTTACTTTTAGTAATTTATAACATATTGACGCCTTTGTATTTCTCTACGACGAAATTCCAAATAAAGAAAAAAAAAAAAAAAAAACTTTCATTCTCTCATTTTGAGTTCTGTTATATCTCTCTACAATACTTGATTTCTCTTCGTTTTCAGTATGATAAATCTTAATGTTGTATTTTCCTCAAAACATCGTTAAATTCTTTATTTTTAAACTCTAAACCCTTATCTGTATGAAGTAGGTTAGGAGGTTTGTGATTGATCTTTATCGCGTCTTTTACTATATCTTCGAAGGCTTTTGAAATAATCCTTGCACGTTTTTTCTTTTGATAGCTCTTGACCAAGCATATTTTGAGAAAGTATCAATAACATTTAACATATACTTAAATCCATCATTTTGATCTGAATAGTTAGACATTATAAACTAAATCTGCTGCCCATAAATCGTCAATTCCTAATGTTATAATTTTTCTCTTTTTAAACTTTTTTCGTACTGGTGCATGAATTTCTCGAGCTTCAATCTCTATCTCATCTTTAGTCTTCAATTCTTGCTTAACAGGTTTTGGATTTGGATTCTTTATAAACTTACTCTTGTTTGTCTTACATTTTGAACATTTTGCAGCAATTCTATACAATCCATTTTGAGTTTGAACGATTTTTGAATCTATATTTTCTCGTTTTTTTCTTGCATTTGTGGCAGTGAATCAAATCATCTACCATTTACATGTCAAAGTTTCCAAGTTTATTTAACTCATCTAATATATCAGATTTTGCTTCATTTTTTATAGCCATAAGGTACTGTATCGATTCTTATTTTCTAGAACGATTCTCCTTATCATCTTTAGCGTTCAGTGCCAGCTTGTTTATGGTAACTGTGTACAATTCATGTTTATAGCTTTTTATTACAGTCATCTCCCTAAATTCTTCTTTATCTTCGAACAAAACATCTCTTCAAGTTTTTCGATATTTATTGTTTTATTTACAACGCTTCTCTTAATTCCTTTACACCTAACTGGATTTTTGTCTAGATATTTGTACGAGTACATCTTTGATCTTAAACCACAAAATTCTTCTAATATCTCGCCGTTCAATTCGTCTTTGAATTTCCCTATTACCTTCTTATTTTTAGTAGTGAAACATTTCATGATCTTTTGGATAATCACTTGTATTCAAAGTCATCTATATTTTCTTTAATAATTTTAAAAGGATCTCGTTTCAATTCTAGAAAATAACTGTCTGTATCCATGTAACACAGATTCAAATCTGGATCAAACTTCTTTAATTTGTTGTAATTAAAACTCGTACATTAGCAATTTTGAGAGGTCGAGAACTGAAAATCCTATGTAAATCGGTTTGTTAAATTTTAACCTTTTGTTTGTACATGTGACTCGCTATACAGTTGTCGTCAAAGATGTTAAAGCATTTGAAATTTGTTTTCTTAGCTTGTTTCATTGAAAATTCTTCATTTCCAAGCTTAATATCACATCTGTTTCTCACATTTTTCCATAGATTTTTCCAAAAACTGAGTTGTTCATCAGCTTATAAAAGTCCTTTTCAAAGTCGCTTGTAGCTTTGGTTCTCATGTTTGTGTTAAAATCAATGTATTCTTTCATAAAAGGCTTCTGATCGAATGCAATAACTCTATTCACATGTTTCAAAATCATACCTTGTTCCAAATAGAACTTCAAATTTCTCGAATGAACAACGTATTCAGTTTTACCCAGTAGAGTTGTGCCAAAGTTTGTTTTTATAATGTTCGGGAGCAAGAGGTAAATCCTTGTGATGTTCGTGTTAAATTTGTTGGATATCCAAGATCGACTTCGAGAATATAACCATAATCTTCGTCGCCAGTGAGTTCTAAAATTGTTTCTTGCCAACTCTTCTTTTTGTATACGTTTTAGGATCCATCCACTTGATATCACTAAACGGCAGTTTTTGCATAAGACCATACCCATAAAGGTTGTTTGCATCGAGATAGGAGTAAATAGTTTTCGGGCTTTGTCTTATCAAAATCTTTTAAATATTTGTTATTTGCTTTTCACATATCGTTTAATACACTGAGAAATGCCCCCCGCGAATGCCTTTTTCAATCATCAAATACATATTATAATCGTTAATTAGCTGAAGCTCAATTTTCGTTAATTTTAACATTGCGTCCCATGCGAGACTGGGAGCTGTTAGATAGTGTGCCGGATCGAGTTCTATAACAATTAAGGCAAATGTTTCTGAAATTTTCGAATATATCAGCAAGCAATAAAACATCTTGGATATTGTACAAATCAGAGTAATTTCCAAGATTTTTCTCTTTTAATTTGTTCCAAACATTTAAGTAGTGTTGAAAATCTTTCTCAGATATGCTCTCATCTGTCAAAAGTGAATAGAAATCTTGAATTCTCAATTCTTCTGTGTAATCAAGTTTTTCAATACTGTCGATAAATTGATAGGGAAATATTCCTTTTCCAGATAGAATTTTAAAAATCTCGTCGTCGTCATTTGGCTGTCTTTTCTATTATCTCATTCAATATTCTTCCATCTTGTATAAAATGATTTGTATGTTTGAAGTCTTCTTTCTTTAAATTTTTCGCTAACTTTTCTATAGACGAGGCCATGAATCTGAACGTGTCTACAAACGAAAACTTGATGAACTTTCTAGGTTTGTCACCATCAAATTCATACCCGTATCCAGAATTTACAGAGTAATTTATATATCGTTCATCGGTGTTCTGCAATCAAATCAACATTACCGTATTGTTTTTGCCAATTCTTTTATGTACAAATGCGTATCGTAATTAGACATATTGTGACAGAAAACGGGAATATTCTGAGGAAATTTCAAATTCAGATTACAAATTCTATGAGCTTGCACCTCGAAATTTTCCAGTCAAATGACAGTGATCTCTGCATTTTTTGAATGCATCATAAGCAGAACTCCAATTATCTGGTAAAAAAACCCTAAAGTTTTTTCAGTGTCTTGATACGATATTTCTTCACAAATGTGGCAAAGATTTGAATTTTGATTACGAAATTTCTTCTTCGTCAGTCAATTTCATGGGGCTTCATGTTTCTTTGAATTATATTTTTTAGCTATGTACTTCGATAATTTATTGAGTTCTTCAAACAATTTTGTAGGAACGTTTCGGCAACTCTTCTTCATTTTTTGCTCGATAACATATCGGCTGTGTACATACGATTGGTCACATTAGACACTAAATATAGAGTAAAACCATAAGGAAATATGCTTCTGAATCTTGGTTGTAGTCGATTTTTGCGGATTGTTTTTGCATGTGGGAATCTTCTCTAATATGCTTTCAAAATCCATATAAATAACGTACGTGACGGTTGGCTAAATTTCTTTTGGTAATTGGTAAATTTAGTTGTTTGACCCGGAGGAAACGGCATAATTGGCTTGCAAACTTCATGTTGCTTACAAATTTCTAAATGATCTGATTAAAGCACTATATTTGTAGAAATGGCTTAAACATCTTCGACACAAGAACGTCTTGTGAGCATTTTTTGATATCTGTGAACTCGCTAATCTACTTAAATCTGTTATCAAAACATAATGGGATTTATCATCTTGTTTAACATACAATAAATCAACTTCTAACTTTGGCGTCATAAACTTCTGAAAATTTGCAACGGTACTATGTGTAGTTTTTCATCAAAAGTATAGACATTTACAGACATTTTCGGATACTTGTACTTTGCTTTGCTGCTTCGTTTTTCAAATAATTGTATATCTTTTAAAGACATAGGATAGTCGAATCCAGAAAATATCTCATCGTTCACGAATTTTTTCGTATTGTTTTGCTCTGTCAACATGAGTCTCGGGTTTTTCAATAGCACATCTTATTGAGTAAATAAAGCAAAAATCATCTCTATTTTTTATATTTATACAAGCTTTTTTATCTTTGATATTCTTTGGTAAATCGATGTATGATCCTGCATTCATCATTTCGTGTTTGTTAAGGCTCAAAACTAGTTGTTTACAACTTTTAAATGTCCATCCGGAACCTTTATTTGGATTATTCGTTTGTTTCTCGATGTGTTAATTTATTAAATTGCTTAGTAATAAAGTCGTTTACGTCAAAGATTTCGTCTGCTTTGATAGTAAAATACATTAGACATGTTTGCGGTTCACCATTCACTAAAGTTTCGTTCGTATTCACATTCCAAAGAGAGATAGCCCTTCATATTTTTAACATTTTCTTGAAATTTCTCGATTAAACTTTTAATTTCTGACCGCATAATTGAAAGATATTTGTAAATTGACATGGAATTGTTCGTTCAAGTTTGTTAAAATGTATTGCTTGAAAAGACCGTGTATTGAGGATAAAACTTCTACATCAATGATATTTTCGGATTTTACTTTAAGAGTTTTATCAATTTCTCTTCGATCATTTCAGACTTAGTTTTATCGTTTGTTTCTAAGGACAATTTTTCAGCGATTGATTTGAATTTTTTCATCATTAAATAGATTGAGATCTTTTTTATCTTCCTTAAAGCTTTTCTTTAATTCACGCAATTTTTCTATATTGTACATCTTTTTCGTGACCATCGATTTGATTCTCTTTAGCCCAAGTCCTCAAATAATTTAGTTCTTTATTATAAATTTCTTTGTTCTTCAAATGATTTTTCGAATTGTAATGACGAGTATAGTGATGTTCAAAAATGTCTTTTTTGCAGTATGGGCACTCTATCTTTTTCCGCTCCATATTTAAAGAGCAAAAATTTGTAAACTAAAATTTTGAGAAGTGGTGATTTTTGTGACAACTTGACACAAATCAGCACAATTTCTGGTCAAATGTTTTCAGATTGTTCTATTTAAAGAGCAAAAATTTGTAAAATTAAATTTTGAGAAGTAGTGATTTTTGACACAAATCAGCACAATTTCTGGTCAAATGTTTTCAGATTGTTCTATTTGTTATAGAAAAATCTTTTAACTAAATTTAGTTAAAAGATTTTTCTATAATAAATGGCAGCGCTGTTACAAGAGTTGAATAAGGTTGGTGAACTAAGATTCAAAGAATATAAGAAATTAGTGGAATTGGAAGAAAAAAAGAGATATAGAATCTTGAATTTGGAGAGAAATGAAAGATAAGTTCGGGGATGACAAATAATTGCCGAGTTAGAAGATTGTAAAAGTACACTTGCCCCGAACAGATTTTTAACTGTTTTGGATGAGAAAAAGATTAAAGAATTAAACAAAAATGAAAAATTACACTTGGTTGTTACTGGAAAGAAGACTATTAAAGATAAAGACTGTGTTACAATCAACTTTGTAGAATAAAGATTTTTTATTAAGATTTTTTGATTTTTTCATTAAAACAGCTTATAAATGTAGAAGCAAACATTGAACAGTAAAAACAGCTAAAGATTCGGGTTATTTAACATTCGTGGCTTTCCTGTTAGATTTTATTAGATTTGTTTATGGTTCAATGGACAGTATTTTACATTGATTTTCTGTCTGTCCCAAAAGTGGTCTAGAACCGGCATATTCATATCTACTTATATATATACAGGGTGATTCATGAAGTTCTCCCCCCACTTCTACAGCACATTGTACTAGTAAAAATAATGAAAAAATTGTTATATAAACATAGGTCCGAAAACGCTTCGTTAGCGAGTTACAGCTAGGGAAAGATTTCGCCTGGAATTCCTGGGGTAAAGAGTAAAATAAAGCCATACTGAACTTTTTGGAAAGGTTAATTAAGTAAGAAATATCATGGATTCTTATGTATTTTTACCTGATAAAGCTAATAAAATAGGTTTCAGAACTCTACCTGTAGTAGTTTTTGAGGGATTCCGGGTTAAATGCAAAAAATTGGGGCACGAAAACAATGTTTTTTTTAAGTTTGATGTACAATAACTTTGTTAAATTTGGTAATAAATACATAAAAATCAACAAACATTAATTGTAGAGAATTTTAATTTTGAGAAAATTGATATAATCAAAGTCTAAAATAAAACAGAAATAAGTACCAAAAAAATCGATTTTTATTCAGTATTAATACATTACTAGTTTTAAGCAAAATTAATCAGGTTGGGCCAACCGTACGCACCTTTTTATAATTAGATGTTCGAAAATGAGGCCATCATTATCAATACATTTTGCAGCACGTTTGTGTATTGCTTTTGTTGCTGTTTCTCTTAATTTTTACAGGACTTCCCTGTATCTGCACAGCCGAATCCATAATACGGGCAATTAATTCATCACGAGAATTCCACTTTTGTTTTGTATACAATGTCTTTCATCCATCCCCAGATGCAATAATCCAATGGAGATAGATCTGGTGATCTTGGTGGCCAAGGGTAAGGCCCTCCACGACCAATCCAGTGTCCAGGAAATTGATGATTTAAGTAAGCAGAAACGGTACGTGGAAAAGTGGGGAGGTGCTCCGTCATGCTGGAAGGTACAAATTTTGTCTTAGATGTAAAGGAACATTCTCTAACAGCTGCGGTAACTCTTCTTGAAGGAAATGCAAATAGAACTCAGCATTTAGGCGTCCAGGTAATATGAAAGGTCCAATCAGCCGATTGTGCCAAAAGGCCACACCAGACATTGACGCTAAATCGTTGTTGAAAGTTCTGTTCCACTACTCATGTGGATTTTCTTCTGCCCATGAGTGTTCATTGTGCAAGTTATTGACACCATCCCGAGTGAATTGTGCCTCATCAATCGTAAAATACAAAATACGCTTGTAGAGTTGATTATTAATATTCAAAAAGTTGCAAAACTCCAAGCGAAGCGGACCATCCCCTAGCTGTAGATGTTGAAACCTTTTGTTTATGAAACGGATAAAATTTGTTTCGATTAAGTGACCCTCCACACCGTTGACTGCGACGATACTCCTATCCGCCTAGAAATACGTCGTGTACTTACACCTGGACTGCGATGAACAGCATTAATAACCAATATCATCATCAAGTTGGACAGCTCGTTTCATAATAGGTTCTAGTACTTGGTAGTGATCCTGTTTTCCGAAGAGTACGAAAAGTTCCTGAAATTGTTTTGGTATCTGGAATCCTCCTATTAGGGTAACGTAGTTCATATTCCTTCTACCAGCAGCTCTAGCATTACCATTACAGTAACCCAAAATAAAAACCATATCAGCGTATTCCTCTGATGTAAATAAGTAAGGCATTTTTTCGCTGAATAAACAATCGAATTATAACTCACAGAAACAATTGCATTTAATAACACGATTCACAGAACCCGATCTCCTGATGTAGCTTGCAAAACACCACTAATACACAGTTCTAACGTAACAGTACAGAATACCATTGTTGATCAGCTGTTATTCGTGCGTTACCAACTTAGAAATTAATAAAAACAAAAAACTGCATTTCGATGATTAGTAAACAATAATGGGAAAATGTTTGCTTCATTTATTTTCGAACATTTGATGTACATTTTTATTTAAAAAAAATACAACGTAATAAAACATGATATTTTTATTTACAAACAAATTTATTTAACAGTTAATCTTGTTTTCTCAATTTATCTCATCATTAAGGAAGAGAAACATTTTGTTTTTGTTTTATTTGAAACTAAATACCGTACGGTATTTCTTTACAGCTAGTAATGTATTATACTGAATAAAATCGATTTTTTGGTACTTATTTCTGTTTTATTTTAGACTTTGATTATATCAATTTTCTCAAAATTAAATTCTCTACAATTAATGTTCGTTGATTTTATGTATTTATTACCAATTTAACAAAGTTATTGTACATCAAACTTAAAAAAACATTGTCTCGTGCCCCAATTTTTTGCATTTAACCCGGAATCCTCAAAAACTACTACAGGTAGAGTTCTGAAACCTATTTTATTAGCTTTAACAGGTAAAAATACATAAGAATCCACGATATTTCTTACTTAATTAACCTTTCCAAAAGTTCAGTATGGCTTTATTTTACTCTTTACCCAGGAATTCAGGCGAAATCTTTCGCTAGCTGTAACTCGCTAACGAAGCGTTTTCGGACCTATGTTTATATAACATTTTTTCATTATTTTTTACTAGTAAAATGTGCTGTAGAAGTGGGGGGAGAAGACTTCGTGAATCACCCTGTATACAGGGTGATTCGGTTAGTGTTACCGGCACTTTCTGAGCTGATTGTACTATAAAAAATAAAGAAAAAAGTTCATATAAACATGGGTCCGGAAATGCTTCCTTACTGGGTTATGGCCAATTGAAGATTTCACCAAAAATTGTGTGCAGGAGGTCAAATGATGATTTGCCGCGTGTTTATGAAGAGATATTTATAGGCGAATGCAACTTTTTCTAACGGATTTTTAGATGAGAAATTGAATAAAGTTCATCTCATAGCTGTATCTCATTTAGTTTTTTTTTGTTATACTACAAAAAACAGAAATAAAATAATTTTGAAAAACACTTTTTTAAGGTTTAACGGACAATTATTTTGTTAAATAGGCATTGAAGACCCACATTTTTACAAAGAAACTTGCAGAAAATTTAATTCTGAATAAAATTATGTGCCACACGGCTATTAACAGCGAAGTATTAGTTTCTGGAATTTAATTTTACAACAAACATTCTACCAAGCAAGAAATACGTATTTAGTAAATAAACACCGTAATGTAATGATATAAGGTACACAAATAATTGATTAGCATTACAATTGTAAATACGATTTTAATAGATTAATGCTCAACTAAAAAACAATAATACTATTACTTTTTAGGACTATCCAAATGGTTACATCATGTACCTACATATCTTTGTCACGTTAGCTTTACAGAAGGTAAATTATGTTTTTATAAGTTGGTATCCACAAATCAGCTGTTCAACAATACACTGCAATTTATTGAGGAATCCAAATTATATGTTACCAATTCTGTACTAGTTTAATGAGTGCAATTTAATACAATTAATTTACTACTCGTTTGTTAGTGAAGTGTATCTTAAAGTAACTTACTATCACAATTGCAATGCCTTTGTTATTTACAACGGAAGAATATGCCGACATGGTATTTGTCTTAGGCGTTTGTGACGGAAATGCAACCGCTGCTACTGCAGAATACCGAAGACGATTTCCTAATCGCAGAGTTCCAAACCCAAAAACGATCAGTGGATCATTTCGTACCCTAAGAGTAACAGGTAAACTTCCTAGTATTAATAATTATCGGGATCGCCCTGCCCAGAATAATGTAGATATGGAAGAGGCTATAATCATGGCTATTGAACGCAGTCCTGGTGTCAGTACACGGCGTCTTTCTAGGCGATTCGCAGTGTCTCAGTCTGAAGTATGGAGAACTTTGCGCAAAAATAGCATGTTCCCTTACCATTAAACAACAAGTTCAAAAGTATTCAACCAACAGATCCTCCTCTTCGATTGGAATTTTGCAACTGGTTAATTAGAAACCGTCAACATCATAGAACCATTTTATTCACTGATGAAGCTCAATTTACCCGAGATGGCGTCAACAACCTTCACAATGAACACACTTGGGCAGAGGGAAATCCCCATAGTACAATCGTGCGAAACTTTCAACACAGATTTAGTGTAAATGTATGGTGTGGACTCATTCATGATCGATTAATAGGACCATTCATTCTCCGAGGACATCTAAATTCCCGCATGTACCTAGAATTCCTTACAGAAAAACTACCACTATTATTAGAAAAATGTTCCATTAGCAGCAAGGTGCAATATTATTTATCAACATGATGGTGCCCCTGCCCACTTTTCCCATAATGTAACAATGCACTTAAACGAGCAGTTTCCCGGGCGATGGATTGGTCGCGGTGGACCACACACTTGACAACCAAGATCACCAGATCTAACTCCATTAGATTTCTGTATATGGGGTTGGATGAAGAACCTGGTGTACCAGGAAAAAGTAAATACACGTGAAGAGTTAATAAATCGAATTGAAGATGCCGCCGCACAAATCAAAAACAATCGTGCAGCGTTGCGGAGGATAACTCGATCAATCAGAAAGCGGAGCTGCTAAGTGTATTGAAGTACAAGGACTGATTTTGGAAACACCTGTTATGAAAGTGGTACGTAGTATTATAAGCTTTAGATGAAAAACAATAATTTATTTAAAACTTAATTTAAATTGCATCCTAATAAATCTTATGTGTAGGCTACTCTATGTCATTAAAATGCGGTTTTCCTTTGCTTTGGAATTTCATGCTTGGTAGAATGTTTGTTGTAAAATTAAGTTCCAGAAACTAATACTTCGCTGTTAATAGCCGTGTGGCACATAATTTTATTCAGAATTAAATTTTCTGCAAGTTTCTTTGTAAAAATGTGGGTCTTCAATGCCTATTTAACAAAATAATTGTCCGTTAAACCTTAAAAAAGTGTTTTCAAAATTATTTTATTTCTGTTTTTTGTAGTATAACAAAAAAACTAAATGAGATACAGCTATGAGATGAACTTTATTCAATTTCTCATCTAAAAATCCGTTAGAAAAAGTTGCATTCGCCTATAAATATCTCTTCATAAACACGCGGCAAATCATCATTTGACCTCCTGCACACAATTTTTGGTGAGATCTTCAATTGGCCATAACCCAGTAAGGAAGCATTTCCGGACCCATGTTTATATGAACTTTTTTCTTTATTTTTTATAGTACAATCAGCTCAGAAAGTGCCGGTAACACTAACCGAATCACCCTGTATATATATAACACATTTGAAGGGGTTGTGGTTTTGGCCACTGAGGATCATGATCGGTGAAGGCATGTTGAAATGTTTCTTATTTGCTGTCATAGTGGGAACTCAAGAATAATACATATCTACAGCAATAGGTAATTTTTTTAAACAACCTACCTTATACGTTTTATTGTAAGACATAGATAAGATTTTATAGCATTTTATACTTTAAATATAAACGAAACCTTACGATTTTAGTACACATTTCAAGCTAGCTTAGGCCCAGTCATAACTCATTAAATAAGTTCTTAAACTTTTGTAAAATATTTAGATTGTACCCATAAGATAACTTGCTTAATACAGAAATAGCATAGCATTTATCACACAGAAACCTTCCAACAGTATCTGTTGTAGTGTGATCAATTGATTAATAAACTATATTTGTGCAGACTCCCTAGCCCTCAGCTGTAATCAAGCCCTGCAACTGAACTAATCAAGCGTAACTCTGATTTTAAATCAAACCATCTGGTTCTGATTGTAAGTCCTTCACCGACATGTTGTACGAAAGAAAGGTTTATATTAGGTAGATTTTGTATACATAAGTCCTCATGGCAACACTTACCAAAAAGTTTGTATATTTCTGAAAAATTTTGAAACTAACATTAACTTTCTACTTAAACTGTTTTCTACTTAAACATTGATTGCATTAAAAACAGACAACAATTTTATATTATCAAGAAATGATATAAATTATATATATATATATATATTATATATATATATATATATATATAAATATATATATATATATATATATATATATATGTATATAAAATTATATGTATATATATATATATATATACATAGTACTTACGTTTTGATATGTATTGATTTTTGTAGATCAAACAAATATTCTACTTTCAATGGAAATATTTTTATTTTTAACTTCTGCATTGCAAAATCTATTAAAAAAGCTCGCATTTTATACTAGTCAAATGATACAGACACTATACGAGTACACGTATAAAACACTGCCTCGCCGCAGCCAGTATTGAAGCAGGGTGATGGAAATGGTCCAGAAAAATTATATATAATTTACGATCGCCAACGTAATATTTGATATAATATTTAACAACCTGTAACATATAATGTGTCTATAATGCTAACTGAAAAATATTGTTAAACGTTACATGCAATTATTACTTAACTACAAACAGTCCAATAATGATACAAATCTTATTTGTGTGAGGCCTTTTGCTGTCAATAAAAGCATTATCAGACCCGTATAACTCAAATTTTAATTAAGTAATAATCCAATCCAATAAGAAAGAATCAGCTACAATGTGTTACATGTAATTTAGTCGTATAGTGAGCCCAGAGAAGAAACGCAATGAAATCCACTTAAGTGATGTTTGTGTCTAGCTTATATTCTTTTGTACGAATAATATATGGACGTATATTATAAGCATGATTTTGTATATTTTTTTAAATATAAACTTGTCATTTTACGGCTATCTATACCTATTCAAATACACAAAGTAGGGGTACGCTAGACTAAGAGATGCTTAAAAGGCTTTGCCATGAATTTAATTAGAAAACATCCAATGCAGCATTCATCATCACCAAACTTGATCATGGCTTTGCAGAAATAAAGTTTCATTGTGAAATAAAACAACATTTTAAGTGTTTAGCTCAATTCAATCTCTAAATACACTTAAGCCAGACAGTTAGACAGAAATTACATTTTCTAGCCCTCTGAGTTATAGGCTCACCCAAAACCCAGGGCTGCATATGCACAAGCATTGAATTCGATCTTGCCCATGTAAAAGTGAAGCTTCATGATGACTTTCTAGACTATAAATTAATTTGGCCTCCAAATAGCCAGCCAACAGATTTACAAAATGCCTTTAGATTTATTTATTTATTTTTGCCACATAAAGCATAATACTTTCTCATTTAACATAAATAATGTACGAAAAATTGGTGTTCTGTATTAAAAATTGACTTAATACTTATAATGGTGCACAAAGAAGAATATTATGATTATATGTCAAACAATAGTTCTATAAACAATTTGACTAAAGATTAGTAGCTGTTTATTCAGCTAAAACATTTTTTTTTTAAAGTTAAGAATGTGTAGAGTAAGGAATGGCTGCCATGTTGAAGTCCTGAATAAATAAGACGTAGGCCGGTTCACTGTGAGTAGATGTTCTGCTGTGTTTGCGAGGGGAAAAGGGACACATCTCTGCTAGAGCGTGACCTTTGTTACCATTGTTATAACATTTAGTAACCCTTTTGGAATTTTGCATATATCGATCTCTTCTTAAAACAGAATAAATGGTAACATCATTCAGTGACAGCATGAATTTTTTCCCTACTTACCAATAGACTAATAATATAATACAGACCTACATGTATATCACATAACCATGTCAATGTACTCAACTTTACGAGATGAAAATTTTCATGTGCGTAATGTATTCAAAGGAAAGACATTTATTCATAAAGCCTCTTTCACAAGCCTTTCTCTTTACAGCTCAAGTATGTCGTCATTGTTTTTCCATTTTATTACTGCGTAGCGTTATAGAAATTTTAATATGCATTTTAATAAAGAGTTCTAGAAGATTTAATTTTTATTTGCAAACATAGATGTCAACTTTTATGAAAAACCGGTACCTTATCTAACAAAGGAAAAGGATGACTTCTAAAAATGTAAAAATGCATCAATTTTGTGTTCTCTGTTCAAAATTGAAGCCTAGAATTTCCTCTAGAATTATGTGGTTTAAGTGTCTACAGTTCTAGGAAAAGCGATATTATAATAATAATGTATACCCACCATTATACATAATAATGTATATTATAATAATAATGTATTAATAATAATATTATTATTATTATATTAATATGTATATTAATATTATAATAATTATACATATAATAGTATATATATATATATATATACATACATACAAATATATTAAACATTGAATCACAAAAAGTACTTACTCCACCGGTACTCGAACCCGGATCGCTTACTAGGAAAATTGTATATATAAATTTACCTAGTCTAAAAACGTTTTACCAGTTCAGTAAATTTATTCTGCTGCTTACAGAAAGTTTCGTTTTTCGACACATAAGAACCTTAGGAACAGGTAAATATATCTTGGTACTACTTTCTTTATAATTTCCTGGTAGAGTTATTTGGTAGGCTGTAAAAATAAATTTGTGTGTGTGAAATTCTATGTACTCGTAAAAAGTTACAATAAAATAATGCTTTAAGCTTACGTAGTTAAAAACCTCATTAAAAATTTTTAATCGTTTTTTAGGAAAAGCTAGTCAAGTAAGCATTTCCGAAATAAAAAGTGACTCCTATAACTATTATGTTAAAATAAACATTATTTATGTTATAATTGTATAAGGTGATCTAATTATTTTTGATTTTATTATATTCAGTAACAAATTTACACAAAGGTTTGATGATCAATACATGGTCATTTTTGAACAAATCATGTGACCACACTCTATCTTGGTTATATTAATGAAGTACTTTTAGCATTACGTTTTGAGGTAATACTCTATACACCACTCTCAGTCACTGATTCAGGGAGTTTCAAAGCACTTTTAATTACCAACAGTTGCCAATTTCCACGTACATTGAATAATTTATATAGTTTTAGGGAAGTAAAATTTAGTCCATTTACGGCAAAAAAATTACATTCTCCTTTTAATAACTGTTCAATGAGATTGCTGCATAACATTTGTCTCCGTGAAAATCTAATATGTTTTAATTGCCTTTAGAGCCCATGTAATAAAGCTGTTATATTTTTTGTAGACAGAACAGAATCTATAAAAAAAAAAAACTATACCGAGTTTAAGATATTAAAATTAATATTTGTCAGATTTATTTATAGTTTTATTTTTCTGAGTTACTTACTGTAACTAATATAACATAGAGCAAATTGTAGCAACTACGACATCTATTGCGTAAAAAGTATCTATATTTATCTCAATGCTAATACAACTGTTAGTTATTTTAAAGCACTTCTTAATTACGCTTCTTTTTTACATAATACATTCAAAGAGTTTTAGTGAATTTTATTCTTTAACATCATTTTGGACTTATGTAAAAATTATTTACTTTGCTCTAATCCATTCAAGACTTCAATATGCCATTCATTGCTGTGGTAAAATCCATAAATTAGAATAAGATAGATTTGTAACATCTATAAATTAGCCTTACACTGAAAAATTAAGAAAGCATTCTTTATAGCGTGACTGCTATACCTGTCGACATTTTTCTTTAATGCAGCAGTATATGATACGATACTAAAACGATAACACTGTCACTGTTAAAGTTACGAAACATTATAAAAATGTTAATCATATCAAAGGGACGAAACCGCTCTCCTAGAGATTACTACTAGAGAAATTTTATCACCAATCGTTTCGTAAAATTTTAATGAGGTTTAATACAGACGCACTCAGAACTCAGAGCTATGCATTTGTTTTGATTACTGCAAATGGAACATAAATCTCGGCGTTTAATGAAGTGAAGCCTGTTGTGTAATAGAGTTAACGCGAGTATACTCGGCCATTGCTTTTGTTCACAATTACACGAGTAATATAATTTTAGCTTTTATTTCTTTTTTACAGTTGTTATTGAAAGTAGTTAGACTAATAAGACACATCTGAAATGTCTCTTGCGTGTATTTAAAGTGTTTAGCTTAGTTTTTTAACAAGGTAGTAGTACGCCACTCCACATGTCACGTAACCGGAAAGTCCATAGCTCATTTTATAAGTATGGTGTAATTTCCATATGTTACAATGTTATTTGATCGTACTTGGTTCGTCTTTATTCTGCGATTTACTCGTTTTCATCATGAGACCAATCTACAAATTTTCTCAAATCCCATGGAGTGCCAAGCACCAAATTGAAACCACTATGAGTAAATTTTAGGAAACCTCCAAATTAGAATAATAAGATGGTTAACACATGAGTTTCAAAATCTATTAACTATACGAGAAATGGATGTGATCCGTGTAAAAGACCACGATGTGGAACATGTAAAATTATGAATTCTTTAATAGAATTTATAAGCAGTAATACTGGAATGACTTATCCTATAATTTGTAACATCGACTTTAATTATAAGAATCTAATATACCAAATTAATTGCAAGTTTTGCTCCAAACTATATATTGGCCAAACATCTAACCATTTAATAATTTGTGTGACAGGTCATAGGTTTGATATTTTCTATCGAGATATGGAAAACCCATTGGCAAGACATTGTCTAGAACATAAACAAGAAAAAATTGAGGAGTATTTTAAATTAAAAGGAATACCACAAATACCACTATGCCCTGATCAAAATTAGAGCTGATTAAAATTAAATCACATGGAGCAAGCTAATCAAATCATGTTGAAGACAAAAAATCCATTTGGTCTATGTAAGATAACTTTTAAAATCATTTTTATAGATTCAAAATTTGTTAAAAAATACTAGTGTTATTCCATCCTTTACAAAAGATTAACTGTTCCGCCAAGATTAAATTAGAAAAATTTAACGTCAGCTGTACTCATGAAATGTTATTCAATGTGTTTAAATTTATGTTCTCTTGATTCTTGTTTACGATCTGTAACTTTTTTATTCTGTACGAATATTTAAAACTTCCTGAAGACGGCGATATTAAATGAAATATAGAAGTCAAAAAATTGTCTTTTGTTTCGCTCTACTTAACAAAGTAATATAGTACACACACATACACAGACAGGCAGTCAGAAACACACACACGCACACACATTGTACCAAGCTACCTCCTCAAATAATGAAAAGCTATAAAATTTTATACTGGCAAGATTTAAGAAGCATATCGAAATATTTCCTCCCTCAAAGAAAGAGGACCATCTTCCAAGATTTAAGAATGGCTGTGTTGGCACAAGAACCAATTATGAAAGTACTTCCACAAAGCTAGTCTTTAGCTAAACCTCGTGGAAACTCGTAGAAAATACCTCTGTCATGTCTTCATCTCTATTTTATTTAATATTATGCTTTTTTTAATAAGCCATTACATACCTTAATTGTAATTCCTTTTAATTCATTGCAACTTTTCCTTATTTTATACAGACACTATTATAATGAAAATTTGCATTCTCACGTTACGCGTTCAGATATGTTATATATATATCATAATTACATCAAAGTGAAACTCTTCCGGAAAGCTATTCTTTCATTCTATAAAGAGGATCTTTTAATCGAAATAAATCTCGTTATAAACTTAGTTATATGTACAAACAATTCCTCCTAAACTATCACGAACAAACACGTTGCCCTTTTTAAGCACAATATGGGTCGATATATACCGTGTACACGCATTCCGGAATGGGTATCAATAATAAAAATTAAATTAAGAAACACAAAACTAGTATGATGATGTGAAATGTACCACGGAACATTTTACCTATGTATATTATTATAGCCTCTCACTATTCATAAAGCAAAATACAATGACAATTGTTATTTTTAACGGGAGCTTGATTTATTTCTTATGACTATGAATAATTTTAACAAGTTTTGTGTAATGAATCTGAATGGTTACATAGAGACCGTAAACTTTAGACAATACTCACATCGTTGAAACACCTCCATAATCCAACATCAAATAGTATAGTGAATGTTGTGTTAATACTATACAAATAAACCTTTTTAATTATAATTCCTTGTATTCCACTCATATCAATGGAACAAACCTTGATCCCAAATTTGACATACAACCGTGCGCGCGCACACACACATCATTTTTTTGTGACGTGGCGTAGACGTTTATTGTGTATTATTGAAATACCTATGAACCTAACTTATTGAGTAAAATTACTAATGCAAAATTTGGCAATATATCTCAAGAAATATTTGATCTGCATATTACAAATTAAAATCTTCAACAAAGGCAATTTGGTGTTTATAAGTATGATAAATGAAAAATTGGATCAGAATCATGAGACATTTGAACGACGACATTAATTTTTTTTTTCGTCTGTACATCGAAGATATTAAGAATTAAAGATAAAATTTAGCAGAAATTCCTTCATACAAAGAACTTTTAAAGTGACTCTCTAAAAAAAGATAATCAATACCGTACTTGACTTTGTCAAAAAAGAAAATAATTCTGTAAAAAAGGAAATATGTTTACGGCCTTTGTAGCATACTCCGGTCTTAGTAGCTTTTGTACCACGCTTGGTTTTACCTTGTTTACCGATAAAATA
The DNA here is from genome assembly GCF_021130785.1 of Homalodisca vitripennis. Taxonomy (NCBI): domain Eukaryota; kingdom Metazoa; phylum Arthropoda; class Insecta; order Hemiptera; family Cicadellidae; genus Homalodisca; species Homalodisca vitripennis. The sequence continues at coordinate 96,282,716 of NC_060210.1, forward strand.
AAAACTCAGGTCAGAAAAGCCAGTGTAAGCTCCATCTACAGCACTTGAAAATTATGTTTAATCATTCATAATAGCTTGTTCAGTAACATTAACGTACGCAATAAATTACACTTGTTTCGTATTTAGTGTCTCACAAATAAAAAAAACCAACACTATCTTCTCCATTTTTAATTATTAAGGATGTTCGAAAAGTTAAACTTTAAAAATTAACTCTTCACAGAGTGCACAAGGTTGCTTTACCAACTTTACATACTTTAAGACTTTGGAATGAATCCAGGAATTAAAGTGATATCATAGACTTCACTTCGTGCTGGAGGATCCTATATTATAGTTAGCTTAAAAGTATCAAATTTAAAAAAATTCAGACGACCTGTTATTTCTAGAACTAACAGCTTCATCTTGAACATTCATGCAACGATAACTATGAGTAGCAAATACAGGTTTCAGAGTAGATATCCCCCAGCGCCACTTGAATAGTTCATAGTGCCAGGAGCTTAAAGCGTCTACTGCTGCAAGTTTACTCCGATAAATAACTCCATCAAACTGTGCCAAATTAGTTGATGGTATCCGACCATCATTTTAACACTTGAATAAGTAAGAAAACGTCTTAATGGTAGCAAAAAGTTAATTTTGCTAATGTATTATTACATTATGTGTTGTTTTTCTATAAATCAATTGCTTAAATTTTAAAGTTATTCATCTTTTAAAATGAACCTTATGGATGAAATAGCAATACCATCAAAATTGAGTTTTAACAACATGGTGAATTTTAGCAATAATTATTGTTCTCTATATTACACAAGATTTTAATACATGATAAACTTACCCAAAATAGGTTTTAAGCCACCTAAGGGTATAAGATATATATATACTTATATACTGTGTATACTTATATATATATATATTATATATATATATATAATATTAAAGGATTATAATGAAGTCTTTTTATTATATATATATATATATATATATATATATATATATATATATATATATATATATATAATAAAAAGACTTCATTATAATCCTTTAATATTTCGACTAATTGCCGTTTTCAAAAAGGATACAAAAAAGTGTATACTAGCAAAGAATTAAAAGTTAATATATATGAAATGAATTGAAATGAAATATAAGTTTATTTCCACAATCTTCATATAGGTACAGAGATTACAAATGTGTTTGCAAGTAAATATTAGTTGACAATGAAATTTAAAACATTGTAATCTCTAAATATATATTTTTTTGGAAATTAGCCTACATGGGCAAGCAGCCTGTGCGTAGGTCTGAAAAGCCTATCTCTGTCAAAAGACCACCAAAATAGGTTTTTTATACTCTTAAAATGTATAGTAAAATCTTTTACATGTCCATTACAGTACTGACCAAGCATTTTATACTTAATATTTGTCAAAATGTACAGTTAAAATCATACTGTAACAATAACTTTCAATTTTTTATCTGGATATTTCTTTATAAATCTCTTTTTTTTACACACACATGTATATATATATATATATATATATATATATATATATATATATATATATATATATATATATATAATAGGCAAAAGTGGTATTATGGGCTAACATTTTGATTTTCCTTCATAAATACCTTCATTATGAACTAATCTTTCCGAAAATGGAAACAATTAAACTTTATGATGTTGTAAATAAGTGTAACACACAACAAATTTTGTTTAATAAAAATTTTTATGTAGAAAAAAAATATTTTTCTACATTATTACAAAATTTCAAAATTACAAGTTGTGGTGGTTAAGTGGGCTACCAGTTAAAATGCCATAAAAACTACTCATTAGTCTAAAACAGTATTACACAAACAGTAAGTCCATTTCTTATTTAAAAATGTAAATTTCTTAAAATAGTCTATAATCGGATTTCATTTTAGACTTTATTTGGTCTACAGAAATCGCAAATATAATGTTCGGTTTCGCAGCCAGCACACTCATTGTGAGCCCACATTCCACACATTAAACATTGAACCCATAGTTCTCCTTTCCTATCATTTGAATATAACTCATCACAGAAAATACAGGGAGCGTCTTCACTTGTGGGGATTTCAACTCCAATTGGTAACTCTAAAACTGATTCTCCAGAATCTATTGATCCTTCCTCCGAGATAACTGTGCATGGTTCTAGGTTGAGCTTCCGCTTTACGGTCTGTGTTTTAGATCCTTGTTTCATCTTTCCATGATCACCTTGCTCTTGTTTTATAACTTTCTTTCTCCCTAAAACTGCATTACTTTCTTCCATTTTCCTCTTTTATCTGCTTCTTTTTCTTCACGGATTTTCACCTTCCTTTGCTTATCACCGTCCTTTTCATCACTTTTTCTCTTAGCTTCTTCCAAATTTAATTTATATGGTGACGATGTTATAACTGCTGCTTTTGCTGGTTTCGGTCCTTTATTTGTCAATCTTTTCTTGTTTTTTGGAACAGGTAAAATGTCTCTTGGTGAAATCATTGCCTTTTTCATTGTCATGGATGACATGCCTGAAGGACCAGCTTCTGCTAGGACTTTAGCACAGGGTATGTTGCTCTGGACTGCGCTAGATTTCTGAAGCTGTTGTGTGCTCCCAGCGGCTTGGGGTGCGGTCCCTGGGCCATTGATAACGTCCTCTTGAGGCGCAAGACATGGAGTGTTTATGGATTTCTTCCTGCCCTTATGAGCACGAAAAAGTGTCTATGTCCAACTCTTCCATATTTGAAGGACCAAAGTCCACATTTGAAAAGATGTTTCGGTTGCATGGATATATTCCACAAACTTCGAAACCATGGACGGCTATTTGACCACTTTGGCACCTTAGATAGGCTTTTCCAAACAGCTCAGCTATGTTATACGGTCCGAGTGGTTTATCATTATGGAGCATCCATTGCCTAACATTTTCACTATAATTATGTTTGAGTGGAGACATGAATGATTTGTCTAGTGGCTGCATCTTGTGAGAGGTTATGGGGTGGTAAGCTAATTTATTGTTATGTGGTTGCGTCTTGCAATATCTACGACATCAATATTCTTAGTGTGGGTGTTATGCCCATCAAGGATAAGAAGAACCGGACTTTCCTTTGTAGGGTTAACTTTTTTTTTTGAAATGGTTTAACCACTCGGTGAATAAATTTCCTTGAATCCAACCAGATGGATGGGCTCTTCCTATGGAACCAGGAGGGGCACCGTTCATCAAGACATCTGTCATGTTTTTCCTAGGAAAAATCATCAGTGGTGGAACAAATGTCCCACTGGCGCTCATACAACACACAACAGTCACAAGAGACCCTCTTTCGGCAGCACTTAAGGCACCAACTTGCCGTTTACCTTTAAGGCCCACAACTTTAGGTACCTTACTCTGTACGATGGATAAACCGGTCTCATCCACATTAAATATGCGGTCAGGAGCATAGTTGCACTTTCATAACTCTGCCTCTAGGATATCAAAAAACCCATTAACAACATCTTGATTGAAGCCATTAGCTCTAGAAAATGATGTAGCTGTTGGTTTTAGAATGGACAACTCATCCTTATGACGGTGTAAAAAGTGGTCAAACCACGCTCTGCCAGCCATTCCAATACCAATGGATGGTCTACTCCATTCCTTTCGCACAGTTGAAAGGGTAAACGCCTAACATCATCTCTCGTTAGACCATAAAACTATTGTTCCATAAGAAGCAAATAGTGAACCAGTTCGTCTTCCATTTCACTGGGCATAATTGGTTTCCTTCCCAATTTTCTTGAAACCGCTTCTTCAGGAGGTATTCCCAGATGAACTAGTCTTTGTAGCGTAGTCCGAGGTACCGAAAATTCTTTGGAAACTTTTAAAAAGCCCATCTTCTTCTCTGACACAGCTTCAATTGCCGCTTTCATTTTGTCTTGGTCCCAACATTGCCGATTATGTTTCTTCTTACGTGGTTTTAAAACTTTCCCAGGCATCTGTAACAGAAAAGAAACAAATCTTGAAGGGGGTTGTAATATGGGCTAGACGGATACAGTAGCCCATATAACCACCACAGTGAATGCCCATATTGCCACCTTCACCATCTTGGAAACAAACGCGACCCCATCAGTTGAAAACTACTTATTATTAACTATGTTGTAGTGCTAAACCAATCACTATATTGTACAGTTCGTGGATAGGAAATTTACGACAATATACATACAAATAATACTTGCAATAAGGTATAAATCCTTACCTTTCAAAGTTTTCAGTTTCACGAAAACACAAAAACGTCAATCACTCAACTACTGCTCAACTAAATGCGTTATAGCTTCCTAGCGGCTCTCACACAAACTACAACTTATAGTTCACCGCTAGAATTCGCTGGATTGTTTACCAGATAATAGGGTAGCCCATATTGCCACCTATAGCCCATAATACCACCTTTGCCTCTATATATATATTATTGTAAGATATGTAATGATACAAAATATTGAACTATATAGCCGTAAGATATGGAGTGAGTGATATATAACTAATAATGTAAATAATCAAACCAGATTTATTTAAACCATTGGAAATTTTCATTTCTTGTTTGCAAGTCGTATAACTAAAATATTACAGTACATTTAATACTTTATATAAAAAAATTAAATATTATAATTGAAGTTACCAATTTTATATGTTTTGCTGATTTTCAGAAAAGACTTCATCAAGGCTTTAGAAAACTCCCTCAAAGAGTTAGAGTTTGTATCTGCTCTTGAAAATCGATGACATTGCGAACATTCAATATTAGATGGTAAATTTTTAATTAAATAGAACCAAGATAAAAAAGCTATTTTCTAGAAGCAGCAAAGTAAACGTTTTCAGGAATTATAAGATCTTTATTTTTGGTTTTAATAAAGGACGATTAAAATTAAATGTTTTTAAATTTTTAAAGATGAAAGTACTGTAAATGAGTAACAAATTATTAAAGATGGGAATTTCAAGTCTCCATGTGTTTGTAAATGCTCTCTACAAGTGCATATCTAATTTATAGTCTCCAGACAATTTTAAGAGTCCTCGATTCAAGTACAAACATTATCGCCATGTTTGAATGGGTGGCGAAACCCAAATAATAATTTCCCTACGTCATCAAGGACTGAAAAATACCTAAATACGCCAGTTTGAGTGCCTCTCTGATACCGATTGAAACTAGACCTCAGTGCATAAATTGAAGAACTAGTTTTTTATATGAAAATCCCATAAGTGATTATTTAAAGATGGAGACTAATAAATTTAACAATAGAGGACTTTTAATGACTATTATTCACAATTGCGATATGTGGAGCATAACCTGGCTTTACAGAGGCACAAAACGTAATCATTTGTGTTTTGGATATATTTAAAAAAATGGAAATTATAAATAAAGACGAATAGCAATCTACGGCTTGAGTCATTGCAGAAGAAGTCTAGCTAGAAAAAGTAGGCTTGTGTCATCGGCTAACAGTATGATGGAAGGATCATTGTAGAAAGCCGACGGTCGGATGATGGCTGGCAAATAATTTACGAGGAGTTGAAAAAATAGTGACCCCAGTACTGAACACTGAATACCTATTTTCACAGGGAAACTCAGATTGGAGTATTGCACGATTTTGGGAAATTTCAACGTACTGAAACCGATTAGAAAGGTATAAAGAAAACCATTCATATTCTACCTATCTCTGATTCGGTTCCAGTGTAACTTATTCAAAATTATTTGGTCGTCAACTACAAAAAGCGCGGCTAAGGTTACAGAGATTCCGAGTGAGTGCTCACCACTTTTAAAAGAACAGTGGATTTTTTTCAGCAGTTTTGAAATAGCTCATCATGTACCTAGGCCAGGCCTAAATCCAAACTGAAAGGGAGAAAGTATATGGTATTTCGGGAGAAAGTTTTGTAGTCTTTGGGGTACAATACTCTGAGAAATCATGGAAAATATAGGTGTTATCGAAATGGGTCCTTAGGAAATCTCTCTAGTTTTCCCTTTGAAGTCAGAAATAGTTTTTGATACATGTAAGTCTTGAGGAAAAACACCAGATACATTAAAGACTTGGGGGATAATTTTTACAACTCAACATGAAATTCCTTCACAAATTAGGAATAAATACCATAAATATATTTAGCAAAACTATTCTTTCGGGTCCTGATTGTCTTATCAACCTCAACAGAACTGATGGAAAAGGAAAATAATGATGTCTCGTTAAGAGGAACATTGCAGTGTGAGGGATAATACTGGAAGTAACGGTTGATAGAGCGTTACCAGGGAGTGTATCGGCAGTGTTGACAAATTGTTCATTAAACAGAGTAGCCACTTTACCAGGATCTACGAGCTGGCCAACCCTGTGTTTGTGAGACTATTTGGGTGGGCTGTACTCAAGGAACACCCGACTGCCTGCAGCCATTAACCAGGTCCTCAAGTCGCTCTCATGGTTGATTTTACAAGTTCAGCGCAATCGGATTTTAACTTTTAGAATTCTTTGATATTATATATTTGTAAAAATGCGTCTTGTAGTTTATTATGAAATATTTGGCTTCCGGTGTTAACCACTTTGGTTTTTTCAAAGTAGTAATTGCTTTAGTGACAAAGATAAAAGGGTTCGTTTAATCAAATATAAATATATTTAAATTGCAAAAACTGCGGTGGGCGTTGACGCTATCTCAGCTCTCTTCACTCAAAAGATGTATAAATTGTAATTTTTTTTGTTTCTAAATACTGTGTCTATTAATTTTACGTTTAATTGTTTTTATTATACGAGTTATTTCCTAAGTTTATCGACAAAAGCTGGCCTTTGTAGTCTGATAAATAGGTGTCCAAGACAGCGGTTTAGTACAGAAAGTTAGTAAATATGTTGAAAATGCAAGATCCACCGTCAGATCTGTCTAACTTCGTGAATGGCTATTTTAAATTAAAACTGTAAATTAGTCCTCAAGAGCAAAAGCCCTCCTTTAATGGTTTAAGAAAATCCACATTAAAATCTCCAGCAACAATTACATTGCAGCAGTCCTGTTGATCTCGAAAAATCTATTCTGCAACGGCAAGAAAGTTTTCTATCTGGGGATCGGTACAAATATAAAATTGTTAATTTAAATTCAGTAAGGATATCACAGATATCTCTATATGCCTCTCCAGGCTGCTCCGCGCGAAGTCCTCACGGAGCCTGACAATAGATGAAATGGTATTCCTTACGAGGACAAAGGTGACTCTACAAAAAATTTACGAGAGATTAGCCCTCAATTTTAAAGTCTGCGCAATATGATTCGGCCAAACCAATGTTCGCTTAAGCAAGCCAACGGACAGTACATGCAGTACAAACTCTAGAGCTGGCATGTTGTTTTTGCGGAACGCACATTTTGATGAAAAGTAAAGCTTGAAAATTGTGTTAAATTCTTGCTTCCCGCAAATAAAACAATTTCCTCATAGTGATTGAAATTACAACTTATATCGCCACCTATATATACTGAACGACTAGGTCTATCTTGTTACTAAGGATGGTATTATTAGCTGATAAGATAAAATTGTCATCAAAATGTAGTTTCAATTTAAGTTATTACCACTATGGCAAGTTCTTTGAATTTAAGACTAATTTAATTAGTGCAACAGACGATCCGACGTCAAGGTTGACATGGATATTTATACTAACATTAAACACACAATCTTACTACTCACATATATTCGTTAAAAAATCAGTGTTTCATTCTAAAATTGAAATGTATACCTATTAATTAAATACCTATTATTGTTAATCTATTGTTTCCAAGAAATTTTATTTCTTAAGGTAAGTGCTTAACATCATCTACAACGTCACTCAGGTATAATTTTAGACATTCTTTACTCTGCTTTTGAGATACATTCCTGTAAACTTATATAAGGGAATTAGTGAACTTTAATTGCCTAGTTTACAGAATTTTGCATAAATCAATATTTTTTCATTCTTCTATTTGCGTATTGCGTATTTGTATTTATAAAAGTATTTTAGGTATATGTGAGTATATGAATTACACAATACGGAAAAAAAGTTTTTGACAAACAATTTTGTCAATTGTAAAAGGCACATAATAATAAGGTACGTGGTTTCAAACAATATGTATTTTTTGTGATTTTGAATTAATTATAAATCTCGGATTTCTCCTGGTTGCAATGATGTATAACACATATCATTACAAAAGTTAACGATGCAAACATCTTTCTGAAAATCATGTCCAGAATTTTTGTAAACATTTCTAAGATGCTAGTCTTGGTTATATGTGGATCTATAAAAACTATTGTTAACTGTCTATTTACAGTGCGGAGTCTATACATCACAACGCCACTCAGTCAAGGTCGAGTTCATCACAGCAGTAGTGTACTGCCACTGCCAGACTCTCTAGAACTATTTTAGAAGGCAGTGGTTTAGAGTCGTTCTTCTATAAAAAACCTGTGAAGAGCATATTTACTGTGACATTGACCTACCACTATTAGACTCATTTAAATTTATACAAAACTGCAACTGGTTTAAACAGGCTGACAGCCGAGGCCATGTTCAGTCATGTGACTCGAGTCCAATTTATACCAACTTAAGTCGGCCGAATATAATGCCTAGCCTCTTCTCCACGCCCGCCTTAACGCTGCGTTCACCACGAACAAAAAAATAGTTGTGTTTTAAATTATTGATGTATTGCGTTGTCCAGGAAAATGTTACTTTTCCCAAAAGGCGTGCCGAAGTACCGAACTATAGGATGCCGGGTTAATGGAATTTTACTGTAGTATAAATGAAAACATTTAAATAAGTTATATTATAACTCGAATTCACTATATGTAATTCCGTAGGATTACAAGAAACAATTTAAAAAATAAATAAATACAGAATTTAAAAAAAAAGGAAATGACAACAAAGTTAAGAATGAAGATTAATTTTCTGAAACAGTATATTTTGCTTATAGTTAAATCACCGCTGTTCATATTAGTATTTGAAGGGAACTGGTTTTGAGAATTTGTGTGTATTATTAAATAGTTAAAATATTTTTATTGATATTAACACGTTAGAATTTGAATAAATTTGGAAGAGTTATAGAATTACTTTTTAATCAATACTAATTCGAAAATTGTGGATTCGCAGGATTAGGTTATGGTAGAACAAAACGAAGTTGAAGGCTGATAAATCTCTGATCTGACAAACGTGACTTGCATATAAGGAAAATAGTGACAGTATATTGGCATGGTGGTTATCGACTGGTGTGTTGTGTACTTGTCTGCGATGTAAACTTGTCACACAGCAGTAATATGCTACATCACGTGCCGTGAAACAGATGTTACTAGAACTGGTTGTATAATTTCGAATCTATTGTTCATTTTACAAAAGGGTACGTACTTTACAGTGTCACTAAGCAAAATGTCATTTGGCTCTACTCAGTCTGTTTAAAATTAATTTAATCTACGTTTCCTCGTTGCCATTATGTCTACCAATAAGACCAATGTAAAACTGTTACATCTGAAAAATTCATTGGGGGGACTTGAACCTTCATTAAATTCGAGGCTGTTTATGGAGAAAATATTTCAGCACAGTTGTAAGTATATAGGTTAAATTGTTCACGAACTATTATACAAGCAGATATACAGAACTATATTATATGTTGCCTACCATCGAGTAAAATACTTCGTTAAAGTTCAATTATCGCCTTCCCTCAGAGTACAGTACTTAATATATGTATTAGAGATATGGATCTTATCAATATAAAATTCCAAATTAAAGGTTTTCATTATATTTTCACAGTATATGTTCATTTATTAATTCTGAAGGCGCCGCCGCGTCGAATTGTCGCGTTGTGTTGCACTAATAAAGTCCTTGAACATGATTTTCGAATATACTGTAACAAATTATTACTGATGTTGGAAACTATCCTATATTATTGTGTATATAGTATCGTTCAATTTTAATCTCTACATATAATTTTGCATTAGTGTCTAATTTCACGTATCTTCTCTATTGTATGATTTAAGGCTGGATTTTCAAAGTCTTGTCTTTGCCATCCTACAGCAGTTTAAAAGTCTTGTCTCTGCCATGTCAAAGCAGTTAATTTCCAATCGTCTCTGAAACCTAATCACTTCTCAGTATAACTGCTGCACAGAAAGGTTACGGTAAGCTTTACCTTGAAAATGATCAATTGCGTTCTCCGAGAGTGATAAGAAGGTATCCAACAGGTTACGTTTGCTCTGACAGAAAAGCACTTGAAGAGATGAAGCTACCAGTACCGTATAATGTTATAAAGGACAAATTATGTACTACATTGTATAAAAATGTACTAAAAATTTCTAAGATTTATTTATTTTTTTGATATTCATACAAACGTTTAATATGATACTTTTACTATGCTACATACGTAAAATGTTATTCTCATCCATCAGAGTATATTCTACAAAGTTACTTTCTTCTTTTGACCAGGTTTGGAGACCTTTTTATTACTTTTACCACTGGACACTAATAGGTATATGTAGTTTTGAGCATCCACCACTTGATTATTCAAAAATTCTTGCTTTGTTGAATAAGTCCCACAATTTCAAGGAGCATTATTCGAGCTATAAATATATTAACTTATGTATGTGTTAGCAATAACTTAGTAATTTATCATACATCAAAGTTAGTTGTACTCATATCTATGTACAGTATAAAGGGAAAGTCTTCATTAATTCAATAACTCACTCACTTATCATTAATTCTCCAACTTCCCTATATCCTAGAAAGGATAGGTAGTAGTAATCTATATTACTTAAATAGAAAAAAACCAAAGTTTCAGAAAAAAAGTAGTTTCATGAGGATAAACCAGCCATAGGGGATGACAGTGGGGTTTTAGCCCCTAGAAAAACTATATTAATTTCTCAACTTTTTGATTTAGTACTAGTGTAGCCTATTTCGTTGGTACTCATAAAAACTATTTCACTCTTCGACTTAAGGACTTCAAAACAATGCACTTTAAGCTAAAAACTTTGTTATTTTGAAATTGATCCATGTAGTGGAATATCTTACAGTGGCAATCAATCATTTTCAGGAGTATTAATTAAGCCATTACTAAGGATATGCCTATGACGTAGCTGTTATTCAATATGAAACCGTTGATAAGTGATAGTTTAAAATACAATTGCTTACAAAGTAACTTTTAACTTAAAAATTTCTCTAATTGTAGTCAGTTTTGTAGTGGTTTGCATAATAAAACGATAGCCACAACTTAAACTACACCTGATAGCTCACAATACATACGGATTGAGTTTTTAAACATAATTATAATCGATTTAATCACTATTTTACCAGATTTTTGTGGGAAATTAATCATATCCCAAAATGTTGCGAACTTGGGGCCACAACAATAATCCTCTTTCGAAATATTATGGCGGTATTATACAGCATATATTGTTTATCACGAACGGTGGTCATTCACATTTGTAGGAAATAATCCGAGCTTATATTTATCATAGATCGACGAGGATTAAATAGTTGGCTTTATAAAAGATATAATTAGATCCAGTATTTATATATGGAAACCCTGAATGTGCTCTTTATTTACATTTTTTTACAGAAAGTCATCCTTTCCAAACTTGACTGCCAAGTAATAAACCTTATAACTGCACTTTAAAACATAATAATTATAAAATAAATAAATTGAGGAAATTTTTGTTCGAAACGGTTTGTTCTTAAAATTGAGTCTATGTTATTACAATTCAAGGAAATAACACTTTACCAGTCACTGCACAAAGTACATGTACTAAACTATAGCGGGTATAAATGATCACAATATAGACAAGTTTCATTCCCGGACGTTTTTCGGTAACTTAGTATTTCAAAATGACGTTCAATTTTTTTTTTATTAACATACCTATCCATTAAGCATGGCAGGGAAATTTGTTTTAAGAGTTAATAATCTCAAATTATGTCTAGTACATAGTTTTCTTGTAAATGTTTTTCTATTCATAACTGAAAGTTCAAAGTGGTGGCCACGTATTATAAATGTCTTTGAAGCATACACCAAGATAACAACAAAACGAGCTAACATAACAACAACATTATTTTTTAAACCGATACTAGTGAGACTCTTCATTATATTTCACTTACGAAAAACACTTTGTACCTTGAAAGATGTTTTCTTCATTAATTAAATTATAAATAAATAATTTAATAGTGTTGCATTTTTTAACTTTCTAATGGATTTCGACATTAAACAGATATAATTAAAGCATTTTAAATAATAAAAATATTTGAAAAACTTCTTATAGTCTATTTATTAGATATATTTTAAAGTTTCAAGATTAAAGGCCGGTAAGTTCATAAACAATATAATACATTTTAAAGCTAACATACTACGGTGACGTCCTCATATAAAACCTACCTCTCCTTTGAGCGTGGTAAAAGAGATCTTTGCTTTATTAAAGTTTCATTGTTGAAACTAAATGTGTTTAACTATAACATAATATTTACTTTAAAATAATGGAAAATATCTTCTAGTGTATCTTCCCCAATTTGTTATATCATTGAAAAAGATAAGTGAAAACATAAGAAACATTACTAACAGAAACCTACAAAACCTCATACATAGGTAATTTAGGGAATTTCGTTTCTTAAATTTGATACATTTTTCTAAAATTTGAACTACATCATACCTTATATTACAAATTAGTCAATCAAGTTTTAAACCTGAGATAAATTGTTTTGTTGAATTTATTAATTACCCAACCGTTTACCTAATGGTCTTCAATTATAATTTCCTTAAATAGATATTTTTCTGTAACTATTAACAGGTAACAATCGCAAACAGACGTGCTTCAATTTATACTCACCTGCCAATACAGAACAAGGTAAGTGACATTTCTCTCTCACATTCAAATCTTTCTTCTTTTAAACCTTCCATTTATTTTTGGTTTTTATATCTTTATATCTTTGTTTCAAAATGGCTGAGACATTGACATTTATATTAGGAATACATGCATGAAGGATTTAGAAAGTCTAATGGTCCGGTAAAAATTGTTAATTTTTGATATAAGAAAGTTATACTTTCTGAAACACTTTATAACAATATACACCTTAAGATGCAACTTCTTTTTCTAAAATGCATCGAGGAGATGACTGTCATTTGGATCTCAACTAATCTGCATAAAACGTCTTAATGCCAGTTATCTATTTCATACCATCCGATTGTTCTGTCAAACTTAAAACGTAAAAGATTGTATTTGTTAATAAAATAAAATCTTATCATTTAACCTGATAGAAACACTTGTATTTTGCGAGGCGATTTTATGTAATTTAGATTCAAATATTTATTTTGTTAGCAATTAATCAGTGTAACATTTGCAGTATTTCCGAGATTTCATTACTATTTCAAACGACATAAAGGGTTGTCATAAATATTATCTATGATATTAAAAATTGTAATAAGTATGAAACAAAGTTATGAGGACCGAATTCGTATTTAGATAATGTAAATCCCGAGGAAGTATAGTTTTTTTTATTTTTATTTTGCAGAACGTATCACGATAAATTTTTTTAGTCACAAGTTTGGCAAAATGGTTCTATGCCTGAATGAAATGAAAATATAATAACAATAAAAATAAAATTGTAAATGTTTTACTAGAATAATACAAATCAAATTAACCGTTCTCCAAACAAATAAATCAATTCCTCATATACAACCTGAAAATGTTAAAGAAAAATCAAAGAGCAACCAACCTTTGAGAAAATGTATCGAAATGCTCGGAAATCGATTCGTTACAAAGAGGCAAATATTAGATTTTCGCTCGCTACTGATCAAAGTTTCTTTGCTTTACTCGGTGATTCGTTTTCACCTTTTGAATGGCAAATATTGCTGTGACAGGAAAACTCTCAGAAAATTATAAACTATTTCTTAAAATATTTTCTTGTATGATAAAATGGTGAAACATATTTTACCAGGAATATTTAATATAGAAACTTATACGATAGTGTAAGACATATGTAATTATTAGTAATATAAAATTCATAGAATCGATGTACAGATAGTTGCTGGAAAGGAAGTCTTGTATTACAATTCGTGACAAACATCCTCCGGATGTAAGTGGATACGCACATCCGCCCAGACACCGAAGGTGAACAAACAGGAAATGCTTGCTTAAGCAGCGGAAATTCTTATATATAAAAATAATCGTGCGACGATGTAAGGGCAGCCATGCTGATATGAAAAATTGGTACTCACCAATTATGATTGAGAGATTTGGCAGAGGCGTGGTCATGAGCTGGCGGGAGAATAACATCAAAACTGAAGAACAAGGAGGAGAAGAGAGGAAGTCGATGACGGGAAGTCGAAAAGCGAGGTTCGGGAGTGCTAGTGTTGGTGTTCGTGTGCGGAAAAATATCTCTAGGCGTAATAAGTGTGAAGTGGAATAAAATGTAAGTAATTTTAAGAACTTAGTATATTTTAGGATTCATTAATCATTTTCAAATGTAAATTCATGTAAATGTTTAGCTATTTAAAAGAAAGTTTCTCACGTTAGTCCATGAACTCATAATTATTGCAACACTACAAAGTTACTAGTAAATGTTATAATAAATTAAATTCAAAATAAATTGTAATGAGTAATTTAATATTAAATATGTCTTCAAAGTATTAAGGTATTAAAATTTGTGCTTAATATATCGGTGGACCCAATCAATTGTTAATTAAAATTTTTAATCAATTTAATGAGATGTTGTCACAAAATAAAATATGTGTTGGTTCATTTGAGGGTATTGTACTGCCAATCTAACCTATTATTAAATCCTCTCACAGCAACCCTTGCTCACAATATGTCACAACCTTAATCTTAAACTAAACCAAACTTAAAAACCTTACAATAGTAATATAAATAATATATTTTGTCATTCTAGTTGTTTCTGTCATTAATTTTACAATAATTTTTACAATAAAGTGAAATTTTTATATAATTGTAATTAGTGAATGTGCACAAACAATCGGTTAAAAAATGTTGTAAAAAAAGTCAAAATTGTAAAATCCATTACAAAAATTAAGATATTTTTGGTTAATCATTAGATTTATTTTAAAAATTATTCAAATCAAAAACTTTGTTTGTTGTGTGTATTTGTTATAATAGACCTATACCTTCAGTAAGAAATATGAATGTGTGTGTGTGTGTGTGTGTGTGTGTGTGTGTGTGTGTGTGTGTGTGTGTGTGTGTGTGTGTGTGTGTGTGTGTGTGTGTGTGTGTGTGTGTGTGTGTGTGTGTGTGTGTGTGTGTGTGTGTAAGCGGTAGTAATGTAAGTAAACATGTATCGCTGTTTAACTTATGTCGCTTTGGAAGGTAGGACTTAGGCAGTAGAGTTTGTGAGTACTAGAAGAAAATCTCAGAGTGTTGCAAAGTTTCGCTCCCTAAATTATTCAATAATTAAACCTTTGGGGTCATCATCTTTAAATCCTTTAAATCCACGTTCTTGCCTTCAAAATATTCTCTGTCCGCATGTTTACATGAAAGTGCGGTCTTTTATTCACGGTCACACCAAACATTTTCGTGCTTGACTTTAAAACAAGAAGCTAAATATATTATAGTAAATTAAAAGGACGTTAATATTTTACATTTAATAGGGGTTTTCACAATACGTGGACACTTGAAATGTCGGCTAGTGTAATGTTGCAGATTGAACTTATATTTGTATTAAATACCATATTGAAGGGTACAGGGGAAGAAGGGGGAATGTCAAAAAAAAATTTTTTTGTTTTATTTATCTATTATATAGGTTATGTGCTGTAGTTTTAAGTGCATAAACAAGACTGGTTAAAAAATGGGTAAATGTCGTTAGATAAAAATATAAATAAAAATACCCATACAGGTGAAAAAGGGGGAATGTCAGGACGTTACCAGCTAAGAAGGAGGAATGTCAGCTGTGAGTCATGCAGACACTAGTAAACACGTTTTGATTGTTACTTCAATGTGATGCCTTGTGTAAGTTAGAGGTTAGTTTGTTTATGTTACATACATAAAGTGTTTCACGATGAAAAGTAACGAAGAAATAAGTGATATAGAGAGTGATTGTGATGTGCGTAGTGCAGTGAATGTAAATCATTCTCAGGCAAAGAAAAGAAAGACATTTGGCCGCATAACTGACGTGAGTAAGAAACTTAGGTTACAAAGCCATTTCCCAGGACCTGACTGTCTTTGCAAAAGATTGCTTTGTTTTCAAAATGTTCCTGAATGCTCTAGGAACAATATTTTGAAGCAGTTTTAATTTAATGTCTTCTGTTGATGAACAGAACTCATATTTATGTGGCCTAATTAGCGTACAGAAAATTCAAAACCGACGTTCACGTCAAGATGAAGAAAACGCTAAATTTAAAGATGCAGTATATTCTTATAGAGTTAGGTTTTTAGAACATGAGGGAAAAAATACAAGAAATTCAGGTTTGTTTTAAGGCTTTTATAGTTATCCATGGTATTACAAAGAAAAAAATGGAGGTTCTTCAAAAATCTTTAAAGGAATTCGGCATGTCCCCAAAGGATCAAAGAGGAAAGCATTCTTCCAGACCTAGGAAACTTTCCCGTGAGCAAACAGAAGCAGTAATGGGCCACATTAGATCTTTTAAAGGCCGTAAAGGTCATTACAATCTGGCAGAATCTGCCAAAACATACTTACCAGAAGACCTTAACATTAAAAAATGCACAACATGTACATTGAAAAATATCCTAACTAAAAGTGTCTTATGAAAGTTACAGAACAATTTTCTCAACTAAATTTTAATCTCTCATTTGGGTACCCCCAGGAAGGACACTTGTAGTACATGTGATGAATTTTCAAGTCAAAATAAAGAACTTGGAAGTTGAAAAAAAGTCATATTTCAGAAAATACCAATAGTAACCGAATATCTGAGAATAGAAAATGAAGTGAAACGTTTGGAAATTGAAAATAAAGTTCATAGATTGAAGGCAGATACATTTTATAAAAGAAAACGGGAAGCTAAGAAAAGAAGTAAGAAAAGCAACTCTGAAGAAGCAATTTGCTTCGATTTTCAGAAAAAATCTACCTACACCTAACATCTCTACAAATGATGTCTATTACAGGCGCCAAATTATCTGTATAATAGTTTTAATGTACACATTTGTCAACAGGAGAAAGTACATTTTATACTTATCCTGAAACAGTAGGTAGAAAAGGTAGTGATGATGTGTGTTCCATGTTGCACGATTTCGTATACAACCATCTTGACATAAATGTCCGACGTATTTTCATGTTCTGTGATTCTTGTGGAGGACAGAACAAGAACTTCACAATGTTCAGATTCCTGCACAATTTAGTGCACAAAGAAAATAGATTTGATGAAATTAAAATCTTTTTCCCTATAAGACGCCATTCATACCTTGAAACTGACAAGAATATGGGCCTAGTCAATCAAAATACTAAGGTAGAGCAACCAAAAGAGTGGGCGGAGATTTTTAGAGAAGCCCAGAGTAAAACCTTCTCCTTTCAGTGTAATAGAGGTGGATCAGTTGCTTTTCCGAAATTGGTCAGGACCACCTGAACAAAATTTATACCAAGAAGTGCCCTTTCAAAACGAGACCTGTTCGAGAAGCCCAAGATCGTTAAAACACATTCTCGTTTTGTTTTTTACCGAAACTCATATAACGGTCCTTATGAATCTGCAGTAATTGCTAACCGTCGCCAAATTAGGGGGCTCTCTAACTTACAAGAGAAATGAATTTGAACTACCACAACTATCTTTATGAAGGTAAGACACAGCAATTACTTGTATCATGATGCTTAGTCAAATAACATTTTTGTGTCAGGATACTTGTCCTAACATACCATGATAAGGAACCTCTTTTTTACAGCATTAATACTCTATTATTACACATTTTAAAAAGTTAAATAAATAACCAACAACATAATACTGTTTCAATTTTATATTTTGTATATTGTGGTATCATCTTTTGGAAACCGCAAGTATTCTGTGTTTGGTTTTTAGGTTTGATTCCTATTTCCAAGGCAAAGTTTGATGACGTTGTGCACCTATCCAGATTCTGCACAAAAGAATGCCGAAGAGTACTTCAAAGCATTACCTTATGCTGAATGAGGGCCTGGAGCACTGTAGTCTTAACCAAGTAACATTGTAACTCAATAATGTTCTCATTTTATCAATTAAATTCAAACTGTATTACAACAAGTTTTGATTTAACTCATGACATTCCCCCCTTTTTAACCAGTAAAAGTGTATTATTGATATAATTCTTTAAACAAAGCGTTCTAGTGAATTTCAAATGTCATGACAACTTACAAAACATATAGGTAAACATATCAAAGATATGTTTTTTAAAATGAATATTACATAATATAATACAAGATACCATTCATATCAGTCTTAAAACTTTAAAAATGTTCCCCTGTAAAATTAGTTAAAAGTGACATTCCCCCTTCTTCCCCTGTACCCTTCTATTGTAATCTTAATAGTGATTGTATAAAACCTTTCAATACTTTAAAAAACTGTGATCTCACAATATCATGAAACAGCGTCAAAATGGATATAACATTTTTGCCTTCATTATTTATACACCAAGAGTTTCTTTATTAAGCGCTTTACAAAATCTTACTTTTTATAGTTTATGTAAAGTGAAGCCAAATGATGTTTATTCATAAATACAAAACCCACACAAATAGAAATCCAAACGCAAACTCTCATCATCATCATCATCCATCAAGGAAGAATGCATTAATCAATCGGGCGATCTATACATCAAAGGAAGGTAGTTGGAATAAATAGAAGAGGTCATTATGCAACGATATGAGTGCATTAATACACATATAAATAAGGCATTTAATTACGAAATTTTAATGTCAACATGTGTCACATTTGGATCAGAGTCAAAAGGAATAATTTGTCCCAAAACCAACTTACCTCCTTTAAATTCAGGGAACGGCCGATAAGATAGAAAGGATATTAAGGATTAAGTATCAAAACTGTATTATAGTCGACCCAAAAGAGTAAGAGTAGTTTGACAGTAGTGAAGGACAAGATTCGCTGTGTATGCAGGGTCTACGGAACTGACTGCTTATTATTGGCAGTCTATATATTTAAAGAAGTTTGTTTTAATTAAGGTATAAAGCAAATTTTCTCTACATATCTCTTATAAGACAGTATTGCATAGCAGACAGAAACAGACAGGATAAATTGTGCCGTCTAACTCAGTCGCATCGCACGTATATTACTTGATGACATACATGCTGATGACATTTAGTCTTCGTTAACTCTTTAGAATCCCTATGGAAAACATACACAATCATCAATCTTTATCGTTTCTATATATAAATAAAACTTCATTCAAAACTTTCCATTCAAAACTTTTAATTTTTGAAATTTCATTCAAAACATCTAAAGCTCAAATTCATTCTCCATGTATCTTGCATAAGACTGAGAAACGAACAAACAGATTGAAAAGGCATTTTTTAATCATTCGAGTTATATCAATACTTAAATTCTTTAGATAAATTCTACTCGAGATATTGTACGGGCAATTAAATTTCACCAGAAAACATTCATGGAGAAACATGTACCATCAAGAAATCAATGCTGTTTGTGTAGAAATGATGCATCATACAATATTTAATGGCAACAATTCGGTTTGTTTTCGAAATATTGTGCGAACAACATACAAACAGACATATATAACAGAAGTCTTACGTGCTTATGTCGTATTTTTTCGACCAATGTTTCCTCAAGCACTGTTATTGAATTTAATTGAATTTAATTTTGATCGCCACTATTTCCCTTATAATTTTTCTAGTATTTTCCACACGCTTAAGCCAATGAAAGTTCTCTTTACAATAGGGTTTCAAATGTACAGGAAATCCGTTAAACATTGAGTTTCTTAAAATAAACATAGTGTTTTGAAGTTTGACAACAAACTCGATGAGGTTTTCAATCGGTTAAAATAGACCAAACAGGGACATATCGGACATATCAGGTACATACAGCAATGACAGTCAAATCTGCGGAATCCGCATAAGCTGGAGCAATTCCCATTAGTACCCATTAGTAAGCTCATCACACTCCGGCCTAAAACATAGTTGACTGAGCGTCAATCAATCATTCTAAACTCCTAGTTTTGTGCTAGTTTATAATAGAATATAGCAAAATAGGCTTCAACCACAATAATCAAATAGAGCACTTGTCAAATATATATATATATATATATATATATGTGTGTGTGTGTGTGTGTGTGTGTGTGTGTGTGTGTGTGTGTGTGTGTGTGTGTGTGTGTGTGTGTGTGTGTGTGTGTGTGTGTGTGTGTGTGTGTGTGTGTGTGTGTGTGTGTGTGTGTGTGTGTGTGTTACATATAAATATTTTAAAGCAGTAAAGAATTCATCAATTATAATTATACAGCACTTGTATTACCGAATTTCCATAGAATTAAGTTATTGCTGTTGCTATAAAAACGAAACAATAGCCTTACATATTTTATATATTTAGATAATCTGTTATATGTGTTATGTGCAATTAGTGTAATAACGTTTAAAACATAAAATGTTATACACGTTCTACTCTACGCTGAAGCAGAATGAGAGAAGATAAATAATAATTAATTGGACATTTTAATAACCACACTCAAATGTTAATTTTTATTAGGAATGAGACAGAATAAGTGTAAAATAACAGTAATATTAGCACGTATTGATAGCCGCTGTCGGACCGAGTCGCTTTATTCCCTGACCGATTGATGTTTGGTAGGCTATTTATTTGAGGGAACCAAATGTTTATGCGTTGCTGTTATTTTCACACCATAAACAAACAAGGAACGTGTGAAAAATACATTAGAGATGCAGAGAGCACTTCAAATATTATTAGGGAACCATCAGGGCATTATTTAAATCGTGACCTTGTCCGTCCGTCTATCCGTATGTACATCCCCCTGTGCCGATACTACCGATACAAAGGTCCCATAGAAGGTCAAGGAAGGCCCGCTACTGAGGTTGGGGTCAAAAGTCTAACGAAAGTCAAGTCTATCAGACCTTTTGATTGTCTTGATTTAAAGTTCATAGAGATTTGAAATTTGTAATATAGGCCTAAGCTCCTCATGGTCCAAAGAAGAACTCTGTTTGTTTTTGGGATCAAAATGTCAAATTGCAGTCCATCCTTCAGATTGTCATAATATGTGAGATAGCTCTTAATTGAAAAGTCCCATAGATTTTAAATTTGGAACATGGGTTCTACTTGCAGCAAAGAAGAACCCTATTAATTTTTACCCAAGGGTTCAAAATGCAGTCTGTCCTTCTGTCTGGTTTTCCGTCTGTTTATATGTGCAGTAACTCGTGATAGCAGTGTCTTAGAGACGAATTTGGCTCAGAGTTTCCTCTTGGTCCCTGGAGGAAGGCTAGCAGTTTTAACCCTTAGCGTCAAAAGGTCAAAGGGCAGTGCGTCCTTCCATGAGATAACTATACATAGGAAAGTGATTTGAAAATTAGTATACAGTATCTTGATTTATGATCCCAATATTTAAGAATACGCAATGACCTTTTCACTATATATTTGTAGATTATTTAAATGCTTATTACTGACCTCGAGTAAGTTTAATAAGTACCTCATTCTATTAAGTGACCCGAAACCAGAAACACATTTTTGTTACCAACTTGTACTTGTTCTACTACTTAAGTAAAACTTATACTCCTTCGTGTAAGTGCACTTAAAAACCAATATTTTGTACAGGAAGGAGATACAGCCCTAGTGCAGCGAAAAAGGAGTGATGGGTACAATGACTGACATAGAATGTTTTGGAAACACGCAGGGTTTATGAAGTTTATCGCAGAACATGTATGAATGAAATAATTGAAAAAACATTTCAATGGAATAAATTTTACACTAATACATTATAATATGGGATTCCAGAATCCTAAACATTTGTATTTTATGCTTTGATATTTAGTAATAATTTAAATATGGTATTACTCTAAATATCACCACTGTTAAACTATTATTAGTGACAGTTGATATGTTTCTTATAAATAACAAAAGTTTCGGTGATTACTCTGCTATAGTGATGTAGTCCACTGTAAGGAAGGTCGTGTGTATTCGAGTTATTTGTGGCGATGACGTCTCACCACGGTACACCCACGTTACCTTAATGCCCTCGTGGCGCTCTCGATCAATACGTACTAAACTAGACAGGTCGGGTGTGTCCAGGAGATGTCACTCTGACCTCAGCAGGCCGATAGTTATTGAGGTTACTATTGAAAACTAGTAATATTAATGCAATACCACCAATACTATAGTAGCTAGGATAAACGTCAATATATACTAAACTAGAGAGGTCGTGTGTGTACAGGAGACATGACCTCAGCAGGCAAATTCTTGATCAAGCAAACTTTTATAGTTTATTTAATATTAAGCCTCCTCCCTTGCAGTAATGCTTCACATCAAGGTAGTGTTTAAGGATGAAACTCTGCGCTAGTAATCAGCGCTTCCAAAAAACAAATTGCTCTCTCCTTAAACCAATTTTAGAGCACAAATCCATTTACAGCTCATTGTATTATCTAGATTTCCAGCGGACAGATAGACAGGCTTTCAGTGACGCTGACACAAATTCTGTCGTTGGACATGCACAATGATAAAGCTATCCCTGTTTATTTATAACTAAGTTTTATGCTAAATGTAAGGTTTACTGGTTAAATCTTTCTCGCGTTATTTTTTAACATGATACACTCACATTTTTTCAGTAAGTTAGGTTTCATAGCCGTGTTTAAATAATAAAAGTTTCGGTGAGCTAGAAAAAGTACTTCAACCCTGGAGTGTCCTGAAATCAAACTGTTTCACTGATTTTCAACATTGTTTTTTACTCATTTTTTTAAATACCATGAATAAAAATGTCACATTTTAAAAATATAAAATGATTCCATTTTCCCGTTTCCTTCATGGTTACGAATAAGATCAATATAAATTTGATCCCGACCGCTGAGTAAAACTGCATGGTGTAATATACCACCATCGAATTGAGAGTTGCTTATATAGAAATTAATCTTCATGCAACACTGTAAGTCTAAAGGTCACTTTGTTTCAATATATCGTGTAGACAGAAAGATATACAGAAATGAAAATTTTGCAGCCTCTTTATTAATAGGTCTCGCTAACGTGTATCCAATTAAAGTTATAGATGATAAAATGCAGATATTGTTGATTTATGTATGATTGTTGACTTATTATGTAATATTGTTGATTTATTGTTGGCTTTGAATATGAAAACTGACTGAATAAAATAGTATTAATACTGTTCTACTTCTAGTTTAAATCAATATAATTTTCTAATATAAAAATATATTTCACTTTCAATTCATTAGCAGTTGTGTGAAATATTATTACTATTGTATTACCTTTGAATATTATCGTTGACACTTTACATGAATATTTTAATTTGCCAGCTCCGTCAGATAAACAGTTTGAAAATGGTATACGCATTAACGCAATAGATTTATCGATTTTTTATCATATGCTGTTTAAACAAGTCTCCATGATTTGTTCGAGACGCTTATAAAACTAAATTAAAATGATTAAAGACCTCCTGTTGTTAGTGGGGCTAGTAAAATAAAATAATTTCATCATATTAAGACCACTATGAAAATTAAAAAAAACACATTATAAACAGAGCAGTATTTAAAACAACAATGCGTGTCTGTAAAAAGTTCTTGATGGCTGTCAACAGTAACTCCACTATAACTCAAAATTGATTTTTTGGAACAATTTTTCGCCTCATTATAAAACGGTAATTACACCAGTCGCGTAAAGTAATTAAAGTTATAATGTATTGTGAACAATATAAATCAACTATAACAATACCATTATGATAACAATTTTCATAAAATATTATGGTAGCTTTCGTTGTTTCATTAGATATTGCTTAGGTACAAAACATTCCAGAAGGTAGGAATATAAAGTTTTAAACTTGGACAACTGTGATAAACATTTAATCAACTTAATTTCTGCTTATAATTTTTTTATTTGGTCCATGTTTAAAAAAAAGAAAAAAAACATGATCATTAAAATTACAATAGAAATAATAGAATCAGTTTACACTAATGTTTTAAATAATACCACCATTTTACTAGTAGTGTTGCAAACTCTCCTAGACTCCAAACACGTTTTACCTTTACAGAACATGTTCTCAATGTAATACCATCAACAAGACACGGGCAGATTGCCAACTGACAGGCAATCTGTCTGTCGATGGTCTCATTTGTGGGTTATCGATTGAGACCTTTCCTGAGCTACTAGTAAATAAGTTATAATATTATTAAAGTTATACATTTCTCCAAATAATTTCTTTGACTATCGCAGGTTTAAAATAAAATTTAAGAACATTTATACTTTGTTTACAAACACACTGACTAATAATCACAATTCGTTGAAATACTATAAAGGCTAAAGTTTTGTGTATGGAAATGTAAGAAACACAAAACAGACCCTCTGCCTTTGTGGGCCTGTCTGTTTGTCCGCATTATATCTCGAATAAGTTTATTTTTTGAAATGTTTGCATGACGCTTCATTTCTATATAATTTCAACAATGGTGTTCATCACTCCATGTCATTTGGCTCAGAGTTAGTTAACATTTTAAAATCGATGTTATGAGAAGCCATGATGGTAACTAATCGATGTCAGGATAGATAAATAAATCGAATGCAGTTATATGGCATTGAACACGTAACACAGTAATACATGTGGCTGTAGAAATTTTTCGTGGAATTCAGCCTGTATGCGACACGTGGTGTGGCGTAATTTCCTTGTGTAATACACTAAATTTAAAGAACACTTTTGATTTTGTGTACCTGTTTTCTATTATAACATACAAAACAACGTAAAAACTATTTTATTTAGAAACAAAATTTAAATCAGTGTTTAAGTATAATACAGAATTAATATGAAATGACTACCTATGTGTATAAAAAGAGTAAAATCAAGGAATAACAGTCTTCACATCTAACACGAACTCATAATTTCTCCTAAGACATTACTTCGGAGATGTTGTTGCGGGAACATTGAACTTGTAGGACTTTAACCTATACCTTATCCACAACTGAAGTATACTGAACATAAAGCAGTCGAGATATTATATTTTTGTCCTGAATATGGCTTTTTGTCCTTTGATGGCCGAAAATTCAAAGAGCGGTATTATTTTACTGCTTAAGAAAGACGTAAAATTCGTAAAATGAAATATCTTGTTTCTGCTCAAACGATAGTGGTGGTCGTTATTTTTTAATTTAACTTTTTTTGCTCTTACAACAATAAAAGAAGCGTTCGGATGAAATTTATTAAAAAGGAAAAGAACGGTAAGAGTGGTCTACAACTCAGACTTGTCTTAACGTACTCAACTCTCACACGTAGGATTGATAACAATAATTCGACTCCTTAGGCCTCTCTGCAGCTTGATTTTTGACCTAAAGATGTCATGTAGCAGAATTTTAAAACATAACTAGCCAAGGCCAACGGATGTCTACCTAAATCATAATTTTAAAATCTCAGGACGACACTCATAGCCACTTTTAGTAGCAGGAAAGATTGTTTTTAATAGCTAATAAAGTATGTGGTTGGCTAGTATCTGGGTAATAAATTTGATTATAATCTTTGAAAGTAGTATCATATATGGCTTCGCTTCCTGTTGTATAAAGGATCTCACATGCATATATTCTTGAAATGGTATCACTCATATTACCGGATCCACTTTTCAATAATTATTGAAGTATAAGTGCTGTGTGACGGAGCACTGCAAGTCAGATAGTGAAAATTTTCATGAATATCAATGAGATAGTTTGAATTTCTATGTAAAAATTCCCTTCAGCTTGTGAACAGCTCCTAAAATGCCAATAGCTGCAATAAGCTAGTTAAGATCATACAGAAGCAACCTTAAAATGAGAGCTTATACCCCTCTCTTACTAAGTACCATACACAAAATATAAAGACTAAGCTTGTAAACTAAGCATGGAAAATTTCAATATAATCATGCATTATGATGTAGGATTGCTAGAACCAAAAGTGTGAAAATATTATTACCTGAATGGCTGAGCGTTCAGCGAAGCCCCTCCTGACTGAACGACATTGGATTTCTGTCTGTGTCTACACAGCATTAGTGTCCAACAAGTTGACCTAGAGAAGCCCCTCCTGACTGAACGACATTGGATTTCTGTCTGTGTCTACACAGCATTAGTGTCCAACAAGTTGACCTAGAGAAGCCCCTCCTGGCTGAACGACATTGGATTTCTGTCTGTGTCTACACGCATTAGTGTCCAACAAGTGGACTTAGAGAAGCCCCTCCTGACTGAACTACATTGGATTTCTGTCTGTGTCTACACAGCATTAGTGTCCAACAAGTTGACCTAGAGAAGCCCCCTCCTGACTGAACGACATTGGATTTCTGTCTGTGTCTACACAGCATTAGTGTCCAACAAGTGGACTTAGAGAAGCCCCTCCTGACTGAACGACATTGGATTTCTGTCTGTGTCTACACAGCATTAGTGTCCAACAAGTTGACCTAGAGAAGCCCCTCCTGATCTGAACGACATTGAATTTCTGTCTGTGTCTACACAGCATTAGTGTCCAACAAGTTGACCTAGAGAAGCCCCTCCTGACTGAACGACATTGATTTCTGTCTGTGTCTACACAGCATTAGTGTCCAACAAGTTGACCTAGAGAAGCCCCTCCTGACTGAACGACATTGGGATTTCTGTCTGGGTCTACACAGCATTAGTGTCCAACAATTTGACCTAGAGAAGCCCCTCCTGGCTGAAACGACATTGGATTTCTGTCTGTGTCTACACGCATTAGTGTCCAACAAGTTGACCTAGAGAAGCCCCTCCTGACTGAACGACATTGGATTTCTGTCTGTGTCTACACAGCATTAGTGTCCAAACAATTTGACCTAGAGAAGCCCCTCCTGGCCTGAACGACATTGGATTTCTGTCTGTGTCTACACGCATTAGTGTTCAACAAGTTGACCTAGAGAAGCCCCTCCTGACTGAACGACATTGGATTTCTGTCTGTGTCTACACGCATTAGTGTCCAACAAGTTGACCTAGAGAAGCCCCTCCTGACTGAACGACATTGGATTTTTCTGTCTGTGTCTACACAGCATTAGTGTCCAACAAGTTGACCTAGAGAAGCCCCTCCTGACTGAACGACATTGGATTTCTGTCTGTGTCTACACAGCATTAGTGTCCAACAAGTTGACCTAGAGAAGCCCCTCCTGACTGAACGACATTGGATTTCTGTCTGTGTCTACACAGCATTAGTGTCCAACAAGTTGACCTAGAGAAGCCCCTCCTGACTGAACGGACATTGAATTTCTGTCTGTGTCTACACGCATTAGTGTCCAACAAGTTGACCTAGAGAAGCCCCTCCTGACTGAACGACATTGGATTTCTGTCTGTGTCTACACAGCATTAGTGTCCAACAAGTTGACCTAGAGAAGCCCCTCCTGACTGAACGACATTGGATTTCTGTCTGTGTCTTCACAGCATTAGTGTCCAACAAGTTGACCTAGAGAAGCCCCTCCTGGCTCTGAACGACATTGGATTTCTGTCTGTGTCTACACGCATTAGTGTCCAACAAGTGGACTTAGAGAAGCCCCTCCTGACTGAACGACATTGGATTTTCTGTCTGTGTCTACACAGCATTAGTGTCCCAACAAGTTGACCTAGAGAAGCCCCTCCTGACTGAACGACATTGGATTTCTGTCTGTGTCTACACAGCATTAGTGTCCAACAAGTTGACCTAGAGAAGCCCCTCCTGACTGAACGACATTGGATTTCTGTCTGTGTCTACACAGCATTAGAGTCCCAACAGTTGACCTAGAGAAGCCCCTCCTGACTCCTGACTGAACGACATTGGATTTCTGTCTGTGTCTACACGCATTAGTGTCCAACAAGTTGACCTAGAGAATTGAATTTTGTTGTGAAACTTTACCTCTACTACCTCTATATCGGTAACTTCGATCGATTATAGTTATGATTTTTGTTAATCAAAAAGTGAGTTTCGTTAAATTTTTCTTGTGGACAACCAATTTTCCAACGAGAAAAGCACAGAATAAACAAATTACTGAACAGTTCAAATCGTGAATATTAGTCATATGGAATTTTTCAGTAATATATCAACACATGGTTTGAAGTTACTTATTGGATTGGTTGAGTCCAATTATGAACATTTACCTTACCCTGAAATGTCACCCGCCAAACAGTAAGGAGTGTTTTACTGCGTCATGTCCACTGAGATTACTAATCAGAACATGAATCTCATTTGTGGTAGATTACATGTGTCTATGAACTCTCTTTCTTCTTTGTATGTTTGTACAGATATTTTCGGTTTTAAACTACCTTTATGAAAACCTTTGGTTGAAATTAGAAACATGTCTCATAAATGGAAACCAGTGCTATAATATGTAATTTAATGGTTTACTTATTAAATACTCATTTTTACTTAGACCAGTGTTTGAGTATATTCACAAGGTAGTGTTCTTAATGCGATGCTTTCTTCCATTTGAAAATCAGTAGAGTTTTTTTATTTGCATGGGTTTGCTGACAGTTTGTATCTGCTTGTGTCTAAAAGACGTTCAATAAATGTTACCATAAAACTATTTCATTGACACAATGTAGCAGATATTTGTCTTTGTGCGTTTCCGTCCATTTTTATGAATGGTGAAAGAGTGTACATTTGTTTGGAAACTCCAAACTCCTTAAGTTGTATAACATTTGGGGGTTGCTCTCAGACAAGGATGTTGCCCACGGTGAGGCGAACACGAAGGTTTCTACGCTGACCATGAGTCTCGATGGTTTTCGCGTCCTTAACATTGCATTTGTTATCATGTATTATTTTGACTTCCCTTCAATTAATGTGCTCGTTATTTTTATGTGTACAATTGTCCATTTTTCCTTTCTTCAACTATTTTTTGTCAAAAAAGGCCGTTTTCGATTTCCTTAGGTACTCACTTCTACAATTGTGTTTACTACATTGGTTTTATAGCAAAATTATACAAGGTAACATGCAAAAACTGTATAGGTCCAGAATTCTCTAAACATCTATAGGTCAGTTCATATTGGGTGTATCAGTCTCAAAGTAGAAATGTAACATTTTATAGTTATAAATCGAAGAAAGAAATTGAAAGAGAAGGAAAAGGTATTAAGCCACTAGTCTTGTAGTTTAATAGGTGGTTTTGCATAGTTAAAAATATAAAAGTATATACTGTTAAACGAGATAGGATTCTAGAATAATATTCTGTGACACTTAATGTTAATAAAGGTTGAAGCTCTTCGTTCCTGATGAATGTCACAAGCCAGGTCCTTTTTTGTTTATGGCGTCAAATGTAAATAAAACATGTTAGCCTTTGTTCTAATAAATACCAAACATCGTTCCTTCATGAATAAAGCGACTGAAACCGACAATGGCTCTAAACGACGGGTATTCATGTATTATGGTTACCGTCATTTTATTACTCCTCTTATTTTATATCTGACAAAGTAAAAGCCAAATTTATATACATTTCCCATGATTCTGTCTTTTATAACTAACAGAATCATTCTCTGTCCAAAATTCAAACCGATGTACATTTCTTATTTAAAGCAAAATATTTGTATTATGTCACATAGATACAAATAATAAACAGAAGTAGCTAATCACTGACTTTTAACAATTATAAATAAATAAGAGTACGCAAAGAAAATGTAATGCTTTGTACGGTTATTTGCGAATGTCATTTGAAATAATAAAAATCTAAATCAGTATTTAGGTTTAAATTCAGTTTAAAAATATAAATATAAAATAATTTATATTCATAATTTTCAAGAATTCCACTTACATTTAACGCAAATACACGTCACGTTGCATTACGTAAATATAGGAAAGCAGCACATGACCCAATTATAGTGTCGGCAGCAATCTGCGTCATGAGATACAGAGACCGCAGAGTGTGACGTCAGTCTGTGTTTGTAATTCCAATATGAAATGATATCTAGATAAAAATCACATAAAAATAATACAGAGAGATATCATCTATTGACAGTACAAATCGTATTTAAAACGAAAAATTTCCTTATCGTACATACTTTACAGAAATTCTTTAGGTACTAAATTATTGTTTCATTTGACCTAAAAATATAAAAATATATCTCTTGACCAACACTAGACGTTTTGTTGAAAATATTTGTTTCTTTATAAACACTATCGCTTGATAAATAGAGTTACGTTCTATAAACTACATAATAAGCTGAATGAAGAAAGGTCAGATTTATTCCAAATTAAATCCAAATATTGTGATTACTTACAGCTATCTTTTTTATCTAATAATAATGATTAAACAAGTAAAAACTTTAACCTTATTGCAAACTTCCATGACAACAAAATGGATTACCCTCTTATTTTTATCCAAACACTTTTGGACTATAACACTGCACATTATTAATATTAAATAAATGTTAAGTCTGCTTCAAATTCGGACCAGTTCAACATATTTGTAGTAGATACAAGTATTAAAGATATATTCTAATTAGCTAATTAGGTACAATTATGCAGAAGTTACAGTAGAAATTTTGATTTTTAAAGCCATTTTTATTTATTGCAGTAGTTTTGTAGCATTAGGCATACCAGATTCTAAAGGGTACAATATCTTAATTAGATTAGAGTAGTCATCTTAGTCTTAATAGAATTACATAAGTATCAGGTAATTTTTAATACATTTTAATATTTAATTTTATATAATTACTTACTATATTTACTTTTTATGTAGTTTAAATTTCACGAATCTTTTGAAACTATATATTATATGTATGAAAAGATAGGAATGCGCTAAAGCACAAGATGCTTAACAGGCTTGGTTGAGATTATATGCAATATGAGATATGTTTTCCAATCTCTAAGGCTCAGCCAGTTTTGGATTAATTGTGCATAAATTACATTTAATATTTTTATACAATTATAGAGATAAAAACAGCCAAATAAGCCAAAATAATTGAAATTCAATTAACCACGGTTTGGGCAAAAGAATAATGTTTTCTGAACATGGCGTACTAACATTTCGTTGTATGTAGGTTGTAAAAAATTAAGTTTTGATAATATTTGTATAAAATTCTTATATCATTGGATTTGTTTTTTCATTCTAATTTGAGAGTTTAACACAGTCGAATTTATTCTTTGCGTTTTCTTTTGTGAACACAGCGCAACAACATAAAAATGTTAATTGTCAACATCGTACCTAACGCCACTCATTTATCTACTCACTGTGATCACAAAAATATACGAATCTAAAACAAATCCCTCCAAGGCGTAGATAAAATACAATTCATAGAAATAGTTCTTATATTTTAAAATAACGGTCGATATCAATGATTAAGCGGGTGAAAAAATGTGAAATCTAAACGTTTCTGTTGTTAAATAAAAGTACTGTAGAAGTCCCATCAAAGAAATTTAAAAGCATCAATGAGTAAATCAAATACTTTGATCAACGGCGAGCGTCAATCTCATATTCTAATCTTGTAACTTAATTAATTTCATGCATTTTGACATGCTTTCTCAAAGAAAGGAAAACTCTTTGACAGTTTTTACTACAGATCAGTTAGGATGAATTTCCTTATGTTCGTTTTAGTATTCCTAATAATAAAAATTAAAATATTTCTTTATCTTTTAACTTAATATTTTATACAACTGTTACAGATTGTGTATAATGTGCTTAAGTCTTATCTAATAAAATTTATAATCGGTATAGAAAGTTACCAGTGCTATTAAATTTTGATGAAACCTCTCCCAGAGTTCAAGTATTATAGACTTTATTGTAAATCAAGCTTGATATTCATAATATAGTTTTTTACGTTCTCGGTGCAATTACTACAATATAGCAAGTACCTTGAGCTTTTTTATAACTGTCAGTTCTTTATCTTCCCTTATGAGAAGAAGGTGAAAAACCTTTTATTTAACTTAGTCGTAAAAAGATCATTGTGCTTGCTTCCTAAATCAAAGGATGTCGAGATCCCATGAGAAGGGTTATTGGCCGTATCTTAGTTATGCCATCTTGGAAGAAGGGAAGACCAGCCTCTCCTGCCAAAGCGAGCAGGGGACTGCACTCCACTATGTTCAGACCAGCAACAGCTTTTAATACAATGGACCGTCATCCTTCGCAGTAGCCTAGACATACCGATCCATCCTTGAGCTTAATATCTCGGCATTACCTGGGCTATTGTTTTCCCCTGATATGAATGATACATAGGCTTTTTGCTGAAGCCAGTGTACGTTCAGCAGGAAGATATAAACCAGTTAACCATACTTACAGTTACATTAATGATTGACACTTATTAGTAATTTTTACTTAAGTTTGACATTCCGTTACTTTACACACCACATTCAGCTGCTAAGCCAAACAGACTTTATTTGTGAGAACTACATTTAAGTCTACAGCTTGTAAATTTGAAAGCAAATAAACCTTTGGTGTTATAAAGCCCTACGCACAAGAAATACCCAAGAGTCAAAGGTTGAGGAGCGGGGAGAACTTAATGATGCTTTGGGGCTTCCTTGTTGAATAACTTAGGCGTAAAGCCTAGCAACTGAGCACTCAGGGATTTTGGATTATAATGAAACACTATAACATTCAGAAACTTCATTTAATATTCTACTATCTAAAGTGGCATTATTTAAACTGAGATAAACTAATATATTTAGCTCAGTTACTTTTGTTGTGCTCATAGTGAAGTTCTTCAAATTGTAAGGTCGGAGGTATTAAATAGCTGTGTAAAGTTTGGTGAAATCAGCTTCTTAGATTCATTAGGGTTTGACTTTTAACTTACGAATGGTGGTGTAAAATATACATGCACCAACATCATGTACGGGAGAAATATAGAATATAGGATATAGGCTCTGTAATTTCTGTAACTTTATTAGTTTGTATTGAAAATACTAATGCATTTAAAGGAAAGTCTTCTACTGTACCAAGAGATACATTTTAAGGATTTAGAGTAAGGTTACAGTTTTTAGTATACCTTAATCAGTTTTCACTTGAAATATTCTCTTTATCACATATCAAGTAATGTTTTCATGCTACTTAAAACAAATCATGTAAAACAATAAATCTGTTACATTTTAAAATCCTTACAAAACCCTACATTAATTAAATGTATTTTCATGCAACTAAAGATGAAAAAAAGTATTAGCTTCTCGATCTCGGTACGGTATATTGAAATTTGGATAAAATCTTCCTAAAAAACAAAACCGGGTACTGAGGTTACCGCTATTTAAATTTAAAACATCATATAACTGTTACAGTTATTTTAAAACCTCCTCTTATTAAAAATAATATTATGATCAGGTTTTATGAAGATTTTTATAACTCTGTCTTAATTAGCACGTTAACTTTTTTAGAAAAAACTAACTTCTGTAACAGAACAATAAATCATAAAGTTAGTTCTTTTGAAGTATTTTTTCATATCCCGTATTTTTGTATTGTTTTCGCATATCGTTTCAGTTTTTAAAAACTTTGCAAAATATCGCACATCAGTGGGAAGTAACGGTTTATTGCCATTTTATCTATGCTGATATGAATATTACTTCAACCCTTATTTTCTTACAAATTTCTTTAGAATAATAATACTCTTAATAAATGTAAGAGATATGTTGTCAAAAACCTACATATGTAAATCTGTTTTATTTTTATTCGATTACCAACTTATAAATATATTGTAATTAAAATCATTTTTTTTAAGTCTAGCATTTTCCCTCAAATAAAAAAACATCTAAAGAAACAAAGGAATTCAATATTTCAGTGTTATAAAAATGTTAGAATTCGAATTCGGTATCAATAAATCGAAATAAGATGTTGGATTGTTATAGGCTTGATATTTAAGAATAAGCTGAGAATAACATATTTTTATAAATATCTTTAATGCACTTTGTTCAATAGTGCATTAAAGATAATTTTCAAAACTAATTAAGTTTTACCTACAGCGTACATGAAAATAATTAAACTTATCTACTAATCAGAAATTTGTTTTCACATCTAGTCGTACTAGAGCAAACAAATTGTTATAAATAAATGCTTATGTTTAAAATAGTCTAAGCACAATGAGAAAATCAAAACACTTTGATCACCAGCGATCGCAAGTCTAATATTTAACTCATAACTCAAGAATTTATTTTCTTGCAGTTTATCATGCTTTCTCAAGTAGAAAAACTCTTTGGCTTTGTTTTTACTGCAACTTAGCTTGGGCGAAAGTTCTTTTGTTCGTCTTAAGAACGGTTTAAATTTTGTATTACGATTACCTTTATAAAAGATTTCATAGGTTGATTGTTAATACATAAATTCTTAATTTTCCTCAACACTAAAGTATCCAAAAACATGTTATTGAAATGTCTCGATAATATCACAGTTTAGAAGTTGTGGTATATACATAAAAGCAAAACATGGGTTTAAGAGTAAATGAAGATACTGAAAAGATACGAAGGCTTATGTATGTTTAAATCACGTATCGGCGGAAAGGCGAAAGACAGGTCTATCTTTTCTACTCCAAAATCTACAAGGTTTATCCTTAGAACAAGATGAAACTATACGCCAAGCTTTAATTCTTTAGGAAATTTCTACCAAGGTTTAGCGTGTATGGACGGACGAACGGATGGACATATAGGCAGACTGACGGACAAGACAGATATGAAGGTAGCTCTGTCGGGTGCTTAATAATGAAATAAGAAAAGAAGAAAAAGTTACCTACCAAATGTAGAAAAAAATAAATATCCACGATAAGAATTTCACGAATTCTTAGTCCAGTAGATTTCGTTATCCTACAAGTTGTTAGAATAAGAAAACTCCAGTGTTCACATTGATCTATAAGAATCTGAGAAACACTGTTCTCACGACAAGACACAACCGTGAAAGTACATAGACTATCATCATTTAGGTAACAGTGCGCCACACTACAGGCTTCGGAAATATTGGATGCGGAATTTCAAGACTATACCCCATTTCACTCTCAACATGTCCTGAATTCAATTAGATACGCGTACATCATACAGAGAATAAATGTCTACATCCTCCTTGCAGACAAAAGAAAACTGTGAGAGATAAGTTTCAATGACGCTCAGCCTAACCCCATGCAATATCAACCTTATCCTTGTATATGTAGAAATTAAGTTTCATCGAAAATTTAAAATTTACAAATGATATTTAACAAAATATTAGGCTAGATTATACATTTACATGTTTTTATTGTGAAGAGTTATAGCTGTGTTTGAATAAGTTCAGGAGAGTTAGGGAGGGTACTACAACGCCAAAGTACGCTGAAATCAGATCATTTCACTAACTTTTAACATTGAATTTCACTGTATTATTTTTCTTTTTTGGCTGAATAGTTTATATGCAATAAAACAGTACATGTTAAAATCATGGATGCTTTTCTACAAACTTATTTACTCTGATAGGTTCTAGTAGCCATCATTGTACCACATAAAACCAATTTAAAGTTATTTACTAACGCTCAGCCGAATCCCTGAGTTCACGCATCATGTCATCGAATTCAATGTTGGTCATATATAAACTAAGCTGCATGAAAAATTTAAAGTATCTAGATCAATTTGTTCTCAAAATATTAGACAAACAGATACAGACCCTTTTAATAGATAAATTGTTTGTAAGAGACAGACATATACAGACTGACTGACAAAATTAAGTTTTCCAGTCCCACGAATGAATGGTATTGGTTATTACAGACCCATAAAGACGACTTGGATGTGCATCATTATAGTTTATGTTTCAGCTATACTTTTGAAATCTACTCAACTAGCTTTCTCATGATGAGCTCACTGCCTAACTAAATATAGTACTTGTTTCTTTTGTAAATGGTTTAATATTCAAACTCTTTCAATAAGCATTCAACATGAAGGATTAAAAAATCTCAACTAAACACAGTAAATTGTTTGAAAAGTTTATTTCAATAAATCTTGTAATAATAATAATAAAATAAAATAATAAGACTTATAAATTAATAAATGAAATTGCTATCGTCCCACCATCAGTGTTCTAGTATTACAGCCTGCCAGAATTAGAAAAAAGAAGATATGATTGTCCAAATAGTCCAACCACGGATAAGAACGTAATTAAGTATTAATACCTCCAAATCCTTCCAATTGCACAAGAAATGCGAGTGTACGTTAACAGACGGGTACCAGTTTGATGGAAACACCAGCTTCCATACTTATTGTTTTTTTTTGTTTTTTTTTTGCGTATCACATAGCACAAAGACGAGATTTATACTTATTTGTGTTTTAACTCAACTAAGTAGCACATCAGGACTGTATGGAATCAGGTGTTCTTTATATTTTTAATTACTTTGTGTGGCTTTATGTCATATTCTCTTCAACAAGCCTCAAACCCGTAATTTATTAAATAGAAATCCATTTCAAATCAAGGGTGTGCTTATTTTGACAAGTGAGTAAAATTAGATAG
Source organism: Homalodisca vitripennis (assembly GCF_021130785.1). Taxonomy (NCBI): domain Eukaryota; kingdom Metazoa; phylum Arthropoda; class Insecta; order Hemiptera; family Cicadellidae; genus Homalodisca; species Homalodisca vitripennis. The sequence continues at coordinate 96,319,104 of NC_060210.1, forward strand.
ATAAGTTGAGGTATTATTACTTTAGGTATTATTAGTAAAAATTAAAGTTAACATTTGCATTGTTGGTCAAGGTACCGAAGTTAAATTTTAATCATAAAATGGTCTGTTTGCGATATTAGTTCCACCACGAGATCTACAATGCGATAAAACATAAATGTTGAATAACAGGATCATGGAAAGGAATTTTAGAATTGAAATGTATAATTCTTTGTGTAAAAAAGTACCAAATTGTTAGTTTGAAGATTTTTATAGAAACACCCATGAAAATAATTATTAAGAAATTTAGCCAACAGATTATTAAAATTTAAAAACACAAAAAAGTACAATAATCATAGGAATAATGCTATCAGATTTTTAACTTATGACAATATAATTAAAAGGCAATGGCGTATTATTTTATTAAATACTCATAATTCAACTCACATTATTCGAAATGACGTTTTTTTACGCAAATTATGTAAAGTTGTATAAATGCACACACTTTTCACTTGGATTAATAATTGATTGTTTAATATCATACTTACGGTACAGGAACTTATTTAAGTATTTTAGCCTGATAGCATATTTCTCTGATAAGAAGAAACATTTTCAAATTAAAACTCATATATCTATAAGGTAAACCCCATTTTTTAGAACTTGTTCATGTAATATAAAAATATGCAAAAATTTAATTGTGAAATAAATCTTTAAAGGATTTCTCATTCCAGAATTAATATAAATGTACCTTGAACTATAATGTACCTATATGCCAAGTTTCAGGTCTCTAGGAGCTTTCCATTAAAAGTACCAATACAAACATCATTATAACCAATAGATAAGATTGAAACCTGCGCTATCTCTAATTGACATCAGTGTCTAAGTAAGGAGATGCTGGAAATAAATTACTCATCTGCATTCATTGAAACATATTACGTTCAAAACAGAAATCTATGTTGTTTTACTTTTATAACAATAAATGTTAAATAATATAAACTTACTATATTAAGTACTTAAATAAATTTCATGTTTGTATATCCCAGTATGTGTATTTCCTTTAGAAAATTTGATTAATCCTTCTGCAAAAAAGTAAAATATAATTAATATATTAAACTATATAAACACAGTAATGGTTAAATACATTTTTATAAAATGTCATGAAGTACATATATAATGCATCATTATTTAATAAAGTTATAATATTATATTACTAAAATTCGTCATTACTTTCAACAAAACACACTTTTTGAATTAAACGTATTATAAAATTAAAACAATATGTTATTAACGTTTATTCTCTACTCAGCTTTCTCCGTAAACACAATATACCATCCAGCTTCGATTATGCTCCAACCAAAATCGATTGTAGGTTAATATACTTGTAGATGTCACAGGAAAGGTTCTATTCAAGTTCTATTATATTCTAGCCATGGTCGATTGCAGATATTTAATGATGCCTTGGCTTCTGTCATTAAGTTGTGTCTTGATATAACCCATTAGCCAAAGGCGCATCGTGGCGCAGCAGTTACTGAGCTTTGTGCTTTAATGGGAGCGTGACACCATTCTCTGAACTTGTTATTCCTGGTACCTTTATTTATGCACCATTCTCTGAACTTGTTATTCCTGGTACCTCTATTTATGCACCATTCTCTGAACTTGTTATTCCTGGTACCTCTATTTATGCACCATTCTCTGAACTTGTTATTCCTGGTACCTTTATTTATGCACCATTCTCTGAACTTGTTATTCCTGGTACCTCTATTTATGCACCATTCTCTGAACTTGTTATTCCTGGTACCTTTATTTATGCACCATTCTCTGAACTTGTTATTCCTGGTACCTCTATTTATGCACCTTTATATTCCTAATTTTCATCACCCTTTTGTTTCAATAACAAAACGTTCTGTGCCACGAAATATATCAAAAATAGATGTTAGCAAAGTATTCAACCTTTTTGAGAAATATTAAATATCATTTTATTCGCCCATTTCCTCCCTCCTTCCTACACCTCACTTAAATAATTTCATGTTGAGATTAGTTCAGTTACTAAATATATTTTATAGTAAGCAGATCTCGTCTGTACAACCGTAAGTATATCATTTCACCTTCAACTTCGTATTTCAGTAGAAATAGTTGTTTTTACCCTTTGATATTATTGTTAAATGTTTATTTAAAAATAATTAGACCCAAAAAAGTTATGTTGTTCTAAATAGATTCTCTCTTTTTTACTTTCAGATATGGAGTCTTCGCTAGAGGTTATATCGATTAAATTGTGAAGTTTAAAATGAGATAAAAGGAAAGTAATAGCTTTTACTGAAATTGTTTAAATTGTAAAAGAACTAAAAATTAAAACTTAGGAATTATTATAGTTTGTAATATTCATTCTAAATACAGCCTTATGAGTTGGATACATACTTTTCAGTGGTTAATAGCTGTTAAAACATTTTATTTACTGTTTTAAGGAGATTTATTCGTGTTTGCTTAAGTATTTAATGTTATCTATTGATTAAAAACATTAATTTTAAAGCAAAATTTTAATTACTGTCAGATTTAATTACAAAATATACAAATATATGTAAATAGTGACATCTTAGATGTATGCCAAATAAACGGTTGACTTATTTTATATTCGAATAAAGTAAAATCAATCCTATCAATGACTCTTGGTAAATTAAAAAATTCTCTAAACTATTAATAAACAGTTTAGTACAACTTACTCATAAATAATATGATAGCATAATAACACACAATTACATGCTTTGATACATCTTTAAATCTGTATCTCAGATACAAAAATTAAAATAATAGCATATAATAATAATAGTAAATTTAACGCTGAATATTATGGTCATGTTTTTTTCAAAGTTTACACATATAATAAACGGTAAATTTTAGACAGACCTACTTAGAAATTATTTCCCATTCCACCATTGTTAATCTTTTTCATTCGAATTTTTGTGGAAAGTACTTCAATAGATTAAAAGTACCTATATATTCTCGGTATTAAAAATTACAGTCATAATGTAGTATTTAAAGTAAAGAGAAATTTCTTGTTTATTGAAAATATAAAAAAATTAAATTCTAAAGATGTCTTTTTAACAAATATTGTCCTACAAATATAGGACAAACAAGAGACCTCATTGTTTTGGATACACATTTCAAATATAGTCTAATTATACTTTTTACGTCATCTGTATGTAGGCAAACACTAATATTTTAAATTACTCTAATAAATTATTGAATCTCAGTGCCTTAAAGTACTTTATTGATTAAAAGGTATATGATTAATTTTCCCCAAAAATGTTCGATAAGAATATTGAAGACATAGTACGAAGTTGTTGCCATGTGATATTGCAGTTCTCGTTTAAAACATATACCAAAGGAGTTAATTGTTAACGAAGTAATTAAGGTGTTAATGCAGTGAACTGCATCATTATTAGTATCTTCCCTAATTTCTACTGAAAGGTTAGCTAAAATTATTAGTATTATAATTCAATGTTCTATAAGTGCCACTTTAAAAAGGGTTGCACGATTTCTCTATAATCAGAAATCCAATCAAGATGTTATTAGGTTACGCAAGTTGTAGAAAATTAGGATGAATAATTTGTCTTTGTCCATTAAGGACATTATTAACACTTAAAGTGATACCTCTTGAGATGTCATTGTATGTTATTGCATAATGCAGTTGGGAATATTTCCTTATATTACTTCATCACAATTTTAACTAGTTCTAATGATCCGAAAAGCATATTAATTCCAAAAGTCCCCTTTATGTATTACAATTTTGGATTTAAATTGAAACGTTTCTGTTTTAATACCATTATTTATTTTTTACACACGGTATTAGATAATTTAAAATATCTTATACGTTGTAAAAAATCAGTGAAGTATTGAAAAAAGTGTATACAGGAAATGTTCAATAAGAATCACTGTTTAGAACGAAGTTTAGCCTTGATTGTACCAATAATATAATAAGACACGTAACGGATATGAAGAGAAACAAGAGGCTTTTTTCCAGCGTATTTTATCCAGGATATCAAGCTTAAAGTATTATTATTTTGAAGTTGGCTTCTTCTCTTGAGGGTATTGTTGGTTTCATAGGCTTGATTTGTAATAATCTTATATATCTTTAAGGATCACTGTATCACATAGTAAATATATTTCTGTAGCTGATTTATAAAACATGTTGCGAATAAAACTACAAAAGGATTTAGGTTATCTGCCATTGTTATATTGTAAACAGCCAGTCTGCACTCATTGTCTGCGTCATCTGCACATCTGTTATGCAGTGTGCCTGTGTGTATTATGTAGTAGACTAATCCTCATGCCTGGTACTTAATGTTCAGGTACATGCTTACTGTTTTTTTATGTAAATAGCTTGTTGTTCGTGTTAAACTTGACTTGTAATATTTATTGCTGCGATATGTTATTGATTATCGAAGTAACTTCTTCTGTTGCCGGCTATTGACGTTTGTTTTGCATGAGGGAAAACTTTCGTTACAATATATGTCGTTTACAGGGAAAACCATTAGATGTTTACAAATTTCATTTTATAATAAGTTAAATTAAACAAAATAGTAACAAATTCAGCCGGAAACTGACATTACTATAACGGGGTATTATGTGTTTCACGTACACACACGTACTATGTACGTTAAAAAACGATTAATAATAAATAGGTAAAATCTTTTCTAGCTAAAAAAAAAACTGTTGTGTAATTTAAAACTGGAAGAAAATTGTTTTTCTATTCATTATAATTATAACCTTACTCGGTTACATTGGGTCTTACCTTGAATTCACTTTTAAAATAAGTTACTTAAAAAATCCTCGTATTTTAATACACATTTTGCTGACACAAATAATTGAGTTTTAAAAGATAAACTAAATTTAACAATTACAGGCGTTAAAAACAAAAGTACAACTGGATATTAAACAACAATAGATAATATGTTAACAAGATTTTATTCCAGAATTTTTAATTTGTTATTTCAGTTATTATAAACCCATAATTTCATTTTTAGACATTAATTAAAATGGAAATGAAGTAACTGTTTCGGAAAATGATATCGACCAAGTTTTAGAAATTAATATAAATGATAGTAATGAAAATGTATACATATTTATTAGTTTAATACTTAGTAATCAATGATCATTGTAATACATAAAATGTAAAAAATATTGCAAAATTTTTAAAAAATTCATAGAAATTCTAAAATATTTTTACGTTAAAGAATTGACTTTCTCACCTTATTTTAAAATATACAAAAGAACCATTTAATAATTAGTAAACGTACTTTTTAAAGACATATATTCACAGCCCGTTGTAATAAGTAGTCACTTCTGTCGCTCAGTCCCGCGACATTTTTTACCGCTTTTGTGAATGTTGGGTAAAAATAATAAGCAACTATTCCCATAATTATTTTTAATGCATGTATTCAGGGAAATTTTTACTGAAGAACTTATGATTTGTATCAAATGTTCTGTTCTGCAATAAGAGACCAACTCATTTCACCAGATACTCATAACAGGTGAAGTGTAAGCCCTAAGGCGGAGGTAAACCGCGTGCAGTATAGTAAACGTCCAACACTCGAATGATTGATAATATCGAATCAGGATTAGAACAATTTAAATGCTGTCAGACGTGTTTACCCTGTTCAGTAATAGTAAGTACTACGCTGATCAAACTTAGTATAAACAAAGTTATGTTTCAGTCTATAATCTGTAACGCGTACATTTCTTTGACATAAAAATACAGCTTTAAGATAGTAAAATCTGAAAAGTCTATGTACTGTTACATGGGCTCGTATTATAAGTATAAAAAGTTAAAGATAACCTTTATAAGCGCTCACGTTGTAAGCTTGGATTTGAGTACATCTATGGATGTTTTTCTTATTCCGCCAAAAGTACGGGGTAGCCACCTAAGCCTCACCGATGGCCAGGGGCATTTCTGATTGGTATTTTCCCCACCTCAGATCACATCCCAGATCGTCCAACTTCTCCGTCGCCAGATCACGTGGTACGATGCAAGGACCTGATTTGAGGTCAGGAAAATACCTATAAGAAATGTCCCTAGCCATTATTAAGGACTTCGGTGGCGCCTTCCCGCACTTCTGGCGAAATAAGGAAAACATCTCTCAAGATCGTTCCTAAATCCAAGCTTAGATCACGTGAGCGCTTGTAAGGTTTATGTTTAACTTTGGTACTACTAGTAACATATTTAAGATAACCTAATCTAAACCTACTAATATCACATAATAGCATTCCATAGTGTAGTATTGCCATTCCTAACCTCTTTGCTTGCACGAAATGGCCTCGGCTGTTACTAGTTATCGAGTTACCTAAAATCAGTGAAAATGCTTAAATATAAATAGATGTTTACAAAATTAGCAAGCAAAGTAGTATAACGTGAAACGTTACAATAAATGTATTGTATGATAAGTTACTTATTGCAGACCTCCAAGGTTCTTTAGTTCGGAAAGCCTCCACAGAATTAAACTGAGAATTAAATGCAACACATTTAAGGGAATTTTCGTGCTTCAGAGAATTTTAAGTGCCATATCTCGTTGAATCACATTCCTAACAAACATTCTTTAGCTCTAGGGCCGCACTTGCAGTTTTTTCCAACTTAGATTACATTTTAACAATTAAATTTGTCTTAAAAGACCTTAGTGTCTGGATTAATAGTATTTTCAGGATGGGTAAGGTTGGCGTTATGGCTCGCCCTGGTCGAGATCCATGAGAAACGATACTAGACTCCATATCTCAGTCATACCTTGGAATAATGGGAGTCTAGCTGTGTCCGACCTTTTTCCAATCAAAGCGGGCAAGGAACGGCATACCCTTATCTGTAGAGTAGTTGCTAACGTAGTGAGCAGTTACCACCCATAATGATTCACTTTTGGATGTTTTATATCTTCCAGTTGAACCTAAACTGGGTACAGCAAAAACTGATGTGTCAATTAAATGTGATAAACTTTATAAATGTCCATGAGTGGTACATCGCTAAACTCAAATGTCAAGATATTGGAGTACAAGGGTAGAGATCGATACGTTTTGTGTACTGCGGGGGATTTCTGTTGGAGTTGATAGGGCTTCCTAAGAGCTGTTGCTAGCCTAGACATAGGGGAGTGCCTGCTGTAAATGGAGAGGCTGGTACAGAGCTGGCTTTCATTTCCTCCAAGGATACATTAATAAGCTTAATACTCAAAACCCTTCCAAATGAATCTTGATAAGGGGCGACTTCTACCCTCAACCTTGCCAATCCAGAATATCCTGTCACTCCAGAAGCAGCGAAGTGCAATTTCTCAGCTTCTTGTCTTAAGAGAACATAAACAATATTTAGAAGGTTATTAAATGTTTCGGAATTCACACGATAGTAAGAGAACTTGTTTAAACACAGTATTCAAAGCTTAGATGTTACGACACATTCATGTTCTTATGGCACTAGCCGCGTAAACCTAAGAATTGAAATATTTAAATATATGTTAAAATCCTCGAATTGAATACTAAAATTATTAACTTCTTATCATCATAAGCAAGTTGATGAAGTCAATAACTATGACTTGTGCTTGAACGGATGATTGTGTTAACCAACAATTAGCATACAGCGGGCTTTGTGATGCAATCAATTAGTATCGAATACGATTAATGATCAGTGTCGACAATGAGCCCAGTCTCTACTATTGCAGTGACTATCGTAGCACTTTGGCTACAGGTCGATTGTATTGTTTACAGTCAATAAACTCTGTAACAACTTAAATACAATTTTGTTTTATTTATGTAATAAATTCAACGCAATGATGAAGTAAATGTGAAAAGTATGAATTATACGATAAGATTTCAAAATATCTGCTCAAACAAAACTCCTTTCTTGAAAACTGTAGTTTTCCTTTGGCGTCTTCAACTATATATACTCTTAGCTTAAAGGAAGTAATTGGTTCTTAGCTTCACAGGTGGAGGGAAATATACGGCTTTCAATCGTGTTGTATACAAAAACAAGGAGTCACGGAAACTCTTATAACAACACAGCAGACGTCACCTCATTAAACTTCTGGATTAAAATTCTACGTTAAGTAATTACAACAGATATAGAACTGTGAGTCTGAGTATGCTTAGTAAGAACCAGCAAAGCAATCACTATTCAACCTTGTCTTCGGATAGAAACTCCGAGGTGAATCACAAAGTCTTTCAGTCTAGGTTGCGTCGCAATCATAGTTTCATCTGTATGACTCCAGCATGTGGGTTATAGTACAATTTCATTACACAATTTAAAACATATTTCTGTCGAAAAATGAGGGTCCATTAATTGGAAAAACACGTACTCATTTCTCTTTTTATATTCGGCAAACACAAAGTCGCAATTAATCATGTCTTCTGGAGGTTGTTACACTTAACACAACATATAAAATATTATTTTTTTGTAGAAAATTCAACGTATAAAATTTACTCTGATTAGTTTCAAATAAAATAGGGTGTTACTAAATAACTATTTGGGATTAGTACTTGTATTCACTAAAATTCCAAACTATCTCAATTTTAACTTCAAAATCAAATTTTTTTATTGCAGTGAGAAAACTGTATGGCAAACGGCAATTTGGATTTTATAAAATTTTAGACATTCATACAAACGTCACACATTCATATATACAATTTTACAATCACGCTTCTTTCATTTTTCGCCATTGCAACCCACCTAGTACAGCAGAGTGAGGCTTTTAATGGAGTGGTCTCCCAGACGAATGCCAAAACCTCACCTGCATTATAGAAAGCTAGAGACACAAAAATGTTTGATGACGAATCTTTAATGCCTTTTTAGTTGGAACATCCAATTGAATTGAGCATGAGGCTACACTCAAGCGGTGAGGAAATTAACACCCGCTTGAGAAGGTAGGCTGGCATAAACCACCGTTCTGTGTCTCCCAATTCGGTAGTTTGTTTTGCCACGTGCCTCATACATTTGTATGTCTCGGCTTCTGGTTAAGGAACGTTTACTCATACAAAGTTGTTTCCAGAATGTAGAGGCACAACAGACACAGCAGCTGCAGTGTTTGACAGACTGTCTGCACATAACTCTAAATTTGTTTTTAGCGATTGTTCGAATAGCTTTTTTGAGCCTGAATGCCCTTTGAAACTGAGCGTTCACAAAGGAAAGCTCCATAAGTCATATGGGGGTAGTGAATAGGCATAATAAGCTGTAATCAGTAACTGACTCGGGCGGTATTTAGGTAAAGATTTCAGCACAAAAATGCCTGAACAGATATTACCAAACAAGTCACATACCACAAGTTAAAATTTCTTATTCACGTAAGATTTTCTTTTCTAATGTCTTTATTCTCCTATTTTCTCGTTCCCATCATGATTATCTGTAAGAGCAATGCAAAAGTATTAGCTAACACTCAGCCAAACCCCTCTGAGTGAAATGCATAAAACTAGTGTTTCTTATATAGAAATGAAGCTTCATTTACAATTTCATATCTATAGATCAGTTTGGTTACGAGATATCATGTGGACAAACATACATACAGAAAGGAAATATTTCCAGCCACACGAATAAAACTCAGCTTCGCTAAGCCTCAGCCAATACAACTTTTAGACGGTCTACGGTAGCACTGTGTGATCAACCAGAGTAGCAGTGTGGACTTATGCTAATACCCCGACTATCCAATAAGCAAGCTTTAACCTAGTTTTTACTTTAACATAGGCCAATAACAAATTCAATCGCATAAAGCGTTTTAAGAATCCTTTATGAGCATTATGTCGCTCATATAAAATTGAACTTGAAAACAATTCTGAGTAGTACTTTAATAAACTTCATCAGACAATCATTTTTAAGACCTAACTTACTGACCATATAAAGTCGAATGTGTCAGTGACGGTGCTTATTCTCCACTAACAATTTCAACTAATACAACTTTTACACTTTCTTCAATAGAAAAAGTTCTATAGTTATAACCAAGCTCTCTGTTGTTCTAGAACAAAGTGGTTTAAAAAACAACTACTTGGCAATCAAACTTTAGTCTGGTTGGCTTTAATGAATTTTCTAGACATTTTTCATTCAACCTGGTTTACGCTTTATTCATTATCTACATTCTACAGCTTTTCAATCAATCAAGCCAAAGCTTCTTAAGTCAATTTAGTGTAAAATTTTATTCCAGTCATAATAGTATTTATTCCCGCATTAAAAGTTTTAATTAAATTTTTCTCTTCTTAGCAAAAGAATTGAGGAATAAATATAAGGTGAATACAAAATATACCTGTTTTTATTCCCCTATATGACTCTAATTCCGTAAAATTAAACAGGTTTCCGGTGCAATCAACGAAATTAATTTTCCTAATCCTATAGTAGGATATGTAATAGGGCATGTATGCCTAACACTTGCAGCCTAATTCAGATCATAGGGTCAGGGCAGAGAGTACGTACAATGGTTCTCGACTCTTCTTACGTTTTGTTTTGGACACATTTTAAAATGTTCAACGGTGGAGTTTGTGTAAAGTTATTATACAAAGTGTATATATCTTGTTCGTGCCAACAAGATAAACTCAACATATTTTGGCTGCAATATATAATTCAGTCATACCAGGAGTGTTGATACACGTGCAACGCTTATGAAATTTCGGCTTATTAGAAACGGAAAAATCTTAAAAATAATAATTTAACAACTAAAAATCACCAACTGAAATCAAATATTGAAATCATATTATTTAAAACTCTATGATCTTAGGGTTCCGCACCGTTTAGTCTTTAAAATTCAATAAGAATAATTCATTACAGTAATCATATTTTATTAATGTAAACTGAGTAAATACTGTGCAAAACTTAATGGTATCGCAACACTGGACGTGATTAAATACACATGCTTTATTAATTAGTGTGAAAAGCATAGAATACACTTAAAAGTGACATATTTTTTTATTTCAACCTTTTCTAAATTCACTGGTCGATCAAATAGGTTATTCAGATAATAAAATTCTAGTTTTTAGTAAAATTATATTTCACTAAATACTAAATAGATTTTATAGATTGTTATAAAAAACCCATATCAGTTGTTTTTTGGCAAAAGCTGGATTCTCAGACCTCGTTTTGCATATATTTTTTGTGATCGGAGCAACAAAGCAAACTCAAATATGGCACCGAAGTACCTTAGAGTGGATTTAAAATTGTAAGGGTCCGAAGTATACAGATTTTTGATACAGCAATTTACGCTTTCAAACCTACGTATATACTTCTTTTTTTCTTAATCAAGGAAACAAGGTAAACTCAATTCAGCCGTCGAAAAATATAACTCATCCAAACTAGAAGTGATCCTAAACGTGCAAAACCCTACAACAACTTTGCTTAACGTATACTAACGTAACTAAAAACATGCATACTTCTGTATGGTATTTCAAGCTCTAGTTTTCATTAGTTAAGATACCATCACTATAGTTTTGCGGCTAGTTAAGATAATTTTACCAAATTGTCCTCCTTCCTTACCACATTCGTTCAAAACCTAGTTTAAACACAAATTACGACAGGTCACAAGGTTTAGCTGCTGGGAGAGAGTATGGGTACACAAACAAACAACACAAGCACGGCACAAGCAAACACGAGGGGCAGCGTAACCGCGATTCTTTAAAAACTTACATCTCCAGATCATGTTTTAGGCTTTTGAATTAATTGCTTGAATGCATAAACTTGTTGAATTAAGAATTAAATATCTGCCTATTTACAAAGAGCTGTCTATTCACCAATATATAGAGAGACTTTTCATAAAATAAAATTGGGCGCAATAAATGTAATGAATATTTAAAAACTTACATCTCCAGATCATGTTTTAGGCTATTGAATTAATTGCTTGAATGCATAAACTTGTTGAATTAAGAAATTAAATATCTGCCTATTTACAAAGAGCTGTCTATTCACCAATATATAGAGAGACTTTCATAAATAAAATTGGGCGCAATAAATGTAATGAATATTTAAAAACTTACATCTCCAGATCATGTTTTAGGCTATTGAATTAATTGCTTGAATGCATAAACTTGTTGAATTAAGAATTAAATATCTGCCTATTTACAAAGAGCTGTCTATTCACCAATATATAGAGAGACTTTTCATAAATAAAATTGGGCGCAATAAATGTAATGAATATTTAAAAACTTACATCTCCAGATCATGTTTTAGGCTATTGAATTAATTGCTTGAATGCATAAACTTGTTGAATTAAGAATTAAATATCTGCCTATTTACAAAGAGCTGTCTATTCACCAAATATATAGAGAGACTTTCATAAATAAAATTGGGCGCAATAAAATGTAATGAATATTTAAAAACTGACATTGCAAATATATAAGATACACCAAGAATCCATGTTTCATAATGCATTTTTAGGAAGAAAAGGTACCTTATACCGAATTTCACAATAATTACTAACCCAATGATTTACTTTTGTAGTAGACTTTCCTTTCCTTCAAAAGAAAACTTTTGCCATTAAATATCAAACCAACAACAGTTCTTATAATACAATTTAAAATTTTATTTATTTTCTACACCAAATCCATAAAATAGAAAAATCATTACGATTTAGAGCAATGGTGTATTTTAACTTTAGTACTTGCTGTGAGCTACATTAGCAAATTGAAATTAAATAATTAACTGTGGGATAAAATACACGACATTTTTCGAAATGTAGGTAAAGTAAATATAATATCTCAAGAAAATGTCCGCGAAGGTGCGAGTGGTACATAGAGACAACCGTTTATCTGGAACATTTTCTTGAGAAACCTTTAAGATGTTAGATTTTGCAATACAAACATACAAATATTAAAATACGTTAGCCGAAAAGGTGTCTTTTAATTTTATTTGTATGGTGATTTTTAATGTCATGGTATTTTTAATCGATTATACTAAGCAATGTCTGCCTAAACGCATTGACCTCTTCGAGAATCCAACAGGTGATCCTCTTGGTTAAAAAGTACCGATGTTTGTATTGATTTGGGAATTCTGGCTATTTCAGAATCAGTTTATATGTATATTTAAAGAACTTAATCAATCAGAAGCCACCTACTTCTTTTATCGCAGAAAAATCATTTCATACGTTCAAAAATAAAGCCTTACTTCCCAAAAAAATGATTGAATAACTTATTGTGATTCACGTAATACAATCTAGGTACATCTTGTTTAAGTTCTATAATACATGCAACATGTGTACTCATTTTTAGGTGCCAATATCCCCAACATTTTAAAAGACCCAGTTATCCAGTATCTTAAGAGCAAATTATAGGATAAAAGTCTTTAGCAATGCTTTTTATATGGCAAAATCGTTAACTAAGTAATAAGGGTGTAGTTTACGGGAGCAAGAGGTTGTTTAAAGACGTAGTAATTGCTTGACTACCAATTAACTTTTCAATATCCGTAAATATAACAGAGTAATTAACTCCTGGAAAAGTTTCAACGAAGCCTCTAATAATAATAAAATTATGTAGAAAAAATAGATTTACCTTTCCGTACTGACAGTACTTTTAAGTAGTATATTCTTATGGCTATTTTAAATTTTAACACGCATAAAGACGAAGTAAACATTATGTGAATACTACATCTTTGCAATGGTGTGTAATGCAGAAGAGGTGATTGATTTAGTCCATATGGCTTACCATTGCATTTGTTTTTTTTTTTGTTTTTTTTGTATGTGAGAAATGAGTTGCATAAGCAAATTTTAGTTCTTTGAAGAAAAAAATTATAGTTTCAGTATTTAGTTTGATGATCTGGTTAAACTCATCAGCCAGCACCACTATGTGTTGGCAACAAGCTCGAGTTCTGCTTCAAAACAGGAGAAATGTGCAGTGAAACTTTTCAATTCACAGACTTTTAATATGCATAGGATATAGTGCAATATTTAAACTTTGTGTCCAAAGAAACAAACTATTCCCAGAGTCCTTTTGTTTTCGTATTCCCAGACAAAGAAGAAAAGTTTACTGACTTTTCTGGGGTTTTGTCGAGATCCTATTCATAGATATAGGGGCTCTATATTTGAAGTGATGTCACCAAGGAGAGACTGGCTTGTTTCAGTCTCTTCTAGTCAAAGTGGGTAGGGGAATAGTCATTCATTTTATGCTACAACGGCTTTTAACACTAAGGGAGCTCCACAGTCATCCTCAGCAGTAAATTATAGACCTATCGATCCACCAATTTATCTCAACATCTCGATATTAGCGTTTAGTGACGTGTCCATATTGGACATCATAGTGGTTGCCCATATGTATGTGGACACATCGTTTTTTTGCCGTACCCAATATATGTTCAACTGAAAGGCGAATTCTTATCAAATGAAAACTCCTGGGACAGCGAAGCTCCCAGCTTATTAGCTTATTATGCTTATTATCATAGCATAAATCACTTCAATCAATAATAATCGATTTTTGTTAAAAGTGTAAGTCAGTTGAAAGTAATACACCGGCTATGCTCAGAGTTGACTCCCACCCTTTTAAGAAAAACTAGGGTTTGCTCTATTGCAGTTTTGTACTAGATTCTGCTTTTGGAATAGAGTAACATAATAACAAAAATTGGTTTCTTTTTTTTATGCGTTATTATACTATTAAATTTAGCTATCGCATTCTGTATAATGGAAGACATAAATTGGATGTACTCGGAAGAGAAAAGATCGTAACCTTGATTATCAAGGACTTAAAATTTAAGAAGCTAGGCTTAAAATACAGCCTAAGTCAACCATCGCAGTACTCTTGTACCAGCAAAATATCGAGGATTTCACTGCAGGTTTGTTTGGAATTGAATACACATCTTAATAAAACGAACAATTATTACAATTTCCAAAGCCAATTTAGCTACGAAGTGCATGCATAAATAATTATTGTAATGGTTGTCAAACAAATAGTAAAACTTCTAAGTATTTATTACTTCATTTAGACTATAACAGATTTTTAAAATTTGCTGGTTGCTGGTTGATAGTATAAAAAAACCTAAAATTAGCTCATTCAAAAACACAATAATGAACTAAATAGTGTGATGTTTGCTGTTCGACAAAATTGCATGTCTCTAGTGTCTAAAGTTAGGTGCCCTAATAATCTTGGTTCTTTTTCAGATGTTCCAACAAGTGCCTAAAATTAATGGGGGAAGTAAACTGTCTTTAAAATTATCACTAAGTATCACGATATATCACAAGAGCCTTGCCTATCTACAACAGTCTATAAGCGTTTTTGGTGTACACAAAGTTAAAGAGAACACAATCAATCTTTATTTATAATACGAAGGAGTGGCTAAAAAAACCAAACGAGGTTTGTTCAATGTTGCTTGGTTATTTAACTCTGTAACTGAAGGAAATTAAACATAATTTGGGCTTTCCTGTGAAAAGTTCAGTGGCCAAAATCAGGCTTTAACTAAGCTTTGCCTTTTTCTACCCGATTCTGGAATATTCCAGAAAGTGACAATTCTTTTCCGGACGAGGGTACAACTTCATGTATCAAAGTATCTCAAGGCACATGACGGCTTATACACACTAAACGATATCTCAGAACTGGTACTTTAAGATTTAATGAATTTATAAATTGTGAAATTCAATCTTTTGGCATTCTGGTCGTCAAACCTTGGATAAAGGTTTGCTACAAAATATTATGCATAAAAAACATTAAAACAGTAAAAACGAACACAAGGTCTACTTTCAAATAAATGCGTAACCCTAAATTGATTCAAGGGTTGTCTGACCTTGAATTCCACGAACAAGTAGGCTGACTCGAGTCGCGACTCAAGTAGATAGAATGTCCGAATACGATTTCCTAGAGTTGAAAAACTATTTGACTCGAAACATCACTACAATGAACAAGTGGCCGCGATATTCCCGTCCCTAGCGGTAACAGAGCGAAACGTAATCTAGTTTCTGGATAGCTCTCGTATAATAGCTAGTCTGTTTATACTGAAACGCCCATAATTCGTAATGAAATTATCAAACAGACTTTCCTGCAAATAAAGTAATTAATAGGACAGTCTTTAAAAACCAAATTCAAAATAAAAAGAATCAAGAAACGATCCCACCATCTTAAAATATAAATACATTAAATTATGCTAAAGAGACAACAAGAGTATTTTGACCGTAAATAAATAACAACTTACATTAAACCACAAATTATACGTGTAACTTGCGGTCAAACTACTGTCGAACTCTGATTAGTATTTTTCAATATATACGATTATTAAGAGCATTCCACAGAGACAAGCGGTTTGGTAATGTTATTACGAAGCCACAAACAGATCTAATAACATATGCGCTAATAACAAATCGGTTGTTTGGCCAAATAGTACTTTATGGTTGATTTATTCAATTACGTCATAGTTACTAATATTCCATTACATTGAAAATATGTATCGCTCATTCTTTTAGAGAAATGTAGTCTGCAAAAGTTCATACTTGAAATAATATAAAATAATTGCAATTTATATTTGACAGAATATTGTATAAGCATATATTAAAAATAAATATGATGTATACTTCAGTGCGAGGTACGTTACGACTGTTAAGGGTTATAAAACATATTAAAGAAACTTTCAGTTAAACTGAGCAATATAAAGTTTATTTTTAACGCTGGTAATGATAAGATTTCATTAAGGAGTTTAATATAAACAAATTATTATTACAAAAACAGGTATTAAGAACCTAGTATCTTACTACACAATTGGTGAAAAAATTATGTTATAATTGTTAATATGTCCAAAGTTAATTCAGAATCATTAAGTCAAGTATAACGGATATAAAATTCACACGCTAAATACAGAATGTCCGATCTCGTTTTCCAATAATAAATAGTGAACTTAGCACAAACCTACTGATGAGTAGGTTTTGCTTTTCTCATAATCGTATGAGATAATGTAATATACGTATACGAGTTACGAGTATTATTGAAATAATTAATATTCATATCTTCAACTTATGTGAAAACTAAATATATGAATACGATTTTATTCTCTTTTTTTTGTAAAATGTGAAAAACATTAATAAAAATATGCTATTAAAACCAAAATATTAAAATTTTATCATAACTTGACCATAAACAAGAGATAACTGGTAACACATCACATATGTTATCCCCGTTTGTCATCCATAAAAAAGTGTCTTTGGGTGGCTCTCGGACAAGAATTATTAAAATCGAATTTATCTTATTATGAATTTCAGGCAAGTCATTTCACATTATTTAGTTTGGTTAGACAGTTTGGTTAGAAAGTAAGTTCTAAAAGCGTCACAAACCAAAAGTCATCTAAGAGGGGCTGCTTAAGATAGGAAACTAAGGAATTAAAAATCATCTAATTATCACAAGTATAAAATTTAATTTAACCCTTGATATGATAACAAATATTATTTACTCTTTTTCTCACTATATGTTGATTCATTATTATATAAATTAAAAATAATTCATTATTATATACATTTTATATGTTAATGAATCAACATTCTGTAAGGAAGCGGTAGTAAAATTATGTTATTATATCAAGGGTTAAACTAAATCGCAGAATCAGGTAGTTTTCTAACTGACCTAACTCCCAGATGGTTAGGTTTGTAGTACCAAACGATGAAACATGTCTGGAAAATCCCTTTCCTTTTTAACAAACTTATTTGAGTTATTTTTAAAGAGTTGTTGAAGAAGGACTCAAACTTTGTGAAACGTCATCACACGAACTGCAAAACTTTACATCGGAGATCTGTACTGGCCATGGAATATAGCTGCATCCTGGACCTTATCAATCTCAAAATTTCTCAAAGATCAGAAACACCATAAACAGTGAAATGGTGCTATAAAAGTCTATAGATGATTTTTAAGTACTCGCAAATAAATATTTTATATTAATTAATATTTTGCCTTAATAACATAATACTGGAAGAAATTACGTACTCACCTGTCTACTCCCACAGTATACCGCACGCCTTTAACATGATTATGATTGGGCATCATCGCAATGAAGTCGAGTTGCTCCCGTACAATTTTAAATAAGAAGAATAAAGAATTTTGACTCCTTTTCGATATTTCCAAAATAGTAACTGATCTAATTACTCTAATAACTTAAGGCATTAAAGGGTTTAATCTTAGCTACCTTCTTAATAATAGCACACATTGGAATGACTAATTCATGGCATTGAGTAGAATTGATATTAGTTGTGTAGAACCGTCGTAAAATAAATTGAGGACACATTACGTATCTATGTTAGAAAGGGTGGGTTCAATGTGAATGTTCAGCTTGGATTCAGTTCACCTTCCACTTAATGCAAACTCAGAAATCTGATGCTGTCACAGACTTGACTTCGTGAATCTAGAATCATGTTCTACTGAAGATATACAAAGATTCGGCGACGAAGAAGATAAAAACGAACTCCTCGTACTTCGTTTCAAAATCAGAGACACCTAGATTACAAAATGTAGTGTAATGTACGTAGGTGTAGTGGTGTTTCCTTCCTTAGGAACACAATTGAGTGCACTACGATGTTTCTGACACTAATTTAAGTACGGTGTAGCAAAGAACTAAGAGGAAGATGAAGTGGAGCTAAACCCAACATTCACAACGAATCAATCCTTTCTAATAAATATAAAATGTTACGTGTAGAAAATAAATTATTCAAAATATAATTTTGCATAACAGTAGTATTCAATACATCAGACTGATGCAAGATCGTTGATGTCTGAGAGATCCGAGGCCCGGAAATTATGTTGTCCCGAGAGGAACGTGTAAGTCATTTACCTCCCTAATACATCATCGTCTTCTTCTCTCTCTTAGAACTAATAACAGGCAGTAGGACCTTATATATTTCGTGGGTACCATGTATGTCTACAGAAACTCTAATACTTTATATTGTATTACAATATTTAATTTGTAATGCATCATTTATGTATCGGTAGACAGGGGTTAAAGGTCAAATGGTTTCACATTAAAACGAATATATATTTTTACAAAATGTGATACACATTGAATTTACTGAAGTAGTTAAATTCCTTAATAGTTTGAAAAGTGTAAAGTGAAAAACCATTAAATAATAACTTTAAAAACACTATAAAAATAGAGAAACATGTTAATTTTAAACGTTTGCAGTTTGAATTGTTTATATATTATTGAACGCTAAATTATAAACTTGTACAAGCTTTAATAATACTCATACCCTGTTGCTTTTTGCGTTTAAAAAATGTATCTATAACCACTTTTATTAGTTTTATTTTTATTATAATGTGATTTTTATTATTTAAAACTGTAATAATCATACTTCTTTCTAACAATCGTTAATAAAATGGCCATTAATTACTACCTAACACAAAGAAGGATTAACTTAAAATCAATCTAGAGGAATGGTAAAAATCGTTCTTCCGTATTATAGTCCTTGATATTTTCGCAATCCTCGACCAGAATACTGAAAACACTATCCATTTTATACCATCTATACTTCGGCATTAACTTGGCTGAGACATCTTGACTGCGTCATGCACACAGTAATCTATTCTGAGTAATTCAAACTGTGTCACCGCTGATTAATATAGATACTAGTTTAATCAATTTAAGTTTTCTAGGCATTTCTACAAGTACAATAATTACAGTGTATAATAAACACATATTAGTTTATAGATGCTTCATATATTTTTATCATACAAAAATATGATTAATTTTTTTAATAATTTACACAACAAAACAGTTAAATTATAAATTTTACTTTAACCTTTTAAGCAATAAAATCAAAACAAAAGTCATGAAAACCCTACAAAACATGAGTGATTAAACGGTGTATAAAGTTATAAATTGAGAAATCTATTTTTAATCCGTTGGTTCCCAGGTTAAGAGAGACAGGACGTATTATGAGAGACTAAATTCGCCTGGTAAAATAAGACATACCTTACTTTACGTTTATTTTCTTATCCAGATAACAACAAACATGTTGCAGAAATCAGCTCGTGAAAACTTAATAGAAAGCTAAACATTCGACTTATCGAATATTCAGCTTCTTAATACGCTGCCTGAGGAACACGTCCTTGTGCGCTTGCTGTCTTATTAAAATACTTTCTACCAATCAAGATATATTTATAAAGCAGTAAATGTGTTAAATAGGTGTTCAGTTATGATTTTGGATGTATTTTTCATTCAGCTACCTAACATCAGTTAGATCAATTGGAGTGTTTCCTAGTTTCGGCACTTCAGTCCTCTGTTAAATATGTTTTACCGCTGGATTCTTTGTAAAACCTTATTGCTCATTTTAGATAAGATGCCGCGAAACCTACAACTACACCAGATCCTTAAAGAACCGTGCTTGCTTTCGGAGTGACAGAATATTCAAGATGGGTAAGGATGGCTGCAGAGACCTCTTGTCACGATTCTACAATGAAGGATTTTTATCTCAGCCATGTCACCTTGGAAGAAGTAGAGGCGGCTTAGTTCCAGCCAGTCAAAGAAGGCAGAGGAGATCACCTCCTCATGTTTAGTACAACAACAGCTTTTATTACTTATGGGAGATCCACCCATTACTACAGTCATCCTCCATAGTAGACTAGATCTATCTATCCACCCACCCACTCAAAATTGTAGTCAGTGGTGTGCCGATCCTGGACATCGATAGAGATCACCTCCTCATGTTTAGTACAACAACAGCTTTTATTACTTATGGGAGATCCACCCACTACTACAGTAATCCTCCGTAGTAGACTAGATCTATCTATCCACCCACCCACTCAAAATTGTAGTCAGTGGTGTGCCGATCCTGGACATCCATAGATTGCCCAGACCTAAGTAGCACGTCGGTTTTTCTGTGCCTCAACTAGAAAGCATAAACCAGCCAGAATTGAACTTCCCTTATGGTGTAATTTAAAATATACAAAATTCTCCATAAAATGCTGGCGCTATATGTCAAAGAAAGCTTAAATTGAGTATTATTGAACATAATATTGCTTTTTATGTGCTGAATTACTCTGTACCCTAATTAAAATCAAGACGACAATATTCCTAATCTGTTGCTAATACTAATAGAGTTGATTAAAACGTGTCAAATAAAACGAGCCAAACTCCTAGAGAAAACTTCATTAACACATTTGAATGGACATAGTGGTTTTTGTGACAAAATTTAAAAAGTGCTATGTTATTTTTGACACAGTCGTAAAACAAGAGGACTAAAACAGTTTTCAGTTCCAAAAAATGGTTATAAAACTAACGCCAACTTCATTACCACACATTCGTTTATGCCAGTACAATGCAGCTTTGTTTGTCAGACAAAAAACATTTACTGTTTGTGCAAGAGTCAAGGTGTAAATCATCGTGATTAAATAATGATCAAAGCACAGATACTTTTACCTTTGTATTTCAAAACAGACCAATGTATTTAATTTTATGTTAACATATTTATTTCTTTTGGCTAGTTGTTGGTCAGAATGTGAGAGTTCAGGATGATGAGCATTATTAATTACTCTATACTCAAATAGTATTTATGTCCGCTTGCTACTCCCAGTCACGTGCTCTTGTATGTCACAACTGTATTAGGAAGTCAATAGGACCTTGCTAAATGCGAGAATGACATTCGACTGCATCAATTAATTAAATCAGAATCTTATGGTAAATTGTTCAGTCACGCTAAACTTTAGCTATTTACTTTTCAAAATTGCTAGGGAATTAATTAATGGATTTCGAAGGATTAATTGACAGTTGATTTTAGCAATACTTCTCTGGCCACCTCATTCACCCTACACATAAGTTGTCTTACTTTTAACTAATAATGAATTTGTTAAGGTAAAAAATATATTCATGGACAAAATTAATAAAAAAAGTGTTCTTTGCTTAAAGCTTTTACAATGGAAGGTTTGAAAAGGAGTATCCCACTTTCGCCTGTGCTAGTGTGACGTGTTGGTGATCTTAAATTCTTTTTTTCGTGACTTAATCTTGTGCGGTGACGAAGCCTGGGTTCATTTTCTTATGATTAGGCTCCTAACATAGGTACTAAAAAAGTATTGTTTAGTATGTTTAATCTCTTCATTATTCTATGTTCTTCTTTACTAGCAGTCCTACTACCTATAAAGTAGTACCTATAAATAAGTATTGTCAAATTAAATTGCATTTTATTTTTTAAATAAAAATGACCAAAATGTTAATAAGCCTTTTTCATTATATACCTATTAATAACAATCATTACTCATACACAGTTTTTGCTAAGAACATAAAATTATCAAAGTTTTCTGTTAAATGTTTAAAACCATTCCTCTCGCCAAATTAGTTGTACGTAATACTAGAAGTCTAACTTACTCTTTAGTTTTACCCTACGAACTGTTACCGAACCTTACAGTTGTTATGTTCTTTATTTGACTAATATAAATGCATATAAAAATAATTTACTCTGAATAAAATGCATCTCTGGCAAGGTCATACAAAAGTTTTGCAATGCGTATTGTGTTCCATTTTTTGAATTTGAATTTTTTCATATTTTGTTGTTAAAATTCTGGTTAATGTTATGGTGTCAAACAATATTCAGTTCAGTTCAATATACATGTATATAACAATGCTTAGACCATCTTGTCATATATAGGTCTTCTTCTTCTGAGCACTAATATTCCAAGGTAATTGACCAATTTTGAGCAAATTCATCACATATCGTATAAGTGGTATCACTTATGACTTTATAAACTAAAACCCTATCTTAATAACTTTCTAAATGGTGAAGGAATATTTTCAAAATACATATATGTATGTGTGTGTGTGTGTGTGTGTGTGTGTGTGTGTGTGTGTGTGTGTGTGTGGTGTGTGTGTGTGTGTGTGTGTGTGTGTGTGTGTGTGTGTGTGTGTGTGTTTCTAATATGCTGCATAGAAGAATATTCTAAATCTTATCTAATTGTTTTACCTTTTTTGATTGAAAAAATATCTGGAAGCCGTCTAAAATATGAGTAAGACTCTGCAAGAGTAAAAGCTATGATGTAAAGGATAATAGAGTTACTGTATAAAGGACTCAGGATCAATTGCGGTTGGCCCAAGAGCTGTGTTGACACAGGATATGATAACAGAGTCAGTAATTGGCACAACAGGACCTCGTACGTCACAATAGCATTGAAGAGGACATCTCATTCGCAAGTTACAGGATATTATTTCGTTCTTATTCATTAAAAATTGTTTACCACAGTTGATTATTGTTATAAAAAAAAACTCAAATATAAATATACGAATGAAATTATATTCTTCCTCAGTATTTAAATGAAAAATATGTATTAGCAAGTTTCCATTTCAAATTTCCTAAATTTAAACTAAATAGTTTATTTCTTAGTGAACTAGAATAATAATGTTTTTATATTACAATTAAGTCCAATACTGTTTTATGGTATGTTCTAATAAATTGATATCATTCTAAATTTACAATGCTAGTGATAAATTTTTAAAAACACTTGTAAAACAACACACGTAATACTTAGCGTTAACTGTCATTAAATGAGCTTTATTATTTATTAACATTTAAAAGGGTATTTTACAGTGACAAGCACTGAAACGTTAAAGAGCTTTACAACCACTCGATGAACATTATATATTATAATATACAGAGTGTTCACAAAACGGTATCACTAACTTCTGTGAGTAATACATGTAAATTTATACATCTTAATTTATTCATGTAAGCATAAGTATATAAATTCTTCCTTTAGCCGCTAGTCGCCATTTTGTATTATTTATAAAAAGATTGTTATCTGTAATAACTAATACGCTAAATATATCAAATTAGGCACAAGAGTTCGAATAAATAATAATAAATCTAAGAAATGTTGTGTTATTTTCTTTAATATTAACAAAATGGCGTCTGTTGAAAATATTTAAAGTCAAATAACAAAATCACGATTATAGTTATAAAAGATTTGTTGGATATCAAAAATTAGACCATTTTATGAAAATTCCAACAGTACTTTTTCCAACAAAATCCCTCAACGCCTAAGCGGGTACGATCACTTTAAAGATACGCTTGCTAAGCCAGGAGCAACAAACATGTCACAGTTGGGACGTATCAGCTATTTGTTACACCCGGCTTGTACAAGTATACCTATAAAGTGATCGTGTTCGCTTATGCGTTGACTGATTTCATCGCAAATGTTATCCTTAAAATTGCTTTATAACTTACTATATAGGTAGTGCGATTTTATTAATATACTGAATTTTTGTGTGTTTTTTTATTTGACTTAAAACATTTCCGAAAGACGCCTTTTTTAATATCAAAGCAAATCGAAACACTATTATTTTTAAATATTTTTCTCATGTATTAATACTTAAGTGCGAAGTTTCGTATTTGTAGCTTTACTAATTCTTTGTTTTTTTTTCTAAAAAATACAAAATGGCTTCTAGCGACAAAACGACACATTATTCTAGACATATGCATGTTCTATATATCATTATTTATATTATATATATATATATATATATATATATATATATATTAAACTGCTAGACTATAAATAAATAATGTATTAATTATGCATTTATAAAATAAAGGTACATTATAGAGATTTGTAAAATAATTTTTTTGTTTATTCAACTATTTTTTTTCTTATTTAGCATATATGTGCAAAGTATGAAAGATTGTTGATAATATTGACAAATTTTAGATGAATACCTACGTACAAGTATGGGTTTTAACCAAATGTTTTAGTACTTATACAAATACAAATTATTTATAAAAGTGTCATGAACATATTACTAACAAATGTTTTATTACAATTGTAAATATTGTTGCATGCAACAGAAAGTTATTATTATCTACTGATATATATTTGTGTCTCATCTCTTAAACAATCTCATCGAGTAAAGTAATTTTTGTCAGAAATATAAAAAATAATAATTTTCTTTTTATTATTTCTTTAAATTCAAATAAATTGTGAGATGAAATGGCATTGGACATCTCTAAAATAATTGAGGTTCATTACAAAATATTTTGCTAAAACATAATTGCGTCGAACAAGAACTTGTTGAAACATAATAATAATTAGACGATGAAATGTGTCTTAGGAGTGTACCAGGAATAAATAATTTGAGAGATGCACTTCCCATTAAAGCACAAAGTTCCCTAATATCACGTCTTGCTGCGCCTTCGACTAATAGGTTAGATTAGGACACAAACTAGTAATTAAATACCTGTAATTTTCCCACGTTTGGAACTAACTTGTTTCCAGTAAACGAAGAATATAATAAAACCTGAAAAAGACAAGCACCAAAACAAATAAATATCAATATTGATGATAGCTTTTTTTGAACTGGGATGAAATTGTCAAGTAGCCCAACTGCGGCCCAAAGGGATAATACAAACATGATAAATAAATATATAGCGAAAATGCCGGAATTTTTCTAATAACATTCTAAATAAAGTAGTAGAGTCAAATCTAATAAATTTTAATAATAAAAAGTTAAGTAAGGGGAGTTATAACCAAACAAAATGGTTAACCGCTACACAAGTGTTGTTATATATCAAAGTGAACTGTCTCAAAATAACAGACAAATATTAATATTTTAACGCAGGAAGGATTGAGGTGGCCACAGGGTCCATGTACCATATGATTATTTACTTATTCATAGAGTGCTTTATTTGAAAGGTTCGTAATTTCAGCAAATATAAATTAGCCGTTGTCCTCTAAGTTCCTAAATTTAAAATTATCTTCCAATATTAAAATCAGGTGAATGTGGGGCACTCCTCGTTTTTGGACCTCCAGAGTGTACAAAAACGCTTTATAACTTTCCGATGATCTCCTCTTAACAAATTATACGTATCAATTCTTTCAGTTAGCATGAAAAACTCGTACCACAATATAAGGCCTATTATTTGGTGTTACTCAAGAATGAATGAGTTATTTCTGACCATGTAGAATATGCAAGTAACGCCATGAAGATGTTTGGCTTGCCAAACTTTCCCACCGATAAGCATAGAAAATAGGGTCACAATGCATTCTATCATAATATTTCCTTTGTAAAGCATCTGATCTTTCATAAACTATGAACTATGATCATCATATGTCTATGAGAAGGAGGTGCTCCATCAGATGTTTCAAACACTGTAACAATTTTATAAATAATAGGATCATTATAACGCCGCTGATCTGCAGATGGATCACGTTATAATCGCATAACAAAATTTTGAACTATATAATTTAAGTAAAAGAGCTTTTTCCTTTATAAGTTTCTGATGCATAGTTTAGTTTTGTATGAACGGATATAAGGATTGAATGTAGCCTACTAAGTAGATAACTCAAGTATTTTTTTTTTTTTTTTTTTTTTTTTTTTTTTTTTTTTTTTTTTTTTTTTTTTTTTTTACGTAGGGGGAATGCTTTTGCGCACGGAGTGTGGGACTCCCTTGCGGACTACCCACTAAACCCCCTACGGCCCACGGAGGGCCCAGGCCGGAACCCTTTCGGATGACATCTTGCCTGGTCCGTGTGTCTTAAATCCCAACCAGGACAAAACTACTTGTTTCGGAAGCTAGGGGTCAGCCAGGCATCCGTCTTCACGTTTCTGATGAAGGATCGCATGTACATGAGTGGTGACTGCATTCCAGGCGTCCTCATTCTGCAGCATCATCTCCACAATGGTCTCTGCCGTAACATCACCAACTGTGGTGGCGAGCGTTCGCCTGGCCTCGGTGAAGCGCCCGCAAGCGAAGAAGGTGTGATGAACATCATCATCTTCCTCCGGGCAGTAAGCACACCGAGGTGACCTGACTTTTCCCATCCTGTAGAGGTACTTCCTAAAGTAACCGTGCCCCGTCAGGAACTGACACAGCTAGAAATCTATCTCCCCGTGGCCACGATCTATCCAGGATTGAATCTCTCGAATGAGACGGAAGGTCCAGCGACCGTCCGATTCTTCCGTCCACCTCTGCTGCCAAACCTGCAGAGTCTCCGCCCTGGCAGCAGCCAAGGCATCCTCTCTACCCCGCTCGGCAGCCTCCCGGAAGACAGTATGTCTCTCGATGGCCAGCAGGTCAATAGGAATCACCCCAGCCACGACCGCCACTGCCGAACCGGAAACGGTGCGATAGGCGCAGGCGACCCTAAGTGCCGCTCTTCTCTGTACTGATAACAGCTATTGACTGTATCGCCTTATCCTCATGACACCCGCTCAAACCTCTTCGCCATACAGAAGGGTTGAGTTTACAGTAGACATGAGGAGGCGTCTCTTACTTGACCTAGGGCTTCCTACGTTAGCCATCAGCCTGCCGAGAGACATAACCACCCTAGAGGCTTTGTCACACACCGCCTGAATGTGCTCCCAATACCGAAGACGGCAGTCGAGTAACACACCCAGGTACTTCGCCGCAGTCCTTCTCCGAACCTCGACACCCCCAACATTCATAGAGATTAGAGTGGGCATTCTCCGTCGAGTGAGCATAACGATTTCGGTCTTGGCGACCGCCAGTTCAAGTCCATGGCTCATCATCCAGGCATTGACCCGAATCATTACCTGATTAAGGCGTAACTGTGCCAAGTCCGGAGTCCTCGCCGTGATGACTGCAGCCACGTCATCAGCATAACCCATGAGGTAGACGTCGTGGGGCATCTCGAGGCGAAGCAAACCATCGTATGAAACATTCCATAGGTCTGGTCCGAGAATAGACCCTTGAGCCGCACCGTCAGTGACCTCTTTTGTTCTCCTTCCGTCTTTGGTTTCATACAACAGCCGACGGTTCTTCAGGTAGTCCTGCACAATGACCAGGAGATAGTCAGGCACGCTGAAGTCCCGCTGCAACGCCTCTAGCATGTCCTCCCACCGAGCAGAGTTAAACGCGTTCTTTACGTCAAGGGTAACCAACAGCACAATCGGCCGAGCCTTGTGACAAGCTGTTTCGGCTTGCTGGACGGCACTGATTACCTCTGTAATGGCGTTCAGAGTTGAGTGTCGCTTTCGAAAGCCGTGCTGCCGGGGAGAGAGATCTCCGGCGGCTTCGATGGACGACTGCAACCTGGGTTTCAGCAACCTTTCATAGAATTTCCCCGCGGTGTCAAGCATACAAAGTTGCCTGTATGACGACGGGGAGTTCGGATCACCTTTGCCTTTGCTGATCAGCGCCAACCCAGCAACCTTCCAGCGCGACGGGAACACACCCGCTACCAAACATGCATTAAACATATTCAGCAGCAAGAGTGGATAACTCGCCGCCACAATCTTCAAAACCTCAGCTGGAATGCCATCAGGTCCTGGAGCCTTCTTGTTGCGCATGGTAGACACCGCCGCTACAAGCTCCTGCTCCGTAAAAATGGGAACGTCTGGAACCGGTCTCGCTACTCTCTCCTCCCGCCTTACAGGGTGACTTGGGAAGAGAGCTTCCACGATCGTCGAAATCATTCCAGCAGGCATTTCCGTGCTGTTCCCTATTCCTCCGAGCTTTTTTGTCACAAGTTTGTATCCTCTTCCCCATGGGTCCGAGTCCATCTCCTGGCAGAGCTCACGCCAGCATCGTGCTTTGCTCAAACGAATTGCTGCACTCAGAGCTTTCTTAGCAGCCTTGTGCTCTGCCGACCTAGTTATAGCTTCAGGCCGGTTTCGAGCTCGCTGCGCTCTACGTCTGCACATTAGCGCAGTTCTCCTGAGCTCGCCGATTTCGTCCGTCCACCAGAAGGCTTGGCGACGGCCCTGGTAAGGTCGTTTCCGAGGCATTGACGAATTGCAAGTGTGTTCTATCAGTTTCATGGAAGAGTCGATATAAGCCTCAACCTCAGCTGTTTCAGTGGACTCAGGAAACCCCGGAACACCAGCCTCGATACTACGATCTAGCTGCTCGACGAGTTTTCCCCTGTCCAGCTTAGCCAGATTCCAGCCAAGAGTGTTTCGGGTATTCGCTCGCCGCGGCAGCCGATTATCGATAAGATGGAAAGCGATGAACTCGTGGTCACTAGCAATGTAGACGTCCATCACTCGCCATTCCGCTACTAAAGGAAACAAATCGGCCGATACCATCGTAAAATCTGGTATTGACTCACCGAGAGTGCTTCGGAAGGTTGGCCTTGTCCCTCTATTCACGACTTCCAAATCAAGTCTCGAGACCATCTCCAAAATATGTCTTCCCCTCACGTTAGTCACGGGCATACCCCATTCAACCACACGGGCGTAGAAGTCACCCGCCACTGTAACACGCCCAGGGACGTTTCGGAGACTGTCTTCCAGCGCTTCCAACCTTTCCAGGTACTCTCGCGCGGAGTAATTGGGGGAGAGGTACACACTGTAAATGGTAACGCTGTTCAACTTAACCCAGGCATATCCGTCACCGGAACCATGACGCAGTACACGGACCCCACGACTGTCTGCGATCCAAACACCCGCAGTGCCGAGTCCATCGTAAAACCAAGATGAGCTGGTTTTGGCTCGGACGGGTTCACCGACGATCACTATCTGGGCTTTGGTCTCACAGGCCAGCTGTTCAAGGATTGCGTCCGCAGCGTGACATATCTGCAGATTGGCCTGGATAAACCGGATCATTTTCGTGGCCTAGCACGGGCCTTCCTGCCGTCCAGGGCTTTCTTGAAAACCCCGCAGGCACCTGATCCTGGAACATGATCCGTCTTTGCTCCAGGGTTTCCGGTACATAAGACGCAAGAAGGAGCCCCCGTGCAAACCGCCGCCTTGTGTTCGGCGCTGCCGCATTTCCAGCAGTTACTGCTCCTGTCCGGTCCGGAACAGTTCCTCCTAGTGTGACCGTAGCCGAGACAGCGGAAGCATCTGTCCACCTCCACACGGCCCCGAATCCGGCAGACGACCCACCCGACCTTGATCTTCCCCTTTCGGAGTACTGTCAAGGAGTCACTCTCGAGCAGCTCAACCACGGCCTTTCTCTGTTCTTGCCGGTTAGGCTTGAAGAGGGTAACCCTAATTTCGTCGCCAAGGACAGGAAACTCCCTGCTTAGGGCGTCCGAGGTATCTGCTTCGGTGGTCAAGGCGTCCAGGTCTAGGATCTCTAGCCTTGCCTTAGGAACAATGGAGCGAACATCGCCCCTGTCGCCCACCGCCTTCTGTATCGCCTCCTGGAGTTTCCTTCTGTCGTCGCATTTTGCGATTTCCAGTAATACTCCTCCAGTGACAGTCTTCCTTATGTGGCGTACTACGGTGCCCGACTCTTCGGGAGTAACTCCAGCCCTCATTGCACCAAGAATCTCGGCGTATGACTTGCCAGCTTTAGGCTTGACAATCACCACCTGCCTCCCAGGCCTGGAACGCGGGAGTTTCTCCGACTTCTTTACTTGTGGGGGAGGAGGTGGAGGTAGATCTTGCCTCTTCCCGCTCTTATCTACGGCCTTCGCTTTTCTTTTTTTCTTTTTTGAGACTACAGGGCGAAACTCGCTCTCTTCTGTCGCGTCGACAGAAGCAGGCTCTCCGGCATCTCTCTGCCGCTTTTCCTCCCTTGGATGTTCAGGGGGACTTCCGGCCGTTATTTTCCCAGCCGTGGTAGAGGCTGCTGCCACCATAGATGGTGATGGGGCCTGAGTCTCTTTTTCGCGGCTTTCTCTCTGCTGTCTCTCCATCGATATCTTCCAGACCTGCCAAAATGTATCGATCAGATCTACAGACGACTCCAGAGAGATCATGCCGTTCCTGACTGCCGTGCTTAGGCTCTTCTGTCTCGACGTAGCTGCTCGCATGTCGAGAAGAACGTCTTTCATCCTCTTTACCTCCGTGAAGATGGTGTCCGCCGCATACTCCATGTTCTTCCCATCGGGGGAAACCAAGGGAAAAGATATTTCCTGACTTCTGACTGGTGTCTCCTCAGATTGAAACTCATCAGACACAACCGGTGTACCCGTCTCTTGTGAGGCACAGGAAGCCATGGCCTGCAGAGATGCCAAAGGCGAAGTCTCGCTATGAGGTCACGAAGGAGGAGACCTTAATAAACGACTACTCTTAGCAAACGGGTCTGCAGTACACGAAGGGAGAGGGGGGAATACCTTCCTCAACCTCTCTGTATCGTTGTCAATGGGTTTTTGCGATTCCATACTTTAAGTTTACCAGCGCATCGTGCGACAAGGGCGGCCCGGAAAAATCGGGAACGGGTGTACCCTCGAGGACTGAGCCTCTACCCCAGTTCCCTGGGGCCCGACCTCCGTACTCCCAGCACCGGAAACCAGACGTGCCGGGGGCCGACCGTAGCAATGCAGAGTCCGACCTCTGCATCCATGGCGCACTTCCTGACTAGGGCCCGAAGGGGCTGGCGCCTGGCGTCATACCAGAGAAAACACCATCGGCAGTGCAAAGCACACATCAGTCCCTGCGACAATTCAGGGACCCTCCGCGGGTTCTCCGGTATGCGCCGCTCGGAAAGAAGGAGGAAGTGACACCCACGTGGGGTCGAAGAAAACAAGAGGTGGGCGAGATTTGCCCAGAAAAGATAAAAGATGTCGAGCTAAGATCCGAAAGAGAGAAGAAAGACCTTAGCTCTAGAAGGACTGTGAAGAGAGTCTCACAGCTAGGCTCAGGTAGCCCCGGGGTCGCCAGCCTCCAAGAAGAAAGGGGAGGCCTCCCGTGTAGTCGAAAGCCGACTACCCCTGAGGTTAGATAACTCAAGTTGGTAAGTATATGTTTGGACAAAACTGTATTAGCATCAAGTGACATTCTCATTTCATTAGCTTTAGCAAAGTCAAGAATATATAACTGAACATGTGAAGTGCTTTGGGAATCATCAGGATATAACGGAGAAATTCGGCGATAAACCATGTTATAGATTCTAATGGAATGAGGACCATAGTTTCGTGGTACATCAGCACCAAATGAAACAAATGACATTCCATTATGATATTGACGAATATTTTCTCTCAACTCTTTTATTTCTTCAAGTGTAGTAGAGAGTCTTTATAGCAACAGAGAGTGATCTTTCCAGCTATATTCTTCTGAGGTTTGAAATACAATGCCGAGCAATTCTGACAAACTCTCTGAAGACCACCTACAGAGTAAGGACTGAAATCTAGAGTAGCGTCAGAAACTGCACACCTTGAAATAAATTTAAACTTCTAATACTCCTAAATACTCAGCTCTCGTTCTTTTGGGCTTTGGTCTTTGCCTCACGGCGGCCAGTCAGAGTGGCCTTACCTTTAGTCCTCTTAATGTTAGGATTAACAACTACATAACTTATATCAAGTGTTTATCTCATATTTGTTCTACAACTATCCCTCAGGACACTATAATGCCCATTATCTCGGTTTCCAGAGCAATTCATGAATAGTCCCTTCAGAACCATAATTAGCAATTATGTCACAATTTTTCTGATAAGCTCTAATCAAAAATTTTAGGAATAGCTCACTCGCACTCTAAATTTCAGTATGTCTTGCCTACTGGCCATTGGCACTCATTGTACCAATTCAGTAGTATTTTTCATACTTTGTCCATATTATTCATTTCCTAGAACAAAATTATTAAATGCACGCCACTTCTTAGCAACGAGGTCGGTGGCACTCAATTGGACCTCATGGAGTTTATCTTCAGTTCCAAATGAACAATGATAGATTATTCGAAACAAAAAGTTACCATCACTGATGATGGAAATCACTTCAATTGTTCATGGTTGATGAACCAAATGTCATTAAATTAGAATTAGCTGGTAAAGGTACCAGTCCTCTTCTTTTAGAGGAAGAAGGGTTAGATGTGATCAAATCAGCTTCAACCTTTTTCTTGCGGGAA
Organism: Homalodisca vitripennis; assembly: GCF_021130785.1. Taxonomy (NCBI): domain Eukaryota; kingdom Metazoa; phylum Arthropoda; class Insecta; order Hemiptera; family Cicadellidae; genus Homalodisca; species Homalodisca vitripennis. The sequence continues at coordinate 96,351,691 of NC_060210.1, forward strand.
GAAGGAATTGTCTTTTTCTTGTGCTTAAAGGACCACATGTCACTAAATTAGTTCCTTTACTAAACAATTTCCATTTTTCACTATTCCTGAGAGAGTCTATTGTTTTCCTACCAACACCCATAATTAAAAGTACAAAATACTCACAAAACTTATCAAGCAAATAAAGAAATTTATAAAGTGGAGACGCCAACAGCTACATTAAACTTACAAGAACAGGATCAAATGATTTGAATTTAAACAAACCTACACTAATTGTAAGAAAACCTCTCTTGAGATGCCTAATATATAGCTAACAATGGCTTCACGACATAAAATATCCTTTAAAAACCAACATTTAAATCGACTAAGTCTCCTCTATCTCAACCAATTTAAGAGTCAGAAGCTCAAAATAAAGCGGACATGTCATTTAGTGTTCTGAAATAAAACCAAGTATGTATTTTCATTAAAACCAGAACCTTTTAAAAACGTTTGAAATATACATAAGAAATGTATATTAGGAAACATTTTTTTGCCAATCTTAAAAAGTACCAAAGTTTAATACAGTTTAATCCTTAATGATGCCTGATTTGTATACAAATACCTTTCATTTAAAATCAAAATGAAGGAAATCAGCCAGACAGAACTGCTGTACTGACTGCCATTATATTTTCAAAAAATTCTTTTAATATGTAGATTTCACCCTATTTTGATGGTATTACAATAATATGGAATAATGATAATACGTAAACTGAATGAATATGTATTTTCGTCTGACAACGACAACCGATTGTTTAATGTTTAAATAAGTCCCTAATTCAATATGCATAAGACTGTTTTTTTATTATTATAAACCATATCTCGTTAGAAATATACAAAATATTTCCTTAAATAAATAATTGAGAATTGTTCTAAAGTGGTTTGGATATAACAAAATACCGTATCTGGCATGTAACTGGAAAAGGTATGTTTCATAATTTGTCCTTTTATATATTTAAACAAACGCCCAAAAATTTACAAACAAATCATCCCCAGCTTCGTGAAGACGGTAAGAAACACGTCACAAGTTACAACCTACTGATTGCATCTCTTCCAAGGTGCAAGGAAGGAACACGTTTTGATGTTCAGCTAATTTCCACAGCTCTGCACTATTTGTTTGTCTTAAATTGTGTTATATTATATAACGCAAATATCAAGATCTGAGAAATGTATGCTTGCTGATGTTTTGTTTTAGTTTACGATTGGACAGAAAGTATTCAAGATCAAACAAGTTGAAATATATTTCAAGAATTACTTGTTGTAATTTTTTAGTATATTAGAAAATTTTACTATCATTGAGGTTTCAGTTAAAATCATCGCAAAATTTCCAGTGTTTTATACATTTCCGAAACTTTGGTTGTCATTAGACAACTCTAGTTACAGTTTCTGTAATATGTTATCATAAATTGTAAAACTATAAGTTAAATAAATTAACAACATTTACTTTAAAATACTGTACGGACAAATTGTAACACATTTTACTTGGTTTAAAAAAGATTTTGCATGGCAAAAATTATTTATTCTGAGCGGTCTAATAGAGGACGTAATTCCTAAATGTATCTTTAACAAGTGATATAACAATTTGAGATGATATGTATTTAGATTATTCTTGAAACTAATTAACATAACATTCAGATTGGTTTAAATAAAATGTTGGAACAAAACAAATACTATTTATTATAAAATGAACATGACATATTTCTTAATATAATATGCGATTTAGCTTTTATTTTGTATTGAATGAAACAAGAGAGTAATAAAATATCTGAAACCCAAGTAAATATACGCCATTAGTAGTCAGTGTCGGTTTCAGTCGCTTTATTCACTGAACGGCGCGGCGGCGAGTTTTGTTTACTTTTCCACTCATAAACAAACACAGAACCTGACCTAAAAGACCTGTCAGAATATGAAATATAAAGAAAGAATTTGAAATATTATGTATTACAGAATATTAGTCTGGTATCTACACATTTATATTTTACATTTTTTACATTTACATTATTTTGTTAATAATTATACTCTTGTAAATTAGTTGCTGAATCACTGTTACTTCATAATTTGTATTTCCGAAACTAAACTACGCTCTTCTAGGAATTCAGATTAGAACTGACTAAACATTATTCTCGGTTATTAACGTAGGCAGATTACGATGTAACTCAGGGTTACGCACATAAATCCGCCCATGTAGGCGTGTTCATAAAACAAAAAATGTATACTTAATATTTTTGCAAATAACTTATAATTTAGAGTTATTTTGTTTGTTTACTACGATGGTGCGTATGGTGTTCATTAGTTTTACATGTACACACCTTTATTTGCACAAAACATTCTTGTTATTATTTATTATCTCTATTTTACTGGAATAAACTCATCCAGTGCCAGATTTCAGACGCTGCACTAAGCGGAAGGTGAAGGGAAGGAACTTAACTAAATATGCTTACTTGACAAAAGTCGGCCTCTTTTGAATTCTTAACTATGGGGTTAGAGTAATGTTTGGGATTGTAATGAAAGTATATGAGAAAATTAAACAATTTATGACATATTAAGAGAAAGTTTGCGTGTTTCTTTACCGGCTAATCGTATAAGGCAGAGCGATCCGTTGTCATCAGCATTGTTTTGCCTGGCTTTGGATGGTGATCGAATACGTATAAGGCTTTCAGACTGAGAGCCAAGAAGTCATTCATTTTTGTAGTGGTAACCGACATGCAGATCTTTAGATGGAACCAGACAATCACTCGTACAGGGTACTCTGAGAAGTTGAAAAATACGTTTTAATAATACTATGTGTAGGAGTCCAGAGATGGCTCAAATAGGGCTAAATCCGCCAGGGTAGAAAACTGTTTTATCCTGGTAGCGCCGACAACGAAATCGTCCGATTCTCGAAACATATTCCGCTAATGTCGAAAAATGAACTTTCCGCCGCAACGAGTTGTAAAGCAAATATTCCTATAGCGCCGAATGCTTTTGCGTACAGTCCGTCAGTGTCAAAATATGACACTGTCCATATATTCACTGTCCCGAATGTATATTATTCCGATATCACCGAATTATACCGAGTATGTCATAACATGTTTGTATTTTGTTAATATCCCCTCTCTGATCACTCCTTTCTTGTCTGTGTAATCTGTATATTTTTATCCTGCCACCCACTATGGGTTTGTCAGTGATAAGCAAATTTAAAATTTAACTAGGTGAGTGGGCAACTAAGTATAAGATTTTGTTTATGAAAATTTAATCTTTCTCAAAGAAGAAATATAATTATTCCTAAAACTTTAAGGAGGCAAATATTTGGTGAGAGTCACTGCAAGTATATACATAGGACACACACAATCTCTCTTAACTGTTTTCTGGTACAGTACAAGTTATACAGGGTGAATATAAAGTCAGGACCCCCCCTCTAATTTTTCCATAGGTAATATAAGGAGATATCCTTTGGGCAGTGGTACAATATGGAAAGGAAGTTTCATTTTATGATATTGAAAATTTTGTTGTCCTCCAAAAACTGTGAAATTTTGGGGGCAACCCAAAAATTTCAAATTTAAACCCCTATCAAGTGACCCTTCATTTTAAAGAGCATGAAAACACTTAATTAGTGGTGAAAACCAGAGATTGCTATCTCTGTCCTAATCCGAAATAATAGCCAGTATTACCAGAATAATTTTAATAACTCACCACGTCACGAAGTCAAATCAAATGTTCAAACTGAAGCCCTCCTACTATTTGGCAGTGAGACAAGCGTAGGGGTGAACGCCTCTCTGACGTTTTGGAAAGCCTGAGGTGGTATTTGGTTACAAGAATCAATAATCCTGTTTCTTAAATCTTCAAGGTTTGCTACTGGTGTTTTGTAAATTATGGATTTTATGTGACCCCATACAAAAAAGTCCATGGGTGTAAGGGCCGGAGACCGTGCAGGCCATTCTATTACAACACGCCTACCAATCCACTGACCACGTAGCTTAGTTCCCAGGAAATGTCGTACAGCACGATGATAATGTGGTGGGGCACCATCTTGCTGGAAATGAACGATTTCTTCTTCAAATTCATGTTGATTCTCCCTGATAACAGTATTTATTGCAGGAAAAATTGATTCTTGTAACATTTCCAAATACAGTTGACCATTGAGATTCCCATTAATAAAAAATGGTCCTATAATGTGATTCCCAAAATTCCCGGCCCAAACATTAACTTTTTCTGGGTACTGGGTGCGAGATTCACGGAAAACATGGGGATTTTTTGTGTCCCAGTACCTGCAGTTGTGTTTGTTCACATCTCCATTGACGAAAAAACTGCATTCATCACTAAACACAACGTTTTGAACAAACAATGGATGAGCAGAAATTAGTGCTTCCATTTCTTCACAAAATTGTAGACGACGGTCTGGATCGTCTTTGTTTAACTCATGGATAAGCTTAATTTTATAAGCGTGAAATTTTTTTTTCTATAACTTTACCACAGACATTTGGGAAACATCACAAAGATTTGCTACTAATCTGGTGGACTGCTGCGGATCTTCAACAAATTGTGCAACAATTTCAAACTGTTTGTCACCACCTAAAGCAGGCCGACCTGAGCGTGGGGCATCTTTGATGGAACCAAATTCTCGGAACTTATTTACTAAAGCTCTTAAGTATTTCCTTGTCACAGGTCTATCAGGATGTGCTAAATTAAACCGTCTTTCTGCCTCATGATAATTTTCATTCGAAGCCCCGAAAGTAAATATTATTTCTACTTTATCTTCATGACTACGTGCCATTTTTATTCTTAATCAGTATTAATTAGATAACATTATTTAAAACTTACAATGCGAAAGTGCATCTAAATAAATTATTGTAATAACACTAAAACACATAAAAACTTCTCAAAATACTTCACGGAACAGTAACCACACAATACCAATGGATAATAATGATCTACTAAGATAATAACTACTGTCAAAGTAAGACCTGTTCTCACAAGATTGAAACAAAGAATGGACTAGTTTGTACTAACTGTACTTCGAACCGGAAAGCCCAGTCACTCATTGACAATAAACTCCTTATCAGTTTACTTTCTAATATTGGATTCTTCGTCCATTGCATGCCTCACTCATTGAGAACACAAAAAACCAATAAACCTGTTTCCACGCAGACAAAAACTGTACCCAAACAAAATAAATTTAGGTGTAAAGACTTAATTACAATTTTTATTAGCTATGTTGTTGGAAAATAGATAGCGATCTCTGGTTTTCACCACTATTTAAGTTTGTTCATGCTCTTTAAAATGAGGGGTCACTTGATAGGGGTTTACATTTGAAATTTAAGGGTTGCCCCAAAAATTTCGCATTTTTGGGGGACAGAAACATTTTTCAATACCATAAAATGAAATTCCTTTCCATATTGCACTACTACCCAAAGGATATCTCTTTATATTACCTATAGAAAAAAGTAGAGGGGGGGTCCTGACTTTATATTCACCCTGTAGAGTAAGTGCTTGTTGAAGCTCTGTAAGTTCAATGTCCCCACACCAACTTTACCCTGTATCCCGGAAAACTTAGTGGTAACGTGAAAATTACTTTTCCTTCTTTCTAGTCTTTTATAAACACTGATGTTCAGACATGTATACACATGAATATTAAAAAACATTACATGATGACAGAATGTTAGTAAATGTGATGTCATTATTTATATTTGGCCATAAATACAAGAAAACTTACAATGGTTACAATTCAACTGTTAATGAAATCAAGACTGTAAGTTGTATACAAATTTAAAGTAAGTTTGCTTTGTATTCAGTGTCTAATAGGTAAATTTGTTAACATGGAATACAACATTTTATTTGAGCAAAATAAATTATTATTACAGGGGTTTACATTTGAAATTTAAGGGTTGCTTTTAAGGGTGGTTTTATTAAATATAATTGTATTAAATAAATTAGTTTTACTTTCATCTTAGCTTCCAAACTTTTGGTCTCCTTTGCTACTTCCACACGGTTGCAAATCGTAAAATCAGTATGGGTAGTGTTTTAAAAGGAACAATAGATCGATTTCTCTTGATGATATTTGATTTTTTTAAATGATTCTATAATAAAATGGAAAAAGTGAATTTAATTCTTGTGTTACAAAATAAGCAGGGGATGCTTTTTCCAGTTTTCTCGCCTCAAGGCACCCTCGCCTCTATCCAAAGTGACTTAACTTCATTGTCAAGATCAAGTGTCAATACCATATTACAAAATAGCCTGAAGATTATCACGACGAAGACATATATTAAGATTAATAAAATACGATACCTTAATTGTTTTTATTGTAAAACATGTCCCTGCAGGTTCGACAAAATGAGTAAAGCTTTAAGTAGATGCCTACTTTTGTTAAAAAAACAACTTATACGGATTTTATAACAAACTACATTTTTAGTAAAAGTTATATAGCATTTTTGCTCATATATGTTGTCTACAATTTTACAGCTAAAAGTTTATTTTTACTGTCACTTTGAATGTTTTTAGCGGTTACAGAAAAGGTGAAATAAATGTTATTACTATATCTATGCTGTCACGATATAATTGTAATCAAATTTAAAATACTGGCTAAATTAAATTAAAAACATGGTTGAGCTGACAAAAAAACATTCTTTACACAGAACATTCTTTACTATATTTAGCAGGCTCTTTCAATTAATATTTCGCAATTTTAGAGACCAAGATAGAATTTTTCGCCACCTAGAGACCAGTGAGGCGTAGCTCGAAAACCTTCTAGAAATAAGAATAGACTTATATCAGGGATTCTAAAATATCCTGGTGTAATTTCAATATAATTGATGAAAAGTATACGCGTAAAAGCGTAACAAACAAAGTCACTTTCGCACTTATATTATCATTAGAATAACGGAAGCTTTGGATAAATACTTGTATGTAATCAAGAAATTTTTTTTCAGAACCATAGTGTTACGTCATCTTATATTAAAGACGACGATTCTAACCTTTGTATGAGATGCATATAACAGAAGTCGTGTAGTACTGCCATGTTTGGTGAAGACGATTTCAGTAATAAACTACAAAGTTAGGACTTACTTCTAGTGACCAGTTATGTTTACAGGAAATTATTTCTGAAGGTTGTGACCCACTGGGTGGTTCAGGAAGTACAAAATACCTTACAACAGGTGCTCAGGATTCTTCCACCCGAATATTGTTCAGCTTTAAGATCTCATAAGCTTAGAACTAACTACTGGGTAAAAAATTCAATGCTTATCTATCAATATCTTTGAGGAAAGGGCTCTAGCGCCCTCAGCCTCTCCCTAACTACGCCCATGTAATTGACACACCCGACTAGTTTAGTATCTGTATTGACCGGGAGTCACGCAAACATGTAGATTACGTGGTTAGACTTTACCGCTACTAATATCTCATACTCAACGTCACCATGTTTGCGTTCAGTATTTATATATTCCTATTGATCTAGATAATCACGAAGATATCTAGACTGCGTAGTCAGACTTCAATGCCACTAATACATCATACTTAAGATGGCCCAGGTGTGAGTGCAGTAAATATATATGTTCCTATTGATCTATAGAAGCACGAAAATATCTAGTTAGCGTGGTAGTACCGTGGCTAGACGTCATCGCCGCAAATATCTTCCTTTATCTTGGATTCTGTGTAGGTAAACCACATTACGTGCAATAATGCTACGTCATGTGGACATGCATTATCATAAGAAAACAGTTTTCACACATATATATTTTTTTAATTAAAAATAACATTGATTATATCATTCTACAAATTCTAAAACACTATTTTCTAAGACTCTCTTATACTTATTTCTTAAGAACAAATGCAATGGGTACTCATTTAAAATTACTGAAATCTCTCTTTACTTATGTTTCACGACATCAAATGCTGAAATTTTACTTATAGGAGACTGTTGTATGTCATTATTCAAATAACATCTGTTCACAAAATAATGTTAAGTGCTATAAACGTCACGCGCTAACCTTATATTTTGTATATAAAATGAAATTGAAACGTTTTCTTGCTTGCATTATCATATGATTGTTTTCAAATTTCAACTGCTGATCATTGACGGAAATTCCAATCTCGTCTCGCCGCATATATATCTAAAACCCCGTATATTCTACAAGAGTGTCATCATGTCTATTACAAACTTTAACTGAAGAGTAGCAATGTTAGCATCTGCATTGCAATAAATTACCATTATAAACATAATACAATTAATATCATGTCCAAAAGTTTTAAGGACACAGTTTGGGTTAGATTCCTCTACTTTTAAAGTCTGTCTATTTTTTGGACACAACTAATACTTGTTTATGCACTGCAGATTTTGCGTTAAGTGCCTCACCCTAGCATATATTAGGTTAGAGGCTATTTTAAATACAAAAGCGACATTTTTGTTTGAGTTACATGGGATGCATTATTTATACATATTTATTAAATATAAGTATTTATAATTATATACACGCATACGAGTAAATATTGATGACCAAATAATACAAACGCACAGTGTATCTCTATTCTATTTTCTGACAAAATTCCTCATGTCAAAGTTCCATGTTTGTTGATGTGGAAACGTAAGCAAAGTATGTTTGGCTTTCCTTAAAAATAAATACCAAACATCCGTCGTTTAGTGAATAAAGCATCTCGATCCGACACTGGCAATGAATACGTGATTATGTTACAGCTGTATTTTACTTATTCGCTTTCACTCACAGTGCATTAATAAAATATTGTACTAAAACAATATTATTATCAGTCAATTTATTGTTAATATATGTCAATAAAATAAAAGTTACTTTCTATTTCTATACTTTTCAACTTTACTGTTAATCTGATTCCTATATCTTGGATACAGGTTTAATACTATATTAAATATATAGGAATTAAACCTATATATTTATTAACTGTTATTACTATATGTTTCTATATGTCAAATATAACTATGGTCGTGTGACAACGAAACAAACAATCGCCTACTTGATTAAAAACCTCACATAAACGGTATCCAGCAACACGAAATGAAGATTGTCACCAAAAGTAATGAATTATTTCAATGCTTTTCAATTTTAAACATCATATCATACTGCATGGCCCCCGCATCAAAGATTCAGTCATTTATTGTATACACGATAACCCTGAAGTCCCTAAACCTCCAGTGCAGTAACAAATAGACTTGACTCGCCCAAAAACGTCTTCAGGCCTCGAAGTACCATCTGTGTGTATATGCAGACTCTCACACTTTTTTATTGAAATCTCGTATATCATGAAGTTAAATCTACATAGTTATGAAATAAGATACCAATAACTCATTGGCCAATAATACACTAAATTTAAAAAGTGTCTTACAACCTAAAGTATGCTTTAAGATTAACCACATTAGTTTATATTCCTTGTTGTAAATGCACTATAAGAACAGTTTTAATTGTCAAAATACATTTACTGATTTTAAAATAGGTAAAAAGGAGTACGCCACACCAAGTGACGTCTAATAGGTTTCACTTGCGCCTTTAGCTTATTATATTCTTGAGAAATCCTGTAAATAGTCAGGAAATGAGACATAAAAGAAATTTTGAAGGTACTAATAGTCAGGAGAGAAAATCAATTACCTACTAAGTGATAGACTTCAATGACGCTCAATCGACTTCATCCATAGACATTCACAATCACTGAAATAATTCATGTTATTGTAGAAGTAAAGTTCATGGAAATGTTAAAGCGTACAGATGAAATCTTTCTTGCGATATCCTGCAGATAGTTAGGCTATGTACAGGCTCAGTCACCTGCACATCTCCAAACATGATGTGACATTGACTTAATAGAAATTACATTAAATGTAAAATTTCTAGCCCATAGCTCAATCCATTGTTAAAATATATGGTGGAAAACAAATATAAAGGAAAATAAACAAATATAAAAGAAATTTTGCCAAAGCACACTTTTAGTTTTCTGGGGACAAGAAGCTGAGAAATTGCACTTGTCCTATCCTTCCAGAGTAACAGAATATTTAGGATGAGTAAGTTTTTGTGTTGGGGCCTTCTCCTGTCGACATCTATGAAGAATGACTTTGTACCACTATCTCAGTCTTGTCTCATTGGAAGAAAGGCCCCCCTCTTTCTTCTGGGCAGCTCAGTACCATCTTCTCCAATTAAAGCTGACTAAGGTGTCACGTCTTTATGTCTAAGCTATCAACTTCCTTTAATACTTAGGGAGCTCCACCAACTCTAAAAGTCATACTCCACAGCAGACTAAACTTATCGATCTACCCTTGCACCCCAATATCACGACACGTGCGGTTAGTGTTGCTCCTGGACAATTATTGAGCTGCCCAGATATAGGTGATTCATCGGTTTTTGTTTATACAGTTTAGGTTGAACAGGAAATTATAAACCACCCAGAAGTGAACCATCCTAAGAATAATAAAACGTACTAACAATAAACAAGATTTCAGATTTAATTGATCTTCGAGACATTATCCTGAGTAATAGGAGCGTAAATAAGACCGCACTTTCAGGTAAACATGCGGACAGAGAATATTATTAAAGCGAGAACTTGGGTTAAAAGCATTCAAAGGTGAGTTTTGGGGCTTCCTTGTTGAATAACATAGGGAGCGAAACTTTGAAAGGATTTTCTTCTATAATTAAGTACTTTAATACTCAGATACGGTAATACCTAAATCTACCTTCCAAGGCAACATAATTTAAACAACGATACGTGTTTACATTACTACTGCTTATATACATACTGTATACATATATACATATATATATATATATATATATATATATATATATATATATATGTGTGTGTGTGTGTGTGTGTGTGTGTGTGTGTGTGTGTGTGTGTGTGTGTGTGTGTGTGTGTTCTATGATTTTTTTCATTGTCATCATGGTTACACATAAGACCAACATAAAAATGTTCGCTGATACACTGCCCAATCTGATGGAGTGAAATGCATGATCATCATAAACCTCTATGTACGTATTATTAAAAATAAGCTTCGCACAATACTTCTAGTCTTCAGATCTTTTAATTTTCATCATATCGTGTGGATAGACAGCCAGAAATTAATTTTTTTTCAGGCCTCTCAAGTGATAGGCTCTGCTATTGATAAACCAATAATATAAGCTATATTGATTTCATGATCAAATGAATTTTACTAAGCATTTTAGTTCATAATTTGTGTGAAACGCTCAATCTTGAGTAGCTCAATACTATATAGAACTAGTTTCCAATTATTTATATATATATAATTGTCTAATTAAAAATAAGTGTCTAATAAGTCTAATTAGTGTAATTAGAATGATATATATATATATATATATATATATATATATATATATATATATATATATATATCTTTTTTATACATCCTATACGTCCATTGATTGACTTCTGTATTTGGTGAACCACTTTAATCGTTTAAACATTTACTTGCAATGTTTTTAATGTTTTCATTTTTTTACTAGACTAAATTATTTAATATCACTGATATAATAACAACACTTTTTCCAATATTAATGTATTTAAAACAATATATAAAATGTGTTGTAATTCACTTGGTATAAAATGAAAATATTTCTAATGCTCCTAGAATGTAAATTCAAGACTAAATTAGTTTATAAATCTTAACTAATTACACTTAAAGTTGGTCGATTTCCTTTCAAGCCCCACTGCTACAGACGATGCCAAAGGTGAGTGGAGTTCTACTCCAAAATGATGAGTGAAAAGTAAACGCACAGTACTAATAACAAAGCTCCAGTACTAGGAAAATTTTCAAAATAACGGAGGAGTGTAGTAGTGAGTACCGAAAATGGCATTTTTCCGGTCCAGATGGCACTCAATATCCAGAGATTTTAACTTATAGTTGTGCTGTGTACACCAGTTCTTGCTTATATCAGTAGACTAGTTCAGTGTGGCCACGGTGCTCGGCGAGTAGGAGAGGTAGTCTAAGAGAGATAGAGAATATGCCCACCATAATTCCCCTACATCACAGTATGTTCAAAATCTAACTTTTATATTCACTTTCATCATCACAGGAAAATGTAAGCGCTGCAAGAGTAATCAAAACACGTTTTAGATTAAAACAAATATATAATGGTTATATTTTATACTAGATGTTGATTTTATAAAATAGTTGTACCTTGCCGTTTGGAGGGGGAAAGTGATTTGTAGGGTGGAAACTCGTGGACCGCACTGTAAAGTACTTACAAGGGGGTTCACGGGTTGACAAATTTAAAATTTAGATTTTTTTTTATTATTAGTGTAAACAATTATTTTTTTCTTCCTTAATAAAATAAAAAACACTCATGTATATACCTATTAATATACGTTTTTTTCTATGATTTAAAAAAAAAGTTGCTACACAACATTTTGTCCCGATTTGTGCACCAAAACATCAGTTACAGTACATCATTGTTTAGTGTTGTGTTTTTACCTTACTCTATGTAGGCTATAAGGCAAATAATATGCAGCCAAATGTTCAGCAGACAACTATAGTTTGTTTATGTTGTGCTTTTGATTATTTGTTAGTCAGTTCTGCTACAATATTGTGCACATATTTAAAGTTAGTGACATAATTTTCTTTTTAAAATTAATTCATTAGAATATGTTGGTTTTGTGATAAAATAATGACTAAATCCAAAGGTGTATTTAAAAAGTTTAAGTTTAGGGGTAATCAATATATTAAGAAAACTGTTCAAAATATTGATTTGACTAGTGTAGGTCTACAACCAACAACATCAACGCTTAGGTCTAATACTCCTAATTCCAGCAAGTCTATCCCTACTACAAGTACTAGTGCTTCAACAAAGAAACTGTGACCTGGGTTAGGAAACTATGACAACTATATAAATACTGGCAATGATGGAAATATATTTGTAAGTGTAAATATTTCATCTGTAGCAATTAGTTCTTTTGTAAAATGTAAAAACTGCGATTCCACCGAAAGCATTGTTATCTAAGAAGATGTTACAAAGAGAAATGGTCTAGCTTGCAAACTACTGTGAGATGTAAAATATGATTGTTCACTACTTCTTTTATGACTTCTAATAGGCCTAGCCCATTAAAACCATATGAGATCAACACCAGAATGGCTTATGGATTGCGTGTAGTAGGAAAAGGGGTAACCGCAGGTCGAATGTTATGCGGTGTTTTGAATTTACCTGAACCTTTTACAGAATTTATTCCAATCTATAAATATTTATTACCAGCAATAATTCAGGTTAGTCAAGACAGTATGAAGTTAGCAGCTTCAGAAGCCGTTCTTAAAAACAATGGATGCACAGATTTGGCCATAGCTTGTGATGGAAGTTGGCAAAGAAGAGGACATACTTCTTTGAATGGAGTCATAAGTGCTAGTAGCATAGATACTGGAAAAATTATTGATGTAGAAATACTAACAAAGTTCTGATTTGCCTGCAAGAAAAATAAGAACAAGGCCCATGACTGTAAAAACACTCTGTAGGATCTAGTGGCAGCATGGAAGTTGCAGGAGTAAAAAAAATATTTGAACGATCGGTGGAAGATCGAGGAGTGCGTTACTTCACTTACTTGGGTGATGGCGATAGTAAAGGCTTCATGAGTGTTCTTGAATATAAACCATATGGTGAAGATGTGATCATACCTAAGTGGGAATGTGTTGCTCATGTTCAGAACCGCTTAGGTACACGATTGCGAGGTCTGACAAAAACTATGAAAGACGTTCGACTTGAGGACAATAAATTGTTATATGGTAAGGGTAGACTTTCCAAAATAGAAATAGATACCCTTCAAAATTACTATGGGGAGGCTATAAGAAGAAACAAAGGAAATCTTGAAAACATGAGGCAGAACATATGGGCTATTTTCTTTCACAAGCTCTCAACAAGTGAGGATCCACATCACGGTCTTTGCCTCAAAGGTATCAAGTCCTGGTGCAAATAAACACTCACCTCCAAAGCCATTTCTTGATGCTGTAAAACCAATCTTTAGGGATCTGTCATCTCCAGATTTATTGAAGAAATGTTTACATGGACTTACTCAGAATCCTAACGAGTATTTTAATAGTGTCGTTTGGAATAGGATTCCTAAGAGAGATTTTATAGGATTAGATACTCTCAATTTAGGTGTTCAGGATGCTGTGATCTCGTTCAATGAGGGAAACATTGGAAAATGTAAAGTGGTGGCTAAATTAGGTATAAGTCCAGGCTACAATATGACATCAACAATGAAAAAACTTGATGCTTTGAGAATTAAGAGGGCAGAAAAAGCGGTGACCGAAGTTACCAAAAAAGCTCGACAGGCTCGAAGAGGTGCCGAGTTGAGAGAAGAGGAAAGGCTAGAGGATCCTGACAACCCAGAGTATGGAGCAGGAATGTTCTAAGGGAGTAATATTGTAAAGTTTATTAAATTATATATTTATATTAATAGTTTTGTGTTTAATAGCAATTTTCCGAAAACTCAATTTTCAAGTACATATGACCCATTATCTCAGGAACCTTAATATCAATTTACTTGAAAATTTAAGCATATATTATGTACCTATACTGCTTTGCATATTAGCAATTTGAAGCATTTAAAGAAATAATTAAGCCTAGTAAAAATGTTTTGTTACAATTTGTTAGAAAAAAATTACGAAAATCTAGAAAATTTAATAAAAAAAATTATAAAGGCCATATTCTATAAAGTGCTAGAAAATGTTAGGCATCATGTAGTCTCCATACAGGAAAAAATCAAGTTTTTACCTATTAATGTTTATGAGATAACGGGTCATGTCTTTACCTATATTTAACATTGTTAGTATAGACACCCGTGAACCCCCTTAAAATAAGTAAAATCAGCTGTTATTATAAATTTAGGTGATAGTAAAAAGGGAAAAGTATGTGAAACAAATTTATATTAATGTTTTATAACAGATATTAGTGTACAATCGTGATATTATTCATGGAAATTTAAATATCCCATTATAATTATTAAATAGGTTGGTAAAGTATACTTTAACAACAAATAATAAACTATTCCAGTAAGTTCGAACAAAATTTATTTTGATAAAATAAATTATGTTTATAAATTATACTTGTTTTATTACAGCTGATTAGAGCGTGCAGTAAGGAAAATTGATAGCTCGTATCTCAAGTAATTTTGTCGATCCTTGATCGAATTCCTGTGCTCAGTTGTCATGTCACCTCGTACGGGAAACAAGATCGGATACCAGGAAAAATATTGATGGTACCCTAGTACTGAACATAAGATTATATATATTATTACAAGACGGTAGGAACACACAAACCTGGATTAGCGTGGGACTTGCGTGCATATCATGCGCAGATTAACTTCTGAAGGTCAACTCACCAGAGAAAAACACTACATTCGTGCACACATATACTTGCTTCGTTATAGTTCATGGTCCGAGACCTAATTTGTATTGGTTAAGAACACAACCTGGTTTTTATTTAAATCGATAAAGGAACTTTTAAAATACTGAATCGTTAGTAAACCCCACTAATTATGGAGGTCGAGGATATCAAAAGGTTTAAAATATAAAATATAATTTTTCAAACCTTATTAGTTTCAGCTTGAGTCACATAACACTAATCGTCAAAAATGTAGGCAAATGCTAAATCAGCTAAATATTATTTCACCACCCATAACGTTGTGATTTTTAGTCTATTTATCCAATTGTGTCACGATGATCCTGGTTTTATGTATATGTGTAATAATACTAGGTTCATAGACTTAAAAATTACCGTCAGGCACATAAATAATAGTCATATTATCAGACAACCAAATAAAGAAACAAAATGACTACTATCACATCAATTGAGCATACTCCACACTCCATGATGTATATTGTTATTGTTTATTGTTATTTGTTAATTATATTTTTATTTGGTTAAGTATCACTATAGAAATATCCACATACATTAAATACTTCCAAAACCTTTTATTCACAACTATGAAGTTCTAACGCGTTTATTCATGTAGAATAATTTATTAATATTTATGAGCAATGCGTGAAATACAAAAAGAATTTATTGTTAACTAGTAATTACATTTTTTTGTTTTTTTCATTACGTTATTGATTATGAAATTTTAATAAATTAATTGGTTTAATGATTTAAATATTTGCAAATTTTATGAAATACTTGTGCAAGTCATGGAATTAATAAACTCCCTGTTCACTTTCCATCGGAACTAAATTAAAATCAATTTTTATTACTAATGAGAACTTCTTTTAAGAATTAATATCTTTTTGGAGATGAAAAATAATAGGTTTTTAATCAGTAACAAAGTTAGAATTCAAATACTCGTAAGCAAAAAGTTTCATAAATTCGTGTTTTTTAACATAATTTACCAGATATATGTTTAAGATCATTCAAAATGTTTTTCCAGATTTTAACAAGCTCAGTTGCAAATATTCTTTTACAGAATGTACACAATCACAACAAGGCAAGATTCCTATACCAATTCTTTATTAAATCAAATAAAGTACATACAAAGGAAGTATTTAAGATATTTTGAAACGCATAACCTCTGATTCCTGTTTTTGTTTACTTAAACTTATATTGGTTTCTAAACTGCGTTAATTTAATATATTATGAAAACTGTGACATTGTGAATGTGACGATAAAAACTGTTAGGAATAAAGATATGAACAGATATTCACACATTAGCAGATTACACTATGCTACTGCAAATTTAATAGTATACAATTGTTTTTGTCCTGTTGCAATGACACATTAGCGACACGAACAGATGGTAAAATATTCACGGGGATTTCAATAAAGCTAACACAACAATAATGTGATGACGCCATCCCTTACCTAGTGTACATTATTCATCAATGTGACCTACATATCTTTACATCGACTGAATGGACTATAAACTATAACACTGTACTGTTAATAAATTTTTATATAATAGAAATCAGGTATGGTTTTAAAACCCACTGTTTCCCTCAACAGCTCTTCAATCGAAAATTAATGTTACAATTAGAATTGGATATTGAATTTGTGTTTTTTATTTGACAATCATTCGAAGGCCCAATTATAGTTTACTTACATTTAAATCAGTTATGAGTATAACATACAAATTTCCATTCGAGCAAACATGACCAGGCTCCAAACCAAGACCAGTTTCTGTATTGATAAATAGTTTTTAAAATTATACTTACAAGAAAAAGATACCTGCTTTGTCTATTTTATACGAGTGCATTACAACAAACATACACAACAACTGAATACAATATAGACGTGCAAAAGAAAAAGGACCAAAGGAGCTCTGAAATACACAATACCTTTTGAAATTCAGCCAACTCTCGGAGGGATTTATAGACAAACTGCATGAATCGGTTCCGTTTATTTCTTCCATATACTTAAATTGAAAGGCTACATTTTGTAGGAACTAAGCTCAAAATGTGAGACTGAGACGTGTGTGTCGTTAGAGCTTCGTACAATGTTAAAATCAGATTCTGGGGAATAACTGTAAATGAGTCAATATAATCACACAAAAAAAACACTCGTATCACTCATGATTGGTAATGTTTATGATGAATTTATTATCCTCATCAAAATAACCTCTTAATTTTCGAACAGTACATGTACCTCAGTCCAATCAAAGGCTTATCTGTAAGTGTCACAGAGTACATGTACATTAGCCCAACCATAGGCATATATCTCAGTGCCAAACAAAACTTGCACCTCAGTCCAACCAAAGGTTTAACTTGTCAGTGTCACACAGTACATGTACCTCAAATCTAATAGTGTCAGATTGAGTTGCCGTTAGTAAGCCTGGGGGAAAGGAAGGCTATTATTATTGTCTTCGAATTCATCTCTTCTAAACCATTAGTATCCTCATAGTATAATATTTTAAGTATGAGCTCTGTTGTGAATTGCCATGATATTGTGCACAAAGTATTCAGATAGTATTTGCAAAGAAAATTTAAATATGTGTTTTCTACGCCACTACACAAGTACAACATGCAAGTTGTGATTATTTACAAGAGTAAAAGAATATATTTACTATTTTTTAACCTTAAAGTGATATGTTGATTTATGATTTTTATAATTCAATTACACGTGTAAGTATAAATAACTATGTTCATTAAATCCATAATGTAGGCATTTTTAATATTTACATTGACATAATCATGAATTGAAGAAAGTTTTTTAGGAGGACGTCTTAGGAATTTATTTTCTGTCTGTTGCTATGTTTGTTTGTTTAGATTATTGTTTTTTTTTTTTTTACTCGTGTAGGAATATAGCAAGAACTTAAATATATATACTATACCAATTGCTGTAGTTCAGATTATGTTTACACTATAACTTGTATTCAAAGGTATATCAAAGGTTTTAAATAACCGCAATTGAGTTGGTAATTATGGATTATTATCTAAAGCACACAAACATTAAATTGGGTAAACATTTCACAAGAATAGACATATAGTCTCCACTTTCAGTCGCCATCTTAACACCCACAGCAAACTAGGTTGGTTTTACAATGGATTAGACCGTACTTAGAAGTAATATAATGTGGGTAGAGAATGGTTATAAAGGCAAGAATTTAATGCTTTTCAGGCTATTTCAACTGCGATATTTTAGGGATTTTCTTTAATAATTCAATACTTTTATACTTATAAACCCTCTATCTAAAAACTTCCAACTATAATCTACCTAATGGACGTGAATTAAACAGTGGTTTGTTGATTACACTACAGAGCTATTTATTGTCAAAAGATAGATTTAGCTATAATCCCACTTTTTCCTATTTCGTATGTCTAGCTAAATATAACCCGTATGTCGTGCGAAGCGTATAAAAAAGGTAATACTGCGTTTTTGTGCATATGTAAAATGAATATAAATATACACTACAGTACATACAATTTCTTACAAAAGGGCATAATGTAACAAACATTTTAATATTAATTTTAAACCAATGTTATAACAAGATATTAAATTTCCTAAAACGGATTTAATAAATCTCGTTAGGTTTTCAAGATGTTATCCCATTAAAGAAAATATGTTTAAGTAGATAATAATACTCAAACAAGATCATATTTATTATTCAGAATCACTATTCATACGCACTATTTATACATAATCATATATATTAAGTAGATAATCCAGGAAATTATTGTCATTGCAGGTCTAATTTCAGAACCGTTCACAATTCAAATGAAAATACTGTCTAAATTAAACATATCTATAAAATCATATGATAAATTATCTATAAAATTGTTAATTTTTGTAGCTCGCAAATAACATAGATAATACCTCAGTTAGTTTTTTGCAGTTGAATATTCACCCTAAATTATTATTAAACTTTTGATGTAAAAAAATAACTGAATAATAAACCACTTGAGATAAATGAAAGAGTTTTGCAAGTGTTTTTCTTTCACCACAGTATTTGCTATTAAAGAGGTGTCAGAGAACCAGCGAGTAAAGCAAAGACACTTTGATCACTAGCGAACACAAATCTAATTTTTGCCTCTTTGTAACTTGAATCGATCTCAATGCATTTCCTCACACTTTCTCTAAGTTTTAAACATTTTTTGACTTTTCACTAAGTATAACTGAATGACAAATTTGTTTATTTCTCTTAATGACTCGTAAGCAAAATAACAAAATACAAAATAATTGAATCGTAAAAATTAAGAGCTCTGTGGTGTAATGTTACCACATTCACCCGGCAAGTGAGATATTCGGATTCGAGTCCCGGTGGAGCAAGTACTTTTTGTGATTTCATGTTTATTGAAAAATTAAGTAAGGCTATTGCCATATATATCTGAATATTGTTTTTAAAATTCATCATTCCTTAATAATATTTATGATTTTATTTTTTGCGTGTGATACAAATTTTACTCGGCAATCCTTTAACGGGGATAGAATTCTGCCTCGTTACAAAATGAAATAATAACTCTGTGAATAATATACATTTGAATTAATTACGACATATTTATGACATGCTCTGAAAATATAATGTGAAATACTATTGTTTATCTCAAGTAAAAGGACGGGGGCGTTTAAAAATAGGAGTAATATAAAGTGCATACTGACAAAATCAAATGATAAAAAAAATTCATTGAAAATGTTGGTGTCATTGTTAAAAGTACACAGAAGCTTATTTTGGTTTTAAATTAAATAAAGTTAGAGGCAATACGAAGTAATTTTCAAAGAGAAAATACGTTTCTACGTTGGTGAGCTAAAGACTGGCTTAGTGGAAGTACTTTTATAATTGGTTCTTGTGTGAACACAGCGATTCTTAAATCCTGAGAGATGGCTTTCTTTCTTAGAGGTAGGATATATTTAGAGAAATATATTATACCTAAACGGGCAAAAGCTATTACAGTTTTGTTTGTTGGTAGAGATTGCAACGTGCAACATACAATCAATATTTTACAGAAACAAATAAATATTTATCTTTGCTACAATAAAGTATATATGTAATTACGTTAATGGATGTGATGTACTCAGCCTTATTAATATTCTAACCATATAACTTGTCATGTAATATGTCAATGTTTTGGCACTTCGTACCATAATATCCGGACCCATCATTTAACAACGGATTGCTCTTGACATATTAATCACGCTGACTTGATATATCGATACCTCGAGAACTCCCGTAAACTACTGAATGACACACTTGATATACTGTTGAATACTTAAAATCTTATGCTATTTTTTTAAATATAATTTTCTGTTCAGTTGATATAGTGTAGGACTATATTCAGCAACCTGATTTTGTAATTTAGGCTTTACAACTCACTTTAGACAGCAGGTAATTATGTTGTATTGAAATTTACACACGTAAATAAATATTAATTATGCGTCAGTGAATCCTATACATGCCCTTAAATAGAGACCTTCAATCTCCTTACCTAGTTATCTGAAGGTGATATAACAATTATATAGCGTGTGATAATCGCGTTTAAGTTAATCAAGATAGGGAAAGTATAATCTGAGACATCGTGTCTTATATTTAACACTTTTGATGGCTTCCCACTTCGGCCTTCACCAAAATTAGCGTGGCTGGCAATCTATTTATGTTTTAGGAAGAATCTCTCTGTTTATTTCAGGTTGCATGTTTATGCGGTGAAAATTGGGTCTTGGCAGGACTATAATTCCTAGTTCTACCATTTCAACGGGTACAATATTCCTTACAAAGTAATAAGAACCATACTGTATTTGATTTAACATGAACCAGAACAGTATTCGAATTGGCCTCTTGCTTATACTTTTGAGTTCATAATTTGTACGAATTAACGTATGCAAAACTGGTACGGAAGGTATAACACGAAAGTTATTTGGCCTTGACCAAATTCTAAAGTTAAACCAACTCACAAGAGAAATGTATTACTTCCTGTAAAGAGCCACCGCATGTTATTAGTTTCAGCAGAGAGAAGAAGACAATGCGACGTTTAGGGAGATAAATAGTCGATTCGTTCCCTAGGGACACTAATTTCCGAGACACCGAGCTTCCAGACATTAATGTTCCTGGACCTAGAACATTACCTGGACCTGAAACGATGTGTGTTCCACACATTGAATCCTGATTGTTACAATAACAACATTTTGTGTCTTTTTCAATTTAATGGAACGTTTTATACTTACGTTTGGTACAAATGTTTCAAATAGTAATCATAAATAGTTTATTGTAATTCTAAGGACTGAAATTGGCCAATAACTAGATAATAGGAGGTCAAAATGTTTATGATTTTCAAATTTCAAGTGTAGAAAGAGTAACAAATTAATATTACTAATAACTTTTACTAGTATGTTAGGATTCCTCAAACACGGGTTAACATTTTATGAAAGGATTTCCAACAGATGTCGTGGTTATCTACATAAATACATAATGATGGAGAATACACGAAATCCTATTATCGTTTAAATCATCAATCACCATCAAAAAGCTTAATATACAAGTATGTAGTAAAATCTATAGCTATTGTATTGGATTTAATTTTATATATGAATCTATATACATAAAAATGAAACTGTTCGTGTGTAACAGCATCACTCACAAACGGCTGGACGGATTCGCCTAATTTTTTTTTAATTTGTTCGTCTTGATCTGTAGAAGGTTATAGGATACTTTTTATCCCTTTCCCGATTCAGGATTCCGCCCCACTGGTTACAGAAATACCCGTAAGAAATGCATTGCAGCAAACATATGTTATTAAGTGAAAGAGTCTTTTCAAATTTTTAATCAGCTGTTCTTTGTAAACATATATAATGCGACAAAAAATATATTTATATATAAATTTCTTTACACTTATAGTTTTAAAGCATAGAGTAAGCTTAAGAGAAACGACAAATTTTGTTTAAACTGTTTCTGCAATCATAATATATAAAAATGAATGTTTGTGTGTTTGTCCTTTATAGACTCAGAAACTATTGGACCGATCACTATGAAAATTTGTATTTTTCTATGTAGAAGGTTTATACGCAATGCCCATTGATGTAACTAACCACCAGGCTGTACTGCAAGATATAAAAGTTATCAAAGCGCCTGCACATTATAAACTGCAATTACAACACAGTAGTTACGTATATTAAAATATCCAAACACTATTTGAAGGCAAAGAAATATACGGGCAAAGCTTAAGAGACGCGTGCGAAGCCGCGGGAAACAGCTAGTAGTATATAAATCTATTTATGTTGTTGTGTGTGTGTGTGTGTGTGTGTGTGTGTGTGTGTGTGCGTGCGCGCGCGCGCGCGTGCGCTATGTTATGAAAATGTAAACATGATGAAAGCCAGAACAGCATGGTAATGACAACAAGAAGATAATAATATGGTCAGGAGAAGGGAGAAATGTCTATCATTAATAGAAAGCTCGTTTTCTTGGGTATTGTAATATTTGAGGCATGCTAATGAATGAAGCAGCACTTTAATGACTGGTTTTTGTCCTTGTTGTCATTTGCCTGGTTCTATCCCACTTTACCAGTAAAACTGTGATACTAAATTATTTTATGTGTTATCTCAGAATTCTCGATTCTCATGAAAAACTTTATTTAGCCAAAGAAGTTTTTTGTATGTCGATAACAATCTCTATTAAAATACCTCCTTTGCTTACAAGGACGAAAAGTTTTGATCAAAATATTTCTAACATTACATATTTGATTATTCTTGTATATAAGGGAAAGTAAAAGCAATTATACAGGTATATTCTATAACACTTAGGTTCCAATCAATCGCCTTAGTGTGTGTTTATACGCAATCTTATGCGTTGAAAACAATAACAATACAGAACAATTTAAACTTAATTACATGTACTCATAAAAATCTTAGGAAATAATGATTACAGAAAAAAATATGTCCAAATTTTTTTAATTCAATCATACTATATAACTTTTAATAATATTATAACAGCTATTATATAATGTATGAAACCAAGCTCAGACTCATAACAAATTGTCATCCTTCGATATTGAAAAAATTCTTTATTTTGCATGTCTTTTCGGAGACTGTGTGCAACATATCGGTGCACCTATCTGTTCATTTCACTAAGTAACTATATGTGAGACGTGAAAATATCATACGATTCGTCAAAATATACGAGAGTAAGTTCTATCATTTTTAGAATTCAGTACTTTTACTTTGTAAAACATTAGTTCCTACCTCAATAAAAAGTCTCTTACAATTCATATCACTCGAGAATGTATAAATATTTTCTAAATTTACATATTTATATATATTATTCAAGCATGTATATATGGACCTATTTATGTATACATATAAAGTGCGTGATTACGTTCAATGTGCTGATTAGTATTTAGCATATTAATCTATCACAGATATTATCTATTTAATAATAACTTAATGAATGGATTTTTAAATATTTCATAGACGCCCTCTTTATTACGTTTTTGTTATATCCCTTAGAAATACATAAAACATGTATCAAAATTACAGGAAATAATTGGACCTTCGACAAGTTTTAGAAGTTTAATGTAAGCTTTAGGATGTTTTCTTGCTATCCAGGATAGCGGGATGACATGAGCAAAAGTGCAAATAATCTAAGCGCCTCCTTAGTGAAGGTGCGGAACGTGGATAACAGAGTGAGCAACAACTAAAAGCTTTTAGCCGAGACACAGCTGCACACAACATTGCTTGGCGGCAATTTGAAGCCTTGCCAATTTACTCTATACATTTACGAGCAGAGACTATTTTAGTGAACTGATAAATCGTAAGTTTAATTTAATTGAGCTGTTTCACTTATAAGTAAATTAAATGTCACTTAATCCCCCAAAATATCATAGAACAGTTTGATGCATCACTTATGAATACTTATTAAAATAATTATTATTTTTGAATTCCGTTTTTAATTTTACATTCAGTTTAAGAATATATCGTGTTTACAGAACAATCAAACCAAAATATTACTATATTATGAACCCTCCCCCTCCCTGTACTAGTATATACAGAGTGTTCACAAAAGGGTATCACATATATCTGTGTCTGATAGTTATTAAAAACAAAAAATGTAATACTGTAATACTAATGTACTCGTATAAACATAGGTCGAGAAAAGTGTCGTTTAGGCGCTAGCTGCATTTTGTATTTTTTATAAAAAACGTAATATCTCTAGAATTATTAAAGCTTCAGTTACTAAACTTAGCATAGGTTTAAACGTAGCAGTCTTCTCTTATTTTTTGACGAATTTCGTAGAAAGGTACCGTTGTTATTGTTATACAAATTCACACCCTTTTGTGAACCTATGTATTAGAAACTACGATTTTGTAAATTATCCAAATAATACTATGTCATATTATTAACTGTACAATGAAGAGTTATGTTTATAATTAATATAAAAAGAAATGTTCCATATGTCTATATTTACTTGTTTGTTTATTTATTTATTTTAGAGTTTATTAAATTGGAAATTGAAGATGACTAACTTATTGCAGAAACACGTGTCTAAAATATAATACGTTTAAGAAATTAATGTTGTATTTTTATTATAATTACATGTTAATTTATTTAACTTAACAATCAACCTGTAAAAATTGTTCCGAAAAAACAACATAGACACAAGGATCTTAACGGTATCATTGACAGTTAAATCAACGATTGCTGTAGTGGAGTTGATTAAGCTTAAAACAGGCGCTGTATAATGCATCTAATCAAATTTGATACTATAGGTGAACCGCTAATAAAGAAACCTGCGCAGAAGCAAATATTTTAGCAGCACAGCGCAGGAGGGGCCCCCCTCCGGCGGGAGGGAGTGGCGAGTGGGCGGAGCATCTTCTTGTCAGCTGTTTAAATCTTGTCTTGCTCGCGCCATATTGTTTATACTGCAGTTACTTAGGCTACTTGGACCGTTCAATTCGAACGAGTCAGTCAGGTGAACGAGTGATCCGGATCGGAGTGTTCCAAAAGACCTATTCACTTTGAAAGTTTTGTTCAATTTGGCCGGGCAACTGAATAAATTTGATACTTTTTTCCAAATCAGGTGAAATGAAAAATGAAATGATAATGGTTTATTTTCTTAAAAATAGTACAATAAAACACATATACACGTTTTGCAACAAACGTAAGCAAATATATACAATGTCTAAAATCATGTATCAGAGTGTAAAAATACGGTACTTAGGCCTATACGCAGTTAATTATTTCTTATTATAATAAACCTTGCATTAATTCTATTTAATTCAATTAAAATTTGAAATGAGAAGAGTAGTATAACCGGGATGAGCCTACATGGGCCTAGGACCTGTGCATAGGCTCTGGTCGTGAATATTGGAACTCAAAACTAATAATAGAACAAATGATTTTATAAGTAAAAAATAGTAGTTTAGTAATTTTTGATATTGTTAATGGTTTTAGAATTTATTTTTAATCCGGCTGGATGGCAATGACAACAGTGACCACGCAGGCAATTGATGAGTCACATTGATATACGTAACCGAGTATAAATCTAGTTTTGCTGCACTGTCGTACGAAGTATTAGTTATGGTAATTATAATGAAGGACAGACCGAATAACAATACATAGAGAGGAAGGGTTAGAAGTTCAGCGATAACAAGGGACTATAAGTATATATACATCTAACAACAGTAACCCACGTTAATACATACAGTTAATTTTTGTTAATCATTTCTATTAATAATATATATTTACATTTTACTAGATTCCTGAAACAATACATTTATTGTTATATATCTATCCATTCACTGTAAAATATGTTGTTTCTTCCTCTATCCGAACACATTTTTGCAAGTAGATCCTTTCGTTCACTTGGTCATTACATCCAGTCATTCGTTCATTTTGTTCAGTCAACACGATGACCGGTAAAACACGCTCTAGCGGGAAGGCTTAGTAACTCTGTACTGACCGGTTCAACTGAACGGTTCGCAGCAGTGAACGATACCGACTGAGCCGGATTAGTCAGCTGATTTTATTATATTGAATTAGAGTGAGCGCCGAGCAGTGGTGGGGATGCTTGGAGGGGCGGCGGAGGGATATTTACCCCACCCTGCGTGAACTCAAATCAACCAAGGTTTTTTTGTTAGCGGTTTACCTATAAAAAGGTTTTGTGATTGATTCATAATAGCCATGTGAACATTTCCAACATAGTGCTAGGGAAATAGAATATTGCAGGATGGTTATTTCGCTAGAATTAATACAGGGACCAAACAATCGTAAAAGGTTATCAGTAATATGAAATAACAAAACGATAGTTATTTATGAAAATAGCAGTTTATGACCATTTATGATAGAATCATAAAACTAAGCAGCCGATTTTTATTAATTCTGTCCTAGTACTTACTGAAATGTGAGAGCAGTATACAATAAGAGTGAGTAGTTTGTAAGAGAAAGAGTAAGTAGATGTAGAGGTAAAATAGCGTTCCTTAACACAGAAATCCTACTGCCGTGACACAAACCAGTCGACTCCTTGTATATTCTCATTCAATAAATATTATAAAGAACAATATGACCAGTGTATTATACAATAGTATGGAGTAACATGACTGTAGAGTGGATGTAAATAACATTTCTCGACGCAAATAGTTCATTGTCACAGAGCCTCGAGTAATAGGTTAACTAACGCTCAGACGATTACAGATGACCAGAGTTAGTTATGCTAAAGAACAAGATTGTTTTTGGTTGCCACAAATCAAGAACAACACAATTAGTTACATTGTTTTAACATTTAAAACAACAATAACGTGTCTTTTCTGATTTATTTAATTGTATCTTGGTAATTTCATTCATTGTAATAGCCGTATCAAATACGAAAATAATATGTCATTACTCTTTATATTTAACAAAACTACGTAGAAAGGATTGTTTTTTAAGATTTAATTTTAATTTTTACGTTTTCAGTCGTGAGGATCAAACAGTTTTCGTTATTTTTGCTACAATTTACTAGCCCTATTATTGTTTTGTGTTTGTTGCATAATTAAGTGTTTTATAGAAACCATTTCTTGTATATTGTACATGTTTATTATTTTCATTTTTATCCTAGCTCGTCTACCCATAAAAGTATTGAAAAAAATGGCTTTAAATTGTTTAATACAAAGAAATGTGCCGTAATCCTTTCTTAAAATGTTTTTATGGTACGAGACACATAATTGCAAGCCTGACCGTATAGGCAGTTACCGCACCCAACTTCCCCCCTCAACATGCAGCGTTGCCACATTGTCGAGTCAGCTGACTCTCAGTATGAGCAGACGCGACTGTCTCTTTTCATTCCAGTTACATCCGCTTTGTTGGCGTTATATTACTCTGCATGTTTTTATTGTATAATTACATTTGCTCACTCTCTGTGTAAACACGTGTTAATTTTAATCGTGAAAGTAAAGGATTCAGGAAGATAGATGAGAAGTAAAGATAACTACATAATACAGTTCGTAATAGGTCTGCACTCCTCAAATAACAACCAACGACTGACCAGACGCTAAGAATATTGAAGATATTAGAAATTAGATAATTAGATAAAAGTCAAATCATTTAACAATAAGCATATTTTTAAATGACTCACTTAGTTTAAAAAAATTAAATATTGATGAAGTAAATTAATCCTTTAAAGATTATATGGAATAAACAATAAATATTGTAAATTACAATAGCACTAAATTTACATTAAGATTCACATTTATATCTAAAGCTATTGTTAGCTTCTCATGATTTTGTAGGCAATACTGTACATAGTCGTGGATCTGTACGACTAGTGGGCAGTTCTTAATGTAGTGTTTAGATGTTTTAACCTTCACTTACTAATTAATTTTTCATTTGACATCTAGCAGAGGTTGATTTTCTATACTAGTTTGTCGTTGAACGTTACAAAGATCCATATATCACTCACAGTTTCAACGCACCGTCAATACTGATCTTATAAGCTTGATATTGATTTTGTTGTTTACGCTAACAGAGGTCATAGCCCCTTCTCTTCTTATCACAGGATATATTTTATTATCGCTTAATACTCGCTGCAAAGTTGGTTTGTTGTTCACTTACTATACTGACATACAAAACTCTTATTCAAATAGTTATCACACTCATATATGACAGATCATTTTTAGATATCTTTTGAACAGTCAGACATATAGAGAGACAAATAGATACACAGAAATATAAGTTTTACAGCTCAACATGAGATAGGCTTTGATAACGCTCTGCCAACCAGCATGTGGGACTATGGGTTATTCCAGTCCCATGAGAACCGACTGAATATAAATGTACAAAAATACTTTTTTTATAAAACTTCCTACTAAATTAAAACAAGAAATATTATTAATGTTTGTATTTCCCGGGGGTTTTCCGTAAACAAAAGATCTCGTGTATTTCCAAATGTTTTGATTACTCTCCTACTACATAAGATTGTAGGACAATATCCTTGTAGATGTAACAGGATAAGTTCTGTAGAATGTAGAATCTTGGAGCATTGGAAAAACGAGTAATTGTAGTATCACTAGATAAAGGAATATATATTTTTCCAACATATATATTTTTTTATTTTGTGCAAGGCCTTTCTGAATCAAAGATTCCATCATCAGGCACTTCACAAATTATCAAATGTTTACATTTTTGTAATAATAATTAATTTTATAGTAACATATGGTAAACAATTTGGATGTACGGTTAGCCAGTATAAAATATTTAATCAGAATTAAATTTTAATTTTTTAATAAATTGTGATGAGAGTAAAACTGAATTTTGAATTGGTCCGTCTTCGTTATTGATAAGTTTTTCTTGATTTGTGTTAATGTAAAATGTTTCCCAAGCATTTAAGTGTATTGTGTTTGTAACTTCTTTTAATAATCGTAAATTTTTATTAGAGATTGTGTGTCCAGATTCAATACAGTGATTCGCCACAGCAGATTTTTCATTTCTTCCATATTTTATATGTGCAAAGTGTTCTTTGAATCGTGTCTTAATGTTTCTTTTAGTTTGGCTAATGTACAATTTATCACAATCGTTGAATTTAATTTCATAAATTCCTGATTTGTTTTCGAATGTGGTTTTGTCCTTGGGATTTCCTAATATTTGTGATAATTTGTTGTTTCTTTTATAAGTGATAGATTTGTTTGTATGCTTTTTAAAGATTTTCTGCAATTGATTTGAAATGTTACTGTATGTTGTACAGATGAATTCTTGTTTATTGTCTTGAAGTGGTAGTTATGTTGTTCTAGATTTTCTTAATTTTCTTTTGATTGATTTTTGAAGTATGTTGTCAATAAGTTGTGTGGTGTAACCGTTAAATGTCATATTAAAAAATTAAAATTTAATTCTGATTAAATATTTTATACTGGCTAACTGTACATCCAAATTGTTTACCATATGTTACTATAAAATTAATTATTATTACAAAAATGTAAACATTTGATAATTTATGAAGTGCCTGATGATGGAATCTTTGATTCAGAAAGGCCTTGCACAAAATAAAAAATTATATATTGGAAAATGTTGTATTTCTTTATCTAGTGATACTACAATTAGGATAAGTTCTATTTAGGATATGTCTATTTTAATCATGACTGATTGTAGATATTTAATTATAGCTCGGTTTCAATTATTAAGTGATATCCTGATATAACCCATTAGCCAAAGACTCAGCGTGGTGTGGAAATTAGAGAGCTTTGTGTTTGAATGGGGGACGTGACACCATTCTCAGAAGCCTTTATTTCTGGTACACTGATAAAACCCTTTACGTTTATATTGCTATTTTCCCACCCCTCCGTTTCAAAAACACTCTGTACCACGAAATATATCACTAACTTTTTAATTATTTACATAAATTTCTGACTTTAATAATAAGTATTACGTGAATAGCCATTATAATGTTTACACATTACGTTATTACATTCTATATTTTATTAAAATGAATAATGAATTGAAATCTAATAGTGACAGATATATACAAAAATAAACTAAAGGACTTTTACAAAAAACCCTTTTCATCCTATTGAGGGTACCCCACCATTTCAAAATTGATTTTCTACATTACCATTGTGTACGTGAAGTAAATTCAATAACTTTTATAACTAATATCAGTAAAATCTCATTTTGTTTTATATACAATTTTCATTTCATTGTAAAATGTTTCACCAATCACTAATAAATTTATGTTCTGACATGCTTTCAAAATTAAGGATTCATATAAAATGTTAATATAACACTTTCAGTCCCAGCAGTCTATATTACCCTGCTACTAGCATAAATAGCATGACCCACAATACTCATGAGGGTCTTAGATTGTTTAGGGCTGTACATTAAATATTTAACGTTTCATGGTTTTATATCTTAACAGCTGTATATGTATAATGACACATAATTTTAGATAAAAAAAATGTATGAACCACAATTTTAACACCAATATCTTTTCCTCATTAACTTGAAAGTTATGGGTATAGAAAATATTTCCACAGTTATTAATTTCATTTATAAGTTCCTTTAAACTCTCATGTTTAAGTTTCGTTCTAACCATTCAAATGCAAATGTGCTTGTTACTGTTTTTACAACAACAGAGTACCTTCTAAAAAGAAGTATTTAATATCACTCCCTTTGAAGCATATTTAAGAAGCCTCTTACAGTTGACATTGTTTAAGGAGTCCAAGTCTTCAAAACTAGGTCCAAAGTATGGCATGAGGTTTAAAGATACGTACTTTCTGAAGTGGTCCAACTGGAGTAAAATTTTATCAGTTTTAGCTAGTAACTTAAGTGAATCCAAATCCATGTTAAGACTAAAATTACAAAGAAAACAATACATCTATTATTATGAAATTATATGATATAAATAAACAAATTAAATAGTTTACAATTTAATTATTTTTGTAGTCATAAATAATAATTAATTATTACAGTGTTCATATATGTTTAACTCACAAAAAATGTCTAATCTTATGCCAACCCAAGGCTCAGGAACGTTGCCAACTTTAAGGCAATCTATCTGTCGATGGCTCCATTTGTT
The DNA here is from genome assembly GCF_021130785.1 of Homalodisca vitripennis. NCBI lineage: Eukaryota > Metazoa > Arthropoda > Insecta > Hemiptera > Cicadellidae > Homalodisca > Homalodisca vitripennis. Next base: position 96,383,080 of record NC_060210.1, read on the forward strand.
GGCAATATATAAGTTGGGAAATTTTCTTAGTTACATTGCATAGGATGTTGTTATACAGACATGACATATATTATTTACCTTTACATTATCTTATAGGTTCTGTTACAGATTTAGAAGTGAATTGTGAATTAACCTATTGCTCCGTATAGCTACATATTTTATAATTGTCGATGTATAATGTATGTATAATATGTGATATTACAATATTTGTACCGGTGGGATACAATATAATAAATAAATGAAAAAGTGACAACAGTTTTTGCGAGTGTTCTACAAACGTAATGGAAATATACCACTAATGATTTTGTAACTAGTTAAAACCACCAGGGAATTCACGATACTGAAGCAGTTGATGCATATGTGAATATCATGCATAATATTTGTCAAAAATGAGTTCCTAGGTTCTGAACATCCGCACTTCTGGCGTGAAATTTATTCATAGAAATCCGTCTGGTAATTTATAGTCATATCCCTATAAAATATTTTTGAGATGCATTTTAGAGGCAGAAAGAACTATAAAACACAATTATTACACTTTTATTTTAATCATCATTAAAAAAATTTTGATATTAGTCAATAGACTCATAATTTTACTGGCATTAAGTTGAAAATAAAGGTGAACTTGAGGAGGCTATAAATATAATTATTCTGGGAAAAAAATTTTTTTTAATTATTCTGGGACAATAATTTAAAATTTATACTTTCCTACACAAATTTGTGTGCGTTTCTTTACGCGTCTTTATTCGAAAAAAAACATATTTTACCTAGTAAGGACACATACAAACTTATAAATGGTAAATATTAACACGGGTTGCAACTAAAATGTGTTAATGTGACAAAGATGTGCATTGTACGGTTTTGTTATGTCTCGTTTTAAAATGGAATACCCAAAAATACATATGTATAGAATATGTGTGTATAAATACTTACTTATATTGAATACAGGGTGTTCATGTTAACTGTAATACCATAGTTATATCACAAACTAAAAAAGTTTTCAAGAAAGTTTAAATAATGGATTTCATATATTTTTAGTGTTCATTGAAATCACGAGTTTACAATCTGATCATTTTACCGACAATTTCGAATATCGTGGCTAACTGAAGAACGTTTTATAGGACACCTTGTGTTTTGTTGCAATCATGGATTTATGGTTTACTTGTTTTAGAGTCACAGTGTACTATTTTTTCAAATTATACGTTTGACGTCTTTTAAATAATCTCAAACCTATAAAAAAATCAAATAACGTTATTGTTAAGTGAACTATTAATATCATGTCAAAATCAGTAAATAATAATGCTATTATAAATTACCAACATGAGTATAAAATGTGAATGATTGGAATAAAGTTATCTTAAGTGCTAATATGGAAACAGCAGTATATCTTTTTCTTGAAATTTGAATTAAATATCTCCAATAGGAGAACATAATTCCGCAAATCCGACCTGTAACATTTCCACCCAAAATATAGCAGTGGTTTTTGTTCTACAGCTGTCATTATGCATACAAAAATATCTCGTTTCGTTTAATATTTTCACCTCAGTAATAAATTTACAGATCATTAATTATTTTCGATGGTTTACAGATTATAATACCAAGAAAACGAAGCTGTAGATAATATGGGTTAGCTATTATGTAATTGAACATAGGCTAACAACTATAACAGTATTAGTATTGCCCACTCTTATCCTACATGGCAATCAATAGTCGTATATACAAATATAACATAATAGTTCATATGTAAAATCTGTGCATTTCTGCTGGAGTAAAAAATTCACTTCTAAGGCAGACATTATTCAGAAAGTTTGACAGTAGAGTTCTGCTTCTTCTCCTAACATAATTAAACGGTTCGCACACTATAATTGGTTTATAGAAGGAGGGGTTGTTTGCCGGAAGCACTGATTACCTCAGACGTTTAGCTCTGAACAATGCCTCGTCAAGATTAACGTTATGGCGCGGTCTAGGGCGGGGGGTGGGTTTAACCAGCCGTCAGAAGCTATAGACGCCATTCGGTGGAAATATCCAAGCTCATTAACTTGCATTAAAACTTTTGTAACTATACGTGTTAACTTTGGAAACAAAATTTTCATTTTTATCCTCAGCATAATTTTAATATGTATTCGTCATTTTACTCCAATACGAGTATTTTTTTAATGCTTTTATGTTTGTGCGAATTTTGGTAAAAATCTGTATAATTCAGGACAAGTCCATGGAAAATAAATTAAACCCTGAAACTTCACTTCTGCATCTCTAAAACTGCAAATTTTCTTGGGTAACGTATGTTTTATAAAATATTTAAAAACTTTTCTTAAAATTCACGCATGACACAAGAAATCCTATAACTGTAATCCTGATGACTTGCAGAGCTATTGTTACGGATAACGTATATGGATATCGAACTCCTTATAATGGGTCTACATAGATCTATATCACTGATTAAACCGAATTAATGAAATTGTATATAATCAAATGCAGTTATTTCGGAACTTAAGAAGCATTTAGATATAATTTTTAATAATGTGTCTCTGATGTAACTTTGATCTAGCTGAATTTAGTTTTAAGTACTTCAGGACACGAAAACGGTATTGGACGTTAGTGACTTGTTACACTCTTTAGTAGAACATATTGCCAGATTACTCTTTTTAGAGCACTGTTATTTAGATACCCAAAGACTACTTGATACAACACACGGGGTGCAGAAATCTTAGTGTAAAACTTAGTGTAAATAGATAAATAGAGTGTCAAATTATTGTGTTCATAGTTATTTTTTAAGAAATACTTTAGTAATATTTCAGAGTAGACAATATTAGCTATGATAACCATTAATTTTTCTTTTTTTATTATTAATAAATAATATTGATGTTTATAGTTTTTAGATTTAATTTAGTTGTATAAGACTGCTACTGTAGCAATTTCAGTTTTAAGCTCCAGGCAATATAAAAAAACTATTCAGCTAGTTATATATATATATATAATATATATATATATATATATATATATATAATGCATATATATATATATATACCCATTGTGTATAAAATAGAAAGTACGTTTGTTTGCTTCCATAAATACACTATAATAGTAAATGTTGTACAAGCTTCTATCTATTCCGTGGTTATTATTGTTAACAGTAAATAAACATCAGCAATAAAAATGGTCTTATTGTTCTATTCAAAAGATTACTTCATTATTTCCAACAAAATAATATTGATGGCCAAAACTTAATTAATTTCTTGGAAGTTGAAACTGTTCAATCAATTTAATAGATTTGTGTTTAAGCTTACATGAGTTTGGGTATCCTACATCGAGTCACCAAGGACGATCATTGTTCTACTTATGGTTTTCTTGATTGTGGTCATGTACTTCCAAAAGCGTATTATTTGAAGTGTTTCTTAGTTCTTTGATCATGAGATCAGGCTTATTTCAGAACCAAACAACTGACTATTCAAGAGAGTCTTAAGGTCGGTAGGACCCAAGTACGGGTTTAATTGTTATAGTTAACGCCTAAATTGTTCTCATCACCTAAACTTTTACTTCTGTCTGTCTATTTTCGGAGAGGTCTTCACTCTGTTCTTCCAGTATAAACTGTTGATCTCCTGATATCTTACTACTGTTACTTCAGTCGTTCACCAAAAAGTAGAAACAAAGCTGAAGAAGATCGAACGGACCATGACATATTATCTGAAGGTGCCACATCAATGTCGTGTGTATAATTTTTATATCTGTTTTAATACAATACTATCTTGATTTTGTATACACCTACTTCATTTGCCACGTAATAAGTGCTACACAGGACTATAGTATATGATGTTATTTATTTAAACAATAATACGTTATAATACGTTGATTACTGATAACGTTGAAATATTTATTTGAATTCATTATTATTCTTATTGTTATTGTAATTTAACATTCGCTTATTTATAGTTAATTTATTTGGCTATAAGCTTCATGTTATTCAAAATTGTTATTTTATTGTTAATATTTACGTATTGTAATGATGGAATATTTATGAAATGATGGTATTTTTTTAAATATAGTACAAATACTTACTGTAAATATAAAAACTTATATAACCAATCTTAGTTGTCTTTTGACACAAGACTTTTCAGACCTGTATATATATTATATACATATATATATATATATAAATATATATTTTTTTTTATAAATGAAACAATGGAAAATCTATACTGATACCGAAATAAAATACAATGGGAATAACAAATACTTTTTAACGTATTTTATTCATCGGGAAAGCAAGGTAAAACCAACTTGAGACAATATTATTAAGACTGGAATACATTACACGTACCATAAATTTAAAAATTTTTTATCGTAGCAACAAGCCTAGCTCAAATTGGCGTTGAAAATATAATTTACTCAAACCAGAAGTGCTCATACACGTCCAAAACTTACGAAATTGAGTCGAAGCCGATAAAAGATGACAGAATTTAGTGTAAAATGTGCCGGTTACAAGATTATTAGTTGAGATTGATATAATGATTTTTTAAATAAGCTTTTCAGATATTGTAGTCGAAAGGTATTCTACGATACTTCAGAAGTGACAACACAGAATGGGTATGAGGAGAATGTAGCCGTCTCCTGGTGGAATTTCACAGAACAATCATACGTGAGGGCGTTATTTATACACAACAAGGATAGCTGGATGTTCTCTGCCTTGTACTAAATAGATTGCGACGGAGGGAAATGTCTCTCAGGTGGACTCTGACTTGCCAATATTTTCAGGTATTGACGGAGCCCCACTTTTATAAACATAGAACCTCCCTATCTTTATTCACTTATTGAATTATTCCATCAATATAAGTATTAATGGTAAATTCTACCAAATATTATCAAAATGAAATTTACACTTCGTTTAGAATGTTATCAACATACTATATTGTATTGTATCAACAAATCGTATTTTGCATACAATTTACAAACATAGTTGTAAAGTTGTTCAATTGTATTTATGGAAAGAAAGCCTACAACTGTAATGGTGTTTCTTACAATTAAGAAAGTATTTACAATAAGTAAGTAGTGGCTCAGTAAAATATATGAATAAAAGAGAGACATGCCGGTTCAGTATAAGGCAATGTTTATCTTGGATTTAGGAAAATAATACATCCGTCCCAACATCGTTAACCACCGAGACGCTGCTGGGTCATATCTTATTGATATTTAGTAAAAGGTTTAGGAGTATGTTATTAGGAAAAACATTGTCAAGAAGACATTTGTGCTGTGTGGTTGGCAACAGTTTCTAAACGAAATTGAAAGTAATTTCTCCCTCAAAGGGAGTTCAAATACTTTGCCGTTCTAGACATCTTGGTAACGCCAGTTATAATCATTTTTGAAGTTCAGTAATGTATTTGTTTACTTAATATACTACTAAGAATTACTTAGAGTAGTATTGTAATGTGTTTTATATATAAATAGTTAATGAGGTGGTATTTTTTAGTGTTAAAACTATTATTTATTTGCACAACAAAGTGAATATTTCTTTGTGGGCTCAAGGCCTATTTCTCACAAAATGGAATATTCATTTACAATATTTATTTAGATAGAAACGTAATTTTATGATTTGTTTTATTTTTCTTATTATTTAGATTGTATTTTATGCATTTTTCAGATTATTCATACAATAGCAAAGTTCTAACCTATTCTACTGTACATTGAAATTATTAGTCTTAATAAACATTATTTTATCTATAAACATTTATAAACATCAAAGAAGTTCTAAACGATTTTTACAATTTGAATTGTACTGTATGCTTTTCAAAATTAGTCGTATAATAGCAATGGTCTTCATTTCATTAGTTATAAACTGCTTTTTACATGGCCACAATAGTAGGGAATAACTTCACTGCATTCAAAAATTTGTTTTGATCTCTCTATGAAAAATTATAGGCTGTGAACTCTTTTAGTATCAGATGGAAAGTGAGCAATCCTCAGAGCCACCATCAAGACTCAAGATAATTATTCGGCACTTACAGTTTTGTATAACGTTGTCTGACTGGGTATGGTTATCAATTTTAACTGTGAGTGTCAGGTGGGAGAGTGAGCAGTCCTCAGAGCCACCATCAAGACTCAAGATAATTATTCGGCACTTACAGTTTTGTATAACGTTGTCAGACTGGGTATAGTTGTCAATTTTAACTGTTTGAGTGTCAGGTGGGAAAGTGAGCAGTCCTCTAAGCCATCGTCAAGACCAAAATTTGCGTTTCTACGATATTTTTTGCCTCTAAAAATTATACTATTACAGCTTTTGTTACATTTATTCTTATTTCATAATAGGATACACTGTCAAAAATACAAAAATATTTACCTTTATATTAAGGTATACAAAAACTATTTAATATACTGTTTTTGCAGCTTATACGTCTTTTTAGAAAATATATTGTAGAAAGTTCACTTTTATTTGTATTATTTGGATAAGATAAATATTTGGTACTTAAAGATTTTTATAACGTTGACTGACTGGTTATAGTTTTAAATGTTAAAATAATAAATTTGCTTTTTTACCAAATCCAAATAAAACTATTGAGGAAAAATGTGAATTTAAACAGTAAGAATTTCATACACAAAAAAGCACAATTGTCATTTAAACATTTTAATTGGCATAGTTATAAGATGCCTTTAAATTATAACGTAATGCTTACAATATGGCATGAAAGACCAAAACACTAAAAAAGTTTCTTATCTTCAGAAAACATATCACAAAGGAATGCGTTTGAAATACTTTTAAAAAATATATAAATCCAACCGAAAGTACGTTAGATTACCCTAAGGACTTAAATTTTATTATATACTTAGACTTAGTGCAGTATCCTTTGGTAAGAATTTCTTTAATCATACAGTAGTCTTCCAGTATAATGCAATAAATTTTTATTTTGTACAATTTACTTGAGTTTAAACAACTTATTTACTTTATATACCAAAATGATGCAAATCAATGCTTCTCAATACGTGCATATCGTTATTTTATCTGGACAAACTTGCACGATCTTGGTGTTATTATAGATTGTAAGGTAATATCTTATTTGAATAGTTTTAAATGTTGGTAGAAAGCAAAATATTATAAAATTGACTTGATACATTTTTATTAGGTTTATATTTGATTCTAATACACATTTTCTTCATGGAAAGAGCTGCATGATATGAGGACACATAAAAGAATGTTACTATAACAGTAACCTGTAAGAATGGAGGTAGAACAAGCTCACATAACATCAGCAAGGCACAAGGTCAGTCCATAAACAATCGTTGTCGGGACATAAAACCCTTATGTCCACCTCGCGTCTGACTGCAGTAGTGAAATACGGAGGCGAGACACGTTCCTGGCTTTTACAAATAATAAACTTGTCACTCTCGCACAGCTCTATAAAATTGAAATAAACTTACCTTTATCCATGAAAATATTAATGTAGTATATTACAAGAGCACTAAAGTAACAGGAAAAACATTAATAAAATTAAGAATGCGTAAATTTAAATTTGTTTTTAAAATATTATATTAATTTTCAAAGTGGACGTCTCAAGTTAAGTGTTCAAAAGCCAAGAAAAGTTTTTTTACGTACAACTCAAACTTATTCTACAAGTAACATAAAACCAATATTGGTCATATTCGAACCCGCCGGGATACTCTCTGAGGCTTGAGACAGCATTTGCAACCTCCGAGAGAGAGGAATGTCAACTATGTCAAATGGATGACATCATATTTCCCTGACAAATCTATATTAGTATACCTCAGGTGTATGGTACCTGTTCAACAATAAACATAGTTTATTATTGATAGAGTACAAGAAACTAAAAAAAATCAATTTAGATGGTAGATAAAAACGATAATAAATTGGGGGCAATAGATTTTTAACGCTATGTAATATTTATCAAAGTAAATTTATCCCTTTCTCTTATGCTGGAGCTAAGAAAGCATACGTAATAAAGTTTAATATCTTATAGAATAAATACTGTTAGGAATATAATAACATTTAAGATTGGCTAATGGAAATTCTGTCTAAAGAGTGTTTTGATTCAAAACAAACTTTTGAATTATTAAGACAAGCTTACCGGCAACTCAGAAGACACATAGAGTGAAGTGTAAACAAGGTTTGAAGCCGTTAGATTAATTCAGCGTAAAGTTTTATTGTGACGTCGTTGTTCTGAGCGACTTTGTTTGGGAACGTTTTAGTGGAGCGGGAGAACGCTTTCCATCGCCAAACGAATCAAAGTTTTGTTTACTGAGATGTAAGTGAGAGCCAAGTAAAATGACTGCATCGCTTGAGTTTACAAAGTCAATAGAACGGGTCATAAACGATGTTTTATTAAATTACTCGAGTTTCAGGAAACTTCAACAGGTAGAGTTTCCAAGACATTTATTGGTTGAATCCTTTTTTTATACTACTAGTTTTAGTGGTTAAGGTATCATTCCTTTTTTTGTGGGCAGCTTACGAAATGTTACCGAATTGCCTTCTTCCATACCACATACGCTTAAAAAATATTTGAAACACACATTACGACAGGTCACAACAAGAATGTTGGTGTTGGAAGACAGTCGGTTTTTACCACATGCACATATTTGGAGCCAATGCAACCACAACCCGTCTAAAAGCGGGTACTTTTTTGTCGGTTTCCAGATTATGTTTTTGGCTTATGAATTTCGTTTTTAAAGTTATGAAACTTTTCAATTAAGGAATAAACATATGCCCATTTTCAAGAGCTGCCTAGTACTCGATATACAGAGAGGTTTTCGTAAATAAATTTGAGCACAATCAATTTAATGAATATGTAAAAACTGACATCGACAATCTCTATTACACCACACTATGTACACGTATGTTATGAAGCATTTATAGGATGAAAGGTAACACGTGACGAATTCCACATTGAAAACATTGAATACTTAGCTTTTTTGTTTTCTTGGAAATAACACAATCGCCATGGAATATCAACAACACTTCACAAAAGTACAAAGTAACTTAAATTAAATTTATTTTCATACAATAATTGGCAGAAAGGTTAACTATTATTGCTATGTTAAAATTTAACCTTTTATACTTGCGTCTTTCAGTACTTGCGGCATAGTAATTTATACCAAGCAAATAATACCAGCAATTTAAATTTTGTCAGTGGTTAATATTTATTCATTGTTATTACTCTATGGTATTGACAGGGATTATTGGTTTTATAAAGTAATCGATCAAACGCTTATATTATGTATTTTCCATCAGTAAATGAAAAATACAAAGTCAATTATTGTCTTCTAATAAGATATTAACTTATCGCACATTTTATAATAAGAACTGACCGTACGTTTGAAATAAATTAAAGCCACCATAAGTTATGAGTTATTTGAATTAACGTGCCTATTAACTCTCCCCTAGAGTGAAACAGACTGAGTTTTATACATTATGCACTTCTCTCTGATCCAAAAACGAACTGGTGCAAATTCCAATTTATTGGATTGTCTCAAACTAGCACTAAAATTGATGTTATACCGTGCTGAGCTCCCATCCATCTAAAGCACAGTTCTAATCAACTTTATAGATATATTTTATAACTTTATAGAGACATTATCTGAGGTTAGTTCTTAGGCTTACTGAGCTTTCTTCACACATAACCAACATTAAAGTCTTCCGGTTCAAGCAACATCGAAGCATTGCTTACACAATTATCTTCTTGACATATTTTGTCCTCGCTGTAGATACCTTCTCCATCTTCAGTCCACAGACATGTAAAACCGAAACTGCCAATAATAAATAGTCATTTGGCGGAGCTGTGTCGTGATAAGTTGATGCTTAACGACCAGTTGGTTTTTTTTTTTTTTTTTTTTTTTTTTTTTTTGTAACAGAGGGCCAGGTTTTCTAGGCCTGGTAGTTGCCTCTCAGCCATCCGGCTTATTGTGCACCCTCTCCCAGGTTTAAGCTGTATCAAATCCCAGGCCTTTACAAAACCATGAGATCTTCTGAACAATGCTTTCCTGTTCCAACTCCTCTTCCGTATCCATAAGAACACCTAGGGATCTTGAGCGTTTGCTCTGTAATGCCGGACATTCAAATATGACGTGCTTGGCTGTTTCGTCAGCCTCGCCACATTTCCTGCACAGTGTTTCCTGAACTGGAATACCTATTCTGTTCAGGTGACTTCGGAATATCCAATGACCTGTAATAAAACCAGTCACCTTTCGGATCTCCGTTCTACTCATTCTAAGGGCATCTGCTGCAATGTTCCTTGATGGTCCCTTGAGCATCCGCTTTGCTTGTACATTCCCCTCAGTATTTCTCCAATGTTGTAGGTGTTAACAGTTGGTTGGGCAAACTGGCTAATGGTTTTATATTTTCAGTTTGGACAAACTCTTACAAATTAATTTATATTACAATTTATCCACAGTATTTTGTATTTAAATCAGTGACTTTTTAAGTATATTGTAGTATTGACCAAAAAAGTCCACTTTAAACCAACTTGAAAGAGAATCTCATGCATGGTAAATGGAAACTTGAACAACGGTTGGTAATTTATGATGAAAACTAAATCTATAAATCAATGTTATGCATTAATTGATGAATTATTTCATCCAACAACTGGGTTAGTAATTTTTAACCTTGTTGAGTTATTATCTAAGATTTATATTTATTATTAGGGGACAATTTATTTTCTTCTTAATTATTTATCTTGAGTTATATTATATTATACTTTTAATCTGAATAATTATATTTCCGTGGAAATAAGACTTCCAGTATGTATTATAATTGATTCTTTAGTTTTACCGAATGTAAGGAAACATAAAAATTGTTAATAGTATATACAAAATTGAAACATATTACTGTTTGTTATTATTTCATTGTTAATTAACTTATTATGTAATATATTTTTCATAAATTCTAACACGTTAGGTATTACCACAAAAGAAAGACGAATCCATTCACAGATTGATTTACTTTGAAACTAAATTAAATTTGAATAGTGATTGCTTTGTTATGTCTAACTAAAAGATAATAACAAGCAACAATCTAAACTCATTTCAGTAGGAAAAATTTATTGGTACCTGTCTGTATATCTATATGGCTAACCATCTACACGAAATATCGAAAACGAACTGACCTATAGACTTGTGCATGAACCTTAATTTAGTTACGAGGAACACTGACTTCGATGATGCTGCATGTCACGCCATAGGATTCGGCTGAAAGGTTACTAAATATTTTTAACTTGGTCTAAGGCGTAACTATAATGGCACCGAATAAACGGCAAAATAGAATAATTTGTAAAAACACTCAGTACACTCATAAGAATTTTCACATGTTACATATTAACAAATGTAGCTTAACTATCTCAACACATGCAACATAATTTTATGTTGACTTGGTGTGTAGGCTTTTATTATTTAAACGCTGATATGAAACTTGATTTTATGAACAAAAATGGGAATGTATCATGTGGCAGATTATTTTAAGAACTATTTTTCATCGGCAGACTTAAATGTTTTTGAAATTTCATTCATACAACAATAATGAATTCGCACCATCATAGCACGGTCTGAAGCCAAGTGCAGTCAGATGGATCTACACTGCATCACTACGCCACAAATCACTTACGGAGCTCTGCTATTGTGGTCAAGGTCATACCAAAAAGACGCAGGCCTTCGGAGAATGGCATTCATCAGCATTTCAAGGGCGTTTACTACTACGTCAACCAACGCACTAAATGTTTATTTGGACCTATTTCGCTTAGATATCCACCTTTATGGCTAGGAAGGAATCTTAAAGATTGATTTCTGCCGGCTTTTGAAGAGGATCTGTACTTGATTTGGTCTGTTACTTACCATGGTCAATAAAGTTCTTCCAAATTCAATCTCGGACATGACACCAGATGCCATGCAGACTGATTTTGCCTTCATAAAACTGTATTCCGTTCATACTGGAATGCGATACGACAAATTAACGAAATAAACAAATAATGCAACCAAAGTCCTGCAATCATAAAACATCAACTGGATTGATTTTGCAGCCAGGATCCTGGACCTGCTGAACATATCTTAATTGATTGTGTAGTGCTGGCATATAAGAGAAGGAGACTGGTGGAAGCTCAACCTCTGGAGGATGTAAAATCAACCAGACAAGAAGTCACCATTTTGATAATATTGAAGTCACAAACTTTCCAATCTAGAACTCATATTGGGTTGGAAAAATGAGTCGCAAGGCTGACGTGCCTCAGCCTGAGAGCTACCCATATTTTTATTTATTTGTGATGGTGCATTTCCAACGATGGCCGTCGCCGTTAAAACCTGCCACTCAATTGGCTGATGCAATTTCTCTTTTCTATGTCGGGGGATGTAAAAACTTCTTTTTTGTGTGATTTTATATCGTTAATCTGTCAGTAATGAAATGAGCTATAGAAACGTGGTGTGGGATACTCTTACCTTGTTGTAACTAGGTATTCGTTATCACAATTTATTATTATTCGTTTCATCGTTATATATTTATTACAGCTGCTATTTGTATACTTATTTTATATAACTTTTATGTTACTGTTATTTTCACGTATCTGCCTAAGAGTTTTAAACGCCCTTGAGTTTGGGGTTTAAACGCTAGCAAAGCTATTTTCTTCGGAAACTTAAAAAAGTTGATAAAGTTATTAATACTGGTAATTTTTGATATTTCAATATAGTGACTGGATTATGTTAATTGGATTTACATGTGGCAATAATGCTATGTAAATATAAAGAACAGTATAAAATTGCCTTATTTTACTACCCTAGACAAACAATTAATGTTTCTAGGTAATAAGTAAAATGAACATTTAATTATAATTCAAACGAAACAAATAGCTTTCTTGTTTGATTAATGGGGGAATCTAATGCCTGTTTTTCATGTTAGAAGAACATTTTGAAATTTTGTAGAATAAAAGACCCACTAATATTTAAGCCACTCGTAATGGTTCCTGTGGTGATTGATTTATCACTCGGCTTCTAATTGTGTCACCACATCCCCAGTACTTCTATCCGCATCGTTTATCACTGTGGCTTTGTCCAACATAAAAGTAACAGTAATTTAACCATTATTCGACACATACGACTGACATTTTAGACTGATTACAATGTAATGTGTAATGTATTGTATAATTTAATTATTATTTTATTGTAGCAAATCGGTTAAAGACACAGTTTAGCTCTATCGTAGTGGTTCCTGCCTGGTTCATTATTTGTCAAAGACCTTTCTGCAAGGACACTACAAATATATCGTGCCGACTCATATATTTTGGAAACTCCTAATTTAGTCCATTATTAGCCTATTACAATCATCCATTAACTTTGTGAAAATACAATTACAACAAGGTTTTAAATAAGTAGTTTTATCAATCTGTAAATCCAAATTAAAATTATTTAAGAAACTACGTGTAATGTAATCTAGGGATATTTTGGAGGATAATTATTTTCTTTTATTTCATTTAAAATTGTCTGGATTATTTTTACAATACATTATACTTTCAAATTAAATTAAATATTTACGGTTATTAAATAGAAATAGTTATTTTAGAATTTTATCTTTTATTATATTCTTTGTTGAATACCTAGGACTACGTTGGACGGTAATACCGTAGGTTGGGTGAAAATTAAAACTTCAAAATTCTATCAACATTTTCATAAAATATATTCATTTGGTCTACATTTTGTTACGAGATTTGCTGTTGTTATATATTTGTATCTTAGACTGATCGTATTATGGTACTTCTCATTTCCTTCGCCAGATTCAGATAACTGATTTATCTCCGACTACAATATGCTGGCGCTCTGAGAGAAAACGACAAAGTACAAAGACGAAGCTTCAAAATTAGCTTCAGATTATTTTTTTTTATAAAATTAACGTGGTAGATCTTGTTGGAGGAGAAGTGTTGGAAGTGGTGAAACTAATGTACTTATCTATACGGCTACTGTACGCCACTTTTTATTACATATATTTTAATCGAAATAGGTAAGTACGAATATGTTCTCTGTATAAATGTTAACAGATGTCAGAGAGATTTGTACTAATACGCGGAATCCTAGGGCATTAGCCGTTTTTATAAAACAATCTTAAGCGTTTTAGAGATCCTTGGGTTTTAACCAAAATTGCCTAGAAAATTGTATAAAATTAATGTTAATTGTTGTTGTTGTATTAAAATTATGATTAAATTTTTGCCATATATTTTTCACAATTAATGATGATTAAAGTCTGTTATATCTCTTTATTTAATCAGGTACAGTAGATGAGCTCCAGAGCTTAAAATGACTCCTTGCCACTACATGAAGCAACGTTTGAATGGATCTCTTTAAATTAAAATCGTCTTTGGAGCCATGGGTTCCAAGTATCCAAATGAATAACTTTTCCTCATACATATTCTGGATGTGCGTGGTTTCTACTTAAAACTGTCATGGTCATTTCAGCGGAATATATAATAACACATCACAAGTGAACTTTTTCACAAGGGGTTGGAGACATAGGGTCATAAATATTTTCTGAACAAATCGATGCATGGATTTGAACCAAATTGATATGAGTGTAGTGAGGAAAAGGTTTATAACAAAATGCTGGAGGCATAGCCACAAGAAAAATATATTTTTCAATACAACTACCATGGACTGCTTATTAATCCATACATTATCGTATTCATATTTCAAATTTCCATGAAATTTGAATCGAAAAGAAAATTTAAAGAACATTATAGCTCAAGATCCAAGAATGGATTCTAGCAAAACCAATACCCGGCAATTGCTATTTTTAGTGCTTTTTGATGCTAATAGAGGCGTGTTTTTGTATACAATTTATATCAACACAACTACTCTAATCATCTTATAGATACACGGAATACATCCTTGTTGAGATAAACATTCTGTAGAATAGATGCTAATCAGAGAAATTTATGGATGAAAATCAGATCAGCAAGTAAGCATAAACAATTTTTATAATTTTTAAGTATGGATTTCGTACATTAACATGATTCTCAGGATTAAGGTAGTCTAAAGTTTAAATTTGGATGCTACGATCCTGGAGCTGCCTAAATTCAAAATTTGTTTGATATTTTATGAATTCCTAATAAAGAAATTGGATAAAACTGTTATAGATGCGAGTGCAAGTATAAATTATAGTTTAGAAGTAAATAAACAATATAAAATACAATTTTTAAATCAAAAGGAGTTTTATTACCTTATCAGAGTGCTCTTTATAGTTATAAAGTATACAAAAACAGAAAAACACCCATTAACATGTCTCACTCTTATTCACAATAACCAGTAAGTTTGCAGAAGATCGATAGGAATGCTGGCAGTTACACCTGTGAAACCTGTATTCTACCTGCAATAGTTAGATTCCGTTGTTACTATATAATATGTTAAACCATTTACCTGATTATCTGAGGCAATCAAGTAATCTTCAAATATTTACTGGGGTAATTGGGAAATATATGTTTAATGTAGATAAAGAGATAACTGAAACAGTATTTCACAGAATTTAAGATCGTTGTTCAGATTTGTTTTCAGTAAAAGATCGAGTGATACTACAATCGAGTATTTATGTAAAGTCTTTCTTTACATAAGTATTTACGATTACTTTCCATTTAATAATGTTTATTCGATTTAGAACAGAATTTTCGTCTTAAAGACCACCCTGTGTCACTGTGGGAAATATGCTCCAGGATGTATCACTGTCAATCCCCGTTTCCGACCCACTGAACTCGCTCACAGCAGATAAGATAACAAACAGAACGTAAGATGCCAAATCTGTCTTGTTCACTACAATATAGGTGGTATAACCTTTACTTTTATTTCAGTTAGGAATACTTGAGAAAGTATATTTTGTTTATACATACAGAAGGTTGGGTTCTGCGATCACGTAATCTAAAAACCTAATCTGACCTTCAATAAATCCAGTGATAGTGACGTAACGTAGTATAATATTCTAATTTCAAAGTTTATATTATGCATTTACGTATTGCATTAATATATCACAAAATAATTAATAGGAATAGGCTCAGAATTTTATTCTAGTGAAACCATTACCCAAGAATTCTTATGAAAACTTCATTCTTGTGCAGTCCATTGGATATCTTATTATTAATATATTGTACATTCGTACAACGATAGTAATTACATAGTTAGAAACATGTTTGTTTTGTTCAAGCTGCATATCGGTTTTCTTTTAAACTACGGAATTCTAATTAACCAGTCAGTTGTGTATAATTTTATGAACAGTGGCCAAAATTCGGCGTAAATGTTTTAAAACTTTGCATTTTGTAGGCGTTAAATAAAAATATGACGCTTCTTCCTATTTCAAAAAAAATATAAAAACAAACTCTTGTTATTCATTATTAAACACATAGAATTGTGCATTGAAAGACTTAGTTTAAGGATTTTATATACACAATAAACTTTTTTGGTGGAAAATATCCTAAAAGGTCCACTCAATCGAATTCACTACGTAATATCCAGTTATTCGATTTACGTTACTCTTACACAGAAGTGAGTCAGGTGTGATGTCCAAACATGTTCAAAAACTGTCAGTAGATCCTTGATATGCTACTACGAGTACATGTAGGCTCCTTGCGTATAGCTTAAGAGCCAAAGTGTGGCAAATTATAAGAAATACTTCCATTAAAGCTAGTATTTCTGCAATTTTGAATTATTAAACATTTTACACAAGGATGCTATTTTTAATAAAACTTAAAGTGGAAAGTCTCCAAACAAGCGATGAAAAATAAAGTTCACCTACCTAATACACTTCTACCCCTCTATATATTGCTCAGCAAGTACTTACTATCAATTGGTCTATTTCGTTTCGTAAACAAAACGGTTCAGAGTATTTACATACAGATTGGATATCTACGCTCGGTTCTGGCGATAAATGGCATACTGGGCTTTAACCGCCACTACCACAGTTCTTTTTATCTAATGGAATAGTTAACAATTATAAATTGTACTTCATTACAGAGTAACCAATATAAAATTTTACATTTAATTGTTACTATGTTAAAATTACATTATGTATTATTTTAATAACATTATTGAAAATATATTATTATTTTGATGATATAGTCTTGAAAAATGTGATCTATTGATTCAAAGAATATTTTTCGTCAATAATTCATATTTTATATGTAATAAAACTAAGGATGTATTTTAATTAATTATATACAAAACCATAATATTCTGATAAATATTTCTGCAGTGCTTAAAAAGGTGAATGAAATAACAGATAGTGCAAAGTTATACGTTATGGTACTTAAATTTTCTTCAATTCCAGTTCGTTTAAAACTAATACCATTTACTAAATACATTATAAAGAAATGGTTATTTAATTGATACTATGGTTCATAAATATTATTTTCGATTAAAAATAATACGTGTAGTATAAAAATTAACATAAATTTAAAATACGTTTATAGATATTTTAAGTTAAGCCCAGTATATTAAAAAATTAATTAAACCACTGCATTCATTTACGGTCAGGATATGTAAATTGAGAAAGTTGTACTGTTATTGGCGGAGCATTAGCGAAGCTTATCACTCAGAGGGCTGAGAAAACTTCCCTTTTCTGCGTTTGTTTGTACGAGTATGTCCTTCATCCTAAAATTGTCTCGTGACCAAATTGAAATACAGATTCGTTTGAAGCTGAGAGAAAAGAGGAGTGGATTAACTCTCTTGAGAAGCAAACGTTTTTGTTGGTTAAAAAAATGAAAATTATTATTGTGACGTGACTACAGAAAAACAAAACCTATATGGATTGTTTACTTTGGTGACGATAAATATATCTGACTTACTCAATTTTAATTGTTATTATGAACTTATTATGTTGTATCAAACACTTATTGAAGAACGTACATTTAATTTGTAGAGTACTGTTTAGTACTCTACAAATTAAATGTATTTAATACTCTAGATATGTATTTAATACTCTAGATCGTTACATGCTAGACGGCTAAAGTGTATGTAATAAGGGAATTAGACTTGTTTACAATCATTTTAAACTTTCTCAATTGTCTATCTATCTCACTAGTAATATCTACTATTTGTTTTGTATTTAAATCATAAAAACTATATTGAAATCTATACTATCATAAATGAGGTATAAAAGAAAATATTATCTTATTAATGTTTTCATATCCAAACATACCACAGAAAACGAATGTTTTCCAGTTTTATAACTGATAGTAACAAAATATCGTACACGTTGGGTCCAGAGAGCTGCAGGCTTGGAGCTGTCGTTTGATGAACGATCGATGGGCTCATATATTGTGTACATTCCTCGATCATATATCAGTCTGTACAAAATATCTACTGACCATTTTGTTGCCACTGTGATATATTTAGGAAGAGTTTCAAATCATCAAGTTTGTTACAACGAAATATTATTTATTATAATAGCTCTCTTGTATTAGGTATTTTGCTATAATTCATGTACTTAATATGTTCTTAAATTGCCAGCAGAAACGGATTTACTAAATTAAAATAATACAAAACTATATCATATATTCATGATGTTTTGTCACGACAACATATTGATAAAATATTTACACAACAGCACACAGTGAAAAATGAATCTGATTTTAAAATATTCCTCAGACGTATTTTCCAGTAACGTATTTTCATACAGTATTGTTTTGTTTTGTTTGGTATACACTGTTATTAAGGTCATCAACGAGGGTTGGATTTGAATTCTGTGTAAAAATAATTTACAATACTCCAAAATGTATGATTTATAATCCTTATGGTTTATTTATTCTTGGTATTGATAATTATTCTTCACATGTTACTATGAAAGTTTGTAATACTCTAATTGAAGTATCATTTCACACGTACATTCCCAGAGGTTACACATGCTGATATTAATCAGTAACTAAGGCTGAAACCATACCACTTCTGAGTCACGTGTTAATCATATAATTGGATGTGTCAGGTTTCGTCTAATTTTTTAAAATCTTTTATACTCCAAAAAAGGAAAAACAAATAAAAAATGACACGCCAACAAACGGTAGATTTCATCTCATAAAATAATTATTCAAATGAGTGGAAAAATCATATTTTAATGGCACTAAATAGTATACTAGCATTTTCCATCCATCCAACCTTTAGACGTAAATTTGGGGGTGGGAAAGGCCTGAAGTAATTTACTCCGCGTAACCCCTTCAACGATAGGTTGTAGGTACGGTCAAATAAGTGTAATCTTAATCGTTCTATTGCATTTTAAATGAATGCCTCTGAAAAACTCTATACTAATCATGGTTCTCTTAGCGACCAAAATGTAAGGATCGACTTAACAAAATATCCACACTCTCAGATAACTGGATCCAGAACATGTGATCTTGCAGGACAAGACGATGTGAATCCTAATATTGTTCTTAAAGTCAGAACCTGACCTTATAACTTGGTCGAGAGGTTACTTTACGAATAAATATTATTGAACTTAAGCACTCCACTGAACTTGACTATCAAATTCACTGATCCCTTGTAATCATTCCTATAAATTATCTTATCCTGGCTAAGTGAGTAAGTGGACTTTATATTCCTAATTTCGCCTGTTAATGAAGTTCTTTTTCATTTACTTTCATGTTGTGTAATACTGTGTTTGCACTTATTAATGAATATTTAAAAACAATTCTGTAAATCACTTTGTTTATTTGAATATGATATAAAAACACAATCTAATGAGACACATTCTTCTATAAAGATGACTTGTACAAGACAAGACAAGTTTTTTTAGTGATTTAGCTAATTGGCATAATGAGTAATGCGTGTAATAAAAGCGACGGGACTAAAATTATACTATAATTTTGAGGTAGCAAATTGTAACTATGTTAATAATTTACGAAAATGTGAACCCTCCCTTGAGTGCGTAGTGTGTTACAGTTGACTCATAGTATAACTTTCTGTGCAATTATTTCCCTGTAAATAACTCACAGGCTACGAGTACATGTAACGGCATATCAATTTTACCCGAGCCTGCTTTAATTACTTTGAGTATTTAATAGTATTCGTTCTACTCCCTCGTTCTACAAGTATAGAATATGATGGGTTTCATCTCCTAATTTTATTGTTATTAAAAGTTGCTATTAAATTTTTGTACTTTCTCTCTTTGTAAAGGGAAGTCTATGCCTACTTTCCGTAAATCGAAAAAAATAGTAAGTTCGTTTCTTAAAATAAGGATAATTCGTTGTTCTGTGAAAATAAGTGGCTACCGCTCGAGATTTTACACCTCTACAATAATACATTATGCGGATATCCATAGTTACGTTATGTAAAGTATGATCGTTACATGTAGAAAAATATATACAGTACGAGAAAACCACCGGATAATTAATTATACTTTTTATGAGTACTAAACTAATTATTGGGAAACCAATATTTAGTTTTAAGAATGCTCTATTCTGTAATAAGAGACCAAAATATATCTCCACATTCTATACCGACTAAAGCCGGACATATCGAAAAAGATTTTTGGGAGTATATTGAATTGTAAGCCATGTCACAGAAGGAAACCGCAGAAGTTCTATTCTTCCAACTTTAAATGAGCTCAGGTGATATAAATCATTGATACGTTCACTAAAAAATTAATATATCAAAATATAACGATATTATCTATTGCTGGCTGAGCGTTAGTGAAGCCTGTCACTCGATGAACTGGAAAAGGTTATTTATAGACTTAAAATCATACACGAACCATCACTTGTATATAGAAAACACTGAATAGTGCTTGCCGTACTGTGAGATTTGGCTGAGTGTTAGTGAAGCCTGTCACTCGATGAACTGGAAAAGGTTATTTATAGACTTAAAATCATACACGAACCATCACTTGTATATAGAAAACACTGAATAGTGCTTGCCGTACTGTGAGATTTGGCTGAGAGTGAAGCCTGTCACTCGATGAACTGGAAAAGGTTATTTATAGACTTAAAATCATACACGAACCATCACTTGTATATAGAAAACACTGAATAGTGCTTGCCGTACTGTGAGATTTGGCTGAGAGTGAAGCCTGTCACTCGATGAACTGGAAAAGGTTATTTATAGACTTAAAATCATACACGAACCATCACTTGTATATAGAAAACACTGAATAGTGCTTGCCGTACTGTGAGATTTGGCTGAGAGTGAAGCCTGTCACTCGATGAACTGGAAAAGGTTATTTATAGACTTAAAATCATACACGAACCATCACTTGTATATAGAAAACACTGAATAGTGCTTGCCGTACTGTGAGATTTGGCTGAGAGTGAAGCCTGTCACTCGATGCGTAGACTTAAAATCATACACGAACCATCACTTGTATATAGATGAATAGTGCTTGCCGTACTGTGAGAAAGCCTGTCATGAACTGGAAAAGTCACTAGTTATTTATAGACTTAAAATCATACACGAACCATCACTTGTATATAGAAAACACTGAATAGTGCTTGCCGTACTGTGAGATTTGGCTGAGAGTGAAGCCTGTCACTCGATGAACTGGAAAAGGTTATTTATAGACTTAAAATCATACACGAACCATCACTTGTATATAGAAAACACTGAATAGTGCTTGCCGTACTGTGAGATTTGGCTGAGTTAGTGAAGCCTGTCACTCGATGAACTGGAAAAGGTTATTTATAGACTTAAAATCATACACGAACCATCACTTGTATATAGAAAACACTGAATAGTGCTTGCCGTACTGTGAGATTTGGCTGAGAGTGAAGCCTGTCACTCGATGAACTGGAAAAGGTTATTTATAGACTTAAAATCATACACGAACCATCACTTGTATATAGAAAACACTGAATAGTGCTTGCCGTACTGTGAGATTTGGCTGAGTGTTAGTAAAGCCTGTCACTCGATGAACTGGAAAAGGTTATTTATAGACTTAAAATCATACACGAACCATCACTTGTATATAGAAAACACTGAATAGTGCTTGCCATACTGTGAGATTTGGCTGAGAGTGAAGCCTGTCACTCGATGAACTGGAAAAGGTTCATTTATAGACTTAAAATCATACACGAACCATCACTTGTATATAGAAAACACTGAATAGTGCTTGCCGTACTGTGAGATTTGGCTGAGAGTGAAGCCTGTCACTCGATGAACTGGAAAAGGTTATTTATAGACTTAAAATCATACACGAACCATCACTTGTATATAGAAAACACTGAATAGTGCTTGCCATACTGTGAGATTTGGCTGAGAGTGAAGCCTGTCACTCGATGAACTGGAAAAGGTTATTTATAGACTTAAAATCATACACGAACCATCACTTGTATATAGAAAACACTGAATAGTGCTTGCCATACTGTGAGATTTGGCTGAGAGTGAAGCCTGTCACTCGATGAACTGGAAAAGGTTATTTATAGACTTAAAATCATACACGAACCATCACTTGTATATAGAAAACACTGAATAGTGCTTGCCGTACTGTGAGATTTGGCTGAGAGTGAAGCCTGTCACTCGATGAACTGGAAAAGGTTATTTATAGACTTAAAATCATACACGAACCATCACTTGTATATAGAAAACACTGAATAGTGCTTGCCGTACTGTGAGATTTGGCTGAGTGTTAGTGAAGCCTGTCACTCGATGAACTGGAAAAGGTTATTTATAGACTTAAAATCATACACGAACCATCACTTGTATATAGAAAACACTGAATAGTGCTTGCCGTACTGTGAGATTTGGCTGAGTGTTAGTGAAGCCTGTCACTCGATGAACTGGAAAAGGTTATTTATAGACTTAAAATCATACACGAACCATCACTTGTATATAGAAAACACTGAATAGTGCTTGCCATACTGTGAGATTTGGCTGAGTGTTGCCGAATATTTTTACATTGGTCTTATGGGTAACCTAGGAAATAGCAGAATAAATAACTTTGCAAACTGGATACAACCATATAAGGTTTTAACATATTAAAATTGTATTCACAGAGTGTATGAGTAGAAATTCAATTTTAAACAGTTGGTGGCAAGATTTGATTTGAGCGCAATCTTACGTTCTATTACATTCCCTATCCCACCTAATTAAGTATGAATTCAAAACAACTGCTAAAACCTAACCCAATGAACAAAATATGAATGTGGCAAGATATCTTGAGTAGATTCTTCATCTCTAGATTTTTAATTGTCCATAAACTTTCAATTCTATATACACAATAATGAGTTCTATATATGCCCTACTATTGAACTTGGCTGATAGTCATCGAATATGCGTCAGCAGACATACACAATTTGTTTAATTTCCTAGCGGCGGTATGTAAATATTTAATTTATTTATGATTGCCTGCTTATACGTCTGCAGGACACTCAAGAATGAATTGAGCGACAAGTGGCGAGGCGTACTCCTAACATAGTAATATTCAATTTAGTCGGTGAACACTGGCTTCAACCAGCTTCGATAGATCCGTTTTTTATAAACAATAACATTTCAAGTAAGCAATTCATAGTACACAACATAATTCTTTTGTTGAAATCGATCACGCTATAGAAATGTAACGTATTCTTCTTAAATTCTAAAAAGAATTCTTTTTACGAACATTTTTCCAATAATAGTTGACTCATTGTGCCAAATGAAGCTGAAAATATGAAAGAATAATGTATTTTTTAGTTAACTTTCGTTACACAATAAAATTTCTAATAAACACTTACGTTCTATCAATAATAATTATTTTGTAACTAGTCGCTTTAATTTCTTTACAAATTTAGAAAAACTAAATAGTATATGGGCCGTTAAAGTTCGTTTCTTATTCTGGAAAATACTAACAGTAAGTTTACCTTGTGTGATTTTCTTTAGAATACTTAATATTAATATAATCTAGACGATTATTTTTTTAGAACATTTCACTAAAAAGTTTAACACATTTATAGCTTAGATGCTGTAAACTCCTTATGAGAAGTTGGTCTTCATAGTCTTCATTCACAATTATCTAATATCTCCATTAGGAAGAGAAGTAAAAGTTTCGTACACTAGATGGTTGTTTTTTTTTCACATATAATATTTTTAACTCTATGAAATTTTTCAAATTAAACTTTGATTTTAGAACTGAAAAAAATTATATTCTTTATAATGTATAATGAATATAATCTGAAAAAGGTGTTTTATGAATTATTTTATGTCGTAGACCTCAACAAACATTTACAGTTGAATAGGAATTATGACACCTGTCCGACATAAGCCTCTAGAGGCCCATTCCGTATTTTACAGTGTTGCCACCAGACTTCAAAATGTATATTGTTTCTGATCGTGTTTATTTTATCCATCACAAACTAAAAACTATTTAAATAGCTTTTTACTAATAGTTTGAATATTGATCTTTAGGGGCTCACAAATATTTTATATTAAATCCAAGCTCATTCTAAAAGTTTATAAGCGAGCAGCTGCAGTAGAGTATAATACATGATGCTTATTGTTTCAACATTAATTTATATTTGGCTGAGCAAGTTAAGCAACAAGTCAAGGAAAAAAGCTTAAAATTTTCATTTAAAAGTCAAAATATTAATTAAATGTGACGTATTTTATTAGAATTTTCGCCATCATAATAGAAACTAGCTTACGTTTGAAGTTTAAATTAATATATTGTAATGATCTCTGAAAAGTTGGTGATGTTTCTATTAAAATATTCCTATAAGTGCTATATAATATTGACACCTATATTTTGGATACTGGAGATATATAATAACACTACAGTACGAAATATATCATTACTGTATCATCAAACTGTTGTTTAATGCATTTAGACCTGATATTGGTTAATCTTCGCATGGTATAGAAACCCATCAATAATTAACACATCTTTACATTATTAATAAATAATAAATCTAAGCGATCATGCAACGATATGTCCTATTCTATAATCCTATACGAAACCCTAATATTCAAAAAGGAGAACTTGAACTTTCCGAGGAAATATAGATGCATATTTGCATATAATGCATATTTATGTTGTACCATTAAATTCACAGTAAAATGCAGGTAATCGGGTACAGACACTTTTGTAGAGTATAATATTGTAATTTGCTATTATTGGATCAGGATAAAGTACATATGAGAATACAACAGGCCACAAGCTAATGGTACGCCCGAGAGAAGGATCATGCTCTATTACACAATAGTCTGAGCTGGATATCCTGAGAAAATAGTTGGAGAAAGAAAAGATTACTGGGTTGGCTTCCTCTCTGTTCAGTGAAAATCTTATTATACTCGTATTGCACTATGACGGCTCATCTTTGTAATATAATATTTTTAGTATTGAGTTTGCTTCTATTATTCTCATCAATTCCATAAATAATTTTAATTTCAGAGAAACGCAGTTGCATTGCTTGTTTTATAGTACTACCTCTAAGATTTTCTAAATAAATACTGCTTACTTCAAGTATTACAGAAACAGAATAATGTATAATGGTAAAACTGACTAAGATGAACAAAATGAACAAAATTTCTTTTCATTTTTTTTGTAGAGGGTTCATTAGCGACTTTAGTATTTGAAATCGATTGTACTCAAATTTTGTAAGCAAAACGGCCTAAATGCGTTTGAAAATCTATATATGCCTCTCAGAGAATCGAACTAGTGATCTCTTGGTTACGTAGCTGCAGACCTGTCGCATATAAAAAAAACAACATTAAGTTTGTTTTTGAGATTCCAGTTCTCTCAAACCAGTTGTTGTGAATAAAACTACTTAATAAATTATAACTAGTTACACTTCTAATAAAAACATCCGTTTACACGTCGAAAATAAAGCCTTTAGAAAACCAACTTCTTAAGAATAATTTATTCTAATTCACGTAATGAAGCCTAGGTACGCCTTATTCAAGTTTTGTAATACGTGTAATATGTACACACCTGTTTTAAGCGCCATTATTTGAAGAGCCCCATTTATTCAGTATGCTAACATAAAATAAAGAGATAAACACTTTAACAATGCTTTTGATATGGTAAATCCTTAACTAAGTAATAAGTGTGTACTTTACGGTAGCAAGAGGTTGTTAAGACGTAGTAATTGCTTGGCCACCAATTAACTCTTCTAGCAGAGACAACGAGACCCGTAATGTTACAGAGTAATTGCCCTCTGATAAACTTTCAAGCGAAGCATCTTATACTTTGTCTGTTATTTTTTAATAAATAATGAGTGATGAACATTTACCTTTCAATCCCAACAGTACTTTGAAGTACTATTTTTCCAAGATTTTTTAAGAGTAATTGTTATTTTAAGTGTTAATACACATAAAGAAGAGGTCAATATTATGTGAACACTACATATTTACAATGGTTTGAATAATGGTGATGTGTTCTTGATTTAGTCCACAAGGCTTACTGTTTCTTTTTTTCCTTTTCTTTAGTGAGTTTTGAGTTGCATTATAAATGTTGGAACTTTTAATTTACTTTTAATAAAGAAAATTTTAATTTACCAAAATTTACTGTGGTGATTTAAACTCGCCAGCCACCACCACCATATTTGTTTAGTCAACAAGTTCTACGTCAAACAGGAGACATTTATGTTGAAATACCTAGGATATAGTAAAACGTTTAAACTTTGCACTCAATAAAAAAAATGTCTAAGCGAAGAAAAACAAGTTTCTTCACTTTTCTGGTCTTTTCCTATGATTAGAGATAAGAGGCACTAATGTCACGTCATGTCATTGTGGAAAAGGCTAGCTTTGTTCCAGCCTTCTTCAGTCAAAGTGGGTAGGTGAAGGGCTATTCACGTTTAGGCTAATAAAGGCCTTTAATACTAAGGGAGCGAAACCCACTCCATCAGTCATACTGCGCTGTAAATTAGACTTATCGATCACCCTTTACCCCCATATCTCAATATTTGCGGTTAGGGACGTGCCTCACTGGACATCGTGGGTTTTGTCCAGATTTAAGAGACATATCGGTTTTGCTGCACCTAGTGTGGGATTAACTGAAAGGCAAAATTTTTCCACAACTAAATCGTCCTTGGAAATCAAAAGCTCTTTCTCACCATAACAAATATAACCACTCAACACTAAGGCATTATTAGTACTTACATTTTCCTAACATCAGCAGATTAAGCAATTTTGTTACCAGCCCTAACGAATAATGGTTTCAGGTTAGGGTTTGGCTTTTTTTACATTCATATAAATGAATTATGATTTTACATTTCATAAAGTACAATTTAGGAATATTACATATTTTAAATACAATTTTATTAAAAAAAACAACACTTTAATACATGAAAAACATGTTATAATTCTCATAACATGGGACCCTTATCAAAATATCTCAGAAGCAAACCATTTTTTTTTTTTTTTTTCAGAGGAATACGAAATCCTCCTGCTAAATCTCTTAAGTATTCTTTCTTATAAATTATGTAAAAACGAATCCTTATCTTCAGTAATTCCTCTATAGGCCTGACTTCAAGATACACTCAGTTAACCCTTAAGCCAATGGTGATGTCCTTTACATCATCATTGAATTAAAGGATTGTATGGGAGATATCCAGAATAGGTTTGCCCTGTGATTTATATGGATATAGGAACCTGGTGATAGGGTGTGGTCCCATGGGAAACTCCTTGTAAATATTTCACATATGACTATGCCTATATGGATATACTGAGCTGTTACGGATTAACCAAATTAAATAATTGCTAGTTTTATAGTTTAATTGCGTATAGTTCTTAATGGAATTGTCAAAAAATATTATATTTGAGTAAAGTAACTCAGTGGAAAGTCCCTTATCCCCTTCATCAAAATAAAATCAACCAAACAATGTTTCCACATCTTACAAATTAGGGTACAAAAGTATGCAGAGAGAACTAAAAGTGTTGTAAATAAATGAAACAAATAATGAAGACCGCAAATAAAAATTTGCGATCAGAATATTGTTTTGCTTATTCTGTCACGAATTCATATTTTTATTTTTTCAAACAATACGTTTACTAAGAGGATTTTACAGAGGCAAATGATTTTGTAAAGTTATTAAATGCTGCAATCTGATCTAATAACATATGCATTAATGACAAATCGGTACTTCGATAAAATGGTAATTTATGGTTGATTAATTCAGTAAAACTATAGTTGCAGACTAAATGTGAAAATATATTTTTTATGCATCTATAAAAGAATATTATGTAAACTGCATTGCCATGATACGTTACCAGTATAACTTTAAAAAATAGTAAGATACCTTTTATTAAAAGGAGTAATAAATAGTATATTTGAAGCTGATATTGAAATACAAATTCAATAATTAAATTAATATAAACAAATCCATACTACAAGAAACAAGGTTTTAATTGGTTAGTATATTATTATGGAATCGGTACAAATATATGTAAAACATGTAAATTAATACGTGAAAAGTTAATTTAGAATCATTAAGTCAAGTAGCAGTAACGGAGTGTAACGGATATAAACCTTATACGTTACATACGTAAACTAAATACAGGAAGTCCGATCTCGCTATCAAAAGGAATATAAATAGTAAACATAATACAAACCTACTGATAAGTAGATTTCTCTTTTCTCATACTCGTATTAGATAACGTAATATACTTGTATATAAGTATTGCTGAAATAATTAATTTATATCTTCAACTTAAGTAATACGGAAAGATATAAGGATGAATGTCCCTTTGTATAATGTGACAAAAATGATACCGTAATTTTAAAGATGTGTGATACAAATTTAAGGTATAAAAATTTCATAACTCACTTGGACAATAAATACGTGATGACTGGGAACACTTCACATCTTTAACATCCGTCGTCCTTTTACAAATTTAATGTTTTTTTTTGTATTTTTGATTAATTATACTGAAATCTGAATTTGAATCTGAATTATTTGAATAGAATTAAAATCGAATATATTATAATCTTGAAATTTAAGCAAATGATTTTACATTGATTAACTCAGAAAATATGGTTTAAATGTGTTTTTAAAATTAATTAATATTCCGTGAGGAAACAAGTAGTAAAATTTGATAACGTGTCAAGGGTCAAGAGAAACCTCGGAATCTTATAGGTAAAATATGACCCCTTATTGGTTACGTTTGTATTATAGAACGATGGAAAATTTCCGGAAAAAATATTATTTCCTTCATACCAGACTTATTTGCGTTATTTTTCAATGTTCGTTGAAAAAGGACTCAAACTTCTTGTACCGTAATCGACATTGGTCCGTATTGGCCATGGAATAAAGATGCATCTCTGGACACATTCTATCGAAATATAGGAAATTCCTCAAAGCTCTGCGGAAAGAACACCATAGACATCAAAATGCATCTAATCTGATATGAGGTTTTTAGAATTTTTCAAAATAAGTAAAGGTTTCTGTTAAATAATATTTTGCAATCAAAATAACAAAAGAGGACTGTAGTGATAAATAATACTGTTCCTATATCCACTATTCCGTAATTTATTAATATAATTGTGAGTGACGCACAGAATGTTCAGTATGAGAACAGAACCATTTGCTCAGTACTTGCTTACTCCTACAATTAGTAATCAATACATTAGTCTGGTGCAAGATCGTTAATTTCTAAAAGATCTGAGTCCCGGAAATTATGTTGTCCTGAGGGAACGAGTCGTTCATTTATCTCCCAAATACATCACATCGTCTTCTCTCTTGGCACTAATAACAGGTAGTAGGAACTCATATGTTATGTTGGTCCCACACAGAAACTCTACTACTTTATATTGATATCCAGTGATCTTGTTATTACTACTATATTTATACTACATCATCTATGGAACATTATACGATACACAGAGATGAAGGTTTGAATGTTTCTAATGAAAAAATAATATTTATTTAGTTTGGTACGTGTTGAATTTACTTAACTCATGCAATCCTTGGCACATAGAATGTGAACTTGAAACCGAGAATACTATGTAATATGTTAAATGTAACACCTACACTGTCGAGTATAGAATGTGACCTATTACATTCTAACTGAGGTATAACACTCTAGTATATTTTAAACTTTTGGTTTTAATAATAAACACTTTTGTTAGTAGCAGATGCAATATTTACACCAAAAACGCTATCAGAGAAGTCTCATACACTAAGGCAGAAGTATGATAAATAATGTAGAAGTCGAACTGTCACAACGTCAGATTACAGTGCTTAATTAATGGCTTGTCACAAATAATTGTGAATGTACTTTGCGTTGATAATATCAAAGGTTTATTTTAATACACTAATAATTGTTAAATAAACTATATGCTTATTTAACATGTTATTATGTTGATACCTTACCTTAACTTTTATATATTATTTGTAAAGATTTAGGTGATCTGTGAACCATTGAGACGTTGAACAAAACACACACACACACAATTGTTCCGCGCAATGTGATGCGTAGATTACGCAGTTTAAGTAGACCGTTTAAAAAATAGTTCTTACAGATCCACCTACATTAAGGACCTACTTTACTGTGATTGTGTACTTATTTATTATGTCTACATTATTTCTCTGATACATATTCCGTTATATTTGATAGATCGGCATGCCTCCAGTCCTGACTGTGCCGGAATAACGGAAAGTTACTGTGATAAAGTAGGCAGACATTAATTAAAGTTATATTCATTCAGAAAACCTTCAGAAGAAAAAACATATTCCTCAGTATACCCTACAAAAATATATAAGAGCAAAGAATAATAAAATTAACATGTAGGAAACTTTTCATATCAGGAGCCTTCTATACCTGTGGACAAATTCAAATAAAATCGAAATTAGTACAAACATTTTACGATTAGTTATTATAACGTGTACACTTTGTTATTTGGCATTGTTGTGTTTTGTTTTGTCGTCTGGAATTGTAAAATACATTATGTAATTAAAGGCCTATGTCATGTTAATATTCATTATAATTTAAATTAATTTAGTTTACTGTGCATGAAACAATATCACAATCTCTGCAAGAACAACAGAGTTGGAAAAAATAGTATCTCTAATGAAACTATATCATAAAGAGGAGGTATGTTATCCCAGGTGGTAGAATGGCTGTGTTCACACATGAACCAATTATAAAGTATTTCCACAATGTGACTCTTGAGCTCAGGCTAGGAGGAAAGAAACTTTCCTGAAAATAATTCCCTAATGTTTTTATCTCTTCCATTTTTCTAGTGTTATACACAACTAAACTATTTATTTTTTAGTCTCATTTATTAATTGATAATATATAAGGTTTGGAATGTAAATGCTAACCTTGGTAATAAAGCGCAATGTTGTCGTAATTCACTAAATAGTTGTTTTGCACTACAGATACATTATTTATATTGTACGTGATATATTACCATTAAATTTACCATTTGGTTATATAGGCCTACCCCCTTATGACTAGTTGAAACCAGTGCTAATAAACAAGGTGACTCAAGTAAACATTTATAAGTAGTTCATAAAATTATATGATTGGAGACGAGAAAGTGAGCCTAACAAAGAAGAGATGGTAAACAGTTTAAACGTAACACTTCCACTTGCACTTCCTTGATTGCACAACAACTTAACAAAGAAGAAATATTATTAGACATTTTAATTGTAATGTTCATAATTATAATAAAAGATGTGATTACATTGTTGATTAATATATAAAACATTATTAGGGATGTCTATTTCAGACTTTATAGATCTAATTTAATCGGATAAAAAATTAAACTAATTGAAATACATTGATTTAAAAAGATAAGCGAAAAGTTTCTATTTCTTTCCTGTAATAAAAAAGTATATTCAAATATTGAGTGTCATTAGCTGTTTGTAAGAAATTGTTATACTTTTTATTTGTAAACAAATATACCAGTTTAGTTTATACATGCTTAGTATATATATATATATATATATATATATATATATATATATATATATATATACAAAAGTATTAAAAATATGAGTATTTACCTAATAAGTATAGATAAACTATTTCTTTTTAAGAAAAAATTATTAAAACACCGTCGTGGATAGTAGGTAAAACTCTACAAAACTTGTAAAGTGAATGAGTTAAAAGAAAATGCAGATTCAAGGTCGTGAAAACCAAATAGAAAGCAACAAATTCGATAGTATTGCTTACATTAACACGTCGACACAGGCGCCCTAGTGGTCTTGCTGTATTATCACTCAAGATTGAGCCGCAGTGAAGGTGTTACTAAACGAGCAATTATGACTCTGGATGTATTTTTCATCCAACTGCACAACTTATGTTAGATGTCGAGGACAAATCACAAATTGTTAACGTTTTCTGGTTTCGGCTTTAGAGTCCTGTGTTAGAAATGTGTTGTTGCCGCTTGATTATTTGAAATATTTTATGTTCAAATAAATTAATTGAGTTAATAAACTTAAACTTGACAAACCTCCATAAAAGTCTGGTTCTTATTTTAGAGAAAATTTTAAGAGTATTATTAACCGTATATTGATAAACTAGATTGATGCTTTCGTTAAAATACTCTGTGAAATCAAGAGGACAATATTCCAATCAATTGCTGATGATAGCTGATTAAAGGTATGAAATAAAACGAGCCAAACACGTTGGAAGTACTTTATTATTACCACATTTGTATGGAAACTAAGCTTTTCTACGACAACATTTAAAAATTTCACATTTGACATATTCGTAAAACAAAATAACTAAACACATCAGTTGTCAGTTCCGAGTAACGGTTATAAAACTAACGCCAACTTCATAACAGGACATTCGTTTATATTGGTACAACGCACCATTGTGTATCGGACAGTAACAATTTACTGTTTTCACAAGAGTCGAGGTGTAAATCATCGTAATTAAAACAACTGTGAAAATACTGTGGAAAATTAAACCAGAGGTAATTTTTACTTTTTTATTTCAAAATATACCAGTTTATTTTATTTTAACGCATTTATTATCTTTGGATCAATAATAATACAACCAGATAGTTGTTGGTTAAGATATGTGGTTTCAGATGACGAGCATTCCTAATTACTCTATACTCAAATAGTCTCTATGTCCACCTGCTACTCTCAGTTACGTGGTCTTATTTTTCAGAACTGAATGGAGGAGCCAATAGAACCTTGGCAAAAGTGAGAATTGACATTCGAATTTGTCAATCACAAAATTAATCAAACCAGATTAGTATGTTGGTAATTCCCTTCAGTCATATTCAACTGTAAGACATTTACCTTCTCAAATCACTAGAATTAATGACTTTCTAAGGATCATTTAACAGTTTATTGTAACAATAATACACTGGTTACCTATCTAGTCTCTATATATAAGTTATATTAATTAACCAATAACGAATTTGTGACGTTTAAAAATATATTAATAGACAAAAAATAAAAATAAACAAAGTTGAAAAAAATAAAGTATTTTCTATGCCATCTTTAAGTTTTCATCGCATAAATGAGAATAAATTACCAATATGTGTATTAACTCGGGAGGGAGTTTTTATCTTTATTGTATTGCTATAACTAAAGTATTGTGTAACATTTCTTGTATAAAAAATCACAAATAGTTGTAAAAAACGTTATAACATTGCTAGGGATCAAAGGGAAATATTTTAATTGTTTGGATAGTCTTTCTCTACATATTTACGGAAGTAAATTGGAAAAGTAAGACATTCCCATATTTTTGGTGCCTCTACTAATATTCTAGTATTGCCTCACTTGGTCTAAAATCTGTTGGTGGCCCAGACACGAAGCAGTGGTGTGCTTATTAGTCGGTCATGAATCTTTCCCACTACAACATTTTTCATTGCTGAGTTTGTAACTAGTTTGTGCTGAGTTGCAGTCGCATAAACACAGCCGCCTTTTCCGATTCTTC
This sequence comes from Homalodisca vitripennis, assembly GCF_021130785.1. Classification (NCBI taxonomy): domain Eukaryota; kingdom Metazoa; phylum Arthropoda; class Insecta; order Hemiptera; family Cicadellidae; genus Homalodisca; species Homalodisca vitripennis. Next base: position 96,416,821 of record NC_060210.1, read on the forward strand.
CGCCATTTGGTGGAACAGTCATCAGTTTATATTTATAAACTGATGACTGTTATTCATTTTCTGCAAGCAGAAGGGAATAGTACGGTAGAGATCCATCTGAGAGTGTGTTGTGTTTACTGAGAAAACGTCATAAGTGAATGCGTTGAGTGCGAATCGTGTCAAGGGTTTCAAGATGGCTGAATGTCAAATTCAAGGAACGTCAAAGCTGAAGCCATTTGGTGATTTTTGTGGGTGTTAGTCAACATCTTTGGCACCTAGCGAGAACAAACATGTTTGTAACTTAAATTTTCTATAACAATGGAGTAAAGAGAAGATATAGACACTTTAAAATTTAAAATATAAAGACCTTATTGTAAATATACAGTTTGCTCTCGTAACTTTGTCAATTAGTTTCTCAAGGCCGTCTGTAGTGACATACTTGCGTCCTTGACCTCCTTCACCGTGCACGTCAGTTCGGCCATCTTTACACCTACTACACAACATCCACAACATCACTTTTTTCATGAACTTGCCGCGATCGTCTACTGCGCACACTGAGGACCTGTAACGTGTTTGGAGGTCACTTGAGATCTGAGTGTGAAAAAACGGCCTCGTATATTAATTTAATGTATTAATATAAGGATCGCAATGTAAGAATTTTTTTAAATCCATAATAACATTTATAATATAGTATCATACGCTCGTATAAATTTCTCATAAAAATTACTGAGAAATAAGGATGATGAAAGTAAATTTTTAATACTTGCATTTTCATAAAAATTTACAAAAAGGTTAATTAGCTCTTTTTATGGTATATATTTTAAATGTACGAATAAGAAGCATTACGTATACTAAAAACATTTAATAATAAAAGGACAAATGGAAAAGAAAAACATGGAAAACAGGGAGAATTTAAAAATAAAAAGAAACCCCAGTATAATCCATTAAAAATTATATACGTAAAACTTGTCACGATCCATAATAAGAGATTTGGAAACAGTTTTACAATTCTAAGTAAACAGAATGGAGAAAGCTAATATGCTTTGCTAATGCATTTGTACATTTTGCTAAAACCTAATCCAATTTCAATAAATATTTATTCTCAAAAGTCACATTTCTGTGTGTGATTTTTATTATTTATAAACTTCTTGAAATATACAGTTCTTATTGAGAACACTATAACTTCAATATAATTGACAAATCTGCCGAATTTCATCACAAATCGTTTGGATTATGACTTTTTAAATTAAAATTTCCATCTTAAAACATTCCAAATGGTACCGGTTAGAAAATGTTCTGAAGGCATATATATGCTTCTAATATGGAGAGTAGAACACTTCTAAATCTTATATAATTCTTTAAATGTTTGTGATTGAAAAATATATCTTTAAGGTATATAAAATATAAGTAGGACTCTCCTAGTGTAAATGCTATGTTGTAAAGGATAATAGAGTTACTGTATGAAGGACTCAGGATCAATTGCGATCGGCTCAAGAGCTGTGTTGACACAGGATATGATAACAGAGTCAGTAATTGGTACATCAGGAGCTCGTGCGTCACAGTAACACTGACAAGGACATCTTATTCGGTAGTTACAGGACATTATTCGTTCTCGTTATCAAATATGTTACCAAATATATGCGTAACAACGAAATGACATTCTTTCTCAGTGTTGAAATGAGAAATAAACTTTAGCACATCTAAGATTCAAATTTACAAAATTAAAATTAAATGTTTTATTTATTCTTAAATGGTAATAATAATGTTCCTTATATTACGAGTACGTCTAATTTATTTTACATTATGTTCTAATTAATTTATGCCGGTCTCAATTTACAATTCTAGTGTTAAATTTTGGTAACACTTTAAAATCAACTAATCACCTTCTTGAAGACTCTTGGAGCAATTGGACAATTCTTTAAGTATTACGAAATTTTAATAAAAACACTACTTTTCCAAATTGTTTATTTTTTGGACGAGGCCATTCGAAACCAAAGGTTTCATCTTCAGGTAACTCCACAAATAACTAAAAAAAATAAATAATTTGGAAAAGTAGTGTTTTCATTAACATTTAGTAATATTTAATCACCTTCTATTAAATAAAAGCTTTATTGTTACAGATTTTAAAGAGTATAGTTACAGTGCCATTATTGTTTGAATGCTTAAATGATTTAGACACAATGAGGTATATAACCACTAGATTAACATTATAATATATAATATAAAATAAATAATGCGAATGTTTGTTTGTATGTTCCGTTATAACTCTGAAATCAATGCACGAAACATCGTGAAATTTTGTACAGTGATTCTACACGTTCCTGGAAGTAACATAGGCATACATACTAGAGTAAATTGGTCCAATTTAAATAGTTTATTTAATTATTTTTTTAATTATAAATCGTTGTTGATGTTAGAGTGTTTTATATTGGATCCGACAGACTGCGCTACGACACATAATACAAAGGAACTGATACTTAACAGCTGTTAATACTTTCAGCTGAAGTTCATCAAAGAGGCAGAAACATTTGTTTACATTTAAAATTTAGAAAATGTTTATTGTAAAGTGCTTGATCAGTAGTGTAATGCAGGTTGCACAGAAGACGTCATTGCCTAATTTTAAATTCAGATTGCACCAATGATCAATAATAATATATATAAATGAATGTTTGTGTGTTTGTCCTTTATAGACTCAGAAACTATTGGACCGATCACTATGAAAATGTGTATTTATTTGTATTTTTCTATGTAGAAGGTTTATATGCAATGTCCATTGATGTAACTCACCACCAGGCTGTACTGCAAGATATAAAAGTTATCAAAGCACCTGCACATTATAAACTGCAATTACGACACAGTTACGTATATTAAATAGCCAAACACTATTTGAAGGCAAAGAAATATACGGGCAAAGCTTAAGAGACGCGTGCGAAGCCGCGGGAAACAGCTAGTATAATATAAAATAATAATTTAATTTTTCAATAAACATTGAATCACAAAAATTACTTTCTCCTCGACTCGAACCCCCATCTCTCACTTGCCGGGTGAGTGTGCTACCACTACACCTTTTTTGTGGTACACAACAGAGCCCTTTTTTACGATTCAATTATTTAGTATTATTATTATTACATATTATATATATACTATATAAAGCCTTCATCTGCAATTAGATGTGCTATATCGTTTTAAAATATATAATTCTATAGCCGTGACGAGCGAATAAGATTGGTAATGAATGAGAATAATCTAACGGCCAATAGAGGTGTTAAAATCTAATTTATTTTGATACAGGACCAGTATCCCTTACAATGAATATGTATATTGCAATTGGGAATATAGGTGTTAAAATCTGAGAGTTATTTTGATACAGAGCAGATAAACCTTTCAATGAATATGTATATTGCAATTGGAAATATAGGTGTTAAAATCTGAGAGTTATTTTGATACAGAGCAGATAAACCTTTCAATGAATATGTATATTGCAATTGGAAATATACGTGTTAAAATCTGAGAGTTATTTTGATACAGAGCAGATAAACCTTTCAATGAATATGTATATTGCAATTGGAAATATACGTGTTAAAATCTGAGAGTTATTTTGATACAGAGCAGATAAACCTTTCAATGAATATGTATATTGCAATTGGAAATATAGGTGTTAAAATCTGAGAGTTATTTTATATATATATAGGAACGATAATCCTTTCAATGAATATGTATATTGCAATTGGAAATATAGGTGTTAAAATCTGATAGTTATTTTGATACAGGACCGGTAAACCTTTCAATGAATATGTATATTGCAATTGGGAATATAGGTGTTAAAATCTGAGAGTTATTTTTATACAGGAACAGATAAACCTTTCAATGAATATGTATATTGCAATTAGGTATATAGGTCTTAAAATCTAAGTTATTTTGATACAAAACAGGTAAACCTTTCAATGAATATGTATATTTCAATTAGCAATATAGGTGCTATAATCTGAGAGTCATTTTGATACAGGACCGGTAAACCTTTCAATGTATATGTATATTGCAATTGGTAATTCCCTACAGATTGGGAAACCGGTGTTGTTGATACAAACACGGAGCACTACATTTAATTCTAACGTACCAAATTAGCTATCAATAAAGCATAAAACATACCATTAAACGTATTTGTATAACAACATTTTAGATACGGACTGAAATAAAGTAAATTTGAATAGTGCAGAGTTGAAAAATTAAGTAAAAGATCTACAAATAAAATAGTTGAAGAAGAGTTAATTAATTTTCAGATTTACCCTAAAGCTGAAAACATTTAGTTTATCAAATATAATTCAGTGCTAATGAATCAGCCTATTTAAAACATTTAGATTAGTTGCAATATCATCAGTTATTTTTATTTTACCATTCCTATACTTGCCAAATCCTGTATTTCTGGAACTTTATCCTACCGACTACATATTTAAAGATTCAAGACGTTCACTTGGCATGAAATAAGAACTAATAATGGTCATAATGAATGATTATAAAATGTAGTTACTTTAACTTTACGAATATATGGTGTGTCGACACCTATTATATATTAAAAATTAATGTGAATGTTTTTCAAGACGGGGGCAGTTTCATTGTCGTTTTTATTACAGCTATCAAAAGATATCAAAAAAGAAGCTTCTCGATTATTGGCGATAGCTGTCCATATAGTCCTTGCTACTTAATTTCTAAATACACAGTTAGTAGTCTGCAAGAAAGGTAAAAATGTGTCTCTAAATGTCGGATTTTGCAATAAATGCATTGTTAAAATATATAGGTGAATATGTGAAGTTATAAAACCTTAAAACTTCACAGGGTATAACTGGCACATTCTTAGGCGAATAACGGCTACCAATTTAATCGAAGGAAATCTGCCAGACTCTTAAAAGTTACGAGAATGGAATGCATGAACTATTGCTGAATGATATACTTTATTGAGTTAAAAGAAGAGTTACAAAAAACTATTCTTTGAATGGGCTCAATATAAAGAGTTCACTAACAATATCCAAAAAATACAGGATGTTCATTGAGTTAATTTAGTTGCAATAACAGTTATGATTGTTAGTTAGAAGCGTATATGCAAGTATTTAATAGTTTTTATTTAATTTAGATAAATTTTAAGTCATAATGTGCATTGTCTAGTAATTCATACCAATGCTTCTTCTTGGTAGAATTTGCATGTAAGCGACCGCCTCGGACGTATAATACAATTATGAATCTAATAATGTTACTACTAATATATTTACTACTAACGTTAGAAAATACTAGTTGGTACTAGTAATAAAATATACTATCATTAATTATACTTTTCCACCTGTGAATGAAAAACGTTATTAGTCTCTATGACCTGAAAAGACTTTTTGTCACTTCTGTTATATAGTGCGCTGAATATGGATCGTTTAATTATTTTATTCTCTAGTCAAATGTTGGATTTTTTTATACATTTGTATAAGATTCCAAAACTATTTTTTAATAAACTTTGCTGTGAGCACTATTTTTTGTTAAACATTTGTGTAGAATATTTTTCATTTTTTTAGAAAAACAATCACACTATGTGAAGGCTTTAGAGTTACTATTTACATTCATTTATCTTAGGTACTTTTTTAAACATATTAATTTTATAAATTATACGTTTAAAATGTGATCCTTGTTTGAGACTACTCAGACTCATAAAAAGAAGTTTTTTATTTCATATAAAGATATGAATTTGATTTTACTAAACAAACTAATACACATTTATAAGCTATAAGTGGATGCAAATTTCAAGTCCTTCCTTAACTTTTAGACAGCAATTTAGTGCTATAATGAAGATTTGTTGTACTAACCGATTGATTTTCATTTTTTACTATTTTTTCGTTTAAAATATAATTTACTCTTATTTCATGGTGGTTCTTACTTTCTCCTCTCTTTACCAATATAAATACATGGTTATTACTGGCACATTACTACATTTCCTACAAATAAGGGATGTATGCGATTATACATCTTTGCGGCATTTCGCAGACAAATCTGGCAAAATGGAGGTTTTACGAGTATTACTTTTAATACGATTAAAAGTCATTACCTACTGAACTCTAACTAAATAACGTATTGATGTATCTACACATCAAAGGTTTGTTGTATGAAGATAAAAAATACTTCTCACAAGTTTGAAGTTTATTTTAAAAAAACGCTTTATAAGTGTACCGGCAATTAAAGGATTTGAGAACTACTTTCATTGCTTTTCATTAAAGCACAAAGCTCTCTAAATACGGTGTCACGCTGCGCCTTTGGCTAATCGGTTAGATCAGGACACCAACTGACAATTTAATATATGTAATTGTCCCACGATTGAAACAAGCTCTGCTGAATAAGAGCTTTCCTTTTGTGTTGAAAAGTCTATTATTCTATACTCGATACTGGTAGAAGCATAATCAAAGCATTAAAAAACCAATTTTTTGTTCATTAAAAACCGTATAAATTTTATTTAGTGAAAAAAACAACAAACTTAACTAAGTGAGAGTTTTAAAACGGAGAAAATATTTAACCGCTGCATTAGTGTCATTTCTAGAGTGGGCTAGTGTTGTTTGTGCTATATTTCAAAGTCAACTGTCTCAAAGTTACATACTAATATTAAACTCCTAAAATAATACTTTCCCGATATATGCTACGATAGTGTACTAAGGCACAGTAAAACAGGGTTGTATGCACGATCCTACAAATATCTCAGTCAACTCCTGTCTGCAACCGTATCATTTCTTACCGGAACACCCCTCGCATTGCACAGATTCCTTCTTTTATTTTATCTCATATTGATCTTGTCAAGGCCTGTAATCACCAGAGATAGGCAGACGAGTAGACAAATTAAATATTATTAGGTTTCCATGAATTTTAGATTTACTGTTAACCAAACAGATCACGGGATAGTAACAAATGAAGAGGGTGAGTTTGTTTTCAAATTAAGCGAACGCATTTACTGCTACTGATTTAAGTTTTCGACTTGAGCCAGAGGGAGCGTTGGATTAATTAAATAACAATAACTCTACGTTTAATATAGGATAAATATCATTCAGGGTAAATTTTCATTGCATATTATTTTCTGAATGCAACTCTCTCTCTCTCTCTCTCTATTATTTTTCAGAAAATAAGAAAATTCCTGACTGAGACTATTTATTTGAAACATCTATTTAAATAACTAAATGTTCAAACGAAAAGCAAGAACTAAATTTACTCTTAAAATGTTTTTTTTGGAGTACATAAATTAAATTTATCATCAATTTGATTGAAACTGATCTTTGTTTAAAATATTTTGAGTAAAAGCCAAAATTGCTTTTATTTCCTCAAAAGCCTATTGAAAATAACTACATTGAATTTTATGATTTATATTTTCATGAGAGCTATTTTATATTTTAAGTAGAAGGTGAAGTTAATATACATTCTTTTAACTAGTTCAATCTCGTCCAAGCCAAGTGCACGAATATTAAGATTCAAATTTAGCACTCATTCAAACTTTCGGTTTTAAACACTGATATTACAATATTTGTTAAAAAAACATTTGATTTTGGCCATTATAAAAATAAATTAACAGTGAATTAAACATAAAATAGTTCATTAATCAATTTTCTAAATTTGGCTTTAAATTTTTTTTTATTTACATTATTAAATATGATTTTATAATTTTGAAATTCGAACGCTTTTTTGCTAATTTATCTAATTAAAACCAATGATTTTTTAAAATTTCAAATGATTGCTATTTATATTTTTATTCTACCACCTATCTATTAAAAAATTTTGAGATTAAATTTAATAATACATCTCTATATGGCTGTTATATACAAACACTACCAGCATGCATTGCTTCAAACCAAATTTATGTAATGTTCGTGTACAAAATTTTATTATTATATTATATTATTAATTGAGCATTTTAGAAGCCTATAAATTCAGGGAATGAACAAATTTAATTTCCGTGCGCACAACATCTAGAAAAATAACTGAAGCACGGAAATTTAAAATTTAACTCAATTTCTATTTAGGCAACAATGAGTTCAACGTCAGTCCATGGAATTTGGCTCGTTAGTGGGTACTTTAACATTGGTCTTATGGATAACCATGGTGCTAACGAGGAAATAGCAGAAAAATAAATGTGTAAAAAACTGATTACAATCATACTATATTTTAACTGTGACATATTAACATCCCACACATTCAACGTCACCTACTATATTGAAGACCATCTTAATACATAAAATTGTAATTGCATTTGCAACATGATATGTTAATAAATAAAATAAAATAAAATATTCATCTTAGGCTTTGAAATTTGTATGAATTCATTAATACAAGGATGATTTCTATAATGGCTCTTTTTTAACCTTGGAGTTTACGTGATTGTCATTGGAGCCAATGGCAGTAGACTAACGCAATACTTCTATTGCCTGTCGGTGGGATATAAACATTTATTTTCTGTATGTTTGCTTTTCGCTAGACATCTCGAGAATAAACGAGGCATATACTTATAACTTATCTTGCAACTTCAGGGAAACCTGTTACGAGACAAGGTGTCTGGCGAACCTTATCCAATAATTTCGTGTAGGTATAATACAAAGTGTACTGAAACTAAAACCAAATTTGTTATGTAAAAATTTACGGATACACAACCAATTTTAAAATATAATTATGTAAAAACATCTGGAATTCGTATTTTTTTAACAAACATTTTGATGCGATCCCGTTATCAGATATCTGTTAGTTTGCAGTTGAAGAAATACACAGTTTTATATCTCGCAAACAAATCTGTTGAGATTTTACAAGGATAATCATAGTATCTACTTGTAGGCCATCTGGCCTTCAACGAACAAAAGCACTCTCATCGAAACTAATTTAAAGAAAAAAGCAAACCTAAAGAGCTTTCTCACCTTTGAGAAAGTACAAAGAAATGCACTGGTATCAATTCAATTTACAAAGAGGTAAGTATTTGGTTTGCGCTCGTTACTGTTTAGAAGTGTCATTGTTTTATACATTGATAATTTTACATCTCCTTGATGACAATTATTATACCACACATTTACAGACAAGAAAAACAATACTTGTACATGTTTTTAATTTTATTTGCTTTGAAGGTACGTAATAACAGTTATTAGTTAATTGTTTACAAAATATCTTTTATTAAACACGTTTAATCTGATTTCATACAAGTTTTATTTGATCTGTTATGAATATTCAGAAGGAATTAATTTTCGATTAATATACAACTTTACCTATTCAGGCCTATGTATGGTACAGGTAAAACTTAATAGCTATTCTAAATTAAATTTAGTTACATTGTAGGCCAACATCAATATGTCTTACTGAAATTTGATCGTCACTACTTTAGCTCTTAAGATGATAGGTTTTTGTTATAAATGAATATTGTGATTTTTCAAATTTACCCACCTTCCATGACTTATGTTTTATATGGGTTATTTCCTTAATTCAAAATGTATTGCACTGAATCAAACTATTATCTTATACTACAAATTTGGTACTAGATATCGAACAGTTTCAGTTTCAGTTCAGTTTCTTAGGTGTCTTTTAGCTATAAAAGTATTTAATTTTTCTAAAAAATCTTAAACTCTTTTAAGCTACTAATTTCAATCACATTAAATTACCAACAATGCGACATAAAATTTATGTTTCAAATGTATAATGATTTAGTTATAGCATTCGGTAAAAAAGGCATTTAATTAAAAACCGTAATACGGTCATTTAGAAACGTTCAATCTTAATGGAATATCTAAAAAATAACTCATTGAAATCCATTTAGAAAGGTTTAAAATATTCTACAATTTTTCATATATTTAATCCGAACAAATATGTATTTTCATATCAACACGAATTCTTAGATGAATTTATATTCTCTGCTTTATGTTTTTAGTATAAACCGCTTTTGCTTTGAGAAACTAGGGATTACAGTTAAACGTTTACCATAATAACCCCCACCATACCATAGGATTTGGTCGGGCGGTTTTAGCCAACCTCACATAAAATAATAAACCTATGATTAAAAATTACAAACATTAAAAAATACACCAGAATTCTTTTAAGGTGGTTTTAATATGGCAAAATACTGTATGGAGCATGTAAATTTAAGCAATTTGTTTCATAATTTTCCCTTTTTATATTTAAAACAAAATCCGATAAACCTGCAAACACATTGATATCAACAACAGCTCTGTTGAGAAACTGATGTTCAAGCGGCTCTTCCTGAAATGCTTCTTGCAACAATTGTAATACTATATTACACACATTTTTATGTAATGCTACGTACTTCAGCTCTACAGTATTCATTGGTCTTGGTCATTGTTAAGCACACACACACACACACACACACACACACACACACACACACACACACACACACACACACACACACACACACACACACACACACACACACACACACACACACACACACACACACACACACACACACACACACACACACACACACACACACACACACACACACACACACACACACACACACACACACACACACACACACACACACACACACACACACACACACACACACACACACACACACACACACACACACACACACACACACACACACACACACACACACACACACACACACACACACACACACACACACACACACACACACACAATTGTTCCGCGCAATGTGATGCGTAGATTACGCAGTTTAAGTAGACCGTTTTAAAAATAGGTATCTAACTTTTACTACAAAACTGAAGAATATTGTAAAACCTATTTTAGTTATCTTTTAACAGAAGTAGTATATATACACGTGTGTGTGTGTGTGTGTGTGTGTGTGTGTGTGTGTGTGTGTGTGTGTGTGTGTGTGTGTGTGTGTGTGTGTGTGTGTGTGTTTAGCTTACTCTTGAAACTAATAACCATAACAGTAAAATTGGTAAAAATAGAAATTTGGAATGAAACTAAAACAATTTAATTTAAAATAATCGTGTGTCATTGTTAACTTATTACCATCTAGTATTTTGCTTTTATTTGGTATAGAATGAAACAAGAGTAATATATTAACGGCAACTCGAGTAAATATACGAAGTTCATAGTCAGTGACGGTTTCAGCCGCTTTATTCACTGATCAATCGTTGTTTGGTATTTATTGGAGCAAAGGGTAACGTGTTTTGTTTACACTTCCACCCATAAACAAACACATATGGGTCCGGGGAGACCTGTCAGAATATGAGAATATGAAGAGAGAACTTTCAATATTATGCGTTACAGAATATTAATCTGACATTTTGTTACATTAAACAGTTTAAATAAAACTATTTAAACCTTTACTTTCCTCAATATACTAATATTTTAACTGCTATAAGTCTGTGATACTTCTATCTACCTATTGGCAGATTTTCACTACATATAAATAAATAAATATATATATATATATATATATATATATATATATATATATATATATATATATATATATATATTAGGCGTAGTATAATCTAAACACTACAATTTTATGTTTCACCTCTGTATTTAAAGTTAACCACAACTAGTATTATTAAACAGTACTAGGAAACGTTGCGAAATATCAATAATAACAGCGTATGTTATTTGTTATTGGAAATATCATTATTGCCCGCCAAATGCCTCCGAGGTATCACATCTGTGCTACATATTTGTACTGCCCTACATATTATTCCCTTTAGTAAATACCGTTTGGTAATAGTACTGTTATTAAATACCGACTATCAATTTACCCGGTTTATACAGGATGATTCACGAAGATATGCAAAATAAGTTCATTCTACATAAATAATGATAAAAGTTTACATACACATAGATTCGGAAATGCTTTGGTAGCGATTTACGGCAAGCAAAAGATTTCTCTCGGATTCCATGTAAATCGAGGCTTCCTTATAATTCTGGGGGGAATTTATTCGTTTGTTATGGTTTTTGACCTCATACATTGAATTAAATAGCTCCAGAAACGTAAGTTAAGTAGTTTTTGAGACAACCCGTGTCAAATGCAAAAAACATTTAAAAAGCAAATGTTTGCATATTTGGGCATCAATAAATTTTTACCAAGAAACACATCAAAATTTTAATCAAACGAAGAAAGTCCAATTTCGAACAAAACTGTTTAAATAAAGTACACAAAAAGCGAGTAGTTGTTTTATTAAATGAGTTTTATTCATAACAGTACAAGACACCTTTTAAATTTGACTGACAACAATTATGTTAATTGCCTAAACTACTTAATAACTAAACTATTTAAATTTCAACTAAGAAATTGTAAATTTAAATTCTTAAAAGATAAATTATTCCATAGAATAGATTGGATTTTAGCAGTACATTCAACTGTGTGGCTTGACTTAATTTGATTTAAAATCACAGAAAATGATGTTTTTCGGGAAATTTTTATTTTAAAAGCTCGAAATACAATAATCAGCTGTTTAACAACGATATAATTTGAATTATTGTACAATTGACATGATTCTGAGATTAAATACTGAGTTTCAAACCACATGCGAATTGTTCTGTTCGTATTAATTGAGTTTCTGTCCATATAAGAATAGTTTACTCCATAATAGTTATTAAATTATTGGTGTAGTAATGCCACACTTATTTAAATTGAAAAATACGCCGATATGGTGTATATATGGTGTATGTGAGAGAGTGCTACGACTGCTGTTGAAGAATATAGACAACAATACCCTTACCGCAAAATTCCAAATGCTAGAGCAACTAGTTGACTACTTTATTTCTTACGTTTCGGAAAATAGGATCACTTCCTAACGCAAAGTTCCAGTAAGGCCGCTCTTTCCGATATATCACTGTAGAAGATAATATTGATGCTGATATTGTACATAGTCTAAATGCTTTGTACAAGATGATGTAAAGAGCTCTTTTTGAGCGCCTTCATCGCTGAAGTTTTATGGATCTGTTTAGATAGAAGCGGATTCCAGATTCCATGAATCAATCTGTACCAGTGTCAGATCTCAGAACCTGGAGTAAGCGGAAGATTAGTATATTCTAAACTCAATATGCGCACTTGGCAATTGCCTGTACGTTTGAGTTCATAAATGTAGGGTTAAGTAAGATTTTGGTTTTATGATAAAACTGTATGAGAAAATTAAGCGATGTTTGAAATAACAAGAAAGAGTTTGCCAGTCTGTTGAGTGACTCATCGTATAAGGCAAGGGGATTGATTGTCATAAATAATGTTTTACCTGGCTTTGGAGGTTGCTACAGGATAAGTACATTAAGGTTTTTGGACTGAGTGCCAAGAAGTAATTTCTTTTGCTTTGGCTGGAGATCTTGTAGTGGTAACCGACATATATTTAGGTGGAACCATACAACCACTTATGCAGGGAGCTTTGAGAGGTAGAATAACTGTTTAGTCATCCTTATGTAGGAGTTGAGGGATGGGTCCGATAGGACAGAATCCTTCAGCTGTTTTAATGCGATAGGGTCTAAAATTAAGAAACGATAACACCAAAATATTCCGCCAGGGTCACAAAATGATCTTTCCATCAGCGCGAATTCTAAAGCAAATATTCCTATAATGCCAAATTTATAAGTACAGCCCGAAAGTGCCCAAATAAGACACTTCCGAAAGTCCGTGAGGTCCGAATGTGAAGTCCGTTAGTACTATAACACACACACATTACAACACACAATGATGTGTTACAAGTTATGTTACATTATAACAGGTCTGTACTGTCAATATCCACTCTCCTATCACTCCTTTCATATCTGTATCATTTGATCCTATCCCTCAATATGCGTTTGTTTTAATTTTTTTTATTGTTTTAAAATCATATTGGCGAAAGTTTTCAGCAAAATGTATAGTAAAGACACACATAACATCTCTTGATTGTCTTCTAGTCGAGTGAAAGTTGTAGAGGTGCTTGTTGAAGTTCTACAAGTTCAAAGTTCCCACTCCAACCTCGCAAAACTTGTGGTGACTGTAAACATTGCTTTTGCCTTCCTTTCAGGACTGTTACAAACATTGACAGTCATACGTTTATGGTCATGATTATTTAAAAACACAGCGTGATGAAACAATCTGAGAAATGTTTTGTCATTATTTAAATTTAACCATAAATACAAGAACACCTATACTAATTAAAATGTTGCTAATAGTGACGTAAAAACCGAAATTTTAAATGTTATAGATATTCAACATAACTTTTCTTAGTATTTAGTGTCGATTTGAGAGAATTTGCTAACGTGAAAGACGATTTTTTTGTTTTTATTCGAGCAAAGCCAAATTAGGAATTTTCAAACGTGCTGGTAATCATAAGTTTAGAATGCAACAATTTTGGTGTTACAAAGTAGGAAGGTGATGAATTTTTCAGTTATTTTACCTTAGAAGTCGCCTCTGTACAAAGTGAATATGTTAATTATGAAGGTTAAATTATTTTCAGTCAAATAAATTATACATATGATAAAACGTGTTCGTGCATGTTTGATAAAATGAGTAAACTTTACTTTATATAAACGATTCGTACTCATAAATGATTTAGGAGAGAGCGAAATATTTGGCGGAAGCACTCATTTACTTCTGACGTTCATCCTTAAACATGCCTTGTTTACAGCATTATTGCAAGGAAGGATGCGGGGAGGTTAACATGAAGTCAAAAGCTATAAAAATTGGCTTCTTCGATATTACATTTCTACACAATAGATCTATCCATATTAACCTGAGTTAACATTACACAATTTTCTCATTGTGTTGCTGTCAGCCTTGATAATGTTGATCTTTAGCGAGGATAAACAGAGATAATAATGTAAGATTTAGATAAATATGCACGATAATCTCTATCCATTCGGACGTGTTTTGTTTACAAAGTCAAATATATTATAGATACGACTTACAGACGAAGATTGAAATCCTTGTACGAGACGTATAACAGATGAGTAGTATGATCATGACTACCGTATAGTCTTGTCCCACGACTAACATTGAGAGACACCGGTCACTAATCAATATTTCAAGCAGATGATATTGCTCGAGTTAAATTTGTATAAGTCTCAATTTATCAGTATTGCTCATTGTGAAAATTGATTTGAATAACAAAATTGCTTCCTGTTAATATTTACAATTGAACAGTCGCGTAAATTATTTCAGTGGAAGCTGACACACTGGATGGTTTAGCAGGTATAAAATACCATCCAAAAATAGAAGCTTGGGAATTTTTTCCCTGAAAGATTTTGAGCTTTAAGCTCTCATAAATATATTGTAGCTTACAATGTAGCCTACAACTGGGTGAACTTTTAATGCTTGTTTATCAAAGATATTTTTGAAGGGGGGGTTTTGAGCCCCCATTATACATGCCCATGTCACTAAGTGCTACGACACTATCTCGATATTAACAAATTGAGTTCCAAGGTGTAATAGTACATCAGATTAAGTTCAACAATATAGTGTATACATAGACTTTATACAACACTGTGTGTTTACATAATCTGTTATTCACTAAAACGCATCAACAGGTGACAGAAAATATAGCTATATAACATTCATATCGAATGATCAACAAATTCTATGCAGCCCAGTAATGTTTGTCTTTCTGTTATACATTACCCTCTTTGAATAGTTTTCTACCGGCCATAACGTTTTGGAAAATTGAATAAATCAATTTAAATAGTGAGATTTTTCATACATAAACTTTAATCTAACTTATGAACATTGATAGAAAGAATCAAGAATATACTTGTTAGAGTGGTAGTACCATAGCCAGTCGTCATTGCCTTAAATATCTCATGCTGAAGATGGCCTTTTAAGTCCATATTACTATTGATGGAATAAGTATATATTACCATTGATGGAGAGAAGCAAGAATATATCTAAATAGAGTGGTAGTACCATATCCAGTCGTCATTGCCTCAAATATCTCACGCTGAAGATGGCCTATGTGTAAGTGCAATAAGTCCATATTACTATTGATGGAATAAGTACATTGATGGAGAGAAGCAACAATATACTGTATATATAGAGTGGTAGTACCATATCCAGTCGTCATTGCCTTAAATATCTCATGCTGAAGATGGCCTTGTGTAAGTGCAGTAAGTCCATATTACTATTGATGGAAGAAGTATACAGGGTGTCCAAAAAGTCCCGGGTCGGTTAAATATTTTTCAAAATATTTAAAATAGAGCTAAAAAACCCATAGACAATCTTAAATGTAAGCATAGCATGTATGCATATTTGATATGCATATCAAATAAAAGGTCTTTATTAGTAGAGTACAGAGCCGCAAACCCGACCTCAAACGGATAACCGAGTCAAAAATGACAGCCGTTCATAGATGGCTAGAGTTTGCAACTAAGGTTAATTAAGATTTTCTTCTGACTCCTAGCGGGCCGCCCCCCTGAGGAAATATCGGATCACTGAATATGTGATAAAATAGATTTTTATGTCCAGTAACTTTGTCTATGGTTTTTTTAGCTCTATTTTAAATATTTTGAAAAATATTTAACCGACCCGGTACTTTTTGGACACCCTGTATATTATCTTTGATGGAGAGAAGCAAGAATATATCTAAATAGAGTGGTAGTACCATATCCAGTCGTCATTGCCTCAAATATCTCACGCTGAAGATGGCCTATGTGTAAGTGCAATAAGTCCATATTACTATTGATGGAATAAGTATATACTACCATTGATGGAGAGAAGAAACAATATATATGTAGAGTGGTAGTACCATAGCCAGTCGTCATTGCCTTAAATATCTCATGCTGAAGATGGCCTATGTGTAAGTGTAATAAGTCCATATTACTATTGATGGAATAAGTATATACTACCATTGATGGAGAGAAGCATGAATATATCTAGATAGAGTGGTAGTACCATAGCCAGTCGTCATTGCCTCAAATATCTCATGCTGAAGATGGCCTATGTGTAAGTACAGTAAGTAGATATTACTATTGATGGATTAAGTTTATATTACCATTGATAGAGAGAAGCAAGAATATATCTAGGTAGAGTGGTATTACCATAGCCAGACGGCATCGCAAAACTATCTCACACTAAAAATAAATGGCCTATGGGTGAATGCAGTAAGTATATATTTCTATTGATTGAGACAAGCACGCATATATCTATTTAGCGTGGTTGTTCCGTAGACAGACGTCGCCACCATAAATATCTCATACTCAAAATGGCTTATGTGTCCGTGTAGTAAGTATATATTTCTATTGATCGAGAGAAGCACAAAGATATCTAATATCCTGGTAGAACCGTGGTCACAGATCAACGCCAGTAACATTTCGCTAGATTCAGTGTAGTTGAACTAAAGTACTATATGATGTGTCATAATGGGTCATTATGTGAACTTGTATTTTAGCGTAAGAACTGTGATGACACGTCTCATATTACTCTGTTCCTTCTAGACCACAAATAAAGTATCCGTTATTAATTACTAAATTATTAAATATATATGTATATGTTTGTAATAATAAAAATATTATTAATGGTATGATATTAAAAATCCAAAAGAACTGCAGATTTTTATGATTTTATTATACATATTTATATGATATTCTAACATATTCCTTCACGACGTATCATGCTGAAAAGTCTCTTATCATTTTGAGTATTAAGTCAATTTTCAATACAGCTCACCACTTTTTCGCACATTACGTATGTCAAATGAGAAAGTATTAGGTTTTATGTGGCAAAAATAAATATATTGATCAAAAGCCATTGTGTCCATCTCTTTACAGACTATTTAGAGAAAAAATTATAGACTTAAGACTTTGCATAACGCTTTACTTTTTCGTGGGCAAGAACGAATTCAATGCTGGCGCGTGTAACTCCCTGGGATTTTACTGAGCCTATCACTTGGAGGGCTGGAAGATTTAATTTGTATCTGAATGTCTGGCCTCAGGATATCTGATAGTATTGAGCTAGAGACTTAAATTGTTGCATGAAACTTTATTTCTGCAAAGCCAAGATCGAGTTTGGTGATGTTGCATGGTGCAGTGAATATTTCTAATTCAATTCTTGGCAAAGCCTGTTAAGCAATACTTAGTCTGGCGTACTCCTCCATTTTGTATTTAAATAGTTATAGATAGCCACAAAACAAAAATTTTAAATTATTTCATATATAAAAAAATAATGTTTATTAATGTTTATAATATATGTCCACATATTACTCGTACTCAAGAAAATCAGCTAGACACAAACTTCACTTGAGTGGATTACATTGAGTCTTCTTTGTGAGCTCACTATATTACTATATTACATGTAACACGTTGTAGCTGGATCTTTATATTGGAGTTTATTACTTAAATTTAAATTTTAGCTATTTCAATAATGTTTATATTGGAAACGAAAGGCCTCACACAAATAAAATTTTATTATTATTGGAATGTTTTCAGTTCAGTATTTGCATGCAACGTTTAACAATATTGTCACCTTATACACATTACATGTAACCTTTAGTATAATATATCAGGTATTATATTGTCGATCGTAAATTATACATAATCTTTCTGGAAAACCCCATTTATAAAACACAGCTTCAATACCGGTTGCGACGGGCAGTGTTTTATGCGTGTATAGTTGTTAAATATTAGTCTGTATGATTGTTTCATTTCTAACCAGTGTAAAAACTAATGCAAGCTGTTTTACTTTAATTTTTTCTATATGCAAGTTAAAAAATAAAAATATTTTTGTTGAAATAAACATGTTTGTTTACCAGCAAGAAAAATCAATACATCTTAAAACGTGATAAACGTAAATAACAACCACTTTTGTTCAATTATTGGATCCCAAAATGCTTTTTTCCAAAGAGCGCCTCACAAACAAAAAACTTTTGAATTTTTATTTTAAATTATTAATAATAAATATCACAATAAATAAATAAATATCAAATGTCCAATAGGTAAAGAGAATCTACAATGTACGTTTACTTGAGTGAGCTCTAAGTAAGTAATTAGTGAGTTTACTGGCGTATAATATAATATACTGTATATTATACCGATCTTATAATTCCGAAAAAGGCATTAAAAATCTACTTCGGTTCTTTGTTTCTAAACTTCAGATTCGTTACCAGATATATAATGATATGGAAAGCTAGTTTCAAATTTTCATATCTGGATGTCTGAGTAAATATTGTTTTTACTTATTGAATATATATAATAATATTTGGCAACAGAATATAATATCAAATCATACTCAGTACAATGAACCAGGTAGATTTAGTGACAACTCAAATATTATTAATTTATTTTCATGGGATTTACACGTACTCAATATCTCGAAAACCATTCGAGAGACAAACATTTGTTTATAACAAGAAGCTTAAGAAATGCTGGCGAACGAACGTAGTCAACATATTTATAATAACATTAAAAAATGTATAATTTTTCATCATTCCTATTGGTAGTTTAAAAATTTTTATTCGATTTATGCTCCATCGATATCTCAGTACCGTTTAAGGGGAGTCGGTTAACCCTATCTAACCCTATGTTAAATTATCAAAGTTTCCGTACCTTTAATCAGGAACCGTTTATGGTATCAACATATTTTTTTATTTAAGTTTCTTAATCTTTTGACCCTAAGAAATAAAAAAAATTAAAAATAATTGTTTTTTTATTTAAAAAGAAAAGTTTAAAAAAACCATGTTTTATTGTAAATGAACTGTAATAACGTTTTTTTGTTATACATATTTTTTAAATCTGCCGGGTCAAAGTTTTTAGTTTTAAATTTTCTACAAAACAAAACAAAAATCATTGAGATATCTTGAGTAGTTCCCGAGATAATGGTACATAAGTGCAAAAAAAGTAAAATTTCGGGAAATCGCGTTTAAAAATTATTCTAAGCAAATAATTATACATACGCCTACGTTAGTGCATTCCTGCTCCATAAGATGGATTTTCTGGGTCCTCTTCATCCTCATATTCATCCTCTAGCCTCCTTCTTGCCAATACTGCAGTCTGCCGGAAGGCACTTCCAGGCTCTTCTTCTCAATTTCACTGACTGCTTTCTCGGCCTTCGCAATTCTAGTTTCGTCTAGTTTCTTTAGCGCACTCACACAGTTAACCCCAGCAATGGTGCCTAACTTAGCTAGAATTTTGCACCTAGCTTGCTTGCCCAGGTTAAAACAAGCTAAGGCTTCATGCACACCAGTTTCTAGAGTCTTCAGCATAACAAATTTTCTTTTAGGCAAGCGGGACCAAATCATGTTGTTCAACGACTCGCTCATGTTTTGAGTACCGCCATGTAGACATTTGTTGTGTAATTCAGGTGCAGCTAAGTCTTTGAAAATTGGTTTCATTACATCCATGATATTCGTGGGAAGGTGGAAGTGTGCGTTGTGGTCGTACCTTTGCTTCTTCAAACTTGCTTGCCAATATTTGCACCAGTTATTACCAGTTTTTGGGCAAAGCGTGTGCGCCGGTTCCTCATTACTGGAAACTAAATGAAAAAAGAGAGCCCATACTGCTTGATTCATTTGTTGCAGGCTGTTTATATTCCTCCTAATGACAAGTCCATAATAAATAGCGGTACTTTGGGATTATACCGACCACACCAGTAAGAAGAACACAAAAATATAAATTTATAGAAATAAACATGATAGAACGAAAAAACAACTCTTTAATTACAAAATTACAAACTTGCAAGCATTTCCAGGTATTGTGATCGGTATTGTTGTCGCTGTTATCTTATCTTTCTCGAGAATCCCGATTACGGCAGGCCGCGCGGCATCACATGATATGCACTGTACATAATTGCCTTTCCATTACAATTCAATTTATATTTCTGATCAGCCCCTCTAGAATTTGATATTTTACTGATAGGTACTATCTCGAGGAATGTTTTTCTTTCGTCGACATCAGCGCGGGGCAGCACCGAAGGTGCTGTCGAAGCCCGCGCTGATGGCCGGAGGCACTCGCATTTTGGGTGGCGGAATGTGATCAAGAATAAAAACAAGTTTTTAGTGTTTTTTCAATAAATAGTTTAGTTTTAGTTTGGTAATGTTTGTTGTTGTTGAATTTTGTGTTTGGAGAAATGTAGAGGTAAGGCACGGAAGTACAACAAAGCGACGCACCAGCTGAACGGGTGGCGAGACTCTGCAATCACGTTATCTACTAGACCGCTCGACTTTGACCTCTGTCTGAGGATGGGGAGGGGTTTGCGATAAGACAATTCCTGTTTTATATTGACGAAATATTGTTCTATGCTAATCTAGTAATCAGTAAAAGCAAAATGTCGAATAACGATTCATGTCTGGGTGTGGTCGGTATAATCCCAAAGTACCTAAATAGCTAAATTTGTTTTATAACAACACCAGTAAGTCTGCCTCGGCCGCTAATTGATTTGCCATCAGAAAGTTTTTGGTTGTCCTTTTTCTGTTTCAAAGCCAGTAGTCGTGTTGTTATTCGCTTTTGGACGTGTCCAACGCACTCCAACTTTTCTATTTTATATTCAGAGCCATATGGCATTAGCTGTGACACAGTAGCGTACGATGATGTATCACCATCGCCAAGATAGTACTTATATCTAAAATGGTGGACAGTTTGAGATCTCTTGAAAATATCTACAACTCCAGACACCTCCATGCCTCTACTATATCCTGAGTAATTTGCAACACAGTTAGGCTTATGCTCTTTTTTAAATCTATTAGGACATCTACAGTGTTTGGACAGTACTTATGCATCAACTACTTTACCCGTGGACAAACTAATTGCTGTTACTACTCAGTTTAGTGACTGGTGACCACGTTTCTGCCACGAGCCATCGAGCGCAATAGTAATATCCCTATTACCAGTATCTACATTGTCATTCTCACTATTTTCTACCTCTACAGCTTCCTCAGCTGCTATATGCATTGATTCTAGGCTGACTTCCTTTATTGCCTGGCTCAAAACATTGGTGTAATACGTGAACTGAGACGGAGGAGCCATGTTCATGATACCACAAAATGTTTGTGCACCTTGCTCACCTAAACCTACACAGCGAGCAGCGTAAGCTAGCCTAATGTTGAGTTCAGCTTTACCATTACACACGATAGGGCTGTTCATTTTCTCTGTACACTGATTACAGCTATCACACTTCAGTTCTAAACAAACGCTTAGGCCTAACCTACCTTTGCTGCCAAGAGAAAGTTTCGAACCACAGGTATTACATACAGCTACTTTATCGAGTAAATTTTGAGTGGTATTCAAACTAACCAAATCATAAAAACCACTATCACCTACAAAATCTTGGTACATTGGCAAATTTCCACTAATTTTCTTCTTGCTTGAAGAGTCTCGTTTAGGTTCATCGGTGTAGGCCTAGGGCTGGTTTCTAAAGAGCCACAATCACTACCGGCTAGGATATGTTGCTGGATTCATTGCACTTTACGGTTTCCTAAACTTATAGGCTTACGTGGTTTAAATATTCTATTACTTCTAGGCATTTTATAAAATTATAAAACCCAAAATAAATGCAATAATAGTAAAGAATCAAAATACTTTTGTAACAAACTACAACAAAATATGTCACAGTAAACTAAGATTGTAAACAACACAAATATTAGCATCAGCTGACAGACCAAGTTATACCGAACTAGAGAGTGTTAATACCAACTTCTAAAAATAAAATTACTGCAACACTATTAATTAAGTTCTAAAAATAACAGTCAGTACTATACAAAAAAATGAGACGGTGACATGAAAATTCGTTTCGACCAACAAAGTCGATCAAAAATTTATGCGCACTGTTTTACAAAATAATTTATAAAATGAGTTATATTCAACAGATTTGCATGAAACCTTTTTTAAATCAATTCTAAATATATTTATAATAAATTTGAGCAATAAAAAAAATATCGATATTTTTACCCTTTGGGTCAACCGACTCCCCTTAACATACTGAAAAATTTGTTTCGGAAATGTTATAGACATTGTAGAAAAGTATTTTGTCTTGGTCCCTAAAAACATATTTCTGATTTTTTGGAACTTTGAACGGCCACCGTATTGAAAGGACATGGCGTGCCTAGAAGGGCAATACTCTTGCTGAGATATAGATAAATTTGTAATTCCATGTTTCACCATGTTTAATTCCATATATATATATATATATATATATATATATATATATATATATATATATATATATATATATATATATACATATATTATACACACACACATTTGATATTAAAAAAATTCAGGGTGTAATAAAAAGATTGGGCTGGCTATGCAATTTTAAATTCTATTTTTGATTCTAAGTTAAAAGTGAAGAATAAATGTTTTATTCCTAAAAACAGTTGTTTATTAGATATTTAATAAAAAAAGATTTAATGGCCGCAATTTTGGAAATACTAAGGCTTATTTTTAAATATTTGTTTCTGACATGGACCCGTTTACCAAGTTTTGTAACAATCGTAAAGCTTAAATTGTTTTTCATAAAAAAACAAAATGGCGTATAATAAAAAAGTGGAAAAAATAAACGAAGTGGAAATTGGAAAGAAGTTCTTCATATTTAGCTTAGAATCACACAGAATATGAAAAAGCATACCCAGCCCAACCGCTTTATACACATATTTTTTTAAAGTACTGCAATGAGGAAAATTTACAACAGGCTGATTTTGTATACAAAATCTACCTAACACAAAGCTTCCTTTGATATAACATGTCGGTGAATGGCTTGCAATCAGAATCAGTTGGTTTGATTTAAAGTCAGAGTTACGCTTGATTAGTTCAGTTGCAGGGCTTGATTACAGCTGAGGGCTGAGAGTCTGCACAAATATTGTTTATTCATTAATTGATCACATTATACCTGAAACTGTTGGAAGGTTTCTGTTAGATAAATGCTTTGTTATTTCTGTATTGAGGAACTTTCGCGAACTCATTTTATAAGTTATGACTCGGCGTAAGCTAGATATAATGTGCACTAAAAACAAAAGTTTCCTTGTTAGTTACAGTAGGAAACCCTTTAAAATCTCATCCATGTCTTACAACAAAGTATATAAGGTAGATTTTGTGCACAAAACAAGCCTATTGCTGTATTGATGTATTATTTATTAGGTGCACGACTGCAATAAAGATAAACTTCAACAGAATTTCAGCGAGCATGATCTGTGACCAAAACCAGCACCCGTTCAAGATGTGATGTGTATATATACACAACTTGAAACTTGGTACAAAAAGCCAACCTTATGGCTGCCTCGGGTAAGTTTGTTGGCCAGGTCGGTATGCAATTTCGTTTCAACATGGCTGCGGTTAAAACTTGATACAACCACAACGTTATTATTTATGAACCTACATAACATTTTTTTTGAAAGCTTATAAGATTTAGTAAAACTTTTGTTATACTCAATACTTTGCTATCTTTAACGGTTTTTGAGGTATTGATCTTATAGTTAATAGTTTTTTTAAGTCCAATTTAATTTGAAATTACTGAACTGAAGATAAGTAAACAATTTTTAAAGTAATTTGAGAAAGTATTCTCCTGTCTATCTACCCTAATAAATATAATTAAGTCTTTTTCAAACTAGATGATTAAGTTAAACTAATTTTGTAAAAACCTGCGGGATCCGGTTCCTGTTTATACTGTACTTTCAGTATACGATATGAGTATAGTTGTAGAGCAAGAGTTTAGTAAGGGGATGTAAAGAGGGAATATTACTCCTTAACTCACAATTCCTTCCATCGTGACAGAAACACAACCGACTGAATGCATATCCTCGGTCAATAAATATTGGAAGAATCTATTAAAATGTTTTCCCTCATACCGTAAGTAAAAAAAATTGGAATGATTTCCCTCAGTCCTAGACCGTAATGATTTTCATATTCTTCAACTAGAAAAAACAAATCCAACTATGAAACTGAAGGTAACTTAGATCGAGAGTAAATTCCAAGAGCCAGAAGTACTCGTTTTTTGACCTAAGCAGATGTCCGAGATGTACATACGTATATACTTGTTTGTTCAGGTCTATAAGGCAAACTCAACTGTGGCACCGAAAGATATTTTAATCGGTTGAAAGTAGACTCATTTCAAGTCAAGTAAAGTCAAATTGTTTATTGAGAAAATGTGCTAACACGTATAGCAAACGTCTAGGAATTTAAAATTAAAACAATTTTGTAATTTATACTACAATATCCATTCAGACATACATTTTTTGCATTCCTTCAGTCTTACACCAATTTTACCCACTTCCAATGTCGGGGTTAGTCTTGTAAATTATCGGTCTCCCAGTTGTGTGCCATGAATTCGCCGATATTATAAGCTCCCTTTTACGCTAAAAAGCATTTGAGGCGAATTTTTAACACTTTGGGAGATGGGGCACTTTTGATGGAATCTGGCAATCTGTTGATTAAATGAACACCAACTTGTGACGGAAATGCTCATAAGCAACCGTTCTGTGTATTTCAGTACGGTAGCTGTCTCTGTCTCTTGCCTCATACCCATTTATGTTTCGGTCCCTTTATCAGGGCACATCTTAACTTACAGAACAGAATTGTTTGTAAAATGTAGAGAATCAGCAGAGTCAACAATTGCAATTGTTTGAAAACTTGTTTGCAGGATTCTCTGAAATTTATTTTTGAAATTATTCAAATCGATTTCTTTTGAAATTTGAACGCTCTTAAAAATTTATTGAAAAATTGAACGCACGTCCCCCACAAAATCAATTCGTAGGAGAAAGGTGTGGATAAATCAGGCTAGAATACGCCGTCATCAGTACTTAATTAGGACAGTATTTGGCTAGAGACCTCAAAACATAAATGATGTGTAATCGTGACGCAAACCGAATTGATGTGTAATTCCATGTCAACCCTCGATCAAGGTGTATACCAAGGAACTTCAAGGCATAGACTTCTTCTAGCATGGAATATGCTAGCATGATTCCCCGGTTTTCTGCTTCTACAGAGCGCAATGAAAAATCCGCAAAAAAGTTTTATTTAGAAACATTTGTTGTCAGACTGAAGCTTTGAAAGTGCTGGACACAATTTTTGAGGTCAACAAAAGCCTGCTGTTCCACAGTTGTCTTTGACTTTCCTCTGAAGCAATTAAAAATGGCATAGAACTCCATCATATTAGATCGTAAGTGCTTTTATTAATTATTATAAGGACTTTGATTTTGAAATATATTGTGGAGCTAAAAATAATACGTAGTAACTTTTGGTTTTTTTCTAAATCGTGGTTTATATTTTTTAGTTTAATTATGTGAATGCATTTTTGCATTCAAATTGTTAAATTTATAATAAATATCACGAATCCGTACAAGTAGACTATTTCCAAATGGAATTTCAATGAAGCAAAACGAAAACAATAATATTTCTTTTATATAAAAATAAAACTACTGTATAAGTACTTATAAGTCATGCATCAAACTGCTCCATAATAAGTTGAGGAATAAGGCAACATTACATTTAATTATACGTGAAACAGCTCTATTTAATTGAACGAAACGATTTGTCAGTTCTCTATAATAGTCTCTGCCCGTAAATGTATAGAGTAAATTGGCAGAACATCAAATTGACGCCAAGCAATGTTGTGTGCAGCTGTGTCTCGGCTAAAAGCTTTTAGTTGTTGCTCACTCTGTTTTCCTCAATAACGTTCCGTTAAGGAAGGTTTTCACTAAGGAGACTCTTGGATTATTTGCAGTTTTATTCGTGTAATCACGCTATGTTAGATAGCACACAAACATCTTAAATAATGCATTTAGCATTTCAAAGCTGACAAAGGTTAAATTATTTACTTTGATGTACATATATGTTTAGGTATTCCCAAAATGTCTAGCAAAAACAAAATAAAGAGGTCGTGTAAGTAATATTTAACACATACATTCATTAAGTTATTATTAAAGAGGCAGTCTTTGTGATAGATCAATATTCAAACATCAATCAACTTTTCCCATGTATGAATGCACGCTCTGTCTTCACTCTCTCCCTCACACGCGCACAAACTCACACACACACACAAACGCGCGCACGCGCGCGCGTTAATAAATGTAGGGAATTATTGTATATTATCGTCATTTTCATTGTAAGAGATGTTTCTTTATTAAGCTAGGAACTAATTATTTTTTTACAAAGGTAAAATAATGTATTTTAAAACAGTTACTATTGGAGTTTGTTTTATTCAAACTAATCGTATGATATTGTTACTTCTCAAATATTTTAAACAATGTAGCCTAATGAAATGGGCTATTAGACTTTAAATACTGCTTGTAGCCTCAGTGAAGCCGTTACGCTTATGGTGTGGCTTAATAACTGGATAGATAATAAATCTTACTTTGTTAATAAATGGCGAATGTGAACAGATGGAATTTTCTAGCGCAATGATTTTTCTCCTAAAAAATCACTCATAATTCATTTTCTGAGTTTCGACCATTATCTCAAAAACAGTGGAAAATCTAATAATAAAACATATTGTCTCATATATAAATTTGATAGGTAAAATTCTTGAAAATTAATTAGGTTTTAGGCAAGGTAGTACTAATTAGTTGATGAATTGCTTTGCGCCAAGGACAAGGATTTTTTCTAAATAGGAGGGACTATCCTGGACTATGATCAGACATTTAATTTAGGCCATTTCAAACTACTGTTTTTAAAGGTTAGGTTTTATAGATTTTAAAATATTTAAAAAGCTCAAAAACAAAGTTAGTGGTTATTTTTTTAGTGATTCATACAGCAATATTTGTTTACTAATGCATTTGTTTAAAAAAATCACTTTTTCGATTGTAATGCTTATTTTAATTTTATGTATAAAAACTAGTCTTAAATTGCTGCATTTTTACTATTAAAATAAAGATTTTTTAAATTTCGAACGTTAACCTTTTGTGGTAAATTTAGAGTGATCGGTTACTGGTGTCATACATTATAATCATAGCTGTTATTAAAATATATCTAATGTTATTCAAATTTCAAGTTATATAATAAGCTTCATTTGAAAATGAGGAAATTATTTTCATAGACATGTTTTCATAACATTCAATTGAGTGCGTACAATAAAGTTTAAGTTGTATTGTGGTTTTACTGATTTCAACGGATAATTTTACAGGTGAAAACACACTAAGATAGATTAATTATAAATAATATACATCCGTAAATATTGATTTTTACACTTTGACCTCTTTACAAGAATAATCAATATTGTAATGCTAGACATATTTTGATCAAAACTCTGTAGTCTATACCTATAACATTTTCGCCTTTTTAAGCAATGGATATATTTAATAAAGTTTGCTATTGACATAAAAAGAATTGGGTAAATAGCGTTTATAATTCTCACAACTAAGAATCGAGAATTCTAAGCTAACGCATAAAACTATTTAATATCACGGTTTTACTGGTAATGTGGGACAGAACTAGACAAATGACAATAGGGGCAAAAAGATCCAGTCATTAGAGTCCTCCATTCATTAGCGTACCTCGAATATTAACAGTATCCTAGAGAAATAGCTTTCTATTAATTATCGAAAAATAATTTCTTACTTCCCCTGACGGTAACGTTCCATATTTATCTTTTCGTTGGTATTACCATGCTGCTCTGGCTTTAAACATTTTCATAATATCCATCAACACTAGAAAACACTAATATATCTTTAAACCAATGTAATGAAATTAATTTCCAATATATAGACCATTTATAGTGATCGAATGAATAGTATATGTATTATAGAATTTCGTATATTTGCCTTCATTATGCGTCACATAAAAATATATCACTACGATCGAGAATTGAAATCTACCCTGTTCTTCTGGTATCAGAAACCCAAATACCTTAACTTGCACAAAAACATAAAAACAACAAATTGTAACGCTTGCACGCACAAGTGAAGGTAGATGACTAGAAAATTACTGTCGGCATTTCCTGTGGTATTGTGGCACGACATATGAAAAAAAATGAAAAGGAAAGCAATGATTAGGAAGGCAAAGAGAAAAGGACAGCCAAATTCGGCTTTGTGTTTCGGTTTGTACCTTAATATAATAGTATGTGGACGAACTTTATTTATTGGGAGATGTTTGATTGCCGTTAGGTAACTATGACAAATGTTGGAAATCCTGTTATCCTTTTATTAAGTTTTGATTATACACTACTATGAGATGCTGGCCAATGTACCAAGTTACCTTGATGAGCTTCCAATATCAAAATGTGTACAACCTATGTAACGCTCTTCTTGTAATCGTAATAGTTAAACTTCATTTTCAAATCAAATTTACTGGCATTGTATAAATGTTAAAAATAAACAAGTACAATATTATTTATAGGTTACTGATGACTTGTTTGAAGAAGCTTCGCAGGCTTATAAAAGTTAGTCGTAACTATTTATCATTGCAATGAAGGAGGAGGAGCTCTTCTTATACCTCGTGAAAAATTCACAAATTATTGGATAATTGTGAGTTTTCTTTTGTGAAATAATAGAAAACTATTTATCAATTCCAATATAATTATGGGAAACATTTTTATCAAACCATAGTGTAAACATTCAGTTGAAATCAAACAAGACACACAGTGCTGTTATTGTAACAATTAGAATTCAATCTGTTGAGCTGGTCCAGGAACATTAATGCCTGGAAGCTCTGCGTCTTGGTAATAAGTGTCCCGAGAGAACAAATCGACCATTTATCTCTCCAGAACGTCGCATTGCCTTCTCTCTGCTGGAACTAATAACATGCAGTGGCTCTTCTTAGGAAGTTAATGCATTTCCCTTTTGGGTTGGTTCAACTTTTATAATTTGGTCAAACCAAATAAGATTCGGTTTATACCTTCCATGTTGGTTATACATACGCAATTTCATACATTTGCAAATTTTGAAGTTGAAAGTATAAGGAATAGACCACACGGAATACTACTTTAGTACCTGTAAAATAAAAAAAATAATTCTCATGACTTTATAAGGAATATATAATGAAACCGTTGAAGTTGAAGAACAAACTGTTATAATGCAGGAAACCGAGTATCAATTTGCATTCTCTAAATACACAACATTGTTTTTCTTGAAATAGATAGAGGTAGTTTTCTAAAAGTAAAATATATTGTCAACCACGCTAATTTAGGTGGAGATCTAAATGGGAGATTACTAAAAGGGTTACATATATCAAACAGTTCTCAGGGTATATTTATCCTAACTTAACACATTTAAAACCGACCGTCAGGTATATATTAATATAATTAACCGTCTAAAATGCGTAGAACATTTTTATCAAATACAATCGCGACACAGGCACTTTGTTGACCGAGGTCCTTCACCATATCAACTGAAATGGTAATGATATTTTAAATACTGGCATAACCAATTCAGTTGCCGTGCGGTATCCGGTTTAGAATATTCTGTAGTATCCCCTGCTTGTTGGCAACGCAAAAGAGATCCTTCTCTTAATACTCTCACTTTTATCGCGGTCGTTTTCTTCTGGCCTTTGGCTTGCTCCTCACTTTTTCCCTTTACTTTAGTTACTTCTTTTTTCAACCCTGTTGTAGTATCTTTTCAATTTCTTCTTTCTTGTTGTGACCAGTGGACAATGAGAGTTTCTAGGAGTGTCCCTGTGGTGTTACAGGGGCTGATGTGTGGTTGTATTCCCGATGGTTTCTCTAGGTGTGTCGTCACTGACCAGAGACCACACTCATTGGGGCCTGGTCGGGAAATGCAGCACTGGTGCAGGGGTTAAAATCTGTATTGCCACGAATGACCCCCGTCACGTCAGGTATTCGGTAATGGGAAAACAGATGCCGGGTTTCGCGGAGCTGGGGTAGGAACATGTTCCTCAAGAGTATACCTGCTTCTGGCTATTCCGGACCAATCCAAGCCGCACGATGCGTTGAGAAACCAATTAATGGGCACTCTAAAACACATGAAAAGTTGAATTTTCGCATCCAAAGTAGTGGGAGCAAGGACAGAACTTTCCGAAGCTCCCGCCTGTTGCTGCTTCTCCTTTCACAAGAAGCAGCAAGTTGAGGAGAACACCACCTCCGACATACGTAGTTGTTGCTTCATAACAGACGATTTCCTTCGAAACAATGGAAGTGTAGACACCGGAGGTTTAGCTTAGATTTGAGCTCCAAGGGTCCAAGCTCATGACCAGAAAAACGTTGATATGGCCAGGGAAACTTGTAGAAGTGGAATTAGGTAAGAAGGGATTATAAGAATTAGAAGAGGATAAGGGGGGCTCGACAAGCGCGCGGTCGCAGTCAGGCAAATAATATCTCTAAGGACGTCACGGTCTTGACGTGTATTTTCTGGAGGAATCCATGTATGTCATTGACTTCAGCGGCTGACGGATGAGGTGGCCAAATAAATGCAGGCCCCCCTCTATGAACATAGGGTGTGCCTTGGCACCCGTTGAATTGAACCTCTATGGACGTCAGGCAGGAGAACAGGCAGAAGGAACCGAGGACAGCTATACAGTGGCTTTTAGCAAAACAACGCCTCTACAACCAGCTAAAAAGATTACCTTAAAGCCTCCAAAGTTCAAGAGTTAGATAGTACTGATCAATCCTAGTGTTCCCAGGACTTACTTCAAAATCCTTGGAATGTTGAGGCAGAAGGTCAAGTTGGTGGAATACGGTACCTATGTGTGACGGGTTCGTAAGACTGCCATTGGCGGAGTGCTCCAGGAACTTGCCAAGTGCGGGAACAGAGAGAGACTCAAGCAGCATATTGTAAAGTCCATCGGAGACAGGAGTGCTATCCGCACCATTCTCCAAGGCTAGTGATGGTCGAGGTCCTCCATATCGACAGCTTAACTCTCGAGGGCGACGTCAAGGTGGTGATCCAAAGGGATTACCCCGATTAAGTGACCCACACGCGCGAACAGAGGAAAGCCGTTGCTTAGATGGACGAGAAAGAAGCCCTGAAAATCATGAATAAGTGCAAGATAAGGGTCAGCTGGTTCAGCTGTAGAGTACAACGGCGGGTGGAGTCACCGATGTATCGGGTATGGCCACACACGTAGGAACTGATCTGGTCCTGACCACTGGAGCAGTGACCACTGGAAACTGTCTGCACGACAGCACCGGTCTTTTTTCTTTGTGCAGATGTTTATGGAGCATCCAGTGACCATGCTCCAGGCTCTGGGACATGCGGGTCCTCCGGGAAACCTGCAGTGGTGTTGAGCTTCTGATTCTATTCTCAGCTAGTGTGTGAGATCGAAACCTGGATACTGATTTTAATAAGCCCTACCCGACCACAACCAGCCTATCTTAGTTATTTGACGGACTGTGGCGGTATGGATTTCAAATAATCACGGTGTTAACGTCCTCGGTAATGGGACAGGTTTCTCGGTCCCACATCTGGGTCAGGTTGCAATTGGTACACGTTCAGCGTGTACTTTTTCTCCAATTACTCTACTCGAGAGTATAGGGAAAGAATTGGAGGCGTTGGAGGACAGTCTCCGCTATGCCTTCGATCGTGTTACAGTGGCGGACGGATGGAAGTGTACATTGCGAGTGATCACAAATTCATATCCTTCTGTTTGGCAGACAAAGACCATGTGCGGCAAATTGGTACCCGAGACCCAATGCGTCAAGGTGAAATTTATCAAAGATCTAAGTCGACATATTATATAACCACCATGAACCTCTAACCTTTCCTATTTGTGTATCAGTGCAAAAGCGCGCCTTGAATTCCCGCACTCTTGCAACGCGTATATGCTTTGAGAGAAACGTTACTGAGGTCATTACCAGTTTTACTAGGAAGGTCGAGATCGCAGAGCTCAGTAGGACAGCGCTAGAGCATAGAAGAAGAGCTGAGCGTGCTCGAAAGCTTCGGCAAGGTCAGATGAGTATAAAGCCTCAAAGAAGACACTTAGCGCTGTGAACCGCCTGACTAAAGAGAGGTATTGGAAAGAGCTATGTCAGGATGTGGATTGCAAACCTTGGGGAAAGAGCATCAGGCTGGTGACCAAGAAACTCGAAGGAATGGGGACTAAAAAGTTATCTGAAAAGATAACGGCAATCGTCGACGCTCTCTTCCCGACTTATCTATTAAGGAAGAAGAATTGGCAAAGCTGTTCCGCAATTTTCGGAACCGGAGCTTGTTGTGGAAGTGTCTGCCATAAGAAACAACAAGGTTCTGGGCCCGATGGCATCCCAGCGGAGGCTATGAAGGTTGTGGAGGGAAGTCATCCACTACTGTTGCTTCGTAGCAACGCGTGCTTGGTGGTAGGGGTCTTTATTTCACGCTGGAAATCATCTGGGCTGGTGTTGGTCAACAAGGACAGGGGATTATAGACTCTCCTTCTGCGTACAGGTCTCTGTATGCTCGACATGGCGGGGAAACTGTACGAGTGGCTGCTGAAGGCTGGGAAGTTGTCCACCGGAAAAACGACTTTCGAAGGGGGCATTATTTTTGACGCCATCACGGAAGTGATCGGCAGTGTTCAGCGCGCCGTTGAAGCTTACCATCAGACAGGTATTGATGTTGGTCGCCCTAGACGTAAAGAATATATTCAACTCTGCTCGTTGGGTTGACATTCTCGAGGTGTTGCAGCTAAACTTCAGAGTGGCCAAATATCTCCTTGCCACTGTGCAGTACTATCTTAACCGCACTTCGAAATGCCGTTCGATGTATTTCTGCTTGGGTTACGTGACAACGTTGTCGCACTCATTACCGCTATAACTCCCGAGTTACGATGTAATCAGGTGATGATTCGAGGTCCTCTTGGATGAGAAGCCACGTACTTCAGCTGGTGGTCGCCAAGACCAAGATTGGGTACGTAGAGTACCCACTGTGACTCCCATGAATATGGGTGCCGTCAAAGTCCAGAAAATATCTGCGGTGAGGTATCTGGGTGTGATTGTCGCTTGCGGTACTGAGAACACGTCCAGACCGTGTATGACAAGACAGCTAAGGTTGTAACGTTACTCAGCAGGTTGATGGATAATCTAGGCAGCAAGAAAAGAATGTATGCCCACCGTAAATACCACACTTGTTTACAGAGCAGAAGTGTCTGCGGGTGTCGTTACGACCAAAAGATATAGTAAGCGCGTGTTGGGAGTCCAACGAAGAGAAGTGCTTAGAATCGTCTGCGCGTATTCCTGTCGGGTGCTGTGGTAATGGTTGTGGCCGGAGTCGTTACGTTCGACCTGCTCGCCGTTGAGAGAGGAACCATATTTCGCCTTGGCTCCGAGCAGGGGCGGGAAAAGCGTCCGGATTATCGAGGAGGGAAATCACGCAGGTGCAGCAAAGGTGGGACGAGGGTAGCGACGGTCATTGAAGTTTTCAGAAGTCCTGGATTAACCGCGGTTACGGGGAGATTAACTTCTGCTTGTGTTGTTTTCTGACGGGGTAAGGCTACTTAAGTAAGTACCTTCACCGGATGGGAAAGGTCAGGAACCCTTGTTGTGCCTATTGCCCAGAAGACTCTGTTAGGGCGCAATACACACAGGCAGGCATGAAGTAATTCTAAATAGGTTCTCGCCCTGGAACTTTGCGGCACGTAAAGGGTTTAGTGGGTATTCGCTGTGTTCAACGGGGCGGGTCCCACACTTTATGTGTAAGAAATAAGATACCTTCTTAAAAAAATAAGCTGTTAAATACCATTATATCAAGTTTATTATTGCTGTTTATGGAAGTTCTAGAGTTTTTAATACATTAAGTCAGCGTGATTAATATGTCAAGAGAAATCCGCTGTTAAATGATGAGCTCGGATATTATGGTAGGAAGTAATATATACTGACATTACATAGCACGTTATATGGTTAGAACATTAATATGAGTACAGAGTACAGTATATCCCTTGACTAAATAGCAGATCTACTTTAATTTAGCAAATACAAATATTTGTTTATTTTCGTAAAATGTATATATTGGTTGTACTTCGCAATATCTACAAAAAAGGAGGCTATAACAATTTCGTTTTGTTATACATATAAGATATTTCTCTAAATGACTCCTCGACCTCGACGAAAAAAGCCACCTCTTAGGATTTGAGAATGACTGTGTTCAAATATGAAGAAATTATTAAAGTACTTCCACAAAGCCAGTATTTAGCTCGCCAACGTAGAAACGAGTATTTTGCTTTAAAAATTAATCTGCATTGCATCTAAATTTATTTAATTTTAAATCAAAACAAGCTTTCATGTACTTTTTATAATAATACGAGTAAATTAAATGAGCTGATTTTTATAATTTGTCAGTAGGTACTTTACAATTCTCCTATTATAATTTAAGCGCCCCTCTCCTTGCACTTTAAATAAACAGTAGCATTTCACTTATATCTTCAGATCAGAAAATAAATACCATAATTAGTTCAAATATAAATTATTCAAAGAGTTATTATTTCATTCTGCAAAGAATCAGTATTACATTACTACTTAAAAATCTTCAGTATAAAATCATTAACATACGAAAAAATTTATACCATCGATAGTAATCATTAATAAGCAAAGGTGAATATTTAAATCGATAATCACATATATAGAGTGTATTTCGTTATCATTTGGGAAGTAGTGATTTAAACCTAATTCTATTTCAAACGAATACAACTAAATTTTTAAAACACTGATTCAAATTATAACTATGCCGTTAATACTTCCAGCAGACAAAGAGATGAACGACACAGTTGTTCACAGTTTGAAACAATGTTTATAAAACTCGCACTAACTTCCCAATCGAACATTTGCTTTTGTTGCGTTGGCAGAACTGACTCTGTTTATTTATCAGAAAACATTCACTTTTTGTAAAAGAGGTTAATAACCTAATACTCTAATATCAGCAAATTTTGAAATCTTGTAATCCATAAAAGTATTTTACTGAAACTTTTATAAAACTAGTTTTAAGCCTCAACAATCGATTGACGTGGTTCTATACTCCAGGGTATATGTTACATATCCTGGAGTATTCTATACTAAGACAATTTTATCATTGGACCCAAACGTAACAGTTTGACAACGACTAAAATGTGGAATAAATACGTGATATAATAAATAATTTTTAAAGCGTAATTATAAGGCTCTTTTCTTCATTAGATGTTTGTCTTCAACACAAATGATATAGTTATTTTTTGGGAACGGTTATATTTCTAAAATAAATAAATTTAATTAACCTGCGATTTTGACTTCCTAGCAAGTTAAAGATGCGCGTCAAATTTAACTGGGAATACTGATGAAAAAGTCAAATCTGAACGTGGACCCCATATGTGTTGGGTCGACAGTAAAAGAATTAAATGGTATTTAACGAAAGCACAGGATATACTCGTACAGTAGGTTAGACCAGATATAACGATACATGCACATGATGTTATGGTGATAGAGTGCAATTCTAAGAAATTGAAAGAGCGCAAGAGGGTTTTGAATAGTTCCCAAGGCCGGTATTGAAAACACTGCTGTGTATTTAAACTGAGTTTTATTACAGTAACAAAAACTCTAGTTTGCGCATTAATCTTACACATTAGAACAATGGTGGGCGCATAATAAAGTGGATGGTCTGGAAGGTAAGCCTAAACTAGGAAGATGGTGGAAGAAATCCTTCTCGTTTACCCTGAGAGTGATCCCCACAGAATGATAATCGACATAAGTATATAGTGGCATGTGTCGAACCCAAGGAGGAGAACCCAGAGGGTAAAACTACTTTCAATCACAGTGATTTATTAAAGTCTGCCCGTATTGATTCGGTAGTGGACTGTCAGGCTAGGATTTTTATGTTCTGAGATTATACCTTCTTTACAAACATGGGTCGATCTCTCGGCACTTCCAAGTAAATAACACAGTATAATAATGTAAATATTACAGTGGGAAATTTATAGAGTCGCAACCCTTCGTTATATTGTTACAAGTGATACTGAGCTGATGTCTATAAACTCATTTACCAATAGTTAACATGAATGTACCAAATGTTACAACAATTTAGTCATATGAACAGCACATAAACTGTTATCAGTTGTTCAGTTTTCAATAGGAAACTTTTAGTCTTCTCATACTTATGCTTCTTGAAATATAACTTTAGGAGGCCAAGAAACTTAAAGAAAACATGAAATACATGATAAGTTTCAAAATATATATAACACTAATAGGTTCATCGTACAATATAGAACAAAGTATTGCATTATTTCAATACCCGTTTCGATGACCCAGTAGAGCAAGTACGACGAAGCTCGAAATGATCATTTATGCTCTAACTGTGTAAATGGAATTAAAAGCTTATTGGTAACACAGGCTCAAATGCACTGTATTTCACATTAATGTTGGTTTTTTCTTTCAATGCACTAGTGTAAAATTACTTTATATACTGTTTTTTACATGTTAGTCTAATTGTGCTTGTGGAGCTGTACTGAATTTCAGTATCTTATTAACAAAACAATTTTATAATCAGAATTTTAATTATAAGGCACTCTAATCCTTTTAGGTAGCATAAGATTGTAAACAACATTGTCAGGTATTCAGCTGATTGTTTTAGTGATTGTTGTGTCTTTCAGTAAATATAAAACAGTAGTACGCTAAATCACGTGACATGTTACAGGCTTTGCGAAACGGAGAGATGGTATCCTGCATGTGATGATATGTAGATTACTATAGAAGGCACTCAAAGTCATATCACTTGTGGCCTGTCCTGCATGTGTTGACTCGGGATATGGATGGCACAGAACCCGTAATTGAAACAACAAAGGCTCTTATGTAGATATGTGACCTTGACAAAGATACTCACATTTACAATACATGTACTATATTACATCACTCATATAATAGTTTTACTACTTAATTTATAAATTCTTCAGCTATTAGTTGTATTTTGTAACATCAAAACTATATTCAGTACTTAAGTTTGTATAACAATTAGTGTATTATTTGAAATGAATTTAAATGTTTATTCTGTTTTACATACGTAATTATTCAGATTTATTTATGTGACTCATTGTTTACTTTTGAGATTCATTCCTGCCCACTGAGAAAAAATTAAATGAATTCAAATAAATATTTCAAAATGAAATCGATGAGTAGGTTAATATTATTGATATTACTAATAAGGTGAATTATTACTTTGTTTCAAGTTTGTTATTGACGATGGACGGTTTGAAAGGACAGTAGGGGTTCGAAAATTTTGCCATCGTTATCTGTTACACAAATTGTAATACTTTCGAGGATAGAAATCTGCGCTCTCTCTTCAGGCGCTAAAGCCCTTAACACATGATAAATTTTAAACCAAAATGTGCGGCAATGGACTTCAACTTAAAGATTTATGTGATACTCAACTGATAAACTAAAAATATGAAGCCTAGACTGTAGAGAATGAACCCAAGCTATGTCACTGCACGGAAGTCAGGAGCAAAAGCAACTCATTCCACGCGCACTAGTGAAAGTGGGTCACAATATTTCAGCGTTAGTCAATTGCCACTCTTTTAGGTTTTATGATTTTTTATGTGTTTGGGTTTTAAAGAGCAGTGTATATTTCAATCCTAGAAATGTAGTGTTTTACATTTTGAAAGCTTTATCGATGGGAAACAAATTTGCGAAACTTACTATACTTTTGACCTTTTAGTTATTTAATACTTTGTTATTACATAGTAGGAGTGCATCACGCCAATAACAGGCTTCACTGAAATTGTATGTA
Organism: Homalodisca vitripennis; assembly: GCF_021130785.1. Classification (NCBI taxonomy): domain Eukaryota; kingdom Metazoa; phylum Arthropoda; class Insecta; order Hemiptera; family Cicadellidae; genus Homalodisca; species Homalodisca vitripennis. The sequence continues at coordinate 96,455,292 of NC_060210.1, forward strand.
AACTATCAATTAAATTGGTCATATGCACTAAAATGTCACATTTTAAAAAACTACAAAAAATAAAAAAAGCACAAAATCATATCTGATTTTGTATGGCTTTGCTAAGGTTGTTTACTAGTTTAGTTTTAAGAAAAATTTAAATTTAAGTATGTTCTAAAAATATCGTGCAGACAAATTGACAGACAGTCCGAAAAGAAGCTCTTCGAGTGATTGGTTTCGCTAATGCTTAACCAATTATCATCTCACGATCAGATTTGTGTAAGATAATTGCAGTACTGTAATAATTGTAGGAATTTCATAATTCGTGACTGGAAAATCGTATTAAATCTAATAAAATAAAAATACATCAATGAATACCAGTACAAAAATAACAATTTCCTGTTTTACGATGCAATCGGGTTGGTAAATTACGGACTTTGGTAGACTCAAATAGTTGTTTTGTATTGTTTAATTATCTTAATAACTTTAAAACAATACGAGTATAAATATAAATAAATTTATTAAGTTGATAACCATCTTATAAAAGTTTAATTTTGATTATTAAAAATTATATATTCAAAAAGAATAGTAGTAAAATTGTAACGCCTCTTAATTCAGAAAAGACGAAACAGTTTTAATTAATATGTGTGTGTTTAATATTCAAATGTTATGTTTTAACATTCTGTCGTACATTTATATATACATAAAATGGTCTAATCTAAATTTATAGTGTACTTTTGTAACTCCTTGGCATATTATAAGAAAGTTTGTGAAGTGACTTTATATGAAAATTCTGATAAAAAATATAATAAAGGCGTTCTAACAGCTTAAAAATCAAATAAAATATTAACTATTATGTTGTTCTTGCATTGTACATATATAACAAGAAAACAGACAACACATTTTGTTTTAAATTTGTTAGACTATTTTTAATAAATCATTTCTTATTTAAACCAAAAGGTAATTTTAACTTATTGACTAATTGATATGCTTCTACTAAATTTGGTAATTGAATTTAGGAAGAATCTTGTGGTACTTTACAAATCCCTTTTAACGAGTAACAGTTATTAAACATTTCGTTATTAGCCAATGCGTGTTGTGAAACAAATTCGCCGTCTTTTCTGTTGGATGAAAACCGATTGTTATTCATCCTAATATGTAACAGATCTGTCGTTAGACCAATATAGTCCTAAGGACAAGATTTTCATGACCACTGATAAATTAAATTCTTTGATTTTCAGTTAATACTATTTTAAATTGGATATGTGTATTAGTTGTGTTAATTGCAAAAAGAGATTTAGAATTTTGTATATAACACAACGCTTGTCTTCGCAAGAAAAGAAACCTAAAAACTTCTTATTTGCATATGAATTTGGAATCTGGTTAGGCAATAATTTAGATCTTACCAGAAGCTTCTTCAGATTAGGGGGTTTACTAAAAGTTATTTTCGGGGGTTTTGAAAACAAGCTGTTTGTCAAGGGGGATATGTATAGAATAACAATAAACACGCAACATCACACCTGACCTAGCACTAACAGTGAAATGAAACAGCAAAACCCCTTTGGAATAGATAGTAAAAATTATATTTTTGACATTCTATATTGTACTTAGTTGTATGGGTTAACAGCTTCAAAATGTATTACGACCTGCATTCTAAACTTATCTTTCCATATCTTGCTCCAATGTCAATGTTTGACAGTATGCGCTGTAAAATACCTAATTAGTGAAGATTCAAGTATTTAATAATACCTTCAAATGATATCCCTCACGTTATAATGAAATGCAATACTTTTAACTACATCACTTAAAAAAACTCATGCAACGTTAACTGATTGTTTAATTTGCAATATTAGTGTTTCATAAACCCTAATATTTTAAGCTAAGAGTCTTAAATGTGAAAGACATAATGTGAAATAAATTTATGTTAAGTTTAAATTATTATTTCTTTGCCTTTTAGACTGTTAATGGGAATGGTTCATGATATAAATAAACAAGGACTATACATTAAGCACTATATATTTTCCTAAATGCATAGGAGAACTAACAAAATAGTTCACAATTACTAAAACCAAGATAACATGCCTAATATTTTTAAATATTATCGAACTTAATTTATCATATTATTATTACTTTGGTTGTAGTATTTCATGAATTGTTCGTATGCCATTATAAAGTTTCTGTATAAATTGTATTTTATTCGCTTTTAGTATACTTGTACAAAAATAATGGAAGACTGGATCGGACAAAAAAGCTTCTTTTAATCTTTACCTTGTACCATAATACTTCATTAACCCTTATCCGTTATTTTGATATTTCTTGTTTAGCAGAAAACGTCTTGAAACACTGGTTTCTGATTGTGTCTTAAAATCTCTTTGAATATGAAAGACTATGAAAATAAATAAAAGGGATTATAGTAAGAACGCTCGAACCCGCAATAACGATCTACGTATAGTTTAATATTCTCACATGTGAATTCACTATACGTAATTTCTATAATTTCTTACGTATGTATTATGGATTTAAAACTTAATTAAATTAGCTCTGTTGAAGAGTAAGGAAACCATTATTAAAAATATCATTGAAGATTAAATTATACTTATCTTCTATGTTTTTCTTATAATTAGATGCTTAAATTTTTATTTTTTAATGTAGTAATTAATCAGGTAATCCCTTGCTTTACCAACACTCAAAGTAGGTAAGAACTACAATTCAATCTCTACCTGAGAAATAAAAGCAAACTGGAATGAATGGATGGATAACACGGAAAGTTTCGGTGGAACAAAAACAAGATTTAACTAATAAATCACTGATCTGACACACGTGTGTTGGAAACATGAAAATTTGTGGTTCTCTACAGGTAGGCCGCCATCAATGACCGACTATTTTCAACGAGATGTCAAAGTACCATTACCTACTTTCGTCGCAGTATACAAAATGCGTAATACAGTTCAAGACGAGAACCCGCAACACACACAAACTGCAAAATAAATAGCGTTTTTCTAGTCGTGTAGGCCTACTCGTCAAGATAACATTTTAAATGGCAAGTTTAATTCTGAATATAATTTGGTGCAATAATTTCTATGTTCATGAGTTTTCTTTGAAAATAGTGTACTATACCACATATTGAATACTATTGGCAAACAGTTTCTGGTTACACTATTTTTGCAATATATATTTATGCACACTCTGCCACACCAATCAGTTCTTGTCTTATTACCAAAATCACGACTTATGGTTATAGTATGGCAGCTACACAACAGTGGTGTAGTACTGATGCGATGGTTATCATGAAATCGACCTATTAATTTGAGTATTCCAAGAGACATGAGAAGCCGCCTGCTCTGTCCTCACTTCTGAATTCTGAAAATTTTTAACTACGATGGATACACTTACAATTTCTTACCTTCTATAAGGCTTCCGGAGTGAGTCAAAAAGTTAAGTATTGTATTATTTTAACAAGCGAAGTTAAGGATTATAAGTATTTTCCAACACTTAAGTGTTAGGAGTTTAGGATTTGTGATATATCTAGTTTGGGGTCAGTATGTGGAATCTCCTGCCGGGATTGTATGGCAACCACCATAAGGAGGGATAGTGGACGCTCTCTCAACCATGTCACATTTGAGGAAAGGGAGGCTTCAGTTCAAGCCTCTTACAAGCCAAAGTCGTAAGGGTGCCCGCTCTCACTCTTAGGGAGAAGCACTCATTTCAAATATTTTTTTAACTAAGTCAGCAGCACCTACTCCAAATAAATTTAACAGTATGGGAGAAGTACTCACTTCAAAAATTTCTTAACACTAAGGGAGCAGCACCCACTCCAAAAACCTTTAGCGCTAATACGTATCGATTGTTATCCCCGTTACTTAACATTTATTTATTTCCATAAAAGTAAGCGACAACATCGGTTTTTGCTATTCCCAAAGCACAGAAAATTATCAATCTGCACTAAACGTATAAGAGACTTAAAGGTAAGTTACTTAAAAATTGTGTTTTAGTACTTTACTATGCTCACTGCTACCTATTCTTAATTACAATATTCAACGTTTTTGGCATACATATGTAATATTTATCAGGTACTTTAGATTTCTTCTAAGCGCAGTTGATGATTGTGAGAATTTATATCTACACTCTGGTCTTCAAGTTTTCTGTTAAGTTCACATCACGGCTGTTCGCTGCCCATGGCCTAGACACTTTTGCCTTGTTCCTCGAAAAACTGCTTAATCATGCTACTTTTACAGTATGAGAAATTGAATTTCTCTTGTGTAAAGACAAATCTTCTGTCTAAAAATAACTTCTTCAATACTCGGTTGGTTTATATGATGCCCTCATAAATACAAAGTCTTCCTAATCCTTAGAAGGATATTTACTCCAAACCAACACGAGTTGTTTGGACACATTCAGGTTAAAATTCAATAGATCTGGTCATATGCTTGAAAAATATATCCATCAGAAAACATACATATAAAAATAGATTATAGATTGAGCTCAATTTACAGTAAATAGTCTAAGGACATTATATTACCTGTAAACTCTATCTACCTAAATAACAAAATAGCACTCTACTTGTGCTTTGGGAATTACAGTAATCCTATTGAATCCTACAATAGAAAGAGTCCTTCTTTCAGTTCTCTTGAGTTTTTAGTAGGACATGTGACCTCATTTATGTTCAAATCCTTCAAGGAAATATATAGTTCCCCCTGTCAGTAAGAGCAATGTTATATTGCTATCTATTTTTATATCTTTTTATCTATTATTATATATTATTTATATATTATATCTATTTTCATTAATTTTTTCTTTCCACCGAAATTTTTAAACTTGTATAGCACTGGGAAACGCTTGGAGTACAATACACACGTTCATTTATTGGATACTTCAGATTAATAAGACAAATAAAGTGCGAAACACTTCATGTAACCCACTGGCAATAACTCATATAACAATAATGACCAATACACAGCTGTTATACTCTCTGTCAGTGTTACCGTTAATAGATTTTCAACCTTTGGTTTTGAAATGACAATGTTAATGTTAGAAAACTTTCTACACATAACATCAATATTAATGATTCTATAACAAACTTTTAACCAATAATTTGTTATTTTTTGGTAAAATGTAATCTTTAGTCAAATAATATGTGTGTAATGGATCTACTAGTAGGTATACACCATATAATTCAGTCGACTATGGTTCAAGATATGAATCCTCCCGGATTTCTGTGATGTTCTTTTTTTAAATCATTATGAGGATTCCGTAACATTATGTAGTTTATTTGATTAAAGTTTACTATTCAAATGGGTTATTTGAAAAGATGACAGAAGTACGGATATTTTTATTTGCGTATGTACAAGAACGGGAACCAGACATTCTTAGTAATATCTAGGATATATTTTAAGTATAAATCCAAACCTATAGTTTAATAAAACATCAAAATAGAAAGAATGCAGGTTAAAATTTTAATCAATTTGAGCTTTATTTTTATTATTTTGTATTATAATTTATAAATATAGTATTCACGTGTCCCCCTCTCCCCTTCCCCGAGAATACAGCTGGGTCGAATACTATCGACTATTTTCTTAGCTGTATCAAGTAGATCAAATCAAATGTAACTAATGAAACTACGAAAAGACATTGGTTCATGTTTCTAAATCACACCTACCGGAAATGGACAATGAAATATATACCACTTGGAATTACCCCATTCCGTCGTCCCATGTTCAACGAACAATCATTGCATTCTGAGTCAATTTCTCTTCAAAAGTATATATACCCTTATAATAGTATTATTTTTAAAACAATACCCCTTTGCTCATAAGTTTTCGACACTATTGGCCATTACTAAGAACCCAACATAGCCTTCTTCGATCACATCGTGATCCGTCTATCTGTGCATCCGTCTGTCCATCCATCTGTCCATCGTTTAACTTCGTTATAACTCTTGACATAAAGGTTCTAGGGACTTGGAACTTCCTGTGGGTTCAAACTTATCCAAGGAAATTACTATTGATTTTTGGATCAAAACGACAAAGGGCATTTCATCTGTCTGCTTGATTGTATGTGCGATAACTCTTGGTAAAAAGATCCTAGAGACTTGAAACTTTGTATATAAGTTCTTCTTGGTCCGAAGAAGAGCTCTATTAATTTTAGACTAGACTCGTTAAGCTCTATCGGATCGTTCAATACTCCACTGTCTGGAAGCAATCCTTAAAGTCCTAGGTATTTTTTTTTTATTTAAGCTTACTGCTATAAAAAGGTAATATATACCGGTTATAGTATACTATATGATTGTATGATACAAAAATTCACGCACTGAACATTCCTTTTTAAGACGCTAAGTTCCAATTAAACCCACGTCCGATGTAAGTTGAGGGATATCCGTTAAGACGAATTGATCTGTTTCAGCCACGAAACGAAATTTCCGCGAACTGCGTCCGTATCTATTAATTTTTATTACAATAAATAGTTATTAAGCCGAGAACTACTTGTAAATATTAATATAAACGTATTTTTCAGTAATTAATAAAGTTAATTCACCTTTTTTGTTAATTGTTGTATTAATCAATTGCTTGGCTTATAGCTAATTTGGAATCGTTTCAAGTGGGTCGTGATCTATATTCCTGAGCAACATTAGTGGTCAACATTCGTGGTCAGCGTGTCGTAATAGAAACACTCCGAGGTTATCAGGTTGCATAGCCATCAGCATGAAGTGGGGTCATGTTAATGGAACGTTTATCAGAAGATTTATGAAGAAACTGTGCGTTGATATAAAGCAAGTGTTCGTGTGATATAGGACCATGGTTTGCTTTTAAAGTAAGTTAAATTGTTAAGACAGTCAGCGATTTGTCACAGTTCATAAATCATATAGTGTTTCACCTAATAAATTATTATCAGCTTTAAAGGCTAAAATTTATTTACTAGTGTACACCCCGTGTACTCTTGTATAAAAAATATATTTGATATAATTTAACGTTGCATATGATGGTGAATGGTCAGGATTACTATATATTACTGAGTTTCAAACCCGCAGTGTGCTTTTAGAGTTCACGTTAGCTTTGGACTGTTTCAGAACTGTTTTGTAAAATATATTGTGTTATTTTAACATGTTTTAACTAATACCAAGTGAAAAATAATATTACTCACATTTAAGAATGCGTGCACATGCATTTATAATATTTAAGTATGACATATACTGCAGTAATGAATTGTTTAAATATATAAACTAAAACTTTGATACATTTATAAGTTGATATTACTCGTGTAGTTCCATCTAGTGAGAGATGTGACGTGAAAGGCTTTGAGGATGAATGGCGGCAATCATGGCCCATGACGTCATCACTCTACCCAGCTGCCACTGATAGAGGCTTTAAGAAACCAGTAATGGATCAATTTATCTTGAACTTCTTGACACTAGACCTAAATTAAAAGTTTATTTAAATTACATATAACAAACTGAGAAGTATGGTAATGAATCTGGTAATTAAAGTAAGCGAATGAACCATTCCCAAAATACATTTCTCTAACCGCAAAATGTGATTATAAAAAGACTATAGACCACAATTCGTGACTGAAATAACTAAAAATTTATCCATTAATTTACATTGGCAAATTATATATACAACTTACTGCACTTATAAATACATACATTGTACAATATTTGCGTAAAATTGTATAAGATTCCATATACTTTGAAAGAAATGTGTCCTATTATAATAAATTAACTCATACATTATTCGAGTAATTTATTTGGTTTAATTTGAATCAACAATAAACGAATCACAAGCTGCACCCAATATTGTGTAAACAGTTCATTCACCAGACCCAATTGTGAAGCGGTGATGAGTTAGATTGGTTGCGGTTCTCAGATTTTAATGTGTTTACTGTATTGTGTTTGCATAACATAGTTCGCCATAACAAGCCACATGTAACTAATATTTCTATGTATTTTATATTTTTTACTTAACTTGAATCCTTCAACTAGATTTCGTAGGAATACGTTCACCTCATTCACATATTTTACATTCGTAAAAAATGTTATTGAACCTATATAAATTACTACGATGGTGAGTTAAACACTAAGTTGACCAACAAATATTTATCAAAAACTCGTGTACTTATATTTATGCAATAACACATACTACTGATAATGTACGTGTATGTATTAACCATATGCAGACTAAGAATGTAAATTAGCTCATTAAAATAATAATCTTAATTATCCTACCGATACTTATTAATTTCAAACGGCTTTAAAGCTAATTACTTAAGTTCATAATCTGTTTTTATTCTATAAAAAATATTCTAATTGAAATATCTTCTTTTATAATTTAACTGAATTTTCCTGAGTGGTGTACATATTTCTTGTACACTTGTTAAGATTCCGACATAGTAGCTTATGAAAGAATTAAAATGAATACGTTGAGCGCATTATATTTTATATATATATATATATATATATATATATATATATATATATATATATATATCACATTCAGTAAATACTAAATTCAGTTATATACTAATATTGTAAATTAAATAAGTATTTTACCGACAGTAAAATTTTATATTTTAACATTTTTAATATATTAAGCACCTGAAAGAGATTAGCCAGGTCGTATTAACTCAAGAGCGTATATTTTTCGATGTGTATTAAGATTTTAGAATACTGGAAACTATTTTATTTTGGCCCGAAGGAGTTTTCAACTATCTCTAATAAATTAGGTGTATAGCTATATGGTTCTTTCTTCGAAAGTGAAATTTGATCTTTTACTTAAAAGTTATTTATCTACCTGAAAATCGAATTTATGACAAAATTGTTGTTACATTATGCCCTTTTGTAAGAAATTTTATATACTGTAGTGTACATTTATATTCGTTTTACATATGCACAAACACGCAGTATTATTTTTATACCCTTCACACGACATATATTTAGTTATATTTAGCTAGACATACGAAAGAGGAAAAGGTGGAATTATAGCTAAGTCTTCACTTTACCTAGCTAAGTCTCCTCAATAAATATGTAAATAGCTCCGTAATTTAATCAACACATATCATTGTTTAATTCACGTTCATTAGATAGATTATAATTGAAGGTTTCTAGATATAGGGATTATAAGAATAAGAGTATATAAATATTTAAGAAAATCCCAAAGATTCGCAGTTTTCCTCCATGAGCTATTAAATAAGTAGCATTAAGTTCTTGCCTTTATAACCATTCTCTACTCACATCGTATTACTCTTAAGTGCGGTCTAATCCATCTTAAAACCAACCTTGTTTGCTGTGCGTGTTAAGATGGCGAGTGAAAGTGGAGACTAGTTGTCTATTCTTGTGACTGTTTATCCAATAATCACGTTTGTCTGTTATAAATAATCAACGATAATTATCTAAATACATTGAGGTTATTTAAAACCTTTTAAATACCTTTTAATAAAAGTTATAGCATAAACTTAATCTGGAACTTCAGTAAATGTATATTTAAGTTCTTTCCATCTTCGTAATACAAAAAAAAACAATTAACACAGTAATAGGTTGAAAATTAATTTCTAAGATATTCTCCTAAAAGGAATCCTAGAATATAATAATATTATAATGGTGAATAATTATATTATGGTTAGAATGAATATATTCATACTTAATTACACGTTTAATTCATTGTAAATGACATGAACTGACATACCAGTTTAACGAATAGAAAAATGATAACTACGTTTATTCTACTCTTATACGAGTAATTGATGGCAATTTGCGTTTCTTTACCTATGCACTACCGTACAATGCACAGAGTTCAATTTAATTTAAAATACTAACTGAATTTTAGTGTAAAATTTCATAGAAGAAATAAATTCGACACTGAGAGACAAGCCTTTGGTTGGACTGACGAACATGTTCTGTGCTACACTGAGAGACAAGCCTTTGGTTGGACTGACGTACATGTACTGTGTGACACTGAGAGACATAGCTTTGGTTAGACTGACGTACATGTATTGTGGGACACTGAGAGACAAGCCTTTTGTTGGACTGAGGTACACATACTGTGTTACACTGAGAGACATAGCTTTGGTTAGACTGACGTACATGTATTGTGGGACACTGAGAGACAAGCCTTTGGTTGAACTGACGTACACATACTTTGTGACACTGAGAGACAAGCCTTTGGTTGGACTGACGTACATGTATTGTGTGACACTGAGAGACAAGCCTTTGGTTGGACTGACGTACACATACTGTGTGACACTGAGAGACATAGCTTTGGTTAGACTGACGTACATGTATTGTGTGACACTGAGAGACAAGCCTTTGGTTGGACTGACTTACATGTACTGTGTGACACTGAGAGACAAGCCTTTGGTTGAACTGAGGTGCATGTACTGTGTTACACTGAGAGGTAAACATCTTTGCTTGGGTTGAGTACGTGTAATTTTGTTATACTGAAGATGTGAAAGTTTAGTTTAACTGAGTTACATGTATTGTGAGGCTTTTAAAGAGGTCATTTTGATGAGGATAACAAATACGGCATGCACATTAATGATCATGAGTGATACGATTGTGTTAGATATTTGTGATTGTGTTGACTTATTTACAATTATTCTCCAGAATCTGATTTTCTCAGGGTACGAAGCTCTAAATTTATGTCTCACATTTCGACTGCTCAGTTACTATCAAATATAGCAAACCCAATTTTATGTATATAGAAGAGATAAACGGAACCGAGTCGGAACCAACATAAACGGAAGGGCTTCAGCTGCCATTGGTCCCTTATTTTGCACGTCTATATCGTATTCAGTTTTTGTTTACGTTTATTGTAATGCACTCCTATAAAATTACAGAAGTAGCTATATTTTCTTGTAAGTATAATTTAGCAAACTATTTATCAATTCAGAACTGGTTAAAGTTAGTCTTATTTTATAGCCTTGGTCTTGTTTGCTCGAATGCAAATTTGTATGTACATTGGATCTTCGGATGGTTTTAAAATTAAAAAATTATATATATTATTTTAATTGAAAGGTTGTACAGTTAATTTTTCTTCGTTTGAATTTTGTTTTTGACAATGGAAGGATTGTAGATAACAAGACATTCCGGACATTTGCTATCGTTCAGAGATAAAAAAAGATTTTATATATCAAAAATAAGTTCAGATGTCTCAACTTTATGGCGTGTTGCATATTGTAATCACAAAGTAAAATATGAAATGTAACAGTGTACGTTGTTTTTAATTTTCTTTGTGTGATGAAAGTGTTTTGATATATAATAATCTAATACTAATATTAAGCGTGGCGTTGATTTAGAGTTTGATTATTGAAGAATTTATATTATATGTTTTCATTATATGTAAATTTATTAACGGTACAGTTCTGGTTTAGCCCATTCAGTCGATGTAAAGATATGTAGGTCACATTGTTGCTAGAGTAGGGATGGCGTCATCACATTATTGTTGTGTTAGCTTTATTGGAATCCTCGTCAATATTTTATCATCTGTTCGTGTCGCTAATGTGTCGTAGCCAAAGGCTAAAAAAATTTAATAATATTTTCAGTGGCATACTGTAATCTCTGAACTTAATTATTTCTGCAATACAATTTTAATGAGTAAATGTAAGTTCTTATCTTTATTCCTAATGTATTCTATCGTCACATTCACAATGTTACAGATTTTTTATATAATATCAATTTAACGCAGTGTGGAAATAAATATAACCTTAAATAAACATAAACAGAAAACAGACTTTATACGTTTAAAATTCCTGAAATACTTCCTTTTTATGTGCTGCAATCTAGTCTACACAGACGCTATAAAAGGTGTTACTATGGAAGCGGAATAGGTTTAAGAATCTATAAAAATTATGAAGTATGTTTGTGTTCAACATATTGTTGTGTTAAGTAATCGTATTATAGCTCTTTGAAATGGTTGAACATTTAGTGATTTATATGGCAAAAGTGTTATTTTTATCTTATTCAAAAATATAACTGTATTCTCAAAATTGAACCTTTTATTTTTTAATTAATATCTACAACTACAAAGATTTAGGCAAACGATATTTTACCAAAACGGTACCAGGTCTCAAATATAGAGACGGGCTTAATAGCTACTTACTCGTAACTTAATATATACATGTTAGCTACTTACCGTAGTCAGTTACTACTCCTCTAATCACTAAGCATTGGACGTAGATTATAAACACTTCAAGCTTGCCACGTTTGGGTTTTTGTGGAGTTGTATCTCGTTTTTCCTGCACTTTATTTCTTTGGTACTAGGAGAGGAACCATTTCTTGCAGTGATTGTGTACATTCTATAAAAGAATATTTGCAACTAAGCTTATTCAAATGTGGAAAAAGCGGTTCTTTATTATTTTAAAAATTTGTCTGGTAAATCCAAGGAACAAAAATTTAAGAAACTTTCCGTTTACGAACATTTAAGTTAAAATGTTGTTATTGTTTACAAATCTATTATTTTTCATCTGCAATAAGAAATTATTTATTTTTAGTCGTTCTAGCCTTAACAGAAGTTCTCAATAATATGTAACATTTATTTAAATCTAGTTCCTATGAAAAGTGAACAAGGGATGTAAACCAACTATGCATAAAATTCTCTTTCAAGTTAATTTAAACTTGAAGTTTTTTGTAACAACTATAATGTACTTAAAAAGACACTGGTTGAAATACAAAATATAGTAGAAACTTTATAATTTAACTTAACTTTTAAGAACATGTCCAAAAACTAAAATTATCAAACCATTGACCAATTCAGCCAATCAACGCGTTGCAACGGGTCGGTGGTTAGTTAAGCTTCAGTCAATTACGACACAGCTCCCCCATTCAACTCGATTATACAGACGACCGTTTCTGTTTAATATCTTTGTTCACTGAAGATGGGAACACATCCACAGTGAGGCAACAATATTTCAAGAAGATATTTGTACAGGCAATGTTTCGACGCTGCGTCAGAGTTACGACACAGCTCCCCCATTCAACTCGATTATACAGACGACCTTTTCTGTTTAATATCTTTGTCCACTGAAGATGGGAACACATCCACAGTGAGGCAACAATATTTCAAGAAGATAATTGTACAGGCAATGTTTCGACGCTGCGTCAGAGTTACGACACAGTTCCCCCATTCAACTCGATTATACAGACGACCGTTTCTGTTTAATATCTTTGTTCACTGAAGATGGGAACACATCCACAGTGAGGCAACAATATTTCAAGAAGATAATTGTGCAGGCAATGTTTCGACGCTGCGTCAGAGTTACGACACAGCTCCCCCATTCAACTCGATTATACAGACGACCTTTTCTGTTTAATATCTTTGTCCACTGAAGATGGGAACACATCCACAGTGAGGCAACAATATTTCAAGAAGATAATTGTGCAGGCAATGTTTCGACGCTGCGTCAGAGTTACGACACAGCTCCCCCATTCAACTCGATTGTACAGACGACAGTTTCTGTTTAATATCTTTGTTCACTGAAGATGGGAACACATCCACAGTGAGGCAACAATATTTCAAGAAGATAATTGTACAGGCAATGTTTCGACGCTGCGTCAGAGTTACGACACAGCTCCCCCATTCAACTCGATTATACAGACGACCTTTTCTGTTTAATATCTTTGTCCACTGAAGATGGGAACACATCCACAGTGAGGCAACAATATTTCAAGAAGATAATTGTGCAGGCAATGTTTCGACGCTGCGTCAGAGTTACGACACAGCTCCCCCATTCAACTCGATTATACAGACGACCGTTTCTGTTTAATATCTTTGTTCACTGAAGATGGGAACGTATCCACAGTGAGGCAAAAATATTTCAAGAAGATAATTGTGCGAGCAATGTTTCGACGCTGCGTCAAGGTTAAGTTTGGCGAAGGTTCATTAAGCCTAAGAACTAACCTCAGATAGTGTCTCAAAAAGAGATATTTATAAGGTTTATTTGGGGTGAGCGTTAGATGGTTGGGATCAGGAAGCTCAGCATGGTATAACATTATGTTTACGCTAGTTTATATTTAACACAAATAGTGATGTATATTTAGAAAGTTCAATGAACGGGAGTCTGCCCCAGTTCGTTTTGGACCAGAGGTAGATGATTAATGCATAAGATCATGTCTTTTTCACACTAGGAGGAAGTAGAAAGACAGGTTAAGTCATAAAATTTAAATTTTATGGAAACTTTAATTTCTTACAAACGTAGTGTCAGTTGTTACTACGAAAAATAGCTTATGAGGAGACAATCATTGACTCTATATTTTTTTTATTTATGTTTTATGTGACATTATTAATATAACATAATAAAATCGTTTTGTTTATTACTTTATGAAACCAATAATCTCGGGCATTAACATTAAGTAATAACAACGAATTAATCACTGTCTAAATTTAAATTGCTGATATTATTTTATACCTACTGGGAGTTTCAATCACTAAATGTTAAATTTTAACATTGCAATAATAGACATCGTTTCGCCAATTATTGTATGAAAAGTAATTCAATTTAAGTTGTTTTGTACTTTTATTAACTGTTGGTTTGATACTTCTTGTAATTGTTTTCTTTCCAGGAAAAGATAAAAGATTACTAATCAATTAAAACATTGGGAAAGTATTCAATGTGGAATTCTTCAGGTGATACCTTTTGTGCTATAACTGCTGCATAGCATATAAGTACTCATTGTATCGTATAATTTTGACAACGGCAGTTTTTACATATTTATTAAATTGATTGCGTTCAAATTTATTGATGTGCATCTCTTTGTATATCGAGGAATAGACTCTTTAAAATAGTCATATTTTATTCCTTAATCAACAGTTTAATGCGTTCAAAAACCGAAACCTAATCTGGGTACGTGCAACGCTTTTAGATGAGATGCGGTTGCAAATGTGTGTTTGTGGTAGTCCTGCAACTGTTTCCCAGCAGCAACACTATTGTTGTGACCTGGCATAATGTGTTCTTAAACGAGGTTTTGTACGTATTGATATGGAAGAAGGACAGTTTGTTAAAACTTCGTTAGCTGCCCGCAAAAGTATAGGTATGATACGTTAACCTCTAAAACTAGTAATACAAAACAAGGAAAATTCTTTAATGCTCTTGTATTTTTACTATTTTACGGTCTCATAATGCTCAGCGTCTTAGGTGCTGCCCCGGACTGATGGCGACAAAAGATAAAACATCCTTCGAGGTAGAGCGTGACGTAATAAAACTCTATGTGGTCTTTCCTGAGATAGCTATCAAATGTTTTACGCAAATGAATTTCTATTGAAACATTTTTTGGCAAATAATAGAATTTTGTCAGACACTTTTATACAGGATTTCAGAGAATTTGGAAAATGTTTATGCGATCCTTCATATTCAACCAATAAATGTCTTGGAAATTCAAGTAGTTTATAATAAATCGTTTTAAGACCTGTTCTATTGACTTTGTACACTCAAACGATGCAGTCATTTTATTTGGCTTCCACTTACATCTCAGTAAACAAAACTTCGACTCTTTTGTCGTTCTACCAAAGCTTTCCCAAACAAAGTCGCACACAACAACGGCTTCACAATCAAATTTTACTCTGAATTTATCTAACCGTTTCAATCCTTGTTTACACTTCACTCTTACACTGCTGGCAAGCTCCTCAGTTAAGTAGAATTTTCATCAGTCAATCGTAAAAGTTATTATAATCATAACAGTATATATTCTGTAAGATATTCAGTTTTACTACTTATGTTTTCTTAGCACCTACATAAGAGAAAGGTATAAATTTACTTTGACAAATATTGCAAAGATTACAATCTATTGCCCCTATTTCTGTAACGTTTTGCGTTCCAACTAAATTTATTATACCTGAGATATATTAATATAGATTTTTCAGGAAGATATGACTTCATCCAGTCCACATAATTGACATTCCTTTGTGGGAGGCTGCAAGTGCTTACTCAAACCTCAAACTGTTTCCCGGCTGGTTCTAATATGATCAATATCTGTGATATGCTGGATGTAGAATAAGTTTGAGTTGAGCGTAATAAAAACTTTATTTTGACTTTTAAACATATAGCTTGAGAAGCCCACTATTGTAAAAATTAAATTTATACATTCATTGTTTTACTAATATTTTTTTGTAACGTTCTTGTAATAAACTAGATTAAAATTTTCATGGATAAAGACAAGTTTATTGTAATTTTATAGAGCTGTGCGAGAGTGACAAGTTTATTATTTGTAAAAGCCAGGAACGTGTCTCGCCTCTGTATTTCACTACTGCAGTCGGACGCGATGTGGACATAAGGGTTTTATGTCCCGACAACGATTGTTTATGGACTGACCTTGTGCCTTGCTGATGTTATGTGAGCTTGCTCTACCTCCATTCTTACAGGTTACTGTTATAGTAACATTCTTTTATGTGTCCTCAAATCATGCAGCTCTTTCCATGTAGGAAATGTGTATTAGAATCAAATATAAACCTAATAAAAATGTATCAAGTCAATTGTTATAATAATTTGCTATTAACCAACATTAATACTATTAAAATAAGAGATTATCTTACAATCTATAATAACATTAAGATCCTGCAAGCTTGTCCTAGATTAAATAACGATATGTACGAATTGAGAAGCATTGAGTTTTATTCCTTTGGTATATAAAATTGAGAAAAATTGTTTTAATTCAAATAAATTGTACATAATAAAAGTTGTACAACATTGAAACAAGTTGTCGATTATACTGGAATACTACTGTATCTGAAACGTAATTCTTACCTAAAGATACTGCACTAATCAAATCAAATCATTTTTATTTTGCCAGAACATTACAAAAATGTATAGCAATAGTCATTTTTCTATAATTTGGAACAATCACTCCACATTGAGACCAGTCAAACATACAGAATTTCAGTCGCACCACATTCACTCATGCCAATTTTCCCATTTTCCAACGCTGGTTGTCAGTGTTCCAATTGTGCGGTCACCCAGTCGAATGCCATAAACTCGTCAGCACTATAAAATGCTTGAGACGCTAAAAAGCGTTTTAAACGAGCTTTTAACGCCTTGGGCGTTGGGGCGTTTTTGATTGAATTTGCCAACTTGTTGAGAAAACGAACTCCTGCCTGCGAAGGCAAGTGTTCGTAAACCCCCGTCCTGTGACTTCCAGTTCGGTAGGTATCTCTGCCTCTTGTCCCATACGAATGTATGTCTCGGCCACGTGTCATGGCACATTTAGACATACAAAAAAAGATTGTTTCTAAGGATGTAGAGACACGGCAGAGTCAACAGTTGCAGTTTTTTAAAAGCTTCCTTGCATGTTTCTCTGAACCTTAACTGTGCGATTATGCGAATCGCTTGCTTCTGCAATTTGAATGCCCTGAAAAAATGATAGTTTGCGCTGGCTCCCCACAGCACCAAACCGTAGGTGAGGTGGGGGTAGATCAAGCCATAATAAGCCGTCATCAGTACCTGAATGGGGCAGTATTTGGCTAAAGACCTCAATACATAGATGCCCGAGGCCAGTTTTGAGCAAACATGATCAATGTGATAATTCCAAGTCAATGCCCGATCCAGGAATATTCCGAGGAATTTTGAACAGTCGACTTCCTCCAGGAAAAAGTCATCCAATAAAACGGCTGGCCCGTCATTGGAGTTTCCTGATCGCAACGCGAAAGTCAAGAAATTTGATTTTGAAGAATTTGCTTTGAGGTTGAGGCTGTTGAAGTGTTGGACACAATTGTTGGTGTCAAGAAAGATTTGCTGTTCCAGAATAGTTTTTGATTTGTTGGTGAAACAAAGTGTCGTGTCATCAGCGTACTGCACAAGTCTTCCATGCAGTAGTGATGACTCCATGTCATTGACATAGATGAGGAAAAGAATCGGACTGAGTATTGATCCCTGAGGGACACCATAGCTCAGCTGAATCGGTTCAGAGAATTTGTTTGAGATTTGGACGATTTGTGTTCTGTGGCCTAAAAATGAGTTAATCCATTGGAGCGGCACGCCTCTGATGCCATGAGATTCAAGTTTGTCCAGCAATTTCGAGTGGTCAACACAGTCAAATGCCTTAGATAAGTCGAGAAACACACTTAATGTGGAGTCTCGACTTTCTAACCCCTCTACAACCATTTCGACAAGAGAATTGTAAGCATTACTACAGTATAATTTAAGAACATCATACAATAATGCCAATTAAAATGTTAAAGATGACATTCGTGCATTTTTTTTAGTGTGTAATTTTGCAGAAAGTATATACATCATGAAGTGCAAAAATAATAGTGTTATACACATAAAATACATGTTCTAAAATAATATTTTATTAAAAAAACGCAATTTTTGAAATTATATTTCACTAAAACATTGCATTTACTTAAATCGTAAACCATTAAATATCATCTCAATCACTGAAGTTGCTAATTGCATAATACTGTAAAAGTTCAAATCTCAACCGCTTATATTTGGACTTATTTAAAAACGTTTAATTTAATATTGACAACTTACCTAGTCAAGCAAAGTTATGAACACGTTTAAGTACAATACATTTATCTTAGAGTCTTGATGGTATCTGACACTAAACAAATTAAAACCTCTATTTTTTTATAGAGAGATTAAAACCAATTTTTTATTGCAGTGAAGTTATTACATAGCACTGTCATGCTAAATCTCTTAGATGGGATCCGTTTTTTGTGCACTTGTAAAACGTTTTTAAACTATTCGCAAAAAATACCAAACATTTTTAATATAGACATTGTAGCACATTATTTTTTTATCATCACATTTAGTTTCAGAAATATTTACCATAATTTATAAACGTAAATGTATGTAAAAAGATTAAGAACCAGTAAATGGTTTGTTACAACAATTTTAACTTTGACTACGTTTTAGAAGAAAAAAAGTAAGAAAATACCAAGTATCCAAAATATGTAAAATAGTATGCGTTAAAATAATATGTGCTTAGTTTTTTAGTAGAAATAAAATTAGAATTTATGCAATACGTTCTGTAAATAACTCATAAGTTGCATAGACTATAAACAGTACATTTAGTATTTTTGTATACCTTAGTGTAAGGCTAAAATTCAAAAAAATATTTTTGTATTTTTAAAAGTATACTCGACTACCAAATAAAAATATATGAAACCAAAGCTGTAAAAACACCATTTTAGAGGCAAAAAAGAAAAACCCGTGGAAACAAAAATTTGTATTAAAACCCCTAAACAAGTTTTTAATTATTCTGAATCTTTATATTGTTATTATAAACATATTCCACACACACACACACACACACACACACACACACACACACACACACACACACACACACACACACACACACACACACACACACACACACACACACACACACACACACCACACACACACACACACACACACACACAAATAGACAATTGAAAATAAGTAGAAAATCAAAATAATGTGTCATAATATCAATACAATATAATATGTAACGAGGTGCTCGTTGATATATTTCCAAAATACTGCAGTAAGTTTGTGTAAAAATATAAAAAATTTATTTTTTTGATACTTTTTTCAAACACATAGAATAGAATTCATATCTACAACAATCATACATCCTTTTGGCCACGCTAAATTTATTTATATGTAAATAAATAAATATAACACATGTTGTGATATGGCTAAGAATAAAAAGATACGTGATGTTATACTCATATGAAATCTAAACATAGTTTTCTATTTTTGAAAGATAAAAAGCAGTTTATAACTAATGAAATTAATACCTAAGACTATATTCTATAAATATTTTTGAAAAATTATAAAATTTTGTTCAAATTGTATGAATCGTGTAGGTCTACTTTATATTCGTAAATATTTAAAAAAAGAATATTTATCAAGATAGAAAAACTTCCTTTACAATAGTCTAGGTTATACATTTAAAATTCTAAAAAATAATCTTTATTTTTAATTTGCTTTTTGAATAATCTTGTAAAACCATAAATGTAGCACATATGATAAGAAACAGTGACAGACATCATTATAAAATTAAGTTTTTATTTTAATAAATATAGTAAATGAATATTCCATGTTGGGAGAGATAGGCCTAATGCTCACAAAGAAACATTTTAACACTAAAACACACCACTTCATTATCTATTTACATACACTTTTATAAATATAAACATTTATAACCACTTCACAATATTATTAAAAGTAACCCTTAGTAGTCGGTACACATGTAGACAGAACTGATGTGGCCAAAACTGTAACCACGCTATCAGTTTAAAATAAAATGGAGACGAAAATTATTCATTTGGAGTCCTCAGCACTTTTGCTTCCTCTACATCTCAACTCCTATAAAATCGAATATAACAATAGATTTCCTTTTCAAAGAAACATCTACAACGGTTTAATTATATAAACGGAATAATGTTCTGATTCAATGAAAATTATTTCTCGTGTCTAACTAGGACAGCTTGCTCGGTAAGCAGGTAGGATGAACATGTATTCCTTCACAAAGCCAACTTTGTTATTAATCCCAACCTGTCCCGGACTTGCACGTTAAATAACTGTCGTCGTCACAGGAGACAAACAAATTAGACACTTCTTGTTAACATTATTATGTTGCCAGTAATTTTTAATTTTGGCAAATTACTGCATTTTAATTATTTTATTAATTTAATTTATATTGTAAATATTTTATTGATATTCGGTTATGCTATAAGTTGTATTATACAGTGATTACCTATCAGGGGATCGTTCTATACTGACTTCTATACATTTTTAGTTTGTATACTTATTGTTTTAAATTTCTATAATATACTTGATGTTTTTAGTATTTTTAAATTTGGTTTTTTATATTTTATTGAGGTTCGGTTATTTTATAAGTGTTATTTTACCTTACAAGTGACGCTTCCCATGCTGGCCAATTAGTGTTAGTTTGCATAGCGAATTTTATATACAGTATGCTCTTTTAATCTCCGCATTATCATGTTAAACTTTATAATTAAAACTTTCATGTAAACTTGACGTTTATACATTAAACATTTATATATTGTGGCACTTAAATTAAGCTGCCTTTGTCTTACAGCCATACTACCCGTACAACATCCGGGTACCATACCCATCATTCCGGTTTCTTATGCGATCCTTTCAGTCATATTTTTTCAGTTTTCCATATATAAGTCCGCCATTGCAAACTTGGTCTTAGGTACCAGAAAAATGTATACACCCTCATTCTACAAAGAACCGGTATCATTTATGTGTTATTAAAGAAGTAACGTTTTTCAAAATTAGTTGGTCTTGTGCTTTTATTTCTGCGATTTTTTCTGTTATGTTTTCCTGGGGTCATTTCATGAATCCTATCTCAAATCTTCTTGAGAATGAATCCTCTAAGTCAAATTTATTCATACAAGTAAGTAATTTTTCTACGTTTATACTATAAAAATAAACTAAAACATACACATATATCTTCATAGTTCAATATATCAGGAAATATTACAGGATTAACTGGATTTTAAAATATGTAGAACATCTTACGAAAAACTTTTATCATTATTCTTAATTTGCAGTATAATGGCGTTAGTTCTCGCCTGGAGATTGGAAGAGAACGTTTTAATGTTTCACTAATGCCAATAGAAGAGTTAGAATAACAATACCCATCAGGAATGCCAACAATGCCAGACACTACATACCTCGCCGTAACCTTCTCTTAGTAATTCAATCACATTATTTACCCTTACTCCAATCTTAAGCAGTGTATTGGCACTGTGTTGCTTTACCACTGTAGTTCTTTGGGAAATAAAAATAAATGTTTTGTTTTATATCTGTTCTTTACACAAACCAGACCCGTTTGTTACTTGAAAGAAAAAAATTCTTCACGGGTACTAATTTTACTATAACACCTGAAACTAATAATAATTAACATTTAAGCTGGAATAATTAAATAGCTGTTTCCTTGAGATAGAACCGAGCTTCTCCACTTTTTAACGACACAATATGAAACCTTCGGCAACTTTGAATGAAGTTGATATTAATACTTATAATATTGCTATAAAGAGTTCAAGAGGGCATAAATATATAATTGCTTGATAAGAGAACTTCGATTGCGTTGTTTAAGACGCTGCCAATTCAAAACCTTTATTTCATAAGTGGTTTGTCGTAGAGTAAGAGACAGATCGTCATATTTCTGAAATGAAATCCTTTCATGATTTAATAAAAGAGTTTTTGTTTAATTTAACAAGATACATTTTGTTTAAGTATTTTTAAGTGAAAGAATGCTATTGTTTTTTTTTTTTTTTTATTCGAATAGAATTTCTGTTACTAAACAGCAATTAGATTTAACCCATCAGCGTCTCGTCTCGGCGGTTAACGAGGTTGAGACGGAAGTTTTATTTCCCCTACACCCAAGATAAATATTGCCTTATTCTGAACCGGTCTGTCTCTCATTTATTCTGATATTGTAGTGGGCGTAGCCACTCCTTAAATATCGTAAATACTTTCTTAGCTGTAAGAAATACAATTAAAGTCGTGGGCAGTAGCGTAGCCAGAAATTTCGTTCGGGGGGGTCCAAAACCGGGGGATCCGGGGGACGTTTTGTGTGTTATTTACCAATGAGTTCACTGATAAAAGGTAAATACCAAAAATATGGGCTTTAGTAACTACGCCTTATAGAAAGTGGAAAGATGTAATAGGCAAATTCAACTCTCACAGCAACTCTAGTACCACAAATTTTCTTGTATAGCTACAGAAACTTTACGAAGTTCGATTCTGGCCGAGTATAAGGCATCAAAGTGATGTTGGATTCACTGGATAAGAAAGAAAAAGAACAAAACAGAGCTTCACTCAAGCGTATAATTGACACAACTATATTCTGCGGAAAAAATGAAATACCCCTTCGGGAACATTGGGCCACTGACGGCCGAAAACCCTTTGGAAAAGGAAGGCAATTTTCGAGCGTTGCTCGGGTACAGATCAAACTAACGGTCGGAAAATGCACCGGAAAACTCTACTGATTAGAAGTTCGGCTACTTTGGATTTCACTGATTGAGGTATTTATGAATGAGTTATAATGACGATTTTTTGTATCATTACACTGTAGACGAGTATATAATTATCGAAAAAAATCAAAAAATCACTTTCGGTCGGAAATAAAATACACTTGAAAAACTCTAATGATTAGAACTTCAACTACTTCGGACTTTAGTTATTGAGGTAAACGTGGTATTTTTTATTGAGTTAGGACGACGATTTTTTTGTTCTCATTAAACTGTACTCGACTACCTATATAATTATCGACAAAAAATCACTTTCGGTCGGTAAATACCGAAGAAAAGCTCTCTACAGAATCAAGTTTTTACGATTTTGGATTTCACTGGTTGAGTGGTTGAGGTAAAAGTGGTACTTATAATTTTGTTAGGACATTGATTTTAGGTATTAATTCAACGCCGACTAATAAATATACCTATAACTATCGAGAAAAAAAAACAAAAATAATCACTTCCGATCGGAATATACTAAGGAAAATGAAATAATACCTCAGTCAGTGAAATCCAAAGTAGTCGGAACTTGTTATCAGCAGAGCTTTTTAAGTATATTTTCCGACCGAAAGTGATTTTTTATATTTTTTTTTTCGATAATTATGTACACGTCTACAGTTTAATGACACTAAAATCAACGTCGTGACTAATTCTAAGCAGCCATTTTACGTCCCCAAGATGAATTTGAACGAAGTGGTCGCTAATTTAAACTGTCCAATTTCAAGTCGAGTCGCTAGGATGGCCTCTGGGCGCTCCTCCTGGTCTGTTGGCAGTATCTGAGCAGTTGAGCTCAATGACTTGCCTGTCAACTGGAACAATTTGCTCCTGCAGCAGTCTAGCAGCTGGTCGGTGTGCCACTGAGGGCCACTGCTTCATTGAAGAGCCGGGTGAGGGCGGTCAGCTGCGTAGCTATTTCGGCCAAAACGGCTTGTAGGCTACGCTGGGCGGGGGCGGCTGCTTCTGCTGCTGCATCAGCTGCTAGCACCTCCGTTTGTTGCGGCGGAGTGGCTGGTGTAGGTGGCCACTCTAGTTTCTGCCTGGGAGTCGCCCTGGGCCTTTGTGTAACCGGAAGGTCAGCCACAGATGCCGGCGGGCGAGGAAGTCGGTTGGCTGGGTTCCGGGGTTTCCTCCGGCGCTTCTTCTGCGGCATGTCGTCCTCAGCTTCACTCTCCGATACGGAGTCCGCTGGCGACTCGTCCCGCATTGGTCGCCTCGCCGCTGGTTTGGTTGGCCGGGACTTGCGGCCTAATGGACAGCTGCCGCTCTGGCCTCCTTGTAGGCTGGACACCCACGATAGTTGGCGTTGTGATCGTCGCCACAGTTGCAGCAGTGACCCTTCTCCGTCGAGATTTTGGGGCAGTTCATCTTCAGATGATTTTCCCCACAGCGGACGCATTTTCTCGGCCTCCCGCAGTTGCCGGAGCCGTAGCCAAAACCTTGGCACCGGTAGCACTGCGGCGGGCCGACCGGCTTCACACACAGTGTCTTAGACCCTGACATGGAGCAGGCTTGCCACGTTGTAGATTTGGCTAGCCTGCTTGGTGTCAGGGTACTCTCACTGTCCCTGGTCAGCGTGATCACCCAGCTCCCGGTAGGTCCCCTGGCTGTCCGAAGTCGTGCATCCTCGTTGACGGCGGAGCCCTCGTCAGTTAAGACATCGAAGAACTCCACATCATCGGTGTCGGGCAGTCCGCTGATCACAACCTTAAGCGATCTTTCACGCCCAAGGTTGTGAGTGTAGAAGGGCAGCTTCTTGGAACATAGGTACCGCTGAACTGCCCTTAAGTCCTCCACGGTGGTCACTTTCAAGCGATAGTGAGCACCGCGGAATGTTGTCGTCAGGCCGTCCCGCGTCAACTCCTCCAACTTCTTGGCGTGGGTAGGCCAGTCCGGAACACTGTCCAGGAACAGCAAGGGTATCCTGGGCGTAGAAACCGAAGCCGTAGGTTGGTCAGATGTCACCGTAGCAGCGGTGACGTTGTGGCCTTTAAAAAGGCCCTTTGCTGGAGCAGCGACCTTCTTAGCCGCCGAGCTAGCAGGTGGAGAGCTAGGCCTCTTAGCTGGCTGCCCGGCGCTTCCAAAGGCACGCTGTCCCATCTTCTTGAAGATGTCACTCATGTTGTTCCAGGAGTTGTTGACACAACGAGCGCTGGAGGTCGAATGTTCGCCGTGTTACAATTTGGGTTACTTTGCGACGTCACGTGACCGCGCTCTATAGCAATACCGTGATTACACTACACTATCCGAAAGGCCGAGCTCAAAAGTATCGTTTGATACTTTATGATTGAAACGAAAGGACAATTATATTTTTAACAACGGTCACTTTAACCAATTAAATCAATCAATTTAATGTTTGTAGACAAGAGTAAATGATAACTCTCCTTTTATAACTCCATGCTTTATTTTTTAATATGTCTTAAAATTTCGGGGGGGTCCGGACCCCCTAGACCCCCCCCCTTCGCTACGCCACTGGTCGTGGGCTTTCTTTCCATATAGGTAATTCAAAAACTTTACATCTAGGTTTATAACGAATAAATGGATTACTCGTAAATTGTACACAACATACGAGTTGTTGATCCAATACAATATTTTGGTAACATCCTACACGAAGTGTAAAAATAATATCTGTTTTATAATAAAAATCTGGAAGAATTTAAACTGTGTGCAGCAAAAACTATTAAGCGATCCTAGTATGTCGAGAGAATAAGTGAATAAAGATAGGGAGGTTCTATGTTTATAAAAGTGGGGCTCCGTCAATACAATATAAGTGGGGCTGAAAATATTGGTAAGTCAGAGTCCACCTGAGAGATATTTTCCTCCGTCGCAATCTATTTAGTACAAGGCAGAGACATCCAGCTTTCCTTGTTATGTATAAATAACGCCCTCTGAAACTTATGATTGTTCTGTGAAATTCCACCAGGAGACGGCTACATTCTCCTCATACCCATTCTGTGTTGTCACTTCTGAAGTATCGTAGAATACCTTTCGACAACAATATCTGAAAAACATATTTGAGAAATCCGTAACTGAATCTCAATCAATAGACTTGAAACCGGCATCTTTAACTTTACATTATAGCATATTTAGCCCCAAAAATAAGTTATACTCGTATATTAAGTTATCTTCAAGTCCCCTACTTCTCAAATGTTTAGCCTCATGCTAATGAGATCTGTGTCTTCGGTGGAAAACAACATGGGATTTTTGGGAGTCTAAACGTATATGTATAATGAACTAAATCTGGGACTCTGCGTTGAATGTTAAATGACAAAACGTAACAATATGTTTTATTAGCAGTTACCCATTACTTCACGTTCTATTTCGTAGGCTTTGCACTTGTATGAGCACTTGAGTGAATTATAGTGAATTATATTTTCGACGCCAATGTTGAGTATTCCTTGTTGCCCCGATCATTAAAAAAGTAAAAAGCGTATATTTATGCTTATTGTTATTTATTCCAGTCTTAGTATTTTTTTTTTGTACTATAGTGTGGTTTTGCTTTGTTTTCCCGATAAAGGAAATATGTACATACAGGTCTGAGAAGCCAGTTGTTAAAAAGTTTTTTTATAAGAGGCTTTGAATTTACAGTAAGTGTTAGATAGTGATTTTGTCGTTGATACATGTAGTCAGTACTGACCAAGCACTGTACCTAATATTTTCTAAAATGTACAATTATAAAAATATTTTTACTTAAGGTGAATATCTCGTATGTATTAAGTCTGTACAAGAATTGTCTCCCATCACGACAACGCTTTCGTGCCACGAGACTGGTTATTTGTAGACAATTTTTGTAATGCATTACGCCACCAAGTACCTGATATTTTTAAACCAACTTTTGTAAGAAATTTAAAAACAACATATAATTTATTTATTGATCTACTTATCAATTTAGACCCATTTTAATGTAATAAACCTGTAAACACCAATTACATAACTAATCAGTTGTAAATTATCTAGTAACTACAACATCCATATAAATATCAGTAAAAGTATGTAATATCATGGCCAACGGCATATTACATAAAACTAAATTGCCTGGAATCATATAAATTATATAACATTAAAAAATATCAAAATACGATCAATTCATAAATATTCCACCATTACAGTACGTAAATGTTAACAATAAAATAACAATTTTGAACAATATATTATATACTAACATAAAGCTTACAACCAAAGCTATGAACTAATGGTAAATAACAATAATAATGATAAATTTAAATAAATATTTCAACCTTACCGGTAATCAATTGAACAATAAATAACATCATATAGTGCTGTGAAGTATATTATTAGGTGGAAAATTAAGTAGGTTTATACAATAAGCAATATAGTACACCTTTATTTTATTAAAACAGAAATAAAAATCATACACACATCACAGACATTGATGTGGCACCATCAGATATGTTAAGGTTCCTTTGTTTCGTCTTTGTTTCTACTTTTTGGTGAACGACTGAAGTAAGAGTAGTAAGATATCAGGAGATCAACAGTTTGTACTGGAAGAATAGAGTGAAGACCTTTCCGAAAATAGACAGACGGGAGTAAAAATTTAGATGTTGTGAAGAACACTTTAAGGGTTAACTATAATTAAACCCGTACTTTTTGCCAACCGTCTTTAAACTCTCTTGGATAGTCAGTAGTTGTTTTGGAAATAAACCTCATGTCGTGGTCAAAGAACTGATAAATTCATCAAGTAATACATTTTTGGAAGAACATGACCACAATCAAAACACAAGAAGTAGGACATTGATCATCCTTGGTAACTCGATGTAGGAAACCTAAAATCATGTAAGCTTAAACACAAATCTATTGAATTGGCTGAAAAGTTTAAACTTTCAAGTCATGAGTAATATAGAAATTACCTTTTGGCCATCGAGATCATATTCTATTAGAAATATTGAGGTAATCTTTTGACTAGGACAGTAAGGATATCCTTATTGCTAATGTTAATTTACTGTTAATACAATACTAACCACGCAGTGGATTGAACCTAGAACAAAATGTATTATTAACGTGTACTTATAGGAGCAAACAAACGAGCTTTCTATTTTATAAACTTGGAACGTGTATATGCATACAGAGTATAAGCGCTAGCTGAATAGTTTGTTTATATCGCCTGGAGCTATAAAATGTAAATGGCCACAGTAGCACCGCTTACACCGCTAAATTAGCTCTAAATACTATAAACATCACCATTATTTATAATCTATAAATATCTACAAACACAAAATAAAGTCTAGTTAGTTGCACCATTTATAACTCAAGAATAGTTATGCCGATTATAGTGAGTGATCTTTGATTTGTTGGGTTTGTCTCCACCCCTATTAGCAGAATAAAATATTGTATAATTTCACGGAAAAAATGAGGTATATATGAAAAGAAACTAATTTTTATATAATAGTTTCATTATACATTGTAAGAACCTGCTGTTAAATTTAATAGCATAATGTTTTCTGAGTAAAATATTGTTTTCTAACATCACATCAGTATGTTTAATTTATTTAACTAATATTTTCATTATTTTACATTTATAGTCTTGAAAGCATAGAGGCTTGATAGTAAAAACACTTCGAATGTCTAACTTTTCTGCAAGTGCTGTTGAGCACAGAATAAGAACATTTTCATATAAGATACTTAAATATAAGATAAAATATACTTTTACCTGTACACTTTAGCAAATACTAAGTATGCAGTGTTTTGTTTTTACTGTAATGCAGATAATAAAGAAAATATTACTTTCTAACTTCTATCAAATTAAAGACTGTTATAAAACCCATCTTAACTGTATTTTGACATAAGTAGGCTTCTCAGAACTGTAAGTATACCTGACAAACCTGATATATAATTTCCTGATCGGGTAAAGCAAATCAAATATGGAAAAATGCTAATAACCGAATTAATTACAATTACAATAAATATACAATTTTTTAATCCATTCGAACCAGAAGTGCTCATACACGTGCAGAGCCTATGAATTTGCGATCGAAGCCGCGGGTAACTGATAGAATGAAATAAAATGCACATCTTGGATATCCGTGTGGACAGCTTTACAGCAGTTAAAAAAGTATAACCTACATTCACATATGCTCAATTCTTAGGCCCCCCATCATGGCTGTCTTAAACATTTCCTCCTTTATACATCGTCAAAACATTGGACATATACAATCTTGAGATACTTCAATCTCGCAGTGGAAAGCCATATTCAGTCAGGACAATATGGCTTACTTAAACTACTAATATAGTAATGTTTTGACGCTATATTTTTGGAACTGATTATAGTGGTATACCACCTCTTTAATTAGTTCATTTTTTTAATATACATTTAAGGGTCACCACCTCTTTAATTAGTTAATTTTTTTAATGTACATGTAAGGGTCAAATTTGTTTAAATTTATTTAAACCAAGCATATTTTGGTTCTAGTTATATAGTTGAAAATATAGGAATGGAGTTAATACCATAAACTTAGTTCTTTTTTAATCACAAATTTATGATACTTTACAATGAAAGCATCACCTAGCCTTTAAGTAAAGTAATTTTACCCTTTACTAAACAATAGTGATCGGGGGGGAGTTGATGGTTGGCATAGCTACGTTTTTCCCATTCCGACATATTACTAAAGTATTTCTTAAAAACTAACTAAGAAAGAATAATTTTATTCTTCGAATGTGCTTTTCTGAGTTTGATGTTAAAATAAAACATCAACAAAGTACGTTATTTTTAACCTTGGTTTAAGTTATTCATGAAAAATAAATCTGTAAAACGGTTGTAGTAGCATTTGATACCCTTGACGATGGAACTTTTATTCTGAAACATGTAGTGACAATTGTACAAAAGCGAAGTTTGGTACTGTTGACAATGTAAATTGCTATATATTTGTCTATTCATGAACAATTTATTCTTATATTTAAGCTGCTAGGACGATAATAATGCCTTCATAGTTTATCCTCTAGCTAGTCAGTTCCATCTGCATTGCCGTGTAATCCTATTCTGTGACACATTTCGTTCGCTGCTCGTGCAAGTTTCTCAACCGATGGATTTAAGTAGATATGGTTATTCATTCGACATGTGCAACATGTTTATAAAAGATACCCTTTTGGTGTAGCACCAGTAGCTTGGATATTAAGTCTTAATTAGTGACTTTTATACCTTGTGTGTAGTAGCACATGATCTTTGTCTCTTTAAATATACTGAGCTAAAAAAGAGTAATCTGACAATAAATTCTATAAAATAATGTAAAAGCTTGCTAAATCCCGTCCAATAACGTTTTGGCGTCCTGAAAAACCCAAACATACACTCAAACAGAAAAAACTTTCATCAGAGACCTAACATATCTTAGGCTTTAATAAATTTCCTAAATAACTGTATTTAATTGTATATAATGTATTACTTTTTTAAATAACCGATATAGATTTACTGTTGGACGAAAGGGGACTTATCTCTTGTAACAACTAACCTGAAAATAACCACATACAGTATCTTTAAATGTCATTCATTGAAAAATGTGTACAGTTTGGCTGAAGTAAAGTTCAAGGATTTAAATTTTCTTCTACGCGCTTAACCTGAATATTATACAGATTCGTCAATTTGACATAAATTTAGCCACACTTAACGATATTAAACTATACTCGTATTGGAATAAAAACAACAAAAAAGTATTTAAATTATGCTGTGTATAAAAAAAATTATAATTTTGACTCCAAAGTTAATATATAATCATTATAGGAAGCTTTAATACAAGTTAATGAGCTTGGAAGTGAAGTCTATAGCTTCTGACGGCTGGTTAAACCCACCTCCCCCCCCAGACCGCGCCATAACGTTAATCTTGACGAGGTATTGTTCAGGGCTAAACGTCTGAGGTAATCAGTGCTTCCGGCAAACAACCCCTCCTTCTATAAACCAATAAATAGTGTACGAACAGTTTAATTATGTTAGGAGAAGAAGCAGAACTCTACTGTCAAACTTACTGAATAATGTCTACCTTAGAAATGAATTTCTTATTCGAGCAAAAATACATTCATTTTACATATTATTCATTCTGTTACTTTTATATACGTATATTGATTTCCACGTAGAATAAGAATAAGTATAACTAATGCCCTTATAGCTTGTATAGATACATTACGTACTATACATATATATATATATATATATATATATATATATATATATATATATATATATATATATATATATATATGTATGTATACTATACTATAATGTAATATATGTAGTATATGTAATATATACTATATATATATATATATATATATATATATATATATATATATATATATAAGGGCATTAGTTATACTTATTGTTATTCTACATGGAAATCACGAAATTGTAGTTAATATGGTTCAGCTAATATATATATATATATATATATATATATATATATATATATATATATATATAGTATTGTATATATATATATATATATATATATTGTATTATATATATATATTGTAGATTATATATATAATCTACAATCCCGTGCTTCTGGTATCATAACCTGAAATAATTTATTATCATAGTGAAACTATTAAACAAAATGGTATATTTGTATATGTATAATATAGAACAAAAAAACTATGCTTCAAAACTCAAGTGTTTGAGATCGGATTTGCGGCATCATGTTGACTTAATGTTTTTTTTTTATTTATTTTTTTTTTTATTAAAGTAATTCGTACTGGGTGACATAAGAGACCTTAGTATACATCCCACGTTAGCTTTGTCTTGTCATCTACAATTGGAGGAATGTGCACAAGAGCCAGCAAAGTACTTGATCTAATTGCTATGAGAGTGTCCTACTACATAAGTCCTTCGTCCTACAAGTCGGAATATGTGAATGTTGTGTAACAGCTGTAACACTTGCTACATAGGCAAATTATAATATAATTAATAAATAATTTAGGGAGAAAATATATGCGAATATATTTTAGAATATTAGTAGGTTTTGCAAAACGCGAATCTTGACGTCTTTTTTTAGTGTTCAGTGGATTATTTTAGATGTACCCGTTCTTTCTATTTTCCAAATCCATTCTACAAGGGATTTTCCTTTATATATATATATATATATATATATATATATATATATATATATATATATTATACATTACATTATATATATATATATATTTACATTACATTTTATATATATATATATATTTGATAGTGCAATTACGCCGCATGGGAAATTTGTTGTCAACTAATGTTAACACTCTTTTTCAGGGAATATGGTATTATATTGATACAAAGGGAATTAAAAGGAACAGGAGAACACTGCTCAAGTAAAGGTATCAATTTTAATTTTATTTAAAGGTTGTTTGCAATAGAAATTTAATATTCAATAGGCATACATTTAATACATCAAGGTTTCAATTTTGTAAAGCAATATTGTTTGATTTATAGTTTTCATTTTGAATACGTGCCAAAATAACAGGCGATGACATACGTTGTAAAAAGATATTTTCAGCGAAGTTTTAAATTGGTTTTATTTGACTACGCTTATAATAGAGAAAATTACGTTTTATTTTGAACTAAACTCTAATTTTTGTATCTGAATTTTTTAAGAATGTTTAATTTTTTATTGGATTTTAACTTTGAGTCAAGACGTTAAAACAAGAAAATGTTTTCTTGAGAAAGCTTTTATAAGAAAAGTGAACCTTTAGGCAGTTCGTGATTAAATCTAAAATTTTATATTTTATAAAGATTATTTGATTGAATGGAAATTTGACTTTGAAGTTTTAATGAACTGTTCTTAAAGTATTTCGAGAAATTATTACCCTGTCCGTATAAACAAATAACTAATAAATAATTTTAAAACTTGAACCATAAGTGTAGATTAACTAACCAAAACATTATTTAAAGAGGTTTTGTGTGTTTTGTCGATATCGTTAGACTCCAAAGCATTCAACGTCACTTCATGAGACTGATGGGACTGTTGCTGTAGATTTCGTTACTGGGAGGTGCCTGTGGGACAACTTAAGTTTGAGGTTTTCAACCGACGGCCTTTGGAGCATCGAATAGCTGATGCTGATGACGTGTTCCTCTTCAAGCTGGTTCATGGAATTCTCGACTACCCAAAACTTCTTCAGTTAGTCCACTTTCGCGTTCCTGGTTCAACGAGACCTGCAGAGCCATTTACAAGAAGAGCTTATAATACCAATTATTAAATGAACAATCCCCTTCCCCGTCTGATGCGCCTTGACAACGCTATTTCTGAATTGGTCGACCTTCATTGTGACAGCCTTTATGTATTTAAAAAGAAATCAAACCTATGAAAAAAACTAACCCTGTAGACTTCACTTACTATTTACCCCTATTCAGGCTTTTTTCATATATATATATATATATATATATATATATATATATATATATATATATATATATATATAAGTAGATATGAATATGCCGGTTCTAGACCACTTTTGGGACAGACAGAAAATCAATGTAAAATACTGTCCATTGAACCATAAACAAATCTAATAAAATCTAACAGGAAAGCACGAATGTTAAATAACCGAATCTTTAGCTGTTTTACTGTTCAATGTTTGCTTCTACATTTATAAGCTGTTTTAATGAAAAAATCAAAAAATCTTAATAAAAAATCTTTATTCTACAAAGTTAATTGTAACACAGTCTTTATCTTTAATAGTCTTCTTTCCAGTAACAATCAAGTGTAATTTTTCATTTTTGTTTAATTCTTTAATCTTTTTCTCATCCAAAACAGTCAAAAATCTGTTCGGCAAGTGTACTTTACAATCTTCCAACTCGGCAATTATTGTAAACCCGAATTTATCTTTCATTTTCTCCAAATTCAAGATTCTATATCTCTTTTTTTCTTCCAATTCCACTAATTTCTTATATTCTTTGAATCTTAGTTCACCAACCTTATTCAACTCTTGTAACAGCGCTGCCATTTATTATAGAAAAATCTTTTAACTAAATTTAGTTAAAAGATTTTTCTATAACAAATAGAACAATCTGAAAACATTTGACCAGAAATTGTGCTGATTTGTGTCAAGTTGTCACAAAAATCACCACTTCTCAAAATTTTAGTTTACAAATTTTTGCTCTTTAAATATGGAGCGGAAAAAGATAGAGTGCCCATACTGCAAAAAAGACATTTTTGAACATCACTATACTCGTCATTACAATTCGAAAAATCATTTGAAGAACAAAGAAATTTATAATAAAGAACTAAATTATTTGAGGACTTGGGCTAAAGAGAATCAAATCGATGGTCACGAAAAGATGTACAATATAGAAAAATTGCGTGAATTAAAGAAAAGCTTTAAGGAAGATAAAAAAGATCTCAATCTATTTAATGATGAAAAAATTCAATCAATCGCTGAAAAATTGTCCTTAGAAACAAACGATAAAACTAAGTCTGAAATGATCGAAGAAATTGACAAAACTCTTAACGAAAAACCTAAAAATATCATTGATGTAGAAGTTTTATCCTCAATACACGGTCTTTTCAAGCAATACATTTTAACGAATTTAAACGATAAGTTCATGTCAATTTACAAATATCTATCAATTATGAGGCCAGAGATTAAAAGTTTAATCGAAAAATTTCAAGAAACCGTTAAAAATATGAAGGGCTATCTCTCTTTAGAATGCGAATACGAACGAACTTTAGTGAACGGTGAAACACAAACTTGTCCAATGTACTTTACTATAAAAGCAGACGAAATCTTCGACGTAAACGACTTTATTACTAAGCAATTTAATAAATTAACACATCGAGAACAAACGAATAATCCAAATAAAGGTTCCGGATGGACATTTAAAAGTTGTAAACAACTAGTTTTGAGCCTTAATAAACATGAATTTATGAACGCAGGATCATATATCGATTTACCAAAGGAAATCAAAGATAAAAAAGCTTGTGTAAATATCAAAAATAAAGATGATTATTGCTTTATTTACTCTATCCGATGCGCTATTGAAAAACCCGAGACTCATGTTGACAGAGCAAAACAATACGAAAAATTCGTGAACGATGAGATATTTTCTGGATTCGACTATCCTATGTCTTTAAAAGATATACAATTATTTGAAAAACGAAGCAGCAAAGCAAAGTACAAGTATCCGAAAATGTCTGTAAATGTCTATACTTTTGATGAAAAACTACACATAGTACCGTTGCAAATTTCAGAAGTTTATGACGCCAAGTTAGAAGTTGATTTATTGTATGTTAAACAAGATGATAAATCCCATTATGTTTTGATAACAGATTTAAGTAGATTAGCGAGTTCACAGATATCAAAAAATGCTCACAAGACGTTCTTGTGTCGAAGATGTTTAAGCCATTTTTACAAATCTGGAGATTTAACAGATCACTTAGAAATTTGTAAAAATCATGAAGTTTGTAAGCCAATTATGCCATTTCCAGGTCAAACAACTAAATTTACTAATTATCAAAAGAAATTTAGCCATCCGTACGTTATTTATATGGATTTTGAAAGCATATTAGAGAAGATTCCCACATGCAAAAACAATCCGCAAAAATCGACTACAACCAAGATTCAGAAGCATATTCCTTATGGTTTTACTCTATATTTAGTGTCTAATGTGACCAATCGTATGTACAAGCCGATATGTTATCGAGCAAAAAATGAAGAAGAGTTGCCGAACGTTCCTGCAAAATTGTTTGAAGAACTCAATAAATTATCGAAGTACATAGCTAAAAAATATAATTCAAAGAACATGAAGCCCATGAAATTGACTGACGAAGAAGAAATTTCGTATCAAAATTCAAATCTTTGCCACATTTGTGAAGAAATATCGTATCAAGACACTGAAAAAACTTTAGGGTTTTTACCAGATAATTGGAGTTCTGCTTATGATGCATTCAAAAAATGCAGAGATCACTGTCATTTGACTGGAAAATTTCGAGGTGCAGCTCATAGAATTTGTAATCTGAATTTGAAATTTCCTCAGAATATTCCCGTTTTCTGTCACAATATGTCTAATTACGATACGCATTTGTACATAAAAGAATTGGCAAAACAATATGGAAATGTTGATTTGATTGCAAACACCGATGAAAAATATATAAATTATTCTGTAAATTCTGGATATGGCTATGAATTCGAAGGTGATAAGCCAAGAAAATTCATCAAGTTTTCGTTTGTAGACACGTTCAGATTCATGGCCTCGTCTATAGAAAAGTTAGCTAAAAATCTAAAGAGAGAAGACTTCAAACATACAAATCATTTTATACAGGATGGATTGAATGAAATTATAGAAAGACAGCCAAATGACAAAGAAGAGATTTTTAAAATATTGTCAGGAAAAGGAATATTTCCCTATGAATTTATCGATAGTATTGAAAAACTTGATTACAAAGAAGAGCTGAAAATTCAAGATTTCTATTCACTCTTGACAGATGAGAGCATATCTGAGAAAGATTATCAACACTACTTAAATGTTTGGAACAAATTAAAAGAGAAAAATCTGGGAAATTATTCTGATTTGTACAACATTCAAGATGTTTTATTGCTCGCTGATATCTTTGAAAATTTTAGGAATATTTGTTTGAATTGCTATAAGCTTGATCCAGCACACTATCTGACTGCTCCTAGTCTTGCTTGGGATGCTATGTTAAAATTAACTAAAATCGAGCTTCAGCTAATTAACGATTGTAACATGTATTTAATGATTGAAAAAGGTATTCGCGGAGGCATTTCTCAATGTATTAAACGATATGTGAAAGCAAATAACAAATATTTAAAATATTTTGATAAGACAAAGCCCGAAAACTATTTACTCTATCTCGATGCAAACAACCTTTATGGGTATGGTCTTATGCAAAAACTGCCGTTTAGTGATATCAAGTGGATGGATCCTAAAACGTATACAAAAGAAGAGTGGCAAGAAACAATTTTAGAACTCACTGGCGACGAAGATTATGGCTATATTCTCGAAGTCGATCTTGGATATCCAACAAATTTACACGAACATCACAAGGATTTACCTCTTGCTCCCGAACATTATAAAAACAAACTTTGCACAACTCTACTGGATAAAACTGAATACGTTGTTCATTCGAGAAATTTGAAGTTCTATTTGGAACAAGGTATGATTTTGAAACATGTGAATAGAGTTATTGCATTCGATCAGAAGCCTTTTATGAAAGAATACATTGATTTTAACACAAACATGAGAACCAAAGCTACAAGCGACTTTGAAAAGGACTTTTATAAGCTGATGAACAACTCAGTTTTTGGAAAATCTATGGAAAATGTGAGAAACAGATGTGATATTAAGCTTGGAAATGAAGAATTTTCAATGAAACAAGCTAAGAAAACAAATTTCAAATGCTTTAACATCTTTGACGACAACTGTATAGCGAGTCACATGTACAAACAAAAGGTTAAATTTAACAAACCGATTTACATAGGATTTTCAGTTCTCGACCTCTCAAAATTGCTAATGTACGAGTTTTATTACAACAAATTAAAGAAGTTTGATCCAGATTTGAATCTGTGTTACATGGATACAGACAGTTATTTTCTAGAATTGAAACGAGATCCTTTTAAAATTATTAAAGAAAATATAGATGACTTTGATACAAGTGATTATCCAAAAGATCATGAATGTTTCACTACTAAAAATAAGAAGGTAATAGGGAAATTCAAAGATGAGTTAAATAGCGAAGTTTTAGAAGAATTTTGTGGTTTAAGGTCTAAGATGTACTCGTACAAATATCTAGATAAAAACCCAGTTAGGTGTAAAGGAATTAAGAGAAGCGTTGTAAATAAAACAATAAATATCGAAAACTTGAAGAGATGTTTGTTCGAAGATAAAGAAGAATTTAGGGAGATGACAGTCATCAAAAGTTATAAACATGAGTTGTACACCGTCACTATAAACAAGTTAGCACTGAACGCTAAAGATGATAAGAGAATTGTCCTAGAAAATAAGATCGATACAGTACCGTATGGCTATGAAGCAAAATCTGATATATTAGACGAATTAAATAAACTTGGAAACTTTGATATGTAAATGGAAGATGATTTAATTCACTGTCACAAGTGTAAAAAGAAAACGAAAAATATAGATTCAAAAATCGTTCAAACTCAAAATGGATTGTATAGAATTGCTGCAAAATGTTCAAAATGTAAGACAAACAAGAGTAAGTTTATAAAGAATCCAAATCCAAAACCTGTTAAGCAAGAATTGAAGACTAAAGATGAGATAGAGATTGAAGCTCGAGAAATTCATGCACCAGTACGAAAAAAGTTTAAAAAGAGAAAAATTATAACATTAGGAATTGACGATTTATGGGCAGCAGATTTAGTTATAATGTCTAACTATTCAGATCAAAATGATGGATTTAAGTATATGTTAAATGTTATTGATACTTTCTCAAAATATGCTTGGTCAAGAGCTATCAAAAGAAAAAACGGCAAGGATATTTCAAAAGCTTTCGAAGATATAGTAAAAGATGCCATAAGGATCAATCACAAACCTCCTAACCTACTTCATACAGATAAGGGTTTAGAGTTTAAAAATAAAGAATTTAACGATGTTTTGAGAAAATACAACATTAAGATTTATCATACTGAAAACGAAAGAGAAATCAAGTATTGTAGAGAGATATAACAGAACTCAAAATGAAAGAATGAAGGTTCTTTTTGAGATTAATAAAAACTTTAAATGGATCGATATTCTTCAAGAAATCGTAAAGAAATATAACGATACTGTTCATAGCACAATCAAAATGAAGCCTAAAGACGTAGATAAAGATGCAGAAAAAGAGTTATTAGAGTCGGTTTTCAAGTATGTTCCACCTGAAATTCACACGAAAACTAAATTTAAAGTCAATGATCATGTAAGAATTGTTAGTAAAAAACAAACATTTTCGAACAAATATAAGAACAATTGGTCAAGAGAAATCTTTGTGATTTATCAAATTAATAACACAGATCCTGTAACTTATAGTATAAAAGATTTAAATAATGAAGAAATAACCGGAAAGTTTTATGAATATGAATTGAGAAAGTCAAAGCTGTAATTTTTTCTATATAAATGGAGTCTCAAAAGAAATGTACAAAGTGCAAAGAATTTAAAGATTTAAATGAATTTTATAAAGATAAAAATAGGAAAGATGGAATGCATTATAATTGCAAAGATTGTGAAAGGGAATATCATAAAGAATTATATGATAAAATAGAAAAATTAACTTTGGAAGATAAAGAATGTCTTAAATGTAAAGAAACTAAAAAAATTTCAGAGTTTAATAGTGATCACTATAGTAGAGATAAGAAAGACTCATATTGTAAAGATTGTGTAAAGAAGAATCACCATAGATTATATTATGAAGATACTCAATGTGAATGTGGAAGAACTATAAAATGGTTAAATAATTATCAAAAACATTTACAAACAAAATATCATAATTCAAGAGTTTAACATTTTCATTGTGTAATAATTTTTTCTATTTAAATGGAGTCTCAAAAGAAATGTACAAAGTGTCAAGAAGAGAATAGAAAAGACTGTTATTGTAAGGAATTATATGATAAAATGAACAAATTAACTTTAGAAGAGAAAAAGTGTTACTTTTGTAAAGAAATTAAAAATATTTCTGAATTTAATAACTGGCAGTATAGTAAAGATAGAAAAGATGCTTTTTGCAAAGATTGTGCTAAAAAAATTTTCAGCGAAAGTTATAAAAACGAAATGCCTTGTGAATATGAAAAAAGAATTCTACAATGGTTACCTAGTTATGCTAAACATTTACAAACAAAATATAATAAATCGAGAGTTTTTAGTAAAATTTAGAAACATTTTCATCGTGTAATTTAGATATTCTATAAATCAGTCGAGATTCTGCCATATTTGTAGTAAAATGATTTCCGTTGTATAAAATATTCAAAGATTCTTTCATTTGGTTATACAGATTGATAGAATTTGGTTCGTCATCAATGAACAAAATTCTCTAATTCAGGATAATTTATTTTTAGATGTTTTAATCGGTTTGGTATTTCTCGTTTCTGAGCTCTGATAACGTAATAAGGCCATTCCCACATGTGATTCTTCTTAATTAATACAAAAACATGGTGTTTTTTCTTATCAAAATCTTTACATACCATATCTCTCTTCATTAATTCCATTCGCAATTCTTGATTCTCTATTTTCAATGATTTCATTTCATCTTTAATTTGTAACTGTTTTATTTCATCTTTTAACTGCTTATTTTCGTTTTCAAGTTTGTACTCGCCATATTTTCTAATACTCGGTAAAACTTCTTCTAAAACCCAATTTTGAAACGTTTCTGCAATCTTCATTTTAGATTTCAGTATTAAAGAATATATGCCTGGTTCATTGATGAAAATAGTGTCTGGATGTAATTTTTGTAAGAGTCGCGATTCGATACCCTTGTCAGAATCTATGTTTTCAAAGCTTTTTTTGTATTTTTCTTTAACATGATCTATGATAGCTTGTCTCGTATTTTTAAATTCCAATATTTCTGCAACATCTTTAGCCTTAAACCAAAATTCATTATTTTCGTCAACAATTGTAAAGATGTGTTTGCTTTTAAATCTAAGTTGATTATTGAGTAGGTCTACAACTGACTCCATTTAGATAGAAAAGAAATTTAACTAGTAATTTTTATTTCAGTATAAAGTCCAGATTCATTGATAAAAACAGGGTCAGGATGAAGATTTTGAAAGGGTCTATGGCATAGACTCTTGTTTTTTAAGTAAAAATATTGAATTTTGTCATCATCATCAACTCATTTTTATTCCTTTTTCAATCTTAAATATATTGTTGTTTTACTCTCATTATTTAATAAATTTCCCTCAGAGTCTTGAACAGTTTAAGACGATTTTTTGAATTCTTTTCATATTTTTTCTAATTGGAATATAATCGATTTCATTCGGTTTTTCACTGATTTTTGATCCATAAGCAACATTTGGGAAAGAAGTGTACAAAATTTCAGATTCTTTGTGTAAATGTTCGGTATGATTTTCAAAACTAGGTTCAACGAGATTACAATGTACTTCAATTACATCAAACGGTCTAAATTTTGGCGTTTTATTTCCTAAATATACCTGATTTGGCTCAATAGTTTCTTGAACAAACCCTAATAAATCTACAATAATTGCTGAAAACATTATTCTTACTGGTGATTTTATTTGAATTTTATTAGAGAGATAATTTTTTTGCATTTCAAACTTGTTTTCGTCAAAGTTTAAAGATTTATCTGATTGTTTGAATGTTTTCAGATAATTTTTAAGGGAATTTTTAATTTGATCGAAAGTATAATATCCTTTGTTTAAACCATAATATTTTGTTATGTTCTTCTCACTAAATCCTATACAATAAGGAGAACTTTCACTAATATTTATTACAAAATTGTCAGAATAAAAACCGCTTAAACCGATAAAATAATTTGATTCTTCCTCTAAGTGTATAGGATGTTCCAAGTTTAAAACTAATTTAGAGCTTTCTGAAGTCAACTTGAACAGCTTCATTTTCGCAAGCGTTGCTTCAAGATGAAAATCTTCTATTTAAATGGAGAAATTTTTAAAGCAAAAAGATCAGATAAAACTTCAAACGTTTGAAGAAAATAAGAAAGATCAACCAATCAGATTGTTAATTGTTGGTTCAAGTGGATGTGGAAAAACAACTTTATTATTGAATTTTATCTACAATAGGTTGATTCCTTATTCCAATTTGTACGTCTTTAGTAAATCTTTAGAACAAGACGCCTATAAAAAATTACAAGAAAGATTTGAAAATATTGAGAAGAACTTAAGTAAGAAAATATCATATTTTTATAATGCTTCCGAGGACATAGTTCCGTTAAGCGAATGTAAACCGAATTCTTTAATCGTTTTTGATGATTGTATTTTGGAAAATCAAGACGTTATCAAGGAATATTTCGTAATGTCTCGTCACAAAAATATCTCTTGTATCTATCTTTCTCAATGCTTTTCAAAGGTTGATAAACAAGTTATTAGAAATAATTTGAATATGTTTGTGTGTTTTTAAGCAAGACGATCACTATTCGAGAAAGATTTACAACAATTATGTGGGATCTGATATGAGTTTTAACCACTTTAATGAATTGTGTGATAAAATTTGGAAAGAAGACTATGGATTTTTAACTATTAATCTAACTTTGAAGCCTAAAAATGGTAAATATTTGAATAAATTTTCCAATATAAACGTGTGATAATCTAGTTGTTTTCATGTTTTTACGTTCACGTTTACGTTTCGTGTTCTCGTTTTTACGTTCCACGTTCACGTTCCACGTTCACGTTCATGTTTCACGTTCACGTTCATGTTTCACGTTCGTGTTTACGTTTCACGTTCATGTTTTACGTTCGTGTTTCACGTTCGTGTTTCACGTTCCACGTTCGTGTTTCACGTTCCACGTTCACGTTTTACGTTCCGTGTTCACGTTTCGTGTTCACGTTTTACGTTCCACGTTTAAAATTTTCCTAAATAAATGGCGAACGTAACTTCAGAAGAAGCAAAAAAACTTGATCAAATAGAAAAGGAATTAATCAAAGAATTTAAAGAACAGATTCGAATTGATGAAAAAGAACAAGAATTTATTCAAAAAATTAATCAACCTGTAACATCTGCAATAAAAAATGTTGAGGGCAAAATTGAAAATGTTTTAAGCGATAATCAAAATTTGATGAATTTGGTTCCAGTTGTACGACAATTTGCTGATATTTCGATACCAGAATCTGAGTTTGAATTGCCAAAATTACCATCTTCAACACCATTTAGACCTCGAATCATTGAAGACTCTACCATAGTTGAACCAATAAGTCCTGGAACAACGGATATAATAATTGGTGAAATTGGTAAAAAATTTCTTCCTAGAGCAAAGGATGATAAATTTGGTTTGTATTGGGACAGAAAAAAGAAAAGTTTTATGATTGGAAATTTGCCCGTGAATTTTGAGCATAATGATATCATTATTAATGAAAAAACATATGAAGGAACTCAAGGTTTATGGAGATTATTAACAGGCACTGATGTTCCAAAAGACGGTTTATATTCTGAAGAAGACTTGAAAAAGTTATACTGAAATTTTATGGAAATCTGATTCAATTTACAAAAATAATGATCCATCAACTAAGAAACCAAAGTCAAGTAAAGGTAAAAAATATCTCAATTTGATTAAACCAATTTGGGAAAAACGAATCGAAGGATCAGGTGTGAGAAAATACAGTGATAATAAGATTGAGTACAGATATATCGACGATTTGACAAAACTCGATGGAATTATTAATTATATTTATGCTCAAGAAAAGGCTGGAAACAACAATTTTTTGAACGAAAAGAAAGCGATTAAAGATTTTATTTCGAACAAACTTGATGAAATGATTGAAAAACCTGATGGAATTAAATATTTAAAACGAGTTTTGCCGGCAATAAGTTCATCTATGATTGAGGGTAGTGGACTTTTGAATGATTTTATCAACAATTTACCTTTTGAATTACACGTACCAACTTATCAGTATCTGGGGCCTGGCACAAAACTCGAAAAAAGACTAAAAAGAGGAGATACTGGTATAAATAAATTAGATCAAGCTGCTATGGAACACGATATTTTTTATGCAAAACATAGAGACACAAATTCCAGACATATCGCAGATAAAGTTTTGCAAGATAAGGCAATGGATAGATTTTTATCAAAAGATGCTAGTTTAGGTGAAAGATTTGTTGCGCTTCCAACAGCTGGAGCAATGTTTTTGAAGAGAAAACTAGGAATGGGAATCGAAGAGAACTTGAAATTTTAACTATATAAATGGAGGTGAACGTAAATTTCAGCAAAAATCAGAAAGAAAAAATAAAATCCGCTTTTAAGAAGAAAATACCCGTTAGTATTCAATTTAAAATAGATCAACTAAAAAATGGCGAAGATAAGATATTTTTAACAAATAGACAATACAATAAACTCGAAAAACATAAAAAAAAACAATAAAGGAACCAGAATAGAATTTTCTTATAATCAGTTGAAAGAACTCAAAAATGGTGGACTTTTGAAAGATTTATTAGATTTTGGAGAAAATATTCCAGTTGTTAAAAATGTTGTTCCTTATGTTCGTAAAGCTGCTCCAATCGTTAAAAAGGATGTGATTCCTATTGTTCGAAACATTTTAAATTGGTTAGATAAAGAGTTGGAAGATGTTACAGGATCTGGATTAGATGAAAAAACTTTGAATTACGTGAAATCAAACATTGAAAAAAAATTTAAACCTTTAACATTCGGGGAATTGGAAGAAATCTGCAAAAATATTAAACATTTTAGAGGAATCTTCATGAGAGATACATTACCGGAAAAAGTTAAGAAATTTGAATGTGGAATTGTGAATTTAGACTCGATTATGGGAAGTGGAACGCATTGGATTTGTTATTATAAAAATGATAAGAATGCATGTTATTTTGATTCGTATGGAAGAATTGAGGACAAACCACCTATAGAATTGATTAAATATTTGAAAAAATCAAGCGTCTACTACAATGATTCTCAGATTCAAGACTATAAAGATCCCCCAATTTGTGGTCATTTATGTGTTTTTGTGTTGAATGAACTGAGTACTGGTAAAGATTTTAAAGAAGTTGTTAACAAATTATTGCTTAATAAATATGGATTCACAAAATATTTTTGACGTATTTGGAACACAAATTATTCAAAATGTAGATAATAGTTTGAATTTTGATAGTTTGAGAAATGAGTTTGATAACAAGTTAGAAAATTTATTACAA
Source organism: Homalodisca vitripennis (assembly GCF_021130785.1). NCBI lineage: Eukaryota > Metazoa > Arthropoda > Insecta > Hemiptera > Cicadellidae > Homalodisca > Homalodisca vitripennis. The sequence goes on from NC_060210.1 coordinate 96,499,986, forward strand.
AGCCTTCCAGATTCAGATATGTTTGCTGTCGAGATTGAAGATTTTAAAGCAGAATATGATAACAAACTTGCAAATTTCATGAGTTCAAATGAAGTTGCTGATAAAATAAAAACATTGGAAAAAGAAGTTGATGATGGTGTAAAAAAATTATTTACCAATTTAATGTCTCATATCGAAAAAGCTGATGAAATTACTGAAGCGATCAAAGTTGAAAAGAATTATGTTAGTTTGGCTAATAAGAAAAGAATTGTCGGTGTTCGACCTGGTATTGACAAACATGATGTTGTTGTTAAAGAACAAATTTTAAAACCTCTAAAATTATCAGAAAACATCGATATTGTTGATTTACATGATCCGAATGTTAAAAATGCCTTAGATTTTAAAGGAAAAAGAATTAGCGGTGTTAGTAAAGGAATTAATCCATTTGATGTTGTTGTAATGATTCAATTAGAAGATCCTATTAAAATGTTTAATGAACTAAAACAAAATTACGAGAATCATAAACAGCATGTTAAAGATTTTACAACAGAAGTCTATGAAAAACTTGAAGCGAGAAGTAAAAGATCAGTAGACGATGTTGGTGAATTACTTGATAAAGTAAATAAACTAGAAGAAAACTTTAATACATATAAAAATAGTGTTAATGTATTAGTTGGTGAAGTAATTAACAAAATTCTGAAAAAATTTTGATACAAGTTTTAATGAGAAAATAAACCTTTTTGAAGATTTTGGTACACGTTTAAATGAGCAAATAACACATAATAATGAATTACTTAAAAGTATAGATGATCGATACTCTTTAATATCTCGATAAAGTAAATAAACTAGAAGAAAACTTTAATAAATTTAAAGAAGATGTCGATAAAACTTTTGAAAACATCGACAACAGATTTAATGGAGTAGGTGGTTACGATGACTAATTTTCCTTATATAAATGGCGCTCATATATTGTGTGAGGTGCAAAGAGAAAACTGCCACAAACGATATAAAATACTATGCAAACATTAACGGAGTTAAAAGAATTTCGGGAAAATGTGCTGAATGTAACTCAAAAAAGAGCCAATTTATAAAAACTTGAAATTTTTTCTTAATAAATAGAGATGGCGGGACATTACAGTGCTTTCGATCTTTTTATAATGCAACACGAAAGAGATTTGAAAAAAGAACATTGGGATGACATTTCTCAAAAATATGAATTATCCGAAGATATGATGAGATTATACGTAAACAAATTGAATTGGTATAACATTGCTAAATATCAAACTTTATCATCAGAGTTCATTCAAGAAAATATACATTATCAATTAAAAGATCATATGTCTGTTCTTTGTCTCTATCAACACTTGAGTATAAAGTTTTTGGATGAAAATAAAGATACAGTTGATTGGAACAATATTATAGATAGCGGTTACTATCCTGTGCAAATTTTATTGAAATATGTGACCGAGATCGCAAAATTTAAGGAGGAGAATCCTGAATATGACGAAGTAGATCATTAAAAAATGACTCTAATCTTTTTAATTATTTTACTAAAATTTATATCTTTTCTTATAAAAACGTACATTAGATCGATGAAAAAATGATACACGATGTTTAAAATTTCTAAATTTTCTCTTATTAAATGGCGGACTACAGAAAATATGCTAGTGATATTGAAAGGGCGGAGTTTAAAAATTTCTATCCAATTAGTAAACAACATTTGAATGAACCGAATAAAAGAACTGAGTTTAATATTGATTTTGGAGATAACTTTTGCTCGTCTAACTTCCAGTTTTATATTTCTGGAACTTTAACAAAACAAGATGGTCAAGCATATCTTGGAACTGATAATGTTAGATTAATCGATAATTTTATACCGTTTTTATTTTCTAAGATTGAAGTAAGAAAACACAATAAATTGATAGAAGAAGTCGAAAACTGTGGCCAATTAAGCACAATTAAAGGAACTATTTCGTATTCAAAAAGTGATGTTATTTCTCAAACTTCTAATGGCTTTGAATCAGATTTTAAATTTGGTGTTTTTGAAGCAGCTGGAAATTTATCTCATTTTGGATTAGGATTTTTTGAAAATGTTACTATTCCGATCTATAAAGGAGGATTTTATCTAAGTTTTATAAGAGCAGAAGACGATGATGTGATTCTGAAGACTGCAACTGGAAATGTTATGCCTGTTGATGGAAAAAATAACAATTACAGATTTTTTTATTAGAGTTCCAATGATTGATTATAAAATCACGAGTAAAATAAGGTTGATTGATGAAATTACAAAAAGTCAAAACATTATGTTTAATTTTCTAGATTGGCAATGTATTGAACAAAAAGGTATTTCCGGAACAACTTATTCGTTCGATATCACAAACATTTATAGAAATATCTTCAATCCCAAGTTCGTTATCATTGGTTTTCAAACAGATAGACAGAATAATCAAGAAAAAAATCCTTCAAAGTTTGATAGTTTGAATGTAAAAAATATCAGAGTAAAATTGAACGGTTCTTATTATCCAGATGAATTACAAAATTTAAACATTTCAGGAGGTCTTTTCAGAATCATGTATCAGATGTATCAAGATTTTAAGAAAGTTTACTGTAATAATAAGGAAATGTATTACAATCCTAAAGAATTTTTAGCGAATAGACCTATTTATGTCATTGATACAACAAAGAGTATGACAAATATTTTCTGGTTCAAAGAACGATATAATTATCAATATGGATTTTCAAAAAGCTGTTACAAACTCGACATGTTATGTGGTTGTGGTTTCTGAGAAATTTTTAGCCTATGATGTGATTAAGAACGATATTAGAGAAATTCAGTAAAATTCACGTTATTTTCACTATTATTCATCGGATAATTTTAAAACTTTACAGAATTGTTAAAGACATCGATATAAGTATTCATTTTTTAATTTCAAAAGAATATCTTAAAAAATGGGGATGATATTAACAAAAAACTATTCCAAGGTCATCTTAAGGGTTGGACCGGAAGTTATGATTTAAAAAAATACTTTAATATTTACTGATCCTATATACCAAATTTCAGCAAAAAAGCTCCAATAGTTCTCGAGATATAAGAGTTTTAAGATAAGGGATGATTGGGGTAGTTTTTGAAAATTTTGTTATTTTCATGAAATTTTAAGTTGAACTCGCTTGTTTTTGAAGTTTCAGATTTTTCTGATAATTTTTTTTATTTTTTTATGAATATTAAGAAATAGGGGATGATTTCACCCTTATGGATAAGTTAAGTCGAAAGAGTTAAGTATTTACTATATGTGTACCAAATTTCATTAAAATCGGTTGAGTGGTTTTTGAAATATAAAATTATTAATAAATTTGTAAACTAGCAATCCTAATTGAACAACTTATATAGCAGAGATATAGCTTATAACTTTCGAGACTCTCCGTAGCTCAGTTTGGTAAGACGCTTGCCTTCAAAGCCTGAGGTTCTGGGTTCAAATCCCAGAGCTTCAGGCGCGCTTTTTATTGAGGAAGACATGGTTGTCGTTCAGTGGTTGGGGACAAGTCTTTACACGAGTGGCCATAGTGTAATGACTATAGAACAAGCCGAGTAATGACAACTGTGGTTGGCGCGCCATTTGCTTCCTCACCTTTCCACTTCATTCCTTAATTCCTTCTCTTCCTTAATTCGTACATTCCTTCTCTTCCTTAATTCGTTCATTACATTCATCATTCACATCATTCATTAATACAACATTACACTTACAAAACACCCGACACAAATTCCCTAATTGTATCTCTCCATCAACTTCTACACAGTAGTTACCAAAGAAAAAATGAGACTTGGGAACAAAAAAATTCCAGAGTCTAAGACCCGAATTACAGCTCCTAGCCATTAACTTGGTTGGACAGTAGCAGTGCAGGGCCAAGTCTCTAAACAATAGACACCGTAGAAGTTGAATGTGATGTGATTCCCCATAGCGCAAACACGCACACTAACAACACTACACCAAAGACACAATCATTCATTTTGTCTTTTACAATAATTGATGATGTTCATATTATTCTCTTTCATTCCTTCTAAAACTTCAAAAATATACTCTTTCGCTGATGAAAAATCTCGATTTCTTCCGGAATAATCTTTGTAATCGTACACATAATATCCTAAATAGTTGTACAATAGAATGAAATTATTTCTATTTATCTCTGTTGTAGAAATGTAAACACAAACATTTGCGCTGAAAAATTTATATCTCGGCAGACTTAGTTCCATAATCTCCATTTATAAAAAAATCTTTTTGTTTAAATGGAAGAGTATAATGCCAACTGTTACAAGTGTTCTAATAGAGGAGAAATTATCGATAAAAGATATTTAGTTTGTAGAGGTTGTAATTTAATTTTGTTAGAAAGACCTAAACCTAAGAAATTTCGAAATAAATTAACACATTTGAATAACCTGCTTACAAAATTGCAATATGGAGACAAGAAGCAAACAAAATTTGTTACAGAATTTAGAAAACAGAATAAAAATTTTTACTTATCTCTTGGAACCATTGACAAAATTATTTTCCTTTTCAAAGAATACATTAGGTTTGTAGGTATCGATACACACGTTTATTATGAAAAGATATTACCTGTATTTTTTCATTATCTGGATGTTGAATTTGTTTATGATTTTGAACCAGAAATCCTCGATGATTTTATAGTACATTTGGAGAAATTAAACGAAGAACCTCTTGAAAAGAATGCGGTTTTACTCACATTCTCCCCGACTTCTCGAGTGAAGGTTAGCGAATTTCATTTTTTCCGTCTTTAAATTTTTTCTATTTAAATGGAGTTCTTGAAAGAGTTAAATGATATTGGAGAATGTAAGTTTAAAGAGTATAAGAAGTTAAATGAATTGGAAGAAAGGAAGAAACATAGAATCTTGAATTTGGAGAAAATGAAAGATAAATTCGGGTTTACAATAATTGCCGAGTTGGAAGATTGTAAAGTACACTTGCCAAACAGATTTTTGACTGTTTTGGATGAGAAAAAGATTAAAGAATTAAACAAAAATGAAAAATTACACTTGGTTGTTACTGGAAAGAAGACTATAAAAGATAAAGACTGTGTTACAATTAACTTTGTAGAATAAAGATTTTTTATTAAGATTTTTTGATTTTTTCATTAAAACAGCTTATAAATGTAGAAGCAAACATTGAACAGTAAAACAGCTAAAGATTCGGTTATTTAACATTCGTGCTTTCCTGTTAGATTTTATTAGATTTGTTTATGGTTCAATGGACAGTATTTTACATTGATTTTCTGTCTGTCCCAAAAGTGGTCTAGAACCGGCATATTCATATCTACTTATATATATATATATATATATCTCATATCAACACATGCACGCTCATTTGTATACACTAGTTCTGTTATTCAATTGTTCCGTTACTCTCATTTATTGATTTAATACCAGATTGTTTACTGAATTATTGTTTGTATGTTAAATCTATAATATTTAGTTCATTTGTAGTCTTAATTGTGAAATCTTTAATAGTTTATTTGATGTTATTATTTTAATACTTTATTTGCCTATTGATACAATTTTCTCAAGAATTATTTATTGCTTTTCGTACTTAATATAACTTACAGTTAACCCGTCAGCTTGTTAAGTCATAAATTAGTTTATTTTTTATTTACTAATAGTGTTTCTTACTTCATAGTTTACTCTTAGTTGAGTTAGTTTAAGTTAATTATATCACTGCATGCAACTTTGTATAAAAAAGGGATTTCTGTTGGTCGAACAATTAACAAAATGTGTAACGCTAACGGATTTATCAACAATGGAGCAAGAAAAAATGTAATACCATTCCCAAACGATCTTCATTGTTTGTCTACTATAGTGGTTATTATTTTCTAATCATTCAACTTTTATACTCAAATATTGTTAATGTTAGTAATTTATACCATTAATATTTAATCACTGATTTGACATAATAGTTCACTTAAAAATAACGTAATTCGATTTTTTTTATCACGTTTGAGATTAAAACCTCTAGTAGGCTCTGTGGCTTTCAAACCAGTAAACGATAAATCCAATTGTGCAAAAAAACACAAATGTATAAAACGTTCTGTAGTTAGCCGCGGCATTGGAAAGTGTAGAGAAAATGTTCAAATTGGAAACTCGTACTTTCAATGTAGAGTAAAACGTATGTGAAGTCCGCCATTTAAACTTTCCTAAACATTTGTCAGTTTTTGATATAACATTTTTGTTACAGTTAACATGAACTCCCTGTATGTAATATAAGTAAGTATACACACACATATCTTCTATGCATGTATTTTTGGTATTACCTTTATTCCATTTTAAAATGAGACATCAAAAAACTTTACAATGCACGTCTTTGCCATATCAATGTTATTTTATTTGCTAACAGTGTCAAAATTTATTTTTTAAGTATGCGAGCTACAAGGTCAAACATTTTTCTTCAAATAAACACACAAAGGGAAATGCATATATATTCTGTTTAAGAAATTATATATTTGAAAAAATTGTCGCAGGATTTATTCAATTATAACCTGCTTGTATTAACTTTTATTTACAACGTAATGCCAGAAAAATTATCATTCTATTTACTATTTTCAAAAATGTATTTTCTTAACGTATATTATAATAAACCCAAATCATACTTCTTTTCTGCCTCTAAAATCCATCTAAAAATATCTTATAGAGATATGACCAAAAATCACCAGACGGGATTTTATGAATAAATTCCACACCTGGAGAGCGGATTATCAGGACCTAGAAACACATTTCTGACAAATATTATACATGATACTCACATATGCATCAACTACATCCGTATTTTAGACCCCTCCCCCGTGATTGTAACTAGTTTTAAAATCTGTAATGGTATATGTCCAATATGTTCGTAGAACACGAACAAAAACCGTTGTCACTTTTTTCATTTATTTACTCTATTCTATCCCAACAGTAAACCATTGTAATATTATATATTACACATATATTATGTACGTTACATTCTGAAATGTGTGGTTGTATCAAGCAACAGCTTAATTCACAATTCAATCTAAATCTGCAATAGAACCTATAAGATAGTTAGCGGATTAATAATAAGTTATGTCTGTATAATAACAGCCTATGCAATCTAACTTAAAAAATGTGCCTCTTACTCTTTGTACCATGCCGTGCAGGGTGGCGTCATTATAAGCTGCCTTTTTCTGAAAAAAAATCTAACAATTGCCAGATTTGAATCTGGAATTTCTTCTACCTAGATCTAACACAGTATCCCTCCTGAATACGAGGCCGCATCAAAAAGGACCTCCAGGATTTAAAACATAAATCAACTATTGAAAATAAACTGATACTCATGCAGTATTTTTACAACTGTTTAGTTGTGGTTGTAAAATATTATTTTTGGAATGTTTATTAATGATGACTTAAACTATTTTCGGGCAATATAATAAGAGGAATCTAATAATAAAAAAAGAGTAGGACTATACCACACCAAGTGTCGCGTAACAGGATTCCCGAGGTTGCATGAGCTTTCCTGTCACATGTTCAAATCATATATGGTGGTACACAGTTTGTATAGAAATTTATTTATTCTGCTGCATTCTCGTTGTCATCATGGTTACTCATAAGACCCACACAAATATACCCAAATCCAGTGAGGTATATCCAAACAGTGACATGCACCATCTTCTAATTCAATGTTGCTCATATGGAAGTGAAGCTTCATCCAAAATATCGAGTCTGTAAATAATATTGTATTTTCGAGATATTGTGTAGATTGACAGAAATAAAAAAATCCGATTCCCCAGTGATGGCTTCGCTAAATCTCAGCCAATAATAAAGTTTAATGCTATTACATTAATATGTGATTTAATAAATTAATTGTTAATTATATGGATACAAAGATATACAGTATCTGCATTACAAACTAACACTATAGTAAAATTCAAAGTTTTATTATAACTTTATATTCACCACTTTCGAGGAAAAACTCATATTTAAATAAATCCAACTGAATTTCACTGATTATAAAGCTGCCGCGTTCTCACAGTTTAGAACACTTCTGTCCAGTTAGTGATATGAAAATCAATTAATGCATTGTACAGAACGGAGAGTGCGCGTTATATTGCTTTCAGATAACTGACATTTCCAGCAATGGTTCGTTTCAAAAGAGAATAATCCATCTGGTGAATATCGGTTTAATTATTTTGTAAACTAATTACATGATTAAAGCATTTATGACAGATTAAAATCACCACTTTCGAGGAAAAACTCATGTTTAAATAAATCCAACTGAATTTCACTGATTATAAAGCTGCCGCGTTCTCACAGTTTAGAACACTTCTGTCCAGTTAGTGATATGAAAATCAATTAATGCATTGTACAGAAGGGAGAGTGCGCGTTATATTGCTTTCAGATAACTGACATTTCCAGCAATGGTTCGTTTCAAAAGAGAATAATCCATCTGGTGAATATCAGTTTAATTATTTTATAAACTTATTAAATGATTAAAGCGTTTATGACGGATTAAAATCACACTCTGTATAATGTTGGGTATTATATACTAGCATTTTATAAATTGAATTAATTCAGAATTAAATCGTTTTACTGCTATGGTAAATAAATTCCTTGAATCAAATATGGATTCTTTTATAATACTACAATGATATTGTTCGTTATTACCGGAATAATTATACGCCAGTGGAATTAATATTGTTTAATAAGTTAACTGAAAATTCGCTACTATTAAAGTGAGGAAGTGCCTGATCTATCTCCAATCTAATTTTACAAGCTCAATGAAACAATCCTTTTTTAATTTGGACAAAACATTAAATTTTCATTTTAAAAATTATAATTACTTTTAGTTTCAATTAGTGTACGTTTGATTTATTTTTCAGTAAAGAAGTCAGCGATACTCTAGATAACATAATAGTCTTCTTTTCTTCCAATAATTTACCTGTTAAACTGACAGGTAAATTATTAAACTATATCCTTTCTGTTTTTCCTGGGTTCTTTCAGGATTCCAAAAACTGTGTTTACAGTATAAAATGTAGTTGCAATAGGGAATACTTAGGCGAGATAAAAAAGACCACTAAACGTATGGATAAAAGAGCACAAAGAAAACACGAGAAAGGGTCTCAGAGAAAAGTAAAAAACTGCACACCATTGTTGATCCGAAGACCATCATATGAATTGGGATGAAGCCAACATAATACATCGGGAAGCACATTTCTTCAAAAGGAAATTAATTGAGGCAACATACATTAAATTGGCAGACCAACCAATCAGTCAACCATCAGTCGAGATCAGGCCGATTTGGTTGCCAATTCTAAAAAATGAACTAAAAAGAAAACCAAAAGTATCAAACTGATCAGATATTTGTAATAAACCAATACGGAGTCACAATATTTTTTTTCCTCTTCAAGATGGCTAACTGATAGATTACAACTTGTGTTCACTCTTCATAAAACTTATATTTCTAGTCTGCATACTACCTGTTAATTGTGCTTTTGTTATCGCGTGATCTGTTCTTGTCCGTGAGTAGTTTTGTCTATGTGTTTTGAGTCTCCGCTCCCGCACTAAATTATCATCCACACAAATAACTTGCCTGGCCTGCTAAACTTCCGAGTCTCATCCTGATTAAATGTATTCCAATTTAACTGTCTCTCTCATTCTACCTGTCGTCTGTGTCAACTCACCTACGTTTATCGTCTGCTAGAGATTACATAGAGGAACCCCTGTTCGTTCAAAATCCACAGCCTTCTAGATCTACAAACTGATACTATAACAAGTGTCTATTGCTTCATCTCACTGTGGGTGGATCGAGTAGCTTACAGTGACTGGAGCTTAGATACTTTCCAGCCTTGTACCAGCAATACCTCAAATAACATCAATCTTAAATAATCTACCCCGCTACATATTACATTACCATAACTAAGAAACAATGAATACCTGTCCCGTCTGTGTCAAATCTGTCTTGGATACCGAGGAAGGAGTCTCTTGTGACGGCCCTTGTGAACGTTGGTTTCACAGAGAATGCGCTAAAATGACCAAGGCCGAATATCAACGAATTAGCGGCAACACTAATATTAAATGGTACTGCAATAGAAATTATTGTAAAAATCTCTCGAACCAACCACTCAATCAGGTATCAACTCAAATGAATTCGGTCCTCTCTAAGTTGGATGATTTATTAGAGAAAGTAAACAAAATTGATTCAGTATCTAGAGTTTCCATTAAATCAGAGATTGTAGCCATTAACACAAGTCTCTCGTCCCTTGAACCCCGTGTTTCTACCGTTGAACAGCAGGTCATGGATATAGGAGACAGAGTAGACAGCATTGAATCTGGAATTGCTTCTAACGTAGGAAGCGCAAAGTCTCTGGCAGGCAGCAGTCAAGTTGACGTAAGTCTTGTTGTCGAGGAGGTGAATGAGAGGTTGTTACGCTCGAAAAATATAATGATATTTGGCCTACCTGAAAGCCTTATGACAAATCCAAATGAAAAACGTGAGAGTGACAAGCGTAATATTGAGGCTATTTTTGTCATCAGCTGACCCAAACAGCAATTCGAGCATCTTGAGATTTTTTCGTGTGGGTAAAGGATCAGCTTCAAAGCCCAGACCTCTTAAGGTTATTATCCCCCCCCCACCCCCCCCCCCCCCCACCCCCCCCCCCCCCCACCCCCCCCCCCCCCCACCCCCCCCCCCCCCCACCCCCCCCCCCCCCCACCCCCCCCCACATCAATCTTTCTTGAAATTGAAGTAGACTAGTGGTGTAACTAGGATTTGGATTTGGAGTGAGGTTTAATCTAATGGAAGAAGACACCATACCAGATAGTATGAAATGATTAAGGGTACATATAAATTTGTATTTATGTAATAGGCCTAATTCAATGTAAAACATTTAATTGAAGCATTTGATACAAGTTGAATTGATGTTATATACATACTTTATTTACTTAAAGGAATATAGGTGGTGGTGGTGGTGGGGGGGGGGGTTATCCCCCTCATCCCATCTAATATTTACACAACTGAATAATAATATTGGTAAGCAGATCATTATAGGAAAAACTATTATAATATGATATTTAATACTCCTTTGTTCCAGGTGCCAACATTATTGGTTAGAGACCCAGACCTGATACACCGCATATTGGTGAAAGATTTTATGCATTTCCAAGATCGCAATTTTGGAGTGCCAGAAGGAGACGAATTAGTGACAAAAAATCTGTTCCATATGCAAGGAGAAAGTTGGAAGGAGCTTAGAAACAAAATTGATTCCAACATTTACCTCAGGAAAGCTGAAACTTATGTTTCCACAGTTCGTGAAATGCGGAGAACACCTGTTGGAAGACATTGAGATAGGCATACCAGTAGAAGCAAAAGGTTTATCTACCAGTTTTTCTATTGAAGTCATTGGCAGCACTGCTTTTGGTCTGAGCTTCTCCAAAGATAATCCTCAGTATGCTGAATTTATATCAAGACTGTCAACGCTATTTGTGTCTGGTGGGGTTCGTGGGATGTTGCTTGGTATTTTTGTTCACTTTGCTCCGAAGCTACTAAAGCTGTTTAAATTGAGCTTTGTCACTCCAGGGGCTGAAGAGTATTTTGTCAACATCATAAGAGCCAATAAAGAGCACCGCAAGTCTGGAAATATAAAGAGGAATGATTATTTCCAGCTTCTTATGTCCTTTACAAGAGGCAGAGGAAACTGGAAAAAGCAGTGAAACAGCAGCTGTGACTGACATTAATGAGGATGATGTTCTCATCAATCAAATGAAGTATGTTTCACAATCATCCTCGCCATCTAGGCCGGACCTTAAATGTATGTAGTGTTTGAGAATTTGATTAATCCATTTTGTTTTTAAAGGTTAGAATCGATGGACTAATTTGATCTTTACACCAACCTCAACATTTTTCAGAATAATAATTATGTTAATTATTGATTTCATTGGACTAATAGCATACTGTCTTTCTATGAATAACTAAAAGAAAAGCAATTCTAGGGTTCAGAAGGCCATACACCTGATATTCACTTTCCCAATAAATCCTCCCCAAGTACTGTATAAAATCTTGATAAATTTGGTCCGTCCATCTTGCCTGCTTAGAAAAAGTTGCTATTTATTTTTCAGGTAACAGTGCAACCAAGGTGTGAATGTAGGGATGTCGAAATAAATTTTAAGGAAAAAAAAATGTATTAAAATTTTGCAATAGGTAAAAGCTACCACAACTGATATTTGTATTTAGCTGTGATACTATAGTTGGTATCGTTAGTCTTAGTTTCAATTTGCCACTATTGATTTTCCTAAATACTGGTCAATATGTTTAGGAAAACTAAACTAACTGTGCCTATATATTCAAAACAAACGTATTGTAGTATAGTTCTCATAAAGATATTTACAAAAAAATATTTTTCTCATTAAGTTATGGGCACTGATGCAGTTTTCACGGACAAGGGGTTTGCTGCTCAGGCGGTAGTATTCCTGATTGGAGGTTCAGAATCGGTCTCTGGCACTATCAGCTTCGCCCTATATCACATCGCCAGGGACCCTGAGATCCAGCAGCAGGTGATCTGCGAGGTGGACACAGTCCTTGCCAAACACCATGGCAGTTGGAGCTATGAGGCACTCAAGGAGCTTGTCTATCTTGACCAAGTTATTCAAGGTTTGTACTGAGGTCCACAGTATTCATATGAGTCAAATCAAATCATACTTTATTCAAAATTTGTACATAAATAAACACACAAACATTTAATGATGACATCACACTTTTTACTTGAATTTTTTACTATAAACAAAATGAACAATGACTCAACTATCATATAAAATCATCAAAAGAATACAAAACTTTTTCAATATTTATACCTAATATATGTTGTGGAAATTTGTTATAAAAATGTATACCCTTGCAATCAGTGTTTTTTTCTTATAAATTGTAAATTAATATTTTGAGCTTGAAATTGGTTCTGATTTCTTGTTAAATAACTATAGAATGATAGATTTAGTAATCTATCACTGGCTTACGTTATTTTCAGAACGGTTTCCATAATGTATATGCCATAAATTGTCAAAATACTTAAACTAGAAAAGAGATCTCTTACACCGTCTTGTGGTTTTAGACCTGAAATGATTCGAATAGCTCTCTTCTGCAATAAGAGATTGCAGATCTCTATTACTAGTCGAACTATATAAAACTGAACCAAATGAAAAGTGGGAATAAATATGAGAAAAGTACCATTTTAGTGTATCTGTAGTACAATAATTAGAGATACATTTTAGACATACAATCTAGAGGATTTTTTTTGAAGAGCTAGAATTTGAGTTTCACATGTCAAACTTTGATCTAACATCAAACCTAAATATTTATTCTGGTCTACTTGTAATTTATATAGGTACCATCGATTTCAATGCATGATTTGGTTTAGATTTGTTTTGTTGAGTCTGGAGTAAAATAAAATAGTTTTTATCAGGATGAAGTAAAAGTTTCTTATCGCTGAAGTAGTTTTTAATTTATGTTACATTTTGCTTGGATATTCTTTTGATTTCATTTAATAATTTATTTGATGCAATAAGGTTAGAATATCAACGTATGAATATATTTTGTTTTCCATACCCATGAAAATTGTTGGCAATCCTTTAATGTAACACAAAAACCAGACTGGTCCCAAAATAGACCCTTGAGAACTATACAAAATGGTTACTATTTGTGATTTATTACTGGTTAATTGATTCATTTTTATCCACATACTGTTTCATGTGTTTATCGCTTATATAATTCACTAGTAGACTAAAACAAATATTTAGTTCAGTTACAATAGGTCACTCGGTCACTGCTGTTCATGTGCCATTAAACACGGGTTACATTACAGTAACTCTATTGAATAATGGGTTTTCTTGCTTCCTTCTGACTAAAAAGGTCAATCACATCAGAAAAGTCAATCGTCATAGCCAACTCATTCTTAATCGACAGAAGTGCTAAATTATTTAGTCAACTTTGGCTTGTTGGACTTCTATGCCAGGTTTTAAGGAGTTACCCAATCTACTAAGTGATCTTTCAGCCGTAGACACAGTTACTGAATTGTATAAAAAAGTCTTATTGCAGTACACAGATTTACAAAAATTGTTGGATGATTTTTCTCGTAGATGGAGTTGAGAAGCTTCATTGGGTCTTTCTCAGATGGAATACTGTACTCTGAACGGTTTTCTTATGAACAATTTCTTCAGCTAAGCTGTCTGAATATATCTAAGTGGATACATGAACGCTTGTTTTTACTTAAAGTACCTCATTTTCCAAGCCCATACATGAAATAACTGGTGAAAACAGTTAAAATATTTGTTCACAACTTACAAATATGGTTTTTAATGCATATATCATCAGCCACAATGAAATCCACAACAGAAGATTTGAATGCATTGGATACCTATATCTGAAGTTGGTCAAGTTCAGGCGTCTTTTCATCGGGGTTCCTGTTAACAACAAACTTAGGTGGAATGCCTACTACCTCTGTAACTATTGAGGGTGGTTTCCCATGAATCTCATAGGACCTGCATCTCATTCAGTAAATCTTTAATTAGTTGTATCTTGACGTTGAGGGAGATACATTTCTTTTGTATTATTACTTTTTTTGATCAATTGAAACCAAGATCTTGAGCCAAAATGATGACATCAAGAGGCCATTGAAAGATCCAAAGTACACTTTTAGTCCTAAAACAGTATTTCTTGCTGATGGAGTTCATGTGGGTACTTTATCATCCAGGAGCATGTCTAACACTTTCAGGACTAAACGATAGTGTTTCACAATTGGGCACACAACTTGTAGTCTTTCGCTCCAACGAGTTTCAGAACGGCTTTGAAAAGACAACGGTACATGTTGTATTAAAAATATTCCTAAAGTCAGGACTGCTAGAGAATAAAGAACAAAAACTTTCACTGTTTCCAAAAATGTCATAACATCAGAATTTATTTTAGCAGCATTAACACCAACTCTGTTGAAATAATGTGCTCCATAGCAGGAAAAAATAGATGACTTGTTTTCTCAAATATTCTTGGCTGAGCACCACTATGTGACCCATGTATGTTGGACTCATTGTCATAGCCCTGAGCACGACAACAAGTTAATGGTATTTGAAGAGATTTCAATGTGGACAGTATTTCATCGGTTATTGTCCCTTCAGTTTTCCCGAAGTTCATGAATTCAATCAATAAACCTTTCACAAACTTCGAACGAATTTTGCTCTGGATTTTTAGATACATAGTGAAGAATTAATACATTCTGCCCTTGATGTGAAATGTCAGAGGTCGCATCACCTATGTTTCCATAGAAAACAGACTATTCTCTTTACTGTAAAATGGTTTTCAATATCTTTTCTCCACATAGAAAAATAAACTCACTTTGAGTGTACCAAGACAAATAGTGAACTTGGCCTATCATATTCCTGTTCATAAGTTGGTTTCTTCCTTACTTTTGCTAGATGTTCACAGGTTACCTCGTCATATTTTTCCAATACTCCCAAAACATTGCCATTGTGCACATTTCGGATTTGAATATTTTCCTCTTGAAACACTAAACCTCTACTACTAAAGAATAAAGTTGTGTCCAGCCAGTATTCTTTGCAATACGGCTTTCGATTTTGTTGCTTCACATTTGATCACTTGTTGGACGTTACTGACTACACCATGACCTTTTAATGATGTCTGAAGAGTTTTCCATTCAAGGAAGTGTTTCTGATGCTTCGAGCTTTTTTCATGCATAAGGAAAAACCTGTAAAGTCTTTTGAAGGGTGTTATTAGAGGGGAAATCCCTTCTTTCGCCAGTTTACTTTGGTTTAATTGAAACATGCTGCACGGTAAACAATAAATAGTGCTTTTTAATTCGCTCCACATTAAACATTCATGTGGAAGTTGTTTACTAGGTTTGTTTTTATCTGTTTTCATATAAAGCAATGTCTCATGAAAATATTGTACTGTAAGATCGGTAGGAAATGATTTTGATCTGGTTTGAAAAGCAGAAAACTCAGTGTGAGATGATGTTATTTCCTGTCTCAGTTTATCAGTAATTACTCCACTCCAGACCAAGAGCTATGATCGTTTAAAATGAAAGTGTTGCTGTCATTTGGGCTCATACCATGATCATCGCTATTTTTGTTTTCTCTGCTTCAACTATTTGTTCATGTTCATAATCCATAGCATTTTGTTTGTCTTCCTTTGAAATGGATTGATCAAAAGAGCACGATGCTTGACTATCTAAGGCTGTTGTAGCTTTTGATATTTGAGACTGAAACGTCTTGTTCATGTTTTACATGATGTTTTTTTATAGTATGATGACCTTCAGCTAGTTTTTCCAATTTTAGTTTTGGAGTTTTCTTTTTAATGTCCCAGATTTGTTATTATAGCTGAACATGTTAATTTCGATTTGTCTTTGTTTTAATTGTCTGAAACAATACAAACCAGCTATAACATATTTTTACTTTTAATTTTTTATTTTACTATTTCTGGTTGTATAAGAATAAGCCTTATTTCACCCCATCGTCGTTTTTAAGATTTATCTTTACCCCTCTAGATATAAATCTTAGTGTTATTATTAGTAAAGAGTATTGCTTTGACCTTTTCTTGATTCTTGATTGAGATTGATAAACGAATACGTTCATATAACAGACATCATTCATGAAGCAAAAGCACCGTAAAAAACTAATAGGAAGCTTGGTTAAGATATTGTTAATAAATTAGTAGGAAACCAGTCAGAATTATATTAATCTCAATTGCATGAGACAAAATTACGGCATTCAATCCGTGTCTAACGAAGATGACAGGTGGCCTGACTAAGAGTGGTCATGGTAGTACAGAAAGAAAGCGATGCGCCTATCTTTAGAGCAAAAAGATAACTGATAAGTACAACACAGTAATGGCGGTTTGGTCTGAGTGGCGACTGGCTTACTGCAGGGGGAGGGGGTGGCGGCGTCTTAATATTGCGCCTTGCCTCTATACGCACGACACACGCAACTACGTACCACTAACAGTTTTTTACTAACTAAAACCAATATATGTTAATATTAGGGTTAAGTTTTAAGCTTTAAATAATTACAGTGGAGTAGAATATAGGGTAGTTTAATCTTGAAGGTATTTTGATTTGAAAAAGGATATATTTGTAATTTGAATTTAATTATATGTTTCAATGCTTTTTTTTAAAGTGTCTCATGCCCGGACCCGGGGCCTTAACCTTAACTTATACTACCAGCAATCTAAAATTTTGTACTATAAGAACCTGTTAAAAATCAAAACTTTCATGCATCTAATTTTGATCTTGAATCAAGAGAATTTAAAATGCATTCAAACACTGTTTACACATTTATCATGATTTATTTACATTTTTTTAAACTAAAACATCATCTCAATGTTTAAGTATTCTAAAAGTAAATACTTTGCAAAATAATTCGTATTAAATCGTACTTTACAAAAGAAACGATGTATTAAAATCATACCTTGAAAGAAGAACATATTTCATAATTTAATCTAAACTTAAATAATGGCGTAAGGATGTATGGGTTTAACAGTTTAAATGTTAGTAACTCAGATTCATTTATGACGACTGACAAAGGACGGATATAGCACCACTTTTTGGAGAGGCCACCTGAGTTTTAAGTTATCATTATCATTTCTGTGAGAGGTAAATTTGCATTTCGATACAACCGAAAATAAAATTCTTGGAAAGAAATCATTTGTATTCAAAGTTTAGATAAGTTTTGTTTTGTAACAAAAGTATAAGAGTGAAAAAAAATTCTGTTTCAAAATCTCCTCTCCCTACCTCTCCCCTTGATCCACAACTGCGGACCAACTTGTTTATTTACTTGGTGGAATGAGTCTGGAGGACTCTTATTTATGACTTTTAGTAATTTTCTTTTAGTCCTTTAAAAAGCTAATATTACTATAGTTTTATTAATGCTCATGGTGCATATTTTCGAGCTTTGACTATATAATTAAATTTTATCTATTTTTTAAGTATGTATGATTTAAATTTTACAATATAAAATGTGTATTTTGCCACAGGAAGGAATTCAGTCACTCTGCATTTCCCTTTTCTGATACCTTCAATATGATATCTCAAAGAAGATTTTAGTTAAATATGTTGAAATACTTTATTATTAACTCAGGAGACAAACATTTTTGAAAAAAAAAACATTCCTCCCTCTGTTTCCTATCAAATTCTTAAAATGTATTTTTAGCTTATTTTTTAAAATTAAAATTTTGACAGGCACCATTTTTAATAGGCCTCTGAAGAGGGTATTAAACATGAGATGGGAGTTTATATTAAATTTAAACATTCTAACCTCCCTGTTCGTTATTTAGGTTTGGGGGGGGGGGGTCGACTTTCTTATATATTCCAAATTCTATGATTTATAGTTTTATAACAATCCACTTTGGATATTGGTTCATATATTTCTGTTAACATGGTGTGAAGCTGGTAGGAAATCTGGTATTGGCAATTAATATATATATATATATATATATATATATATATATATATATATATATATATATATATATATATAAATTGCAGTCAACGATATATACTGCATAGCAAACATCAATGTTTACATATATAACCTTTTTAACCATGCCACATTCAAACTTACAACACTCAAACATTCACATTGCATTCATTCCATACCAATTAAACCCACTTCCAGCGCTGGAATAAGTTTTTCCATTGCGTGGTCTCCAAGTTAAATTCCAGAAACTCATCAACACTATAAAAAGCGTTTGACGCCAGACAGAGTTTGATAAGAGTTTTTTAAAACCCTGGGCGTTGAGTCATTTTTAATTTGACAATATGTTTATAAAATACACATCTGCCTGTGAACGCAAATGTTCATAAACCACCCACCGTTCTGTGCATTCCTGAACGGTAGTTATTTCTGCCTCTTGTCTCAAATTCATGTGTGTCTCGTCCTCAAGTTAAGGAACATTTAGTCAAGCAATATAAGGTTGTTAATAATAAGTAGAGAAATGGTAAAGTCTACTGTTGCAAGTATTTAAACGCTGTCATTCATGACTCTGAAGTTCAAATTAGCGTTAATGCGAACTGCATTTTTTGTAATTTGAAAACTCTCATACAATGGTCTTCACAGGCTCTCCAAAATACGATTCCATACGAAAGGTGGGAATAAATTGAGCCGTAGTACGCCGTAATCAGTACCTGTCTCGGGCAATATTTTGGCAAAGATCATAAGACATAAACTACTGAGGATAATGTGGTACATACATGATCAATGTGATTTTTTTGATATTAACCTTCGATAAAGGTATACTACACGAAACATTGAAGACAATACTTCCTTCAATAATGATTCTGCAACCAATACAGAGGACCACTTTCAGTTTTAATTGAAAAGTTCAGGACATTTGATATTGATGAGTTTATTTGAAGATTGAGGCTATTGAAATGTTAAATACGATTGTTAAGGTCAACAGAGGCCTGTAATTCCAAAGTTTGTTTTATGCTTCCTCTAATATAAAGAGTCATGCCATCTGCATACTGTACAAGCTTTCCTTGCAGTAGTGATGATTCAATGTCATTAACATTTATCAGGAAAAGAATTGGACTCGATATTGATCCCTGGGGGATTCCATAGCTCAGTGCAGTAGGTTTTGAAATTTGATTCCAAATTCAGACAAACTGTGTTCTATGGTTTAGAAATGAACTAATCCATAAAAGTACGCCTCGAATGCCGTGGGATTCTAATTTTTCAAGCAGTGTTTTATGGTCAACACAGTCAAATGCTTTAATAAGGTCAAGAAACACACTTAATGTGTGATTATGATCTTAAATTCTCTATACAACCATATCGACAAGATTCACTACAATGACAATTACCGATTTTCTCTTTTTGAAACCAAATTGGTCTTCTGAAAGCTGGTTGTGTTTGTTCAAAAACTTTAGCATTCTCCACAAAAAGAGTTTTTCAAATATTTTGTTCAATACTGACAAAATAGAGACATGCCGATAGTTATTTATTGAATTGGGATTTTCTTTCTTATAAATTAGATGCACTTTTGCAAATTTTAGGAGAGAGGGAGACTCCTATTTGAAAAGACAGATCAAATAATTTGGTCAGTGGCTTCACTATATGCTTTGAGCATTTTTATGAGCCACATTGACATCAAACTAATGTCATTGTTAAATAATGACTTTTTGTTTGGAAGTTGTTGAATTATTTGATTGGCCTCTTTTTCAAATATAGGAGCCAGCGACTAAGAGGTTGCTAGTCTTCGACTATGCCTGGGGGTTTCTAGTGGAATTGATGAACGAGGATCTTGCCCACCAGCAACAGGTGCAAACAATTTGTTATTATTGTTTTTGAAAATTTTGGTTCTTTTTTGACTAGTTTACCTCAGATAATGGCCTTGGCCATAGTGATCAGAGATTGTTGTATTGACCACATATACTTTGATATTAGAGATATTAGCCGATTATATGTTATCAGTTAGGTACTCTCGTTGGAAATTTCAGTAACAGTTCAAGATAAAATGACCTTAGCAAATCGATAAAACGCTTAGTGAATGTGTGATTATTGTTTAATGCATCAAACATTAAAATCACCAATCAGAATGTAATTTTTTGTTTACCCAGGTACGTTATTAAAGTTGCTAAATTAAATTCCTCCTGGAGATCTTTGCATTCATACGGCGACTAACTTTGATTTGTTTGTTTCAAATTTGACCCCGATTGCTTCAAAATGTTTTTCAGACGTGTCTTTGACTGCAAAAATTTGTGATCATACATTTCTGTTTAAGAAAATCGCATCAACACTCCCTTAGCCTGCAGTATGCGTTTGCGTTTGCGTTTGTTTGTTGTTGGTATAATTTTGAATTTTGCACAGACCAATATTTTTGCTGTTGAAACCGTTCTCAGTTACAACAAAAATATCTGCTTTCAGATCTTCAGCTATAAGTTCTTCCATTTTGTTAGTTGCTAATGGGCATTTTGATGAAGCAGTCGTAATGAATCATTGTTGTATATGTTTTTTTTGTATCGATTTGAGCTGGCTACCTCAGTCCTTTACCGAAAAGTGGGCTCTCTAGAAAGTCGATTGCGAGTCAGTCGGTTGTATAGTTGCCGTTGGATTATTGGAAGCTTCTGAGGCACCAGCAAGACTCTCGACTCCGGGTGAAACTGAAGCAGCATTATCCTCGGTAAGTTCCTGTGGCACGGCAGCAGCAGATCCGAACCTTTCACCACAGTCCAGCACAGGGGATTTCCTCACAGCTTCAGCGTACGAAACATGATGCAGTCTTCTGGAGTGATGGTTGAGGGGCGACAGCAGCTACCTCCTGGCTAATGGTGGTACGTGACTGTTGAATCGACAGGTGTGATTAACTGGCTGTTTTGAGAGTTATCATCGATACAACACTCAGCTAACAATCATCCCAGCTAATAGCCGCTTACCCCCCCTCATCGTCAGATGTTCACCATGCCTCGTGAAGAACTTTTGACAGATCCCCTCCAAGTTTAACACTTTGGCACTATATCGGTCAGCCAGTTCCTTGATGTAAATATTTACGAGGACTGTCTCATCGTGGACAGGATTTTCTTGGTCCAGATCATAGCGGTGCGGCAGGGTGACAACGACGAACTATAGGGTAGCGGTATATATTGTTCTGCGCACGGACTGTCAAATGATTTATGCCGGCAATCAGCACCGCTGAACCTGGTCCAGATCCAGGGGATGACTGGTTCAGTTTGATTATGTCTAGCAGTCGGGCATGCACACACCGCCAATCGAGTTCGCAGAGTCGGTCAATTCCCGCACAAGTCTCTTGATATGGTGTGGCTATCGCTTCTGATGATTTTTATATCAGTGTTGGAAATGGATGTTTTAATAGAATGTCTATTTTGTTATTTCATGCCTTCTCTTACTTCTTTCTGTGGTTTTGACTTTAGGTAAAATTTTCTGTAGATTTGTGGATAGTGAGACTATTAATTCTGTTTAGTGATAACAGTGACGATTTGTTTTTAAAATGTTCAGGATATGGTGGTTTCTTTATTTTAAATTTTTACCACCATGATACCGTGCATACACAAGTTTTTCAGTCACACTGTCCACCAAACTCCACCGTGGCAAGCCCTGAATCCACCGGTGGGCCGAGTGGTAGATCGCACTGAATCCCGCAGTCTACCGTCGTGAAAGCGCGGACGATCCGGTTGACGCGAAGCGAGTTGTTCACCGTTAAGGTCTCGTCGGTGAACTGGAGCAAACGAGTGTCGGATTCGACTGTATAGTTCCACAATTATTGATACTGGTTTTTGAGGCGCTCTATATTTTTTAAAGTTAAAAAATCTCCTCTACCAGGTGGTCAGATGTTGTGGGTGAAATACCCGGGGTGACGGTCAGCACGGATGCCTGGCCAGGAGTGGAATAGCCAGGCCCTGCACAAGGTGTAGACGGTTTATCGAGTACAGGTGGAGTGTCAGTTACAGACGTTGAGACGGGTGTAGTCGGTAAGCCACGAGTAGGAGTGTCGTGTCCGGGCGGCACGGTTGATGAAGTGTGTTAACACTGGTAGCTTTGACACAGCTCTTGTGTTTGGAAGCGGCGGCGACCAGACATAGCGCGTCGTAACAGGGTACTTATCGCTGTGTTTGCTATTACAAACAGTCACTCTTGTAATATTTTCATCGGCATTTTAATTGAGGCACCAAACTATTTCCAAGGCAGCGCCAAGGTACCTCTCCAGTTTTCAGAGTCCTTTGCTGCCTGTATTTGATATTTTTTGAAGACTATAACTTACAAGGTTTTACAGTATATGTCTTTTCACTTTTGAACATCTTATTAAAATAAATTTATAGAGATAAATATAACAAATAGAATAACATTTAATCACGATAACAGCAAATAGAATTTAGATGATATAGCAAATTACAAAACATCGATATTAACAAAATATGTTTATAACAGATCCTAAACTATAATCAAATTTAGATAGTTATTTAACAAATAATTTATTTAAAAAGTGTTTTATTTAAAATCACTGTACTGCAGTACGGCAAATAGATAACACATGTAATCTTCCTTTCATTTCCGGGAAAGTCCACTTGAAGAGTATTCTCTCTACCGTTTTAGTTACTATCACTGCTTGATATAATCGATACAATACTTGTTCATAAAGCGCGGCGCTCCGTAGTTACGTCAAAGACCTGTTACGTCTAGATGGAGTGTTAGTTTGGTTATTACTTATTTATATTTTACTTGCAAAGTTATCAAGCATCCAGAATCAATTTAAAAACGTAAGTAATAAACAAGGTTATTCAGAAAGAGATAACTGAAATTAAAATGTTAACACAGTTATCAAAAAATACAAAAATACAGTTTAAAATTAATTTAAACTACGGAGCGTGTTAATTTATTCATTGATAGCGTGTTAAAAGATAGGGCCAGCCCTACCAACCACCAGTGACATGGTCTTGTGAGTTAATGTATATATTACATGTCATATAGTGGATAAATTTATGTAATATAATAAATGCATCATACATGTTTTACAGAAATATATGCTGTTCATAATTTATTACTAAGACAGTTGATATTGTCCGACAGAAACTATGAGACTATATCCCATCATTCCGCTAAATAACAGAGAGTGCACAATCCCGTACCGTATACCAGACTCTGATATAGTCCTCGAGAAGGGCATGAAGGTGGCCATCCCTGTTGCGGGGATACACATGGATCCTGATTACTATCCCGACCCCGAGGTGTTCACCCCTGAACGGTTCGCTGGGAACAATCATAAACCCAGTTCAAAGTACATGCCTTTTGGAGATGGACCTCGTATTTGTATTGGTGAGTAGTAAACCCCCCCCCCCCACATGTATGAACATTTTAGAGAAGTTGAACTATTATTACTGTGGTGTATCACATTATTGCAATTTATTTGATACTATATTAATTTACGTGATAAATTTTCAACATTATAGATATAAAACACTATATGTAATATATATATATATATATATATATATATATGATATATATATAAAATATAAATGGAATTATGGAGAGTTCTTACTATTCTTAAAAGAAATTTAGTTTTCTATTTAATAACATTATTAAACTTTAGCAAATTACTTACCCAAATATGAAACATAGGTTTGATGAATTTGATTAAACCATAAGATCAATATTGATAAGCTAACAATGGATTTATCAAAGTTAGATCTGATTAGATTTTTTATTTGGTTAACCACATTGCGGACTGACTTTTAACAGTAAATAGAGAATGATGAAAAGATCTGGACTCGTGGAAAGTTCTTATCACTTGCCAGCGATCTTTCTCAATGGAAATTACATACTAATGGGACTTGATTACAATAATTAGGCCTACTGTTGAAAAAAGTTTTGGTGTAGTAAGCAAATTTTCTTTGGTAAAAAAAAAAATTGGAATTTTATAGACTTTAAGTCCTTCTAAACTGAAAATCCAGATAATACCTACGTCCAAAAGGTTGAAAATGACTTTCAAAACAGGTGAAAAAGAATACACTGTGAAGGGCATACTAATGAACATGTGGCTGTTACAAATTTAAAAAGATTTAAAAGGGAGACATATCTTATAAAGTTAAGATGAAAAACAAGTGCGAAAAAGGGTTTGAGCTTTAACATTGTTCTTATGGGTGGAAACCTTGACCTTTCACTCTAAACAGCTATCCAGAATAAAGAGTACCTAAGGTTAGTGAATCTGACATTGTAGGAATAATCTTTCCTGGTCCTCCTAATAAATAGATTAACCTCATATTATATGAGTGTTCCAATAGTAGGTGCATTTCATGCGTGGACACCTTACGTTGATTTGCTTTGCCAAGATACACAATGTTCTGGTATCAGCATTCTAGTTAAGATTTCTGGAGAGCCTCTTTGAAGGTGGCGTCATGAATGGAAGGATAAAGAAAGGGCCCAGGAGGTGCCGAACCATCCTGATCTATACGTTTGACAAGTTTTTCCACTTAGAAATCAAACACACTAAATTACAGTTATGTTAATAGTTATTCTACTGTGACAGATTTTACTCGTATATTATGGATTTTTTGAAAATATACATGTATATTATTGGAGTATCTATAGAAAATTTCCGTTCAATTATGAAGTAGATTTATAAGCATTCTATGTACCTGCAGAATTATAATAGATAAACCAAATTGTAGCAACCTGATTAGTGAATACCGGTATAGTTCTAAGAACTTGCAAAAAGTACAAAAAACTTATAATCTAAGAACAGAAATAAAAAGAATAAGTTTCTTAACTGGATGTATAACAACTCAATTATTATGAAGTAACGTTTATTTAGCGTTAGATTAATTTCATAGTAGTCTTAAACTTTAAGGTGGTGAAACACGATTCACGATTTTGGTGTAAAGATTTGCTTGAGAACAGGAATGAGTTTAGTGACATTACATTTTCTAAGAACATTACGACAGGAAAACTTCAAGAACTATCTGAGAATGTTTGAAAGAAATCTTCATCACCTTCTTAGTTTGGAGTAGCCCCTCATTAAGAAACTCACTCAATGCAGACGAACGCAAAGATCGCCTTCTAGCTATTCTGAGACCGTATTGCGCATGCGCGGAGCTCAGACATCGCTCATGATGGTCGGTTGGCACCATACACTCGGCAATCAGTCGCCTAGGAATAGAGTGGGATCTCGAGATCGCCGAGTGAACTCCAGATCGTTGAAAATCTGACCGAAACGGCCCCATACATTGAGCGATATTCGGACTCTTTTTTCGCTAGCAATCAGATTGCTGGTCGACGAGAAACCTCGTCGCCTAATGTATGTGATGTTGCTTTAGTAGTCAAAGAATAGAATTGAAGAAGATATGTGAGACCCATTAATAATACAAGTATTTAAAAAGTGAACTAACATTTTTCGTGCAAAAGTAGCTGTATTTTAATATGTTTTGAAGAGAGAATGCCCTCTGGAAATTATTTTATTTTATTGCGGTAATAATTATTTAATGTAATATATATCCAAAACTTTTGAATTAATTATTTACTTCAATATTTCTTAATAGTCTATCACAATAATTATCATTAAAAAAAAAATATTTTTACTCATGAGAAATGTGTTATGAGCTATGAGTTAACGCTCTCATCTAAGAGTAGCTGTAAATTTGGTTTAAAGGAACTAAATCTAATATTTTTTATTATTCCATAATTAATGTAAATGAAGTTGTTCCTACGGGTCTTACTAAGGGTAGAAATTTAACAAATAAACAGTATTCATGCCGATATCTAAGTCATTTCCAAATGAACAATTAGACAGTGTTGTAACCATAGAAATAATTTAGTCAAAATCATTCAAATTTAAAAGTGACATAAGAAGCACGTCTGGTAAAATTTGTTAGTATAAAGAAAACATCCTGAGGTGCAACATATGAATAATAGAAACTGAGGCAACATCATAAATTCAAAAAGCCGTAATAAAGGCAGTTTATTAAAATTTGCTACTGCTACAAACTGAAAATTAATATGAAGAGAAAAGAATGGAAACAAAAAAAAATGAATCAAAAGCCCCAGGGACTGTATTAAAACAAGACAAACACAAACATCTATACCTATCAGTCCCCCCCCCCCCCCCACCCCCCCCCCCCCCCACCCCCCCCCCCCCCCACCCCCCCCCCCCCCCACCCCCCCCCCCCCCCACCCCCCCCCCCCCCCACCCAGGGACCAAAGGGAATCCCAAAACACACCATGGTTTTCTAAATATTTCTCTGTAAATTAATTCCAACTTATAAATTCTTTCTTCCACTTGACATCGGCTCGACAAATTCAAAAAGGCGAACCAGGCTATGACCCATGGCAAAAAGTTAGACCATTCTTAGACCACCTGAATAATTCATTCAAGAAATTTTTCACACCAAACCAGGAAATTTGTATTGATGAATCATTGATTGGAACGAAAAATAGGTGCCCCTTCATTCAATATATGAGAAACAAAAAAAACACAAACAATTTGGAATCAAGAAATTTGAAGTTTGTGATAGTGGGACAAATTATGTTTATCATATTGAATTATATAGTGGGAAAGATTATTTGGCTGTATGGGATAAGGATGGTGTTCCATTTACTGAGAAAGTGGTTATGGAAGTTTTACAAAAAAGCAATCTACTTGATAAGGGCTATCATTTGTTTACGGACAATTTTTATACTAAAATACCTCTGGCAAAAAATTTACAACAAAGGAATACATTTCTCACTGGAACAATCAACAAGAGGTCTCAACATTTGCCAGAAGCTGTAAAGCAAGCAGTTTTAGGTGCCAGAGAAAGTATATACAGTACTTTAGACAAGGAGCTTTGTTGTTAGTAAGTTATCGTCAAACTGTTTCCCGGAAGCCTGTGATGGTCCTCACAACAGCATGCCATGCTGAAGATAAAATAGTGAAAAGTAAAAAAGGTCTGGAAGGTAAGAAACCACTCCTTATCCACAAATATAATCAGTTTATGGGA
Source organism: Homalodisca vitripennis (assembly GCF_021130785.1). Taxonomy (NCBI): domain Eukaryota; kingdom Metazoa; phylum Arthropoda; class Insecta; order Hemiptera; family Cicadellidae; genus Homalodisca; species Homalodisca vitripennis. The sequence goes on from NC_060210.1 coordinate 96,527,460, forward strand.
GGTGTTGATGTAAGTGATAAGGCCATTTATCATAACTCAGATAACAGGCAGACAAACAAATACTGGAAGAAAATTTTCTTTAATTTAGTCGACATTGCATTGTATAATGCTTATGTATTATACAGCAAAAACACTGACAAGCCTATGTCTAGGTATAACTTCCTAGTGGTGGTGGTAGAGAGCCTGGTCAGTAAAGATGAGCAACCTGTTGCTGGTCCTGCAGGAGATCCTGGCGCAGGCCATTCCCTCCAACGCTTACCAGGAAGCAAGAGCGGCTATGTATTGTATGTGGCCACACAAAAAAAAGGGGAAGATCACGATTCTGGTGTCCAGGATGCAATTCTGGTGTTCATAGAGAGTGTTTCCATAAATTGGATCATTTTTGGAGACCTAAGTATCAAGGGGAGAAGAGAAAGCATGATAGTAGTAGTGCCTCGGAGTGAACGCAACGGTTTCTTCCATGTACATAGTGTATATATTTCCATCATAACAGTTTTTTTCAAGTAAAATATTGTGCTAAAACTGTATATATTATTTATCTTCATGAAATTTAGAAAAAATTGGCTATCTTCAAATCTTTGTTTAGTGAGTTTCATACTATGTGGTTTTTGTGGTAAAAAAATTTTTTTTCAAAAAACAGGTTTTTAATTTGTGAGCAAGTTTTAAGGGATATGTACAAAGGTAAGTAGTTTTATTTATTTTAAAATCGTTCTTTATGTTCTTATGAATATTTTGGTATATAATATGTTGTATTTTCAATAAAATTAATAATGTTTATTAATTTTTAAGAAAACCTCAGCGAAACACTCCAAATGCACCTATCATTCATAATAAACATATCCATCACTAGGAGGGTTAAAGCATATTACTCAATTTGGTTTTTGCTTTTTAATTTGATTTCTGACATTAATAATTTTTTTTTTTATTTAACTGTACCTTAACCTAATTAATTAAACATAGTACTAGTACTTTACTCAACATTTTTAATTACTTAAACAAGTTTATTATTTCATTTGAAGTTAGTTTACTAGTTGGATAAATCATCAATTTCATAAGGAATGATAATTAACATTGATATGTTGAAAAGGTACTTACCAACAACACCAACCCTGATAGCTGTCTTAATACCGTTGTTGCGGCAATAGTTCCCCAGCAGGGACATGAGCAGCTCGGCTCCAACACACGATGACACCTGCACATATACAACTTCCTTGTACCACTTTATGAAAGTCTGGAGAAAGCAGATTATTTTTGGTAAAGAATCATTCCTGTATTTTGCAGACACTATTGCGGTTTTATCTTAAATGGAATTATACTTATGGCACTGGAGAAGCTATCAATCTTCTTGCCACAGAAACAAAAAAAAGCTAGCTTTTAATGAAATAATACAGCATGTACATTCTAGTGGTGAATCAATTGTTACTAACACCACAGACTGAGTTATTCTTTATCAGATATGGAACTCAATAATATAAAATATCTATAACATTCTAGAATGTAATCAGGATGGTTCCTGAAATCTTTAAGAAAAAATGACGGTTCTAGTTTTTTGTCAAGATTTCAAGCATACAGATATGAATAATTTTACAGGTCCTAGAACACATCACCCAAGGCTATAGTAATAATACAAGCAGAATGAGTTTACTAATAATATGTGGCTGAAATGTATGAGCTGGGATTTAAAAATTGCTACAAGAAGTATAAACTGTTGATACAGTATTTTCATTAAACATTATTACCTATTAAATGCGAATATCAGGTGGCATTTAAAGTCCAAACATGCCTTACAATAATTCAAACACATAATAAAATACTATTTTTTATTGAATAAACAACTGAAAACACAGAAATTATGAATATCACAAGATTATATATATTTTCATATATACTACAGCCCATCATTATGGTTCATAACATATAATAGTGATACGATCCAGTCACAACAACCCTATAGTTGAATGTAAAGTTAATCATTTGTTGTTTTGGTTCTGTACAAATGACATACTAGTGACAGTCGAACACAAAATTTCCAAATCTCAAATCCTAGTAAAAATCTAAAATAAAAAATTTCAAACTCTAATTTTAGGCTTGCCTAAGTTTGATTGAAATAAAATCATTGACTATAGTAGGGGAGCCCAAATGGGGATTTTTCGCGTTACTAGAGCGCGTCAGAAAATTATATGGGGAGAAATGTCGTAACCTGTAATGTACTCCTAGCACATATGAACCTTTAATATAGGGGTCTGCGTTGAGGGCAGACCGTCAGACTAGTAAAAAAATCGATCCTCAGAAAAACTCGTGCGCGTCAGATAAATACAAAGTTAAGTACATGTAGAACAGTATAGATTTCAATCTGATGATTTAAGCGTGGTATAAGGAAATAGGCAAGTCACAAAGGTGTAAAAAAATACGTTACCTCGAAATACTCAAGCGCGATTGAACTTTTTTTTTTTTTTTTGAAGGAAATCTTTGAAGGAATCCAGAAAAATATAATCTGACGATTTTCATGGGGTGGGGTAGCTAAAACCATAAATAAAGGGTGGAGCGTATAACCGCTGAGAACTGTATATTTCCCACTCCGCACCTCTCTTTCCTTCTCACTCTTTCTCTGTCTTTCACTCTCTCGCACCATCCGCACACTACCATCTGCCGCCATAATGCCATCTCAGCTGATCACAATAACAACGTGTTTTTGTAGAAGTACATTTTTATTTATTTGTTTGATTGTTTAATGCAATAAGTTTTATATACATTACAATAATGAGTGATATAAGTGTGAAATGTGTATTTTGTGGAAAAGAAACGTGTGAAAAAAAAAACATTTTTTTTTCAAATGGTCAGATGAACAATATTCATCCACATTATTGCCAGATTATCATTTAGAACGGTCAGGACATCGAATTGAACCGCTTGTATAAATATCTGATGCGCTTGAGTATTTCAAGACCGCATTTTTGTTACAAGTTCACAAATCTGTCATGACTTTCGATCACGTCCAAATCGTCAGTCATTTAAATAGGATACTTTTTTGAGTTTACTTAACATTCCCTCTGAATATCTGACACGCTCGAATAACTTTTTTCTTTTTCTTTTTCTATCCCTTTTTATGGCCACAGTCCACTAATTACTCGTCAGATTAATATCGCTCAGTTATCAGAAAGACATAGCGCGTATACATTATGAATGTCTGACGCACTCAAGTATTTCCATGTTAATTTTTTTTTACATTTTTGAAAATTTGTCCATGCTTTCCTCCACACTGAAATAAAAAAGTTAACATAACTTTTTTCGTTTTAAGACTTAATCTTCACAATCCTATAGGCCCCCATGACGCTTTAGTCACTGCAAATTTAGCATCCCAGGCTCCCCTACTACTACAAAATGTTACCTTTCTCAAACCTGTGAAGACCACCTGATAACACAAAAAATAATCCAATTACTTTATTTCAAAAGGATTTTCAGTTCAGGGAAATAGCTATATTTTAAGAACTAAGTTGTATCTACTATCCTCCACTTTCACTTCATAAAATTATAAAGTGGGCTTTCAAAACATCCTTTATCTGCTAAACATATGGATATAATAAAAATCCTGTTTCCTTCATATGGATATAAATTTGTATCACTTATAAAATATATTTTAAATGTTTTAAAACATCCCTAGCCATGGAAGAAAAGTATTAATATATAAACGTACATATTTTATAGATGAAATTTTCTTAAAAACTAATCAAACTAATTATAATGTTTTAAAAGTTAGCAATTGTTGGTTTAGTGCCGAACAACTGGTGTACACACACATATGCAGCAAACATACAACAATGCACAAAACTAGACATAGGAAACACAAATTACATGCTTGATATATTTTTCTTTTGCTTTATTTATTTATTAACTCGTTCTTTGCCCTTGCTTAATTAGCTATTGATATAAATAAATAAACGTCTGATTTACAATTATTATTGAGTTTATTTGTCACATGTATGATACAGGTTTTCGTGAATTATACTACCATGGGAACAAAACAAAATTATATCCAACATAGAAATGGTTTTGGGGCATGTTAGGTTTGAATTTATACAAAAAAATAGATTTGAATTTTGAAAGATTTGGAATCATAAATTGGGTAGATCTTACTTGAGTTCAAATCCAGTTTTACTTTGTGTGTTCCATTGACACTTATTCATCTTCCAATCATCCTTGTCGGTTTAGTGTGGATTTAATACTGGCAATGTTAATCCTTTTAAGATCTGAGAGTTCTGGTTGCCATCCAATATTCAAGTGTTCATCATCTAGTAAATGTCTGTTCTGTTCTTTTACAAAAATCGAGATTCACCAATTTAAGACAAATAATAAAAATGTATGACTGTATTGTCACCATTTGATCTAAATTCACTTTATAACTCAAGGTGTTGTGAACTTACTTTGCATAACAAACTCCTTGATTTTGTTATTAAGATTTAATGTATTCTGTGGTATTTGGTCTAAAGGAAGTATTTTATTTTGTCTGATGATTCAATTTCACAATAGTTTATATATTTCTATCTTATATGTATGATAATTTGTTTTATGTTAATGTTAACTCCAAAATAGGTTGCTAGTTTATCTTAATTTTAAAATCTATTGACTTATATATGTTCATTGTAAGTTATCAAAATTGCTTGTATGGATTCCTGTGTGTGTGTATATATATATGTGGTATACACTCCTTTAGTTATTTATTAATCTTTTATAAACAAACATAATATAATATGAACTATTAGCTTTTCAAAACAAAACTGTAATAATATTATTTACAAAACTATGATAATTTGTTAAATTGATTATTTATGTACAGTTTTTCATACATGAAGTATGACAAAAATATGTTTTAGTGTTCAGTAATTTGGGTTCTACAAACAAGCTGTCATCCATGAATAGATGAACCAGACTAGTGTCAATACACGAACATAAATATAAAAAATAGGCACTGCAATAAAAAATTGTTTTTTCATATAAATTACATCAAAACCTGTTTAAGCTATCAGTAATTTGAGTACTGCCGATCAGACGAACATAAATTTAGAATATTTATTTTAAATCAAATATTGTTTACAAAATCACAATATTTTCTCCCCTTGGCTCTGATTGTCTAATAAAATCTCATCAATAAAATCTTGAATCCGAATAATTTTTACAGATTTGGTGAATTTCAGATTCGTCTTGAACACATCACTGCATTATGCTATTCTATAATCATGTTGATTAATTCAATTCATCAAAATTACCGAAAGGTAAAATTATAGTAGAAGAATAATGCAACAGATCCAGAAAGACATCAAGCCTTTCAATAGTAGTAGAAAAGTATATTTTCTGTTTTTTCAACTCAAAAAAACATAAATCTCAATTTTCTCCAGAATTCCCAATAAGTTGTCACCCTGGTGGTACATATTCTTAATGAGTTTTGATATAATTTAAAAAGTACTACACTTAAAAATTTTAAAAGATTATATATTTTTTAAAGGATAGTATTTGCATGATAAAAATGTTTTAAATCATATACAGCATGACCATTCTAGTGGTGAATATATTGTTACTAAAACCCACACTGAGTTATTCTTTTTCAGATATGGAACTTAATAATATAAATAATTTAATTTATATTTTAATGTAATTTTATAATTGTTGTAAACTAACACTATCATATGTATAAGAACTCTATTTTAACTTATTGAAAATATGTTCAATTCGCTAGTTATTCAGGACGAAATATACAAAAATTACAAATTTTAAACTCTTATTTGAGTTCAACAACCTTCACCTGGCTACGCCCTTAGGTTTGTAAATAATTTTTAGAATTACTATTATACCTTGAGCTCTGCACCAGCACTCTTGTGTTTTTTCTTGCTCATCTTCCGCCTCCCCAGCCTCTGGGCCTGGGTCTGGGTTGAAGCCTTAAATGCCACTGTGGGAAAACTGCCTCTAAGCACTTCCAGCCACTTCTCCAAGTTGTCCCTCGGCACTAAATCTGGGCAGAATGGATTTTACTTTGTCATCTATCTGTACAGTAGAGTCCCGGTAATCCGAGGTGAATGGGACCAGAATGCACCTCGAATTGTGAAGAACTCGAATTATACGGAACACTTTGAGAAAAATTGGGTTACAATTAGAACTGAAGGCAAACAAAAGAAATATGCTTTTATTACAAATACAAGCATTAAGAAATTACTTACAGAGGTCCAAAGATGCAATGTTTACTTAAAAAAACTGTCTAGAGTTTTTTGTTTCACCACACTGCAGCGTTTGCGGGCAGCCATGTCTCTCCACCGCCGAAGCAATAACGTGTCTGCCACCTCTGCTTGCTGCTCTACGTAGCGCAGGGCCGCATCCAGTACCGCGTAGCCGTCGCTGTGAGCCATTGCCAGGTCTGTCTCCTGCACACTTTCTTCTTCCTCACTCCAGTCAGCTGTCATGTCTGTGACCATCTCAACTATGGTGTCGTCTGTTGTCTCTAACTGTTCGTCCCTACTTATCCACTCTCCAATATCAGTTTGATTTGTCCCATTGCAACCAGGAAGTCTGTTTATTAAATTTATTAACGGTAGATCGTCGTCTTCATCATCATTTTCAATTTTACACACTCCGATTTTCTTCCATGATTCTGGATTGTTTCTGGTTTAATTTCGCTCCAAGTTTCAGCGATCCAATAAATCACATCCTTGATTGTGACTTTTTTCAGGAAATCTTTTATGGTTGCCTCTCCTTCAATTGTTTGAAACATTGATTGCAACAAACGGCGTCTGTACTTTTTTTCAAAGTTTCAAGTACACCTTGGTCCATAGGCTGAATGAGGCTGGTCACGTTCGGTGGCAAAAACATCGTGCGTATGCCATCGCATTGCAGTTCCCCTTCATCTGGGTGTGATCCTGCGTTATCAAGTGTTAAGATGGCTTTAGAGGGTAGGTTGCTTTTCTTCAAAAACTTTTTGGTTTCAGGAACAAATTCACTAAAAAACCAGTTTTTAAAAATTTGTTTGTCCATCCATGCGTTTTTTGGTTTGTACAAGTTGCTGGAAGCGTTGAAATAGACATGTTTTTAAACGCACGAGGCTTAGCAGACTTGCCAATGACAGTTAGTTTTAATTTATGGCTTCCCGACGCGTTTGAAGCGGCTAGCACAGTCAGTCTCTCTTTGCTTTCTTTGTGACCCAGAGCAGCTTTTTCCTCCCGTGAAGCTAGAGTTTTTTATGGCAAAGTTTTAAAATTCAAACCAGTTTCATCACAGTTGTAAATCTAATCAAGTGTTAAATTTTCACTTTTATTAAGATTTTTTAACTTTTCACAGAACTGAACAACTGCCTCAGAATCCGCCGAAAGTTTCTCCCCACAAATTTCTAACACTTCAGAAAATACTTTTTTACTAAAACTTAATATTTAGACAACAAGTACAGTACGTTGTAAATAACAGACGGGTAAGCGCACTGTGATCGTAATCTAGAACAACCGTACCGCAGTCGAATGTGATGAGCAACGGACTGATTTATTTTTAGACAATACGGGGCGTGATGTTCCGTGGCCTTGACGATAGGGTGGGGGTGGGGCGGTGCAAATGAAGTGGCACTGATGAGTCAGGCTGCCGGCTTCTCCAAGTAGCCTAGCACTCAGTTTACAGACATGCGCTCGAGTGTGTTGTAGAAATATGTCAATAACACATTTTATTTTTTTACATGTGTTGGCTCGGATTTAACAGAACCTCGGACTATCGAGACTTGAACTATCGGGACTCTACTGTATATCTCATTAATAATTAATCTATATTCATTGCATTAATTTAAATCTTTTATTTTAACAAACTTATGTAATTAGTTGCAATGGAATGTCCACATTTTCATCTAGTTTTTTTTTTTTGTTTACTAAAGCACTGATTTTGATGAAGTGCAATAGTAAACTTTTAGGTTTATATATAGTATTAAGAAGTAAGATAATCCTAACATTTAATGAAAGTGTGTCCCGCCTTCTGTAGTGTCCAAACCTACCATCATGGTGATTGCTGGAGTCAAGTTCATTGCAGGGGAGGGGAAAGCAATTTACCTAAGACAAGGTGATCGGCAAGGACGCTGCTAAGGAACGTTCGTAAACCTACACCAGTGGCAACATAGCAGGGAGGAAGACCCAGAGATGTTGGACTGCAAAACTAATCAAACAAGTCCAACCATGAGTGGAATGACAAGGTGGGGTGGACTATTACCTTACCCAGTTCCTTACAGGTCACAGCTACTTCTGGTCGTTCTTGCATTGAATGCGCAGAGCCGATTCCCTGAACTGTATCTCTTGCCCGGGCATTCTTGACAACGCGGAAAATACTTTCTTCCACTGCCAACATTGGGAAAAGCCCTGCCTCGAGACCACTTGCCCAATTGGTACATTCACAGTGGACATGGTGTGTGGAAAGTTGATGGAGGGTGAAGATGACTTGGATTGCGATCCACAATTTGCCCAAGGAGTCCTCTGTTTAAAAGGACTGATCTAGACTGAGAACCGGACTAGTACAAATGATCACGTGGCTTAAAATGGAGAGCCCTGCAGAAGTAATGTAAATGTACGCCTAGTCTGAAGTAATGTGAAAAACAATCCCAGTTTAGATCCCTAAAGAGGAGAGGAGGTTTCTAGTGGGTATCCCGTGGGATTCATCCCACCGGTAAAAGAAGTCCCATCCTAAAGGCTGGACATAATTTGTGTACATAAAGCATTTTTCCAACCCTCCCACACAAAAATTAATACATATGGTATAAAAGCAGAGATTTTGTAGCTAAACATAGTTTATCTGAAGAAGGAAGATTCTTGGACCATTGGAAAGATTTTAATTTAATATCAATAGAAAATTATTACATAATTTCATAATTTTACAATATTCATTTTATTTTGTGAGGCCTTTCAGAATAAAAAATTTCCTAATCAAGCAACTTCACAAAAACGTTTATCTGGATCAATTTCTATTATTCAATTGGACTAGAAAATTACTCTTTAGAACAAAAAAATTTACTTATAATTAGCAAAAATAAAAAGCAAGAAAAACAATTTGAAAGTCTCCTTATTTTTTCAACAAGTATAATTATTTTAGTAAGTAGTTATTGGTATAAATGTTCAAGAAGGGGCTCGTGAAAAGGAAATTTATTTTCCTGCATTTACCAAACCACCTGTTGTTGCTACTTTCCATTATTGCTGAATGTTTCTGAAACAGAACTGTATTTATTCATTGGGTATTAAAAGGTGCATTTAGAGTATTACGTTTTGTGTTGAGGTTCTAAAAAAAGGATTGCCATGTATCAAATTTCAATTCTATTTTCTCTTTAAGTAATGTAATTTTCTTCAGCCTTGTCATTCATCTTTCCGGATGTATTTACTCTTACATATTTTGTTCAGAAAATAACATGCGTACATCAATGTGAAAAAGCAATGTGTATTCAAATTACAATGATAAACCCTCCCACGCGAAATTACAATTCAACTGTCCGCCTATACAATACTGTAGATATCGATTAAAATATTTAAAAATGTAGTTTTAATAAAAATATCGATCTTCCCAAAAAACTTAAAGTTATAAATATATATTTTTTACTATCCCTTGCCTTGGATCTCATCACTTCTTTTATAAAATAATTCTTTTATAAATAGTGACAGTGACTTGTGCATATTTCACTCTTGAAGACTGATCTTTTTCTGTTTATTTCATATACAGATAAAGTAAAGATGTTAGATGAAGTATTCATATGTATATCTAAGTATAATTTTATAGATTAATTAAATTAAAAATTTGTTTACCAACAAAATAATAGTCAATTGCATTAACATATATTCTGGCATACCTACCTCAAAATGAAATGAAAATTTAACGAATTTTAATTTGGGTAGCCTAAATTTGTATAAAACAAAATTTAAATCTACAACATTTTAGTTTATTAGTCAAAGTTTAAGTTAATCCAGTAATACCAGAAAAAAGTTCTTTTGTACTGAAATAATAAAACAAACATCTATTAGCAACTTTTTTGAATTGAATGTTAAATTTAAACCCCAGTTCATCTTCCTTTTAATGCGGTGTCTGGTATCTGACACTGTCTCAGACTTGACTCCTGGAATCTTGGGTCATGTTCGTCTGAAGAGATTCAAAGTTGGTGATGAAGAAGGTCAAAGTGAACCTATGAGACTACCATTTCACCTAGATTACAATATATTATTGTATCTAGTAGTCTAGGTGTCTCCGATGTTGAAACGATGTAAAGGTTCATTTTCTTTGGATCTCTTCAAATGAACATGACTTCAGATTCCAGGATACAAGTTTGAGACAGCGTCAGATACCAGACTCTGCAATGAAAGGGAGGCGAATTGGAGCTAAATTCAACATTCAAATCGGATCAGTCCTCCTTACCATAGCTAAATTATTTGTTTTTTCATTACAAAACTGTTATCTATTTTTAAATAATTAGTAATCAGCTAGCCACATTATTTTTCCATAATAATGTAAAATAAACCATCTTCTGTAACAGGCCCTATTGTTTCTAATTGCATTACTATATTCAGTGAATATAATTTGTTGTCCATTTCATCATTTATCCATTCAGTTGTGAAAAACATGTAATTTACCTACGAAAATTATTTATTTTTGACAAATATATCTGTACTTTGCACCACAATATTTTCTGTTCGAGTAAATGTCCTAAACTTTGATACTACTGTACAAAAGTAACAATAACAATATTACAACACTGAAGTACTTTGTGTGTTACACCAAACAAAGCAAAAGTTTCAATATAAATTCCTTTGAAACAATTTATATATTTGGTGACTAAATACATTTATTCAGAAAGTAAAACAATGTTTGAAAACTGTGTTAATAGTATAAATAAACATTCTATGAATACATATTTTCAGATACTCATCTGGATATCATACTTAATGATTAATGCAGACAATAATAGTCACCTTTTTTATGTAATTGTATGATATTAAACTTGTGAGCATGTAATGTTTACTATTAATTTTTTCATTTATGTAAGTCAGTATTTCCCAAACTTTTTGGACTCAAGGTTCCCTTTAGGTTTGTACTACTTTCTGCAGCGCCCTACCCTCTCAGCTCATCTCAATAAAAATAAAGAAAAACAACAATAAAGTATTGTGACTTCATAGTTCACATAATAATTAATTTGCATCGGTAAAATATTTGCCTGTATGACTATTGTAAAGTATCCATCATAAAAATATCAAGTAGAAAACCTGTTTTTAATAAATTATGTAAAAATAAGAACTACTCACTGATTTTTTTAAAAGAACACTATTATTATATTACTGTTTGACCCTGAGCAGTATAAAGTACAGAGCGTTTACATTTTAAATGTTGTTTTAATAATTCAATGGTTGCTTTAATAAAAAGGACGATTTAACTACTCAGATTATGTCCACTCTTATTCATTGTTGGTAATACTCGTTCACATTTTCACACAGGCCAATCAGACATATTTGCTAAAAGTCTATGTGAAAGATCTTTTAATTAATACATCAAAATCTGAACTCATGTTCATAACAACACTTCTTTTGCAATTTTTAATTTTAGTCTGTATTTCAATACTATCAATTACTATCACAGCTGAGAAGTCTGCCTCTTTTCCTAGGGAAAGACTGTTGTCTCCTCACTTAGTGCTAAAAGAACTTTTTGTCTCCTCAAAATCTGAGGCTTTTACAGAAGACAATCAAATTTGAAGGCTCCTGTTCTCTGATATCACTGGGGCTGAGAGATATGCCCCTAGGAATTTGTTCGTAATTGTACATATAGCAGGACAACTTAGCCATAAGTGTTCTGCTGATTCTTCTAAGCCCACGTTACAAGGGTATGAAATAGCAAAGAGTATCAACACAAGCAACACTTATCTGGCAATTTACGGATTCACTTTTATTTGACATTACACCAAGACTCTAGCAAATAATTCATTTTGAATCCAGTCATTAACAAAGTAACTGTTTGGAATTAAACCAGTTGTTCACTCTCTTCAATGTTTAGATCGAATTCTTTTGTTAAATGGATTTGATACCCACATTATACAGTTGATATCATTGATACGGAGATATTAATCAAAATACACTCAGTTTGGAAAGACCTTTCTTCAATAAAATGTTTCAAGGTGGAAAATCTAATATTCACCTTTAGCCATGATAGCCTATAGAGTTTTTCTTTTTCAAACTTTCTACTTTGTCTGACAAGTTTAACATATTTGTGTTCTTTTCTTGCAATTAATTACTTACGTAGTGACTGAAATGTTCAAATTGTTTAACTTTTCAAACAATTAAGTAAGAAAAGCTGTCTTCGATAGAAAGCTCTTATAAATAAATGTATCAGCAGTGATATGTTTTTATCCTCCTGGTAAACATATATTTGGTAAACTAACATCCTAGAAAGGGAGTTACTAAGAGAAAACCAACAAGAAATACTGTTCAATAAAGTATGAGCGGTCAGATTAAATGTCCTTATGCATGTGTTTTAATGTAGTTGATTGCCCAGTAACAATGTTAAGTATATCGTTCGGTTCTTTAATGAGATCTTCGACGGCTAATGCTTCTTTATGGATCATGCAATGGGTCCAAATCGCAATGATCACTTTCGCTCGAACGGAGCTTGAAGCCCCCTTTTTCGACCCGCCATTGAACTACCACTATCAGTAAACCTCGTACATATTACACACATTTTTGCTAGTCAATGTCATGCTTATTGGTATGTCTGGGTGAAGTCATGTGTAGCGTTAAGGCAACACGTTCCAAGAAATAGTGGTGAATGCGTCTGCGAGTGTCTCACTATAACATGATTCATGCGATGACGTAGCAATCTCTCATGTTTATGCTTAATTAATTGTTTTAATATAAAAGTAATTTGAAGTAATTTATGGAGCTGTAGGTAAATCAATGATAATTAAATAATTAAATGTGACATTATAAATCTAGTCTAACGTGAAGGCAATGACATACAATACATATTTCAATTTCAATAAACATTGAATCACAAAAAGTACTTGCTCCGTCGAGACTCAAACCCAGGTATCTCTTGTATCGTAAAAGGTAAGGGCTCTGTGGTGTAATGGTAGCACATTCACCCAGCAAGTGAGAGATTTGGGTTCGAAATCCGGCGGAGTAAGTACTTTTTATGATTCAATGTTTATCAAAAAAATTAAATTCAGCTATTACCACTTATACAAATTTAATTAATGTAAATAAAAGTCATTTGACAGGTATTTGGCCTTCCGATTGTTAGTTTGGTTATTTTTTTTTATTTATTTATTTATTATAAGCTTCACATAGGTTTATAATTTTTAGCATAGCTAAAGATAAACATATGAATTGTCAATGTTAAAAATAAACTAATAAACTAAACTAAACTAATCAAGAAATCAGTTACATATCTGCAAAGCTTAGTAAGCTTAGTCTAAAAATTCAATAATAAGAACTAGTAAACAACTGTTATTCATTTAAGTATTCATCAACTGAATAGTATGCCCGGTTAATGAGGTAGCACTTTAGGGAAGTTTTAAATGCATTTATGGAATTCTCCCTCCTTAGATTTGGAGGTAATTTATTATAGATTTTAAGAGCTGAATAATAAGGACCCTGCTCGAATAGTTTTAATCTGTGTATGGGGTATTGTAAGGGTTGATTTCTGATGTTATGATGGTGCAATACTTGATTTGTTTGAAAAGAGTTGTTATTAGTTTTAAATAGTAATAGGGTTTCTAGACTATATAGAGATGGTAAAGTGAGAATGTTATGGTTTTTAAAAATTGGTTTGCAGGATTGTCTCTTTTTAAGTTTGAATCTGATTCTAATGATATTTTTCTGAGTTTTGAAAATTTGTTTAGATAACACCGAATTTCCCCAAAATACCACCCCATACCTCAGATGCGAGTAAACATAACCATAGTAAACTGCTTTCACAGTATCTAAACTATCCACATGAGAGATAGTTCTCAATGCGAAACAGGCTGAATGTAACTTCTTTTCTATAGACTGTAATCTTCTTTCCATGATATTGAATTATCCACAACTAAACCCAGAAATTTACATGACAATGTTACTTTAATAGTTAGGTTAAAGTTAATATACGTGCTTGCCGATTGGAGTGTTGAGAATATTAATAATTGGTTTTTATTTTCATTGATCAGTAGCCCATTTGCTGAGAACCACTGTCCTGCTTCATCAGTTGCTTGATTAATTTTGTTCTCTAAATCATCAAGAGATTTTGTTTTTATAGTAAGAGTGGTGTCGTCAGCAAACAGAACTACAGATGATGTAGTTAGGTTATGTGGGAAATCGTTCACGTAAATGAGAAATAGTAGTGGACCCAGCACTGAGCCCTGGGGAACGCCACGATCATTGAGTTGCCAGTGGGAAGAAAACTTGACAGAAGAGCTATTTTTAATTGTAACCTTTTGTTTCCTATTTAATAAATATGAAGATAATAAACTGTGAACTGAGCCTCTATTTAAACGCATATGACAGATACGGCCAAATTCTGTAAATTGTAAAAACTAAGGGCTCTTTGGTGTAATGGTAGCACATTCACCCGGCAAGTGAGAGATCCGGGTTCAAGTCCCGGCGGAGCAAATACTTTTTATGATTCAATGTTTATTGAAAAAATTATATATATATATATATATATACTTTTTTTAACATGGTACATTTTTTTAGTTGATCACTGTCGCTCAATCGCGGCATCCGGGGGTGCCGCGGTGTAAACTTTGGGAAGCACTGGTGTAAGTGTTTGTGCTTTAGTATGTTATCAAATAGGAGAAATAACATTAATTATTATTTTGTTTTCACTTAACCTAATCAGACAAACTGCAGAATGTTTTCTTGCCTTTTTGTTTTGTTTAGTTAAAATAGGATAGTTTTTAATACTTCTCTGAAAGTTAAAAAAGCCATTTATACGTAAAAACATGAAAATAATGATTTTATAATGAGCAAAATATAAAAATAATGAGATATATTGAAAAGCAGGTTTTATTACCTGCTTTGTTGACAACTATTATAAGCCTTTTCCGGGCTGGCGATTGCATGACAGCTGACTCCACCTGTTTGCACCGAGTACCCATTGGGTCCCTGGCATCCACCACCTCTAACACCACATCAGCTGCTTCAATCACCTTGTAACAGAAAAATTAATTGGGGCTGGCTTTTGCGTAACAGCTGACTACACATGTTTGCACAGAGAGCCTAAAGGGTCTCCAGCATTAAGCACTTGTAATACCACATCTATTGGTTCAATCACCTTTTAACAGAACAATTACTTAATACTGTTTTATTACATTTTAGAAATTACAAGAGCTGTGTTTTTCGTACAAGCTGAGTAGTCAGTTTGGTCTAAAATTTAAATAGACAAATTTCACATATATTTCATTATACAAATATTTTTATGGATGAAAAAAGTAAAAATGGCGAGGGCTTTGGTCAAAATTTTAGATAGTATAAAACAAAAGAATTAAATATGATTCATAATCTTAAGTAAAAGATGTTTATTTTTTTTAATATGCTAAAACCGTTTTAATTGATAGTATTGTTTTTTCTCACATTAATGGCTCATCAGCTCTAAGAAGTTTTCATGAAACAGTAGCTTCTTTAACCCTCTCCCAATATATTACCATGACATGCCTCTGACGATACCGGGCTGAATTCATTCAGCTGCTCTGTGACATAACACTTTTACGTTTTCATTATTTTAACAACTCTAGTTCAATAAATCTGTTACATGTTTTAAATTGTTGTAAAGATTATAAAGTTATCTATATTATGGTGATATTTGGAAAATTAACAAGTTTATCACACATTGACAACAGATGACTTGAATCTGCCATCTTACTAGTAAAGTAGTGAATTGACTACTGTGTTTCCTACGTGGTATAACTGTTACTCTTCAGCCTGTTAAGTATTAAATTAGTTTATCTGTTATACACTTAATAGTGTTTCATTCATACTTCTTAGACTACTTCTAGTTGAGTTAGCTTAAGTTAATTTATCATTGCATGCAACTTTGTATAAAAAGGCATTGCCATTGGTTGAATAAATAAATGTAAGAGAGTGATGTGCGATTTCCCATATGACAGTCTGGTGAGGATTTTATAATGTAAGCAGTTGTAGGTATTGGTGTACATTCCAGGATCAATCAAAATGACAGCATTTTCATCCCAAAATAACAACAGTATTAATCTATCAACTCAAGTAAATAAATTTATTTGGTTTGTATTGAATTGTAACACTACATTGACTGTTGTTTAGATTTTGTGCTGGTGTATTATATGTCTATGTGAAGTTGCCTGTAACAATGTAGGAAAATAAATCATCCCCATTTTGTAAACTGCAGTCCATAAAAGGTAGTCCACTGGCAAATAAAAACAATTGTCTTGGATATTGCAATTTGTATTCTCCAGCTCGTAAAATACTAAGGAATAAAAATAATTACAATTGAAATTGTGTTCAAATCTACCAATTTTAAATATACTGTGATGGCCCAAAACTTCAGGATAGGCCTCATAAAAACATTATGAACTATAAACATTAGTAGAATGAATTCATTACTTAAATAACTTCAAATCTTTTCTATTGTAGATAAAATAAACAAACAAATCTAAAAATATTAAAATTAATTACTGGTATTTTTGAAAATTTGATTGTTGCTATTTTACGCTTGCATAAAATCGATGCATGAGACAAACCATTTGATTGATAATACTACAAAACATTCAATATTTACCTTTTTGAACTCTTTGTAGTAAGCTTTTACAGATCCATCTGATTTTTCATTAACCTTTATCTCATCATCTTTCATAGGCTCATCCTCAAACTGCTCATAAAGGCTGACTTTTGAGTTGGCATCAGCTACAAGACCTTCCAACCCTTTCTTTTTTTCTTGTTCTGTCTTCCAAATTTCCCTCTGCTTCAGTCGCTCCTCTTCTTTTCGTTTCTTGTATTCAGCCACTTCTTGTAGAATCTCAGTTTTGAAAGGGCAAATATTTGGCACTGTTATCATTTTATTCTTTCTCCCTGCAAAAAATAACCGTTTCCAAGTCCTATTTTATTTGTCAAATTGTAATTAAAATTATACAAATTGTAAAATAATTGTTTTATTTGTTTATTTTTCAAAGTTTCAATCATTGCAAAATTTAAAAAGACTAATCATCAAATAATAAATGCAGTAGAATAATTTGTTTTAATACCCAAAACAGTAATATAGGGTACCTATCCGGTTAAAAACAATAATTATAAACTATATTACAGTTGATTTAAAATTATTTTATTTGTAATAAAATGAATTAATTATTATTATCTATTTACATGTCTGTTGTTATTTATCAGTGTCTCCCACTTGTAAATTTGTTTCGCTTTCATCTATACGCATTTCACAGAAAAATGGGCCTTTTTTATACAAAAAAAAGTGTTGTAGTTTAATACATTTTGATCGCTTATAATGGATTTAGTCCCACAAATCACTGTGTTATATTATTTTTATAGGACACACTGGACACCAGAGTTGCAGTCATGGTGGCACTGCATCAGGGAAACCACAGCTGCACCCTGCTTGCCTCCCAGAACCTAAGCAGGGTTTTCTTGGAAACTCACTCTTCACCACCAGACAAGTGTTATGAGAGTTGGCAGGGGCAGGGTATGTATGAGGACAGTCATGGCTATGGCGATGACGTGGTGCCTCCATGCCGAAAGACAAGTGCCAGTAGCGAGACCATTCCCAAGAATTTATAAAAATGTTGACCAAGATAACGACACTTGTTACAAACCAAAAAGAAACAATTAACTTTTTTCAAGTCACTCTAAGTATATTTATTGTCTTCATAACGGTCTATATTACTCTTCTACTATCTTTCCATTTAAAAATAAATTAGCAATTGTATAATGTCTTCTAGCTTGACTAAATTAAATTCCAAGTTAAAAGTTTTCAATCCACTTACACATATCATATTTTTAACAACTTCAGAATACCCAGACACTAAATAGTCTTTAAATTGCCTAAAACAGTGATTTTGTGACAAGAAACATGAAAATCTTAGTTTTCTTATAAAATGCTATGTATAACGTCAGTGTAGGTTGTATCTGCAGAAAAAAGTTATAACAGGGTTTCACCATACCTCAAATTTGTTTCTTGAAACATTCTACAACTAATCCTAAATAAAGTACATGAAGTAAGAGAATTAAATTACAAGATTTAACTAATTTTTTATATATTGCAGTGGACTGAGTAGTACACTATGCTGGTCAGAATCAATAAAGGGTGATTTATGAAGATATCCCCACCACTTCTATAGAACATTCTACAAGCAACAATTGTTTTTAATGTTATATAAACATAGGTCTGAAAATATGTATATACATTGTTAAGTTTTTATATATAGAAAAAATAACAATTTCATAACTAATTAAAAACTGTGTAAATTTGTTTTTCTATACTTCTTACTATATTGAAGGATGCCTGACAGCTTACAACAAAAATTAAAAAATTTCACCACCGTTGTACTTATGGCAATTGCTCAAATACCACACTTGATTTTACCGGATTTAACTTTGTTTCATTTCATTTTAACAATATTTTTATTTAGTACATTGAAAATTACTGACAATAATTAATTGTAAATAACATAATTAGAATGTTTTTGTACTCAATATTTAGGTTATTCTAACCCATATTTTGTTTGCTGATTCAATTATCATTGTGGCCACTTATTATACTACAGTCAAATTCAATGAAATAAAAATTATACTACAGCCAAGTTCAATGAAATAAAATATCACATAAGTATTTTAAATTTACTTTCCTGTATTTATTTTAATGTATTCTTTTACATGTTATAACACTAGTTATGTTAACTTACCTTTAGCTTTCTTCTTCGCTTCTTTCTTGATTTTTCTGTTATGTTCTCTAACTTTTTTTTCTATTTTGTATCTTGTACTAGCTTTAATTCTTTTGCTCTTCTTTTCTGAAAGTTATAAAAGGTTATTACGTTAGTATATAATAATAACAGTGCAAAGAATATAGCTTACATTATTTAGAAATTTTTTACTGTCAACATCAGTTTCTAGTGTTCTGTAGTAAAATTGCAAATAGGATTTATTAACAAGTTAATAAATGGAAATGAAGTTTGGGGTATAAATAACAAAGAAAGAAATTATAAAATAGGTTCTAACGTCTATATTGATGAAACAACTGACTTCCACATAGGCAAGAGGTGTACAATTACCTCCCACTACAGGGTAGCCCTTAAGAGGGCACACTAGCTGCTGGCAGTGCACCTGAAACTATGTTTTAACATGGGGCTTAAGTTTAAAACATGTGGTGCTATTTGAATATAAAATCAGTTCAAATTCATAAATATGCTCTATTAAACGTATTGTGAAAATTACAAGTCATAATGATGATTGGTTCTTGTTTTTTTGCCTCCCAAAAGGAAGCAACATCAGCAAGAATTAAGCCATCATGTCCCTATCTACTTGTTGTTATTATGCGATATAAGCAGGTTTACATTACGTCATCATAAACATGTTACTAGTAGTAATAAAGTAGATCGTCCACTTTATAGTGCACTCATAACACCAACTTTTACATTGAGTATGTAGAAAAATATCACTGAATGACAATTATGTATGTAAATGACTACACAATCAAATCCAACCAGTCAAGAATAGCAATGCCAGTAAAGAAATTGCAACATAGCTAACAGGACCAAAATAACAAGGGAAAAACTATGAATAATCTTCCCCATGTACGTAAAAACTGTTTCCAAAATGACAGAAAACAGAAAAAGCCACAGAAAAAGTCTTAAATTATATTCGAAAGTAGTTAGTAGACCTAATCTTTCAGCTAAAATTATATACCTTAGAGGTATCAGAAGGGTTAACAGCCGGAATAGCTAACCAAAATTTCAACGTTATTAGACCATTGCATGTCAATAATGAATTCCATAATATTCCTTTAATGCCAAGATTTATTTATTTATAAAATGTATTTTTTTTTAAGTTCAAAGCTAATTTTTATTATAAATATGCTACAAGAGGTAAATGCAAACAACAGTTAAAATATTAGGAAATTAATTTATTCCTTTTAAATTGGTCACGCTTTTTCAGAGTGTGAGTATAAGTTCGTCCTGTAGTCAAGTGTTATTTTTAAATAAAGAAAAGCTATTTTTATGTGATTAGAAGCTACCACATGGTATGCAAGTACAGAGAACGTACATACAGAGTTATGGTTACGTTAGTGTTGTTTAAACTTATGTTAGTTTTTACACCGTATATTGGTTTGTTGAAAGTTTGATTCAATTTATATCGCATTAGGCCTACTTTCAAATTTATTATTAAGAACACCGGAAACAAAACTCGCATTATTGACCTATTGCTATTGTCCTTTTGAACAAAACAATATAAGGTATTAGGGTATTAATATGACAAATAATGAATTTTAGAACATTCAAAGTGGAACTACTTTTCTTGCGGTATTGTAGGAGGTTATGGTTGGGTGAATTTACAATAATTGTGTTTTTTAAAGTTACGTTTCTATAAAGCAGTAATGGCCGGAGGCATTCGTGATCAGAACGTTTCGAATTTTTTATACTGATAAGTACTACCTAGGAGATGTTTTTTTTATGTCACGTTCGGTACTGCTCCACGCTGATGGCCAGAGGCACTTATGTCAGGCTGATATGAATTTTTATTCTTAAATGGTCTAAATTAACAAAAACATCTTTATTGGGTCAAATTCACCTGATTTCAACATTATTGTTATTTTACATACACAAATAACAAGACCATGTGGCGTTCGTTGAACAATAAAAATTTACTCCGTGCAAGAAAAGTAGTTCCACTTTAATTGTTAAGTGGACATCGTTATTTGTCATTTGTTCGGGAGGACGATAGCAATAGGTTGATAAAACAAAACTGCATTTTGTCGGGTTGTCCATTAACTTCACAATTACCATCTTAAAATAAAAATACTTTAACCATTTGACTAATAATCCTGAAACGAATTCGGGAGCGCACTACGTGTTGCCTGAAGTAATCCCGATAGGTATGCAGGAAGTACTATGGTATTAAACAGTTTTCACAATAATGTTTTAAGGTAATAACCTTCTGTCTGAATACATATCGCGATCTAACAGAAAAGATAAGAAACACAAGTAGTTTACATTGTTTGCACTAGATCGCAGTTGCTCTTTTTTTTTATTTCTTTTAGTCCTAATTTAATTCCATACAACTTCATTCAATCAGTTGTTTATAGTATCGACTGATTCTATTTCTATTTGCATACTGGATACATTTTGCTATCTCACTTTTGCGTTACAGGTTGACCTGATTGTAAACGATTTGTTGTGTTTACCATGAGTAAATAAATGCAGGTGTTTATGTAATTACTGAGTGTGTAAAATGGGGGTAGGGTACGATAAGCCCGGTTTTTTTATATTGAAGAATGTAGTCATCAATACTTAATATTCGCATCTCAAATCCTAGACTATCAATCGATATAAAAGTATCTATAGTCCTCAATAATAATCACATGTTTTAAATTAAAATATGAATTTAATATTACAGTAATCAAACAAATTATTATAACAAAATTTAGAAAAACTGAAGACGACCATATTTTCTCTTCTCACAGTTACAGTTGTTTCTTTCCCATAAATTTCACATTTTTATAATGGGTTTTTCGGTATGAGTCGAACATGTTGAAGCCACAAAAACAATATATTTTATTTATGTCTTACTAGCAGTTGCCCGCGGCTTCGCACAATATTTCCCGTTGAAAACAGTACACTATATTCACTTATTCTTTTTCTATCACATTCTAAACATTGCTGCTCGAGATAATTGATAGTCGTTCCATCGTGAGCCTCTTGGGCGCATTATGAGGGTATGTACCATATTCCTGCCTCTATCTTTCGTGGTTTTTGCTAGGTGTTGATAAGTTATTCAGAACAATTAATGTATATGGATGAATCTCAGTAAACTAATTAGGTTATAAAGAATCAAATTCGGTCTGTTAAAATTAATTTTCTGTCTAAGATATTTCCAGTATTATTTAGGAGTGTGCCTTCAAGAAAATGTATCAAAGAAACCCAATTTCGATCATACAGTGTCTTCTTTCGGCTCTTTTCATTTACCTTCCATGTAACCAAATTCGATTACCTTATGTGCAAACATTCACGGATTTTTACAATGAGGTTGTTTTCATAATAGCGTTTAATAGTATTTTCATTGCATTAGATAGTTTATTGATCATTGGTGCAATCTGAATTTAAAATTAGGCGGTACTTTGGGATTATACCGACCACACCAGTATGAAGAACACAAAAATATAAATTTATAGAAACAAACATGATAGAACGAAAAAACAACTGTTTAATTACAAAATTACAAGCATTTCCAGGTATTGTGATCGGTATTGTTGTCGCTGTTATCTTATCTTTCTCGATAATCCCGATTAGGGCAGGGCGTGGCATCACATGATTTGCACGGTACATAATTGCCTTTCCATTACAATTCAATTTATATTTCTGATCAGCCCCTCTAGAATTTGATATCTGTACAAGATTTCACGATGTTTCGTGCATTGGTTTCAGAGTTATAACGGAACATACAAACAAACATTCGCATTTATATATATAGATCATCTTTCAAAGCAATGTCATGTAGTTTTCTAAATTTGACTACGGTTTTTAATAATCAAAATTACTTAAATGTAAAATTGAAATATTACCCAACATGTATTATTTTAAAGAGTTAACAGCTGTTGATATAGACTATTTAAGTTAATAGTTCAAAATAATTAATCACTATCGATTGATTATATCGATGGTTTTAATTAAGTAATATCGTTTGCCAATTTCAATATAAAAAACCGGGTCCGCTTATCGTACCCTACCTAAAATGGCACAAGAAAGACTTTCTGACGAATATTTGACTGAGATGCTCCCCTAAAACTGACTGCCCGGCTTTTTTTCCCACCAACATCACTGTTATAAATTAGAAGTACAAGCCAAGGAGTGAATGTCAAGTGTGCGGATGGACCAGCGTCGTCGAGCAGCAGCGCCGGGACACAACATAGATGTTCCACGATTACAATGTTCCGCTTAGTGTGCCCAACTGATTCTGCACCTTTGTTTTGTTTTGTTTGTTTTGCGAGTTGTGTACTGTTACTAACTTGTACAGATCTTTTACCTTAGTATGGATGAGAAAGTACCGATTATTTGGTTAATTAAGTGTTTTTCAGGGCAGGGTACGATAAACGGACCCTGTTTTTATATCGAAGAATGTAGTCTTCGATACCTAATATTCGCATCTCAAATCCTAGACTATCAATCGATATAAAAGTATTTACTGTATAGTCCTCAACAACAATCATGTTTTAAATTAAAATATGAAATTTATATTTACAGTGATCAAACAAATTAGTATAACAAAAATTAGGAAAACTGAAGACGACCATATTTGCTCACAGTTACAGTTGTTTCTTTCCCACAAATTTCACATAATGGGGTTTTCGGTATGAGTCCATGTTGAAGCCACAAAAACAATATATTTTATTTACGTCTTATCATCTTTCAAAGCAACGTCTTGTAGTTTTCTAAAATTGACTGCCATTTTTAATAATTGAAATTACTTATGTAAAATTGAAATATTATCCTTCGTATATTATTTTAAAGTGTTTACAGCTGTTGATATAGACTATTTAAGTTAATAATCCAAAATAATTAATCAGTATCGATTGATATATCGATGGTTATGATTAAGTAATATCGTTTGCCAATTTCAATATAAAAAAAACCAGGTCTGCTTATCATACCCTACCCATTTTTCATAACACTTCTCCTCCAATAAACCCATACCACCTAAAGAAACAAAACCAAACATAAAAATCTCACTTTATAGGACTCATATAATGGTGGAAAAAATCCACCAGTCAAAGTGTTGGGTAGGGTCCGATAAGCAGACTCGGTTTTTTTTATATCGAAATTGGCAAACGATATTACTCTATCATCACCATCGATATAATCAATCGATACTAATTAATTACTTTGAACAATTAACTTAACCCTTATAAGGCCGATGGCTACCTATTGTAGCCCTCATCAAAATAGCGTTCGCGGCTGGCGGCTACAATAGGTAGCCGTGATCATAATGGCGTTCGCGGCCGACGGCTACAATAGGTAGCCGTCCATTATTTCCAGTTTACTGGCCAGTAAACTTTCCAAATGCCACCAACCATGATATTTTCTTGTTTGGGGTTAGATGGGCTTCATGAGTAAACGCAAACACTGCCGTTTCTTGCATGATTTTTATTATTATACATCTATGCATTTCGATGAAATCGTCTGTCTTACTACAGAGGCGTTGTGGTGTATAGGTTAAATTTGTTGTGTTTATATTTTGTTAATGCAATTCAGTAATTATGTGCGATGTTATAGGTATTTTTTAGTATTTGCAGTGAACCATTAAGTGTAGGCTAAATATGAGCAAAAGAACGAGAGGCAAATCACCTATAAGTGGAAACACTTTAGTAAACAATTTACTTGCTAGTGGTACCGGTGTTCAGTTTGTTGATGGTGTTGGGGAGGTGATAGTGATTTAGATGCTTTGTACGATGATAATTCTAAAGATGAATTAGAAAATGAATGAACTTTTTAATTACTAACAGTATTTTGGGTTTATTTTGTATGCATTCTTGTGAGATGTATGAAGAAAAAAGATATTTTGTGTAAAAACTGAAGACAAGACTAGCTTTTCTACAATTTTCACAAATAAGCCGCAGTTGCAGATTTTGAATAATTCGTGCCTACTTCACTTTTATTATTGATAAGCACTTGAAAATTGGCATGTTTGTTGTAAATAATATGTAGTTTTAGAAAATATGTGTTACTTGGGTGCAAAACAATCCTTTGTATTTTTTATGAGGTGTTAAAACCAAAAAAAGTAAACTATGCTTACAAATTTTACATACAAACACGTATGTAAAAAATATTTTTTATTTTATATAACCAACCTTAACTTATAGTTTCCTGTCCAAGCCTATAATTTTAGAAACAAATTTTTTAAGAAAATTATCAATTTTTACTAAGCAATATGGAAGCTACAGCTTATTTACTAAAACTGTGCAAAAAGGAACCAAAATAGCCTGGCCTTCAAGGTACCTGAGCAAAATCAGGAGCTGGCCTTTGAGACTAGTGCAACTCAATTGGTCATTGGCCTTAAAAGGGTTAAATAACCTATATCTACAGCTGTAAACACTTTCAAGTAATACACGTAAGGTAATATTTCAATTTTACATAAGTAACATTTGATTATTAAGAACGGCAGTCAATTTTAGAAAACTACACAACATTGCTTTGAAAGATGATAATACGTGTTTTTCGTAGCTTCAACATGTAGGACTCGTACCGAAAAACCATTATGTGAAATTTGTGGGAAAGAAACAAATGTAACTGTGAGAGAAGTATAAATATGGTCGCCTCCAGTTTTCCTAATTTTGGTTATAATAATTTGTTTGATCACTGTTAATATTAAATTCACATTTTAATTTAAAACATATGTTTGTTGTTGCGGACTATAAACACTTGTATATCGATTGATAGTCTAAGATTTGAGATGGGAATATTAGGTATCGACGATTACATTCTTCGATATAAAAAACCGGGTCCACTTATCAACCCAAAATGTTAATTACTTTTGTGCAATATTATGATTTGCAACTATGCACAAATTTCTGGAAATGAAATTATTATATTTTAAGAAATTGGTAAGATATTGTTTTAAGTAATATGGCTAAATTAAACATTATTAAACTGATTAAGCAGTTTACACAAACTGTATCAGGCATAATATAGCCTCAATGGACTGCTGTTCCATATCAGCTACTTTATCCACATTCAAGGACAGTATTAGTGACATTCAACTTTCAGATATTCCAATGAATAAGTATTTAGCGTAATAAAACACCTTTCTTACACCACTAAGTTTTGTGCGTTTCTCAACTTATCCATAACCTTAAATTAGTTAGGGTTAGACTTTAGGTTAGGTTAGATGTATTGCTGAGATTATATCAACTTATTCATTACTGTATGTTAAACCGTGATGGATTATCTTGTAGTATATACTTACTTAAGCAAAGTTTAGCCATCGCAAACAGCAATTATAAAACAAAACACAGGATAACTCCCCTATTAGTTATGACACCTTGTATTACTACACACACCACGTTGGGAACAGAACAACCGAACAAGAGACCATTAACAATTAACCAATGCCATTACCATTTTGCCAGTTCAGCCAATAGTTAGCGGCCAGGAGCTAGGCACATTTCTTGTTGTATTTGTATAAAAGCAAGTTTTTATTTTATGCCAAACTTATCCTCTTCTTGCAGTTGCTTTTTTGTGACATTTTATTAATAATTCAGAAGCAGAGAATCAGTTTTCTCTCCAAGCACACAAGCTCGTTTTTCTTGAAATCGGCAGAGAAATGTTCCAGTAGATCGTCAACTACAGTAGTTTTGGTTGAAGTCATATAGAAGGGTATCTAAAGGGTAAAAAATACAGGTATAAAATTATAATTCTTTATCTATTAATTTTGTTTGATTTGACACACTTAAAACTAACCATCAGGACAAAATTAAATGTTTAATGTTAATGTTGCGTACACACCCAGTGATGATTTTATCTTGTATATAGTAAATATTAAGACTGACATAACAAAACATATTTCACAATTTGATATTTTCTCTTAAAAAAGTGGAAAAGTACTTGAGAGTTTGGTATGTAATGGTATTTTGTCACGTGTAATGTGTAGCGAATGAAAAACGTCTACCGTTTCAGTATTAAAAAGAAATTGACAAATAAGAATATACCGGCATGTAGATTTTAAGGTCTCGCTAAATCCTTACGTATAAGTTGACAGGCATCTTATTCCTAGGTTCGAGAATTTATTGAATTCCTAACAGAAAGATGTTACTTATTCTAAAATTGATCTTTCCGAAGTTTTTTTTTAAATTAGCTTAGATGATAAGTTAAAGAAATTATGTACGGTTAGCACCCATAAAGGGTTGTTTGTGTACAACCAAGTACCGTATGGAATTTGCTCTGCGCCATAATTATTTCAAAGGATTATTGAGCAGTTATTACGGGGTATCCCATGAGTAGTAAGTTTTCTATATGGCATTCTAGTGACAGGGAAACATCAAGATAAACACTTACCTAGGCTAAGACAAGTGTGTAACCCACTAAGTGGCTTAACGGTTTGTAAAAACAAATGTCAGTTTTTGTGATTCTGCAGAGAACTTAGTCATGTACTTAGTAAAGAAAGATTAAAAAACTTCATGTAGTAAAATTGAATCTGACAGCTCTAGAACCGGAGAATGTCTCCGAACTAAAAGTTTTTTAGGTTTAGTAAATTATTATGCTAAGTTTGTATTAAATTTGCCTGCCTTAACTTTTGTTTAAACTATTTAAAAAAGCCACTGTTTATATATGGAACGCTGCTTGTAAACAGGCGTTTGAACCTACTAAGAGAAAAGTAGTGACAGTACCTAGTTTAACACATTATGATCCAGAGTTCCAAATACGATTATATACAGATAGTTCAAGCTATGGCATCGATAGTGTTCTTAATCAAGAGGAAGCAGATGCTACTGAGTGACCTCTCTACTTTGTTACGAATCATTATCCTAAGCTGAACTGAAGTACTCAGTCATTGATAATAAAGCCTTAGCGATTATCTTTGTTCTTAAGAAATTTAATTAGTATTTGTTTTACAAGAAATTTACATTGATAACGGATTATAAACTATTGTTATCTATCCTTGGTCCTAAGAAAGGGTTATCTGCATATAGAGCAAGTAGATTGCAACGCTTAACGTTGCGATTTTAACATTGAATATGTAAGATCTGAAACATGGTCATACGATGGTCTATCTAGGTTATCGTTAAATGTACAAGATTGCAATTAACCATATGACACAACCGTGAAATACAATATGTTGGTACTTACCTTCAATGTTTAAAGGAAAATGGAATCCCTTTAAATTTTCATTACGTTAGGAAAGAAACCTGTGAATATCTAAGCATAAGAAAATCTTAGACTGGCTTAGTAACGTTCTTTACAGTCGAAATTTAAGCAATGTTGAAGAGACTACTTCATTTGGCGGGGCATAAATGTATGCTTTACACGGGGTGGAAACTTTAGTTACGCGTTACGCTTGCTCGCTCTGTAGCCGCTAGGGACGGGATTATATCAGCCAGAGCGTTTCTCCGTTCAGTAGCTAGCCAGGTGTGCTAGTGAAAGTTTACTGCCACTCCTTATTGAAATAAGTACTTCTTTTTGTGGGCTATGGATTACTTTGAAGAAATCTACGAAGTACTAATTTATTTATTAATGAATCCAACGTAAAATTGATTAATGTGCTGCATCATTTAATAGCAGTATTTAAAGCTAATCGAATTATCTTTCCGCATGGTTAATATTAATTTCTATTCCAATTCACTTTTAGTTTCGTCCAGACGAGATTTAAAGAAGGATTAGTATAATTTGATCCTGGAAGGAAATCAGTCTTTTTGTTCATTATAATTATAATATTTACTCAATTACATTAGGCTTTATCTTATATTCACTTGAGAAATAAATTACGTAAAACTTTACGAGTTTCAATCAAAAAAACTTTCTGATAAAAGTCAAAATCATTAATTTACTTTTTAAAAGGTTAATTCAATTTAACAATGTAAAACTATAAAACATGAGTACCACGAGATATGGATAACAATAGATGCTGTGTTATAAGATTTAAAAAAAATTAAAATTATGTTCCGGAATTTACTACCGATGTCATTATTAAATAAGAGGAACACGTAGGGACCCAAGTTATTACTTTCAGGTAC
Source organism: Homalodisca vitripennis (assembly GCF_021130785.1). Classification (NCBI taxonomy): domain Eukaryota; kingdom Metazoa; phylum Arthropoda; class Insecta; order Hemiptera; family Cicadellidae; genus Homalodisca; species Homalodisca vitripennis. Next base: position 96,556,380 of record NC_060210.1, read on the forward strand.
ACTAGAAGACCCATGAACAGGCCTTGAAAGTAAACAAGCAAACTTCACATACAACGTACGTCCAACCAGATAACTACGAAACCAAGCCAGTAAAGAACCCGTGACACCCAGTGTCTCTAGTTTTTTTATCAGGTAAAAGTAGCAAACTCTGTCAAAAGCTTTGAAGAAATCCAGATAGAGACAATCAAGTTGGTTACCACTTAAGAAGGCAGATAGGATCGTGTTCGTGAACACCACCAAATTTGTTGTTGCCGATTTACCCTGCTGAAATCCATGCTGCTGTGAAATTATTGTGCTTTTGAAAGCGAAGGTTCAGAACGAGCTTTTCAAAAACTTTAGCCAATGTCGGCTGGATTACTATCGGTCTATAATTCTTTACATTAGATCGATCCCCAAACTTATGGATAAGCACTAAAAATCCAATCTTCAAACATGACGGGTAAACTCCATGGTTAGGTTATTGAAGTGGTAAGGTGGGGAACCAGTACTGCACTGCAAAACATGAGTACACCAGCAGAGACCATGTCAGTACCAGGCCCCTTGGAAAAGTCAAGACTCTTGAGACTCTCCTCTACCTCGGTTGCAGTTATTATTATAGAGGAAATGTTTACATTGTTATTAAAAAAGTAAATACCTCACCTTTCAAAATTTTTGATGTTCTATTTTGTCTTAGAGTGTTTATTCTTTTACTTACACTAGACACTAAATAACACACAAAAGAATCAAGAATATTTGTAGCTAACGTAAGAATGTTCTTGATAACAATTTATTTTTAGATACCAGAACTCGACAGATATCACACCTAATGCTGTTACTAACGATAATCTCATACGTTGAGAACAAAAATGAAAAACACTTTGACAACCAAGTGAAGCTTCATGGATAAAATCCAGGCTGCCAAATTGTTAGCTAAAGAAAAAACTACCACTTTTAGTTTTGGTTTGTTGTCTGCAATGGCTTGCAAAATTGCTAGTGGCGGATTATCTCTTGTATGTATTCAAGCCGCTCAAACGATCAAAAATGATATGTTCTATTCTTTGGATCGTTGGAGTTAGCAAGTTTAAATTATTCAGTTTTAAAGTGGCCATACTGCAGACGGATTGAACTTGTTTGAAGTTCGATTTCCGTTTTCATAACGCTAAAATTTTTAAACGTGTAGGTTAATACTTGCTATAAGTTTCTCGCTTGTCGTTATAGTCTTTGAGTTCATTTCTGTCGGGTCGCAACGACATAAAAGGGAATGTGCAGAGTGCTCTCTTTTTACCTGAATTAGTTGTCTTCTGGTACAAAGTCTCGGCACGGTGAAGTTTTAAAGTTTAAAATATCGGCAAGTCTCCATATAGATGATGCACATACCTCAAATGCTAACTCCCAGCCGCCATGGTAAATCGTAGTAACAGGCAGGACAAGACAGCCGGCGGCAGTCTGTGGATACATCTACATATCAATGAGAGCTAAGGCATAGATGTCAAAAGTAATTAGGTGGCTTTTTCATAGTATACATTAAACCTTTTATTATGTTATATTATCTTCTTATTAATGGTAACTCAGGCTAGGTATATTTCAGCAGTAAGCTGGTTGCATTTTCTAAGTATAGATTTAGCAAAGAAATTTTTTAATTAAATCTTGGATGCAGTATAATGAGCGGTCAACATGACAATCAACGGGGAGGCTTTAATAACCGGCCTACACTCGCTATTCGGTTGTTTTTTATTGGATATTTCTATATTACTATCCAACTTCGATAGGTACGATTCGTACAAAATAAGTTTTAATAAAATATAGAAACAAGAAGAATCTCGTACATTATAATTAAAAAAAGTAAACAACAAAACCAACTATGGAAGATAAGAAACTAAGAATGGGTAGGCATTGGTGGAGGGGATAATTGGACTAGGCTTACCAATATTTAGGTGAAAAAAATTGAAAGACAATCAATCAAAATTGATGGTCTGATCAATTTTGCAACAGGTTCTACCTCTATGGTGAAGATTGGTTGACTTTTCATCAGATTCTACATCTATGTTAACAGACTTTTCTCTGTAATCTCAGTCTTTTACCTCGTTCTCTACATGTTTGTAACATTTTATACCATCGCACATCTTGTTAATAAATTAATGTAACTCGTTTCAATACAATTTTCTGCGTAGTACATATCAAAATAAATGTTCTTTAAACAAAAAAAAATAGCTATTGTCGTCGTCAATAGTTATTTTGTATTTGAGTTTTTTCTTACTTTCTACAAATAGTGAAGAAGTTTTACCTATGAATAATATGTGCAGTCCCCCCCCACCCCCCCCCCCCCCCACCCCCCCCCCCCCCCACCCCCCCCCCCCCCCACCCCCCCCCCCCCCCACCCCCCCCCCCCCCCACCCCCCCCCCACCCTATTATGGTTGTAAAACCAAACGCTGTTTGAACTATAAGTGGAAATGAACAAAACACGTATTGAACTGATTGTTAATTTTAAGGGACACATTTTTTGGAACGATGGATATGGCGCTGTCTTTCTGATTCCTCAGACCAATACCACCACCTTATATTCTCTCAGCAAATATATGTCTAGTTATAGCACCGAATTAATACCTATATATAAAGCAGTGCAATTTCTCAATATGATAACGTAGTTATATGTACGGACTCAAGCTGCGGTTATAGCAATATCCTATTATAGCATAGGTAAAAATAATAGGCAATTAATTATAAGCATAGCTTATGAGTTTAAATTATAAGATAAAGGTATAGTGTTCGTACGGATTCCAGGACATATATCACTGGAATTTGATGAAAGAGTAAATAATTTAGCCAGAGATACAATAACAGCAGGTGTGAAAGTTTCAGAAATTAACGTCCCTTTGGAGGGCAAGGGGAGTGGGAAGGCCTTTTTTTATTTTTACAAATTCACTTTAATTTTTTTATTGTTCCTTGGAATGTCTTCTTTAAGAAAATATAAGGTTCAATGTCGTGGGATGATTATTTAGCTTACTATAAATATTTTTGTAAGCCATGTCACGTCAGATTTTTTACCCTTTGCGCGTGGGCGGGCGCTTATGAACTAAGCTTACATTCATATAGTATATGAAAAAAGCGGACAAAGCAGCTGAAAATATGACAAAGGAAGCTAGAATTAACAGAAGAAAAAGAAAAATTGAGTTGGGAGAGGAAGAAGAGAAAGCAGATGATCCAGCCTATGGTGGAGGGATGTTTTGAGCTTATTGGTGAGTTTTGACTTTAATGCTCATTCTCCGTAACTTTAATATATTTTAATACTTAGGTACATTTTTCTCAAAAACTATTGGAGGTAGAGAGTTGAAATTTTTTGTGCTTTTGAAGATGGCTATATTCAACAAATACATGCTAAATCAAGGTCTTAACATTACATTAACCCTTTATAAAAAAATTAAGTAACGTGAAAATTAAAACTTTTAAAATCATATTTTTCAAAAATTCAAAAGCTATAGTAAACTTTGTTAAGAAATGTTAAAACAGCATGTGTTTACTCAATATAGTGTATATAATACGGTGTAAAAATTTCATGTACGTAGTCCAATTAGCTCTTGAGAAAAATGTACCTGAAAATTGGTAATTTAACATTGTCGGGATAGGGCCTTCCCGCTCCCCTTAGTACCTAGTAAAAGAAGTGGATTGAAGACTTTCGATCAAGTAATCTTTGAATCGACTTCAAAAGTTCACTGGTACAAACATATTGTAAAAAAAGGTAAATTGTGTTCCTTGCCTTAACAGTTTAAAAATATTAAACTGTTTAAAAAAGAAATCATCAAAATTTCTCGTCTGAGACTGGGCCATGCCAGAGTAAACAGTAATTCGTTTGTAATAAAAAAAAAAATACTCCATTGTGCTTAAACTGTACGATTATGTGTAGAATAGACTATTAACCTTGTACTACTACAATGCACAAATTATGCATTGCCAGAAAAGAACATTTTCTCTTATATCTGGTAAGTTTAAACGTCTAAACTATGGCATAAAGGTGTTCTCAAAACCAATGATTTGAACATGTATAAGGAAATGCAGTATAAAAAAAAATTTAAACATTAAAACGTTCTCTTCCACTCTTTCATATAATTTGTACATCACCTGGGAGTTTTAACAAAATAAAAAACCGAGATCTAAACCTTTTCGGATTAGGAAGTTGGCCTGATGGTGCCTGGTCATGAAGATTCCGAATAAAAAACCTTTTCCTTTATATTCACTCACCTAGACATTACAATCCTCTTTTAAAACTAACAAATACATGACATTAATGTAAATCCAACTCCATTAACATTCAATAAGTAAAAAATATCAGTTGAAATATATATTAAGGAACCACGAAGTTGCATGTTATTACGAAGCCTGCCTGCTCTTTTGAGCAAACCCAGAAAAAAAATAGTAGGCTAGTCGTCACTTCACTCGTCCTCGTCCATTAGGTATTGCTCGACAGCCTCGACTCATTGACCTACTATTTAATATTTATTTAAACTGTAATACACGATTTCAAAATAATATGTGTCATAATAATAAAACGAAGAAGGCAACTGTAACACAATTGGCTACAGTATAACCAAAACTAATGTAACCTAGTAACAATCACAATAGTACATAAATATAATAATTACTACGTAATAACAGGTACTGGCACAAATTACAATGTTGTAACTAAAATAATAACAAAGTTAATTGTTACCACAGTTGAACTAATTGAATCAAATCAATGGAATGGATACAGTGCATTACATGTGTTACTCGCCATTTACAGAAATAAAATAATCAGAGTGAGAAATTGTGTCAGCACAAGACACATTGAACACTAAAGTGATACGATCTAATATATATTACAGTATACTGTACTAGGACGTTTTACTGAAGTGAACAGGTAATCCAAATAAAAGTTCTAAACTGTAGAGTTGCACTTTGAATTTCAAGTCTTGCAAATAAAATTTACCAAACTGGCCTACCTTAGATGTATTTATAAATTAACAGTATTTATGTAAGAAAATCTAATGAAAAACACCGAACTACTTAAGATCTATACTCTTAAGGCTTAACACCCTCATATAGCCCTATATTGGTAAGGTTCTAAAACCCCATGTTACTGGTAAGGTGAAGGCTTCATGTGGGAGTTCACTTTAGGCTACACATTTTTTTAAGCAATAGTTTTTACAAAAATGAGCTTATAAAACTTGAATGTAATACTAGGCACATATTTTGGCTGCAGTATAATAAGCGGCCACCAACACAATCAAATCATAATTATCAATTATAAATACTTTCGAATTAAACATTTGACCTATAGATATTCATAATTAATCATTACCAGCTGTTTTAATTTCAATTATGTACCGAGTAGGCAAGTGACATTGTAACCAGCTGTTTTTATTTCATTTTTTAGTGAGTAGGCTAGTTACACCAGCAAGATCAATGGCAATGAACATGCCCCAATATGTATTTTTAAACATTGAACAATGTTTACACGATAATAACCTCCCTCCTTTAAATCTAAAGTGTTGTTTGTAGAGACGAGATGAAAGGTGAAAATCAAATAGTTTTTCACTGCAAGAAAAATCAGAACAAACCAGACATATAAAATATCGCACTTGAAAAGACTTTTTGAACATTCTAAATTTGATATTATGAATGTAGGCTATTGAAAATTATGAGCTATTGTAGTAAGAATCAAACAAACTGTAACTTTACTTAATGAATGTAATTTTGAGGGCATCACTACCTGCAGAAATACCATTTCAGATTGGCTAAAGTAATCGTAAGTACTATGCAGCTCAAACATAGTTTAAAGTTTAGTTATTTTATATAAGCTTAAACATATACATTTCTTGGTTGGTATATACTTTAGCCGCGTTAGCTATAATGTTCTGAAATCACTTTTATTAATTTCTTAAAATATTGGGTGCTTCAAAAAAATGTATACACACTTTGAACTTTCGTAGTTTTCCCGCTCTACATGGCTAATGTTATATTTCTTCGCCAGGTGGCAGCATAATCTGTTATATTGTTAGTTGGAATTTGTAATATCAACATGGCGGACGTACGTTTGAGTTTTGAAGAACGTAAGCAGGTTATTAAGTGGTACTGGAAGTTTGAGAATGTAAATGAAGTTCAAAGACAGTGGAGAAGGGATTATGATACAGAATCACCTTCAAGATTAACAATTACACGCATACAAGACAAATTCAAAGTTCATGGAACAGTGTGTGATATGCATAAAGGTCATTCAGGTCGACCTCGAACAGCTACAATTGATGAGTCTTCAACAGCAGTCTTACCTGCTTAATAATAGCAGAGCTTACCTGGATCAAAATTTGCCGGGCCAGTGGATAGGACGCAGGAGGCCAATCGAGTTTCCAGCACGCTCTCCAGACTTTACACCACTGGATTTCTTCTTATGGGGCACAGTAAAAGATGAGGTGTACAAACGTAAACCACGTAACCTAGACATTCGTTGGAATGAGATTCAAGCTGTGTGTAGAGAAATCTCATTGGACGTTTTGATACGATGTACAGAATCAGTGGTGATTCGCACTCGGAATTGTGTTGATGCTGCAGGTCACCAATTTGAACAGTATTAACATTTGTTATTTGCGTTTCATTTACATTGGACTTTAAGCTTTCTAATTTCCAGAAATTTTACTTTGTAGAACAGTAAATAAATTTTCTATGGAAGTTCAAAGTGTGTATACGTTTTTTTGAAGCACCCAGTAGTATGTTTTCATACCCAGAAAGAATTTTTAGGGGATCGGGATCCATAATTGTACAATAACTGATATTATGTTTCAACTTAGTTTATATCTTGAATAGTACAACAATCTAAGGGACAGGGAGAATAAGGGTTTCTGGCTGGGAGCATAACAAGCTAAGGGGTAGTAGGAAATAGGTGGAGGATATAATCAGCATCAACACAGGCCAACATAGTAGAAGGAATTTTAGAGGTCCGAACATTTTTGCAATAATTTATATCTCTATGTTGGCATTTATTCCTCTGTCCTCTCCTCTGCTCTTGTTTCTCTACATTTTTGCATTATTTTCTACCAATGTGCATCTCATTATTGATTATGTTATTTTTAGCTATTTCATTATTGGTCAGACTTTCTGTGTTGCACATTCCAAAATAATGTTTGAAATTCTATTACTTTCTTGTGTTGGCTGGTTGGTTTCTGGGTAGATAACATTTAAAACTGTCTTAAAAACAACCCTTATTCTCCAAAAATACCCCATACAGATTTTTTGGAGGTTCCAAATAATTGTATTGAGTTCTTTGGCCAAAAAATAGAGGGGATGGGGTGCTGTTGAATCAGAGTGTCTATCTTCACTTGTTATACCACTACAATCAGTGGCCCAAGTGGTTTTGTTCACCCTGTATAGTTCTAATTTACAACAAATGAGTATGATTTCATTAGGCGTACGTTCCTTAATTAATGAATAATAATAAAATTCAACATTGAATAAAAATAAAACATTGTTACTAGTTGGCATTTTCATTTCATTATGCTATTTATATTTCTAGTCCAGTAATGCCGTTTTCATTGTATCAACAACCTAGAATATTCCCTCATAATGCAAGTATTATGAAATTATTTAAAACAAAAAAATTTGGTCCAGCTTAGTTGAAAAAAGTAGGTATATTTTGTTACACATAAGTTTATTCTCATTAGGGGGGGATGTTATTCATATGTTATTTGTTACTTGCTTTATTTTTTTACCAATCACTTTTAGCTGAATGGGAGTTTTAACATAAATTTTGGTCAAGGGCGTTTGGTTCAGTGTTTTCAGTACTTTCTGATTAAACGAAGGCCACCTATTCAAAGCATCCTGCGGCTGTTGTGGTTATGTGATTTAGAAACTTAACCGTTTATTGTGTAACTGCCCACCCAAAGTTGCTAAATCCCGTTTATTGTCAGTAGCCTCCATTTAATCAGAAAGTACAGGTTTTTTTTTCTCCTGATTTTGTGTCTCCAGGTGTTGGGTTGGGGTTTTGATTTGTCTGGGGGTTGGTCGATTCTGTCACAGTAATGTTAGTTTTTGATTTCAGGTTTGGTTGGTTCCTGAGGTCAGAGATTTGCTGCTGCATTCTGACTAAGTGCTGTTCAGTTTTTGATTGCAGGTTTGGGTGGTTCCTGAGGTCAGAGATTTGCCATTATATTCTGTCAAAGTGCTGTTCATTTTCCTGAAGTTAATGTTGTAACTCATATGTAACTATTGTTCCATTATTGGGGCAGCAGGTAACTCTATAAAGTAGCCGGTGTCTTGTAAAATCCTGTGTGTCTTGGGTTTATATGAATAAAAGCTATCGCTAGCTGATCAGGTTTTGTTTTAATGTATGATATTTCTAGTAGCAGGGTGTGGTGTGTCCTTAATTATTTCAGCAGTAGGGGAGGTTAGTTTCATAGAGCTTATAAAAGTCTAGTTTTAATATCTTGGTTGTTGTTTTTCTTTTGTTTTGAGTGAATAGTTTTTTCGAGCTCTGTTATTTTTATACATAACCATCTACTGTAATTGACTCAGCTGTGGATCAAGTTCCTCATAGATCATTTGACCGTTTAAGTGAAAGTTCGTGTAGTAAGTTATGCTTAAACGTCACCATTTAGCTGAAGTTCTATGTTCTATTTTATCTATATGTTTCTTTTCATCATTATCGGTTCCCTCAAATGTTTCGTCCTTAATACTTAATTTGGTCCTTAGCTGAGTGATTCATTTTTAAGAGCTCATTTTCTACTGCTAATGAAGATATTATTCTGGCAGGCACTTTCTGTTTACCTTCTTGACTGCTAGAATTTTCTAGTAATTTTTTTTCAGTTAGACCATTTTTTCAGTCCTTGAATGGTGTTTGAGCTTTTTAGGGGAAATGAGTCAGTCAATACTTGGTTTGATTGGTGTGGTTGTTGGTCTGTCCTACTGTTTGTACATTTCTATTTTCCAAAAGTTTTTTTCTGTTATATTTTGAAATCCTGCATGTTTTCCAGTAAACATGAATTTTACTCAAATGTAACAATAACCACAATGACTACCTACAATACTGGCATTGTATTCAGTTCTGAGAATAATAACTAATTTTTTATTCAAGTTAAGCAGAAGATTGATTAATCTCAGTTCAGTGTTCAGCTATGCAGTGAATGGCAAGCGTATGTCCGAGATCAGTTATCAGCAGACACACTGTCAGCACTAAAGGTTAGTGTTCCCAGCTGTCAGACACACTAGCTCTAGTTGTCTGCCACCTGGTGGTCTGTTGGTATTGTGCTGGAAGTTGGCATATTTAACAGCAAGTGGAAGTGAGGTCACATTTTATTTGGTGATTTTTAGTAATTAATGTTGGAAAACATTTTTAAATATTACAGAGATATATTAGTCTCTTTATTCTGTTAAAATGAATACTTTTATGGTGTATTGAGATGTAATTCAATGAAATGTCTTAATTGTTCTTGGTTTCTTTTGATAAGTAGGTTCATGATTGATCTTGGTTTTTTGCGAAGTTGGTCAAATTTGCTTATTTGATCAAAGGTTCTTGAAATTAAATGTTATTTTTGTAGATTTGATAGGGGAATAAACTTACAGTAACTACAAATACGTTTCTGCAATGTGAGTAATGTGAGTTCTAAAACAACACATTTTATTACACATAAACTGGGAGCCCACTTCACTTTTACTGTAGTAAGTGACCTATTTTTATAAATTAACCATCCCGAAATTGTTTATATTCAGTAACTAGAACATTTATTGAATGTCACTCCCCAAAAACTTGTATAACATCAAAAATGTTGTTATACTTGGGGAGAGCCTGGATCCCTGGTTATGCCAGAGTAAGTTGTTAACAAGATGTATACAAACTTTAAGACATCTGGAAAAGTTATAAGATGCATCTGCCATGGAAGCTGCATAACATATATTCTGGTTGTTTAAGTTGTCTGAACTTGGAGAATTATTTTTATATGCATTCTTTGTGACTCCTGGACCCAAAATAATACTGCTAAAAATGTATTCATAGGTGTTTGTGTAAGAATATTATAGAGCTTGTATTCAACACAATAAAATCTAAAAAGTTTACAATTTGGATGCAACTCAGTAAACAAATTCGAAATAGAAATAGACAAAACAACTTGAATAAGATGGTGAAACAGAATCTTGCCTTGAAAACTTAATAAATATTGAAGATAAAGTCTCAAAATAGCTAATACTCTTCCGTTTTATTGTGGAATACATATTACCATTATTATTATTATGCTTGCTTTGTTAACAAATAATACCATAGTATTCCAATAAATATGCTTATTCTAAACTTGTTTATTATTATATGCTTTCTTTGTTAATAGGAAATAAAATGAGTGAGACGTCAGGCATTTTCTCGCTGCCACCTGAAATCCTGTGTTACATAGGCAGCTATCTCACTCCTAAGGATTTACTTGCCTTGTCTGGCAGTTGTCATTACTTACGAGCTGTCTACAATACGGATACGCTGTGGGAAGAATTCACAGATAAAAGACTTCTAAACATGACTTTGGATAGCACTACTAGTTTAGTTTTGCCAAAATACCGTGAACTTCAGAGTAGTACATTAGAGCCTCTGTGTAAACATAGGGCTTCTTTTTTAAAGCAAAGTCGGCTGGTTAGTAACATGAGACAACAGAATTTTGTCAAACACACTATTCCATTTGATGGATATTTGTCAGATTTTGAGGTATCGTTATCAGTAAACAAACTGCAAATAACTTACAATGATGTGTATTTGTTTGTACTTGATCACGGAGACAGTTGTGAATTACAAGAAGTTGTAAAAGTATATAATATTGAAGAAGCGCCTTACCTTATTGCAACCTTTAAAATTGAATCACACAATCCTGATATTTATGCTATAGTAATTTGGATTCAAGTTGTTGGGAATAAACTAGTGGTCTGTAAAGATGACTGGTTTGACGTTTATCATATACAACTTCCTATTAAAGAATTTCCGATTCTGTATTCCGTACAAATGAGTGGACCGGTAGATTTTGAGTTAAACAGGCCTATAATCCTTGGCCACTTCCTGTTTGTTGGAAATATCTCAAATATCATACATGTGTGGAATTTAGAAGATGGGAAAAAACTGGATGATATTGGTCCAAGAAATGAAGGTCCAGATTTTGGTATTGTAGGTTATTCTAAGGATTTTAAGTTTGTTATATTGTTCTCTTCTATCTCTCATCATTTACATCAGATTTTTGTTTATGACATAGAATCGATGCAGTATACATCATTTTGTCCCGTTTTAAATAAAAATGTGATGATCTATGACACATATGGGTTTATGGACGCTCACCATGTTGTGTTACTAAGCCGGGCTGAGAACTTATCAGTGGGTTATATTTTTGTTTATTGCTACAAAACATTTACTTTGCTAGCTGAGAAGGAATTTGAGGCAACAGGTCCCCTTGATAGTGGTAATATTATTGACAACTTTTTTGTGTTGCCAACCTTATGCAGTGTTGTAATTATGGATTTAAGAACATTAGATACCATTGCAAGTTTAGAAATTGGATCAGATATTTTTGAATTTCCTCAAACCCATTTGCTTTCTGTAGGATATATTGAGATTGTGTCTCATGTACAGCACATTATAGTTATGATGAAAATAAATGGTGCAGAGGTGTGGGATTTTGAAAGAAGAATAAAGTTGATGGACTTAGTACAAAGTGAGTTCAAATGTATTGCTGTGAATGAAACTCATTCAAAACTTATTGTTTGTGGTGAAGGTACATTAAGTGTTTTAAATTTTTGGTAAAAGTAAAAATAAATCGATGGTGATAAAGAAATGTTGGTTATTTGGCCTGGATTATTCCCTTATTATCTAAAAGTCATGGATGCTTCAAACCGAGTTACTTATGATTGGCGTAAGCACAGTTATAAAATCTGGCATTTCAATAGCATTGACAGAGAGGTGTGTGAATACTAAGTGAAATGTTGGCAGAATTCAATTTTAAATGGGAGGAATAATTATTTACTGATTTTCCTCTTCATTAGTAACAATACTTGGCTTTCACACCTAATAATTCAAACCCGACTGTCTTAATTATTTACATAAAACTAATTGGCGCTAGTGCTGGGTAATTCTCATGTTGGATACTTGGCAGTAAACATTTATAACCATTTCTTGAAATAAAATCTGAGCTAGTAACTAACAAAATATACGGATTTAAAATCATATGTTACAGAGTACTCCTAAAATGTTTCAGTTACTGTTGCTGCTAAACAAGTTCGATTACTTTGTACCAGAAACAGTGGTAAACGTGTAAAGTAACCGGTACAAAGTATCTCTCGGGTGTAGTCCTGATGTGATCAGTTGTCACAGTAGTGAGTGCTGCAGAGCTCTGTGAAGTTCTAAACTGTGTTAGTTACTTGTCATTCATTGCCACTACAAGGCAAACCGCCCTGGGCAGTTTGACGACTTGCGTATTAAAATAAGCAGTTACCGGTTGTGGTAAATTAACAAAACGTGCTTAATTTAATCTGAGTTAAATTGTTACCATTTTTACTAGTGGTTAACAAAATTACATGCTAAATGACCAAGAGCTCCATGAAGTGACAAATACCGAATTTTGAGGATCACCCAGTCATAAATAAAATTTTTAAAATTCAGAAGAAATTTTTAAGAATAATGACATTTTCACCTTGGAAGGCTTCTTGTAAGCCTATCTTTAATGAACATAAAATTTTAACTGTACCAAGCCTAATAATTTTCAAAACGTTATTAACAGTGAAGTCTAATTACGACAACCTTTTTAGTAAAAACCATAAACACAGTCATAACACTAGATATAAAACTAATTTTCAATATCCCAAACATCATCTGAAAGTGGTAGAAAAGACACCATCCTACATGGGGAAAAAATTTTTCAATAAATTACCATTAAGGTTTAAGGAATTAATATATTCAGGCGCATTTCAAGATAGCATTAAGGAGTTGTTACTTGAAAAAATATATTATAATGTAAGTGAATTTGTAAATGACATTTTTTAAGTTTTAAACACTATATTACTATTTGTTAATGTTGATTTTTGTGTTTTTAAGTAGGTTTACAATTTGGCATATTTCTTTCCTGTGATTAGTTAATTAATACCCTGTTCTATTGTATGTGTTTTATTGCTAATGCTATTTTATTGTTATGTGTGTTGGGTTGTTTGGATTTAGTCAAACAAGAGTAGTGTAGGTTATATCTGACAATGTCATCTGTTTTATAGCTATGCTATATTATCATGAAACGTTTGTGACAATAAAGATTTATTATTATTATTATAAGAATAAAAGTTAAGATGGTATTTTGATAACTTTATTCTCATAATGTTCTAAGATTCTAAAAAAGTACATACTCAATTACAGTACACTTGCATAAATCTTGTTCAAACATTTAATCATTATCGGATCGAAAGTTTCCGAATTGTGAATTTTTTAAGTTGCAATTTGGTTTAAAAGTGCCAAAAACCGGTATTTTCTTGTCATTAATATAAAAACTGTAAGTTATTGTTAGTAAACAGTTTTATATGTAGAAACGCAGAAATGAACAAGCTAAATTTTTATATAACTCCTGTTATTGGAGCTCTATTAGTTTTTGATCCGAGAGTTGACATCAAGATTTAGCTTTGGTCTTGATTTGTGATTTAAACTTAACTATTTTGTTAATGTTATAATAATTAAATTTTGTTTGAGTTAAAGAGAGTCTGATGTTATTTAAAATCATTTATTTTTCATTTTATATTTTTTCTTGTTCTTTAATATGTTATGAATAGTTTGATGTACAAAATATATATTTAAAATTGTGGAGCCACTCAAATAAATATTACAAAATTATATGGCACAAGGTTTATTTTTCCATTTTTTTATTCCTATACTAATAACACTTTTGAAGTATTGATTTTTTTACTCCATATTTTATGAATGTACTGCTCTTTACTTCCTTTGGCAGTTATGAATAAAATCATACCTATTTACAGAGATTTTTCAAACAAGGCTTTATTTTCAAAATGACTGTGTGGAAAGACTTGGTTTTTAAATCTTTCAATAATGTTCTATGGTCACGAACACCACAATGAGTTTGTGTTGCACCTGAAATACCAAAAGTAGGAGTTTGGGATTCATTACTAATTTAAAACTCTGGTTACTTAGGTGGAGAAAGTGTTTGAATGCATCCTTATTTCCCATAAATAATAAAAAATAATTTTATTTGGGTGTTGAATGGCTTGATCAGAAAAGACAAACTCCTTTAGTGCCTCATAGCTCCAACAATAGCCAGAGAGGAAACTAGAGTATTGGCGTTGTATTTGTTCTGTGCACACACCCATCCCATGGACTTCTCTTCTAGCTAGCCCCCCACCGTTGTAATTGTCAGTCTGTCGCAGCTCCCAGGAGCCCCCCCATCTGTGTGATGTGAAGCTCTGTGGTTCTGGAAGCTAGACGCTATAATAGTTAGTTATTTTGCTATTTTAAAGTGTACATTTTGGTTATTTGTACGGATTAGATATTAACTTTAATATTTTACAATTTAACTTGTTAATGTTAATTTATTTGAAAAAGTAAATGGTTTATTTGACTGTACATTAAACCTTTAAAATGCACTGGCCAAATACTAAAACATACTTTTTAACTTTGCATTTTCACAAAATTTATTATTCTAGAACATAAAATATTAAAAACATAATAGGCCACCTCTCTTTGTCAGAATCCTCCTTGCTTAACGCTACTGAACAATGTTCAAGGTCAAAAGAATCCTTAATTTTCTGTTTCCCCACCCTCACTAATGATTAGTTGATCGACCGCAACATTTTTCAACTCGTCAGACCCTCAATATTGCTTTTCATTTTTTTTTTTTTTTTTGTACATGATCACAGCATTTCACCCACTGTTTGGCTGTGAATATGGAGAAAAGTTGTTCACACAATTCCTTTTTGGTTTAATGAGTTTGACAGACTCTGCTCTGCTTTGCTTTTTACGTCAGACAATACCAACTCTATGAGATTTAAATCCAGGTGGTAAAGAGGAAGGTGAATGGATTTATCTAGCATTTTGGAATCTAGCAGAATGGATTTATTTATTTAACATCAGTAAATAGTGTAGTGTCAACACTATACACGGACGTCCAAGGCGTGTTGTTTATCAGGTGAGTCCCCATAGTATTTATCAAGTCATTCCTTAGTCTTAATGGTGGATTTAATTACCAAGTAATGCTCATTACCAACAAAATTTCCATTTTCATGAAAAATCACGGGGTTGTCTAACAAACACCCAACTGCACGAAACAGCTTGCTCAATATTAGAAAGTTGTCCACTGATAAATTACAGTTGACTGCAGCACTGTTACAATTAAAGTTACTGTATGGGAAATTTAAAAAGTCACTGACTTATTGGTCTTACATCTTCATCAGACTGCCAACTATAAGGTGTTTGGGAGATGTGGATATGGGTTACCGTACTTCAAAGTAAATTATTTTTCCCCCACTTTGTATTCACTTATTTCCCTTAAGAACTTATCTCTCAAATCAACAATTTGAAGTTGTTCAAACAAAATTTTTTGTCTAATTGACTTTTGAACCATCGGAAGCCCATTCTTTTCAAGAAGTTTCTCAAATACTCTTTACCACAATGAAGAATATTTTCTTCCTCAAAGACAGAACTCATTTTTGTATGTAGGCAATGTTTTTTGACACGTAAAATTCATGAATTTCCCTACGAATGATTCCCTCAGTAAACCCGTTGATTACAATTTTTTTTTATGCTGAAACTTTTTTCATATATGTAGGTGTCAAAAAAGTCAGTGCACCTTGTGCAAGCAATTTCTTGCTTTCAGCTATAATTCTTGTAAATAATGATTTAGACACACAAATCACTTCACTCGTTATTAAAATACTCTCTCACGTTGTGGTGTCAATTTATTATTATATCTTAAGATAAATAAAGAGAAAAGGTGGTTGAGAAAATAAATAAATTCTTGTTTACAATCTGTATTACAAACTTTTAATGAACTATAATTATTAATTTCTTTTACAATTCTTTTATTAACAATTCTCAGGGTTCTTTTAAAAAATATAATGAATGCTCTATTAAATACAATTGTTCTGCTCTTATCTAGGGGTAGGTTCTTTCACCTGACAAAGACAATTTAAAAGCAAAGACAGCCATATATTAAATTATTTATCATGACAGTTATTGTTTGGAAGATTAAAATATTGAAATAAAGAAATTGATATTAATTGTAAGTAAAAAAAAAATATGACAGAAAAAGGAAATTTAGTACAATTTTAAGTTAATTTAATTGGGTTTGGACAATTAAAAAAATGTAATATCGTTTCAGCAACATTATATTTTCGATTGTTTATTTTTTTTGGTTCATGAAATATCTTGCCACAATCATCTTGTAAACAATCTCTCTATGTAATCTGTCCATACAGATATCTTCCAAATACACATTTAAATGTCGATTCTATTGTATTCAAACATATAAAGTCAGAACATTCACATGTATAAATAATTATGAATGAAAGAAATAATAGTTAACCAATAAATCACTAAAACGTAAAAAATTACTTTTACATAAGCAGGACTTATGAAATGTAAACACGGTCACATGACACCTCAGAACAAAAATGGCGGATTTGCAGCTTGACAGGGAAGGGGCACGGCGGCTGTACCCCTTCATTGCTCAAACTCATGCACAAAAGATGGGTGATTGTGCATCTTCTTTTATCAGTGGTTGGCTTAGAATAGGTAGACAATTATAATTTTACATTAGTTTCACACATTGACTGTGGCAGGTGCTTTAATGAACGCTGACCTGTGAAGTAAACTAAAGATCACTCACTATAAAACTATAATGAAAGTGTTAAAAAGATTTCACAACAATAACTTTGTTTAAATTAAAACTATTATTCCATCTTCAATGTGATGTTAAAAATACAGCAGCTTAAGAAATAAAGACACTTCTTCAGACTGTGCCATGCTTTTAATAATGGTCCTGAACCAGGAAATTTAGAGTGTTTTTTTTTTTACACTATTTGAATTTTTAATTTGAGCTTTTTACCGAAAATGTAGGGTAAGAAGCAACTTAAAATTGCAAGTGAAACCTAAAGCGGTCTTCTTGTTCTTTAACTAAACTTTGGACAGTAACATTTTAATTATGTATTTGTGGTTAAATAATAAACCGCCATCTGCCATACCAACTATTGAAATAATTTTAATTTAATACTAATAAAAATATTGGGGGAACCAATAAATCTAAATAACACGCAAAGGAAACGGAATATGTAAATTGTAAGATTTAGCCCCAACTTGTTAGTACCAAGAATCTGTTTTGGGACAGTGCCTTCTTTTCACTAATGACTTGCCTCAATACTAAAAATGTCCAGGGGCAAAATCCCACAATATTTTGTGTCAGCATATTTTTAAGCAGACTACTGTTATGTTATAAAAAACGGAATGTGAGGAACAATGATTGTCTGCCTATTCAATGATGTGCTGCGCAGCAAACTGACGTATCTTTAATGTCAAAAACCTTTACTGTAGTATAAAAGGAAAATCTAATTGTATTTGGAATACTTGAACTGTAATAATAACGAGTTTATCGAACAAGACTTTTTAACTATAAGGAAAACTTTACAATTTAAAAAATGTTTCATCCCAGCAAAAGTTAACATCAAAAATACTATTGTTTAATATGCGTATCCAGAGGAGTTTTGGGGGTTGTAACCCCCTCCCTACATTGATACAAAGATATTTGAACTTAAGTTAAACTGAAAGTATACTTGTAGTCCAACCATGTATCATAGTTTAGATTAGATTTTATTTGTTTTAATATTTTAACTAACACCTGACATTTTAATAAAATTCGTGGTTAGTAATTTTTCGAAATGGCAAGTCCGGTACAATGCTGATTTTACTGTTTAAAATATTTTATTATTTTAAGTTATTGCTGTTACTGTTACAACTACTCGGTATTGGTCAAAAAATGGCAAAGACATAAAAAATTAAATGCCAATCAGAACATGTTTTATAATTATTATGATTGACCTACCTATAAAAATAAAATAATGTACTTTCAAACTTTTGGCGGCGAACTTCTAATGTATCGAAATCCAATCATTTAGTTCATTTTATAACATATTTTAATCAAATATTCACATAAACTTTAAGTAAAAATATATCGTGTTCTTTTAAACAATATCTGACTTGAGATATATTTTTAATGTTTCATTTTACCCACTAGAACATGTTTTGTTTACATCAATTCCACAAAAAAAATATAATAAATAACAATAAACAAATTAGAAAAAAATAGTAAGTTCATATTAAAATAAACTCTAGAATTTCAGGCAAAAGTAAAGTACCTTTCTGATTAAATACTGTCCTAATTTTAAAGAGTTAAATAATTCAAGATTATAGTAAAGAATTTAATTTTTATGACTTCAATTTATCTATGTCGTAAGTTTCTATTGCTGGAGCTAAGTTTTGGAATATTAATGAAATTGTTGTTATTCAAAAGAAAATCAATGCAATGACAAATTAATTAAAAAGGGGTGTGTTAAGATGCTATCTGACGGAAAATATTCTCTGAAAGTCTTTTGCGGTTCGAGACGACCAGCAAATCCACAGAGAACAAAAATTATGAAGAAAAGTAAATATCCAGAAAACTAAGCCATATCTCAACTGTTTCAAATGTTCCACCTTACGCCACCGGAGAGTCTCGTGGTGACAACATTAAATCTCTTAAATCCAAAAGAGAGAGTAAAATAATGTTGACTCAACAGAAGTCACTGCTTTTCAAACAAATAAAGAAACAGAGGAAATTTTATGGAACACTGATTGAGATGAACATATTATAGCACAGTAATGAACCATAAGTAATGTATTGTACTACAGTAGATTTTACAACAGATCTCGGTTGTTTCTATGTGAATTTACATTATGCAGAAATGTTTAATTTTCTCAGAAATAAACAAAAATTATATTGGCCTCAATATATAAGGGTTAAAATTTCAATTTTTTAGGATTAGGATAGCTTTACTAATCTTCAAATCAGTTGAGAATACACCCTGAGTGTTTAAGGCTTTGAACAAAACGGTCAAGTAAGGGGATAGTTAAAAACATATTGTTTGATTAATATGACTAGTTGAGTTATTATGTAATAAAACTTAATCTCAGTTAAAGGGTTAATTTAGAACTAGTGCAAATCTAAATTTCTCTAGATTAAATCTCTTCTTTTTAAAAGTTATGTTGTTTTAAATTATTGTTTATTGGTTAATTATATTACAGGTTGTTTCAGTGTGGTACAGTTAACATTTTGGGTAAATAGTTACCATTTTATCTAGACGTTTTGAGTGAAAAATATTAATTTAACTACAGTACTTGCATGTCTTTTGCTAAACACATGGTTTTTTTTGTTAGTGAATTAATTGGTTTAAACCTTTAAATTAAACAGTAAAATAAAGCTGGTTCATTATAAAAAGTTAAATAAATATGTTCTAAAATACTAAACTGCACAATTTACGTAAGTTTCATGATTTTAATTTTTATTAAAAAACAAGAAAAGTAGTTGATTTATCTTAAATAATTTGGTGGCTTCCTTTCTCAAACTGCACCAATTATTTGAACCAATACACCTGTTCAGTTGTGCTGGTCAAGGTCAACCACTGGTTATCAGCTGTTTTGTTTTCTGCTACAGACTTCTGTCAAGTGGATTGTCCATCATTGTTTACAAACAAACTTGAACATTGTTCAAACAAAAATATCCAGTATATATTGAAATATTTTCATACAATCAAGAAGATGGGAAAATGAATAAATAATATATGTGACATTATATTATCAGTTGCACTACAGTAGTATTTTCATTGAAAATGACTTCTGGTACTAAAAATCCAATATGTGGGGCTTGTCCAAAAAAAGTTTCAAGTAACTCAGGAGGACTTAGGTGTGAAGGAAACTGTATGAAGTGGTTCCACTTTATATGTGCCGGGAAAAGTAAGAAAGATTTCTTGTTTTCAAAAGACGAAAAATCCAATTTTCTGTGTGACAACTGTAAACGGTTGGAGCAACGTGAGAGGACTGTGACTCATCTAATTTATCTGACAAAGTTGAGTGTAATCGCTTATGTGACTGTATTGTACAAATTAAAATTTTGACTGATCAAATTTTTGATCTGACAAAAAATATGCGAAAACCTCAAGAACAGATTAGGTTAGTTCAGTCTGATAATGTGAGGTTATCATCCATTCTTCAAGGCCACACAGAGGCAACTGGGTCAAGTGACAGCAAGCGAGTGTCTTACTCTAGTATACTGAAATCTACCTCTAAAAATACTAACTCTTCCTATCCTATGATAGGTAGTAATAGTGACAATAGACGTGTTATGTCTGCATCTGGAAAATCTGACAGTTTAGACCAGCGTGAAACTGGTCGGACTATTGACTTATGTAAATCTGGTAGTGCATCAGGGTTATCAACGGACTAGAAGTTCTGCAGTATTACCACCTAGGCCTAATTCAACATTAGCGGAGTTGGAGGAAAGTGACAGCAATGATGGTTTTGTTGAGGTTAAATATAAAAAGCACAATATGCCTTAGTGCAAGACTGGTGCTAACAAACATAAGTTTTTTAATGGTCATGCAACTGTAACTGATGCCAAACTAAAAGTAGTAGAAATGTACAGACATGTTTTTGTTTCAAGATTTTCTGAAAATGTGGAATGTAAAGATATCAAAGAGTATCTAAGTAACAGTGCTAAAGCTAGTTATCAGGTAACCAAGCTAAAAAAAAAAAACAGACATCCAGGATATAGTTCCTTTAAGGTTGGTGTTCCCCTATCACTGTGGACTAAGGTGTTTGATGCAGATTATGGCCTGAAGGTATTTACATAAGTCGCTTTAGATATTCAAACAAAGGCAACACTGTTGCTTCAAAAAATTATTTTTGGGAGATGAAGACCGAACTAGCTATTTGTTGGTATCAAATAGGTAGGCATACACAAGAATAATTTTTCACTGATGTTGTGGAATGCACAAGGTTTGATAAATAAAACTGATATTCTTAAACTAGTGGCTGATAATAACAATCTTTATGTTATGTGTATATGTGAACACTGGATCTCCGATGATATCAGCAGTCTTGTTATGCCTGGCTACCGCACTGTCAGCTATTTTTGTAGCGAGGAGGAATTTCATAAGGGAACATATAAACTCTGTGATCTACGAGAGACTGCACCATCAGTGGTTGAAGAGCTTCAATTTGATGTGGCAGCAATTCTCCTTTGTGACTTCAAAACTGTGGTTGTGTCATTCTAAAGTCAACCACAAGGTGACACTTATGCTTTCCTAGATGTTTTTTTTTTACATGTTTTTCCAGTCTCTATGGCGGGAACTACAATCTTATTCTGGCTGGGGACTTCAACATAGATTTGATGTCTCTCTCTAGTGAAATTCTACAACTTCAAAACTTGATAAACAGTTTTAATCCAACTTTGGCAGTAGTTGAGATTACAAGACCTAACACCACTTCTGATGGGGGCGGTACATGTATCGACAACATTATAACCTCATTACATCCAGACAGATGGACAGCGACTGTAGTACATATTGGTGTATCCGATCACAATGCAATAGTTTTTAAGGCATGTATCGATAAAATACTAAACTGTGTATATATTTTTGTATTACTTAAAGAAAATAAGTTGGCTTGACGTATATAGTAATGGCAGTGATGTAAAACATACGTTTCAATTGTTCATTGATTCTCTCATGTGGGCTGTAAATAGTTCCTTGCCATTTAGGACTAAGTTAGGTGGTGGCACAACTAGGAGAAAAAGCAAAAGTAGCAATTGGTATCATGAGGGTCTTGTTTATATTAAAAGGGATCTAGATAGGCTGCATTTTTTGTTAAAGAATAGTATAGATCTTGATGGCAAGATTTACAATAATTATGTCAGTTAAAAAGCTCTATTAAGATGAAATTCAAAAAGTAAAATTTTCTGCAAATTGTGATATGGTACATACTTCTTTGAATAAAGCCAAGGCTACTTGGTCAATTATCAATAGCTGTACAAAGAGTAATAGTAAACCTCTGCCCTCACCAGTTTCTTTGACAGCAGATTAATTTAATAAAATATTTTGTGGATTGTGTAAATGATATTAGAACCAAGGTGCCTTGTAGTATAGAAGACCATAGCTTTTATGTACATAGTGTCAACTGTAATGGTAATAGATTTGTAAATGTTTTAATATTTAATGTTTATACTGTGGAAGAAATTTTTAAAGCCATAAATAGACTAAGAGAAAGCGCATGCCTGGATGTCTATGGGCTAAATGCTGCCATTCTGAAAATTGCTTCGGTTTTTATTTGTGAAGTCCTCACTTACTTATTCAATTTATGTATCACTCAGGGTGTTTTTCCTGATTTAATGAAAGTTAGTAAGATAATACCCATACACAAAAGAGGAGCAAAGGAGTTATGTGACAACTATAGGCCTATATCTATTGTGCTCACAGTGTCAAAGGTCTTGGAGCGACTTTTACTTGGTAAACTTGTGCACTTTTTGGAAAACAATAACTTACTGTCAAAAAGTCAGTTTGGTTTTAGACCTAAGAAGAGCACTGATGGAGCTATTCAAAAGTAATCAACTCCTATGAAGGTATTGAGAACCATCATAGTGTAGTTCTTAGATCCTATGATATGTCCAAGGCCTTTGACACTGTGGACCACAGCATCTTAGTGAATAAGTTACCTTATTACTTTTTCAGTAATTCTGTTGTAAGCCTGTTAAAATCATATTTAGAAAATGGACGTCAAACCATGTTCCTAAATGGAAACTTTTCTAGCACTCTGTATGTACGCCATGGAGTTCCACAAGGTTCCATTTTGGGGTCAATGCTTTTTGTCCTTTATATCAACAACCTTCCATATAATTTGCAAAGTAACAGTATAAAGACCTTTTTGTTTGCAGATGACTTGGGAATGTGTATACAAGATAAGTGTGTAGATAATACAAATTCCATTTTAACAGACAGCTCTGAGACCATTCTTGATTGGTGCAGTGCCAACAAACTTTAACTGTCAAAAAACTCAAGATCTTACTTTAAGTCTTTCAAATAAAGGGGGCTGTGATCCTCCTCTCAAGCTTCTTAGCATATATTTGCAGAGTGATTTAAAATGGCAACATCATATCGATTATGTGGCAACAAAGATTTCAAAAGGCATATCTTTATAAGATCTTTAAGAAATAAAGTAACTCAGGATATCCTGCTTAGTGTGTATTATGCCTTTGTGCATAGTTAGCTAAACTATGGAATCACCCTTTGGGGAAACTCTGGCTATTGTGATAAGTTGTTTGTTTTGCAAAATAATCATTAGGCTTATTTGCAATTTGCCAAATTTGACTCACTGTAGACCATATTTTACCAAATTAGGCATTCTTTCCCTCCCATCCCTGTATGTATATTCTACACTAATGTACATTAAAGAAAACCTCTATGCTTTTCAAAATATAGCTGATATTCATGGCTATGAAACAAGGAATAGGCTTAATATTGTTACAAAAAGATGTAATTATTCTAGCACTCAAAACAGCTTTATATCAGGGCATTAAGTTATTCAATGCATTACCTAGTGACGGCAAAGGCATGTCCCTAAACAGGTTTAAAACCACTATTAAGTTATGGTTAACAGAAAAATGCTTGTATAGTGTAAGTGAGTACTTTGAAGTATAGGGTAACTTTTAACCTGGTTTTAGTCCTTTGGCATCACTGTATTTTATAATTTTTTAGTTAATTTTACACATAGACCGTTAAATTGTAATTTTAAATTAGGCCCAGTTCTATTAAACAAAATATTCACTGTTTTGACAATGTCTTACAAAATGACAAAACACTTTATTCTTGAATATAGTAAATAAAACTTTTATTTAAAGGGTTGATGAATTTGTTTGTTGTTATCCTTTAACTGATGACGTTGTTATACACTGTGTTCTGACAATAGATGATTGATTGATTGAAGCCCCAAGCATAACTGAATTGTACTTTCAGTACAATTAGGCTAAATAATAGCTGTTTTTGTACGTAAACTTGGGAGTATGACTAGTTGGGTTATTATGTAATAAAACTTAAATAAAGCATATGTTTATGTTTTGTATGATAAAAAAACTGCTCATTACATGGAACAAGTGTTTTTGTCACTTCATCATATTTCCCATCTCAACTATGTTTCATGCGTAAAACACGCAACCCGTGTCTGTTGATGGGAAAGTGCTGGCAGGTAGAATGGGTTGCAGTGGCCAGCTGTGCTAATGTTTTTGTAGTGGTGAGGGTCTGTAAGCCTTCAGGACTAGATTATTTCCATGATTTTAACCAAATGTATGTGTGTCAAGTAAGTGGCAATTTTCCATCACTACAACTCAAGGTTCCTTTCTAAACTCTACCTGCATTGTTATTGAAAAATCATTAATTTTGCAATACTTTTTTAACTACACGTAATCTGTATTGTGCACTTTTTGTGACATATTATTTAGAGTTTAACAACAGCCCAGTTATATACAATATAGAAATAAGTAAATAAAGAGTATGAAACATCAGTCATGTTTTATTTAACAAGAATAAATTCTATGTACAAACAGATACAACTAGGTTGTACACATTTTTAAAAGAATTACAAAGAAAAATTCTCCAAGTTTCCTGCAACCTCTGCTACTGCTTTTTCTGAAACATAAACATACAAAACCATGATTCATCTGTTATAAAACTAGCATGTAGCTGTAAATTCCATGCTTGATAAGGATAATATGAGTCATTGTTCATGTGAAAAATCTCAAAATTGAGATGATGCAGTTGAAAAGTCGTTGAAATTGTGAAATAAAGGCATACTAAATATGTGTGAAACTGACGAATTGGTGCTTAGCAATAAAAACCGCAACACTAAAATATTGTTCTTAAAAGGGTTAAAACACTACAGAGTAATAATTTTATTTGTGACTTTCAGAATGACAATAATAGTTACAAAGAAAATGCAAGTTAACTTAACATGAATATATGATATTGCACAATTATTCAAGGCAATTAATCAAAAAATGAGTAGACCTATTACAGAATAACTGTTTACATCTTGCAATTATGTTTTAATAGCATGTACGTAAGTAATGTAAATAAAATATAATTTGAGACCATAAACCATTAATACATTGTTCAGTAACCTGAATGTGGTGCAGCTGATCACATGTGCAATGTGAGACTGGCCATTTATAATGAAACATAGTGATAAGATTCATTGTAAGACCTAAATACAACAGGTGCGGATCCCATGTGAGAAGTTTGAATTTTTTTTAATAAACTGAGTGTAAACTTTCTAACACAAGAATGCTAAAGTATTTTTTAAATTAAGTAAGCTCTACATGGAAAAGATACACATATAGATTGCTTGCACCTTGACAGGTGTTATTCAGCATACAAAAAAATTGGAGCTGGAGCATAAATACAGAAGTAAAACATTCAATTCAATTACTATTTTAAACAGACCAAAATATTGAATTGTTAAAATAAACAAAATTAAAATGCACATTAGTTGTGTAGGTTTCTTAGATAAAGCCAGTAAAATTATTACTGTGCTTTAAGTCAATGACATACTAAAGTAATAACCATAATGTAGAATTTGAGTAAAAGTTTGTTTTAAAAACTATTAATATTTAATAAAAATCAATTCTAGAAAATACACACCCGTTCTCCTTGCTTGTTTCTTCTGTTTCTTTGCCATTAATTTTAAAATCTTTTTCGCTTTTCTTTCATTACCAGGAAGAAGTAGCTGTTTATCTAATTCAGCATCATTTTCTCGCTTTGCTTCTTTACCTGCTCTCTTTCTTTTCTTCTTTGCTCTTTGCTCAAAATCTTTGACTGCTTCTTCTAAAACTACATTTTCTGGTAACTGAAAAAATCAATAGACAAATTAATTTCCAAACATATAAATGGTCACAATTGAGATAAAAACAAAATGTATGTTTTATGTTGAATACAGTTGGCTCTATACAACAGTATGCAATAATGGTAGGAAACTAACACCCTGAAACAATATGAAATCTACAAACTTTTTTAAAACGGAGAAACAAATTGTGCAAATAATTAATGAAAAACTCCCATTCCGCTTCCACTATAGTTTTATCAAAAGAATACTTTATTAACAAATTGATAATATTCTATTAGATTAGAAAGAACTAGGAAGTATGGGAAGGGAGTGACATAACATTTAGCACTCAGTGTCTATGCTGCTGACCAGCCGGTTTTGGTTCGTTCGTTTTGTGTGTGCATGCACATGCACCTCTGTGTGTGTGTGTGTGTGTGTGTCCGCGTGGTAGGTGTAACATACATTATTTATCGTGCACAAATGTCTTATTTACTGAATTAGTATGGTCTGAATTAATAGGGCTGAAAGGATCGGTACTAGTTGATAGGAAGATCAGCAGACATCCCTTGAAAACTATCTTCTAGGGACCACTGATTGAAAGAACAAATAAACAAAATACACATATTTCATATATAATTAGAAATGTTCGATAGTAGTGCAATATCTTTTAAAAAGTAGGAAACATTCTAGTTGGGTCTATTCACTAGAGTCAATGTGGGAAGCAATGTTGCCAATCCACTTTTTATAGTCACTGAAGTTACTTTATAACGGTTGAGATTGTATTGAGTACAATATTAAATTGTTAATCTGCTGAAGGGAGTGGAGGAGGGGGCTTATCTCAGGTTTAGGTTTGGAGGATTTCTTGATTTTGTTACACATTGCTATGCTAATTTCTATCTTCTTAACTGAAATAATTTTACTATTGTGGATTTAAAACAGTTATTGAAGTCTGTGATGTTGTGGCTTACAGCATTATTAGGGACTGGTTTGTCTTTATAGCCTACTTTATCTGTGATTCATTCTTACTATTAGACTATTGTTTGACAATGAAACCAGAAGTTATCAATAAAATTTAAAACTACATTACAGATATGAGGTTTTGTTTATATTCTTATATGTTTATAATTAATGCATGAAAGAGCCAACAACATTGTCAAGTTTATAAATTTATTACAAAAAGTAGAAACTGTAGAAATAAAACCAAAGCACCCAAAAATTAACCAATTTGCATTTGTCTCACACTGGATTCCACTAGTACAATTTGTAAAGACGTAATTTTTGTTAAATACGTTACAAATGTGCAAAAAAATTAAAGATTAAAATTAAAGAAATAAAAAAAACAGCTTGGTGTACAAAAAAACATATTGTTTGTGTGTTAAAACAGAGGCATTTAAAACTGAAGATATTGATTGATTAAAACTAAAAATAGAGATTGATAAGGTCTTAACAGTATAATAAACAATCTTTGAAAAATCAAATTTGACAGAATTTTGAACAATCCAGTATTTAAACATTTCATTTACAAAAATAATACAAAAAAAACAATTATTTATACACATAGATTAAACTCACCAGTTCACTGAAGGGACCCTTGTCCTGATCCATGGCAGCATCTACAGGACCAGCAGAAGGAACTGGAACGGCAGGACATGCGCTAAAGGACTCTGGCAACTCTTGCAGCATATCAATCTCCATCTGAGCATAAGACTCCAAGTCAAACTCTCGTGACATCTGTGTGACAATAGTCGCACTCACTTCAGAGTTCACTTTCTCTGGAGGCATTGTGTAGTATCTGATCTTACCACTGCAACACAAGATGTCAGTTTTACTAAATCAATTAAACTAATTAGCATGGAATAATCATCATTTTAAAATTGATTCTTAATATTTGTAACTTTGTTTTTAAGATTTTAGTAAATATGTTACAGTTAACAGCTTTTAGAAAGATCAATTATTTGCTCCCTGATTTAGCACAATGTGCATTGCTGATACACAAAGCCTTAGCATATGACTTTGCAGATGCCTTACAGCGCAGGACAAGATTGACAGTGGTCAGTTTCACTCAGTATAGAGTAGGAGTGAAGATGTTAATTCCAAGTATTACATCTAAATAGTTATTGTACAGTAGTTTAACAGGTTGAGTGCAGCAGATACCTTACAGCGCAGGACAAGATTGACAGTGGTCACTTTCACTCAGTATAGAGTAGGAGTGAAGATGTTAATTCCAAGTATTACATCTAAATAGTTATTGTACAGTAGTTTAACAGGTTGAGTGCAGCAGATACCTTACAGCGCAGGACAAGATTGACAGTGGTCACTTTCACTCAGTATAGAGTAGGAGTGAAGATGTTAATTCCAAGTATTACATCTAAATAGTTATTGTACAGTAGTTTAACAGGTTGAGTGCAGCAGATACCTTACAGCGCAGGACAAGATTGACGGTGGTCAGTTTCACTCAGTATAGAGTAGGAGTGAAGATGTTAATTCCAAGTATTACATCTAAATAGTTATTGTACAGTAGTTTAACAGGTTGAGTGCAGTAGATACCTTACAGCGCAGGACAAGATAGACGGTGGTCAGTTTCACTCAGTATAGAGTAGGAGTGAAGATGTTAATTCCAAGTATTACATCTAGATAGTTATTGTACAGTAGTTTAACAGGTTGAGTGCAGCAGATACCTTACAGCGTAGGACAAGATTGACGGTGGTCAGTTTCACTCAGTATAGAGTAGGAGTGAAGATGTTAATTCCAAGTATTACATCTAGATAGTTATTGTACAGTAGTTTAACAGGTTGATTGCAGCAGATAGGTTTGTATTTTGGTTAAGGAACTACTTAAGTTTTATGAAATTGATATGTCTGAGTTCTCGATTGAGGGTGTTTGTGAGTTGTGTGGTGTTAGAGTTGAGTCTGAAGCAAATAGTATTATTTTTATATGTGTCTATAGACCACCTAATCAGAGCATTTCTGAAATAAATGACTTTTTTCAATCGATTCAGCATTGCTTAGAAACCTGTATCCATCTTGACAGATCGATTGTTTTGTCTGGTGATTTCAATATTAATTTTTCCACCATTAGTCAGTCATCTAAAATTTTTATCGATCTGATGAGTTCGTTCGGCTTAGTGAGCACAATAGACACTTTCACTCGAGAATTTAATGGTTCCAGTTCACTCATTGACAACATATTTAGCAATATTCCAAAGAATATGTTTTCACCTCAGGTTCTAATTACTGGAATTTCCGATCATCATGCGCAAATTGGAGACATTGCCTCATTTGTTCCTTCAACCCAAAATATTATTAAATTTACATTCAAGCGGTGCTTCACCCCGGACGGCATTCGGGTCTTGAGGAGTCTTCTGGAGGGTGAATCATGGCATGAGCTTTTTGGAGCCGCTGATGTTGATGAAATGTTTGACTTATTTCTTGCAATTTTGTCATTTCATATTGATTGTGTTTTTCCTACAAAAAAGATTAAGTTCGGTACATGGGGCACTCAGATGAGGATTCCCATGGACGAAGATCTAAAAAAACTTCATAATCGCCTTTTGTTTCTCTACTCGCTGTCTAAGCATCTTGACTCTTCTCATCCTTTGAGAGTTTCTTTTATTCAAACCAAGAAGGAGTTTAGGAATCGCATCCATTCCGCCAAAGCGAAAAAAGTATTGACCTACATCAGCGGGGCTCAGTATAAACAGCGAGCTGCTTGGAATGTGGTTAAGGATCTCATTCCTGATAAGAAAGTTAAGGCCTTCACACATATTACGCTTAATGACGAGAATGGCGATCTGATGAACAATCCTAGGATGATTTCAGAGAAATTCAACATCCATTTTGCAGAAATAAGCCAGAGTTTGAGAGACTCTGAAGGTAGTTCTTTATTTGTTCCTCCAAAATCATTGTCTTCATCGAGTATGAGTTCCTCTGTATTTTTTGCTCCAACTGATAAGAATGAAATCATCTCAGTCGTAAAGTCCTTGAAAACAAGCAATTCATCAGGATCTGATGGAGTTTCATCCAGGATTTTGTTGAGCTGTATAGATATATATTGGCTGATCCTCTTGCACAGATTGCGAACTCGTCATTTGAATCTGGGAAGTTCCCATCACACTTGAAGCTCTCAATTGTAAAACCTATATTTAAGAAAAAAGGAAGTCCAAAAGAACTTAGCAATTACCGCCCCATTTCGATCCTTTCTACATTTTCAAAAGTTCTTGAAAGGCTTGTGCTAACCAGACTTTCCAATTACCTGTCTGTCAATGGAATTTTACATGACCATCAATTTGGCTTCCGTGAGGGGTTGTATACAGTCAATGCAATTTTTAGTCTTCTAACTGAGGTATCAAACTCATTGGATAACAGGAATCACGTGTTTGGCCTATTTTTGGATCTTACGAAGGCTTTCGACGTTGTGGATCACGGGTTGTTGCTCAAAAAACTTGAAAACTTGGGTATTAGAGGGAAAGCTTTTGATTGGATTGCTTCTTATCTCCTGAACCGTAGACAGATTGTTGAAATTCCTTTTATTGATGATGCAGGGTGCTTGAGAAAACAATTTTCTGAGGAGCGAGAAGTACGCACTGGAGTTCCCCAAGGCTCCATACTTGGTCCTTTATTATTTTTACTATTCATAAATGACATCCATCGAAGCGTGAAAGGTTCAAAGTTGTTTTTGTTTGCTGATGATACCTCCTTGGTCATCTCTGGTTGCAATCGAGCCGAGCTTGAAATCCAAACCTTTGTTCAGGCCAGTAATTTGCTGCAGTGGTTGGGTGAAAACTGTCTGTTTGTAAATACATCTAAAACCAATTTTCTTGATTTTGGAATTAGAAAGTCTGCTAAAACGTTGATTGAATCTCAAAACATTATGATTGGAGAGTCAGAAATGTGTCCTTCTTTGAATGTTAATTATCTTGGAATGGTTTTGGATGATCAGCTAAACTTTTTTAGTCACATTGATACAGTCACGAAAAAACAAAGCAGCTGCATATTTTTGATGTATTGCTGTATCCTGCTTTGCTAGTGAGGAAATTCTTGTGCTTACTTACTATGGCTGTTTTTATCCTTACCTTTGCTATGGAGTCTCTATATGGGGATATGAGAGTAAAAAAACTCAATATGTTTTTCGTCTCCAGAAAAGAGCTATAAGGATTATTTTCAAGTTGAGTTGTTCCCAGTCTTGTAGAGGTTTCTTTCGCAGTAATAATATCCTTACGTTCCCATCCATTTATATCCTTCAGTGTCTTTCTTTTTACAAAAAGTATCCCCACCTTTTTTCAGTCAACGTTAATCCAGCCCATAATTACTCCTTAAGAAAAAGAAACAACCTAATCCTACCCTGCCATAAAACATCTTTTTTTGAAAAACAAAGTCTTTACTCCTGCATCCGCCTCTCTTTGCCATCCTGCTTAAAAATTGTGGACAATAGGGAATTTCAAAATCGTCTGAAAAAATTTCTTATTTCGAGAGAATATTACAGTGTCCGGGAATACGTTGAGGATAATAAATTGTAGATCACTCCTGTTATATTGATTTGGTCTTGTTGTGTTTGATCTGTCAGTAGTGTATACTTTGTAGTGTATATAGTTGGGGTATTATAATTTTCTTGACGAATGCCTATGCATGTTATGTTTTTGGCAATAAATGAATTGATTGATTGAGATATCTTACATAGGACAATATTGACGGTGGTCACTTTCACTCAGTATAGAGTAGGAGTGAAGGTGCTAACTCCACGTAATACAGATAGATAGTTATTGTACAGTAGTTTAACAGGTTGATTGCAGCAGATTTCTTACATAAGACAATATTGACGGTGGTCAGTTTCACTCAGTATAGAGTAGGAGTGAAGGTGCTAACTCCACGTAATACAGATAGATAGTTATTGTACAGTAGTTTAACAGGTTGAGTGCAGCAGATACCTTACAGTGCAGGACAAGATTGACAATGGTCAGTTTCACTCAGTATAGAGTCGGAGTGAAGATGTGAACACCATATAGCTCGATAGTAATTGTATAGTGGTTTAAAGGGTTGAGTGCAAGGTGTAAAAAGTGGCATTTTTTTTGTGGTAATAAAAACTAAATTGTCAGATGGT
Source organism: Homalodisca vitripennis (assembly GCF_021130785.1). Classification (NCBI taxonomy): domain Eukaryota; kingdom Metazoa; phylum Arthropoda; class Insecta; order Hemiptera; family Cicadellidae; genus Homalodisca; species Homalodisca vitripennis. The sequence goes on from NC_060210.1 coordinate 96,588,377, forward strand.
AACATAACTATTACTTATGTTCAAGAAGGTCACACATTGTTTCATATTTGTACCTTTTCCATACCTTTCCATTTTGGCCTCCACTAAAACTAGTGTGGCTGACAATAGATGTCTTTCTTAGGAAATTCTTACATCAATTTCAAGAAAAACAAGGATGTCAGCTTATAAAATGCAAACTGACTATCAGTATGTGTGTTACTTAGAACTAGACTATAATATAGGTAAAAATATGTTGGACTATCTAACGATGTCAAAACATTAACTCTCATTTTGAGATGTAAATAATGTTGTCTTTAAAGATATTACACTCATCTTGCTTGAATTTACAAACTTACAGGTAGTACAGTGCACCATATATAAGGAGTTGTATTATACCTCTCAATAATTAAATTTCCTTTAAATTGATCTTTTGTAGATTTCCATTACTACATAATGTGAATATAAGCTCATAGTGAAACCATTTTAACTCTATCTTAATCACGAAAATGATTTTTATGATGTTTTAAGCAACATTTGCCCACAGAGAAATGCTTATAAGACAATTTTGTTGTCAACTAAAAAATATGACATACTGAAAATAAGCATAGCTATTATTATAGCAAAAATTAACATTTAGTGTAGAACTAACCTATTCCAATCATCAATTAGGCCTCTGGCAGCTCTATCCATATCAACAACTCCTCCACTCTTAAGCTTGCCCTGTCTTTGGGCCTTCAGGGCGAAAAACTCCTCTGGTGTCTCATATTCAGGCAGACAATATAGGTCCATCATCTGAGGAAAGCAGAAGTATTTTAGGTAATTAATATACTTACTGATGCTTTTCAATATAGATGTGCATAAGTTAAGATACATCAGTTTTTTTTAACAAACCAAAAAAAAGGAGGAAATAAAAGAATGAGTTACAATAAGTGAAGAGGAGAGAGCAAGGGTGCAGGAAAAGGAAAGAAGAACTTACAAGAAGAATAAGTTGGGGCAGTCTTCATTCCAAACGGACTCAATGACCATCCTTGTAACAATTATGGATGAGGATAATAATGTTCATAAATTAACAGTTTAAAGGGTTACTGTTAATGTTTACAAAAAACTACACACCAAATACCAATGTCTGCAGTAATACACAAATTTAAAAAACTATAAGTTTGATGATTTGTACATTTGTTACCGTTAACCCTTTGAGGCCGGCGCTATTTGACGTGCGCTGTGCATGAGTGGCAGTGCGCGCGAGACCTGCCTGCCCTCACTGGGCCGCGGGATTTTACTCAAATATCCCGTCCAGCGCATCGTTCTAGTTATTTGCCTCTAACTTTCTTATTTTTTATTCAATTGGTTAAAAGTAAAGTTTTCATTTTGTAAAAATAAATTGCCTTTTTTTAGTTAATCTTATGAATTTTCCGATAATTAATATATATATTTTATATTAATTTAGTTTGAAATACACATGTGTTTCATTACATTTTTGTGTGTTTTGTGGTAAGAAAACCTAGAATGAAGCTGTTTTCAAACAATTATCATTGAAATTAGTTTTAATATCAGTATGCAGCTTATGTTAGATTTTAATTAGAAAAGAAACATTTTCTTTGGGATAAGAATACACCAATTAGTTTTTATAGTTATAAATTGTATTGAGTAAGAGTTCAGTAAACTAAAGTTATTTACACAGATTGAAATAGTTTCGAGTATAATTTTCAAGTCCTTTTAATAATGTAGGATTGTGTGATACCTTTGAAAGGATCCAAACAACAATTCTACATCACAACCATTGCAGTAGATAGTGGATCTCTTCTCTCTTCTGGCTTTGCGGCACACTACACAGTGTCGTGGAATATTGGATTGTTTTGGCCGGTGATTACTATTTCTAGCAGAAAGCCTGGTGGTTTCTCGTATGGTAGGACTCTGAACAATTCGCTCAGTGGGACCAAAACGAAGAATAAGTCCTTATACAAGCTTTAGTCGAAACTAACTAAGAGGCTTCTTTGTTCCATTTTCAGGTTTGTAGAGAATATAGTTGTTCAATAGTGGTATCCAAAAAATAAAAGAACAGTTATTTTGTCCACTTATTGGTTCGCCTGTGAAGGCTATGAGTTGTCATCATTTGGTCAGACTTGTCAAAAAAAACCCATATTTTTATTGTTGTCATGAATAAGGAGTGGTTTTACAGGTTGCCAACGGTTATGCTCAATTTCGAACTTATAAAGACCTTGTTCAGGGGGTTGCATAAACAATAGCACTACAGCTGTAGTATGTTCAACGAAAGATGAGACAACACATTTTTGCTTATTCTTCGCATAAAGTCATGCTCACAAAGGGAGTAAATAAGGTTTTAAAACAAAGCCGTTTAAACTATGGTTTCTGAAACCAAATAATGTGTGATGAACTGGAGATGAATAACACTACACAATAACTATACAAATTACTTTCTTTGCAAGTAAACGTTTCAAAACAAATTCAACAATTTCGATTTGTTTTTTTTTTGTGTGAAAAATACATCCTTTTAAGAAACAAACAAAAAAATATTTGTCATGAAAAGGTTAGTTCGTTTAGGGGATAAAAAATAAAGAACAAAGTACTACAGCGCGGGACAGCAGGTGTCCCGCTCGCTACTCAGCCACCCAAGTATGCCGGGTCAGACGCTGTCCCGCGCTACTTGGCCACTCATCACGAGTGGGACAGACACTGTCCCGGCCGACCTCAAAGGGTTAAGTAAAAAATAACTATAAAAAAGGACGTATACATGAATTTATATTACTTTAACAATAAAAATTAATCTTTTTTAATTTTTGTTGTAAAAGTTTACAACACTAGTACTCAAAACTAAATCAATAAAAATAAATTCAACAGTAATTACTACAGCTGTTTTTGCACAATACCAGTTATAATGTAAACAGCAGAGTACAATGGACGTTTGATATTTGTGAATAAAATTAAAAAGCTCATGTGATATCCAAATATGCAATTAATATTCCCACCACTTGCTGTTCTTATCCAGTGAGTCTAAAAACCAGCATTTCCACTGAAAGGGATACACATACTTATTGGGGTGCTTTAAACCTTTAACCCTCCAAGTGATGACTAAACCACTTCAAAGTGCTAGGCCATTTTCGAGCATATGACATTTCTTTTTTAAACTTTTTATATACAAACAATATGTTCAAATTGCATGTATTACATATAGTTTTTTACACAAACATATGTTCTATAAGATCAAGTAAAAATAAAAATGCTTATCTTTTATCATAAAAAAATCTGGTACTGCTAACCGGTTGTGTAGTTTTTTATATTTTTATTTTTCAAAATCCTTGACGTATAGTTTTTACAAAATGTAGTAGTCCTAGTTCTAAAAATATGCAAAATGTTCCAAATATAATGCTGAATAAGAAAAATATCACTTCTTAACCTTTTGCACAACATATCACAATACTAATTGGTAAAAAACAAAACAATGTTTTTTCGCAAAAATTGTACTAAAATGTTTACCACATCAACAAGTGTCAGTAAGTAGTTGAATAGTGATTATTGCCTCAAAATAAACACATATTTAGTTACTGATATGAGTAAAAGTAAGAAAAATGACAGATAAAGTATTAAAAATACAAAAAAAATGGCTTATATACATATTTACATTAGACTAAAAAAAAATTAGTCTGAGTCACTCTCTGGTGGGGGTGCTGCTTGCATCGCTATCATTTCCACTCAAATCGTCATCAAAACAGCGCCTAATGGCACTTGAATTACTAAGTTCACTCATAGCACAAACAATTACTCAATAAACAATAATATAAGTCACTTACAAATCAAAAGAACGAAGCAAAACAATAACGTCACAGAGCGTCGGCCCCTAGACGACCGTAACAGACAAACACGCATCGAAATCAGCTGACTATTCTTCTTACTCTTCCTCGTAAACTTCTGAATTACATATTTCTAATTACGTTACTTGATAGGGAATTTATTCCTACATGTAGCTTTATAAACCATGTCGTTATTGAGCGAATCGTTCGTCTGTGATATGAAAAAAAACGAACATATTGCACAGTGCGATAGTAGCACTTTGAAGTGGTACGAACATATCGCACAGTGCGATAGTAGCACTTTGAGGGTTAAGGAGTGCGTGTAAACTCTACATAATAAGTAAGGACTTCTTTTGACGTTTAGCCTCTGTATTTTTGTATTATCGTAAATGCATTGCTACTACTTTAGGTAGATTAGGTAGCCTTTAGGTAGATTAGTCTGTAAAGTGGTTCCATCTATCGGCAATATACTTCCATGTTTGTGCTTGCATTCACTTGTAATCTGATTTTACCACCTGATCGCAGTAGCCACCGTGTAGAAACCACCGACTCAAGGTCGCGTCGCGTGCGCATCGCTTTGCTATCAGAATATGCCACCACATTATACTAGCCATTCCTTGTATACTGCATACTGTGGCCATATTTATCTTGTGAGAGTGACATATTTGTTGAGCAACCATCTAGTTTGTTACTGTTGTCCAAATGGCAGACAATACTGATTGAGTCTGCTGCAGTGAGGAAATAGGACATTACTGATTTTGAAAAAGTACTGAAATATTGACTTGTAGAAGATGTAGTCCTTTTTTATTAAGCTTTCAAATGTAAATAAACATTTTTTAAGAGATTTTAAAGATTTTAATTTTTGGTATTTTTTTGGACTTCATCCATTATTCATTTTAGACTATCAAAGAAAGACTTCATATGACGTCCATACTCCTTAAAGGGTTAATAGTTTCTCATGAGCTACGTGAGAGAATGCAAAATGTTACAGTAGACTACGCCATCAGTACCCTGAGTAGAAGAGAAGGATACCTGTCGCTTGGTGCAGCGTTGAAGAATCGCTGTGGCTGCAGGGATTGGATCCACTGACTCCACCTTGACTGCGTTCTTGAGAGCAAAACTTCCTTCATTCATAGACTTGCTGGATGCAAACACCACTCCAGGACTATCCAGGAGCTTGATCTTGGAGTCTAATTGAACTTCCTGCATTGCTCTGGAATTACAAACTTATGTTACTATTTATGATTACTTTATGATCATGTTTTGTTGATTATCATTAGAGAATCTTTAGTGCTTGTTTTGAAACAAAAAATCATACTTTGTGACTCCTGGTGTGGCTCCTACACTACAGGCCCTGTTCCTTTTCAGACTGTTGATGATGCTGCTCTTGCCAACATTGGGTAAACCTATTGACAAAGCAAGATTATTGCAATAAGATTATCAAACAAAGAAAGTGGTTACTAACATTAGTTAAACAACATAAGAACCCAATTATTGTTGTAAAAACAATATTACCAGAAGGAGACAAATATGCACAGCTTTGTGACATAAGTTGCCTTAACCCTCTTAGTGATAGAAGCCGCTCTAGCGACGTTCATTCGTTTAATATGAATGATAGACGTCGATGTTCAAACATGCCTTCGAAATCGTCGTCGCTGCTCGGCTATCTTCAGTTAAATTCGGCCGTTATTTACTGCATTGTGTACAGAAACGTCTTCTCTTTCCTCTAGATCTGTCTCCAGATGAATTTTCAAAAGAATAAACAAACAGCTGGTATTTGTTACGACGTTGTTTGTGTTTTACTCGTAGTCGCTAACCTATACCCCCCCCCCCCCCCACCCCCCCCCCCCCCCACCCCCCCCCCCCCCCACCCCCCCCCCCCCCCACCCCCCCCCCCCCCCACCCCCCCCCCCCCCCACCATCCCAAAAATTTAAAACCTTTTCAATTTTCCAAAGGGAAATCTTAAGGGTCTGTGAGTATTTTGACGTAGTTTAAATCTAACTTTAACTGGAAAATATTCTAGCCTTAGTGATCTTTGACAATTTTTATGCTGTACAGTCTTAAAAAAATAACAATCTTGAATCTGTATAATGCAATATAAATAAACCTTTTAACCACTTTTTTTGTAAACTTTTATTTTTGTTACTATGTACATTTCGAAATCTGTGATTTCATCTTCAGGTACTAAGGTTAAGTTATGAAAATAAATAATTAAAACCAATTTGTCATGTATTTTTTCACTACCTTGGTGGCTAAATTTGTTGTATTTAATTTTATGTGTGATTTAATCTTGAATCTTTGTACGATTGGTGTGAACAGTGCTGAATATCTCCTCTCACCCATTTTACCGCTACTACTAGTACAAAGAATTCATTGTAACTATTAAAATTACGAATATAGATAGGACTTCCGTTCGTTTCATCCATGCAACGCCATCTCTGTGATAATTTACTTAATTTTGTGTTGTCTATTTTTATATTTTATTTTCTTACTATGATTTATTTAAATGCGTGTTAACAGTTATTTTATATTAGTTAAAAATATAAATATAGGAGATTATCCTTAAATTTTATTTTTAATTTATGTATAAATTGTAAAGTTTTTTATACATAAGCATAGCTATTTATAGTGGGAAGGGTTTGATCAATGACATTTTATAGTTTATATGTTTGTATTTAATTTCAGTAATTTGTATTATTTTTGTCCTTTATGTTCAGCATTTCTTATTTTATTAATATTGTGATTGTCATTAATTTGTACTAATAGATTGGGACTAAATATCACTCCTCAACGTTGCTCTATGTTCTGTCAATTTTCATACTTTTTGCATTTACAAACTTTTGGAAGAAATATCTTGAAAATAAAATTTGAGTTTGAGTTGAGACAGTATCAACTGAAATGACAATCATTATTATTTAGTTACGCGTTAAATTTAAATGGACTTTATAAGTTTATACTACCTTCATCGAGTGAGTGTCATACAAATTTTTATACAATGGTGACCTCGGTGTTTTCATAAAAATAACTAATGTTCGTTTCATTACTTCTTGATCTTCAGAAATCTGCGCACAACATAAAAAGACTTATCGACTGACTATTTAAGTTATAGCCAATTTGAAAATAATGTTTTCACTTTACAGTTACCGTGGCAAACTACTTATATATGTATTGAAACATAAACTACTCTAGGATTTTAAAATTTGCATGAGCGTTTTCTAACGATAGAGGTACAGTACAGTAGTTGGCCCTCCACTTGAAATCAAAGTCTTGAACTTGGTTTTAATTGTAACTTTGTTCAGAAATAAGCTAATACTACTGACATAACTATTTTGCAGCACACTACGAGAGGTGGTATTTTGTTCATGCAAATATAAAATTCTGGAGTAAGTACGCGTATACGTAAAAGGAAGAGCTCTCACTCATTCTCTCACTCACTGACTTATCACTAAATCTCCAAGTTAAAATTTAGCACACGTAGCAGCACGTAGCATTTTTAAAAAGATCAACCATTTATAGGTCTCGAAATGGTGTTGCAATCCCTACAATAACTATATCTGTATCTTGTTTTTAAACTTTTCGATATCCTTGAAGGATACAATTTGTAGGTTACAATGCCAAAAGTACCGTAAGTACGTAAAGCTTTTAACGGATATGCCATCCCTTCAGCTTCCAACTTTCAGTTGTAACGGCGGTGTTGGTTGCCATTCAGTGCTGTACTTCATGAGGATTTCGCTGGATGTTTATCAGGCTGTCACACTAAAATAATTATGTTTGTTTAAAATAATTGTATAAGTTATATTTGTTTGAAGTATATTGTAAATAAGTTGAAAGATAATTGATTCATTATTAGCTTTTGTCTTGATTTTACCGCCAACTACCATTTTACTACTTAGACAGTTATGACTCCAAACATGCTCAGCCTTGGCGGATGTATTTTCTGTTTATTCTATCTTTCTTTTGGCTTAGCAGTATTTTCTAACACCTAGTAAATGTTTGTGAATATGAAATATTTGTAAATGTAAATATTGTTTGTAAATTCGAATTGAATAAACAAGTAATTTATTATATTTCGCCCTATTTACTCTTTGTACTCTATTTATGTAAGTAACAGTCTATAATATATTTAAATGAACAATATTCATTTAACTTTATATTGATATTTAATTTATAACTGTATATATAGTGGCTTAGCTAAATGTTGCATTCAAAGCCTAGTGTGCAGTAAAAATTATAACATTTAACCTGTCAAATTACAAGCTGTAACCAAATCTATTTGCAAGAACTACAACAATATTTTAATTAATTTTTTAAATTAAATATGAAAACATGAAAGTAAATGTTTCAAATACAAGACATGTACGTCATTTAATTCCCATCTCTGTATTAATAGATACTGTGCTATGGCCGTTTTGTTTGTAATTTTGTAATCTGTGCCATAATGCATTAGGAAGTAGATTATTTCAAAGTTTGGATATATCTTTGGATATATCCAAAGATTATTCCAAGTGGTTCTATTCCAAAGTTTGTGATAAATTATTTAATATTTCCTGTAAACTATACCAATAAACTCTAACTTAAGTGAAGACCTTTTGTGTAAACATTCTTTTTATTTTATAACAAGGTTTCCTTTGGATTTTTAAGTCAGATACATTCTAAGTAGGCCTATACTTAGTGCACTATTGTACTGGTCACAAAGACTGGTACAGCAAGAAGATATGTGATGTCTTTGATTGTATTAGTTATGTAGCTATTATAATCATTGATTTTGGATCCTTCTGGGGGATTTAGGATCCACAATCAAGAGTATAATCTAACGTTTTATCATTTTTGCGCCTTTCTGTTGACACCAATGTCCTATTAATAACAGGAAGGTTCTGCCCTTTGAGCCGTGCTCTTCAGGGAGATTCACCCAGTCAACACTTTAGACTGCACCAAGGACAAAATATCTCGCTGGAAATAAGGACTTTCTTATTTAAATAGAAAGCGAGAAGGCGGAGGTGGCTATGTCAACTTCAAGGGTTCTTCACAAAGCGTGGCTTCAAATTTCCTTGAACAGGGGCTAATACCTGTCACACAAGATGACTACAATGGGACGGCCGAGCAGAGAGATATTTGCAACAACCTTAAGAGTTGTCAAATTACTTTGAGCACTGTTGTATTCTAAGGATATTTCTAGAATGGTAAATTAGTTAATAGTAACAATTTGTCTCTCAAGCATAAATATTTCATATTTAAAAGCCAATATTCAGTTAGTTCAAAAGAAGCTGCATTTTCTCTCGAAGCAACCGCAAATAAACTGAAACGAAGTCCATACTCCAATATTTTTCCTAGAAATGTCCCTTTAATGGTATATATTTCCAAGAAACGATATACATTTAATGGTAATACTCTCGTGATGGTTACTAAAAGAAAGTACATTGACCCAAGTTTTGGGTTTTACGTTTTGGGTTGGTGGATGCCTTTAATTCAGGACTTTAAAAATACCTACACCACCATACTGTTTAGAGTCATAAATAATCATTTATAAATGTTATAGCTTATTTATACAATATATTATACAATTAAATCATCACTTGTACTCAATTTATTTCAGGTTTGTGGCATTGTTTCTATTGCTGTATTGTTTTAATGTAAGGGGTAGTTTTACATATAAAAATCCAATGTAGAAATTTGGGTTGTGCACAAAAATACACTCTGTAACTGATGAACCAGTTAAGAACAGTAAATGATATAAAATTTTTATAACATACCTAATTATAGATAATTACTTTCAAAATGTTTCTGTTTTTTTATTTCTTTACAGCTGTTAAAAACTAACGTCTCAATACGCTTGACTGCATTACTTGAAAGTATTTCTACCGGATGATTGTAAGCTGTGGATGGATCATTGCTATAATGTTTTATACTCTAATTCTTGCTGGTCGTTTTTCCTCCGTGCTTAAGTTATACAGAGTTATCAATAATCTGCTGGTTTGATTTATTGATGGACATTTAAGAATTCCAAATTTACGTGATTTTAAACTATTCAAGTATTGCTGGACCCTACAAATATATTATCTTCTAATTACAAATGCAAATTTCTACATGAATTAAATTGCTCTTTAAACATAAAAAACAGCGTTAACCTCAGGATTGCCTATGTATAATAAATTTAACACTTTAAATTAAATACAACTATAATCATTTAGCATCATTCTCTACCTAAAGAGGATACCTATGTGGTACATACTTACATTTACTATGGAGTTGACTATGGTGAAGTCGGTACATTCACCTCTAACTCTCTGCTGACAGCAATACATTTTCCTGAATGAATTTTCAGACCACTTATTCTTGTTGAAGTTTTTACCATTAATTTTTTATATTAGACCCAGAAGCAGTTCTAGGTTGGGGATTTCCTCACTTTTATCAGCCGATTCAAGCCTAGATTATTTTCTGGAGCCAGAGTTTGGAGCGGATGATGTTTTTATGGAGTTGTTGATACTCCTGCGTGGACACCGTTAACCCGCTTACTACAGTAAAAGTAATTTGGTTATTGCCACAGTATACTTCATACCGTGTATATTACTGTGGTTGTTGTTTACCTGAATTTTATTGAATGAACACCTTTAGAATAAATTTTAAATACAATTAAAATCTAAACAAAACTCCTTTATTTTCTAGTGTTTCTCTGATAAATTAGTTTTTTAGAACAAATATTGTCATAGATTCTTAACTGTAATTAATAGTATAAAAAATGGGGAATTTAATGGATTAACATTGACGAATGTTCTAAATCTATACTATCTCTCCTAATTATTGTTCAATAGACTGTAGAAGAAGATCGCTACAGAAAGAATTAAACAAAATCTATATACATAGATTGCTGGCGAGTTTTCGCCTCGAATAGCAGAACAACGATTGAAGTATTGTAAAAGGACACGAAAAAAATCAGGAAAATAGAACAAGATTTTTATATAATAGTATAAATTGAAAGAACCTGTTAACTTTAGTCAACTGTCCTGTGCAAACATTTTTTTATGGTAGCACAATCATATGTGTTTTAAATTAACTATTATTTACAATAATCATAGGGCTCTATCATATTTCATCATAAGTGCTTGGACTAAATAGGCTACGGACTTCGATTTTAATAATTGTGTGCACAGCAATGGGTAACAGCTAGTTTTATAAATAAACATTAATTATAAAATGTGCTGTTAATACCTAATGTCGATAACGGCTAAACCAAACAGCAGAAATTCAAGGAAGGTTTTATGGAGAAATAGATCAAAAAAGTTGCCGAAAATATTTTATCATTCGGAAAGTAGTGATGCATGTAGCAAAGACAAAGTTAATATCTTTTGCTCCAGTTCCACTATAAAATTATATTCCAGATTGCGCGAGTGACTAATTTAAAACGTTTAATGCATTTTATAATATACTATTTATATTATAAAGTATAAGAATGTATACTCTGTAATAAAACCAATCTTAATAAACAAAGATGTCAATGTTGTTACGTAAGACACTCGAAACTGGTGGAACTTTTACAGTGACTGAAGGAAAAACAGAGAAATGAACACTAACATAACACAATGATCCGTTTTTTTTCCAAACTAAAGTACAACACCAAGAGGTATAAACTTTATAAACGATTATTGTAAATGTTCCATGAATTTAGTAAAGATTTCTTTCTTATACTAGAACTAGGTAGAATTTCCCTCCTAGACCGTGTTAGACTTTATAATACTACGTATTGTATAACTATACTGTATTGTATAGTTTCTTCATCGGGACAAGAAGGCAAACTCGAGTATGTAATTGGAAATATTTTAAACCTAAAGTAGCCGCTTTCAGACCAAAGTAGATTTACGAGAGCTATATCCGTATATATTTGTTTGTCGAGGGAATAGGGACTTAATTTTGGCATCTTAATTGAATATAAACGACCGAAAGTGTGTCCTTTATGCTATGTCCCAAGTAGACTTTTCAATCATACGTATATCTTTATATTTTCTTCCTCGGAATCAGTAGATAAACTCAACTAGGTCACTGAAAACATCTTACACGGAATTTCATAAAAAGGTGTGGATTAAACGCTTTGTCATAGAAGTAGGTCTCCGGGACTTGCTTATTTATTTACAATTTCTTGATCGGGGCTCAAGCTGTGGCGTTGGAAATATAATTAATTGGAACTATAAATTCTACTAAACGTGCAAATCGTTATATGAGTAAGGTTACAATCGGATCCTCTTGTTCATGAACACTGAAGTAATATATAACTAATAAACGCCTATTTCTGTTCAAAATTTTAAAGGACTCCGTATTACATCATATGTGATTGTACTTTGTACTTATTTGTAGGCCTAAAAGGACTTCGATTTTTAATGTTTCGTGTGAAGCCGCGGGTAACAGCCAGTACTGGAAATATCTTTTAATATATATATATATATATATATATATATATATATATATATATATATATATATATAGTAATAGCCTAAACATTATTTTTAATAGAATTTAATTCAACCCGACATCAATGATTGTTTGATCCAACACAATGTATTTTAATGTTACAAGTAATATGGTCTATCAGCCTTACAAACGAACACAAAAACAGTTGAATATTTTAATTTGATTCATATTTTAACAAAATAATCGTGATTTTCTGGTCTTGTCAGTAATTACTTCTGGATGAAAATCTTGAAAAGTATAATATCTAGTAATAACGAAATAATATAAATAATTTATTTCAAAATATTATCCGTTCAAAGATAATGCTATCTTTTCTACAATCTAATTTCTAAAGCGAAAGCGCAGCTTGATGTGATGTGTTAAACAGTTTTACTCAAAGGCATCGAGTCGTTCACGAAAAAGTTTGTTTTTAGGTTTATATGGTAAAGTAAACAAATTTCACATTTCTAATTAAACTATAACTTAGTAGTTGATTACACTTTTCCGGATTTCTCAGTAGGGTTTTAAATACAGTTAGAGGAGATAGAACTCGGGGTCTTGTCGTTAGTAGACAATTAAACTGCCATTTCCACTTACAGTACGGCAGTAGTGATGGAGTAGCATCATTCTACGCAGAACCACTTAAGCACATTATTGATCACCAATCATTAATTTGAAATGTTCACATCCGGACACCGGACACTCATAGTTTTTCCTCTACTTCTAAGCCTATCCGGACATCCCAGCACATCATACGTCCTTATAGGATATGCGGATCCGTTTTTGTTTATTTAAATTTCGTTATGATTTTAGAAATGGATAGAAATAAAAGTTACTGTTTTATATTATAGTAGGATGACCAGATAGTTATAGAATGCACTCTAACCATAGAACACATAAAATCAAACATATTATAGTAATTTATATTCGCTTAATAATATAAATAATGAAATGAAATGAAATGAAAAATGTCTTTATTGAATACAACGTAAAACATATTCAATTGGCGAGGTTAGGACTATTAAGTCCTCTCTTATACCTAACCATAAATTAATAAACTCTACTATTACTGTAAAACAAGAGCCACAATACAGTTTACATTACTGTTTTACAATCAAAAATTATAATCTCTATTTATATAAAGTAATAAAATGAAATAAAGGTTCTCTATGAAACGAAAAATAAATAAATAGAATAAAACTTACAAGGAAATTAACAGACATTCATAAATCACCATTCATACAAAGCCATCGTCCCATACCCTATGCCACGATATCGTCAACCCGACGAGGCCCAAAACAGATGGTCCCTAAGCACCCCCCGAAACCGTTCCCGACTACGAATACCTCTGATATGATCCGGGAGATTATTCCAGAGTCGACAAGCAGAGACTGTGAATGATTTACTGTAAATAGAGGATCTATGAAGAGGAATAGATAACATAGAATGAAATATAATTATAAGGACGAGCGCTTGAGAGATTACTAATCACTGCTCAATTACTTAACCCAATATTGTGGTTTAAATAATATAGTACTTCTCATTTATGTAATATAATGTATAAAATATAGGTAAGAGTAGGTAAAATTAGTGTGTGGAATAAAAAACTGCAAATAACCAAACCTATTGGTATGAAATTTGATTAAGTATATATAATTAATTGTAAAATTGCCAGATATAACGTTATCACACTTTTCTTGAAGAAAAACCGTTTACTATAAGAAAATATTTAAAAAATAAAATTAAAAAATTAGTATACGAGTTTTTCAATAGAATTTCGAAGTAACTTATAATTAGTTATAATTAATGAAAACGCCTCAGCAAACTATTACAAAAACTAAATACTAAGCCGTCACCGACGCATGAGTTAGACAGCGAGAATAACAATTCACCACTTATTTTTCAACGGTGAACATTCAAAAAGGTAGCAGTACGCCACACCTCGTATCGTTTAACAGGCTTTGTTGAGTTAGCTTACACAATACAAATCTATAGCTCATTTAGTTCTCGAGGTGTCTTGCGTGCAGGTAGAAAGGCAGACAATCCGACATAAAATTACGTTCAGTTAAATTCCATAGTTGGAAGTTTCATTTCATAGCTATGTTACAATGGTATACCTACTAAAACATAAGAGTAGTTGAAATTAAACCTTGTTACCTATTTATAAAATTGTCTTTCCACTCCTATATTTTTCTTTCGTCTCTATGAATAAATATATGATCTTATCATCTTACACGATTGTGCTTAGTTCATTTAAAAATTTTGTTATTCTACTAGTTTTTCATTGCCATCATGGTTACCCATAATAATAATGTAAAAAATTTACTTACGCTCACCAAATCCCATAAAATGACATGCTCTATAATCGAACTCAGAGTTACTCATAAAAAACTAACCTCTATGCACAATTTCAAGTCTGGTTAGTTCGTTTTAGAGATATCGTGCGGACAGTGTGATAATGATGCTGATAGAAAAGGAATTTTCCAGCCTCTCAAGTGATATCCTATTACATAAAAATCACAATATACCTCAATGAGATTCTTGCCACTGACGTACAAGGCCTCCAACGAGAATCGTGTCGCTTTAAATGTTGTAATTCATCATTTTACTCAACACACTTAGAGATATGTAATGCTCACACATCAACATATACCTAATTGTTTATCGTTTCAGACCCATCATCAATGCAGTCAAAATGGATTAAGCGATCTACAGCCCAATAAATAGATCATGAGTTCCGAGGAAATCTATAAAGCAAGTATAGGCGCTTAAACATGGCGGATTTTTAATATTGTTAAACTAACAACAGATGTTTTGGTAGAATTAACCTTGGACGTTTTAAGCCATGGCCATTTTACTAACTGAATATAATCTCAGCTTTCCTAGCTGTCTTATAAGTGCTAGAAAGTTGATATTCAATCGGAGTCCCTTATATTATATTACATCTTATACTATTTAGGTAGGACCATCAGTAGCTTTCGAAGTAGACAAATCAAGTTTCAAGTTGTACATATTAGAGGAAATCATTGATTTACTAAAAACGAACGTCACAGCTAATGATCAAGCTTTATAATAGTTGCTTTAGAAAAGAAAATTTAATGATTACTTATATGAGTATTGTTTTACTTTTTAAATAAATAAATAACATAAATAAATTAACGCAAAATTATTTGTTACGTAAAATGGAAAGAAACAGTAAAAATTGGTCAACAAAATTATAGTTACATTAACGACTAAGACTTTATTTTTGAGCTTACAATCCATGTACATAGACTACAATTAAAATAAATCAAAATATAATAACATAAAATGCAGCTTCTTTTGAACTAACTGAATATGGCCTTTTAAATCTGAAAAATTTCTACTTGAGAGACACATTGTTACTATTAACTAATTTACCCTTCTAGAAATATCCTTCAAATACAATAGTGCTGAGAATAATCTGACAACTTTGACATGAAAGGTTAATTTACAATTTAAGATAAAGCGAATACCGCTCTCTGTGGGGCCGTCCCACCGTACCCATCTTGTGAGACAGGTATTAACCCTTATTCCTGGAAATTTGACACCACGCTTTGTACAGGACCCTTGAAGTCGACGTCGCCGCCTCCGCTTTCTATTTAAATAAGAAAACCTTCATTTCCAGGGAGAGATTTTGTCATTAAGTGCAAGCCTTTTGTTTTGACTTTGGGGAATTTCCCCTATTTGCTAAGCTCAAAAGGTAAAAATTTGTTGTTGGCACGAAAGGAGTTAGCGTTAACAGCAAGTTATCAATATACTCAACTATATTCCTGCTGAGACTGTGAGCACTAATATTTGGAAAAATATCTGGACATTATGTAGAATTAAATCTCTGGTTTCTGGTTTGTAGTAGAATGTATATATTAAAACAAACAGGAATCAAATAACTTGCATTTCTGTTTTATGAGACTAACTGTTTTCTTACCTTACAAAGAGGATAGATTTAAATCTTTGAAACGTTGTTTTATAGACTTTGTACAAGTTTAATTGACTTGCACGAAGAATTTTAACTGTTATGCACACTTAAAAATATAGATTACGATATAACATCTGATGAATAAGGCAGATACGAGTTCTCGAAATGTCAGGTCTACAATTTGAATTCATAATTAAATGAGTTTTATTTGCGTTATTAGGCCTATCATCCGTCGTCAATTAAAATTTTAAACAAATATATATGTTTTGCCGAGAAACTGCACTACTTATGTAATGACTATGGGAAGTGTTTGTTTAAAGTTTGTTATTGACGATAGAGGGTTTAAAAGGATAACAGAATTTCGGAAATTTGCCATCATTATATGTTATAGAAGATGTAATATAACGTTTCGAGGATTGAAATCTATCCTCTTCGTCAGGTGGGGGGGGGGTTGTATCAATACATACAAATATAACGCCAAGAAAGAAGAAAAGAATGGAAAGAAAAGGGTTTGAACATACCTAAAAATTACTTGAGTCAATTCCAGGCGTTGTCACTGCACAAAATGCAATTCTTGAGCACAAGTGACGAGTACGAGAATCACACTCACACATAACACCAGCACTGACGAAAGGGGGATACTGGTATAATACGTTGTGTTACACCTTTAGTAACATACAGGACGTCGTTCTTTATTCTAATAGGGACAACGGTTGAGTAGTCAGGTTTGGATTCACGGTTTATTAAGTATTATTAAAACGAATTTTATTATTAAATTTTTTTTACGAAATTCAATGCCTCCAATACTTAAAGTGCTCAATTTACTAATAGAGTTAATCCTAAAACATTTATTTTACATACACTGGTGACCGTTCATGATTTCAATGCTATAATTTTGTAATGAATAAAACTTATACTGTGGTTAATAACACAATATTCTAATAATAAATATATTTAAAATGATGCGCATATTAAACTAGCCTAAAAAAATTCGATGAATGCTTTTCTCTAAAAAGTATTAACAAAATTCAGAACCCCCATAAACTTAAAATAAATTATTTATAAATTGCTCATCAGAGGGTGCTACAAACTAAACATCCGGATGGTCTAAATTTAAGATACGGATAGCAGTATGTATAAATTACATGTTACAATTTTAATTTATAACATTACACATTTAACTACAAATTTAATTTATAACTTTATATTCCTTGTATTAAGCAAAATTATTTACTCTTTGTACGTAATTCAAAATTAGTTTTATTAACACATGATGTTTCTTTTGTTTATTATTTTTTGTTGATATATTTACTTATTTACCTACTGTATATCTCTTGAAAATGTCTTAAGACGAATATAGAGAATTTTTATGTTCTTTTCTTCTATTTTTTTCTATTCTTATTGAATATATATATATATATATAATATATATATATATATGAATATCAGTTAAACTAATGTTAATAATGTGTAATTTTAACTGTTTCTAGGAGTGGCAATACTTTTTAATTGATTTTTTTATACAACGTATCTTTAACAATGCTTTAATTGTTAGGCTTGACACATTATATTCTGACATTTCATTTGTTAACGTGAACCAAACTCAAATTTTGCGATAAAAATATGACTAAATTAAAATTAAATGAACGTTTCTGTAGTTGCTAATCGATATCAGCGTATGTGCACAGTTTAAACTGCATGATACATTTCCTGAAATACCACAAGCACACCGCGAGGACACCTTGTTTGAACGGGAAGACATTATGTTTGAACATATAGTATCAACCATTGCACCTAAGGTGACTTACTGCGATTCTAATGTTTATTGACCTGTCAACCCTTACATTCTCTAGTTAGCGCGTCATCCACGTTGTGTTGTAGGCACATATAGTATCAACCATTGCACCTAAGGTGACTTACTGCGATTCTAATGTTTATTGACCTGTCAACCCTTACATTCTCTAGTTAGCGCGTCATCCACGTTGTGTTGTAGACACAACGTGGTTCGTTTACAATACATGGCTGCTCATGGGATTTAAACAGACTAAGAAATAATTATCTGATCGTGAACTGAAATTGTGTTACGGTCTCGGGTTGGAATTTCAGACCAACTACATGAAAATATACCCTTACGTTTTGAACAACACTAACGTTTAAAAACACATTATCTTAATTATATATATATATATATATATATATATATATATATATATATATATATATATATATATTTCTTCAAATAAATCAACATATTAGTAATCACGGATTATACGGCCTAATGTGGCGGACAGATGTATGGATAATAAGAACGATGATCTGAAAAATAATAAACCCCACTATATTTTAAGTTAGTACATGTCATGGCACACAACATCACTACCGCCTACAAAACGCTAGGCGGCAACGACAAAACAGATTGAAAATTGCCACAACCACAATTGCAGGCGTTATAACAAGCGTCTCGGAACATTTTGTTTTGTGTATTATGTATATATACTCTAGTGGAAATTGACTATTCATATCAAATATTGTTCGCTTAAATAATACGCAAATAAATACTCGTATCTTGGACTATGCTTACGAAAAACTTGATTGTTGAACTCCTTGTTGATCATCCTCCATTGTATGTGAAGAAGATGTCTTAAGTCCAGTATTCATTTACTAAGTTTAACTTTCACAACTTGAGACAAGACAAGAATATTAAACCACCTACAACAGAACCTACATTGTAAACGTTTCAAACATTAAACCAGCGCAATGTTTTAAAGAGTAAACCTTTTCGGTTCGGATGTGTGGCATTGTACTCTATTAATAGAGATCTTTAATTTGATTTACTACTCAGCCTATGCTCTAATTTAAGATTTCCTTCTGACCCCTTGCGGGTAACCCCCATTACATAACAACAATGTAGTAATTCCTTCAAAAAGTAGAGTTATAAGTGCAGTAATGATGTACCAAGGTTTATTGCTTTACCTGTAACTGTTCGGGAATTGTCAAGCGCGTGCGGGACGTTTTTTACAGCCTGTTTATACGTACATATTTACACAGTGTGAAAATTAAGTCCTGGTGTACCTGGATATATTCCAAACGCAATGTACAAAAAGACAGGCAGCCGATTATTATTTGTGTCGTAAGTCTAGGTATAGAAACATTGGCTGCAGTGTGAATACAATCCCTTCTAAATTCCTTGCCAAAATAATCCTGTGAGTCGGACAGTGAGTCCCAGGGCGGAACCGTGGGCCCAGTGTCCGCCCTTTATAAAGTAAGTAATAGATGGCCTCAACAGTTTAACGACCTGGACCTCCAGGATGACTACCATGATGATATGTATGGTAATACACAACTATTCCGAGACCAAAGTCCAATGTACAATATGTTGATATATAAACATTGATTTTAACTATTGTAATATTCGCTTATCGTCTAAGCAAACAGTTTCCCGAAAATATCGTTTAATCACTTTCAAAGGCAAATGCTTTATTGATATCTCACATGTATGGAGCGTGCTTATTTTTAAATTAAGAACAAATCAAATACACTTACCTTAACCCAGGTGTCCTTTCTTATAATTATCAATTTAATGAATGGGTTTAAATCGTAAATTTATTTTTTTTAATTCAGATATCAAATCAAAATTTGTAATTCTATAATAAACATATTATAAAGTTAAGTCGAATTGTATTAGTAGTATGACAGTTTAAAAAATTGTAAAGAATATTTATTATTTCATGAAGCGTGTGCAGTCAGCCGTGTGAGAATCACTCCCTAATGTGAAGTGATTATCACACGTTGCCCAGTGGATACGGGATCTGAGCAACTAACTGCCCAGACCTCTCGGGGACGTCTGCAACTCCGCTAATCTCTGACATTAACATCGTGTGATGTTTAAGACAGAGTTCATCCACCACTAGCCTAAACTAACCTAGACTTATCACTACAAAGAACTTATATTACAATACTACAGTGTCCATGCAATTAACTAAACTAAAACTAACTTAAAGCTAAAACACTGTACACAGCGTCCATGTCACTACCGATAGTTCACTTAGTTTTACTTACGTTACCAAGCAGTTAAGTCGTGGCTGGAAGATGTCCCGCACCGATCGCCGTTGTCTTTGTGAGAACCGTGTCCTGACCGCAAAAGTAATAAATCTGACAAGGGTACTTGTAATAACCAGCTCATCACCAGGTTCAAGAACATTACCATATGCCAAATCTATCCCTTCAATGTTTTAGATAAACAAGTTATGATGGTGTTTGGTGGGGGTAAGAGGGAGGGTAGGCTTCCTCGTTGTAATACTGGAAGATAGAACGACAGACAGTCATAAGACAAAGAAATGTTTACATCCCTCGGCAAACAATAAAAAAATCTTTCAGTCTACTAAGTGATGGTTGCAACAAACATTGTCTAAATTCTATAGTTTGACATGAAATATCCTAAATTCGTTCTTTTATCGGAATTAACTATTTTCTTTTATATGCATACCTTAATAGTATACTGTTTTTTACAGATTAATTTATTTATGTAGCGTAATTGTTTATTGTTTCAGCACCATATATCTAGTGCAACACAATGGAGTTTAGTTTCACTTAGCAACAATTACTCGTTTCACTTAAAACATGAAAGGAAAAGATTTGATATGTACTCTTAAACCTGTTGCCAGGCTGCCACTTAGATTGTGAACCCTCTTCACTGTGTTCCACATCAGATTTGTTATTTAGCCGCTGGTGCTCAGAGCTCATGGCACTCGGAGCATGACACCATTCTTGTTGAGAACCTGTAAAAGAAATAAAATAATTAGCTTTTTAAGAACAGTAAAATTGAAAAAGAGTAATGCAATCTTTATACAAGACTGTTGTATTATTAAGATAATTAACAACTCATTTTACTGAACATTAGTCAATACAATTAGGATTCAAACGTGTTTTAAATATTCTAACTTGTTATGTGGATGTTGTTAAGCTATGTATAAATATTTCGACACTGTTACTCACCTCGGTCTTGCTTAAAGCATTAAGAGTCAACTGTACTAGTAACCATCTTGATTTTAACCCCTTAATAATTATGTAAAATGTCATGCAATTTTACTACCAATTAATTTTGCAATTAATTATGAGAGAAGTATCACTTTAATGATTCCAAAACCTTATAGTGTTTTCAATATTTTAATTACTTATTTTGAAACAAATTTAAACTGTTTTGTAGGCTACCCTATCATTTAATACTCAAAATGTTTAAGAAAATGTGTTTTATTGCGTATAAGTTATATCTTAAAAATGACACATCTTCAGGAAGAAAATACAATTAAAAATAAGAGCATAAAAGGCATGAGATTTAACATTGTTGTTAGGGGAGAAAACTCAAGATGGTTTAACTACAGTTGGCTATCAACGCGGGGCCTTACGTCTATCGTAGCGCAGGATGGAGTAGATGGGTGCATCCTTTCCGTGCACCACGGCCTGGTACGCGTCGGCACTAGACGCGAACGTCACGTAGGCGAAGTTTTCTCTGTTAAACAGTACGTACTAGTGTTACACAATATGAATGGTGGTTACATATAATAACAGTATAACTTGGTTACTACAATCCTTCCTCAAAGTAAGTTTCTTAAGTTCTCATATTATTACCATTTTATGTATTTTGCGTACTATCTACATTAACACCGAAAAACTTCTGCTAACACATAAATTACATGCTCTGATACTTACGTATGCTCTTGGAATTCGATACTGACTATCCTACCGAAAGGTAGAAATGTTTTAGTCAGTTCTTGCTTTGTAGTCCCCTTCACTATCCTCCCGACAAAGAGGACCCTCCTCTCCTCTTGCGCCCTGAACTCCTTTTCAGGAGAGCTTGACCTGAAATTCATAAAACATTCATTTTACTATCGGAAAATGAAATTTTGCCGTTTATCAATAAAACTGCGCACGTTTATAACTTGAAAAAATAAAAACAAAACATGATCAGAACTACATTAAACTGAATGAACTCCAAGCTATTCTTGAGTGAATAGATATGTGCTTTTTTTTAAGAAGACCTAACGATGGGAATTTTACCTATTTACAAATATATACACACACTTGTGAATTATAATTAACTTCTCATTTATATATTAACACAAAAGCAACATAACGTACTCAGGTTAGTTGAGTAATCGCTCTTTGACTGTAGTTGACTTCTCAGTTTTACGATTGTGTTAATAATTGTTTCCTAAAATTACATAGGCAAAACCATTTCTTTTTTGAGGGTAATAATCAATAATCATTAATTTCATATTCTTCACATAAATTATATGACACCACTATCGGCACATGCAAATCAACATAACTAAAATTATTACACAAATTGTTTAAATCAGAACCAATTAATATATACAATGATATATAAATAACAATATAAAAAGTATTCACTGATATTTATGTACTGTTTTTCAACTTAACTGAAAAATTGTACATACATCTTGTTTATTGGAGTAAAAAAGCAAACTTAAATTCAATATAGAAAATACTAATAATTTCCCATTAGGTATACAATTTTTATGTGTTACTAAATGTTTATTTCTTCAAATAAATAATTAATGATGTAGAGAAATTCGACGTATCCTTTGGGAGATTATAAAAATAGTGTCTATATCTGTCTTTAGAGCCTTGTTTCTCAAACCATTGTTTCTCAAACTTAAACTCCAGCAGTTCTGAAATAGATCAGGAGATATTTTCTGTTTTCTGTTCTTATTTCTGGAGCGTCAGATATGCCGGTTAAAAACGATACTCCTATGGTACGGTATTTCTGGTATTCGGCAGGAAACCTCTTGCTCAGTATAAGTCAGATTCTTGTTCAAAGTCGTTGGACCTAATTGAAATGCATAATATACTATAGGACTTGTCCAAATAACTCACCCTGATCGGGATGGAGACCTTGAGGACGACCGTGAACGTGACCTTGACCACATCCGCGTATAACTGATTCTCCTTATCTTGCTGAAACAGTCATAGCAAATCTTTAAATCTGAATAAGTTGTTCCAATATTTATGATAAACATCATATTGTGGAATTCTAGTTAGTAATTTTCCCCATCTTACCTGGAGGTTGCAAAATATTTTAGAAAATAAAATAAGCTCTATATTAAATCATGATTATTAAATATATTGCAATTTTTAGAAATTAAATTTTGAAAAGTGAGCGTTTACTTGTATCTGGCAAGAATTAAATTGCAGGAATATAATAATGATTCTAAAGAATACGCAACCTAGTTTCAATGCTCGCACCGAGTTAATATATAAATTGTATAGAAAATGTCTGTTCATTTAAGTGAATAAAGAATACCCTTAAGCATCCTCTACAACGTGTAGGTAATGATTCAATATCGATTTCCTCAATGTTAACATTTGTTTGGGCAACTGGTTTGAAAAAAATATTTTAATTAAAAGTTACTCAATATGTTAACTGAAAAATTACCTTCTAGACATATGGGTACTGGTCGTTTCATACTTGGACTCCATTTCTCCAGATGTTTCAATGACTGCAAAAGAGAATATTCTTTTAAAAGGTTGTACTTCCTGAATGCAATTTAACATAAAGAACAATATTTCAGACTTTTTACTGTTAGTTAACGCTACTCCTCGCTTCCCTGCCACCGCAGCCTTGTGTTGTTTTGTGTTTGGTATCTGGAGTATAAGCTGTGTTTGAACACGAACACGAATGTATTTTTCATAGAAAAACACGTAAATTCATTAAAATTCGATTAAAAGTACAAATTTAATTGTCTTCTAAACTATAGATGAAAAAAATCTATGTGTTTGAAAAACAGGTAGGGGAGGAGTGCCATCTTTTGTGACAAAAGAGTATGTTGTAACATGTACATACAGGTCAAATACTCACACCTAAACTATCATTGTACATAATACGGGTATAAACTATAAATAATGCCTAAATTATGATTGCCACTATACAGATATCCGGACAGAAAGCCCAATGGGTTCTCTGCCCATTTTCGACTTTTTTTCGAAAACGGATCTGACTGACCTACACTCACCGAGCTTTGATGGAGAGGGAGTATCCGTGCGCTCTTCGCCCCACCTCTTAGATTTTGACAAGGATCTGTCAGGGTGTGGGAATTTACACCTTAGATAATCAAATTATTTATCATGAAGAGTACGGCAAATTTTAGAGGAAAACGAAATAGTCATTAATTTGGGAGGTGAACATTGTCCAAACAAAGATTCTATTATCTAGTTAATTGATATTTTAATTCACTCAGAACAAATATTATGGTTTGCGACTGTTTTTGGAAGTTTACAATGCGGCAAATTCAACCAAGGCCAAGGTCCTGCAGTTATTTAAATAAGGAGATCTGTTTAACAAGCGAAATTGGCGGATCTTGGAAATTTATTGAGTGCATAATCAGAAATAGTTAGAAGCAACTTAGGAATTTATAATTTTGCACAGATCCGTTGGAAATAGAGAAATGTATAGTAATTACGTTTATGTTTCAAATTTATACAAATACTTATGTAGAAAATCTATTGCAACTTATATGTATTAAGGATAAACTAAAAATTATGATTGTATGTGGTTAGCAAATTATTGGTGTAATATACTTAATTCACTTAAATATAGTCCATAGTTGAGTAAAAATGTTTAAAATACTTAATGTTTTTTTTTTTCAAATATGTGTTATCTTGCAGACAATGTTCCAAAAAATAGTTTCATCCATATTACTGTTCTAAAACGTGTCTGATCTGAAATTAGCATACATATTTAAAATAAACTAATAACTAAATATTAAAATTGTTTTAAAAAATAAAATTATATTTTAAATTTAATTTTACCTAGTGTAGTGTAGTTATTATTAGTGTATCAAACGTGTAAATCAATTTCATTTTATTTTCTTTTATTTTTATAATGTACTATAAATGTACTTGTTCATTAAAATGTGTTTGAACGAACACAGTACCTTACAGTATATCCTATACCATTTTTAAATAAATTGAAACATTATATGTATTTCACAGTAGAGAAAAGAGTTATGTAGTCCAATTGAATAAAATTGCATATAGCGTTGGACCCGAGTAGGTAAATTTGGACTCTTATTCCGGAAATCGAGATGTGCGAGGTAATTCCTACAAAAGTTAACATTTTAATAAAGGGTTTCTAAACAATGTCAGCTATTATTTTTAAGAATTTTATTAAAGACTAATCATTTCATAGTTTGTAGTTTTTTGTCTACATAATTTTAAGTGACAGTGTTTAAAGCATGTGCTTCTAATATTATCTTAACCGCAAATTACACTATAAATATTAACAGATATTTAAAAAAATTAAATTATAACTGCAATGAAATGTGGTACATAATCGATATCAACTCCCTCTAATTTTCTTTAATGATAATCAACAACACAGAGGAATCTTAATCACAGTTTCTCAAAAGGTTTCTATGGTTTTAAGTGTAACCGTGTTGGAAATAAGAGAAAAACAAACAGTATTCAAATTATCAGTGCTATTGTACAGTTAATCATAAGAGATTTTTCAGTAATGTATCAACACAAAGCTTAACCTGCTTGTAATTTTCACAAATGTGGTTTTACCATTCTATCTCAACTGGGGTTATAATTATATTAGACATAGCAACAATGGAACACGGTTCTGGTGTATAATAGGGCAAACATTTATATTAAACATTTACTCGTTATATTATTATTTCTCGTGTAATTTTGATATTAAACTATCATTGTTAAGAGCAACAGTTTTAAATTTTGTAACTAACTCAGAATGGGATAACAGTGCGACAATATCCAATACTGCTTTACATAGTAAAAACCCGTACATTCTTTTGAGTGTGTATATTGCTGGGGTAGTGCCTTTAAAATAAAAGGACTATCTTCTACTACCTGAAAATCAATATGTGTATCTCACTGGATGGTTTTCCATTTAGTGGTATAACGTTTGTTTGTAGCTGTCTTTACGTTGAATTAAAATAGTGGAAACCAATTTAATATAGCTTTCCCTTTTGTTCCAGGCCTAATTATCGAGGTGTTATTAATACAATTATAAAATGTAAATAGAATATTAATAAAAAAGAACACGTGATGGCATTATATATGTCAAACTATAAAGAGATAATTGAAGGATCAAATTTGTTTAAAATCATGAGAATAATTTAATACAAATAATAATAAGCCACGTCACCGTATTGAGCAATGACGCGCTAACGCTGAGGTAACAATTATTATATAGCTCAAAATTTAAATAAGATAAATGAAAAATGTATTAATTTAAAAATTACATTGTATAAATTGTTAGTATAGCCTGAAATGTTTGATGTCCATTCTGGGTTTCGATGTGAATTCCATATCCAATGCATCAGTAGCTTCCAAAATATTATGTTCCTCGTTTCTCTAAATGAAAGATAGCTTATTTTCTGAATTAAAAAAATGAACACTCAATTTTCAAATTCTGTTTAAGAAACGCCTAAAATTTTCAGATTGAGAAAATAATCTCCAAACACATAAGTATTTCTAAAAGTTTTAAATCGTATTTGTTGCTTTGAGATTTGTCACGTTACTGACCCAATAATTTATGTTTGTATTAAATATAGCCTCGGTCTAAAATAATAAACTAATTAGTAACAGAATCAAGCGTTTGTTGGTTTTTTATATTAATCAACTTAAATGATGCGATAGCAATTATATTAGGGATGATCAATGTTATTAACTGCCATTAAAGCAAAAAGTATGAATGCCAAAAGTAAGATTTGTTATTAACACTTCCTTAAATAAATATATCCTACAATTCTGTTATCTGTCATTTTTGACTATAGGATGTCCGGAGCCTCAAGAATCCACAGTATGAGGCGACCTATGCGGCCGACGCGCACACACCGTCACGCGCGCATCCTCCGCCAACCTGCCGTCACTTTTGTTCGATGATGCAAATAATGTAGTCTAATTAAATTCATTATTTTGGAAAACATTCTTGTAATTTTTAATTATGTATTTATTTCATAGACATTAAATGTAAATAAAAATATATACACATTTATATATTATAGCCTATATATATTTTCTGATGTAATCTTAGCAATAACGTGTTCAATGAACGACTGAACTTTGTAATATCAGTTACGTTTAATGCTTTAATAAACACCTATCAATTTATGATAATTTATATTAAATATTTGCCTTTATAGACTTTCTGTTTCTCGTTATTAAATTAACAGTATGATTATTACATTTTATTTATAAATATATTCTTGGAGATTATATATAAGTAGATTTCGGTTCAACAGGTTTATTTATAGATAAAGCTTGAGTTGCTTCGACAAATTTTAAAACCGAAATTTAAATATAGCGGTGTGCATTTCCAAAGGCAAACTTTATTCATAAATATTAAAAAAATACAATTTAATCGTAGCTTCGGATGGTAATATTGCAAGTAATGACTTCTGGAAAAAAATAATATACGAGTCGAACTAATTTTCTTGCGTAATATTAAAGTTTAAAAACGACAAAATATTTTGCTACTCCAAGACGACCTTCTCAGAAATGGTGACTAATCTTGTAGTAAATTTGGTTAGAGTGGACAGCACCGTATCACATCTCCAGAAAACTATTGTATAGGCTGAGGAGCTTTGCCCGTGTAAACATTCCGGGAAAGCCCAGTGACCATTGTCCACCCCAGGCAGCGGTTGCCTTAGTCGGCCGGGTATATACCATTTGTGCTGGTGGTTAAAATTTTAATTAGGGTATTTTATGGCCGCTGCAGCCGATATAGTGAAGTGCGCCGATGGTTAGTCCTATTGTCGACTACAGTAGGCAGAGCACAAACTCTTCTTTTTAAATACGGATAGTGTAGCTAAAACTAGCTTCAGAGTTGATTGCCCAGCTCTGTGCAACAATGAGTATTCAGACTCCTTAAGACCACTCAATGCGGTGTATATGTTTCAAAAACGGAAGTTTAAAAAACATAAAGATTTATCAAGCTTGTCATAATGCCCTCAACATATTTTGTTCTACAACCTCAAAGTAGCGGATTTAAGACTAGATCTAATCTATCATTTTTAATACCTTTTAAATAAATAGTGATACAATAAAGGTAAATGTAATTATTATTTACTTAATTATAAATTAACTGTAGTGAAATATATGACTATTTATGTTGACACAAAATATCCAATTTGCTGTAGACACACATTCACTACTCCAATAAATTCAAGGGATTATTCTTTAGTCTAAATATATGGGCTACATTGCCTATGGCCATACATGAGAAAAATACTGACAGCCTCTCGTCATCGAAGTATTTTATATCAAGTGACGTCACAGGCAATAATTTCTCGTACACATATTTGTTTTCAAAACACGTAATATATCGGTGCACAATAAAATAAACTATTAAAAAACAACAGCTGATTTGTTACTAGCCAACTTCTTAATAATTACATTGAATTGAAATCTGACTACGGACCGACGAGCACACACACCGTCACCGCGCGCATCCCGGCCAACCTGGCGTCACTTTAGTTCGAAGACGCAAATATTATAGTCTTAAAACTGCTATTTATTATATTTATTACGGAATTATCACGGAGTGCTCCGACGGTCAGTTTTTGTTGTTTACAATAGGCAAGGCGAGACCGCCTTTTATGATCCGGGCGGAGCGACGTTGCCAAAGTTTGATAACACGCTCTGAGCAACTGTGATTATTGTATTATCAAGAGTTAGTTGTGCTCTAAGTAGAAGTGATGTACAATTTAAAAATAATCTACTAAATACCTTGACTGATTAGTTACCGAGCAAAAATATTTAAATAAGGATTCTAAACTGACTAAAAAACGTAAATAAAACACTCACACAGCATCAAAAATACCTTTCTCCAGTTTTGTTTTTTTACTATATTACAACTATACTAATATTCTAAACTACTACTATACTATAAAAAACATATAACTTTTTACACAGTGTAAATATTCAAATTTCAATACAATACCCAATTGCGAATATAATCTAAAATTTTTAGTTTCACAAATATATAATTGCTATCTACATAGGCATAAGTAGGAAATTTTGAGAACTTTTTTGTGGATAGGTGGATGACAGGCAGATATATAGAAATAATCCTCAAAACTTTGTTACAAATCGATTTAATTCCTAACCAAGTTGTTACAATTACATTGACCACTTTTTGGCTTTCATCATAAAATATCTTTTTTCCTTTTTTTCTCAGCTTCAGTCCTATAGTATACATACTTAGGAAACTTTGAGAACTATTTGTGGATAGATAGATACAGGGAGTAATCAATCCCACAACTTTGTTACAAATCGATTAATTCCCAATTCAAGCTGTTACTATTTAGATCGGCCACTTTTTGGCTTTGAATATAAAGAAACACAAAATATTTTCAACATTTAAACTAACTGAACCTTGTTGCTCACCTCTTTCTTCCCTTTGATTGTGCTCATCATATATGCGCTGCGACATATCACTAGGACGCTACAGAACTTAATAGATGTTTACACACAAAACATTGGCTTTACTAAAATTTCAATCCGTGAGCATAGCAATTAACCTGTGACAAAAACCCGTATAAACTGTAAGAGATAGGGCAAAATGTTTCCTTGTTAAACTGGGATAACCCTTTGGTTTTAGGATCTTTTACGAGATTTATATGCGTTAAAAGCGTTTTGTTAGTAAAGTTTGGAAAGATTATAATAACAATATTCTCTTTTTCTACTGGTACAGTTACTAAACAGTTGTGTTTGTGAATATCTTTAATTTTTTTAATATACAAAATTAATATTTTCAAAACACTAAAACATTTCCAAATCACAAATATTAAGTTACCATGGTAGACTATTAAAATGAACGTCTATAAAAGGGAGTTTTCTCAATATTAAACTCTATGTACTCTCAAAAGTTTGTATTTCCGCACTCAGAAAATTAATGGCAATGAATCTGAGATTTTTTAACTAATATCATAATTATTGAATCATGAATTCTACACTTTTCCATCTATAGCGGAGTACTAACAATGAGGCGTTTAACCCCCGGGGCTGACAGACGTGATGGAAACCGTTACCACAGAGTAATAAGGTGTACTCTGTTATTACTCTGTGCCGTTACGTGCATATTTCGTCATCGTTCATACTTTTCCTAAATTTATCAGACTATAAAGTAACATAATAAAATATATTACGCTAAGTATATTGAAATTTATAATTTACATTTAGGTGATTTTTAATTACGGAAATGTAACTGTAACTTAGATACAATACACATACAAATTATGTGTTACCTTCATTTATTTATTTACTATCAATAAATGAATAAATATTTATATTTTTAAAACACGAACATTTCCAAATTACAAATATTAAGTTACCATGGTAAACTATAAAAAATGAACGTTTATAAATGGGAATTTCAATATTAAACTCTATTTTTAAACTCATTTTTAAAATTTGTATTTCCACATCTCAGGAAATTAATGGTGAGTTTTACAGTTAATTGACTTGTTAAGTAAATAGTAAAAAATATACTATTTACTATACTTAGATGAACAGAAAAATCAAATTTCTAACTAATATAATATTTATTGAATCATGAATTCTTGAGTTTCATATAGCGGAATACTAATAATGAGGCGTTTAAACCCCCCCCCCCCCCAAACTGACAGACGTGAAAGAAACCGTTACATGCATACCTATTCCGTTATCGTTAATACTTATCGTAAATGTACCAGATAATTAAAGTAACATAATATAATATTATATTAAATATACTGAAATTCAGAATTTACATTTAGGTAATACATTTAATAACGGAAATGGAAATGTAACTTACAGTAGATACAATACACATACAAATTATGTGTTTTCTTCATTTATTTACATTTTTAATAATACTATTTATAAATAAACCATAATTTCTATTTCTTGCCAAAATGCCATCTGCCACTGATGACAAAGAATTGAACGGTTGATAAAGAGTAAAATATATAAATTCTTATTCACTCTTCTGTCAAGTGACATTAATTTTTAATAATAAGAAATAAGTTACATACTAACTATTTGATGCACTACTAACATATGAATGCATAAATATTATTTCGATTTATATGCCACTACGAACAGAAAATAATAAAACAGAACCTACCTTTTTAGAGAACTGATACAAGTGTAAGAAATATGAGGTGGCAGAAGATGTCACTGATGACTCGTAACACAGCGCAAAGTACTAAGAAACGCACAGTCACAGGTATAGTGGCAACTAAGACGTATTGGTGTCAAAACACCATTAGTAGAGCTTGAAGTGGGGGTAGGGGGTGGGGCGTCAAGTCACCACGCCCACCCCAGGATTAGCGACTGATGGGGGTAACTTTGTTCCTTGTACTTAGCTGTCTCTAACTTGAAATAAAATAATGTAAGTTTTCATCAATTATTTTACCTTTGGTATAGGCCTAGTTATCTTTTTGAAGATTATAGATATATAATTTAAATAAACTAGTAGTAATTATTGTAATAAAACACTAATTTCATCCAAATATGTAAGTGAATGTAGGCAATAATAGTGATAGAATTATTAGTTTTTATATTGATAAAAGTTAGGAGACATATTAATAAATATCGGTGACGAAGTAAGAGTTAATGTTCCTCAATATTACTCAACGTTTTTCTCTTAAGTTTACTAAATTAAAGATAGTCCAATTCTGAGTTGAACTGATACGTGGTTAAAAATTAGAAACAACTTTTTTACATTTTTTCAGCATTTTTTACATTTTACTAAGAGGTTAAAAATAGAAAATCTATTTAAAAGAACGCAAATGCAGTTTTACTCTTTATGATCATTCTTCTGAATAAAATAACTATTCCTAAACTGGATTACTCTATAATGTTGTTATATCACTAGAGATAGGAACAAGATTGTATAGATTACTGAAAATATTAAAATATGAAATATATTTTCACCCAATAGCAATTAATGGTTGAGAGAAGCAAGAAAATATTCATTTATTGTTATATGTCAATAAAAATACGTTATTCTTAATAATCAACAATATTATGTTTACTTTAATTCTAAAAGAATAAATAAATAAAAATATTATTTATTGTCTTAAAACCTTTCTACAATTAACATTATATTTCCATAAATACGTCCCTAAATTCTGCGGTATTTGTCATACATCATGAAATGTACTCTTTGTGATTATACATAACTATATTTATGGGCAATGAAGTTTAATTTAAAGATTAACCTTCAACTGCACAAGATTCACGCGTTAAAAAGTGATATCTTTAGGAACCAATAGGCATTTCTTAAAAGAAACATAAAATATCATTGTCTTCATAGCAATAATATATTGTATTATTACAGGTAGTTTCCATAGAATAAAATAGTAATATGAAAGTAAAACAAATATGATAGCATATTACTATAACGCTGAAAATTTTTAATCACAAGTTATGGATAGTGTTACCACAGGTGTTTGTCTTTCTCAGACCTGGTGACTAATGTTGTAAATTCATTATGATTTATCTCATGTCCAAGAACTGTCTGCCAGACTGGGGTCCTTTGTTTTCAGGACTGGCCCAGTGTCATTGCCCTCCCAGGCAGGCACCTTTGCTCTGGTAAAAGGCCGTCCTCTTGTCTAAAGTCATCATCGAGTCCCATAGTGTGAGGCCATCCACCAGAAACTTCCTGTCAGCCTTTCGCCACTGAATTATGGTTGTCCGTGCCGATACTGGCGGCTTAGTGATCGTCTGAAATAGAACAATTTTGTAATTTAATTACTACGGGCATATGTTATAGATAGTTAATAATGTGATAAAAAATATATAGGGCACATAATTTTAAATTATCGTAAAAAAAACTAAATAATATTTATCCAAACAAATAAATTAACATAGTAAAAGAAATAAAATGATATACAGCTCTACTTCTATACTACTTTACTGTCTACTTGTGGTTTTACTTAGAATTGTAACTAAAAAGTGTTATGTTTTAATAATACGAATTTGTGAAGAATTTTCCTTAATGTTAATAAAACTTAAAACATTATAATTAAACGTTTTCATTGTTGTAAAAGCCGTAATCGATTTTTTTCATTCTGATGTAACATTAGGAAAACTCTAACGCATTGTTAGAACTTCTCAATGCCATAAATTCTGATAAATAATAAACAGTTTAGTTTTAAAGTATTTAAACCGAGTAAGCACAATTTGGGTCACAGGTAAATATAATCAATGATTACGTGAAGCACCGGTTATCTCGGAATTCCAAGAATTGCACTCTAGTTTATTATCCAGGAAGTAAAGTTGGATATAGTAAAATATTTATAATTCTTTTATTTAACAATTAATTGAACGATGTTCTCATTAGAGAGCTTAGTGACTCTGATAAAACAAATTAAAAAGGGCATGTCTTTATATGCAACAAACTGGCTGAAACTAATTTATAGAACACAAAGTTATGTGGCCAAAGGTTGAATGACAACAAAATAACCAACTATCCAAAAATACGAACATAATCACACACATAATATACTATACACTACTTGCGGGTCTTCTACTTGTGTTTTCTTTTTACAAAAAAAAACGTTATAAAATTTGCATTTGCAGTTTTAAAAATATTATTAATATTTTATCCAAAATTGTTTTCGTGGCCTTCTAATATTATAAATTGTCTTGTAAAACTTTGAAAATGCTTATGCGTCCATACCTAAAGTGTCCACGTTTGGATACGTTTAGATATGTATCTCAATTGTTGAAATGAAATTCGTAAGAAATGATTACCAGACATCGCTCAACAGTGAGGTTCAATAAAAATTGTTATTTGGAAAACAAATGTTCCACTTTTGTATTACCTGAGTATTTTACACTAGTGACTGGCAAGCGATGGAGACTTTCTACTATTACAGTATAAGATTTTGGTGAGGATGTTAATCACTAATTAAGAAAATGAGATTTAAATATTATTTACGTATATAAAGTGAACTGCAATAAACATGCTAGAAATGTTGGGTTTTCCACCGGGTACTTTAACTATTGAAGTAATATTATGAGGAGTCTGGTAATATTACAGGCTGTTTAACTCAACTAGATTGCAGGACTGTAGGTCCCCGTCGTTTTAACGAGGTTGGCTGACGTCACATTTCTGTAGGGTATGACAGGTAGTGGACGGCGACACCCTACAAAGTCCTTTTATATGTTTTTTTCATTTATTGAGATTAAAAAAACAAGGATATAAAGTTTCTATATTTTGTGGGATTGTATACCTACATCTTCAGGAAGCAAAATAAAAATGTCAAAAGAACAAGAAACACAACAACTGAGAAGAAAATAACCATACATATAAAATTATGCAACTAAAGCATTCAAACCTCAGGTGTTATTATATCATTAATGGCACAGAAGAAAATTTGGAAAAGTTAACTTTATCTTAAATTTACACCATTTGGATATTTTGATATTAGAAATTACTAATGGACTTCTTCGAGATTGTTCAATTTTAACCCATTTAAATTTTCTTCAAGGCAAGGGATGACCTTATTATAACCTTTAAGATCATAACACTTTTCAATTTTGTCTTTTTTGTGCTGAGCAGCATATTTTGCCAACGGCTTCTCCTTGTCTTTATGAACAATATCAAATCTGTGCCCTGTTATTCTGAGTCTAAGGTGGTTAGATAATTGTCCAATGTACTGATTTTACAAATTTACAATTAATTTGGTAAATTACATTCTTATAGTCACAATTTACTTTGTCGATGATAGGATATGTTAAACCAGTTACTCTACTTTTTAATTTCCTAGAGTTTTTGCAAGAATCGCAACGTGGTTTGTTGCACGGCTTAGGCTACATCCATTAGTAAACGGGTTGGTGTACTTTAGGTAGTTTAGGTCCGACAAATTTAATTTTCAAATTTGGAGGTTTGCGAAATATTACTCTAGGTACTTTAGCCATAAAAGTTTGGATATATGTAGGTATCTTGTCCTATGGCCTCGGAAATTGTTTTTAGCTTAACATATTCGTTGGCCAAGAAATATTTCACATCATAAGATGTAACTCGCCCTGAGACCTCAAAATAATTTGTTTAACATACACCTCGGCCTTCCTCCTCTAAATCATTTATACCTTAACATATTCTTCGATCTACGGCTCACAAACATTTTACACCTTAGCATACACGCTGACCTTAGAATAATTTGTCTTATCATACACCTCGGCCTTCCTCCTCTAAATCATTTATACCTTAACATATTCTTCGATCTACGGCTCACAAACATTTTACACCTTAGCATACACGCTGACCTTAGAATAATTTGTCTTATCATACTCTTCGTCCTGCCATCTCCAAATAATGTATATATTAACATACTCTGCAGCCTGCCGCCTCCAAATAATGTATACATTAACATACTCTGCAGCCTGCCGCCTCCAAATAATGTATACATTAACATACTCTGCAGCCTGCCGCCTCCAAATAACGTATATATTAACATACTCTGCAGCCTGCCGCCTCCAAGTAATGTATATATTAACATACTCTGCAGCCTGCCGCCTCCAAATAATGTATACATTAACATACTCTGCAGCCTGCCGCCTCCAAATAATGTATATATTAACATACTCTGCAGCCTACCGCCTCCAAATAATGTATACATTAACATACTCTGCAGCCTGCCGCCTCCAAATAATGTAAACCTCAAAATACATCTTGGTAAGAATCATTTATAATTTAACACAAACCTAGTCTTAAAGACCTCGGAATAATATGTTTTCCAAATCACTGGTTTCTTATTAACATTTGATTATTCGTTCCTACAAAGACATTAATTGTAATAGGGGCGCTAATAGTTCTCTTCCTATAATTCATTCCGTGAATATGCAATAAGTTTAACTTACGTTTGTTGCTACAATTTAATAACAATAGACCGTTTATATATTTCAATATAACTTCAAAAATTTAGATCAAACAACTAGCTCTTCAATCCAGTTAATGCGTTTTGTTCACCACTTCCTAGAAGATTGAAATACGAGAGTAGATTTATTAAAAACTGTCTACAAAATAAGATATACAAATACAATTTTTTTGTTTTTAAACCCTGACAATAGTTTTGTCGTTATTTCAATTATCATGGTAGGTCAGTGAACGAAGCAAGACAGATTATTAATTAATGCGTGAGTAAGAGTGGGAGAGAAGAATCGGGCAAAGGGCAGCAACTGATAAGGTCTGCAGGATAAGCGGGAGTCTTTCTGCAAGTGAGTCGGGTCGAGACTGGTTGCTGTGGTAGTTCCCTGCGGATTTGTGGATGCCTATTGATAAGTAGAAAATAAAATACATTTTTTAGAATTATTTTCAATGTATTAGTAAAGTGTTGTGGTAATTTCCAGAATTAAAATAATATGTGGGTAGGTTTTTTTAGATCAGACCGGCGTGTTTGACAGGCTGTGTTACGGGATCAGATTAATATTTAATGTTTGGTTAAGGGAATATAAATTATCAGTGCAGGGTTTAATAAACTTATTATTTTGTTATTTATTTTATTAATTAAAACGTCAAAGTTAGCCGGCTGTTCCTTCATTGAGATCCACCTCTGGATACATGCATGCTTGGTTGGCATCACCTCATGCTACGACTTATCATGTTCAATATCCTCGCAATGGCGTGGGTTAGCTATAAAAAAATAACGATTTGTAGCATATTAGAGTGAATGGGAGCAGTCTGCAAACATTTTATTCAAAATTATCGAATTAATAAATTTTCTAAGGAAATTCCTGAACTCAAATTTTCTGAACCTGTAGAAACCCGTTCAGTCTTGTTTCAATTGTTTACTCGAAGGATAACAGAACTAATTTTATACTTACAAGTAAATATTAGTTACAGACCAACAGTAAGAACAATTTCGAATTGAGCAATAATCGCAACTAAGGTCAGTGAAACTCTGAAATGTTGCACTCATACTGAAAATCCATTCGGTATTGGATAGAATACTATATTTAGAACTGAAAAATATATAGGGTTATAATTATATATATATATATATATATATATATATATATGTGTGTGTGTGTGTGTGTGTGTGTGTGTGTGTGTGTGTGTGTGTGTGTGTGTGTGTGTGTGTGTGTGTGTGTGTGTCATATTAAAACAATCAAATCGCGATAAATAGCCTGTTGTATGTGTTAGCCAAAAATCAATACTTTACTACTGTGCTTCCATGTAGGCCTACATGATGTAAAAATAGTCCCGCACAGGCTTTATAGTTCCTTAACGATTACAGGTAAATCAATAAAACTTGGAACATTAATACTGCACCTATAAATCTGCTTTTTGAAGTAACTGCCAGATTTTGTCATGTCGGGGGGATGGCCCACATACAGTCAGAAGGAAATCTAAATGAGGGCATAGGGCGAGTAGTACATCAAATAACAGGTCTTTATTAGTAGAGGACAATGCCACAAATCCGACCTCAAACTCTTTAAAACATTGCGTTGGTTTAAAGTTTGAAACATTAACAAACAATGTAGATACTGTAACACAATCCGATATTCTCACAGGATGGTAAGAATATGCAATATTTTTTGAACTCCAAAAAAATAAAAGTTTTTTCACAAAACAAGACACACCAAACTCACTGTTACTTCTACAAAATATTTTAATATGTTATATTCAGAAGAAACACGGTGATTATTAAATCAGTTAGAATAATTTACATTGTTTAATTGTTTTAAGCGCTTTTACAATAAATAATTTGTTACAACAGAAACAACCACAGATATGATTACGGATTTAAAATTAAGTGTTAACAATTAACTATGCAATCCTAATTAATTCGAGTTCTTTAGTAAGTCTCAGCCGAAAATAGTTTCATGATGGCGGCCATTCAGATTCGAGAAAAACTTTCAACTTAAATAATTCCCAAAAAAGAAAGCCCATAACCGATACATTGTTTGCAATTATGTATTTACTACATATTTTATTGTATTCTTTAACTTTTTTGGATATTTAATAATGTTTCAAGATAGTGGGTATTAAATATTGGAAAAAGAAATGGTTATCTATATAAGTTATTATGCATTAAAGTACAAAACAAATCAGTATTTTAGAATTCTCAGGATACGTACAATAATGTTTGTTCCAACGTTGTTTTTGCTATTATGTACAGTTTTTTCTGCATATACAGTTTTAATTAGTGTAGGATACAACATTGCAAGACTAATTGCAAGTGCGGTAACTATCGCAGCTGTTAAGAGATACATACTAAACTTCGTACCAAGACACTTTTTTACATAGTTTGGATGAGTTCGTTAGCTGGTCTTAATAAATACAATTTCAAAATGGCGGTCATTCACATTCAGGGGAGCGTACTGAAGGAGCGCACGAACGGGAACTCCCCCCCCCCTTACTTATTTTTCTATCAGGTTTCAAAACAGTGGTTATTTAAAGTTATATACGTATACAATTGAACCGTTAAAAGTGAATATGTGTATAATTTTGAATTAATTGTAACTAAATTAAGTTCACGTTTTATAACGTAATGTATATGGTCGTAACAATTTTTGTCTAGTAAGATTACTAGATTAGGGACTTTCTAAATGTTTGAAAGCGTTACGCCTTTACTTACCAAGCCAACATTAGGGGTTGTCATCCCATTATTGTTGTGCGAGTCAATCATCTAAACTAATGCATCTTGTATGAGAATTCGAGATGACAGTCTCGTATGAAATTCACCTTTCTTCTGACTGAGCCAAAAGGGATATTGTTTATTTGTGTAAATAATGAACACTTAAAAAGCAACCACTACAACATTTAGACTAATTATTTAATAAAAGTGTCCTCAATTTAAATATTTGTTTAGGCGATTGGGTTGGAGAAAATAATTTAAATTAAAAGTAACAGCTCAATATGATAATTGAAAAGGAACGTTCTAGAAACGTGGGTAGTGGTCTCTTCTTTTTTTTAACCTATCGCCCCAGATCCTTCTCTGACTGAAATAGAGAATACTAATTTAAATTGTATGAATGAAATGTAGGATAACAAATTAATGGCAAAGAACACATAATAAGAATAACACATAATAAGAATACTCTCGATTTTTACTTTTAAACAATATAAATATTTGTTTGGCCAGTTGGATTTCAGAAAATAATTTCAATTAGAAATAAATAAATAATAGAATGAAATCTTCTTTTGTCCTGTGATTGTTATTTTTGGAGGGGCGTTCAAGATAATGGTATTCTTGAAGTTTCTCTTGCTGATCACAACAGCATCCTAAATATTCACTGTTTCGGATACTCCATGGACCACCACAGGCAATACTCATTTTAAATTTACTGACTTTATTACAATCAATTATTTTAAAAAAGTACACCATTGCACACTTTTTATTTCAACACAAAGCAATACTACGTATTTAACCGAGTCGTAAATATTTTTCCTTTAGCTCAAACTTACATATTTTACTAACAAATATCGCTTTGTACTGGTATTGTATCATATGCAAAAACAAAGGAAGCAACAGCAATGTGTATAAAAACGAAATAAAAGTAGAATGTAACACAAAAGAATAATAATATACGAAATGAACAATATAATATAATGAACAATATATGAACAATATACGAAATATAATATCGAAGCTGGAGAGAAGGGCTTCGAAAGTTTTTCTTCAGTTCTCGTATGGTCGTCCCACCCACTATTTTTACAGTTCTCAAATACGAGGGCCTTAAGTCTATCGTAGCACAGGATGGAGAGAAGAGCTTCGTCCTTCCCGTGCACCACGACTTGGTACGCGTCCGCAGTTGACTATTTTAAACAATATATTCTCGTGTTACACAATATGAAAGACGGCTACGTATAATAACTTTGTTGTCCCTGCAGAAATCGTCCCTACACACAGAACTCTCAACCCTCCCTCCCCACCCACAAACTCAAGGTAGTTTTATTAACGAGCCGCTTATTAACGAGGGGCTTAAGTCCTTCTTAGCTCAGAGTGGAGTAGAGGACTCTGTCCTTCCCGTGCAGCACGGCTTTGCACGCGTCCGCACTCGATGCGAACGTTACGTATGCAAAGTTGTCTGTTAAATAGTATGTAGTCGGGTTACACCATATGGATGTTGGTTACATATAATAACAGTATAACTTAATATGTTTAAATAGTTTAAATAAGTAAACTACCTATTCATTCCTCAAAGTCAGTTTCTTGAGTTTTCATGTTATTAAGATTTTATATATTTTAAATACTAGCCTATCTACTTGAAAAACATTGAAACACGTAAACATAAATTACATGCTCTGCTACTTACGTAAGTTCTTGGAACTCGATACTGACTAATCTACCGAAATGTAGACATTTTTCGTCAGCTCTTTCTTTGTCGTCCCTTGTAATACCCTTCCGACAAAGAGGGCCCTCCTCTCCTCTTGAGCCCTGAAATCCTTTTCAGGAGACCTTGACCTGAAATTCAAAAAACATTAATTTTATTACAGAGAATTAAATCTTGCCATTTATCAATAAAACTGCGCACGTTAATAGCCGTTATCTTACTTGATAATACTAAAACAAAACATGATCAGAATTACATTAAACTCTCCACGCAATTCTTGAGTGAATAGATATGTGTTTTACTTTAAGAAGACCTATCGATGGGAATTTTAACAATTAACAAAAATAAGTTTAAAAACAGTAATGCAATCTTTATACAAGACTGTTGTATTAATAAGATAACGCTAACAACTCATTTTACTAAACATTAGTATATAAAATTATAATTCTAACTTGTTATGTGGATGTTGTTAAGCTATGTATAAATAGTTCGACACTGTTACTCACCTCGGTCTTGTTTAAAGCATTAAGAGTCAACTTTACTATTGACCATCTTGATTTTAGCCCCATAATAATTATGTAAAATGTCATGCAATTTTACTACCATAGAATTATGAGAGAAGTATCACTTCAATGAATCCCAAACCTTATAGTGTTTTGAATATTTCAATTACTTATTTTAAAACAAATTTATACTATTTTGTACCTTATCATTTAATACTCAAAATTTGGTTTAGTAAAACATGTTTTACTGCGTATCAGTTATATCTTAAAAATGACACATCTTCAGGAAGAAAATACCATTAAAAATAACGGCGTAAAAAGCATGAGGTTTAACATTGTTGTTAGGGAAGAAAACTCAAGATTGTTTAACTACAGTTGGCTATCAACGCGGGGCCTTACGTCTATCGTAGCGCAGGATGGAGTAGAGGGATGGATCCTTTCCGTGCACTACGGCCTGGTACGCGTCAGCACTAGATGTGAAAGTGACGTAGGCGAAGTTGTCTCTGTTAAACAGTACGTACTAGTGTTACACAATATGAATGGTGGTTACATATAATAACAGTATAACTTGGTTACTACATTACATTCCTTCCTCAAAGTAAGAGTCTCAAGTTCTCATATTATTATCATTTTATTTATTTTACATACTATCTGCATTAACACTGAAAAACTTAAACATAAATTACATGCTCTGATACTTACGTATGCTCTTGGTACTGCATACTAACTATTCTACAGAAAGGTCGAAATTTTTTATTAGCTCTTTCTTTGTCGTCCCTTGTAATACCCTCCCGATAAAGAGGACCCTCCTCTCCTCTTGAGCCCTGAACTCCTTTTCAGGAGAGCTTGACCTGAAATTCATAAAACATTCATTTTATTATCAGAGAAATCTTGCCGTTTATTTAGTAAAGCATAAAAACAACTTGCCCTGAGGATCAGGATCGCCATTGCGACCTTGACCACGTCTGAGAAACATTGTTCTTTCTTCTCTTACTGAAACAATTGTAGTTATTACTTTGTCTACGCCTACGAGTATGAGCCAAACTAAAAAATACTCTTTATTTGGTATACATATTGTCTGTTACAACACTTATCCAATAGTGCATCATAATTAAGTTATAGTTGCCCAGAATCTGCAATACTTATTGCAAAATTAAGTAAACTTTCTCCTTACGTCGTTTAATCTATAGAAACCACAGTTTTAATACGCATTAAAATAACTCACTATTATTATACTATGGTAATTAAATTCTTCCTATTACTAGAGGTTTTACATTATCAAGATTAAATATATTTTATCGCTTTATCTTGCTGAATTAAATTTAAGGTTTTCTTAGTCATACTATAGGAATATATTTAAAAATTGTGTACGAAAGTGTGAACTCTTTGACAAACCAAACTGAAAAGATGGTAATAAGTTTTTTTTTTCATAATACGCCTATGACACCTCTGTTTTTCGCCAGTAACCAAACAATTGTTATGCCCAAACAAAAGCAAACACTGCATTACATTATTTCGTAAAAGTAAGTTTCATAACTTCTCATATTTTGTTGTTTTGTATTTCCTGTACTGTTTATCTTAACACAAACAATTTAATATAAATTACAAGTCAGCTCATTTTTAGTGCAGGAAATATTAAATTTTAATTAAGTGGTCATCGAAACAAGCCTCAAACTGTTCAAGTTAATATTTCAAATACGGCAGATATATTCGATGTATTTCGTTGGCAATTAATAAAACTGTCCCGCTTTCTGCCTTCAGACCTCAAAGCACCGTTCTTCAAACCTAAATTTCTAATTCAATATAAGCGAGTATTTCTTTAAAGTTGTTAGACCTAATTGAAATGTATAGGATGGCATATGTACATAAAGCCCAGTTGCGTAGGTAAAGTATAAAACAACTTACCCTCAGGATCAGGCTCGAGATTAGAAGGACGCCCGAGATCGTTCTTCCTTCCCTTACTGGAACAGTTGTATTCATCCTATTTATCTGGATAATTTGTTGTAAAATTTCAGAAACGCAGTATTTCATGATACATATGGTGTTGGAGAATTCAAGACAATGATTTTCTCAATGTAATACTCGGCTACCTGGTAGTTGCAAAATTTGTCAAACAAGTTATATTAAAATATGATTACTAAATATATTTAGTTTTTAATATATTACAATGTTTATTTTCATTTTTTTTTTATAAAATGTGCGTTTACTT
Source organism: Homalodisca vitripennis (assembly GCF_021130785.1). Lineage (NCBI taxonomy): Eukaryota > Metazoa > Arthropoda > Insecta > Hemiptera > Cicadellidae > Homalodisca > Homalodisca vitripennis. The sequence continues at coordinate 96,631,572 of NC_060210.1, forward strand.
GTATCTTACAAGAGTTAAATTGCAGAAATCTAATAATAATGTTAAATCATTTATAAACGCCCAATGCTTGTACCTAGCTTATTTTTGGGTTGAAAAAAAAAACAATTAAAAGTAGCAAGTTAATATGTTAAATGAAAAATTACGTTCTAGAAATATGCGTATTGGTCTTTTCATCCTTCAAACCCATTGCTTCAGATGCTTCACTGTCTGCAACAGATAATACTCATTTAAAATATCATATTTTATGAATGAAATGTAGGATAACAAATTAATAATAAAGAACACTATATCTTGTTTTTTACTTTTAAGCAATATAAATATTTGTTTGGCCAATTGTATTTCAGAAAAAACTTCAATTAAAAGTAAGTAAGTAGTTGAAAAAATCTTATTTTGTCCTGTGATGGTTTTTTTTGGAGGAGCGTACCAGGTTATGATATTCTTGAAGTTCCTCTTCCTGATCACAACAGTATCCTGAATATCCCTTGTTTCGGATACCCCATGGACTACGACAGACAATACTAATTTTAACTTTACCGACTTTAGCATAATCAATTATTTTAAAAACAAAGTACACTATAGCACCCTTTTTATTTCGGGACAACACTATACTGAGTATTTTTACCAAATCATAAACATTTGTCCTTCAGCTCAAACTTTCGTGTTTTGCCAACAAATACTACTATGTATTCACGTTACACAATATGAATGTTCATTACACATAATAATAGTATAACTTGGTTGAAATAAGATCACTACGTTAGATTAATTCCTCAAAGTAAGTAGAACCTGTTATAATATTATGTTGTTATGGTTTTCTGTACTATTTGCTTTAACACTATAACAATTTAACGTAGAAAACATGCTCCGATATTTAAATATTTTCTTAGAATTCGGAGCATACTATATTCCCCAAACGCTAAAAGTTTTTCTTCAGTTCACATTTGTTCTTTCCATTCACTATATTCCTTACAAATAGGACCCTTCCCTCCTATTGAGTCCTAAAGCAGTTTTGAGTAGAGCTTTACCTGAAATACATAAATCATTCTTTTTATTATTATACAATTATTATCATGTCGTTTATTAGTAAAAGTGTGTACAATGATAACCTTTGTTTTACATGCACAAATAGGCAAGATTAGAACTACGTTAAACTCTCCATTTAAGATAATTTAATTGCTCTGATACATACCTTCCTGGAACTGGATGTTAATTAGTGCACCGAATCGCTGTTTTCTTTTCTATTTGCTCAGCCTTTGTTGTTCTGGCAGATCTCCGCGCACTCGCCGCGAATGTTATAAAGGTAAAATTTTCTCTAGTAAACAATATGTACTATTGTTGTACAATATGAAATTTGGTTACGCGTAATACCACTGTAAGGTAATTTAAATATGTTCATTACATAACACGATCTACGATCTTACGATCTCCCCTCCAAAACCTGTGGTAATTCAACTACAGCCAGTAATTAACGAGGGAGCATATGTCTAATGTTCGCAGGATGGAGTTTAACATAAATTAATTGCTCTTATACTTACTTATTACCCTGGACCTTTGCTAATTAATTCACCGGATCACTTAAATTTTTACTTTAACCTAACCTTTGTTAAGAAATCCTCCTTACAGACAGGACCACATTATTTTATTGTATATTTCCTACACTGTATATTTTAATACTCTAAAAACAAATCACGAGTTACATGGTTTTTACACTTATCCCAAAATATTGCTCACAAACAGGACCTCTTCTAACCATTTACTTGCTAAACTACGTATGCCGTAACAGTTACGCTTATATTTACAAACAAAAACAAAATATAAACCACGGTATACTGTTCTAATAAATGTAATAGTAAATAGATATCAAATGTAAAAGTGTTTTGAATTGACCCTTGGAATAACGAAAAGTTTACAAATATTATGTTATATATTCTCTATAATATCGACAGTAACAATTAAACATAACTTACTTCCTCTGGTACTTATTTTCTTTGAACTCAATGTTGATTATTTCACCGAATCGCTGATATTCTCCTTCAGCTCAGTCTTTGTAGTCCATACAACAATCTTCCCTACAAACAGGACACCGCTCCCCCCAAACCTCAAAGTTGTTTAACTAAAGCCGGCTATTAACGCTATTAACGAGGGACCTTCAGCCTATCGTAGGCAGGATGGAGAGAGGGCTTCGTCCTTCCCGTGCACCATGACATGGTACACGTCCGCAGTTGACTGTGTTAAACAATATAATCTCTTGTTACGTAATACGGAAGATGGTTAGGTATAATAACTTTGTTGTCCCTGCAGAAATCTTCCCTGCAAACAGGAATCTCAACCCCCCCCCCCAAACTCAAGGTAGTTTAAATAAAGCCGTCTATTAACAAGGGGCCTTGCGTATGTTTTGGTTCAGGATGGAGTAGAGGGCTTCGTTCTTTCCGTGCAGCACGGCGTTGCACGCGTCAGCACTCGATGGGAAGGTTACGTATGCAAAGTTTTCTTTGTTAAAGAAACTTACACGTGTTATAAAAATATGAATGTTGCTTACATATAATAACAGTATAATTTGGTTTAAACAAGTTCACTATGTTACTTTAATTTCTCAAAGTAAGTTTCTTAAGTTTTCATATTATTATCACTTTATGTATTTTGCATACTATCTACATTAACGCCGAAAAACTTAAACATAAATTACATGCTCTGATACTTACGTATGCTCTTGGTACTGCATACTAACTATCCTACTGAAAGGTAGAAACTTTTTCATCAGCTCTTCCTCTGTCGTCCCGCTCAATATCTTCCCTACAAGAGGACCCTCCTCTCCTCTTGAGCCCTGAAATCCTTTTCAGGAGAGTTTGACCTGAAATTCATAAAACATTCAATTTATTATCAGAGAATTAAATCCTGCCGTTTATCAATAAAACTGCACAGGTTGATAACCGTTATCTTCCTTGGAAAAACAAAAACAAAACATGATCAGAACTACATTAAACTCTCTAAGCAATTCTTGAGTGAATAGTTTCTGTACCATCTGTGGTAACTCTGTAGCAATTTAAGATAATTTAATTGCTCTGATACATTCCTTCCTGGGACTGGATGTTAATTAGTACACCGAATCGCTGTTTTCTTTTCTATTTGCTCAGCCCTTGTTCCAGCAGATCTCCACGCACTCGCCGCGAATGTTATAAAGGTAAAATTTTCTCTAGTAAACAATATGTACTATTGTTGTACAATATGAAAGTTGGTTACGCATAATACCACTGTAAGATAATTTAAATATGTTCATTACATAACACGATCTACGATCTTACGATCTCCCCTCGAAAACCTAAGGTAATTCAACTACAGCCAGCAATTAACGAGGGAGCATATGTCTAATGTTCGCAGGATGGAGTTTAACAGAAATTACTTACTCTTATACTTACTTATTACCTTGGAACTTTGGTAATTAATTCATCGGATCACTTAAATTTTTACTTTAGCCTATCTTTGTTAAGAAATCTTCCCTACAGACAGGACCCCTCTCCCCCACAATACTCAAGGTAGTTTAACTACAGCCGGCTATTAACGAGAAGCCTTGCGCCTGTCGTACCGCAGAATGATGAATAGTGTTTCATCCCTCCCGTGCACCACGGTCTTGCACGCCTCCGCACTCGATGCGAAGGTTACGTAGGCAAAGTTTTATTTCTTAAAAAACGTACTCGTGTTACACTATATAAAAGTTGGTTGCATATACTAACAGTGTAATTTGGTTTGAATAACTTTACAACATTTCATTAATCCTTCGTCGTATGTTTCTTAAGTTCTCACATTAATTTGTTGTGTATTTCCTTCTCTATCTACTTTAATACTGTAACAATAAATCATGAGTTACATGGTTTTTACACTTATCCCAAAGTATTGCTCACAAACAGGACCTCTTCTAACCATTTACTTGCTAAACTACGTATGCCGTAACCGTTGTCTTATATTTACAGACAAAAACAAAACAAAATATAAACCACATTATACTGTTCTAATAAATGTAAGAATAAATAGATATCAAACAATTTTATGAATTGAACCCCGGAATAACAAAACCTTTACACATATTATATTATATATTATCTATACTATCGACAGTAACAATTTTTTACATAACTTACTTGCTCTGATACTTTTTTTCTTTGAACTCAATGTTGATAATTTTACCGAATCGCTGAAAAAAAAACTGTTGTTAGTAATTTAAATATTTTCATTTCTACTATTCTTTTCCTCCTATTAATGACATATCAACATGTATAATAATACTATCGTATAATACATATCTTATATTTTGTTGTCATGGCTCTTGTAGCGATTTACTTAGTTCTGACAGATAAATGTTGATTTTAGTTTATATTATGGATTTTACAATATATTAAACTCTATTGAAAAACAAATATAAATTATTACTTCACTATCCAGACAATTTACAAATTTAAAAGTCTTTCGAGCTTGAATGACAAATAAAGTGCAGGATCCACGGACTAATCATAGTTGCATGTAAAATTACAAGTCTACTGCTCTTCTCATTAGACATATGTTATAATGTCACACGTTAAATGTCATATGTTTGTACTCCGTTTGTTTACAAATTTAATTTTTCTGCGATTCTCTTGCGTAGCCATTAACGGCACTGTATGACCAAAGTAAAATTAGGCATTAGCTAACGCTCAACCAAATTACATGGAAGGACTGCACCATCATCGAACTCAACGTTTCTTATATAGAAATGAAGCTTCGGCCTATAGGTTAGTTTCTTTTCAAGAGATCGTGCTGGCATACAGACAGTTAGAGAGGCAAATACAAAAACAATATTTCCAGCCCTTTCTTATTCTTATTCGATTTAATTTTTGTTCATTATTTCATGATGACGTGTTATTTATTGTATTGTTTAATATGACTTATGGCAGTTTCTATGCCATTAATTGTCATATCTAATGTCACTTTTACTTTTAATACTGTTGTTACTTTTGTAAACTCAATCAGGGCATTGTGTGTGGGAATTCACGGCCAGTACACGAGCATAACTGTGCTTTGGGGTCTAATCTCATTATCAAATCAAATCAAATCAGTTTTATTGCAGCGACAATATTACATTGTATAGCAAACGTTACAAATTTTAAACTAAAATTTCTTACATTCATACCACAAAATTCTCATTCATACATACAATTTTACACTTATGCACCTTTCATCCTTCACCAATATATCCCATTTTAAACAGCAGAATCAGTCGTGTAATTGGGCGGTCTCCCAGTTAAATGCTAAAAATTCCCCTGCATTATAGAATGCTTGTGACACCAAAAGGTGTTTAAGGCGCATTTTGAACGCCTTGGGCGTTAGGGAATTTTGTATTGAATTTGGCAGTATGTTAATAAAATTAACACCTACCTGTGAGGGCAGGTGTTCAAAAACCACTGTTCTGTGGCTTGCAGTTCGAGGTAATTCTCTACCTCGTGTATCATGTATGTGTGTCCCGGCCTCTGGTTAAGGCACACTTATACATACAAAACAAAGTGGTTTCCAAAACTTACAGACACGGGAGAGTTAACAGCTGCAATTCCTTAAAAGCTTGCCTACATGACTCTCTGAATTTTATTTTTGCGATTATTCGAATAGCTTTTTTTTGGAGTTTGAATGCTCTCTGAAACTGAGAGCTTGCGCATGCTCCCCACAGGACCACTCCGTAGGACAAATGGGGGTAAATTAAGCCATAATACACCGTTATCAGTATCTGACTTGGGCAGTATTTTGCTAAGGATCTCAAGACATAAATTCCCGAAGAAATCTTTGCGCAAACATGATTGATGTGCTCATTCCAAGTCAACCCACGATCAAGGTGTATCCCTAGGAATTTTGAAGAGAGGATTATGTATATTAATTTATGTCAAATTATGTAGATATTATTAAAATTAAGAATTATTATTATTATTATATCAGTTCTTTTCTATTTATCGTACAAACAAACTACTTATGAGAAATGCCTTTATTAACTTTATTGTATAACAGTATTTTTCCTGGAGAGGTCTTTCCTCATCTATAAGTAACATACCAACGAATAAATATATTTTAGTGATAATAGGGTGAATAGAGGGTTTCCTGTGGTTGGCTTCCGAAAGTGGATTTAAATGTTGACGACCTGATACTGTATAAAGGAAGAACTTTGGCCACAAGTCTGAGAAGGAAATGATAACTGGGAGAACCTCGACCTGTTTTATGGAACGAAGCTTCTCAGATCACGTGTTAGGTTTTAGATATCCAACGAACAAATATTGATTCAGTTCAGGCAAGTAAGTCGATGACATCTTTAGACTTCAGGGCGACCTTTGAACAGAACACTGCTGCCTGGGCTGAACAAGAACCGTTCCCCGGTTGTTCAAAGCTCCTAAAACCACGTGATATAGAGATGTGATAATTAACTGGCGATTTCTCGGTATTAAGAGATAACAATTTTCTGGTTTCACGATCGTACTTTATATCATACAAATTTATATGAAATAGTTTTATACAAAATCCCAATTATTTTGTCAACTTTTTTAATGTGCCGTACATCCCAGGTTTGCATTTAAAAACTTTTAGATTCGAACCAAGATCTCCAGCTTTGGCACACCCTGTTTCTTAAATTTTGATAAAACTATTTTAAATAGAGTCCCTTTATGTGATTTAGGAGGCTTACATTTTGTTTCTCTGTTATAGCTCTAATCGTTCTTTTAATATACGTTTAGGACACCTTATCTGACTTACACTGATTAATCAAAATTATTAATCAATAATTATATAATTATAAATGATCATAGTCAATCTATTGAAATGAAATTAAATAAAAAATGACTTTATTTCGAGGGAGAGTTGGGACTATTTTAGCCCTCTCTTTAACTCAACCTCGAGATATTATACACCCGTATACACCCAAACTAACCCTTTTACTTACAAACTAACTAACTAATCCTTACTTACAAACTAAAGAACGTAATAAACAAATTACAAAAAATTACACTAAGCACTATACACTATTTATTACATAACATTAATATAAAAGTAATATGTTAAATTAAAAAAAAAATCTGTTACTCTCTTATAAACTAAACAGTATACTAAACAAATGGGAAATTAATATAAACTTTCTGTGAAACAACATTAATATTAAACAAAATAAATTAAAACGTAAATCTATTCAGTTGATCCATAATTAAATTAATGATGCACTACAAAAGTCATTATATTTATATAGAAACTCAGTCATTCAACAATCAACACCACCTGACCACACGCAACACAGTCAAAGGTACCACCGACCACCACCACTCCTACACCACCCACAAAAAGTCCTTGACCATCTCCGCGGATCGGTTACGGCTCTCAGTATTTCTGTTATTGTCTGGAAGCTTATTCCACAGACGGCATGCTTGAACAGTGAACGACCTGTTAAAAATTGATGAACGGTGGATAGGAATAGCAAGTAGAAAATTTCCCTACGCCAGAGCCGTTCACTTATATCGGATATGAAGTTAAAATTGTCTTTTTTGAATCTTTTCTTCAAAAAGGTTTTTCAAAAATGATTAAAAAGAGGTTCCACATGAAGTACGACATAATAATCCGTCTGAACGGTTTTGTTAAACATGTTAGAGACTACGTTACAGATTTTGTTAAATGTGTTCATATGGCCAAAAATGATTAAAAAGAGGTTCCACATGAAGTACGACATAATAATCCGTCTGAACGGTTTTGTTAAACATGTTAGAGACTACGTTACAGATTTTGTTAAATGTGTTCATATGGCCAAAAATGATTAAAAAAGAGGTTCCACATGACGTACGACATAATAATCCGTCTGAACGGTTTTGTTAAACATGTTAGAGACTACGTTACAGATTTTGTTAAATGTGTTCATATGGCCAAAAATGATTAAAAAGAGGTTCCACATGAAGTACGACATAATAATCCGTCTGAACGGTTTTGTTAAACATGTTAGAGACTACGTTACAGATTTTGTTAAATGTGTTCATATGGCCAAAAATGATTAAAAAGAGGTTCCACATGAAGTACGACATAATAATCCGTCTGAACGGTTTTGTTAAACATGTTAGAGACTACGTTACAGATTTTGTTAAATGTGTTCATATGGCCAAAAATGATTAAAAAGAGGTTCCACATGAAGTACGACATAATAATCCGTCTGAACGGTTTTGTTAAACATGTTAGAGACTACGTTACAGATTTTGTTAAATGTGTTCATATGGCCAAAAATGATTAAAAAGAGGTTCCACATGAAGTACGACATAATAATCCGTCTGAACGGTTTTGTTAAACATGTTAGAGACTACGTTACAGATTTTGTTAAATGTGTTCATATGGCCAAAAATGATTAAAAAGAGGTTCCACATGAAGTACGACATAATAATCCGTCTGAACGGTTTTGTTAAACATGTTAGAGACTACGTTACAGATTTTGTTAAATGTGTTCATATGGCCAAAAATGATTAAAAAGAGGTTCCACATGAAGTACGACATAATAATCCGTCTGAACGGTTTTGTTAAACATGTTAGAGACTACGTTACAGATTTTGTTAAATGTGTTCATATGGCCAAAAATGATTAAAAAGAGGTTCCACATGAAGTACGACATAATAATCCGTCTGAACGGTTTTGTTAAACATGTTAGAGACTACGTTACAGATTTTGTTAAATGTGTTCATATGGCCAAAAATGATTAAAAAGAGGTTCCACATGAAGTACGACATAATAATCCGTCTGAACGGTTTTGTTAAACATGTTAGAGACTACGTTACAGATTTTGTTAAATGTGTTCATATGGCCAAAAATGTAAAATAAATTTTGTTTTAATAAAGTAAATAAATAATGGAAATTAGAATGCAAGATATAGAAATATGGTTAGCTGTACAATAGCTTTTACCGCTTTGTCATATTATGTGGATGAAAGATTGGTTCTTTGTTTGAAGCTTATTATTGACGAAGATTTCAATCTTCGATCAGATTCCAGTAGTGCTCTATTTTGTAACATTAGCGGCATAAAATGTCAGAAATGTTGTTATATTTGGAAACATTCGTAATAAAACACGTTGGTTGCGTGCTTGGGTGCAAAATTAGCATCTTGACCAACTCCATGTACTAAATAACCACCACCTTGAAATCGGTGGTGCTTATTCGGTGCGCCTAATTTAGCAACCCCTGGATATTACCCACCCCTTGGTCCTGTCGTCTGTTGACGTCACGAAAATGAGTGTTAAATGAGCTGTAACAACCACCAACCACTGAATATAAAAATAAGCATAAAACCCATTGTAATATGTTAGTAGTTATATAAATTCCATTGTTACGACTTGTTACTAATATTTGATAATACATATCTAGAGGAAAATAAGTAAATGCCTAATGGAAAAAATTCCCATGATATCTACCCAAAATGCGCATCAAACTATATTTTTCTTGGCCCATAATTATAAAAGGATCTCATTCAATTTGTGAAAATTTGTCATATTTGCTAAATATCAAAACACTAAAATCGGTCACCTTTCTTCCTACAATGCGACTTCGTCAATGTGAAATGTAAACCTATATGAAGTCGGACTTCCCCCGAGGACATTCGTACTTTCTGATGTTCATGACCCATCTCGTAGGACTTGCTCAACTCGTGTCCAAATCGTTGATGGACACCTTCGCCAAATTAACCATGTTATGCCCAACTCGTAATTGTACTGCTGTAACTACCACTAGGCATCTTAAAAATAAATTTTTAGTAGTGCCTCCTGAAATAACAACTACAGATAACTCAACAAACTTGGCATCATACAAATGTGATGTTCTGTGATTTTATAGTGGAGTAAAACACGTTAAGGCAAGCCCTCAATATCCGGTCCCCAATTAATAACAAAATAAATAGTTGAAGACTTGCACTGCGCCTTTCTCACAGTAGCAATCTTACAAATATATCTGATACGGCCATTCACTGATATATGGGAAACACACTCATAAGTTTGTTTTTGGAGAGGCTACTGTCTATTATAACAGGCATGGGATATAAATAAGTTGATCAGAATTTAGCCGATAGGCCGTCAATACATATTTTATATACTATAAGATGTATTAGAACAATTTATTGATACCATAGCTATGGTGGGAAGGGTTGATACAATTTGAGTGTTGAACTTAGCTCAAATTCACCTTCCTCTTAGTCTGAGACAGCGTCAGATTACACTGCACCAAGAGGAAGGTGAACTGGAGCTGAACTCGACATTCACAATTTATGAATATTATGTAAGATAAGTCTTTGTAACTGCATTCATTTACTTAGTAAACTTATCAAATATCCAATTGTGCCAAGAAAGATTGATTTGATTTGATAGTAACAGCGCGGAAATGCGGCCGGCCCTACTACTTTGCACGTGTGCGTGTGCGTGTGTGTGTGTGTGTGTGTGTGTGTGTGTGTGTGTGTGTGTGTGTGTGTGTGTGTGTGTGTGTTAGCGTAAATGTTGATGGGAAACTACTTAGATCCAGCCACAGGCCCTATTTGCTAGTACTGTAGTCTTTCAGACCAAAGTAACTTTTGTTCGGACGACGCACTTGTCCCAGAAATATAATGGATCCTAAATTTTTCTGATCGGGGAGAGTCAGCTCAACCACAAAGGACCAAGTGGTTGTGTTTATATGTATGTAGATGTTCTATTTTTATTCAGGATTAGTAATTTTACTACTAAATTAGTAATTTATAAATGGATAATGTAATAAACGTAATGTGATTCAATGGCTCTTATCAGTGTCAAATTGTTTACAAACAAATATATACAAATAAATCTAGGTAAAGATTGAGTCTAAGTCTGTTATTCTCAGACGTTAGGAGTTCAACACCTGGCGAGAGGTAATGGCGAGAGCAGGCCAAGTATTGATAATAAATCTCTATTAACACTAAAATTTAAAAGTCCATCTACTCTGATTAAAACAACGTAAGACAAACTTCTTGGTTGGGCTCTCAATTTTGTTCATTGCTCAAAATTTGTTTAATGACATCCCTAACCATTCAGTGATTTTTGACATGCCATCCTTGGGATGTACGTCCAAGAATAAACGGATTGTGTGAGGCCAGCATGTAATATTTTACATTAATACACACAAATGCACTGTAAATCCACCTTGCAACATGAATCCACCTTTCAACCTCATGTTGCTTTCCTTATTAGCAACTGTTTTTTTTCTGTAACAGTTCGTCTGATATGCGTGGATGTTTAGCATGTGAATGCCAGAGCGTAATACTAGTTAAAACGTAATGGCGTGTTTGTATTGTGTTATATTCCCCACTTGATTTAATTAATATATTACAATTCTTGAGGCATAAAATCTTTAGTAGATTATACAAATATTGTATTTGACGCGCGCATACGCAGGTTTCCTGAATGCGGTACCGAAATAAATTTCTCAGATATGATTAAGATTTTCTCTCGAATAGTAGAAGGTGTTGAGGCACCCCTGAAACAGTCTTGTCATCAATAGACATGTGTACAAGGCAGTTTACTCATGTTTTTAAGGACGCAAAATTCAAAATATTCAGAACCCTTGCCGTTGTTGTTGCTGGTGGTGGTATCTTAGTATGTGTTCCATTTCAAGTCAGTTTTTTGCTTAGGTGCATACACCTTTATTTTGTTGAATTGCTTAGACCGTTTGGTCTAAAGAACTCGCTCAATCTTTTGCATGATCGTGAGAAAGGGAAGAGCATATAATACACACAAAAACGAAAACAAGAGGCGCGGTGATTGCTACCAACACTTTTTCCTATCCACTTCTTCCTTTCATCCAAAAATGGGGTTAAAATCTATATACGAGGGTTGCAAGTTTAAACGAGCGACGTAATGCAATATGCTGTGTTTGGCTAAAAACTGCACTAGAACCTATGATGATTTTATTTTTGATTTTGATGAGGAAAGTATGTCCTGTGCTTAATGCTTTCGCTGGGATAAGGACTTCAAAGAAGGTAGAGAAGACCCGGAGATATCATCTCGTTCTCCTCTTTCGGTTCTCTTCGGAACTGTTTTACGTCATACTGAGATGAGCACTACGAACACGCGCTGGATATATAGGTTAGAGAGCACCTCCCAAGGAAGCGATTGGAGCTAATGGTAAAGTGGTAGCAACACCGTGACAATGCGTGACTCAATGTTACAAACACAGTGACTGAATTGTTTGGCTCATCGGGTCATCTCAACAATCACTAATCCTTCCTTTGACTCAGATCTGGCACCATGTGATATTATACTCTTCACGGTTAAGAAGAACCTAAAGGGACGTCGTTTTGACTCCGCATTTATGGCACTGGAAGCGATTCTAAAGAGGATGTATGAAGAGAGCATCGCAGAGGCAGTTTAAAACGACAGAGATCAAGGACCCTAGATAAGCGACTAGTTCTTCATTATCTTCCGCCTACCGTCCTTATCAGTGTCACTCTGCTATCCACCTCACTTAGAACTCAAGTGGCGTTCAATACGGCTTGGCTTCATATCAAAAATTCAACCTTCAAAGTCGTACATAGTGTTACTTATTGTCATCGAGAGCATCGCACAGGCAGTTTACAACGATAGAGATCAAGAATCCAATAAGCAACTAGGTCCTCGTTATCTTTCGCCTACCGTCCTTGTCAGTGTCGCTCTGCTAACCACTTCACCTGGAACTCTATTGGCGCACAATACGGCTTGGCAGCACATCATTCAACGCAGCATTCAGCCATCAAAATCAAGACCTACAATAACCCTTGTGGAAGAAGACTGGCCCACATCGTTTCTATAAAAGTCATGAGCAAACCTCGTACAACCAATCCAGGTCCTACATGAGAAAGAACCAAAAAGAATGTTATCAAGAATGGGAAAGGGTACTACCTATCTACCCATCTATCATTTCCCACTCCCAGTTCCCACATACACCGTTTGTACACCGTGATATTTGAACGAGCCTCATTTTAACCACGAGTCAGCCTAAAAAGGCCGCGGCATTGTTATGCAATGTTGAGGTGTGACTGGCTTGAGGGAAGTGAAACAGTTGCCAGTGCACTTGTTGCATACCTGAAGTTTCAGACAGAAACTGGAACCAAACTCTGGCCCAGTAGCTTAGTAAGGTTGCAGTGTTCTTTGAATGTAGATGTGGTCTTAAATTAATGAGAAAACATTCAGATACTCAGGTGTCCGCGTTGTGTTTTCCTCACGTATATGTTTTATTGTGAGCATCGTTTACTCTCATTTTCATAAGCACTTACGTGTGTGAAAGGGGCCTTAGTGCACGTTACGGGCTGGGCAAAAAATAGGACTGGTCGTAGGTTGTTGGTAGACGAATGCAGACGTATTGTGACCTGTATTCTGTAGTTCATTTTCAATGATTAGTGTTGTGTAAAATTTTTGTTGAGTGCATGTTGTTAGGAGGTGTATAAATGTACTTGTGTACGGTATTAGTGAATCTTACATCTCTAAACCTATCTTCCTACTAAAATCTACTCAATTCATCATTTGAAGGTAGAAATATCTAGAAGTTGATTTCAGTCTAGAGCGGGAGGACATGTAATGTAAGAATAGTTTTTTTTAAAGATTACCAACAAAACCGTGACTCTGTGACCTCTCTCACATGCTAAACATCTCACATAAAACGACTTTCACATTCAGATATACATATATACTATCTTGGAAACAATTTTTTTACTACTTTGGGTAGTAGTATACATTAGTGTATTCGAAAAAGGAAAAATATTTTTTGTGGATTGTCATAACCAAAAATGTGATGAAACACATTTTCTATTTACAATTTAAGCTTTATCCATATCAACTCATCATTATTCCAAAACAATTCCTGTACATCACTTGTTGTATTGTCTCTTGAAGAACGATATACTAAAAATTGTGAGTTTAAATTAATAATTAAAGGTGTAATAATTTATTTTACTCTTACGAGGTTGGTTATTAGCTCCTGTTTTAAGATTTTGGAAATACTATACATACCTGGATGAGAATATTAATTTGTCAATATGCTCATTAGACTTTTTAATATTTATAAATCCAGCAATATTTATTACTGACTGTCTATACTTGTGAGTGAATGTGCAGATTAAACGAGGTACAGTCACAACACTAAATTCTAGACACTCTGCTCCCAGCTCAGCCCGCCACTATGCCGGTAGCATAGTACATTATGGCTTAATAATGAAAAGTACCTACCTATTCCGTGTGTTAAATAAGAAACAGAGAACATATTGACAAATTCGTTTTTACAAAAGTAATACTGGCGAGATGTTTAAATTAGTCCTGTATGCTTCTAAGTAATTGCATATTTTATAAGAGACAGAGTACAAAATGGTTAATTCGTTTCCCCCAAAACAAGCTTAATGTAAACTTAATGTGTAATTCACGTACAGATAATTGGAGGGAAGTTAGTATTTCTCAAAGGGAAGCGGCCGAAAATACTGCATATCGCCTTCGTGATCGGTGTGTTTAATTTCACTATCTACGTCATATTCACTGTCACTGTCTTCCGATGAACTGCTGTGACCCAGTTGAATTATCAGTTTTTTCCACAGCCTCCTCCAGCAATCCTTCGTTGGTCCAAGCGTTATCAATAATTCTCTTATTGAGATCTACAACTGTTTTTCCAACAATAGTCTGTGGTCTTTTCCTAAAGTTTTTTCCACTAATTTTGTAGTAGAAGTAATAGTGAACAACTAGTTACTTTTTTCGGTATGTCTTTTAATTTTGTTAGCAAATATAATTTATATCATATTAAAGTGGCAATGATACGGCGGCGGCTGCAGGCTAACCAATGTGTGACTGCATTCTTTAAAACAGTTCATCAACGTGATATTTATTTCGATAGGCATTTTGGAATTACCCCTAAAAAGATTAGGCTTAAATATTAGTCAGTTATCGATGAAACCTCTCGAGGACCCCACATGTGCTTAAATCGGTCTCCAAACTTTTCCAACAGGAGTTTTGCATAGTACCATGGACAGTATTGTTGGACCATACTTGTTTCTTGGAATGCCCTGCATCTACCCACTCTTTGCCTTTAATTTTAACAAAGGAAGGGACTAACACAAATTTCTTAGAAGTAGCATCCCTAGCTGGAAACAGCAAGCAGCAACATTCCTTTTGGTTAACGTGCTCAGTGGCTCGTAATGCCTCTCAACCTCAATAAAACACATCCGACGCTCTGGCGATAATATGCTTTCAAACCATATATTGACAATTCTGGAAATCCCAATGTTACAAAGTTTCAGGTATGGATAAACGTGGTTCTTTATGTGAGGCGGCTACTTCCGAGTTTGCCAACCCTTCTCTTTCTGGAAAAGAGATAATTATTAGACTAGTAAAATTATGAATTGTTGAAATTTGAATTATTTCCGCCACCAATTGCGAATCTTTGTCACCATTGCCTTGCACTGATTTTGGCTCTAAATGAATTAGTAAATTGATGTATCTTCCTTGGATATATTACAAGTTGTTTTATATATATATATATCACACAATAATGGCAAACAAACGTCAAAAATAACTGAACAGTCCTAAAGAAATTATCCTACTAGTTTTTGTCGTATTTTAGTTAACGGGTGCCGCTCTTCATTAAGTGACTTTTCATATAAATTAATAGGAACTAAGAAGAAGCTAATGATATATATTTATATATGCCGAAAACATATTTATAATTACACTTAATATAGGTAAGATACATTTTTTGCTATGAAGTTGCTTAATGCACTCTAAATTAAATTTGTCATATTTTTTTATTGGTGATAGTTTATTGGCAACAGACAGTCACAAACAATATCAGTTTTGCATAAACTATTTGTATTTAATTATTTTTATCTATTGCGGGTAATCTAGGTACTTTTCATGGTGCGAAGTTGGCTTACACGTTGAATAAATGGTAATAAGCCCGTTAAATGCTAAAGGGAAGCGGGAGGGGGTTGCTGTAAAAGTGTTAATATTGCCGATATAATATTTTGTTATGATATTGGCATCAGCGATATCTATAGCAAAAATGTAATTATCATATCTTTCTGTGGATATGCTACATTTTATACTGTGAAGTCGACCTACCCATTCAATCGGAGCCTTAAATTAAATTACGAGTAAAATACTGAACTAATGAACTTTTCATGAGATCAAACTAACGAAGAACCAACGATATTTAAGAAAAAATGTGGGTAACATATTTTGGGTATGTCTATTTCACGACCTCTGATAAACGATGACCTTTGTCGTTTGAAGGGGAGCGCTGCCTTAGTATCCCCTGGGCTCTGACTTAACGTCCTGGGGGGACATATTCAGAGCATGGGCACTATCAAAGCGCTGAATTAGCACCCCTCAGTTGCAATATTTTCCAGTTATTTTATGTATTAAGACTAATGCATTACTGTTCCAATAGAGCAACCAGAGTGTTTAACACCAGTTTTACAAAGGATAACCAGTTTTCTGGTATTCTCCATCATTAATGCTACATAAATAAATACTGCGTTTCAAGGATTATCCCTCAGTAATAAACTTTAAACAATGAACCCATGTTCCGTCCACATACTAAGACAAGAAGATTAAAGTTTTTATTAACTTTCAACAACCTTGTACTCTATTTCAGGAATCAGACGTATTTAAATTTTTTTTGTTAATTGAATAAATTATAATATTTTTATTTTTCAATTACGTAAAGGCATAATATCTCTTTCTTTCACATTTTGATTTCAGTTGTTTATTTATGATTCATTTTTTATGGTGGTATTTAAAACATAAATTCTTATCTGAAAAGATCCTATAATTAATACAACACCGAGTTAATTGGCATGATAATGTTTAGCTGCATGTGTTTTTAATACCGAAAAGCAAAAAAAATAAAATTTTAACAGTGGGTAGATATAAAAGTAATCCTTCTGACAGGTTATATACAACTTTAAAACTGTATAATTATTTACATGTTAAAAGGAAAATGTAGAATATAAACTACATATTTAACAAGAAAGGTCGAGCCTATAAGATGGCCTTTTGCCAAAAATGTTTGACATATTTTCTAAAAACCTTTCTAAGCATATAAATATATTGTTTATTACTGTCAACATTATATGCATTTAATAAATGCATATGCCAAATAAATAATATTTTATTTAATGTTATTTTAGGTTAATTGCGATAATTGTAAAGAGATAACAAACTTTCGTGTTCATGCAATTGCTGTCTTGCATATAAATATTTGTAGTCTAACAATTAATTTGGAGTTGTTTCTTTAAAATTCAATTTACAAAATGTCTAAACTCCGCTACTGTTTCTTTGTTTGTACGCGCAATAAGAAGTGCTCTTATATTAAAAACTGTTTCCCCAAAAAGTCACACTGTGCCATAACAGAAAATTCCTCAATTTCACCTATAAACGGCAAGACACCCTCTAATGATATAAAAATCGGTATACGAAAAAAAACTCCCATGTCATCAGAGCATTATTTGAATAATATTGAGTATATTGTTGCGAAGTAACATAAATAATATGCTTGGTGTACGCATTTATTACTAGCTGTAACACATGGTTACATTGATGTAAACAACATACAACTTAAGTTACTGTAACTTACTTGAATAAGCTAACAAACAAGAAGCACACTGAAAATAAATGTAAGCTTAAACGGGAAACCGCAATCTTATGTAGACGCACTCACACATATAAATTTTCCGGCTCTCTCAGCTATTTCGCGGCCACTTGGAATTTAAACTTTGGAATTCACAACGTTAGATATACTTCTATATTTCAAGCAGAAATAAACGTAAAGAAAATGTATAGAAATAAAAAGTTAGGATATCATCTGTAGGCTATAAATATTAATTATTGTACCATAGAAATATACTGTGTAGCCTTAAGTCGCCAAATAATAGACTAATAATTGATTGTCAGATTTTTTGCTATCTAATTAAAAATGAAGTTTCATCGCCTGATTTACATGTTGCAGTAAATTGCTGTTTGTGTCCGTTTTTTGGAAAAAAATTATTTGGGAAGATAAGTTTATTTTGTATTAAGATTTATTATTCATATAACACATTTAATCACGAGAAAGAATAAAAAATAATAAAAAATCATAACATACCTCTACTTTTTCACTGGGGTGCTGATTGAATTTGACCATGAAGCTAAAATCACGTACTGTCTTTCTAATACCTAGAGGTATTCAAGCAGTACCACTGCAGACACAACTATTTCTACATTTTAAACCAGGAAGTGGCCCTCAGTGATAGGAATGGAAGGGGGAGTTGTCATTTCTTGCATTGCCTTTGTGCACAATGGGTTACTGGATATTTAGGAACAACAGTTATTTCTCCTTCGGCTATAGAAGGGTACATGGTATTCAGCAAATGAACATTCGAACAAACAAATTTTCCTGCTGGAGCGGCCGATTTTGTACACAGGGAAACACACATTATCTCAGACAGTGGCCTATATAAGAAAATGTCATATATATATAGGAATAATGTTTTAGCCAAAAACAAGTGTGTTGGGACTCTTTTCTTGGGAAATTATTAAGCTTTAAGACCTCATGAATTTGTTCTCGTTTAAATCAATTTTAATATTTGTTTTTGAATTCGATAAAGGCTTGAGCTTTCAGAGCGCCTCCTTACATTACATTTATGACCTCAGCACGTGTTAAATTTTAAATTTGAAACTGCCAGTTATTAAATAGGTAATTATAAATTGAATTAACTATAAGTCATCTTGGTTGATGAACAATATTTTCGAATGTTTTCAAACATCAAGATGATATTATTGCAATGTGTTGATATGACAAACATTAGTAGGCCTACACTGCACGAATAATACTTTTCAGAAATGATGAATAACATTGTTTTACATCCATACAAGTTTATATTTGCTCGGATATGAAGTCAAAGAACTGCCGTGTGGTATTTTTCCTCCAAACAGGTCAAGGCTTATTCAGTTTTATTGTCCACCCTAGACAAAGCAGTTCTTCGGACAAAGGTCGAGCTAATCTGTGCTAAAGTCATAATTCACTGGATCCACTATCTGAGGCCATCTGCCGGAAACCTCTAGTTATCCTTTAGTCACTGAGTTATTTTTGACCATTTCTGTCACTGTGATATGAGTAACAAAAAAATACAGATATGCAATTAATTCAGACACATGTTACAGGTAGCCTCGATTTAAGATTAAAACTATTCATTCAGATGTTTGGCATTCAAATATAAGCAACATTTGAATAATGTTTTCGTATTATTTAATATCGTGTTTTTTTATCAATTTTATAAAATTCGCATGTTCTAGACCTAAATAAAATTTTGGGATTCACCACATGTTGCTCATTTATTTCAAATTCTAAACAACCCTTTTGTTAGATAATTGTACTCTGCTACTCAAAACAAATATAACATACACTACAACAAGAAAATGTCTTCTACGCAATGTTCAAGAACTTGACATGCTAACATGAATAATGTTATTTAAATTTTAAAAGCGTTACCTTAACCGATTTATTGTACTTAAGAGCGAAAATTAAAACTTAAAACTTTGTGCGATATTAATTATGAATTTTGTTTTGAAATGGTTTTAGACCCCAGAGGGAGAGGAGAATATGTGGGGTGCCGACCGGCAGGAGGGCGGCCGCCTCATCATCTTATACGATAATAAATGGTGCTGCGCGATCGATCGAAAGCTTTCCAGGTAAAATATTTACTCGCTATATAGTAATAACAGTAGCTAGAATCCATTAAATCAGTTTCTTCCTTATTTCTGGTATTTAGGCTAAATGCAAAGGCTATTGTTTTCAACATATAGTAACGTATTATCAAATTGTATGAAAATCTTACAAAGGTAAATATTCGCAGAAGTGAAGTATGATATATAAGACGATACGCTGTTAAATTGTCCAAAACAAAATTATTCATTGATGTATATTTCTGAATTCCCAGTGTTGGTTGTTGTGTGTATTCTCATTTTTTGTATGTGTATATATAACGAAGTTGAGTAGTAGAGAGAGCTTGACAACCCTAATTGCGCCTCTTTAATAAAGGCATTTTTCATTTAATTTCATATATATATATATATATATATATATATATATATATATATATATATATATATATAATAAGCATATAAATAAATAAGCACATTCACCCGGGAAGTGAGAGATCCGGGTTCGAGTCCCGGCGGAACAAGTACTTTTTGTGATTCAATGCTTATTGAAATTAAATATAGTTGTAGGACTGTATGTCCACACCGAGGATGGCTTACATCACCTTTCTGCAGGGTAGGACAGATAGTCCACGCCGACACGTTGAAACACTATTCCTATGTTTGATCCACTAGTCCATGATTAATTAGAATTTACGAATTAAATTTTAACTCTATAGTAACACTATATTAGTCTAAAATTAAAGATAACTTTCGGCTTACGAGTTAAATAAACTTTTCCGTCGGATATTTTTAATTTACGATATGGCAGTTCATACAAATTTTGTAAATGTGTACTGTGGGATATTGCCCAAAGTCAAAGTGGGCCAAGTAACTGAAATTTGTTAAATATTTGAATCCCTAAAACTGCGTATTTATGTTAACCTTTTTGTATATTATTAATGTTTAGTGCTAGAAATATGTATGATAATGCTGCACCAACTCTTATATCCCCATTTCAGGTTAAACTGTAATTCAACACCTTAGGGTCAGGGACCTAGTCAATCACAGATAAAAATAAATATCTCTATACCTTTTATTGTTTACACCTCCTCTCTGAGTTGATATGCAAATTGATGTCCACGAATTTGCTTTGATAAGTGTAATCCTGATCTAATCTAAGTACTAAGTCATAAAAAGAAATAACGATCAAAATAAATAAAGTATTATAGAAGACAGAGACACCATGGGCGTATTTATTTCAAACGCCATTCTAAACACTCCTGAGTTAAGTGATAATCACTGAAAAATATTATAATATTTTTAACCATTTTGTTTTTAAAGCAGTATTTTGAGGCCTTTCAGAGTGAATCAGTATTTATAAGTACCTTCAAATAACTCAAATTTATCTTCAGTATTTCATGATAAACGATTTTCAGTGACAATTAAAGTATTTTAGACTAGCGTGGAGGAACTTAAGTTCTTAGCTGTTCACTTCACAAACTCATGATGTCATGAATAATGGGGCTCTATGTCATTTTGAAATGGGAGTTGATTTTGCAATGATTTCCCGATCAAACATACACGTCTGAGAAGCCTATTTTGGCAAATAAATACCTATGGCTTTTGAAGTTTGTCATGTCTAAGATATTTCTGGTGCCATAGTTGAATTTACAAAGATCCGTTTCTATCAAAAAACATCTAAGATGTGTTTTATAACATGTTTGAAATGTGTTACAAAAATTAGATGGTAACTCGTCTTTATATTTGCATTAAACTAATGATCAAGCATTGGAAACTTAATATTTACTCAAACGTACAGTTAAAAATACACATTTACTAATATTCTTATTTTTAAGTACCATTTAATAAAGTGTCTTCTCATCATTGATTACAGATAAGTTCAAAATATGAAGTGTTACTTAAGCTTACTCTATGCTTTCAATACTATAAACTTAATTAAGTTTAAATTGCTACTTAAATTAATTAAACGTCTGATTGTATTGTCACAATATCATATTTACAAAGAATATTTTATTAGAAAAATACATTTACTATCTGCTGATAAAGCAAAAAAGGAAATTTTCAAGACCAGTGAGGCGTAGCTCCGAAGGATTTTTGAAATAGGAATAGGCCAGGGACCCTGAGAATGTCCATGAAAAATGTCAATACAATCGGTCCAGCAGTTATTACGCGATTGAGGAGCACACAGACATACATCATTAGTTTTGTATGTAATAGTATAGATAGAGTAGCTATCAATGATTGTTGCAGGTGTACTGCGACAAACTTTCTATTTTAAAAAAACGTAGTCTACTGAACAATTTTTAATTTAAACTTGGATTTATAACATTGATTTCGTAATAAATATAACCAGTATTCAAAATGGTCAAAACTATATTATGGTTTTGACGATGAGTTCAGAATTGGACGACTAACACATTGCATGGAGTGGGATTGTGTATTAACTATTATGGTAAAAAAGGTGGAATATTCTTATATAGTATATATTCAATACATTCCATTGTCATCCTAACTCTAGAGCTAGAAACACTTGTTTAAGTACTGCAGTGTGAGTACAATTCCTTGTCAATCCCTCGTCAAAAGAATCCCGTGAGTCGGGCTGTGGATCCCAAGTAGAGATGGACGTATTGTCCACCCGTAAGAAGTAGGTATGAATGGCCCGACAGTTTTACAACATGGACCTACTACGCGTTTACCGCTAATATCTGCAAGAAATCACATGCAGAAGGAAAGGAGAGACTCACTTCTAACTTCTATATAGCCTAAATTTCTTCACGCCGGTAAATCATTGATGTTTACCTCTGCTCTTTACTGTGGCATAACCCATGACGTGAGGGATGGCTTTAAAATAAAGAAAAACTCAAAAGTTCCGATATCAATAGTTGAAACCCCTATAACTTATTCAAGGTGTTCTTAATAGTGTAGTAAAATACAATTAGCACAGTCCTTACTTAAAGTAAGAAATTGTTCATATCAAAAAGTGTCCATATTGGTCTTAATCTGTCTGTGAAAGTGTTTTTAAAATATTTTTCGTAATTAAAGACGAACTCTGTAATTTCGTTATCTTTATATTAAAAACAATTACGGCATTTAGAAATCCACTGGGACGCGTTTCACTGGACTAAACCTGGTTAACTGGTTGTTGACAACTTTACTGATCTCTCAACAATTATTAAAGACACTAGTTGTAACTTATATGTAAGAAGCAGCTCGCCCATCTCAATTGAATATAAAGTAACTTTTAAGTCCTTGAGGGATACTAAGTGTAAACCTTTGAAATGAAAATAGTACAAATTAGGATATAATTTATCAGTACGTTTTCAATCATATTCCACAGGGCTAGAAAATATATACGGTATCACACCCTCGTTAGAATTGTATGTGTCACGATTTTATGTGGAGCATGTCGATGTAATATTTCGATAGATGTGGAAATTAATTCTTGTTCAAGTGGGTATTCATGTAAAACATCGTCTTTTGGTACATATTAATCGATAATTATTAGTCTTTAACCTTTAACTCGAAACTCCATGTGCCGGACAGACATGTCGAAGGTCACTAGTAGTTCGAAGGGGAAACTAGTAACTCTCGAACATGAACTGTACCATCGTTCAGAAGGAAAGTGATTGCTCTGTGCGACGCGACGTTACCTAATGCTGGGGCCGTCGACTCCCCCTCATTATAGTGCTAGTGCCTCCTCTTCAGTTTCTGTTTGAAGTTCATTTCGTTGTTGTTTATTGTATTTTTATTTGTTATGGTATTTATAGTCTTTCTGTTAGTTATATCAATTGAAATAGTAGCTTTATTCACTGTTCACTTAATCTCTATTCTTGTTATTGTTACCTGGTATTTCTATTGTTGTTAGTATATATATATATATATATATATATATATATATATATATATATAGTTTATTTCTTAGTTATTATAAAAACTGCAGCCCTATACACTGTTGACTCAATCCCACTCTAGTTTATCGTACTGTTATCTTAGATTCTTTACTGATGTTAATCCTTTTGATATAGTTTATTTACTGTTTTTTCTTCATAGTATTTAATTAATTGTTGTTGTTACTTATTTTAATAGCTCTCCTTAGGCTCTATGTTCTATGTCCAATTGCTATAAAGTGTCCTAGTCCTAGTACTAGCCTTACAATTTCCAGTCTTGTACAGTTGTTGCCTGTGTTGTTAGCTGGTCATGCCTCCTTGTTGTATGTTACTATTTGCTCTCTGTCTTGTTAGCTCCTAAGTAAACATTAGTACAGTACATCTTGTCCATAATTATTTTTGTTATTACTGTATAAAATTGGCGTTTGCCGTTGAGATAGATAAATAAAAAATAAACATGAGGGACACGAATTCTAATAGTTTGGCATAATAAAAAAAAAGTGATAAAGGCAGAAGTACAGAAACTATGATACTAACTTCAACGTTTAGGCTACTTCCAGCTACATCCTTAAAGCCTGCCCATTCCGTAGGATCTGATGGTATTTCTTCTAATCTTCTTAAAGACGTTGCTGAGCAATTGGCTTTGCCCTTGGCCCACACAGTGAACGCTACCTTCGAAAGTGGCATTCTAAAGCAAGCAGTAGTAAACCATTACTAAAAAAAGGAAGCCCGCATGACATGGAAAACTACAGGCCAATATCTGTCTTATCAACTTTTTCCAAAGTCTTAGAGAAGTTGTACCTCATTCGTTTATTATCTTTTTTGTCCCAAAACAATGTATTTTCTTTTAACAATTTGGCTTCAGAAAGGGTTTCTCAACACTTGATGCCGTGTTTGACTTCATTAATCGTGTTTCCGTGGCTTTGGATAAGCGTCAGCATACCTTTGGCATTTTCTTGGACCTTCACAAAGCGTTCGATGTTGTTAATCATAAGCTCTTATTGTGTAAACTTTACAACCTTGGAATAAGGGGAAGCTCATTTGATTGGGTCTCTTCATTTTTGTTGGGCCGAAGCCAGGTGGTTGAAATTCCATTTGTTAACGATTCTGGTTGCTTGTTTTATCGATTATCCTTTGTAGAAACAGTAAAAATCAGGCATGCCCCACGGCTCTGTCCTTGGCTCCATCCTATTTCTGTTATTTGTCAATGACATCTCGTCTAGTGTAGGTATAGGTAATTTGTGTCTCTTTGCGGACGATACATCTGTCAATATGTCGCACGAAGTTAGAGAAAACCTGGAGTGTGATACGTTTGTACAGGGTAGTTGTTTGCTTCAATGGCTGGAGGATAATCATCTTACTGTGAACACTGCAAAAACAAATTTTCTTGATTTTCATATTAGAGCTCCTATGATCTGTGATAGTGGTTCGTCCATTATTATTGGGAATTCTGTTATTGAATCGTCAGAGTACACAAATTTTCTGGGCTTGACTTTAGATTCTAGCATGAAATCTTGTCTTCATATTGACAGTGTATGTTGGAAATTGGGCAGCGGAATCTGTGTATTGCGTCGACTGTCCCATTTTGCTAATAGAGATATTCTTTTGGCTGGATATTATGGATGTATTTACCCACACCTTATCTACGGACTGCCTATTTGGGGGTCTGAAAATACCACGACACAATACATTTTTCGGCTTCAACACTCTCAGGATTGTGTTGGGGCTAGCTAGAAACCAATCATGTAGGGGGTACTTCCGAACCAACAAAGTACTTACATTCCCGTGCCTATACATCCTTGAGACCTTAACCTTTCTAAGGAAAAACATGCATATTTTTACCTCTGATCTATCTAAATATTACAACTTAAGAAAATCTTTCCGTTTGCCAACTCCAAAGCACTGTACATCAATTTTGAAAGACAGTTGTATTACTCTTCGTTTAAATTATTTAACCATCTCCCGTTGGAATTGAGATCCGAAGAATTAGTACCTAAATTCAGATCTAAACTTAAGTGTTTTTTAATTGATAGAGAGTATTACTCTGTTAGAGATTATTTTATGTCCCATTAATATTAAGTAATTAAGATACATTGTTGTTCTTTTTATTAAATGTATATTGACCTTTGTCATGCAATGTATTATATTTTTAATTGACAAATAAACGCTTTGACTTTGACTTTGTGCGTTTGACAACCTCGGCGACCCTCACATTATTTGTACCTTCAACAACAGTTACTTTTATTGCAGCTTCTCACTTATTTAATCGCTTTCAGAATTGAGAGGCTTG
Source organism: Homalodisca vitripennis (assembly GCF_021130785.1). Taxonomy (NCBI): domain Eukaryota; kingdom Metazoa; phylum Arthropoda; class Insecta; order Hemiptera; family Cicadellidae; genus Homalodisca; species Homalodisca vitripennis. The sequence continues at coordinate 96,657,425 of NC_060210.1, forward strand.
TCTTCTTTCATTCCACTACGGTACAATTAAAACAATTCTCAATTTAATTATTTAAATTTTATGCAAACAACTTCCATTGATTCACTTTTCAGCAACAAAGATAAATATATCGTTTTACATAACCTAAATCTGTAACTCTTAACCAATTCACAATTTTTAGGGCTAAAAAATAAATTGTTTGCAATAACAGAGATGGCTAAAAGAGGGTGTTGAGGGGGTGGAGCCAGCCTCGCACTTGGCTCCGCCCGCTCAATCGATTAACGGAGATTAGACAGCGACCAATGGAATAAACGAATACGTGTGCTGAAACGTAGCGTTGTCCCCACATCGCCACATACTTGTGTCCATCACAGGTTTTTGTTACAGCAGTATATATTATACTATATAAAGTATTATAAATTTATAAATATAATTCTTTATAGTCTACTAACTACTAAAGAAGTATAGGCTAACTGTAATAACAGCATATGAAAATAAAACATGTAATGCTATTACACTTTGCCGCATTATAAGCTAAAAAAACTACTAGCTACTTAGATACTTTAAATACTGAACCATTTATAAAATAAAAAAGACAACTATCATTTCGGATAAAATTATTGTAGGTGAAATGGATCTAAACTTTTTACATTGTTTTATTAAATTATATAATTTTTAAAATAAAAATAAAATATAAATTTGAATAAATTTTATTCAAACAGATTGTGCTGTTTAAATTATAAATATAAAATCTATTAAAAATTATAGTAGGCCATAATATAAAAATATTTTTAAAGAAGAATAATAAGTACATAAGTCACACAAAAGAGTTAAATTATTAGAAAACAAAATACAGTAAATATGAAGAGAAAAGTATGGATAAATATTTCGTTTACAATTATGTAACTTAGGCCTATAGACTATAAACTCTCTATATGAGTCACAAACATCAAAATCCTCTTCATATTTACTTTCTCATTTTCTGTCATATCAATAATGTAATTATGTTGTCAATAATACTCGAGCGGAGACATTCCTTTACATAGTAAACTTGCTGTGAAGCAGATCCTGGTTCCTTTGTTATTTTTTCCACCATGAATAAGTCTCAAAAAGTCGCAAAGCGTCGTTTAGTTTAATCTGTTGTCATATAGAGTCGCCTCCTCTTCTATATCACATCAAGCCTATGGGATTATATAATGATAAGAGAAGAATCCTTAAAATTCATGTCAAATTTCATTGTTTTGAAGTTATCAAAAAAATCTTTTGGGGCTTTGTATAGCAGAACTGTGATGGAAACCTCTAGTTTTAATACTTTGATACAATATTGTCTCTATTTTACTTAAACCTAATTTTGAATATCTTCTTTTCACCTCGAAGAAGTTCAGTACTACTTAAAAAAGGCATTGCCCATATCAATAACTACAATTTCCTGTAAAATAATTCTTCAAACTATTTTAAAGCGATTTGGCATTCATCTCATCGTGGCAGCTTAGACCGGAAATCCTCTTTTTTCTGGTAAAAAGCCATATTTTTTCAGAAATCTGACAAATTATCAATCTTCTCCCTTTTTGTACTAAAACCCTACAGTCGGCCACGTTGTCTTATCCTGTCATATGTACTTCAGGTGTCATTTTAAGTCAGGTTTAATCAAGGTCAATATGGCCTGCTGTCACCGGGTTCTCTAAGCTCACCCTTAGTCCTCAGAAACTTTAAATGAGCTGCTACAATTCAATTTCATTCTAACAAAAGATTTCACCCATTATTAAATTTATTGTTCTGAAAACCCAATCAACCTCAAAAAAGTTTATTGAAATAGCTCAATCAATCAATCATATTTTTATTGCTTTCAAACAATTATACATTGCATTTGCAAACGTCAATAAATAAAGCTAAAAATCTTGCAGTTTGTTATTCTAAAATTCATTCGTTCCTCGTATACATACATTAAATTACATTCTCCTTCTCATTCACACATGGCTTCAATATCGGTAGACTACTAAGTTACGAAAAATTAGTTATCCCAGAGGAGTATGAATATAGTGATGAAATTACTGCCGTCTATCATTACGACAGTGTCCATGATTCTACTAGGCCTCTAAATCAATAAATAACAAACTAAAACCAAAACAATGTACATAGTGCCCTCGCCAGTACCAGAGTGTTCAAACAGGAATTTAAACTAAAAGCGATCTAAAACTGACTTAAAACTATGTAGGCATACACTGTGTCCATGCAGTTAACTTAACTAAAACCAGAAATACTTCCTTGATAGATCCATTGTTTTAGAAGAATGTTTTTACTCGAATTTGTCCTTACTTCCCAATATTTTCTGGTGGAAATTTCACAATTGGCGTCTTAAAACTAACTATAATAATCGCAAATAAGTAGGCGAAACTAAAGATATCAATAATCTATTTTTCATTTTCAAATAAATTCAACATATACTCGGCATTGCTTATAATTCGCGCCAGTCAGTCATTGCCGACATCGCAGAAAATATTACCCTGTTAGAGTAATTCTTTTATCATGTCAAGAAGAAAACTTCTACAGAGAATTGTACCTAATTCTCAATAATTCTTTTTAAATGTAAAAGTAATTATCATTTCATTAAATTCTTTTCCAAACCAATAATTGGGGATGGGACTTGTAGAAAATTTCGTATGTCACGAACACGCTATTATCTCAAAATATACAATCAGCCGATTATCCAAAAATTATTGAGTGTACATGACTAAATTGTTTTGTAACATTTCAAAATTGCAACAGTACAACAGTCTTTCATTTATTGAAATTTGTTTATAAATTATCCAAGTAATTTATAAACAAAAATAAGCTTTTAGAGTTAATTAGTCAAGTTACATAGTTTTAATATTGTAGGCTACATCACTATAAAAAAGATGTTATTACTAATTAGTAGGCTATTTTCATCATAGAATTACATAATAAATAATATAGTAAAAATAAACTTGTTGCATTTAATAATGAATCAAATAGGATTTCATTGTAGACATTATAGTCTACAAAAATTTGGTCTAAGAAAGAAATAGATCGTCAGCTAAAGTTTTGAGTTTTGATTGAGATCGGAATGAGAAGGCATCATACGTAGTCCTGTCTTGCTGCCCATATAAACTACCGTCTGACCCACAATGCCTTTCATATCACGATCGGAAAACTACATAATTGAGCTGAAAATTGCCACTTTAAACGTCTGTTTATACAGTAGTTAGCTAATTTTATACTTAAGCTATTTACTTTTCTGACGGTTGGTTTGAAATGTGTTAAGACAGGAAAAATATTATCTGTTAAAATATTTAGTTTCATATTTTTATCCTTTTTATAATCACCACCACATTTTCGACCTCCCCAAAAACGAGCGTGGCTGACAATCGACTTCTTTCTTAGGGGCACTTTCTTTACCGAATTCAAGTAAATCGAGGTTTTGTGCTTATACAATGAAAAATTGGCTCTGGGTTTAAATTGTTAACTATAAACATTTCCAACAAATTTCATTTTAATATTAACTAGGATGAATACCTAAACGTTTACAAAATTTACCACTTTACTTATGTCCAGACCGTGTAATAAACACGTTGATCAATTTTTAGTGCCAAAGTACAAAAAAATGGTGATAAAAGAATTCATATCGTTAAAATTGGGATACGTTTTAGTAAGGATTTTTTGTAAAACACAAGTAGAAGACTCTTAATAGAGTAGTGTATGGTATATCATCTGTCTCATTAAGAAAACGTTTTTCGTTAGTTGAATATTTTGTTTTCTTTAAGTTTGAAGCCACATATATTTAAATAGTTTTCATCAGTTTATGTTTTAATATAATTACAACAAAGTAAACACCATTGTCTGTTCCAACGAACTAATAACGTTGTTCTATTTCAGATGATGACAAAGCTGCCACGTCGGCACCGGACAACTATAATTCCATCAAGGAATGGTGAAAGGGGGTTTCCGGTGGATGGCCTCACACTATGGAAGTCGATGATGCCTTTAGACAACAGGACGACCTTTGGCCAGAGTCCGGGGAGGACAATGCCTCCTGGGCCAGCCCGGGAAACAAACCTCCTCAGCTCAGGAGACACTTCTTGGAAGTGCGATAAGTAACTGTCAACTCTAATGAATTTACTACAAGATTAGTCACCATGCCTGAGTCACATCAGCCTGAAACCAAATTTTTCTTACTTTAAACATTGTAATAGTTTAGTATACCAAAGTGGAGAAATATGACCTATACTGCTATATTATTTTATTCACGGTGTCATTTACTCTGTTGTTACTGTCGATCACAATGCAATGTACTGATCTTTGAGAAATATTGTAAATACCCCTTCCTTTATTTATTTTACATTGATGTTAAAACATGTCGTTTTACCTTCATTTTTTAATATCATTAGAGCCAAAAATCTTAATAGCCATTAATACCGCAGGCCTAGTCGTTTACTTTTGGCAGTAACTAATTACTTATGACCAAAGTTGTGGTTAACACTTATAATTAATTGTTGGATCAGTAATGTGTGTACAATCTATGAATAACAACATACAAGGGTAGGCCTATTTTAAAATAGTCTCCAATTAACAGATGATATCATCCTTTCAGATGATAACCTAAATTGGGGAAATTAGAAGTATTGCTCTTCGTTGATTTCAATCTTATCTAGTGGGAAGAACCCAGTGTGTTAAGGTGAGTTCTGTCGATTCGTCCAAAACCATCTGTAGTGCATTTTCCAAGCAAGAAACGTTCAGGAAGGGCGTCCCACAGGGTTCAATTTTGGGCCCTGTACTTTTTTTTATTTTCATCAATGACCTTTATCAGAGCCCAATCTGTGCCTCTATGCGGATTACACATCCCTAACTTTTTCCAGCCCTTGGAAAGATTGCTTAGAGCTCAATACATTCTTAGCAGGAAATGCACTTCTGAATTGGGTGGAACTAAACAGACTGCAGGTGAATATCTCTAAAAAGACCCTCTTTGAATTTTGTATAGGGAACAGGCCAAACAACAGTTTACTCAGTATCCACCTGGGCGCTGAGCCTATTTTCTCTGAGGGTGTTGTTACATTTCTTGGCCTCGGAGAGCAGTAGTAAATGTACAACGCATGTACCGTGGTGATACAGCTCACTATAGCTTATTAATGTAATAATTCTATCAATGCGGGCAAAAACATGGTAATCCGTAAAAATGTAATTATTAAAGTACACTTATTTTAATGGGGGTTTTCAGTAATTTCTCTACTGCTTGCAACAAGTTTTGTCAACAAATTACTCACTGCGGTTTCAAACGTGTTATAATATAACATAACACAAAAGTAGGCTAATTACATGTTTTGGTTATCTCGATCCCAAATAATCTGTAAAAAATAGCACTTGAAAAGATTAATTTAATGTCTAGTGAAATATAAGTATTTGGACTCTAAAACCTTTTACACACTTGTGGCAGGTAAACTTCTGTGAAATATTTCCCTTGCACATGATTGGTGTTAAATACGAGTACTTTAGCATGTTTCACTCAAGCATAGCGAAACTTTTGTTGCCTGACATTGTAGAGGAAGTGGTGCACATGTGGAAACCCTGTTTTATTATTTTTAATAACTAATTTGATTACTAATGGAATTTTTCCAAATTCTACAAATATCTTCCAAAAGATGTTAGGAACAATAAACACATTTGGATTTACACGAAACAAAATATTTATGTTGTGATAATAAGGGTTAATAATAAATGGACTCTTCGGTCCGATTTATAGAATGTGCTGGTAATGTGGACACATTGGTTATCTGGTTGAAAACACTAAGAAAAATTTAAAATCAGAACATGTATTTATTATACAATGCAAAAACTCTAAGGCCTAAGAAGACTGGTCTCAATTGATTACTAAATGTTCACTTGCAAAAGTCACAAATGTAATTAGTTTAAAATATTACGCAGTATTTAGAGATGCAATTTGCAACAGTTTGTAATGGAGATGGACTTGTATAACTGTGTAGGAGGGGTTAAAATTTTGTTTTCACGTGGACTTGCACCAGTCAAAGAATTTATAAGTTCCCCATTGGTGACTGTAACTGCTTGAACGAGACTACAACACACACTCGCTCTGAAACTATTAGGCTACTCCGTGCTGTAACTTGTCCATAGCTCCATAACCAATCATTATTAGTATTAACTCATGTCTCATATATAAACACTCCATTTCGACTAATTTAAGGGAATGCACGTCTTACTTCTAGACTAACATTAGTCAAAACGTTTATTTGCATTTCGACGTTGGAAGCGCCTCTCCTTAAAAAACAAAATTACACAACTTAATCCTCAAGTTAATTGGAAAATGACACTTTCAGTTCAATTCCTATCATTCAGTAGCGTAGCCAGAAATTTCGTTCGGGGGGGGGTCCGAAACCGGGGGACGTTTAGTGTGTTATTTGCCAACGAATTCACCTATATAATTATCGAGAAAAAAAATCACTTCAGGTCGGTAAATACCAAAGAAAAGCTCTCTACTGATTCGTTTTGACGATTTTGGATTTCACTGGTTGAGTGGTTGAGGTAAAAGTAGTACTTATAATTATGTTAGGACATTGAATTTAGAGATTAATTCAACGCCGACTAATAAATATATAATTATCGAGAAAAAAACAAAAATAATCACTTCCGATCGGAATATACTAAGGAAAATGAAATAATACCTCAGTCAGTGAAATCCAAAGTAGTCGGAACTTCTTATCAGTAGAGTTTTTCCGGTGTATTATCTGACCGGAAGCGATTTTTTCAATTTTTATTTGATAATTATATAGATATTAGTGGGCGTTCAATTGATACCTAAAATCAATGTTCTATCATAATTCTAAGTACCACTTTTATCTCAACGACTCAACCAGTGAAACCCAAAATCGTCAAAATCTGAATCAGTAGAGCTTTTCCTCGGTATATTCCGACCGGAGGTAATAATAATACTTTTTATTGTGTCAACAATAATAAAAATTGCATACAATCGTCAAATTAAATTATTTAGAAATATGTATATCTATTTTAAATTGCCCCCATTCATACCCGTTCATACACAGTCCACACTCATTCCTAAGACTGATACGTACTTACAGCCATTCGTTTTAAAATCTTCTAAATTTTACCACCAGAAATAAAGGATGATCGAATTACTTTAAATTTCATCCCAGCGGCTCATCTTAAACTCTTCCACTGAATAAAACACCCTCGACACCAAAAAGTGTCTCAATCGAGCTTTAAATTTTGTTGGTTCATTCAAACAAAATCATTCGTTTGATTTCATCAGGGAGCTTGTTGATCAGCTTAACACCAACCTCGGATGGCAAACGTTTTAAATGCGGCTGTTCTGTGCGGATGTAACCGAAGGTTGTCCCTGCCTCTTGTCCCGTATTGATATACGTCCCTGCCCCGGACGAACTCGCACTTAAATCGGCAGAACAGGGCGACATCGAGGATGTAGAGACAGGGCAAAGTTAGCAATCCAAGCTCCCTAAAGGCATCTCTGCATGAATTTCGGGATTTCAATTTTGAAATGATGCGGACAGCTTTCTTTTGACTTCTAAATACTCGCTCAAATTTGTATTTAGAACAGCTGCCCCATAGCCTCAACTCGTACATTAGATGGGGGTGTACAGGGCCGAAGTAGGCCATTTTTAGTACATCCCGGGAGCAAAATTTTGAAAGGTTCCGTAGAGCATAAATGCCTGAAGAAACCGTTGAGCAGGTACTTTCAATGTGATTGTCTCAAGTCAGACTTCGATTAAGGTACATTCCGAGGAACTTGGTGGAATCAGTTTCCTCTATGAGGACATCTTCCGCCATCACAGCAGCGCGATCCTCAATCTCTCTTTGCCGCAAACAGAAATTTAGTGCATTTGATTTGGAGTTGTTGGTCCTCAGATTTAATTTAGAAAAAAACTGAATACATGAATTCAGTTCTAAAAAGGAAATGATTTCTAATTCATGTTTTGTTGGAGCTTTAATGCAGAGCGTTGTATCGTCAACATACTGGATCATTTTCCCTCTCAGGAGCGATGAGTTCCGCCTGCTGATGTACACAAGGAACAAGACTGGCCCAAGTATAGATCCCTGTGGGACTCCATAGGAAGAAAGTCGCTAATTTAAAATGATTTTAATTGTTTTTTTTTTCTCGATAATTATATATGTATTAGTCGGCGTTGAATTCATACCTAAAATCACCGTCCTAACATAATCCTAAGTACCACTTTTACCTCAACCACTCAACCAATGAAATCTAAAATCGGCAAAACTTGAATCTGTAGAGAGCTTTTCTTCGGTATTTACCTACCGGAAGTGATTTTTTTTTCTCGGTAATTATATAGGTATGGTGTACAGTTTAATGATAACAAAAATCGTCGCCTAAATCAATCGAAAACCCCACGTTTACCTCAATCATTGAAGTCCAAATTAGTTGAAGTTCTAATCAGTAGAGTTTTTTTAAGTGTATTTTCCGACCGAAAGTGATTTTTTCGATAATTATATACACGTTTACAGTTTAATGACACCTAAAATCAACGTCTTAACTTAATTCTATGTAGTCACTTTACGTCTCCATGACGAATTTGAACGAAGTGGTCGCCGTGTTACGGTTCAGGTTACTTTGCGACGTCACGTGACCGCACCCTATAGAAATACCGTGATTACACTACACTATCCGAAAGACCGAGCCTAAAAGTATCGTTTGATAGGTACTTTATGATTTAAACGAAAGGACAATTATATTTTTAACAACGGTCACTTCAATCAGTGAAATCAATCAATTTAATGTTTGTAGACAAGAGTAATGATAACTGTCCTTTTTTCTCCTGCTCCATGCTTTATTTTTTAATATGTCTTAAAATTTCGGGGGGGGGTCCGGACCCCCTGGACCCCCCCCTTCGCTACGCCACTGCTATCATTGCATACTCCCAACTAGAGACTACTTGAGAATTATAGTTATTATTAAAATTACTAGTAATATATTTCAAGTTTAAAGCTATGTTCTTAATCAAGAGATAATTATGTCTCAAACAAGAATAGAAAGTACATTGAATGGATTTACATTACTTAACTTTAACAATTAGACTTTAGCAATTACACAACACACCCTTTACCCCCACTACAACTCGACCAGTCTTGTGGTTGGGTGAGGGGGTGAGCGGGGTGACGACGCCCCGCCTTTACCCGCACTCAGGCTCCCGTCAAAACAGTTTCTTGGATACCGAAGTCAGTCAGTTGCCTTTTAGACAGTGGCCTGTCTGTTTGTGACACAAGTGTATCTGCGCTTCGCTCACATCTACTTCACGCTCCAGAGTTCGCCACTTCAACAAATAGTAAGTGCTGTTTTACTATGTTTATTGATAATAGCGTATTAAATTAAATCCTTGGTTATTCCCTGTTTTTCAAAATATTGAACACATCCCTTGAAAAACTATGATGTATGTAGTTATTGGTAAACATACACGATATTCTGCTTTTTATTTCTACATATTTGATGACAAATCATGAATTATTTGTAAATAACTGGGTGTGTGTTGATGTTATAAATTAGGGCTCTATTACATATTGACTATTTTTTGACATTTAACAAATATTTACTTGGCAATAAGTACTCAGAGGTTGAGTTGATGTCGGTATATTTGCATCATAATTGAAACTTTTCTATATTTCAAATAAGAATGTGGATTGGATTGGGTATCTTTTAAAATCACTTTGTTGATTAAATCAGTTTTCGTCGATTTTTTATTGCCACAACAAAGAAATAGACATTGTCAATAACATTAAATGTCTAAACATATAAACCCAACGAAACTGAGCCAGATTATAACTTTTGTAGATGGGTTTATTTTATCATTTTTTAGAATTAATTTTATATAATTGTATATGTGGATTAATATACTCAAGCAATGCCGAAAACCGTAGGCCTACATCTATTTTCATGTCCAGAAATTTAGAAATTGAATAGCGTGGATTATTCATAAGCCAATCCCAAATTTAATGTTCATATAATGTGTTAGCAGAACAATATGTCATCTCTAGCAGAACTTTGAAGTTTATTAAATAATGTAAGACAATTGATTTGAAATTAATCGCTTGTTTTGGATAATCGTGAAATATGAAATTTGAATTTAAGTGATATGGTATCCCGGCAGAGCAAGTGCTTTTTGTGATTCAAATTTTGCGTTGATTCAGAAAGAAAGGTGTGTTTAAGGGGTTTTTAACAGAAGTTGCATAACCCAAAGAATAAATAAATCCATGTGCAACAGCCCAAAATAGGCGTAGCCAGGTAGCTTAGTTATCAGAAACATCTGTGTAATTTCTAAAATAAAAAAATATAATGTTGAATGTTTTATCCAGATTACTGAGCAATGTATTAGATTAGAACCAGCGCTGCACCAGTCATTGCGCACTCTTTATTTTTGACAACTGCAAAAGATTTTCCTCAGTAGCCTCCACTGCGTGATACACCATACGGTCAGCATTTTTAGTTATATTATATTCATGGCCATCAAAACCGATGGGAAACTGTCACTTTTTAATCATCATCAAGAGCGAGACACTTGCTCTTCCTGGCCTAACCAATACGGTACTAAGATATGTGCGTTTACTCTGATTCGGTCAATACGTTTATTGAGGCGTTGTATGAACTTTTTTGATATGACTTTTAATGTAACTCTGATGAGATCATAAAAAATGAAGTATTATAATTCAATCAAAATTCGATTAATTTGAATAATTGCATTGCAATATGAGGAAATTTATAATATTGTTTTTATTTATGTTAGAACTGAGGTAATAATTTTCCGTTATCGTATTGTGCTCTAATACATAATTGTTTATCACATAAGTATTGCTATAATTGTTTATGATCGAAAGAGGATTTTCCCAGTAATGTTTAACGTTGATTATGTGTACATATTTCTTTTCTATCAAGCAAGCTGTTTGAAATGTTAGACCATTAATGTATATTGACTTAACCGATTTTTCTGAGAGGCAAATTAGATAAAACATTTAATAGTTTATTTATTAAGCATTAAAGCAGCATATTGCCTTAGAATTATTTGTAATTGATAATAAATGTGAAGTTATTGTTAAACGACAATATTGTAAAACAATTAATCGAGATAAATTGTTTTAAGGGCACAAGATCTAGATTTTATGCCTGGAATATATATCGATTTCAAACACGAAATGACTACGCCATTCCTAAAGTATCTTAGGAATAAAAGGGTCAATGATGAAGTGATATTAGACTTTATTTTGATACTTTACTGGTAGTAAAGTAAACAATTAATATACATTACAAAATGATAACGAGATTATCGTACTGTTAATCAGAGAACGAGAATGATGAATCCGTCTATCTGTTAAATATTGAAAAATTACAATTTCTTATTACTTTTTAATACACACACGTAAATTACATATAATTTTTATACACAATTATGTTACAATTTACTAATAGAATAACATGTCCAATTTATTATGAAGTTGTTAATACCAACTATGCATAAATAGGTGACAGCATTTTATTAATCCAGATAATAAGAATAGAGTATTAGCACAGACAATGGATACGTTTCTATAGAAACGTATCCATTGTCTGTGGTATTAGTAATGGTAAACAACACGCTTACTGTAATACTACACATCCCATGTCTTCGTCAGAGCTGGATTTACATATTGGCTGAATGGGCATAATTAGCCCATGGCGGCAGAATTCGGGGGGTGGCAAATTTTTGTAAAAAATAAACAATATCAAAAGTTAAAAATATGTGAAAAATTACTTTTCATACATTTCTAAATTTAACAATTTGTAAATTGGAAATGTACAATCATACTCTTAATATATCCAATTTATTTCGTACTTCTAACATTAATAAAATATGGTATGTTCCGGGACGCGACAGTATTCGCCTCAGCCGGTAGCTCTGGGCCTCTGGGACTTGAAGGTATTGTTTGAGTCGCCGAGCCCGCCGGCGCCTTCAGACTAGGCTCTCCCCCTCTATCTGATCCGCGGCACCAACCACCATGCGCCATGCGCCGCCGCTGTTCCGAAATCAGTCAGTTCAGTTTGAGTTGAGGTTTTACTCTGATTTTATAGGTTATGTGTGTGTATATATCCCAGAGGCGGCAAATCTTCAAATACGTTATTCCACAAATTGTACGTTACTGCAACTACGATTTCATCGAGTAGTACTTTAAGTTTTTCTAGTTAAAGGTTTTGTTCCTGTCTTTCACGCATTTCTTCATATACTCCGAACCCACTGTACTGGCAATGGTGTAATGGAGGGAGAATGACTTTAAACCCCAATTCTGCTGCTTTTATTTCAATTATTTAGGTGGTTAGGGCACTTTCACCAAATTGTACAATTCTTCATTACACCAAGCGTAATGCTAACTTCTTTTTCTTCCAGCCACCTTATCATATCCACCTTTGTAGGGTTTGATGTCAGATTCTTCTTTTGACCCTGAAATGATAACGAGCATTGTCCATGATAATCGCACTGTTGGTCGGGAAAATAGGAATCAACGTGGGGATGTTTGATTTACAACCCCCAAATCCCGCTCCTGGATACGCCTATGATTATCACAACAAAATAAGATTAATAAACTGGTTAGAAGGGCTATGGTTTTTCCGATAAACTGATATAGTTTACAAATTAGAGTATTAGGAAATTATACTTATTCACTTGATCCGAACGATGATGAACATGTCAAAATGCCTTATCTGAAGTTCTTTTCCCAGCTTAGTGCAGTTGAAGAATGGTAGTGGGCATGGTGGCACCTTGGTTAGTTTTATTGAAAAATTCTTTCAAAATATAAAAACAGTTTTTCGATAGAAACAATTTAAAAACCATTATAATTCCTTTAGCCCTTCAACTGATTGAATTTCAATGGGTACTGCTTGAAAAATTTTTAAACCGGCTAATTTGTGCTTTTTTCATAACTGTTTAGCCTATGTAAAACAGCAAACTTATTTTTATGTCTGATGTTGTGTGCATGTATATTCTTTACACATTCCATTGTGTGGAATTTTATTTATATTTATACAATTTTTTTAACAGAGACTTGGTCATGAAAATGTAAAGGCACTGTTAAAATAATTGTCATATTTGAGAAAAGATCTTTGCAATGCGACTGAGGACATAATAGATTTCCTTCTTATGCCAGACAAAAATTTGTTTTTTTATTTTGATATTTTGATTTCGTCGCACCCCGCAATACAATAGCAAGCAGTGGTAGACCGATTTCATTACGTCCAAGTTTTTTAGTCCTCTGAGGCTGCGTAAGAAAAAATGTCCTTTGCTAGCCTTGACTCTATCTTACACAACTGCTCACTCCAGTCTAAAAACACTCGTTCAACCTCACCCCCAGAAAGTCGACGGAGTGCGTTACATCAAGTTGAGTTTCATTGATGGAAAGTTTTGGGATTTTGCATTTTTTAGGATTAAATTTCAAGAAACTGGGTTTGAAAAATTGAGCCATGTTATTTATTTTGTTAGATACACTGGCTTCGAGCTTGTATAAATTCTTATGCCTGATGATGATTGTTGTATTATCCTCAAACATAATTATCGCTCTCTGGGATGACTTTTGCAACGTCATTCATGTAAATGATAAAAAGCAGAGGCCCCAAAAACTGATCCTTACGGGACACCATATGCTATTTGCGTTTCATTTGATTTGATTTATTCTATTTTGAAACATGTTTAATCTCAGTCACCTGGCGTCTGCCGCTAAGATCATCCAACTCAAAGCGGTGTTAATGACATCATCGACTTAAGTTTAGGCCTACCTACCAATATATCAACAACGACAAAATCGAAAGCTTTGCTATAAGGACGGCAGTGCACCCTATAACTACCTCCCCGGCCTCCATTGCATCGATAATGCCGTTTATATATCTAGCGAATTGGAACTTTGGAACATTTAGAGAACATTAAATATCTGGGTATGAACATGTAGGCCTATAATACACTTTCTCGAATAACAAAAACTTTAAAAATTGCTCCAAAACAGTAAGAAATGTTTAAATGTTATGCAAATACTGAGACGGGGTATATAAATGTTAATGAAAACCCTTGAGAATAGTCGACTTTTAAAAATGTTGTTCAACAAAGAAATGTATTTGGATACTATTTTGAAATTAAACGTAATAACAATTAAGTATAAAATATTTATTATCATAATTAATAAATATCGTGTTTCACATTGATGTTAACATGGTTTTATATATAAACATATATATACTGTAATATGTCAACTACTACATTCACACAATGATATGGGTCCGAGTTGTATCTAGGGAGACATAGTAGTTTTATTTGTTTTGTTTTTCAATACTTATGGAATAAATATTTACACATTTTATTTAACAATGAATAAAAGGCTGATAGTATTATGTTTAATTTTTAAAAACTTCAATTTGTAATATATTTAGAGGTATTAATATTATAGCATTATATTAAAATGTTTAAAGTTTTTTTACTATTAAAAATGAAATTATACACCGGAGTGCCAAAGGACCTGACAAAACGTACAAAACTCTACTGAAAAGGAAGTAACTCCTATCCTGCCATTACACGCGCCTTCTATCCTGTCTGCAACACAATCTATTTTTCGTACTGCGTGCACGGAATACTATATAACTAGGCTCAAAGCCATTTTACCTTTTCAATGAAAATTAGCTCCCCTTTTACCTGTTTACCGCAAAATCAAGACAGTTCTTGTTTGGACAAAAAGAAGTCTGTATACCAAATGTAAAATATCTAGGATATTTCAATCAAGAGCTGTTGCAGAGAGGGATAAACAAACAGACAATACAATTAAGATGGTCACGTCAGTAACCTTTATAATTATATTATTTAGCAATACGTTTCGACGATAGTTAATTTAAATTCATGGTCCGTTTGAACAATTACGTCTATTGGAATTTCGGACATCACTGTATGTAACAAAATACGATATCACAACGTTTCGAGAATTAAAATCTATCCTCTTCATCAGGTGGAAAAGTAATGAGTACACAAAAATAGGAAGAAAATAAAGATATTGTTTTGTGTTAATTACCTTCCCACTTGATGTTGAGGCTAGATTTCAAACCTGACAGTGGCAAATGCCAGAAATCCTATTACCCTTTCAAACCTTCCACCGGCAATAAGAAAACCTTAAACAAAGAAATCAAATCTACACGGCCATATACAGTATTGTGCTCTTCGAAACTGATTGATGTCTCAGTCAGTTTCTTTATAAGGCGGTAAATCTTTTACAAGTTACTTATAGACAAATAAATACATTTTATTTTTGATTTAACATATACATTGTGGGTGTATAGCATGTCGGCATATGGTCACAATGCACCCTGGTTAAGTAGTTAAGACTCTGAACATAAGTTATTGTAGTTGCCCAAATGTGTCTTAATGATTATTTTCAGTATTTTAAGAACTCTAAAATTTACATTGTTTAATTTTGTTTTTTGAATAATGTATGTTACTAAACACTAATTAATGTGTACCCTCTATACTCAAGTACTTGTGAAAGTAGAACAAGGATCAAGAATTTTATTTGCAAGAAATATACACAACCTTGGATCCCAACTGACAACTGATATTTTCCCGTAGTGGACATTTAGTAAGGCCCCACTTTGTTCCTTAAAAAGTTGTTGACCCGTTTGTTTGTTGAGAACGATCTTCCAGCAGTACATGCCAGTAGTACTGAATTATTGAAATAATAATAATCGTTTACTAAAAAAGTAACTGAGAAACATTTAAACTTGGGGGGTTCCGGACCCCTTGGATCCCCTCGCTGGCTACGTCCTTGCAACAAATTACAAATAACTTCGTTGCATTCCCATCTTTATAGAAAACAACATCTTAATGTAAATAGTAATTGTTGATTACGGATAGTTAATATAAAATACATAAGATTCATATATTATGGTATACAGTGTAACCTCTTAAAAGACTTTTAAAACTCTTTAAAAGCCCTCCAAATAAATTTATAGTATAAATACCTTTTAAAACGTTTTGAAACCCAAAATTGTCGTATAGCTTTTTAATTCTCCCCTCTCTCGCGAGACCTATAACGAATAGAATATGTGGCTACATTATAATATTATTTATAGAGAAATGTTTCAGTATAGAAAATATTGTCGTTCATGCGCAATGAAAGACAAATGTCGTAACATTTGTAAGTACAATAACTTTGTTTCAAGATACCCCTTTAAAGAACGAATATTTTTGTTAAATATTTCATCTAAATTGAATAAACATTTAACCAATAAAAAATAAGTACTGCTTTTGAACAGCAATACAAATTTATCCAATCTATTTACATCCATGTTTTTTTAGGCGTTAAACAGATATTGGTTTCGTCCACGTCCACGTCCTAACAACCGAATCATCGTCAACGATGGCCTCACTAACAAGTAATCCTGCTCAAACGGTAAGTGCATTCTCTTACAACCATGAATTTTAAAATTAATAAAATACTTGTGTTTTTTTGCCTATTGCTGCCGTTACAACAACTTTTAAAAGCTACTTTGTGCATGTATAATCTTAAGACTAATTGCCTAGAATAATTTGATTTTTTCGAAAATACTACTAGCCTAGTTTATTACAAAAAGGGCCATCATATTATAGTATATCCAAATATGAAATAGCGTTATGGTATTAAATCGTATCCTGTGTTATGAAATAGCGTTTATATTTATTTGTTACGGTATATTACTTTCAGAAATCGTCTGATCTAATAGACTATTATGTCTAATAGTTTATGAAGTTTGTCAGTAGCCTTGAAATTTTTAGTACGATTGATTAATCGACTGTTTTAATGAGTTAATGAAGCAATGTGCGTCTTTAGCGAAGCGCCTGGCTGTGCAATCGGCGTTCTTTAAAGAATTACAAAATCACTTTCATTTAAGCTCGTTGGTCAACGCTCCATTAAAATAATTGCTGTTATATATTAACAAACGGTTTGGTTGAAACACTTATATGGGTTAATCTAGAAACGTGAGTAGTTAGTCAAGCACCTAGCTGTGAAATCTGCTTTCTTTAGGAATTTATAAAATGTTTTCCATTTCGTTGACCCAATGAGCCTGTAGTAATAAATATTATACCCAATATCAAACTATGTTGTAAAATTTATCTACATTAAACAACAGCTATTAGTTTTGAACGGTATAAATTAGCATAGCAGCAACGTGAGTGAACACGATATCTGCCGAAAATTAAAAATAACTCAAACTACACGGAAACAGTACTTATATCTCAAGAAAGTTCACCACCCATGGTCAAAATAAAGGTTTCAAGATTACCCGGTTAGAATTTTGCAAAATATTTATCTCTATATTACACATAGCGGATGGATAAACGTTATTTGAGTAGATTTGAACAAATTTAATTTGTAGACTACTAACTGTTTGATACCGCTTAACATTTCAAGATGTCGTTCAAAGTTTCGAAAAGGAATATTTATAACTCAATTATATGAGGCGCTGTCCATTTAAACACGTGTTAGGTTATGTTTTATATGTGGTAAGGTTAAAAATATCAGCCACTTAAAATTTTGAGAAGTGTCCGGAATTATTTTGTCTTTGTGATTATTTTATTTTGAGAATTAAATTGCAAGATAACACCTAAACTGTATAGGTGAGACTATTTTACAAACCTGGCAGGATTCTGTACCATATTCCCGAAATTCCGTACGTTTCATTTAATTCAAAGTCTCAAAACGGTCGTATATTTGTAAACCATTTTTTCTTGTTTTTTCATAAATTTAAGTGTTAATCGTCTCAAATGGTGAATGTTTAAATTTGTTTTATATAGTTACTTTATTAATTCATAAAAAGGTAAAAGAATTAAAATATTTTATTACTTTTGTGCTTAGCTATATTCCTGTTACTTAACTCAGTCCTATATGAGTATTGAGGACCACAGTTATGTTTTGCAACAATGTTTATTTTTAAATGGCTATATAATTTTAGGTCTTAAATTAAAAAGTTATAAACTTAAAAAGATTATGTAAACATTGTTGGAAAAAGGACAGTATTGGAATGTTGCAGGATATGAGGGGATAATGCCTTTGGATTGCATTGTTCATTATTCAAACAGTATTCTTAACTCATTGTCATTATATTTTAGTAATAAGATAGTTTATTTAAAATAATACAGCAGTCAATTCTTAAGAAATGTTAATGAATTAGGTAGGCTTCATTGGTTTTGCGATTAGTCCGACTTATTGTGATTTAGTATAACGTTAAATTTCCAAGAAGATTTATACTATAAGTTGAAAACATTCACGTTTATTAATTGTAAATGGCATAATATTTTGGTCTTTCATGATTATACACCAGGATACTCCCAATATGTGCACCAGATTCCATTGCTCTAGCAAGAGCACTTCTTAAAATTAAAATATTTTTCTAAAAAGCAAATGTCCACTTTTCTTAGGACCTTTGCCTGAAGTGATAGTTTAAAATCAAATCGTATATGAAAGCTTTCGGTTTTTACAAGCATAAAAGATATCCGAAATATACTAGTTTTAAATTACGTGAAATATAAAAATGATTGTTGTACAATGTTATTGTCTGATAAAATAATTAAGATATATACCAGTATTGTAATGTGAAATATACACTCATTTCAAGAGCAAATACTCAATATGTGATAAACTCTGCGGAAAATGAAAGACCGAGAAATAGGTTTGGAATTAGTATTACTACAATACATTAACTGCTCTAATATTAATATTATTAAATCATGTGTTCAAAGGAATTTTTCAATATTAATTACAGCATATTTCCGGTTACCTTCTATAATATACTAATCTATGAATATAACTAACGCAATCTATGAATATTTGTTTGGCGTTTTTGGCAAATTGCGCAAGAGTAGGTCTAAAACACGGAACATAACTTTTTCTCGGTTGCCTACACAAGTTTTAAAGTACCGACCACCACAATAACAAGCAACGTTACCAATATCAACAGATGAACATATAAATCTTCAAAAACGTTATTCTTATTTTATTAATTTTAAATATTTATAATTTGACTTCTTTTTTTAACACTCTTGCTGAAAACTAAGAAACTGCTTCACCAAGAGTCCTTTTCACTGAATAAATTTCAGATAAATTTTATCAGGACAGTGGATGTGGTATCATCAGTAAAAAGAATCACTGAAGTGTCATATAAAACCTTGGTATGTAATTCACGAACACAAGAAAAAACCAACCCAATACTGTCTCCTGAGGCACTTCATTTTATTTATTCCTGAGGAAAAGTGGAAACCGATTCCAGCCCCATTTTACAACACAGTTTTGTTTCCTCTTAAAAACACAAGGTTGAAGCCAGTCTCTGACACATCCAAGGATACCATCATGTTCAATTTGTTTGAGTAGGATTTCATTATTAACAAATGTTTTGGGTAGATAGTAAAGGACAAGCTACACAATCTCTCCTCTCAAGAGTGACTTAAAACCGTTTCAGTAAATGTGAAAACTGCATCAATGGTTGTAGTTATGAACGGAATTTAATTTGAAAGTCCTGCGTTATTAAGATACGCTTATACAAATTGAACAGAAGTATTTTCTAAATATTTTACAGGGTTGCGGGCATGTACTATTATCCTTAAAGCAAGGCTTGGCTATGCGTATTTGAAAATATCAGGGAATACTGAACCATTTATGATCTCAGTTAAAGAATGTGATTGAAATGAGTAAATCTTTCAACACAGAAAATTGTTTGCCATATCAACAGGATGAATTTGTACTTTTGAGTGACCTTTAGCCTCATCTGCATTGGTAGACTAAATAAGCATTTCTGTGGTCTTTCATTCACATTTTGTCCAGAAATGTATTGCCTCCGGGTCATTCATTATATTTCATTCAATATCAATTACTAAATTGTTGCCTTCGTGCAATTTTAACTTTATTATGAGTCGTGTTTCCTTCTAAGTGCATTAAAATGTCTTCAGAATTGGAACCGGGTATTTTTCCGATCAACCTGTACACAACCTCAAACACGACTTCGATTTATAACTCGTTCACCATTCGCACATTTCCTCAGGTTTTTACTACCATTCTAAATATTTTCAATGTATTTTGTAGCAAGCTTTATTTAATGATAATTTCAATAGTTGAAAAGCGTTTTAATCTTTTCGTTGGCAAAACGCAATCAGAGAGACCTAGCACTTCAATTTAAGAGTTGGGTAGATCAATGATTTTTTTATTTGGAAAGCTCAATTTTTTTGATCACTTCTTTCCTGGACTGTAGTTAACAACTGGATTTGCCAGTGAGTATTGAGTGGTCAAAAACCCGGTCTCCTCTAAAAACTAGAGTTCGAAATTGGTACGATTATTAATCAGGCACGAGGCCGACCTGATTAATACACTAGATCATGCAGTTGCATGAAAAATATTTTATTAGGCAAAAACATTTTTCAGTGTTAACTAGGAGTAGGCAGATCACGTGAACACTTCTGAATCAGGAATGATGATGGAAACGGCGTAGTTTCAAGCCCGACTGATCACTTCAAAGTCCGTTATCTTTATAACGGTGAGCTGTTCAAAAGTGTATATTTGTGATCATTTTAATTTACTCCGGTCTTAGTGTAGTATCCAAAGAAAACTTATTCCGGTTTCATAACAGTCTTTAAATGTATAGTAAAAGTTAGACTACTTACATTGTCTTTTGCACTGCAAGCAGTTACCCGCTGCTTTACACGTAATTTTGTAGGTGTTGCACTTTTATGACCACTTTTGGTTCGGGCGAATTATATTTCCGACGCCAATGTTGAGTTTGCCTTGTTGCTACGATGAAGAAAAAATGCCAAAAACATTATAATTATGGCCATTGTAATTTCCTTCGTTCTTGTTTTGTTTTGTTCCATAGTTGATTGTATTTTGTTTCCCAATCAAGAACATACATATCACAGATCAGAGAAATCTACTTCTGTCATAAGAGAATTAAGATGGGTTTTATATCAGTCTTTAAATTTATATTAAAAGTATTTAAAACAAAATATCTTAGAACATTTAATGCTGGAATTGGTGCATCAGTTCAAAAGAAACATCCAGCGAAATTTCATTTGGGATAGTTCATGTCGACTGCTTCAAAGGGAGTCTTCGGAGTCAAATTTTGTCAATCTTGTGTTTTAGGAAATTCTCTGAAATAGATTAGTACTTACCTAATCGCTGGAATCTAAAACGGCGTGAAATATTATGGTTATTCTTTAGACAATTTACTCCCTATAAATGTATACAAATTGCAAATAATAAATAATTTTTACACAGATAACAGTTGATTACATTTGGTATCCTCATTCAATTAATATTACACAACTTTAGACACCAAGATGGGATTTTACGGTACTTTAAAAAAGGTGGGGCCTGGCCCTGAGTCGTTTTTGAAATAGTAATAGGCTTAATTCGTCCCAGGAACCGTATGAATGTCTATTTAAAATTTCAGTACAATCAGTTGAGTAGTTTATACGTGAAAACTAAACACTCAAAGGCACTTTTTAATTTATAATATTAATTAATATTAGGGTTTCTGTGTATTCCAAGTTTTATTGACATATAACGAACGGTATTTGACCCAAAATTCTTTTATTATATATTATATGTATTTATGGATTCGCATATTTATTTTTCAGAAAAGCGAATACGATATTATGTTTGATGATGTAAGGGTGCCAGACTTCACAAGTATGGAATTCTTCTTACAGGAGTTATACAATAGGTAAGTGTAACCACGTATCTATCGCATAATAAATTATGTGTTTTGAGAAATGATGAATACATGAATGATTTATTCTGATATTATGTGAGAATAACAAATCTGTTTGATCTTTTTAGAAATGTTTTATGTTATGTACGCTAATAAAGATTCGTATCTTTCAAGGTGTATCACAGGTTTTTAACTAGAAGGTGAGCTATTCAAATATAACACTACAGTAGGGATCACTAGAGAGTGCAGTTGAGGAAGAAGCCTATTTGGCGCGTGACCTTGGAGCAGCCAATAAGGACTGAGCTAACTAATTAATTACTTTAGTTTGAGGTTTGTACAGCAAACACTGTGACAACGGTCTGAGTCAGCGCGTCTTGCCAGACGGTAGTTGATGTGTTGTGCCAACTGCACTCTTTCGTAGCCCCTACTGTAGACAGACAGTGGCAATTCAAACTGGGTCAAATTAACAGGCCCAGTTGCAGTTCATGATAAATAGTTAACTTTAGGCACAGACAGATGGCATGTGTTACTAATGATTATTTATTTTTCGCTGTTTTTCAATTAAGCTTAAATTATTTTAGGTTAGTTTATCCGTGTAATCTTCATAAACTAAGACATGATTTATTAAAATATATGACAATCCCAAGGTTCCTTATGAGGGTTATCCTTATTATAACGATGCTATATGTTCTAAATCTTACAATCCGGTTAATTTGTTTCTTATTTGGCCATATAGATGTTTTGTGTACAAACAAAGGCAAATTCTCTACTAAAACAACAGTTAGCCTAATGCAAAAATTTATATTTATATTAAGATTTTATTCATAGAAAATTTAACAATATTTGCACAGTGATGGAATTAAGATTGTATACTATATATCTGTTACAAAAATAGCTATTATTATACCAAATGGTATGCATATGGTGCTAGTAGAACATAAACACATAGAGACATTGCGTCATGGTAACTTGGATTATAGTCTATTACGTTAAAATTTAAATTAATTTCAAATCCAGTAGACTATTGTCCTATTGTTTGTTAGAACATCCACGTTCAAAAAGAATACAGTGGGAAACCTTGTGTTTTCTAGATTACTCATTTCATAGCCACGTTCTATATCATCATTTTATTATTGCAAAAAATACAACCTTATGACTTATGATTAAAACTGTACATCTTGTAATCTGCCTCTTTGTTTCAGATTGTTTGCAATTTTTTTAATAAGATTACATAATTAAATTTAAAATCGAGTATTGAAGTAAGACTTGCTTTTGGCCAGGTTGATAGATTTGACTTCTGCTCATTATTTATTATAGCGCTCATTTTATAAATGTTGATTACATCAACTATCATATACCCCTTTGCCCTGTTGCAGTGAGAACACAGGATTCCTTTTAACAGGTGAAGATGTTTCAAGCTTTTTCGGCATCGACAAACAAGATGAACAAGTAAGTGTAACATAAACTTCTCTCACCTCCTTCCAATAAAACCATCAGTCACGCCTTTGGCAAAACAATTAACTAATATAAATGTATGCATTTTTACATTTTAACAACTAAACAAATGCTGTTTTCTAGCTTCTAAAGTCCCCTGTCACTTTTCATTTAAGTTTAAGCTTATTTTCTTTAATTTCTAATGTAGAAGTATTACTTCTTACTTTTTCCCCTAATAAATGTTTTAACCTTACAATTTATTATCTTTAAATTTTAGAACTGATAATAATATTTTGTGGAAATTACTGCAAACGCAAGTAGTGATTATATATATATATATATATATATATATATATATATATATATATATATATATATATATAAAATAATAATAATAAATATGTATAATATTAATATATTATATATATATAATAAATATATATAATACTAATATAATGTATAAAATTTATTGCTACGTAAGTATTATGGTATTATGAATAAATAATTAAATTTGTACTTGAAAATACTTAAAATTACTCAAATAGCAATTGATAACTGAAAACCGCTAGGTCGGTTTTGAGAAATCGTTTTTCACATGAAAGAAGATCAACTTGGGGACCCATTCTCTCGTATTTTTGAAAGGATTGTATCAGGAAATGATATAATTCTGAAAGTCGTAAAGATTCTAAAGAAAGCAAAAGTGATTTTAGAGTTGTGGGTTTCTTCAAATTACAACTTTCTCCTTTTATTACACGGTGATACTACAAAACATTTCAATTCTCGTTTTTAGATTCGGAATGGCGTGTCTGTTGAAGTAAATGTGTGATCTGTACTGGAGAATATAAGAATATTTTTTAACAAAAATGTTCCAAATCTCGAACAAAAATTAATAACAAAAAGCACAACACACTATAAACAAACTAATTATGTGGGTTGGTAATACCCCAACAAAACATTTTATGTTTTCTGAGAAAGTCTTCTTTCTCTCAACATGCAACACTGTACTACTGCAGGGTTGAATGTTGAACATCATCATCCATGTTGCTCAGATGTTGTCTGTCCATTACATTCACTTATATGACCCACTGAAAATGATTTTCTTGGTTTAAATATTAGAAAGGTGAATCTATCACAGAGCAGCGAGACAATGTACAGTGCATAGATTGGCATTTATCAAAGAAAATTTTATTAATTAAGGGACCCGACAGACAGACCGTGACGAAAGAATTAATGTTGAGACAGACGGACGGACATATTACCCTTTTACTTTTTGACCTAAAATCAACAGGGTTATTCCTTGAACCAATGTCACTAGGGCCATTCTATCAAGAATTATTACGCAGACAGGCCTTTCCTCGCTCCTTAATCTTTTAACTTTCCAACCAATAAGATTCTTTTTTGGATCAAGATGAGTATGTGTACCAAGTTTTAGGTCTCTAGAACCTAACCATTAAGAGTTATTGCTTAGACAGACAGTCAGACTGCTCTTTGACATTTTCAACCAAAAATCTATAAAAAATGTTGGACTAAGGTGAATTAATTTATTGTATTAATCAACCTTGAGTTTTATCTCTCTAGGACCTTATTATCGCACAAGGTCAGACAATGACAGGACTTCAGGGATGATCTGCTGAGACTAAAAATATTTCTTTGAAAAAATAACTAAGAAAAGTAGTAATCTCTTGATTGCGATTATAATTAAGTAATTATTCATAATTGGTGTAATTAATAACATGTAACTAGTGATACTCATATAGTTGTGATACATTCAATTCGAAGGCAATGTAAAACGCCAGCAAGGATGCCAGCTGCTGCAGTACCATTTTGAGAAATGAACGGCTGAAATCGACTCATTCATTTTCCATACATTTTATTAATTTATCAAGCTAGATTTTATTTTCCAACTGGATACTTTACATAAGTCATCTGTTTTTGTCAGGTTATTGGAGTACCAACTTGGGAGTCTGTACGTTTGGACCATGACTATTGTTTACATCAAGAGGCCCCAAGCAGAATTGGATCATCAGTGTCCACGCCGCCAGACCAGATCCAGGAACATAACAAGAAAATCCAGGAAAATAAAATGTCCAGAACTGTTCATGATCATATGAAGAAAATAATTGTTAAAACTTCGTCTGGTCTCCGTACAATTTACATCAACCCTGAAAAAACTATTTTTCTCAGTACTCCACCAGCAATGAGGTCTATTTTCTTATGATGTTTGTATTCAACAATAACAATGTTAATAAGTTAATGTTAATAGCACGTATCTCTTTCTGCTCTTCTCACTCGACATTCATCTAAAATAATATATTCTATCATTATTATTATATTATCATTGGTTTGCATGTTTAAGTGTAGTATTGATTGATGTAACCAGGTACTTTTTATTAAATATTGACATATTATCATTCTTTGCTAGTTATTTGTAAATTTAATATTAAACTACTAAACAATGTTTTTACTATTTGTAAATTCCTTGTTTCTGTAACTATATACTTTTGTTTATTTTGTTTTTATTTGGATGTCTAAATTATTAAGTAAAAGAGAAGAAAGTTGTTTGTAATATCATTAAGATGTAGTACAAATGAATACAAGTATAGGTATTGCATTGTTCAATACAAATTAGTGCTTTGTTACATAACATTAATGGTTAGCTAACATATATGTTAATATGTTTTATTAAAAGCCATTACATTTGCATTTGCATAAACAATAATAATATAAACTTATATAAGATAGCAATAATAAGTGCAATAAAAATATATTCTTATATCAAAGTAATAACTTTGTTTCATTTTAATCCTATCGTAGGAAGTTAAATGCTGAAGTTTTCTGTTGTTACGTCCAACATTATGAGAGGAAGCTTTGCCTGTAACCAGATTGCATCAGTAGTTTCTATCACAGGACGTAACTCCAAGGGTAGAAATGTATTATTACACAGAGCCAGTATAAGGGACTCTGGTGCTCTCTACACTTTTAAAAGAATTAAAAAATAATAATATATAACAATATATTAAAGTTTTAATTTGGCCATTCCAATGATAATGTCATGCCTGCTGATATCATAAACATAAGAAAAAACGTTTTAAAATCTTGTGACTTTAATACTTCTAGCAGTCGGTGAGACTATGAAAATCATTGAAAATTTTCAAACCGTTTCAATAATATAGTTGACTAGTTGACCCGGCAAACATTGTTTTGCCATATAAATTCGTATTAGTATGTGCAAATGTAGTGTATGAGTGGAAGAAGCATTGAGCGCTGTCATCGATGACGAAATATAAAAATTACAAAACATTAAACATTCATATTTTCTCATTTAATAAATTTATTCTGTATACAAAATTATCATATATGATACATATGATAATATTACTAATTAATTACAACATCAATCCCTTAACGCAGTCGATTCTACAATATTTTTTGCTAGCAAATCTTTAGCTACGGTAACACAAACAAACTGAATGGTTTGCTCACTCGAGAGCATGCCATATATACTTGCCAGTGTGAAAAGCAATGCTTCTATACGGATGCTTGTTTACAACCTATGCAAACCTGAATGAAGATTTCGGGTTCGTGTGAATTATATTTCTGACGCCAATGATGAGTTTGTCTTGTTCCCACGATCAAGAAAATACGTTAAAAGTTTATAACTCCATATGGCTATTCTAATTTATTTTGTTAGATAGTAACATTATCTTTTAGGTCTAATAATTAATATTTGATTAAAATGCACAGCTAAATGTACGTTAACAATGACACTACGCGTTTGTTTCCTTTGTAACTGAAAACATTGTTAATATTTGAGAACATTTAGACTGGAATTAGTACATTAGTTCAAAAGCACAGTCCATAGAATTTTCATCTAGTATAGTTCTTACCGACTGCTTCAAAGGGAGTCTTCGGTGACAAAAGCTGACCATCTTATTGTTTGGTATATTTTGTAAAATATATAAGTACTTACTTAATTGCTGGAATCTAAAACGACGTTAAAAATATTTTCACTCATTATAAATGTAAACAAATTAATAAATAATAAACAATGTTTACACAGAACAGTTGATAACATTAGAAATTCTCTTTTATGTAATATTTCAGAACTTTAGAGGAATTATGTTGCTACTTTAAAGACCAGTTGGGCGTAGCCCAGAGGGATTTTAGAAATAATAATATGCATATATTCATCCCAGGGACCTTAAGAATCTCTATGTCAAATTTCAGTTCAGTCGTTTGAATAGTTTATGGTTGAATAAAAATATCATGTTAATTTAACAGACACACAATAATTCAAGTAACGTTTAATAAGTAATTAAAATTACTTAATGATGGTAATTACTGCTCATATTTAAAAATTGAACGATAGAAGATTAAAATTTTGTTGTAGGCTGAGGTGTCCTGCGAAAAACAAAAAAGATTTAAAAAGACACAAGGCACACGAACATGTACTTTATTATAAAGTGGTCTAAAATTAAAGTTCAACCATAGATAATTTATTTTAAACTCAAATATACATTTTAACTTAGCGCTTTCTAATAGTGTTTGGCTATATAACAAACGTAACTATCTCGTATTTGCATTTTCCGATATGCAGGCGCTTAAAAAATTGTGATTTCTAAATTTAATTGGTGGACCACCCTGAACACTTCGGGGTATGAAAAATAGATAGTAGCCAATTCTCAGACCTATTGAATATACAAAGTATATATACGAGTATTATAGTAGGATGGTATATAAAATTTGGTAAAAATCAGCAAAGCCGTTTCGGAGGAGTAAGGTAACTAACATTGTGACACGAGAATTTTATATATAAGATTAGTATTGAATGTGAATATACCTAGCCGTGTTCTTATAAAAGTTAATTACGTATCATAGGCCTTTTATCCTATTCAAACACACATGATAACACAGATGTTAAACGTGGCTGTCCAGCACACTGACTAGAATCCCATAGTGCACCAATTATTGCCTCAAAAACCTTAACGTTTTTACAGGTACTAAAAAGATCGTTCTCATGACCATTCTTTATTTCAGTATAATTAATCATTTTCAAGCCATGATTGAATTTGAGTAGGTATACTTCACAGTATAACACCTAGCTTCCTTACATAAAAATACACAGTCATTAGGTTTGTGTTTGTGTGTGTTTGTAGCTAGTAATCAGGTGTTTTGAGTTAGAATGCCTAATTTGTGAAATACCAAAATATGTCTAAAATAAGTAATTGTGTAAGATATAAGTAAACTAATCTTTTTGGAAGTTTACTACCAGAAATCTAAATTATTTAAAAATGTATTAGTAAATAGTGAAATATTCTAATTAAAATAAAACTTTGAGTCCAAATCAAATTGTAATATCTCGTATTATTGTATTTATTTCGAGTTATTTCACTAAAAGTTCCATATGAATTTTAAATACCCAAGTGTAAATCAATCAACAACTATCGACATATTTGACTAAAGTACATTGTCATATTTTTATTATGACAAATAATTACGCCTTTCAATCGATAAGTTCTATACGTAGTGTTAAGACAATTCATTAAAAATATTAATTTTTCTAGGAAAAGAAACCTATTTACTAAAGGTTAACCTTATTAGTTAAATTGGTTAACTTTACTGTCAATTTTGGAACAGTAGATTATGAACTAACCTCATTAAGAAGTCTGAGCACATATGATAGAGCAAAAACTTCTCTCGATCAGATGTTTGGCACGAAAGTTAAATTTTTTCCAGCAAGTCAGGTGGTTCCACAGTAGCCGAAATGGTCCTCTTTAGGAGCAAAAGGTCAAAGACCTTAGGCCTGGCAATCCAGGGTTGAAGACCAAGATGTTAGCTGAAGCCATCCAGATGCACATGATCATAACGAAAGCCTGATCAGTCTTTGAACGAAAGCAGTCCAGCCAGTGACTCGAAGACACCTTCTTTGGATTCCCTCAAGAAGATTAATCTAGCCTAGATGATATGGCGGTCATTTACCAAAGATAACCTGCAAGTGGTTTCCCTGCAATTGAATAGTTGTTAATCAACGTGTTTGCCCGTCGAGAAAATAATATTACTCTACATTTAGGTACGCTTAACTCCACCTCCTTTTAAAAAAACCACAATAATACTTTATTCAAATCAGCTTGGAGTTTCCTGCAGTTTAGGTCTGAAGTGATCCCATTGTATAGTATTTTAGCATCTTTAGCAAAAAGTAAAACCTCAAGTGCTCAAAAACCAAAACTAAATCGTTTATAAATATTGAGAAAAGCACAATGCCCAACAAGGAACCTTGGGGAACTCCAAAAAGTACAGGAAATGCAGGGGAACTGATGCATTGTACCTCACCACTTGGTGACGACCCCTCACATAACTTCTGAACCACCCATAGGTCCATCGATACCTAATATGTTAAGTTTGGCTAGCAGATATGTTCATGCCTCATTCTGTCAAAAGCCTTTGATAGAATTAATTACACACAATCAACCTAATGGCTTCTACTGAAAGGTGAGATAATATCGTCCCGATAAGTTATCAGGTTTGATATAGGTGATGTACTTCTATAAAAACCATGCTCTATTAAAATAGTGTCACATTTCATAAGTATTGGAACTGCAAACTATACAATTGAAGTAAAATAGCTATTTAGTATTTGATTTTGTCTTACCGAATTTATATAAAATAAAAACTAAATGTATTACAAATATGTCAGCAAATCTATTTAAGTATTTTTCGTCTTCATTTAAATTATCTGTAAAAGATTATCTCTTAAGAAATTTTTCATTTAGTTTAATGCATCATTTTCGCAAAAATTGTTACATTTGTCTGTTTTGAAAAATAAATTCAAGTGTATTAGTAAAACATTAGCGCATACTGTAGCGTTTTTAAAGCTGCATTGGTTGATTTTTTATTAAAACTTAAATTAAATTAAATTTTTGGGAAAGAAATATTGGGATTTAATTTTAATTAGATTGTGAAAAGTTAGGATAAATACGAAAATGTAATCCTTTGGCAAGTTAGTGCTGGTAACTTTAAATTATTAGAAAGGCGGATTACTGCCTTAAATTGATGAGAACTTGTCTTGTGTACTGCAGTTACGTCAGAACGGAGAGGGCTATTGTTTCTCAAGTTAGATACGGCGGGACCAATGAGAGAAGGGGGTGGAAGGGGAACTATAAAAACTTCCAGGTCATAATTTTCAGCCTTTTTTGGTAATTATTATGAGATTAGTTGATGACAGTGCGCACCGTGTTTCCAAATTTTTTTCCGTGAGGGAGTTTGAGGTAAGCATCAAATTTATTGTACGTTATTTTGAAATAGTATTCCAAATCTAATATTAAATTAATTTTGTTGTCTTTTTTTTAGCAAAAATGAAATTTATAGAAACTTCAGAGCAATCTGCATAACTGATTCTTGATGAACAATAAAGCACAATAGAATCAAACAAGTCACATTTGGTTCAAACTTGCAAGAAAAGTGAATTAAAAGTGAACTTTGTTAATAACTTTGATTGAATTTTGGAAATTTAGTAATTTATTAATATTTAATTTGAACTGTTTTATTGTGAATTTTTTATTGGAAATTAATTGAACTTTAATAATTGTTTGAGAGAGTTGTATCTGAATTGCAAAGACTTGAAAGTTAAGGTAAAACTAGTGGAAAGAGAAGTTTGATTTTCTATTTTTGAATTTTTATTGAACTTAGTTGGAAGTGAATATTTTTATTTTAGTTATTTACAAGTGGTATTTGATTTTTATTTGAAAACTTTATTATTTTATTTCATAAGAGAGCTCTGATTTTTTGTTTGATATATTTGACTGAAATTTTTATTTCTTACCAAAGGACCTATTTAATATTACTAAATCGTTTGTCAACTCTTTTGTGGAAAATAGAGAGTGAAGACACTCTGAAGTATTGAACTAATGAAGTGTAATGTGTATAAATAAATAACCCACTCCACAACTTTGAAAAATTAAAAGTACAATACTATAAGTAAAATGTAACCACATTTCAATTCATTGTATAGCAAAATAAATATTGGACTTTACTCAAATCAGCATTGTTGACAAATACTTAGGATTTCAATATAACTCACTAAAGCCGGGTTAAAACTTATTGGTAGTATGATTGTTTTAATACTAATTAAAAGTAAAGGAGAAGGTCATAATAGTAAATAGAATTTTTGGTTTCCTATAATCTTTTGTATTGGGGAAAAAAGTGATTTGTTCAAATATGTAAAATTATTAAAATATTATGTAAAAATGCTTAATAACAAAATTAAAGTTTATATACAACAATTTTATTTATATATATATATATATATAAATTTCAAACAAATCAAGACAGCAGCGATTTGTTAACGGGTTATTGCATGATTTCAGGTTGAGAACTATTTTAGTTGTAATATAACTGTTGTAATATAATATAAGTATAATAATGTATAGTAACAAACTGGAAAATTGTAATCGACCGGCATCCTTCGTGACGGCTGAATAAGTGTTAGCAGTACCCAAAAACGTGTTTTATAGCCTTTGTATATATATAAAAAACTACTCAAAAACATTCAGTAACAAAATACCGTGTTTACTTGAAGTTTGAACTTTGTCTATATTTGTCAACTCCAAAGTTTCTGCTGGTTGTATATGCGGACATCAGCTGTTCGGTGGTAAACACGATTATTTGACCTATAAGTGGAATGGACCTTGTGTACCGGCAAAATTGTGGTGTCGCATCCCAGATCTCTGACCCGCAATACTAAAATGCAGTCCATCCCACTGTAGCCCTGGGTTGGTAATTGTTTGTTCTCTTTATTTTTTCCGAATTGGATACATGTATTTTTCTAATGTCCCAGAAAGGCAAATTAGTAGGTATACAAGATGTTATGTTGGCACAATGACATACATAGAGATACAAACAAAGGAGCTTAATGATATCAGCATACAGAAGAATTCCGATTCAATCTTATCATTGATGAAAACGTTGAAAAGACAAGGTCCAAGCAAGGGACCCTGGATTTAACTGAGAAAGGGTCAGTTATACCAGAATTTTAACTAAACAGATTACTCTCTTTGGTATATCCTGAGGAATATATCCAGTGAGAAGGTTATTATATAGAGACTAATGATTTTGCAAGAGCAACCGTGTTTTATTTATTTAAACAACAGCAATGCCTTTTTATTCAGAGTTGCATGCAATGATATAAAAGTAGGTAATTAACTTAAAGCACCTAAGGTGTTAAGGTTTTATAAGTAAATTAGGGAGTAAGAAACAGTATTTAGTATTTTTTTAAACAACTGTCATTCAAATCTTAACAAGCTGGAGTGAACTGAACATTATAACAAGTAGGAAAAACAACAAATAATGCTTTAAAAAACTGTAAAAATAGGTAAATCAATTAATAAAATAATAGCAACAAATAAACTATTCAAAACTTAAAAATTAACAATAAAAATGAATAAACTGTTATAGATTTAACAACTGCAACAATTAATAAATAAAAAACCTGTATAAAATCAAGGAAAAACTAATTTATAAACAAAGATCTTTCGAGTGTGTATATTTGTGTGTGCGCGTGCGCTTGTGTGTGATAATAGAAAAAAGTCTGAATTGGGCTAGATGGTAAGTAAGACCTGCAGGGTTGGTATGTTGACAAGTTTGATTTTCTTTTTAAATCTATGGAAGCTGTCACAATGAAAGTCGACCAATCCAGAAAGCGTTTCCAAGCACATCAGACAAGAAAATGGACGGTTGTTCCAATAGTTGATATTGTAAGCTCTTCTTATAAATGGCTCAGTATAAATAGTCTTGTTGTAGAAGTTCCGGCCAGTCGAGTATTCCATGAACCAACTTGAAGAGGAACATAGCACCAGTTACAACACTCCGGTGCTCCAAAAGACATCGGTTGAAAACCGCTCAAGTTGTTCTACAGACACCTCAAAGTATTCGTAATCAAGCAAGAGTCCCATCAGTCTGGATTTATGCAAATTACAATTTAATATTTAGATGATGAGAGCAGTTCAGTAATTATTTCATGTCATTGAATAAAATTATTAGGGGACATATTTCATTGAAGATAATTAATAAACCCTCTTTCTCTTCTTGTTTTGATAAGGACCTTAGAGAGTATGTAACCTAATCCTGAAGAAAGTCCTACATAAATATTACTAGACATCTGGCATTGAGAGTGATTACCTTAAATTTTCCAATGCTTGCAATTTTTTTATGTAGGAAAAAATTCTTCTATTGCTATCAATCTAACATTTATCACGTTGATTTTACCTAACACCCTTAAAATATTGTTGTTCCATGTTAAGAATATTAAGCGTACATCAGATTGTTCTTCACCAGTTAAACATGGGTTAAAGAAGTAAATCCTCATTTTACAATTTTATTTACACTTGTTTCGCCCAGGGCCTGCAGGTAGATGCCATATCTACTTAGAGCTTAGTAAGGCAAGGTGTGCCATGAGCGGGTGGTTCTTAAATGTAAATCTCATGACGTGTGTGACCCTCTTTTAACCTTGATCCAGAGAGCTATATGAATGG
Organism: Homalodisca vitripennis; assembly: GCF_021130785.1. NCBI lineage: Eukaryota > Metazoa > Arthropoda > Insecta > Hemiptera > Cicadellidae > Homalodisca > Homalodisca vitripennis. The sequence goes on from NC_060210.1 coordinate 96,691,106, forward strand.
CATTGAAATATAATTCTGGTACAACTGACCCTTCACAGTTAATTCCAGGGCTCACATACAAACATTTTGTATAGGGTGTGAGGAATCGGTTGAAGATTCCTGGGTGCAGTGTAGCCAATGGTGGCATAACAGGTTTTCAGATATCGGTATAGGGCATTATCAGTATTACCACTATTGATAAAAGATGCTTGTCAGGTATTATCTGACTATGTGCACACTTTTACCCAACTATGAGGCTAAGATTGTGCGTATATACTATATATTGTGAGATAAACTATTATTATTATTTCTCAAGTTCATACATTTCAACTCAGTTATCTTAATAATGTTCGTCAAGTTGAAGGATAAAATGCGTTTCATCTCTTGTAAAAAATGAAATACAATTATTTAAGACAAGAACAAAATTACCATCCGATTATACTCTATGTTTCTTGTAAAATAAGTGACGAGGACATCTAATGGTAAAAGAAGCAATTCTGTTCCTGGGTGATCGTCCTTTTGCTCTTTCTCGAATTCTTTTCAAACATCCTTTATTTTTACACTTAATATATGCCACTGCTGCCATAAATGAAGCATTCGCCAGTTTGAGAGATGTTAGATTATGACTATTTACTTTGTGTGGGAGAGTGGATCAGTGATTGAATATTTATACTGTAGTGGTTTGAATATTTATACCACTGAACATACCTCTTTCCATCTTTTTTTCACTTATTTCTTCCTTCTACTTTTTATTCTCACAAACATGTAATTGGTAAAATGTGTCAAATAAATTTAACTACATATTATTTCACTTTCTTATTTGATTCAGGAATGAACTAGGATGTGAGACTAATTAACAAATTAAAAAATGCATACATATTTATTTCTAAATAACAAAGTACACAAATACTTTCAAAGATACTACCATTTACAAACTTATAGGAACTAATTTTGTAACTGTAATTCATCTTTGGATAGACGAGGCATAGGGAATAAAATATACAACAAAATACCTTGGATATCAATGCACAGGTGGTAGTATCCATGATCTCACTACAAATAATAGTTACATTTAACTTCTTAACAAATCTTGGCAGAACAAGATATTCGTTATGTCATAAAAACATACAACTGACATAATCAATATTTGTGTATGTGTCTATTCCAATATAATCTGTTATCTGTTGCAATCTGTATAACATGTTGACAATTCATTTCATCTTTGTTATTGTACTTTATAGTTATACTGCAGAGTTTTAGTGCACAATGGTGATTACTGATTTTGTTTAATATCATGATATATTACATGAGCAGTCACACTGACTAAATGAACAAGCCAATTTTTGCCCAAGGGATCACAAAAAATGTGTCATACTACAGACTAGACAGGATCAAATAAATTAGTAAAGTTTTTGAAAAATTAAAATTATATTTTTTTACAAAATAATTATATTCATTTAAACAGTACAGAATATATTGGATAAAATGTGTGAATGAATTGGGATTAGGCTAAAAATATAAAAATCTTAAAATGTACTTAAGTTATTTTATTTACAATTCTAACTTTATATCTGAACTTTAAAATGCTAGGTCCATAAAAAAACCTAAGATGTCACTCCCTCTGTAAAAGGGTTAATATACTATAATCCTAAACAATACAACTATGTAACTTATAATAATGTATTATAAAATGTTTAGACAAGTATGAGAAATATTAACATAACAATTGGTCAAGATTTCAAAACATCACATTTATATTAATCTTACTTTTACCAATGATCAATAAAACAGTTAGGTTCAGTCCTGCTCTTAGACAATGAGCTACAGTGTTTTTGAAGCAATTTTAGTTGGCAACAATTAATGAGGGCTTCAATATATAGAAATTGCATTGCTTGAATGGTGTTAAAAGTTGACACAAATTAAATCCTTCAATAAGTATCATATACTTAGTGGGAATACAATTAAATTACATTTGGTGCAATTCAGTTAATGAAAACAATAATCATAGATAGGAAAATAACATTTTTTTATAGTTGTGATAATATTACAAGAAAGTAAATAACAGTAAAGTATGCTACATTAGAAAATATTCAGCTTGAAAGAGCAAATTCAGAATGAGGTATTACAATGACATGAATATTCACAAGTTAGTAAATAATTCTAACCTACATTATAGATTAAAGCTATAATGTAACAAATTTCAGTCTTCTAGTTAAATAACATTTTTATTTGTTATTCTTGTGTTTTAAAAATACATAAATTGAGAATTACTTGGAAACTTAGTCCACAGTTATCTTAAATTTTCCATCTACTTCCACACCTTGACTACGCCATCTCTGGCAGCACTCAGCAAAAAGCATTGAGATGCCTGACACATCGCTAAATCAGTGATCCCGTCGTGGTGGCCAGGCGGGGGCAGGTCAGGACCTGCACGAGGGCTCTCCTCTCCCCCCAGGGGCTTGGCAGGGGTCTGTGGTTTAGGCTGCACCTCTTGTACCACATTCGTTCCATCTATCATGCGGCACCTGGAACATTATGAGGCCACTCTGAAGTTGATGATTGGAGACAGATTGGGGGACACAGGGGCTTTTCTCTCCTCTTAGAGAGGTTTGGGAGGTGTCAATGGCTTTAGCTGTAAAACTTATATCACAGGTAGAGGAACACCACACCAAGTGATGCGTAACAAGCTACACAAAGGAAAGAATGAAGAACATCCCGAGGGACATTCTTCATTATCTATCTCTTCGACTCCAGATTCCAGGAGTCAAGTCTGTAAACCAGTGTAGGATTTCAGAAACTACACTAAGAGGAAAGTGAACTGGAGCTTAACTCAAGATTTACATTGATTCACCCTTCCTACCATACCTACGTTATGTGTAGTGGTCAGGTAGCGATACATTTCTAGAAATGTTAAAAAAATTATGAGAGAAAATTTGAAACTCACCCTGCATCAATATTTTTTAATTTATAATAGTAAATAATGTATGGAAATAAACTAACACAAAATTTTTCTTTGGAATGGTATTAGTGATTGCCTGATTGATTTAGAATAGTTTAACATTTTTGTTGGTAATTTATCCATTTTTAAGGACATGGGACTCACTTGTAAGAGAAGTTTAGTCCCATTGGATCACTGCCAGCAGGGATCGCCAGCCTGGAGTTGTCAAAGCTGTCTAAGTCCCAGTATCGGATCCTCTGATCCGATCCAGCAGTCAATAGAAATGGAGAGCGATCCACGTTAGCCGCGTACATACCACACACACTGTGGATATTCGCCTAAAACAAATGGATGTACTCTATTCAGAAGAGTTAACCAGTAAGTCTAATTTATTGTGGAGGATGACTGTTGGAGTAGGTGGGACTTCCTAAGTGTCTAGAGTTTTTACAAGTCTAACCATAACAACAGTTTATAATTGTGAAAGCACGAGCCATTATTGCTGGTTCTTTCCATTATCGTCTTCAAAAGCTGTAGGTTGTTTCTAACAGAATTTGTGTTGAATTCAGAAATGTAATGTTTTCTGAGAAAATAATATGCATCATTTGTCATCTTTAAATGGTACAAGAAAACAGTAACACAATGCTGTAGATTTGTAATCTGATCTCTTCTTCAGGTGAACTAACCTACCACATAACTACAATCTGGGTTAAAATTAATCAATCATAAAAAACGTTAAGCATATATAAATCAAGAGTTACAACATTCAATCATTTTGTGTATCAACTAGGGACAGTGGAATCCAAAACTTTAAATCTCAAATCCGATTAGAAATCTTAAACAATCATGTCTCGATTGTAGAATTCCGAATCGTAATAGTTTTATTTAACCTAAGTATGATTTAGACAAAAGCATCACAAATCCAATTTCTGTTATTCTTAAACCTTTGGAGATCGTCTGATGATAAAAAAAGTAATTCAAGAATTTGTTACTTTTTTATAACACATAACACTGGCAAATGTCCAAAATCGTATGCTTTTTCTTGAAGTAACAAAATTGAATCTAAATTTTTGTTAGATGTTCCACCATCAATCGCCAATCCGTAAAATAAATGAGAATGCGTATGAACATAGTAGATCGTCTTTAATGTTTCAATACTACACAGTAAATACATTCACCTCAAGATGTAGAGGCCTGATGACAGTTTCCTCATTAAGTACTTTATGTTACAACCCCAACTAAGATTATTGTTCACATTCAGTCATAATACTTTTGTATTATTCATTTGTCCCATTTGTTTTTGTTTTTTACAGAAATTAGTTTCTGAAATATTTTTAGTTTGTACTGTGGAAAATATAATTGGATTATCTGCAGTCAATTAAAAATAAGCTATTTCATTGAAAATAAGTTTTTTTAATGTGAAAATTGCTTTTAATTGTTCATTACAGGGTATTTCCAGATTTTGATAAGATTTAGCAGTCAGAATTAAGTTTAGAGGGTCATTAGCAGGGTTTAACCAGAAATGAAAATTTTCTTAGCAAAAATGCTACAATGCTACAAGCTCCTCAGACACATTTTAGCAAGAATATTTTGCTTGTGGCGCTTATTAATAGAATATATTAATAGATTATATATATTTATAAAAAACCTCATTGAAATCAACCTTCAATAGAGATCACTAACAAATTGCTTAAATTGGTTATACTTAAACTTTTACAAATGTCCAACATTTCAAAATAAAATCAGACTATAACACAACCTCAAAAAATCTCTAGTACTATTTACAGACGCCAAGACAAGATGTTTTGAAGCACACAACGTTGGTTTTTGTTTGTATGTGTGTCAGCCATGGCGCATCAGAAGCGCTGTAATAGCAACAAGATGGTTGTTCATTGGATACTACTCTCACATCAAAAAGTAAAGATAACCTAGTTACAATGCTAACCACAAACTAACTAATTCAGCGGAAGTTATGGTGGTTGAATTAAAATTTGGCTTATTAATTTTTGCGTCTAGACATAAATTAAATTGTTTAAAGACATTAAATTTAAGTATTATGTTGATAAGAACAAAAAATGATACTACTTTTAGCACTTTTCAACCAATTACAATTTTGAACATTCACTACCAGGTAAACTGGTAATCGTATTAAGCCCAAAAATATGTTCAAGAGTACTAAGACTATGTAGTTTTTGAATTTTTGAATTGTATGGATAAAAGTTGTTGTCAAACCAGTTGTTTTTAAACCATTTAACTTTCATTCTCAACCGGGTTCGGTTAAATATTCAGAATTGGTCATGTTATTGAGCTTATGGTCATTATTTTTGTTTTAAAGCCAATTTACTTTTGTAAACACAATTTAAAACTATAGTTTTAACACCATTTTAACTTAGTTTAACAGATTTTGTTAATTTGCTGCAGCTAGAGAACGCTTGTTAGAATGCGCGAACTGTCAGACCATCGAGGGCAGTGTTGCAACGATCATGTATGGTCTACTCACACCCTTAAGTGCAAGAAGGAGCAGTAATAAATTAAATATTGTTTTAATATATTAGAACATATCCCATCAGATTTATTCATATGAGCTCTGGCATCAAATGGCAGGTTTAACAATGAATAATTTAAAATTGCAGTTAGTAGTAGAGTGTCAAAATCGGCACCTTTTTTCACTTTTACAGACACAAAACTATGTTGTAAATAATTTGCTTTATACATATAGAAGCTGAAATAAACAAGCTTAAGTTTAATGTAACTCCCATAATTTAGTTAGTTTGTGGTTAAAGGTCAAACAGGTATCTATACTTTTTGATCCAAGAGTAGACAAGCATCTTCCAACCAGACAGTTTGTTTACTGGCGGCACCGCACAGTGTTTAATGTTTTATATACATAAATTTAAATGTGATGAAAAAATGTATGATCTTATACTATCATTGGAAAACAATATTTTTAATGCTGTAAACTGATTCTAAAAGTGCAATATACGTTTTTTTGTGGTTAGTTCTTTCTTGCTTTTGTTGCAATTTTGCAAGAGTTTTTCTTATCAGTGTCGCATTGACTCGGCTCATTTCGCAAAATGCGATATGAAGAAATCATATTACAGATCTCTAAACAGTGTTTTTTTTCCCTCTGAATTGTTCTGAAATTCCTGTCACTTTTAAAAACCTTCCACTGTCATAAACTTTAAATAAAGAATACACAATTAACTAAACAAACAATTTCATACGACTCTTGTAATGAATTTTAAATAAAAACATAAATGACAGTTACCAAGAATAAAACTAGAGTACCTGGGTGGTGGAGAGAGGAGGAGCAGGGCTGGCCCACAATATCACTTGTCGGTTGCCACTTTCCATATTCCACATGGTGACCTCATTGTGACCTTGCGATGCTGACAACAGCCACGATGACTCAGACGGGTGCCTCACAAGCCGCCTCACCCTCTTGGGCGACCTATCCAGACGATGCTGAGGGAAGGTGGTGACAGGCATCTGGAACCTGAGGTCCCACACAGTGTGGTAACCACTGCTGGTTCCCAATGCGAGATAACACTGCCTCGAATCCAGACACATGGCAGAGATCACTCCTAAAACATTATCTAAGTTACTACTTTAATTTTGAAGTTTCAATTTTTGTAATAATTAAAAAAAGTATGTTATACTAAATAAAATTTACTATTGAAAAAGACAAATATTACCTTTTCTCAAGTCATTCTCCATTTTGAAGGCAATCCCAGGAGCCCGTAAATCCCAACCTATGATACATCCCAGCATCGTGGCATAGACTAGAACACTCTGCGATTCAGATCCATAGTGGCTTATGTCCACAGCTGCCCCCTACAATTTTTACATTATTACAATATGTTTTACAATATTTTTAAAATATCAATTATTATTAAATGTTATTTAAACACAAATTCATGGCTGTCATAATTTTAGCTTTTTCTGTGGAATACTGACTATGGACTTACCTACTAATGGAGATCCAGCTGATGATTCAAAATGTTGTTCATCTTGTTGGTGTTGGCCTCTATTCTAACTACCATGACTTGTAAAACTTTCAATCCAATAATGATTATGGACTTACCACCTCAAAAGGAGATCCAGCTGACATTTCAAAATATTTATCTTGTTGGTGTTAGCCTCTAACCTCACTACCATAACTTGTAAACTTTCAATTCAATACTGATTATCAGGACTGACCTCCTCGTGGAGATCCAACTGATATCTTGTTGGTGTTAGCCTCTAACCTCACTACCATAACTTGTAAACTTTCAATTCAATACTGATTATCAGGACTGACCTCCTCGTGGAGATCCAATTGACATCTTGTTGGTGTTAGCCTCTAACCTCACTACCATGACTTGTAAACTTTCAATCCAATAATGATTATGGACTTACCACCTCAAAAGGAGATCCAACTGACATCTTGTTGGTGTTAGCCTCTAACCTCACTACCATAACTTGTAAACTTTCAATTCAATACTGATTATCAGGACTGACCTCCTCGTGGAGATCCAGCTGACGATTCATGATGTTGTTCATCTTGTTGGTGTTGGCCTCTATCCTCACTACCATGACTGCACCAGTGCTGCTGATTGCGGCTAGGGATTCGTTGTTATGACATAGAGTCATACCCACTAATGGCCCACTTTGTCCGTTGAACACCTGTATCATTTTACTATGTCATAATTTACTAATTTCAAGTGTTATTGAAATACTTTCTCTATACAAAAACATAGATAGATAAAATAAATACCAAAGTTATAAAATAAATATTCTGCTAAATTATTATCATATATTTGTAATCGCTTATTGCTGTAAATCTGTTGCGCCTGTTTGGGGACAACAGCTGATCGTTCCTGTCATTGTTGTAATTTCTGTATGAAAAAACATATATTATACAGATAACCAAATTAACAAATTAATTAATTGTAGATTTTATGTAGATTGCTGCTCCAATTTCCTATATCTAACAACCAAACTACAATTTACTGGTACATAGGCTGTTATCAAACATACTGTGAGTACGTAATCTGCTCAATCGGGGAGATATTAATTCATATATCCAGGCAGTCTATTTGTTTTTATAAATTAATTGTAACAGTTTTCATAAATTTTTACGAGGGCTAAATAATAAGAGCAAGAAGAGTTTATTATTTGAAGTAGGTTAGGAATTTGGATGCCTGCCGTTTGGAACAAACTGGTTGTATGATTATGAGTAACTTTAAGAAACAGACTATTTTTATTTTAGAATATATACAATACCAAGGTTCTAAATTAAAGCTGACCAATGTTAAGGACACTAAATTCTCTATAAAGCAAATCTGAGGGATATTTATAATATGAATAGTTTCAATATTTTATTTTGTATAACTTGAAGTGGTAAACTTGTAGTTTTAAAAGCAGCTCCCCATGTTACAATATAAAATTAAAGAACTTACAGAATCCTGAATTTCTTTTGATAATGAAAAACATCATCTATAAATTTATCTGTCCTCAAACCAAATTACTTATCAATCAAAATTTTATAGAGATACTTCGACAATTGCTTTTTACAGACCTTTTAATTAGCTTACCAATTACTAATGCAAGTGTAATGGGTCTGTAACTCCTCAAACCAAATTACTTATCAATCAAAATTTTATAGAGATACTTCGACAATTGCTTTTTACGGACCTTTTAATTAGCTTACCAATTACTAATGCAAGTGTAATGGGTCTGTAACTGAAACACTAATCTTTTGCCCCCTCCCTCCTCTTAAAGATTGGAATAACTTTAACACTTTTTAATAGACGAGAAAAAAGTCCTTTTGTTATACTTAAATTAATTGTATGCATAATAGAAGATTTGAGACTTTCAAAGTTATTTTTCATGATGTCCAGACTTGTCTTTCATCTCCCAAACACAATGCTCCCATTCTTCGTTAGTAACCGGTTCCAGACGATACACAGAGTCCACAGCATGATCCTTATCCCTAACCATAGACTCCGACACAAAAACAATCTTCTTAGCCAGACCAACATAGTAGCCGTTCAGGATATTAGCCACATTGTTTACAAGTATATCACATTTATCATAGTCTTAAAACAAAACATCGATAAACGGTCATAAATCAGTACACTTACGCATCCCTACACATTAGCAGCATTTTAATTTTAGTTTCGTGAATTATAATCTACACAATAAACTATAATAAGACAATACAGATATTCCTGTATGCTGCAGCCCCCATATATCCCATCTCCGATGATACGGTCATATCCTTAGTCGTGCTTTAAGGGTTGGAGGGTTTTTAAGATGTTAAGTAGTGCAATGTAGTTTAACAGATCTGAACAAAGCTTTCAACAATGTAACGCACATTATATTAGGGAAAAAGTCAGAATATTATGGTATTAGAGCTACTTTTCCCTACAAATATTTAAAACTTACCTTTCCAAAGCAGGTGGTTAAAGTTAATAATAATTAATCTGGTTATCTTAATGTTACTACAGAGGCTCCCCAGAGATCTGTCTGAGCAAATTGTTTCTAATTTATGTTGATGGCTTTAGTGTTAATATACCTACTCTGTCTGTATTAAATCCTAACGATACTACTATGATTAGTACGGGTGTAGGCATTTGTAATGTTACTTCAGACCCAGGTGGTGCAATCGATTTTGGGTTAAATCAAATGTTTTAAACAAAATAGTCACAATTCTTCAAGATACCCTTCCTAAAGGCAGAAGAAGAAAAACAAAATTTTGGGTCACTTCATGAAAAATTATAGACATTTGAAGCAGTCATTTTGGGTCCTTTTATAATCCTTTTATAATAGAAAACGACTGATGATAAGGATTTTTAATTTTTACCGTAATTATGAGAAATATGACTGGAGGGATTACCATATTTTTTCTTCTATAAAATATTACTTAATTTTCCACCACGTTTAAAATGTTGTTTTATATAGTTTGAAATTAAAAATATGTTACTCTCTTTTATAGAGACAGATATTTATTCTGTGAGATTTATATCTAAAAAAATTGGAGTTTATATTTAAAATTTGGAGTTTTTAAATTATAAAAAAATGTATTCATATAGAATCTGTGTTGATTCTTTAAAAGACACAGGGTGCCTTCAAATTTTCAGTCTGCTTCCTGCCGCGCTGCTTGTGGATGCAGGAGCAGGATCGCACTCGCCCTTTTCCCACAGACAGTCCCTTTACCCGACCTTACCCCTCCAGCCACTCAAATAGTTCCTCTCTGCACTTGAAATCTCCGTTCTTGGCTCTAGCATAACCAAAAAAATAGTTTTACAAGGCTAATCTCACTAAGTCTTGCTTGTGTTAGCCGAACACACTTTTTTGCATTCTTTTTTTGATAAGGTAAGAGAATAATGAAAATTATAGTTTTATCTGATAACATACAAGAAAAATAAAACACTGCACTAATTAGAATCAGTCAGGTTAGAATAAATAGTCTAACTGTTTAATTGATAAATTATCTATGTATAAATGTAGAGGCAGGAAAATTATAAGAAATTATATAATTGAACACTTGAAGACGCTATGCATTTGACACAGAAAGTAGGATTATCTTATAATTTGGCTCAAAGTAAAACAATTGAAGATAATGATAAGATTTACGAGGTGTATGTGAAAAATACATTCAGATGAGGAATGGACATATGTTTTATTTTAAAATAACTATTTTTTTTAAAGAATAATAAATATTTTGTTTTGTAAATTATGATTATAAAAAATATGATTTCCTCCAGTCATAAATAATTAAAAAAGTGTCACTTCCTGAAGGTATAAAGTTGATTGTATTACAATTACAGAACTAATACAGTCAATGGTTTAACTCACATTTATAGTGAAAAATTTATTTTTAGCCGTTTTTATTTGAGCCTAGTTATACAATAGCCTAAATTTTCTAATTTAAAGGCCTATAATTCCTATAAATTGAACGAAAACATGTTTTTACTAGATCACTTTTCAAAGAGCGTTATTCATTGAAAAGTTAACCTGAGCTTGATGGCATATCCTGGAGTTCTGTAATCATTAATTATTGTCTGCCTGACTGTCCGAATGCTATCTCAAAATCGATAATATCATTCTTTAAAGGATGTGCAAGTGTTACAAACCCACATATATTTATTTATAAGATTTATTTAACGAAATTGGATAGTTATAATGTAGTTAACCTCTTGACCCCCGATAAAAAAAGTTTATAATGACGCGTAATAACTATGTTATAAACCCATAAACCTTATCCAAACAAAAAATAATTAACATGAACGGTAAGTAATAAAGCAATATGGATTATTTATCAGTGTCTTCCCAGCTTATTTGATCTAAAAAGATCAGGACTAATTGTTTGAAAACTTCAAAAATTTTACTATACATTAATAAACAATTTTATCCTGTCCTTTTTACTCTAGGACATCCTGTGCTATAATTATTTGGATTTTATCTTTATTAAATAAAAAAAGAGCAACATCCTCTGGGTTGACATATCTACAGTACGAGTACGATCTACTTAAAATATGTATGATTTTGGAATAAATATTCCTGCCGAATTAATCAAAAAAGTTAGATTTCACTGAGGGGGGTCTATCATCTCAAAACGTCAAACTAAGAGAGAGAGAGAGATGAGCAGATGGGACAGATAACTATTTTGAATGCAAGTGAAATGAGCCAGTGGCTTGCTTATCGCAGAAAACAGGCAATAATATTGCTCATGCGATCTAGTGGTGAGAGTTTGTGATATTCACACAAGCACAACCTTAAATTAAGAAAACATTGGTACGCTGCAAAAAATCTATTAATCGATGAGGATCAAACAGAGGATATAATACTAGTATTTACATTAAGAAGTCAAATTAATAAAGAGAATGAAAGTTTGCTTAAACCTATAAAACTATTGGGATTTTTTCTGGATAATAAACTCAGTTGGAGTGTTCATATTGACAATATTTGTAAAAAGCTGTCACGGGTGATAATTAGGCTCCAGTTTTGTGTAAACTTAGATACACTTTTATTGACATATTATGGTTTATTCCAAAGTTGTCTGTATTATGGAATTCGTCTTTGGAGAATGCAAGTGCTACAAAAAGAGTCACTTTCTTTGGCATAAAAGGCCATTAGAATAAGAATTGCTAGACTTCCTACCCAGTCATCTTGTAGACATAATTTTGTAGATATACAAAGGCTCCAGATTTTGAGTCTAGCCTGTATTTGTATTTTTTTTAATGTGATCTGTGTAAAATAAAATCTAAGCAAACTTGAGATTCACAGTATTCTCCATGATCATAACAGTATATGTAAAGAGAATCTAAACACAAGTAATATTAGATTTGAGACATTTTATAACAGTGTCACAACTACTAAGCTATATAATAACTCCTTTGCACTGTAAAAGCTTTGCCAAAAGTTCAAACAACTATTGTCCGATTGATTAAAAAGAAAGGAATTTTTAATCCATTGAAGACTTCGTGGACTGTGGAGATGTTTTAGTATATTTGTATATTATACAGAATAGTTATTAACCCTAGAACTGGCAATGGTGTCACTCTGTACTGTATTTTGCTAGTGGCAAAAAAAGAAGTACAAGACCTTGAAATAACATCATATGTGTCTTTAAGCCTGGCAAAACAGTACTGTCAACAAAATGACCTTGTGCTAAACGAACAAAAAACCCAACAACTTACTTTTGGAAGAAGAAATACAGAAGCTGCAGGTCTGCCAGAAATAGAAGCCAGCTATGAAGCCAAGTACCTGGGAGTTATCATTGACAATAAACTGACTTGGACACCACACATTGACCAACTAATAAAAAAGCTCAGCAGTAACACTTATGTCATTAGGCGGATAAAAAATATTAGTAACATGGACACAGCCAAAACGGCTTACTACTCTCTTTTCGAGTCCCACCTGAGATATGGGATAATAATCTGGGGTAACTCCTCCCATTACAACCTGCAACGTGTTCTAGTGGCACAAAAGAAAGTCATCCGAATACTGGCCGACCTAAACCCACTTGACTCCTGTAGAGCTGCTTTTCCTGAACTAAAAATACTTACTGTGGTGTCGTTATATATACACGAAGTTATCTGCTTTGCCATGTCCCGCAATCTCACAAGATTAGGAGAAACACACCCCTACAATACAAGAAACGCTAACAACTTTGCACTGCCCATTCATCACCTTGCACTATCTGAAGAGAAACCCAGCTATACGGGACCAAAGCTGTACAACCTGCTGCCAAATCACCTTAAGGCAATAACAGAGGAGCGGCACTTCAAGAAAGAAGCTCGAAAATGGCTACTGGAGAGGACATTCTATACCATTGAAGAGTTTCTCAACTGGAAAACCTAATCTTAAGATACCTATAAAATTGTTAATATTTGCATCTATGACACCATTGTATTTCTCAAAGAAATTATAATAAAGATGATATGACTATGACTACTGGCGGCTCTATTTTAACAGCCTCGCGACGTTTCTTATAATGTATCACATTTCATAACTGTTACTCCAAATATAAACTATTATATGTCAATGTATTCACAACTATATGGAGAGCATTATAATAACAATATTTTATTGTTTCCATGGAAACATATTTTTGTTTTTTTTACAAAATGTAAGAAAAATGTTTTTGGGAAATTTTTTTGTAAATATTCCGTTGTGTAACTGCTTAGCAAAAAGCTTTACATCAAAACCGTAAATGTATAACTTATTCGAAACTTTGTCCTGATTAAAAAAAAATATAATTATTGTAACTTTTACCTCAAAACGTATGTGTTACAGGGCTTTGTATGAAAAAGCAACCATATTTACATATTTTCAAAAATGTGTACAATTCTAAATAAATATTATTGTTTGTGGGTAAACATAATCTCTTGACTGCATTTATACTTATATAAGTATGACAGTTAAAACCAAAATAAAATAAAATAATAAATTTTAATCTTGCCTTATTTACATATGTACAATATATACAAAGTTTCATTTTTCACTCAGCGTCACTAGATCCCGCCCTGCGAGCTCTCTAAGATCATTTGATCGGTCCTAAAGTTTTCACCCATACTGAACAACTAAAACTATAACCTAAGAAAGCTAAAAAAACAATAATAACAACAACAAATACTATTGGATTCGTAACCTCATACACAAAACCTGGTACTTGTTTACAGTTTCACAACAATGTGGTTGACCCGTACTACATTCACGTCAGCTGTCCAAAATAAACGATGTTTTACGGTAAACAAAGAAGACAATAATCAAAGTAAGAACAGTAAATCGGTACTATAGTTATTGCTCTTCCAGAATATATCAAATAAAAATCATTTATATGACCTTAATTGCCTACAATTTCAATAACTGTACATGTCTACTTTGGCGACGAAAATTCGTTTCATACCAGCTCTAGGGTTAATATTGTATCTTGTATGTTTTTCTGAATAAACACTATTACTGAGTACCATATTAGAAGTTTGACTGCACAATATTTTGTATAATTGACCTACTGTAATTATACAATTGCCTAATGGTCAGTACATTTTTTATTCTTAATTCAAAACAAAATCACTTAGTACATTATATTCTTAGTTACAAATAATACAGGAATCATACAGTATCGAATTTTAAATACAGTACAGAATTCAGAATCTTGAGCACAATACAATTTTGGAATCGATAAGAATCAGAATAAAATTTGTTTTGATATACATCATCCATGATAAAAAACCCTATGTTACTGTTTTACTCTAGTGAAAAAATATAGAAATACATCTTTTCTTGTTTGTTTGACTATGAAATTGGTTTAATTTGTCATTGTCAATCATTTTAGGAAATTCTTCCTCTAGTTCATGGAAAACTTTCATCGAAAGCTGTACAATGTACCTGGCGAGATCTGTTTGCAATGTTTCTGCCTTCCATTTTGGCGGAGTCCCATATACGGATGCAGGCATCTGAAGAGCAACTAGCAAACAGTGGAGTTTCTGCTATCGGCACCAACCTGTACACACATCAATCTGTCAGGAATTTGATATTTGGTTCAAGCTTTGAATTATTTGTATAGAGTTTATTTTTAAGGATGGAAGGATTGTGAAAGTAACAGGATTTTTTACAGACATTATTAAGAAGAACTATATTTAGAACGGACCAAAAGAGGCCCACACCTGTTCCCTGATTCCCCCCAACTTGTATCTATCTGCTCCTGCTGTGACAATTACCATTTACTATAAGCCAATGGTTACTATTATTTTATTATTTTTCTTTTATTGTTGTTGTATATTGTTATTTTGTTTCTAAAGAATATTGTTTTATATATTTATGTGACACTATTAAATGTGCCAATTGTACAGTATAAAATAAAGCGAATTTTAATTGATTGATTAATTGCTTGGTCAGTTGTCAGTGATTAGTTATTAAATGCACTATAACCTATGTTTATTATTTAAGTTTAAATACTTAGTTTTTTATTAAGTGCATGCCTTAAAGATAGTGTGTATAGAATTGACACACTAGACACATGTTTGTTGTGATTCCTGACATATTTTTCACAACACATTGGTATGATTTATTTATTTTAACTCTTTTAGAACCAACTAATATTTCACACATTTTTTGGGTGTGACACTTTCTTATCAGTGATTTTCATTAGCACAACTTATTCAAGTAAGTGTTATGATATTTAAATTATGTTTCTTAACCCTGCAACTGGCTTTAAGCGACTATCGACGCATTAACTACAGTTTCAAAATGGCACTAAGCTATTTTAGACGCATTAACTATGTCGTAATATGATCTCTCACAGCAAGTCTATTTTTACTTTGTTTGAAGTAAAACATACGTAAATCTAAAGATAAAGATCCAAGGTTTCATATATCATAAAACGTTCTATAGTTACGTTAAATCTTTCATTATAAAATTCTAAACTTGGATGTTCACATTTCCGATTGCCATTCCCTACCGTGAGTTTACGTTCTACACGATCGTAAGTGTCGTCATTGAAAACAGTGTATTCTTGGCTTTCAGTAACATCTTTTCAATAGCCAGTAGGAAAATAAATGTTTATAAAATAAGCGTTTGAAAAGCTCGTGTTTTGTAAAATCCCAAAATGCCTAATGCGTCGAAAATAGCTTTATTACATTTTATTATTTTTGTTACTTTATCGTTGTCTGGAAATAGTGAAAATCATATCAAAACAAAGAAGAAGAATTGCTCTAAGCAACAGTATCGTCAACGAAGACTATGAACTAGTATTTTATTTTTGTTCTGTTGGCACAATCACCGACTCAGCCATTAGAGAACAACGCATCGCTTGTTGATTTCTCTGTTGTTATTACGCCATTGCCAGTATTAGTGTATTGCTTGCTATTTATTTGGATATTTTAGACTTTTCGTTATTTAGTGTGTATAAATAAAAGTTTGTTTAGTGTTTTTCTTAATTAGTGAAGTGAAAAATGTAGAGGTTAGGTTAAGTTTTAGTGAATAGGTTGGATTTTTGTGAAACTGAAAGTAAGCCTATGTTTACGTAGGTTCAGTGTTTTATTATTTTTAGTGTTCTATTATTTTTTCAGTGTTTTATTATTAAGGTTCAGTTTGTATGTTTGATTTAAATTTATTCAAAGGTATTTATTATAAAAGCATATTCATGTATTTTAGACAATAATTTTTTTTACTTTTTCTGAAGGTATTAGCGTTTTATTTCTATGACCATCGCTTGTTTCATTTTTTAAACAAAAAAATAATAGAGATAAAAATACATTGTTATACATTTTTGTAAACTTCAATAAATGTACAATAAATTACAATATTATCTGCTAAAAAATAAAACAAAAAATCATAAGAATTAAGTGAGCTTTTATCAAAATATAAAGAAAAATGTACTTCAGTTCACAATCTATATCAATGATATGATCTATATAAATAATTTTTGGATAAAAAGAAAATTGTTAGCTAAAAAAGTTAGGCATTTATTTCACTATTTTGACTTTTGTAAAAATTAAAAAAAAGGTTTGTTGCCATATAAAAATATCTTACACAATGTAAACTTCTATAAATATCATATTTTTATCTTCTACATATATTTATCTCTTAGAAAAAAAATATTTGTTCATCCAATAGATTCCAAAATGTTACAATGGTATACATAATAGTGCTACACAAACTTCTTTCAGATTTTGTAGTTTTTATAGATATATTATTCAAAAGTACCAATAAAAACTTCTTTTACCTAAATATTTTTTTTGTAATTTGTAATTCAGATATATAAGCAAACTTTTGTATATTTTAGAATTATTCTAAAAAATTTCATATTACCTGAGAGGGTGCTTTACACTTGAGAAAAATGTATTCTTTACTAATATTTTTATGTTAATCAGTAAAAAAATAAAAATACATTGAAATGATTCAATATTTAATATTTTTTTGGGAAACTACATTTATTTCTAAAGACATTGATGTTTTTAAAATGTTTGTATCTTAAAAAATAGATGAGCAGTGATTAAAATACAAAACCCTTACAAAATCACCAAAAAGTGCCTGCCATTTTGGGAAAAATGATAGCCAGTTCCAGGGTTAATTGTTACAGATAAAATACTAATATTAACTTAATTAGGTAAAAAATTATATTCTATCTAAAAACCATACACTATTATGCATGGTAGACCTATTATTTGCAATTACAATATTATCTGCTAAAAAATAAAACAAAAAATCATAAGAATTAAGTGAGCTTTTATCAAAATATAAAGAAAAATGTACTTCAGTTCACAATCTATATCAATGATATGATCTGCAATGTTTTTATTAATAAAACACTGACAAATTGATTTGTTCTATGAGGACATAAAGCTTTAAAATTGCACCTAGTCCTAAAAGGATCTTTGTGCTACTTCCGGAGAGACAAGATATTCTTGATGGGTAAGGTTGGGGGTAGGATCCACCTTCTGTCGAGATCCATGCCAAAGGATTTTGAGCATTAATCTCAGTCATACCTCCTTGAAAAAAGGGAGGTCAGCTCTGTACCAGTCTCTCAAGTCAAAGCATGGAGGGGGTGGCACATCCATATGTTTAGGCTAGCAAATGCATTTAACATTTAGAGAGCTCCACCAACTCCAACAGTCATCTCCCGCAGTAGACTAGACTTACCAATCTACCCTTGTACCTCAATACCTTGACATTTGCGGTGAGTGATATGCTGCTCCTGGACATCCATAGGGTTGCCCAGATTTAAGTGACACATCGGTTTTTGCTGTACCCAGTGTAGGTTCAACTGGAGGATATAAACCAGCAAGAAGTAAACCCTCCTGAGGTACAACTTACAGACTAAGAAACAAGGGTGAACTGACAAACTGAACGTCTTATCAATTAAGGAAACAAGTGAACATAAACAATAAACACCTGTTCCAATATCTTGGCATAAAGTGAACATAAGTTAGATGGCATGAGACGACTGCATCGAATAACATGGGACATTATACTAAGTACAAAATTTGGTCAGTATTAACCCATTGCGGATCACTGACGAGCTGGGCTCGTCACGCGGCGGCCGGGCCTAACGGCATGATGACGAGCTCAGGTCGCAAAAGCGGTCTGCTTTTAAATTTCCCTCCAAATAGTTCTTTTAATGTCTGATAGATCGGGTGATCATCTTCACTTGTCTACTAAGAGTGTTTAACAACGGTCTACGTTTAGAGTTTTCAAAAGTTTTATAAATATCCTACAGATCGCAGTTGTATGTCGAAGTTGAAAAATCATTCATATGAGTTTACTCTCTGCTTTTTAGCGCTTCTGATTGGGTGTTTTCCTAAGTTGTTATTATAATACTTTTGAGGTTAGTGACACAACTAAACGACGCAGACGTACATATTGACGGGTTTAGTCTAGACAATGGCGCGGATGTTGTAATCGCTTCGCCCGAGCCGCTTTATTTAGACTATGATTCAGACATCATCCCTGCCACCCCGGAACCTTGCTCGCGTGTTATCGTTCCTACATCACGGATACCCCAGCAGGTCGTTGTTCCATCTGAATGAATACCTTCACAGCTGAATATTCTAGTATACGATAGCGAGCGATACTGTGGCGCACCATTGCTGTTCGTGCGGCCGCTGACCGTAAATTAATTCGTGCCCGCTGGTGCCCGCGCGCCAAAACAATACGA
Source organism: Homalodisca vitripennis (assembly GCF_021130785.1). Taxonomy (NCBI): domain Eukaryota; kingdom Metazoa; phylum Arthropoda; class Insecta; order Hemiptera; family Cicadellidae; genus Homalodisca; species Homalodisca vitripennis. The sequence continues at coordinate 96,710,173 of NC_060210.1, forward strand.
TCCGCAAAGGGTTAAAAGAAAAGTACAAAGTACTAAAAAAGTGGGCAAAAGATTTCCCGCTATTCCTCAAAGTGTTAACCTATATTTTAGTTATGTGTTAGATAGTTATTCACTTAAGGCAGAGAAATCAGATTGAACATCTCACTGAATGATAGCAAATTTCCGAAGTTACATATACTAAGGAGTGCCTGACCTGTTGACAGCAGCTCTATGTTCGTGGAGGTGAGCAACCAGTGTGCCTCTGAGCCTCCAGCCTGGTGGGGGGAGGGGAGGAATCCAGGCCTCGTGTTCAGCCCACTCTTGTGCTTTAGTGGCATTTGCATACAACTCTTGACGGCGGTTGATCAGCTTCCGTAGCTCCAACTTACAGGGAGCGTATCGATCTAGAAACAATGCATGTTGAATTCAAGTCACCAGTGTGAGCAAAGTTTTTTCTCTTCACACTTTCTCGTCAGTTTTCTCTTCACTTCATTCATTCAAATATTTGGAGAAATGTTAACCACTGAGCATCAAACTTATTTTGTTCAAATTTCTTTTTATATCCCATAAACACTACCCTGTTTGTGATCAAACATGACAAGATCCTAAAGATACAAAATTACAGCTTACTTTATACTTACAATCACATTGATTTATAAGAGTCTAGCAAGCTGAACTTTAAAGACACTACAATGATACATTTTTAAAATCAGCAATTAACTAAAATTTTGAAATTAATTAACTTTCTATTTTACATAGAGTACTTTCAAAAGATTTAGCAAACAATTTTTTTAAATTAAGAAAAGTATCCAGATACGAAATTTTAGAACAACCATCATACAGCCCATGGTCACTGGTATTGTTTTATTACATTAACGCTTTGTTTATATATATATATATATATATATAAACAAAGGATATGTATTGTACTGCTTATAATATAGCTATTTTTCTGAACATATTCCTACTTAAAAACAGCCAGGAACTTTTAAATTCTTTTTGAAATAATGAACTGTTTCAAAAGGGTTAAATCTATAAATATTTTATAATCTTACTTTTTTAGTGATACGGCCAACCTCCTTTTTACATTACTCTGATCAACTAAACTGTGAAAATTTATCACACATGACAAAGGGAGTTAATAAAGTACAAGGCGGGCAGTACTGAGAAGTGTTTTTCTCACTGACAGCACTGAAACCTGCGAAATCCAATGTCTGACACCCTACCTAAACCATATGTCCATTGGCTCTCGGAATAAGTTATAAAAAGACATCTTTACAACAGTAATGTTATATCTTACAAAACATATGTTTTATCATTCTAATCAATAGACATAACTGCATTGGCATCAGTTTTGTGCTCTTCAGAAAATTAATTCAGTCACACTAACACACTTTTTTTAAAACAAAACAACATGTAAAGAGTAAACACAAACATAAATGTACATATCATGTATAAACATATTTAAACTAAAATATATGAGCAGCAAATTCAGTGGTTTTAAGTACATGAATTTTTAATTATTAGTAAACCCATAGTGAAATGTGCAATAACAAGAACTTAAAACAAAAAAAATGTGGGTAAATGATTCTTAACTCACACTGAATGTAGGAGCGTTCCTGCAAGCTATATTCAGTGTCCATACTTCTCTGTGGGGAGATCTGGCTATCACTAGACACCACACTGGTACAATTTCTGCAACATTATACCGTGTAAGTTCCTGCAAGCTATATTCAGTGTTCATACTTCTCTGTGGGGAGATCTGGCAATCACCAGACACCACACTGGTGCAATTTCTGCAACATTATACTATGTAAGTTCCTGCAAGCTATGTTCAATGTCCATACTTCTCTGTGGGGAGATCTGGTTATCACCAGACACCACACTAGTACAATTTCTGCAACATTATACCATTTAAGTTCCTGTAGGCTACACTCAGTGACCTTACTTATCTGTGGGGAGATCTGGCTGTCACTAGACACCACACTGGTACAATTTCTGTAACATCTTACCATGTAAGTCCCTGCAAGCCATACTCAGTGTCCATACTTCTCTGTGGAGAGATCTGGTTATCACCAGACACCACACTGGTACAGTTTCTGCAACATTATACCATGTAAGTACCTGCAGGCTACACTCAATGTCCTTACTTCTCTGTGGAGAGATCTGTTTATCACCAGACACCACACTGGTACAGTTTCTGCAACATTATACCATGTAAGTACCTGCAGGCTACACTCAATGACCTTACTTATCTGTGGGGAGATCTGGTTATCACCAGACACCACACTGGTACAGTTTCTGCAACATTATACCATGTAAGTTCCTGCAGGCTACACTCATGTCCTTACTTATCTGTGGGGAGATCTGGCTGTCACTGGACACCACACTGGAACAATTTCTGCAACATTATACCATGTAAGTTCCTGCAAGCTATGTTCAATGTCCATACTTCTCTGTGGGGAGATCTGGTTATCACCAGACACCACACTGGTACAGTGTCTGCAACATTATACCATGTAGTACAATTTCTGCAACATTATACCATGTAAGTTCCTGCAAGCCATATTCAGTATCCATACTTCTCTGTGAGGAGATCTGGTTATCACCAGACACCACACTGGTACAGTTTCTGCAACATTATACCATGTAGTACAATTTCTGCAACATTATACCATGTAAGTTCCTGCAAGCCATATTCAGTATCCATACTTCTCTGTGGGGAGATCTGGTTATCACCAGACACCACACTGGTACAGTGTCTGCAACATTATACCATGTAGTACAATTTCTGCAACATTATACCATGTAAGTTCCTGCAAGCCATATTCAGTATCCATACTTCTCTGTGAGGAGATCTGGTTATCACCAGACCCCACACTGGTACAGTTTCTGCAACATTATACCATGTAAGTACCTGCAGGCTACACTCAATGTCCTTACTTCTCTGTGGAGAGATCTGTTTATCACCAGACACCACACTGGTACAGTTTCTGCAACATTATACCATGTAAGTACCTGCAGGCTACACTCAATGCCCTTACTTATCTGTGGGGAGATCTGGTTATCACCAGACACCACACTGGTACAGTTTCTGCAACATTATACCATGTAAGTTCCTGCAGGCTACACTCATGTCCTTACTTATCTGTGGGGAGATCTGGCTGTCACTGGACACCACACTGGAACAATTTCTGCAACATTATACCATGTAAGTTCCTGCAAGCTATGTTCAATGTCCATACTTCTCTGTGGGGAGATCTGGTTATCACCAGACACCACACTGGTACAGTGTCTGCAACATTATACCATGTAGTACAATTTCTGCAACATTATACCATGTAAGTTCCTGCAAGCCATATTCAGTATCCATACTTCTCTGTGAGGAGATCTGGTTATCACCAGACCCCACACTGGTACAGTTTCTGCAACATTATACCATGTAAGTTCCTGCAGGCTACACTCAGTGTCCTTACTTATCTGTGAGGAGATCTGTTTATCACCAGACACCACACTGGTACAGTTTCTGCAACATTATACCATGTAAGTTCCTGCAGGCTACACTCAGTGTCCATACTTCTCTGTGAAAAGATCTGGCTGTTGCTGAATATCATCCTAGTGCAAATTCTTCAACATTATACAATATAAAAGTTGATTAATAAAAAAGTAAAATTTTCCAACACCAGAATTTTTAGGTAATGTGAGCTACAGTTACCCTTATCCACATTAAATTACTCTAGCCGGGTCAACTTTATTTAAACTAATCCTCTTTCACTAAAGTCGTCAAAATTGAAAATTAGTCAAGTTTCTCTAACGACAATAATATTAAATGTGATTATTACAGATCAATGGTGATTGTATCCTGTATATCAAACATCTTTCAAAAGGTAATTTTACACAGATTACACATTTTTATAAAATAAAACAGTTGCCACTTGAAATCACATTGATTTTGTCAACAATGATGATATACTTTCTTGTCAGTAGTGTTGTTTATTATAAATAAATTGAAGAACTATTTATACTGGAATGTGCTTTTAGCACAATCTGATAACAGATGCCTGTGAAAGATGAAAATTACTGGTGGGAAAGGTCAAGCACTGAACTTGTTTACATCATACTCATAGGGGTTTGTAAAAGATACCTACAATAGTTCTTGTATAATCAGAATTTGTAGTGTTCCTGAGAATTCATGGTATACACTTTCTTGCTCAAATTGAAAAGTATTTTTTCTTTCAAAATTGTACAATAACACATTCTTTTAGCTATAAGAAAATAACAACCTATCAAATTATACTCATTGGTATAATTGTTATTAATATAATAATTGACTCAACTAATATAAATTATTTATTAATTTGGCTGTGTTGGAAATTTATGACTTATTTTAACCAATCTGATGCAGCAGAAAATATAAATAAACTCATGGTTGGAATGACAGTCACAAGCAATTATACAACTTCATATTGCATGAAAAGTCAAAGAATAATAATAATAATAATAAATAATAAATTCGTTTATTTGTCGTAAAACATGTTACATGCATTGACAAAGTCTAATTCAGCTACAGACTAAGTAGCATTGTCTCTAAATAATATTTAATAAGTATAATACATAAATATTATATATATAACAATATAAGACATTAATTGTCTAGTTGATAATTATACTAGTTATATTATGAGTTTATCTTAAAACAATCATTAAAAGTCTATTTTGTTAATAGAAAAAAACTCATCAATATTATATAAAGGGTTTTTTAACAGCCATTCATAAAGTTTATTTTTATAAATTTTAAGAGGGTATTTTTCTATCAAATGTTTCAATTTGTTATACACCTTCAAGCCAATTATAACATGACTATTCAAAGATTTGCTCAGTCGACAATATTCAATTAAAATGTTATTTTTGTTTCGTGTGTTATAATTATGTGTTTGTGTATGGTTTATTAAGTCCTTATTATTTAAAATGTAAACAGATAAGTCAAACAAATATAAATTAACTATTGTAAGTATTCCTTGGTTAATGAAAACAGGTTTACAATGATCAAGATATTCAGCTTTACCAACAATTCTAACAGCTTTCTTTTGAAGCACCAGTATTTCCTGAACTCTAGCACTATTTCCCCACAGTATTAATCCGTATCTCAAAATTGACTGAAAGTATCCAAAATATGCAGTCCGAACATAATTTTCACTTATGCAGCAAGATAGACGTCTCAATAAAAAAATAATTCTAGATAATTTAGTAGACAGAAAATCAATGTGAGGTCCCCATGAAAGATTATTATCAATATGAATTCCTAAAATTTTGATTACACTACTTGATTCAAAATTAAAACTATTTTCAGGAATTGATTTTAAAGTAAACAAAATGTTTTGAGTTTTAGTTTCATTCATTAAAAAACCGTTTTCTTTAAACCATATTGATGCCTTGTTTATTGTGGTGTCGGTTAATTTCTTTAGTTCATTCAGGTTATTACTACTATTGAAAAAAGTTGTGTCATCAGCGTAGAGAAGCGTATTAGCATCAACAGCCAATGTTATATCATTTATATATATGATAAAAAGTAAGGGTCCAAGTACAGATCCCTGAGGGACACCGTACTCTATTTTGACTTCCTGTGACCAACTTCCTTTGATGTATACTTTTTGTGTTCTATTGATGAGGTATGATTTTATAAAATCAAGGGCACTTCCATGAATTCCATAATGCTTTAATTTGGCTAAAAGAGTACTGTGTTCTACACAATCAAAGGCCTTACTCAGGTCACATAAAGTGGCCTGAGCAAAGGCCTTATTTTCAAAAGTTGACAGTATATTTCGTATTAGCTTGTCAATGGCATCAATAGTAGATTTACCTCTTCTGAAACCAAATTGTGATGGACTTAAAATTTTATTTTCTTCTAAATAGTCACTTATTTGGTCATAGACCAGTAGTTCTAGTAATTTAGACAAGACTGGGATGACCGAAATTGGGCGGTAGCTACTTGGATCATTATAGGGACCTTTTTTAAAGACTGGACAAATTCTGGACACCTTCAGTTGCTCCGGAAAAATACCCTGACTCATACACATATTGAAGCAAAGTGTTAGTGGCTCAACAAAAGTATAAATCAATCTCTTTAACAGATTATTGGATATATTGTAGATGTCATTACTATCTGAATTGTTTAGTCTTTTAGCTGCATCAATTGTGTCAGATGGCTTGATTGATTTAAATGATAAAAATGATGAATTAATACAATTAGCTTTTAATGAATTTAAACTACTATTAATAACTGTACCGGTTTTCACTTTAATTTTTTTTATTGAGTCAATAAAAAAATTACTAAAATCTTCTGAAGTAATATCAGTTTGAAGCCTATGGGGTGTACTTTTACTCTTGCTTTTAATTATTTCCCATGCAGCTTTATTTTTATTGTTGCTGGTTTTAATATAATTGGTGTTGTGATTAAGTTTGGCGTTTTTAATAGATAATTTATATTCTTTTTTTAGGTGGTTAAAAAGTTGGAGAAGTTCATTCGAAGGCTCCCTAGAACTTCTGATTAAAGAGTCAAAACATAACAACTTTTCTTTCATATTCCTTAATTCACTAGTGTACCATTTATATTTAAAATTGCTTTTAGCTATAACTGATTTTTTCTTAATAACTGAGTAATAATTTATATTATTTAAAAGAATTTGAAAAAAGGACCAAAAAGATTGTTCAGCGTCAGTGAACTTAATTTCGTTAATTAAATGTTCCCAGTCATAAGCATTCAAACTAGATATTAAGTTGCATATTTCTTGTTTAGGCAAGACAATTTGTAAGTACATGTTTTTTCCAATAAAACCATTTTTATCATTTGGTGGAGAAAGAGCTTGAGTATCTAGCACATTAAGGTCAGCCATTACACCATCATGATCAGAAAAGGGAAAACGAAAAATATTACAAGAGTTAACCCTATTCTGCCCACAATTGACAAAAATGTTGTCAAGGCAATTTGCACCTCGTGTGGTAGATTGATTCAGACAATAAAAATTGTACTCCCTTAATAAATTTAAAAAATATTTAACAGATGGTTTGTTTTTTGTAATATCAAATTTAATGTTCAAATCGCCTCCAATAACTATTGTATAATTGGCCCATTGAGTTAAATATAATAAAAGATTTTCAAGTTTATTGAGAAAAATATTATGGTCACCATCAGTTGAATGGTACAATGACACAATAATTAACTTGAATTTATCCAACAATACAGCGGTTACTTCAAAAGGAAGTTCTATACAAAATTCTGCAACATCAAGAGGCCTTGCATGAAAATTATTGTGGACAAATATTAATGTTCCTCCTATAATCCGGTTTGCTCTACAGAAAGCAGAAGCACAGTAAAAACCATTTGGAAATGAAGTTGCTACCACTGATTGTTTAAGAAAATGCTCTGATAAGCAAATGACATATAGGTTCAATTCATTTTGTATGAAAGTTTCTAGAACAGTGGTTTTGCCATTAAGACCTTGAATGTTTAAAAATAGCAATTTTATATTTATAATATTATTTTGTAAACGTGATGTGTTAGAACAATTTTCAAAATGACGAAAGTGCAAATTACCTGGTCTTAAGCTAATTAAATTTCTACAATTAGACTCCTCTCCCCCTCCAAAAAATGACTCGAGACCGATACACCCACAGAGTGCTCCAAAGGACACTGATTATTATCACTTGTGACATTCACCAAAGAAACTCGATCACTTGCAATGCTCTCATTTTGCTCACGGCACTTCACTTGTGAAGATGACGGAGTGTTGACCTCAGGTACGGGGCTCTCGTCTGTGACGTCAGTGACAGAGTTGGTCCAAGTACCTCCTTTACTTTCTGAGCTTGAATTTGGTGGATGACTGAAGACTTTTCTTGGCCCAGTTGCCCAGTTTTCTTGGTCTACTTCATGTTTTTTTCCATTAACACTGTTCACAAAATCAACTATCATAAAACCAAGTTTTCTCTTTCCTTTATAGTTTAAATGCAGACCCTGTCGTGTGAAGTGATAACGCTGGAAAGAATCCAAATCAATGAGGTGAACATTGTCCATTCTTAAAACAATTTCTCTTATGTAACTATTAGTCAGGGCTAGATCATAGTGTATTGAGTTGTCATGGTGTACATCATGTCTAGGGGGGATTGTTGTTACACACACTGGCTTAGACCTACTCAGAATTTGTAATTCATTTTCCATTTTTTTATAAATAACTTGAGGAGATCCTTTTAAAATATCATTTGTTCCTGCAAGTATTATTATAGGACGTTGTAGAGATTTAGCTGCTTGGTTGTAGACCTGTTGGACATCGGCTCCAGATTTAACTACTCCATCCACATAAATCTTTCCCTTACTGCATGAACCAATAATCTCTGGTAGTCCTTTACCTTGGCTGTCAGCGTACAATTCTACTTTTATTTTGTCAATTGAAAGTTCATAGTTGCTGTCATGGCGATACTCATGAACATAATTTGTCCTTTTTTTACTTGTTGTGTTAGTTTTGTATACATAATTTTTATTTTTATTAGACTCCTTCCTTTATCTGTAGTAAATTTTTTTTCAGTAAGTACATGGAAGCTATTTGATGTTGAGATAGCAGTTTCCCTTTCAAATATTTTGTGTTTGGGTTTTAATTTATAACGCTTTGACCGTCTTTCAAACTGCCATGGGTTTTTTGGTTGTGTTTCTTTCATCTGATATGTAGTCACTTTCACGTTCATATTGCTGTCACTTTCAGAGATCAATGTCACAGGCTTTGTGTTTGCACTTACCACAATATTGCCTACTTGAGCTTGAGGTCCAGTAGAGGTAGATACAAAGTGCTTAAACATCATGTCAGATACAGTCTGACAATTCAGCAGTAAATGTGGATAGTTGTGCCAGAGTAGTGCCAGTTGGGAGCGTTTTGTTAAGATGTCAGAGTGACGAATTGTGCATACTAATCTGCTGCCTGTGTTACCCAGTGGGTCCAAAGAACCACAACCTATCAGTTGTATAAGAATGTCTGTGAAAATTGTTAAGTAAATTCCACAGTCAACAGTATTAGGCTGTTGAGGGACTTCGACAATTTGAAAAAGGACATCACCTTCCATACCCAAGTGCTCATGGACCTTCTCAGCCACCTTCTGTGCATGTTCCCTGTTTCAAACTCCTTTATATGGTATATCTGAATTTTCTGTTTAATAAAAATAACAACAATGAAACTTGAAAGCAAGTATAACTACGCCACATAACTTCACGCAGCACATATGACTTTTACAAGAATAATTGCACACCAAACAACAGTGATATGAGCAAAAACACTAGTAATAGAATACAAATGAATGCAGCCTTAAAATCACACAGCTTAACAAAGAACTTAATTTTTTAGTCTATGTAGTATATTACAATAAGATACTGAAATGTAATATTTTAATGAATTTATTATTTTACACAGTTTTTGTCTAAAATCTAAAACTAAGACAAATATTTGTCAAACTGTTGTTGCAAACTGATTTTTCCAAATTTAGTATTAATGGGAGTCTGTTGTCACATTTAACCTAATGTTAAATTTGTCATATTTTGGTACTATTTATTTAAAAACTACTACAGTCAGATAAACCAAACTTCTTGACATGTTGTTATGACTCTTTTAACACACTATTATACCTAAAATTAAATTTATATACCTCCAGGATTTAGTAATATATATGTATATATATAAACTGAATTTTGAAGTTTTATATATATATATATTTAAAACTTCAAAATTTTAACAAAGTTCAACACTTTTTTTAAACAAAGTGTTTAATTTATTTCCTTGAAATTTTCATCACATATTCCTTTCAAACTCCTTTATATGGTATATCTGAATTTTCTGTTTAATAAAAATAACAACAAATTTAATTTAAAAAATATTGAAGTATTTTAATGTTATTTTTGTTCGTACCGTATACAGGGTGATTCAAAACTAAACGGCAATCTCTCGGGAGCTTATTCTATAGCTAAAAACAAGTAAAAAAGTTCATATAACCATATGCCCGGAAACGCTTCGTTAGCGAGTTACGCCTAGCGAAAGATTTCGCCCGGATTTCAGAACCCTTGGTGAAGTCAGGCCGTATAAAAATGGTAAAGGTAGTTACAAAGATACAAATACGATTGTTTTTTATGTTTTTATATCTGACAAATTTATTAAAATTCGTCCCAGAGCTGTAAATGCAATACTTTCAGAGATATCTTACGTAAAACACAAGAATTGGTGCAAAGAAATAACACATTTTTGTAAGATTACTTCCATAAATGTTAAATAAAGGTCATTTTTTTCTTAAACAGATTTGTAGAACATTTAATTCTGAAAAGATTTATGTGAATTACTTAGGAAAAAAATTAATAATAGGTATTGAAATTTAGCTTTATTTAAAAATAAAACAGACGCACAAAAATGCATATTCTTATCTGCATAAAATATTAACTAATGTTTAGGTTGTGAGTAACAGCTGATCATTTATTCAACACTTTTTATCGTCATATTTTCTTTGCAAAGGTTGGCAATATCAGCTGATCAACAATTAAGTTCATGAAGTAATATTTGAATAACCTTTATGGAGGTTTTTGTATTGTGGCGTGTGAAGATTGTATTTTGTGAGATCCTGTGATTATTTGGAAATATTTTATACAAGTGTATAAAATATTTTATTAAATATTTATTTTTAAAATATTTTATTAAATATTTATTTTTTAAATATTTTATGAAATATTTATTTTTTAAATATTTTATTAAATATTTTTATAAAAGTGTATGTAATTATCTTAGTAAATAATGGCAGATAATGTAAATGGTATGTATTCGTTTGAAGAGTATACGGACATGATACTGATTTACGGCAAAGTTAACAAGAATGGTTTAGCTGCAGTTCAGGAATATCGTGATACTTTTCCACATCGAAGAACACCTGATCGCAAAACATTTGAAGCTGTGGAGAGACGACTTAGAGAAACTGGTAGCTTTAAACCGAAGCGAATAGATACTGGTCGTCAACGTAGCGCAAGGAACTATAATAATGAACAAGCAATAATAAATGCTGTAGAATTATCACCAACCACAAGCACCAGACGATTATCACGTCAGTTAAATATTTGCCAGTCAAGCGTATGGCGGACACTTCATGAAGCACAGTTGTACCCATTCCATATAACACGTGTTCAAGACTTATTACCGCAAGATCTTAATAAACGGAAGATGTTCTGCCGCTGGTTAAGAAGAAATTGTTTACGACATCAGTATTTTCTTCGGCGTATTCTCGTTACTGATGAATCCTGTTTTACTAGAAATGGAATTGTAAATTTTCGTAATACCCATACTTGGGCGTACAACAACCCACATGAAACTGCGACGAGGCATTTTCAACATAAATTTTCAGTCAATGTATGGCTTGGTGTTCTGGGTGATAATTTGATTGGTCCATTTTTCCTCCCTAATCGACTTAATGGAGTAGCGTACTTAAATTTTTTAAGAACAAACCTGCCTACCCTCTTGGAAGATATTCCTGTTCAAAACAGAATAAATGCATGGTTTATGCACGACGGAGCACCTCCACATTTTTCTAATGATGTGAAAAACTATTTAAATGATACATACGGTAGACAATGGATTGGTCGAAATGGACCAGTAAAATGGCCACCACGTTCTCCTGACCTCACGCCAGCAGACTTTTTCTTATGGGGTTGGATGAAGTCAATTGTTTATTCAAAACGGATTAACACCATAGAGGAGTTACGTAATCGCATTACAGAGGCGGCAGAAACTATCAAGAATGCTCCAAACGTTATGAAACGCGCTAGAAAAGAGTGGATTCGTCGTGCGAAAACGTGCATTGCTAACAACGGAGGACACTTTGAGCAACTATTATAGGTGATTATTACAGTTTTATAAAGGTAAATACATTTTATGTTAATGTTCAGTCTAGAATAAATGATCAGCTGTTACTCACAACCTAAACATTAGTTAATATTTTATGCAGATAAGAATATGCATTTTTGTGCGTCTGTTTTATTTTTAAATAAAGCTAAATTTCAATACCTATTATTAATTTTTTTCCTAAGTAATTCACATGAATCTTTTCAGAATTAAATGTTCTACAAATCTGTTTAAGAAAAAAAATGACCTTTATTTAACATTTATGGAAGTAATCTTACAAAAATGTGTTATTTCTTTGCACCAATTCTTGTGTTTTAGTAAGATATCTCTGAAAGTATTGCATTTACAGCTCTGGGACGAATTTTAATAAATTTGTCAGATATAAAAACATAAAAAACAATCGTATTTGTATCTTTGTAACTACCTTTACCATTTTTATACGGCCTGACTTCACCAAGGGTTCTGAAATCCGGGCGAAATCTTTCGCTAGGCATAACTCGCTAACAAAGCGTTTCCGGGCATATGGTTATATGAACTTTTTTACTTGTTTTTAGCTATAGAATAAGCTCCCGAGAGATTGCCGTTTAGTTTTGAATCACCCTGTATATGTACATGATATATATATATGTATATATATATATATATCATCTCCCCTTAAAGACAAATTAAAAAGAAAAAGAAGAGTTAAGACTTTATTGAAAACTCATATAATTACAAAATACTGATTAAGTTAAACTTGTCTTTAAAAAACATGTGATTGTCTATTCTAAAACATGCCATTACACAGTATTTGATAATTTGCCACATTTTAAAAACATTGATACGAGCGTGTTTTATAAGTAAGGTCCGTTTTGTTGTAGAAACTAGTAGTTTGCACACATACTGCAACGAGTGCATACGTCGTGTACGAGCATGCCCCGGGAACATCTGTGCTCAGTTTCAGCTTTGTAGCTAACTTGTACGGTTGTGTTCTGTGCTTTCAAAATGTTCAAGACTATCAACTCACCCACCGTGTGTGAGGTTCACTCAGTGATAAGGTTTTTGTCAGCAATGAACCTGCCTGCTGCAAAAATTCATCAACCGATTTGCGCGGTGTATGGTGATACTGTTATGAGTAAAAGCAAAGTGCGAAGGTGAGTACGACAATTCAAAGATGGCCGTGACAACGTCCATGATGAGGATCACTCCTGTTGCCCTTCTTTGGTTACAGACGTATAAGGCTTCAGTTGAAGCGAGGATTCATGATAACAGGTCTCTCAAACGAATTTCATGACTTGTCGAGATCAGTGCTTTACAACATTGTTTCTGAACATCTAAAGTTTAGGAAAATGTGCTCCCATTGGGTCCCGAAACTCATAACAGAGGACCACAAAAACCAAAGATTTAAGTGTGCAATGAAGTTCTTCCGTCACCTCTTGTTATCACGAAGAAGGTGACGGCTTCTTGAGTCGGATCATAACTGGAGATAAAACGAGTTTCGCATATCAAGCCCGAATCAAAGCAACAGAGCATGGAATGGAGACCTACACACTCGCCTGTAAAGGTGAAGCCCAAACACACTGTTGCACACAAGATCATGGCGTCAGTGTTTTGGAATAGGCATGGTGTTTTATTGGTCAAAATCATGCAACAAGGAACCACTATCAATGCAGAAGCCTAATGCCAAACCCTGAGAAAGCTGTGCAGAGTGATTCAAAACAAAAGACACAGCATGCTGACAAAGAGAATTGTTCTTCTCCATGACAATGCAAGACCTCACACTACACGTCAGACCCGCGATGTACTGAACAGTTTTGGCTGGGAAGTTTTTGACCACCCACCCTACAGTCCTGATCTTGGTCCGAACAATTATCATTTCTCCCTCCACCACAAACAACAGCTCAGTGGCAACCGTTACAATGATGACATGAAAACAGCAGTGAACTCTTGGTTATCAGAGCAGGCAGCAAGTTTTTATGAAGAGGGTGTTTTAAATTGGTTGAGACATATGATATACAGGTGCGGTAAAAAGATCTGATGTATTTAAAATAAAAAAAACACAAAAAATTAAAAGTTATAAAAAGTATTTATTGGTTATTACATAAGGGTGTTGATGTAAATTAATAGAAATAACATCAGTACAACTTATTTCACACATTTAAGACCTGAAGATAACGTCCTTCAAAACAATGTCTATTATTACACAAGCATTCTTGAAGTCTTGCACTGAAGCTGTCGAACACCTCCTCTAACATTGCAGGAGGCAGGTTTGCAATTTCTTGACTTATGGCTTCTTTTAGTTCGACCAGTGTGCGGAGTTTGTTGTGGGGAACTCCCACAGGAAAAAATCACAAATGCTAAGGTCTGGGGAGCGAGCTGGCCATGCAATGTCCCCAAAACGCGATATGACTCGGCCACGAAACTTACTTCTCAAGAAGTCCATCACCTCATTGGCCGTATGTGAAGTTGCCCCATCCTGCTGGAACCACAGCCTCCGGCGTACTAAACGATTTCTTTGGAGTTCAGAGAGAAGGAAGTTTTTCAGCATCAGGAGGTAACGTTGCGAATTGACCGTAACACGGTTCGACCACCCTCCTCAAAGAAGTATGGTCCAATCACACAACTTTCAGTTACACTACACCACACAGTAACCTTAGGACTATGCAGAGGACGTTCATGCAGTTCTTCAGGATTTGTAGGTGACCAATAGCGAAAGTTCTGTTTATTGACATAACCATCCAGATGAAAACGCGCCTCGTCGCTCATCATGACAATTTTGTCATCAGTCGTCAAATAAATCATTGTCTCTGCAAAAACTTGCCGATTTGCATAGTCAGTAGTCTTCAACTGCTGGACGATAGCCATCTTGTATGGGTGGAAATGCAGATCGAAACGCAATATTCGTCGTACCGAGCGGTCAGACATGCGTAAAGCAGCAGTTTGTTTACGGGCCGGCCGCCGAGGACTGGCTTCCACCGCTTCTCTCACTCGATCGATATTCTCTGGTGTCCGGGCTGACTTTGGACGTCCAGTCGACTTACGTTTTAAGGCTGAACCGGTAGCTCTGAAGTTACTCACCCATAACATAATCGTGTTACGAGTTGGGACTCTTCCTCTGGGACCAACATTAAAACGTCTACGGAATTGCCGCTGAACAGCAACGCAGGAATCGCCACTTTTAAAAAACGCCTCGACAACGAACGCACGATGCTCAGCCGACTACTGCTCCATAGCTACTGAAAATGTCCACATGTGGGCTGCCGAACGCGCTTATCCCCACCACCCCCCAACACTTACTCGCTCTACAGCACGGTGGCGAAAACCGTCAGATCATTTTGCCGCACCCTGTATGATAAGTGTTAAAACAAACTTCACAACTATGTCAAAAAATAGAGTGAAGTATGTACTTTCTGAAAATAAATTTACTTTTTTGAAATAACCTTTTGTGTACTTATGTTCAAACAGACCTAAATTAAAAAAACACGCCTTGTATTTCTGTACTTTATAAAAAAAAAATTGTCTTTAAATACAGTTACATTTGTCCGAGTATACAACATCTACAGAAGTATCATCTGCTACTACAGAATGTCATTCCGAATAGTTACTTTCAAGGTAAAGATGGTGCAGTTTTATCTCTTTCTGCATTTTGTATCATCTTTGTGCCTTGCAATGACATAAATTAAATGTTTTTCATAAGATCTCTAATTTAATAAAATTGTATAAATTCAATTTGAATACAAACATGCTTCCTTGTTAAGTATTGTAATGCCATATAAAAGATTAGGTACGTTTTTGTGCCAATATCAGACAGCTTGGAGGAGGATGGAGGCTCCGAGGTGCCGAACATATGTCGCCACTCCTCATTCATGGTCACACTCATATTGCTGTAGTCGTCCACACCTCTCCTGCAAACGAGTTTCAAAAAGTAATTACAAGAAACAAGACATTTTTATTGTCATTAAGTACAATTAAAAATCATATAATAGACAAAGTCAACCACTCATATAGCATATTATTTTTATAATATAATATAAGCCATTCCTTTAACGGAAGAAGAGAAATAATTAATAATATACAAATAAACATTAGTATAAACATCTCTTAGTTATCTAAAACATAAATTAAGACAGGATTAAATACTTAAGTTACTAATAATCACAAACCATGTGGTCATTTATGGAGTATAAAGATTATGGAGTATGTGATTGTTATTATGCAAAAGGTTGGGAGAGAGGTTTTATATTACCTGGACATGGTAACCGAGCTGTCAGTCTTGGGTTGGTCTGGACGACTGAGAGGTATGGAGTGACGAGACACCGGGCTGCGCAGACTACCCAGGTCAATCTGGCACAAAGTATGGTGGAACTACATCATTTCATATTTCAAACAATTAAAAATAGCTTTCGGTCTAGAGTCTTAATTTTTTTAGCATTGCTATATTTTTTATGAGATAGATAACAGAATAAGAGAGTACAAATTAGCCATCATATTAGGAATAGGAATAAAATATGTATTTAGCACCTGTAGCATCACATCTATGTGTACGAGGTTCGTCCAAAAAGTATCCAACCTCCCATTGCTGGCTGCAACCAACTGTCTCAGACCTATTATAGGGGTAGAGGTGGAGACCTTTTCAAGACCACACCAGGCATTCTCTTTGCTCCTCCCAGTCAGTGAGTCTTAGTTCTCTGTTTCATATGCTACTACATTTCACTAAGACTAAAAATCTTGAACAAAGAGTTGCATTAAAGATTTATCAGAAACCACATTGCTTCAGAGACAACCTCTATGATACACAACGTTTTGGTCACGATTCTATATGTGATACTCAAATAAAAGAGTGGTTTAAACTTTTTAAGTCAGCCACATTTCACTGGAAAATAACCCTCGAGTTGATAGGTCTACAAAGGCCAGAAATCCTACAAACATTGACTGTATAGGAGTTAGAAGAAGATCTTGGCATGATTGTGTAATTTTACATGATGATTTGAAAATGAACTTTGTTTTCAGTAAAAATTGCTCTTCAACTGTTGGAGGACAATCAAAAGACATGCTGAGTTGAAACTACACAGGATAATATTTTATTTGTTAAATAATGTTTAAAATTAATGTTATTACTGGTGATGAGACATGGGGTTTATCACCAAAAAACTGAAATAAAAGCTCTATCTTGCTTTTAAGCAAGTAATGCTCACAGCTTTTAAAAAAATCAGGATGGTGTTTTTCATAATGAATACACTTCACAAAATCAAACAAACAAGGAATGTTATCTGGATGTCCTGGAGCAGCTAGAAATACAGTAAGAATGAAACTACCTGAACTGTGGACATGCTGTGATTGGATCTTGCATCACGACACCAAGCCATTTCATTCATCTACACAATCTACAAATTTTATCTACACTTTTTAGTAAAACAGAATTTATCAGTCAGCCTATCTACGATCCTAACATAGCTCCTCATGTAATTTGTGAATGTTCTCAAAATTAAAAGTTCTACTGAAAAGGAAAAGAATTGAAAACATACAACAAATCAGACAAAATACAATGGGGCAGCTGTTAATTATTCTGAAGTATGAGTTAAAGTAATGTTTGTAATGTAGGAGGAGTGTTGGATGACAGTAGTGGTTTTAAGAGAAGAGTATTTCAAAGGGAAACAGGACACGGTTGCCACAGAGTGACTTATGTTATTGTCAAAAGTCATAGTTTTCTTGTATCAGCTGATTGGTAAGTCTAATGACCGAGACCAAACTGAAGGGTGCATTTAAATTTCAAAGCCTATAATAAAGGCTACAATTACTTATTTTGCCTTAATTTTATTTTATTCCATTTTGTTTGCCATCTTAAGTTAATTTTCAAATATTTAATAGAGAATGATTCGTGATTGTTTATACTTGTTTATGTATATAGACCATTAGTTTGTTGTTTTTTTTGTTTGAAAATATTTGAAAAGAAATCGTTTTTGTGATTAAACTAATTTACTATGAGCTAAGTAAGTGTATTATAACAAAATATATACAATAATCCAGCTTCAACATAACAGAAAAATAAAATTCAACTCATCCCTCCAAAAAACATAAACAAAACAAAACATGCATCTATTTCATATGAACAAAACACAAAAAAAGACTGCACACAACAATAACAGAATACTAATACTGTTATTACAGATATAAAAATAAACATTACACAATTAATTAACAATACCTTGCTGCAATATAAATGTATGCTATTATAACTTAAACTTGCTTCATTCAGGAATCCCCAGCAGTGTTTATATCTCTACTATACTAAATAACTCATGCCTAAATCTTTTTTTAAATATATTTTCATTTTTGGAAATTTTAATATGGTCTGGTAATTCTAGGTGCAACAAAAATATAGGATTTTGTAAAAAAGGTTGTACAAGATTTTGGGTCAAAAAATCCATTTCTATTCAAGGCATGTTAACTTTCTTATTGTAGAACAGTCTCATTACACTGTAAACAAAACATATACTGCAATAGAAGTATTTTTAAATTTTCAAAAAGAGGATGTGAAAACTCAGTTTTATTTTTAAAGGACATTTATATTATGGATTGTATTTGTAGAATGTATAATGGCTTAATGTTTTTAAAATATGTCCCTTTCCAAAAAACTATTTCATATTCTAATCTACATCAGATCAAAGCAAAATATAACATTCATAAAAAACGTCTCCATTACAAATTTCTCGTAAAAAATAAAAGTATCTCAAAATATTGTTTAAATTGTATTTATTAATACAAATGTTCCAATTGATTTTTCTTATCAAGATGGATTCCTAAATGTTTAATGAATTCCTCTCTTTCTACAACAGCATACTGTGGTCAGGCTGCAAATATTCAAATGTCTATGTGCAATCTTCATTATAAACGTTATGTCTAGTATGTAAAAAAGCTGAATCATATAAAAAGCAAGATTAGTCACACAATAATATATTGATTTTGTAAGTAAAAAGGTTAGTTTTATTTAGAAATTCAAAGCCTAATTCTACCAGTACCCTAAATTGCCAAAACATTACTTCAAAACAAATAACTAAATACAGACGACAACATTTAACATTGAGTTAATGAAAAAAACCCACACAAAATTTGGTGTTTTCGTAGCTTTCAGCAGATTTTTTTTAAAATAACCATCAAAAATCTAATTAACCTCCAGAATCATTTGAGAAAATTAATAAATAAACCACTAAAGCTTTACTAAGTCATGCTTGGCAAATGGCCTAGCTCAAGCACAGACTCAAATGGAGTTTGATTTTGCAAAGTTCACATACCTTTCCATGACTAGAAAGACCGGAATCACCACTGCCGCCGTACTTATGGATCTTGCGCAAGTGTTTAGACATGGCAATCAGCTGATCTTCCACGCTCTCTGTCATACCCTCTGACGTGAGCCGACTAAACAGCTGATACAAGAAAAGAATAGAACTAATAAATCACACAAGGTAAGTACATGATAAAGAAGTACATTTTCAACAGTAAAGAGTGTTATTTATGGTTAAATGAGTCTTATCCTTGTTTTAAGTTTATCTTAGCACGATAAGGTGACAATCAGGATTTATAACTCATAAGTACAAAATTGAAACCTTAAATATACTTCACTATATTAATTTGTCAATACTCTGCTACACAGGAGGTGCCTTCAGTAAGAGTCTTTAATAATAATACAGTATAATTCTTCTGCTGAGAATCAATCCAAAAATACGTCAATAAAGTAGGAAAGATGTAGACAAATTGTTAATTAATCTTCATCGCAGTTGTTTGAAGTGTAATCCTCACCATATTCAGAGAGCACTCACAACACCTCTTCAAATGCAAATCTGATAAATTATCAGCTCTGAATAGGGTACTGGAGTTTGTTTGGCTAAAATTCATTTCACATTGTTTTTTATTGTTTATCACTTTTATATTATCCACGATTATATTATTATTCATTCTAATACAGCAATTTTCACGCTGATGTAAACAAACATTAGCTAATTTAGTAACAGAGTGTATATCGTTGATTTGAATTTTTTCTAACTGGTGTGTGTTATTACATTTCTTTTGTAAATTTTGTACTATTTCATATATTTAGATATAGTTTATGGTATTCTAAAACTACAAAACATCAGTTATAAACCATAAATTTTGATATACTTCAAACTTTCAAAAATACTTTTTACTTTGCTGTATGGACATTTTTTGTTCAGTTTTTGAATACTGGGAAAAAGTAACTTTTTGTACTTTTTCAAAAATGAGTTATAGAACGTATTTCATTGTTGCTGTATAGTTCATGTTATATTGAGTAAGAAAATATGCATATAATATATAATCATATAGAATTGTATTAGCAAAACTTGCATTACCACACTCTTATGTATAGACTTGATTTTTTATAATTTATGCGCATAACCGCTTTTTGTTTTATAGCCTTATAATGGTTTCATATATGTGTATAAAGTTCATGTTTTCTGAAACTAGATGAAATTTTACACAAAATGGCTATATCATATTTAAATTTTTATCTCAATAACTTGATATGACGGCCATGGTCCTCCTAAATTTGAAAAACTCTTTTTGCAAAATTTCCATTTCATTAAAAAGATGTTCAAATAAAATATTTTTGTGGCCTAATTTAAATGCAAATATTAATCTTTGTTAGATTCTGAAAAAAAAAAAAAAAAAAATATATATATATATATATATATATTGCTACTAATTTATATTTTTAATACTTTTTTTAACTCACAATACTTTCAAATAATAATTATAATATCTATAATTATATCAGATTTAAAATATAATTCTCTTAACACAATAGATTTACCAACCAATATTTTTTATTGCTTCATTTTTGTATCTTATATTGTGTAGTTGCATAGATATTGAAAATACTGTCTGTTTAATTGAAGTTCAAGACGAAGATCGTACCGATATTACAATTAGTGAGCATTCCTTTATTGTACTGCTATTTAGTTCTATATTCTATACATTAGTTATTGTTTGGAACTATTTTTGTCAGAAGAGGTCCTGGTAGTTAGATAGTTAAAATAAAAATTTACCACTTATATCAGTTGCAGTTTAGTGGCAGTAGTAGCATGTTGGTTACCAACACAGGACCACAGTTTTGAATTCAGAATCAGGACCACAATTTTAGAATGGGTATCAGAATAAAATGTTACAGGTATCACCTTTTCTATAATTCTTAAAGACAAGAGTATTAAAGAAAGAAAATAGTTGTATAACTTGTATGTAACTCCATTTGACAAATCAAAGTCAAAAAGGAGTTTGTGAGCTAGGAATTACAGAATTATTCACTTTTATAAGGTTACATATTATTATGAGCAATTTACTTGCAATCTTGTAATTTTACTTTATACAACAAGAATATACAAATATGTATTTTTAATAGATGATATTAACCCTTTGAGTGCGTGGCGTTTTGCTATATGGTATGCATAAAATGCTGAGTGAAAATGCCTGATTTTGCAAGGGTCTGGTTAAAAAAATTCATAAAAAAATTATTTTTTTGTATAATGTCCTGGATTTTTTTTTTTTTTTTGTAGATATATATATTTTCTTTATTAATATAACACATTGATTACTTATTTACCTTTTTTATACCGATAAAAAACATTAACAAAAAATGTATGAACAAAAACATTTTGTTTTTTATTTTGACAAAACTTCGTGTTATTGAAATATTTTATTTTTTCACTTTCAGTTATTCTATCTTATACTCCGTTTAATTCTTTACAAAAATAATTTAAAAACTTTTTTTATACTTATAAATAAAGTTTGGAAAATAAATATGAAAATATGAACCACTACAAAACTAGACATTTTCTAACCTAGCCTAACACTCTGTGTATTGTCTATACTGCTAATGCTTAAATCTAATGCTTGCAATACTAGGTCTTCATTGTCAGCAATGTTTTTACGACTCATTGCTTATAAATATCAATGAACAAACACAAAAAACATAAAAAACTATACAAACGTATTTAGTAAAGTACTAGCTGCTTACGATCACCGTAACTCACAGTCAAATCATTGTTCTACTTACACACAGACTAGAACAACATACACAAACAAAATAATATGGAGATACTAACACTACGAACCCATTTACACTTAAAAACTTTCAATATTTACAATCATTTGTGAAATACCCTAAACACCAGTGCAAACAAAACATGTGACGGCTCGTCCGTGTAGTTGTCGATTCCAAACTCACGCTCTCTTTACAACCGCCATAAAAATCAGAATCTAACCAGAATGCAACAAATCTTCATCAAAAGTTACGTTGAAGCCTTTGGAATGCGTATGTATAGTCTTTGAGCCAATTTAGATAAATACTATATAAAATATAAGCCTTACTGCAGAAGTCGCAAATAGCGATTATGGCATTTCTTGCATATAATGCAGGATCGCAAATAGCAACGCTCCGGCACTCAAAGGGTTAATGTTTATGCAAGATCTGAAGCTTTATGAACACCAGAAGCTCTATCACATTAAACTAGGTTTAGATGATTATTTGTTAACCATTGACTACCAATTAAAATTCAAATATGTTTACACTCAGGTATAGGTATAACATTATTTTTCCTTTTAGCAATAGAAATTATTGTGTGGTTGCTTAGGATCAATTAAAAATATTAAACAATGATATAACACGTTAAAGTTGTATTTTATTATACTTTATTTTAAATATTTAGTTGGTTAGCAACATTTGGATTTATACCAGATTTACCACCAAAATCAAAATTATGTGGATAATTAGCTTATCTTGGCCACTCCCATGGATTGTTGCTCGGTGACTGGGTGAGCTATTATTCAATTCACAAGAATTTTGCACGAGCGTCTCTGAATACTGTTTCAGAGGTCTGAAATGGGCAACGACTCGTAACAAAAGAGCAGGTTGACAGCCGAGCAGTTCTGACTATCACCGACAAAAGCCGAACATTTGTGGGTTAGTGGGTGATTAAGGAGGGGCTGATGGGTGAAGTGATGGTTGCGATTCTGGTGGCGGGTACGTGAACCACGTAAAACTGTGTACACTGATTTTTCACACCCGTCCCATACAGATGATAATATCTTCTCAGAAGAATTCATAATCAAGGCAAAAACTAACCCACGATTGACTGTTTGGCGGCCACTGATATAAAGAGTGTAAAACTTTGGTGATGTCATAAATATACCTACTTCTTTTTTTTGCTATCCAGGCAGTCAATAATTGATTCAATGAACTCAGTAGCTACTGTTTAACCCTCTAAGTGGCAAGCAACGTCTGAGACATTCTATTTACGCTGCTGTGATGTGGCAAGCGACGTCTTAGAAGTCGCTTCACATTGCCGCTTATTGCTAGGCAACCGATAATTGTTTTTACCCCTAGTTTGCACAGTTGCGTTCACCACTAAATTTCAAATACATTTCATATAGTATCATCAACATCACGATGAAATAATCAATGGCACTAACTGAAATAATCCTTAGTTTTCTCCCGTGGTCTGTGGCAAAACTAGCTGAGTAGGCCTACGTGACTGTTTCGTTTCTCTTGGCTTGTACATATAGCTATATATTTTCTTTATTATTATAACATTGTCTATCTTTTTGGTTGTAATAAATTTGGCATTGTTTTTACGATCTTGTGTTAGTTTGTTTATTCACTGTTTCCTGGTACCAAATTTCATTTTCAAGTTTGATTACAACCAAAAAACTAGAAATTATAATTTACTGTAATAAACTGATCTAGTAGATCTGTAGAAAAACTCTCTTCAAAATAAAATATAGTATGCAAAGATTCTACAGCATTTAGGTTGTTTTTTACCAGTTTCAACAAAACAACTTTTTTTGCTATTTTGCAAAAAAAAATTATTTTTTATTTTTTCACTTATTTTATTTATTTTTTATAATTTTCAAACTGTTTCCTTTGGTATTTGTAGGTAATTATCGTTTCTACCTTTTGGTATATAATGGATTTTCTGTAACTATGTTTTTATTATTTTTTACAAAGTGTCAAAGTTACAATTTTAGTTTGGTCAATCAACATTTTTTTGGTTTTTCACATGATAAGTCCAATTCAGGTTTCAAGAAATCATTTTATTTTGTCATAATATGAAAATTCAACTCTTTCTGAAGAATAGTATGCAACATGACTAGGTTAGAGTAAAAAATATATTTTTGGTGAATTTCTAAAAAATACTCTGCAAAGTGGCCAAAAAGAGCTTGCCACTGTGGAAGTTTAGCATTGCCACTTCTAGGGTTAAACTGATCTTCTACTTCTGAATCCATGTTGACAGTCATCCAAAAGATGATTACTTTCTAAATAATTAACTAGCTAATTATATATTGCTCTTTCAAATATTTTTTATATAGATGGTAGCAAAGTAATTGGACGATAGTTTTCAACTTCACTGTTTTCTCCCTTTTTGAACAGTGGCTTAAATTTTGTGACCTTAAGTTTATCAGAAAAAAATCCATATACAAATGGCAAGTGTATTACATAAGCTATTGGTTTGGACAAAACAGATTCATCTCTTTTCAAGAGTATCAATGTATTTCATCAAAGCCAGAACTACATGAATTTTTGAAGTTACCTATTATGTTGCTAATTTCCTTCTCATCAACAGACTTACATATAAGTATATCATCACTTAAGTTAGTATCTGAAATTCGGCCATTAATTCTAGTTGACAAGTCTAAGTCAGGAACATATCATTAAAATAATTATTAAAAACATTACTAATCATATCAGGGTCTGAATTTAAGTTGCCATTAAGTTTCAAGGTAAGGTTAAAGGTTATATGTTTTAAGTTTTTTTCCCAGTTTCTAAGTGAATAATATTCCAAGTTATCTTATTTACATTTGAAGTTTTATTTAAGTTACTTTTGTAATACTCCTTTTCACAGGCAGTTACTTTTTTGAAGTTATTATTCATTTCTTTTAACTGTTTATGCATAACTTTACTTTTTGTTTCTCTTGAACCAAAATCAATAATATTTTTTTATTATTTTAACTCTGTAGGAAACATTCTCTTATCACTGTGATATCTCATCATTTTCTAGAATTTAAGTGTTTGAAAAAAACATCATACTTATAATATACAAGAGCCATGTACAATTTTAGGCATGTCTCAGACTCCACTTCAATGATAAAATTATTATTAACATTAGTATCAAAAAACCCCTGAGATTATTAAAAGTAAGTACAACTTCTTTTGTGAGATTTATTTGTAAAGATATTAAAAAACTGGTCATATGATCTGAAAGCTGAGTACCTTAGTACCCTCTGACTTTGCAACATTTTTCATCTAAGTTAGTGAATATATCTATTGTAGTTTCAGTGGTTTCAGTGATCACTGGTTGGAAAGTTTATAACATAATGAAAACCATTTGCAAGAATCATATTACTAAGCCTATTCCTACTTACATTATTGTTATCTAACATCAATATTGGTACCTCCCAAGAATATAATATTTTCATATTTGTATAATACTTCATTGAGTATGTTTTTTGAAAAGTTACTAAAACTCAGAAAAGAACAAAGAGTCAGTTTACCGTTACGTCATTTCATACTTCAACTAATCTAAACATACAATCAACAGATGAAATTGTAAACAACAATATTGCTTTCGAAACACAAAACAATATTGCAATGCCAAAATAACCGATATCGGGAATATTTTTCGACTCCAAAATTATGAACTCAGCTTGATGGGTAGCGACCGTCATAGATAATTATACTGATAATAAATGATGAAGGGCAATATACTCCATTGGTAGCCAACAGATTAATGTGTGGAGAATTTGTTACTATTTACATGTCTGACAATTAGTCGTGAATTTTATAAGTTTAAAAATAATATATGATCTACAAAATTACTGTTTAATACTTTGAATTATTTTGATACCCTTCTATTTGACTCCTACCAATAAATTTCTTTCTTTGAGAAGATTCCTGTAAAGATTTCACAAAAAAAGTTAAATCTATAATTAAGTCAGAAATCAACAGGCATTCAATTTTCAGTCTCACTGGACCAATTATTCACAGCATAATCCAACTTTCAGCCCTAGTAGTACCACCATTAACAAGACCTAGCATAATCCTAATGAAATCAGTGTTCTGGTCCTCAGTGACAAATCTATAATTGGATTGTGTTTGCCGTGATACTGAGAAGGTGCAGAGAAAGAGTAAGCTACGTAAATTTAGGTGGAAAAGTTAGCCAGTTGACTGTTTAAGAAATAAGGTGAATGCTATCCCTTTATAGTTTTTAGCACGTAAAAAGAATTAAAGTTGACTTTACTGTTTCCCTTGCAAAGTGCTGCAGGCAAGAGAACGAAGAAAAAAGCCTATTGCCACAAAAGGACAAAAAATTCAGAGAACTGTGAAATGAACAAAAGCAAACACAAAGTGTAGCACATCAGAAGTGTATAACATATGTGTTCTCACCGCTCTAATACTGTTATTCTGCTTAGGTGACACAGACAGGTTGGACATGAGAGGTGTCTGTATGTGCGAGGGCTTGTGCCTGGCCTTTTGCCTCTCGACGAGAGTGTGTAGAAACAGGTCCAGATCTGAACAATGGACCACCTCATCGTACACCACCCGAGGTACGTTGGGGTGCAGAGAGCTCAACACTAGCACCTGTCAACATAAAGAGTGCCACATCACTTGTTAGTTGTCATAGTTAGGAACAGGTCCAGATCTGAACAATCATACGGAACCAAATTATCAAATAAACATGATTTTGTTCAAATATTTGCTTTCAGTTTGCATTTTCTATGTTTATGTTTGAACATAAACATGTGTCTGCTTCATCTGTGTACACAAGATCATTAATTAATTTTTATTTCGCAATTATTGTACTTGTATAAATATTTCTATCACAAAATATATTATGTTTACATATTATTTCTTTCATGCCAAGAGGCGGTATGAATTGTTTGAAAGACATTTAGTATAAAATATCTTTTACAACTAATACAAATATATGTCCATTTTTTTGCACATTAAAGATATGTATTCTGGAATCCAATATCTAACAAATTAAAGTAGAAGGTAAGAGATATGACTTAGTTACTAAAATATAGGTATTTTTCTGACAATGTGTAAATCCCTTTGAAAGAGAGTGGTATTCTTAGATTACTTTTTGTGTTATTGAACGGTCTCCCAAAGTTTAACAGAAATTGGTTTGGTTTTAGCTTTTCTAAATCATATTTGGCTAAAAAGAACTATTAGGATTCGAAATTCATAAATTTGGGAATTGATTTTTTTTTACATTCATGTTTACATTTGAGATTAAAAAATTCTGAATTTACCCATCATAATAATAAGTATAGTAATCGATAAGTAATGAATATAAATATAATGAGTAAGTAGATAGAATAATGATAAGTATTCATGTAAAATTTTAAGTCCATAATTCATTGTTTAATTGTTTTTTAGTTATAATATTTAAAGAAAGACAAACAGACAGAACAAATGAAGCAAGATCAATCAGGACAACAAAGATCAAAGAAAAATTTTTGTTAAATTCAATCCATTTAATTATTTAGGTACCACAGTATTCCTACACATAATAAAACTCTGTATTATTATTAAAATAAACTTCTGACTAAGCAGATTTAGTTTCTATTTCAAGCCTGGCCGTATGGGGAGTTATCGTACTCCCCTGCCCCTCTCACCTTGTGGCGTTGGCACATTGTCATATTAAATGATTCTGTATGAGGTAACGTAACTGCGATGTCTCACTTCATCCTGGTTGTTACAATGGTTTTGTTTTTCAGCACTCAATTATTCTGTATGTTTTGATGTTATTATTTTTTCTATGTCTTAGTGTAAATACGTGTTAATTTGAATCATGAAGGTAGATGAAAAGTAAAGATGAGTAGTAAAGATTGCTTGATTGTTGAACTCAATCGATTGCCCCATCACAAAATATTCTTCCATTACAGCTGGCAACACTGTACCAACAATTAATCTAGGAGTAAAATCAATACTTTGCAATTTCAACCAGTTCCCTTATCTCGATCTTTTTAATACACAACAATTACGTACTAGCTATGTTGTGTTTTAATTATATTGCTAGGATTTATTCCCAATATTCAGGCAAAGGTTCGCCGAAGGAGAAATTGTTCTCTCTCTGGCTGCTTGAAAAATCACAAAAACGTGGAATAGAAATTTCATTGGGGAAAACAAAGCAAATGAGGGATTACAAGTTGTGGAATTGTCTTTTTGTAACAGTGCTCAAACATATTTCACTAATCGGACAGTCAATAAGTATTCTTACGTTTATAAATGACAACACCAATGTTGCAAATATACTTAAATTAAATTAAATGACTAGAAGTTGTCAACGTTCAGTTTGCATATTTCTAATGGATCGAAAATTAATAAACATATTGTACTGGTTTTTACAGCAAAATAAAAAAAAACTATAATCAACTAAACAGAGTTGAGGACTGCAGTGCAATTGAAAATTTCTAATTATGTGTAAAATGTGTGTACTTTTATGTGTTCTTTCAATTAGTGGACCCTAGAAGACAGTTTTCAAGCTAAGCCTGCAGATTTTCCTATTAATTAGTAACAATCTTTGGCTTTCAGCCCTATTAATTCAAAACAACATTTAGAAAAATAGAATTCATTACGTAATTGCACAAGTGAGTCATTGCAATTGCACAATTGAGTCATCGCATGAGAAACAAGTAAACAACTCCTTATAAGGCGATGACTCTGCTGCAGAATTAGAATTGTCTTTATTCAAGTATTTCACACAGTGAACATGAATGATGTCATAATATTAAGCCACAAGTTAGGTATAAAATTGTGATAACATGGCAATATATTTACTTATTACGTTTTAAAGAAAATTTAAAACCATACAATAGATTTTGGACTCACACAAAAACAGTCTATCTATATAAATCAACTGTTATTTAGAGAAAGTGAAAAAAAAACAAATTTTATTACTTAGATTATCAAAAACTTTATCCATACATTAAACAATGTTTAATTCATTTAGGACATTTATTTTTTTCTAATTCTTGTGGGTAAATAATACTTATATTAAAAGTATTCACGTGAAATTGAAAAATTGAACTTTATTTTAAATTAAATCTTCACATTCTATATTTATTAAATTTAGTGAATTGAACTTGATAATTTAAATAAATAAATTTAGTGAATTTTGATCTACAACAAGGAACAATTTATTTTCCTCATTGAGAGCTGGGATTTTGATCTCTGAGGTATTTAAGAGCCGTCTAAACAAGGCAGAGAATGAACAGACTCATTAAATACGGATCTACTACATATGGAATGAAACCAAATTTTTATTTAAGGGTGGCTTATTTCACATAATGAATGGTGGCAACTAATAAAAATACAACAGTTTTTGTTTACTTGATTGCATAAAGAAGCAAAACCAGGTTTCGATAAGAGTCACTGAGTATGTTAGAAAGAGCAGAGATAGATTTCTTCTTAACTTACTGAAACTTTTCTTTTTGACTCAGACACTCATTTCTCTACCCAGAAAGATAAGTTGATACAGTTTTGAGTAAGCATGAAACATTCTACTTATGTTCTACTTAAATTTTTTTATGTCAGGAAGAGGAGGACTAACCTTTTAATTCACAGAGATAAGCCTGCTCTTATCTATCCTATCCAAATAATCATATTCTCATAAAATATAGAAATATGAAGATATAATTTTAAATGCAATATCTGCTATTTTATAATATTGTTTAGAAAAAATCGAGAACAATGGAAACACAAAGGTTTTCAGACACTAAAAACATGGTATTTTTACTAACCTCTCTATGAAGCTCAATCATATGATTCTTGAGATACGGACGAATCAGAGACATCACTTTACAATGAACATCAACAACGCTGAGCACTTTAGCCAATGACTTGATGAATCCAACTATTGCCTGTCTGACCCACAGACTGGGATGCACCAGGAAGCAGGCGGTCTCAGCCAACAGTTCATACATGGCAGGTTTGTGCAGCAGGCTGAGTTCCGTTAGAGCTGACATAGCATTGATAGCTTCTCTCACCACAAACTCTTCTGGATCGGTTAAACCCTAGAAATTTAAATATCAACTTAGTATTGTACTATATCTTTTAGTAACAGTTCCAATAAATGTTTTGGAACAAAATTTCCATCATCAGGTGGTTAAAAAGAGTTAAAAGTGTTACACATCAATAAAATTAAAATACCATTTACTGAAAATTAAATTAACACCCCCATTAGGCTTCTTGTGGACTATACTTCTGACCCCACTTGTAAAGTCGCATAAAAGCTTGAAAATTTTTTAAAAGAATATCATCTCAGATCCAATTTAAGTCTCAAGAATTCCTACGATTTAATAGAAAAAATTTAAGCATTAATCTGCCAAATGTTAGTCTCTTTCGATGTGGATACCTCTACACTAACATACCGGTTTCTGAAACACTTAATACAGTTGAAATAGTCTCACTAAATCGAACCTGCTATCTGGAGCTATATATGAATTACGTTGAAAGAAGTCCTAAAACAAAATTATTTCCAGTTTTATAGAAAATGCTACATTCAGACCGACGGCTAAGTGATGGATTCATTTCTGCCATGAATATTATCTGATATTTATTGAAACCACATTGGAAATGAATTTATTATCTCAAATAAAAATAAATTCAGTAAGAAAATTCTCTTTAACCATAGATATGTAGATGACACACTAGCACTCTTCAATGGTAATACTCTGCCAGTAGAATTTCCAATATTAAAATACAAAATAATACATTTTTTGGATCTCATCCTAGAAAAATACAACAATAAGTTAGAATACAACATATACAGGAAACCCACTTATTCAGACCAGACCATACACTCTACTTATTTCCACCCTGTTTCACGGAAATTAGCCATCTGCAATTCCATGGTTCATGTGTTTTAAACGTTCCGTTATGTCACAAGAACTACAATAGAGAAGTCAATATTATAAATCATATTGCTACATCTAATGGATGGAATATCAACTTAGTGGACAGAATTGTTTTAAAGCTTAAAAGTAAAAATACTCACAAAGATGACAATAGAATGGGCAATACTCAAAACAACACTTTTATTTCTGTAGAGTTTAGGCAAACCATACAGCATGGATCTGACATTTAAAACAAATAACAGAGTACATAACATCCTGAACAGGAATGGGAACAACCACGACAAGCCAAACAATGGAATTGGTGTCTATATATAAGTTAAAATGTAGTCCGTTCCAACGTGCGGATAAATAAACAAAAAACGTCTTTTGCCCAGCATCCTATTGACAACAGTCATGACATGGGAGAAATTAATAACAATTTAAAAATTTTACATCAATGTACTAAATACGATAAACTCGATATTCAAATTGAACTGAACTAATAAACTAAACTTCATGCAATCTGGGAAAAAATATTCTGAAAATTGAGTGATCGTGATCTAACAATTTTTACAAATCTTTTCATTAATTTGCGTCAAAAACTTTTTAGTGACAAGGCGAAACCGACTACTATGATCCTTGTGAACATATATGCAGTCACCTTTTAATGTTTGTTGTGATTACTGACTTATGCATGTTACAACGCTCTTGTATAATTTGTTTTTTTTAAATCTAGAATGTAGTTATTTGTTAGGTTGATTATCAACTTGAGAAAGAGATCAGATAAGCATGGGCAAAACAACACTCAAAACAACACTTTTATTTGCATAGAGTATAGCCAAACCATACAGCATGGACTCAGATAATACTGAGTTTTGAAACGTAATATTACTGATTTCAAATAGTTACTTTTGTCTCATGTGATGTTGCTAGTGCTCAGCACTAATTAATGCAAGAGGTCTATCAACAAACTTGCTCAGTAGATGTGTATCAAGCCATTCCATTTGCGGCGAGTGCTGCTATAGATTTGAATTTGGCACGCGTAATCATTCTGTAGCCGCGAATGCGACAGCCAGCTGCGCCGACCTCTAGTTCTTAGCTTAAACAATAGGAGCCTCCTACCATCCGGAATTCTTCTGGACAGGTTCTGGTAGGATGATTCCTGCTAGGTTAGCAAGCTGAGACCGGAGGTTGTGCGGGCAGTCGTTGTGCAGCGATCGGGTAGAGTGGACGGTAGAAGTGGGTGTACGTGGCCTGGGACTTGGTATAATTGCTAGGGAACCTTTCGGAACTATATCCAAATTATTAGTTAATCCTTAGTCATCAAAGCTGGTTAGGCTTTGGATAGAGGGAATCT
This sequence comes from Homalodisca vitripennis, assembly GCF_021130785.1. NCBI lineage: Eukaryota > Metazoa > Arthropoda > Insecta > Hemiptera > Cicadellidae > Homalodisca > Homalodisca vitripennis. The sequence goes on from NC_060210.1 coordinate 96,742,309, forward strand.
AGTGGCGGATCCACGGTTATTATTCCTCTGGAAGGTGCCCTCTTCCGGTCGCGACGACACGAGGTCGCAAATATTGATAGCGCGAGCCGTCCGCCTCGGATTCTCAACACCATTCCTAACCGGCATTAATTTCAAATTCACACATTCCGTCCATTTTTTAGTTTTCGAATAACAGTGGTAATTTTTCAAACAATGGCGTAAATCACCACAGGGCAGCGACCGACGCCATGAGGGAAGCAGCAACCTTCACCAACCGATCAGATAACTAAATTAGTTTTAGTAATTTAAATTAAGCTCAATTTATAAACTTCTCTTACATACGTTGAATTAAACATTTATTTTTTTTGTTCTTAATTTAAAATTTATTCATCAATTAGCTCAACCTTAATAATTTTAAATTTTTGCCCTTTTTTATACAGTATTTCTTAAATAACTTAGTATTTTTTAATAACTACTAACAGTAAAGTCTCCTTTAAGCTTTAACTAAGCAGAGTTACGATTTTAATAACCAATTTATTTAGTTTTTTTAAATACTAGTAACCTGAAGTATACTTTGTTTTAGACTGTAACACTATTTTTTTCACTAATTATAGGTGTTATGCAGTATTTTTCTGTTAACTTTTATTTACATAACTGTCCATTTATTTATTACAGCCACAATTCCTTTTTCAAGTTTTTCATAAGGATTAAGTCTTTTAAAAATTATTATCACGGAGTTCGTAATTTCCGTCTGTCTGTCTGTTTCAAACAAGAATTTCTCGTTTCGTTTTAAGACAGTTTTAAAATTTAAATTTGTCAATTTTCCTCGTAATTATAGTTATAGTTCTAAGCTCGCAATTGTTACAATTATTTTACTTAATTTTTTATCTGATTTAGATTTTCTTCTTTTTGGAACTAAAGCAATATTTTTCGACACAAGTTTAATCAGTTTGCCGTGCAACCACGTAATTGTGTAAGCAGAGTTCCTCAGATCCCGTTTTTGTATCACTCCGTAGATAGCGAAGTCTAATTATGTTACTCTACATTGTAGATTTGAAGAGGTTAATATAGATTTTACTACTACAGTTAAGCACGAATATTTTATAATTTCCGGTCAATGTTTTAAGGTACTACGTAAGTTATCTTTGTAAGTCAACGGTGATTTGTTTTCGTCTTCACTTAAATAAATTGTAAACCGAATGATTTCTTTAAATTATTTTACGACTTAGCCTTATATACGTTTAGATATTGGTTATATTAGTTAGTGTTAAACACATAATAATGACTGGTGCTTTTGTTTTGTGTAAATTGCAGCTTGCAACGATCATTTGTAACTAATCTTGAGTTACGAATACAGGTAAGGTAGTTGGTGACTTTGTTATTTTTGTTATAGCCAATATTTTACTTTCAGTAGAATCTTAACCTTTGTGTTCTAAATATCACTTCGCTTGGAAATATGTTTAATGTTGGATACGAGCATTTGTTTCAGGTACTTAAACTGTTGTTACAATAATTATAAGTCTAACAATGCAATTTGAATATAATAACTTTTTATTTATTCAAAAGATATATACAAGCTAATTTACAGAGTAAATATTATAAAAATTAAACTACTTAAACTTTTTTAACATCGATAGAAAACTAATTTATAATATATTAAAGTAACTACCTGATTTTTTCCTCCCCAGTAGGTGTTGGTTTGCTGTATTTTCCTCAAAGCTAAGTCAGCCCAATTAGTTTGAAATAATTGTGTTATTACTGTTATGGTTTTCAGACTCCTCCAGTCTAATAATTACAAAAGTAAACATATTTTGGTACCAGTTTGCTTTGTTTAACTTATTGTGTTCCTATTTTCTCTCTTTAAATATGTATAAATCAGACAATATTCCCAAAACTGTAGCGTGGATTAAAGAGTTAAAAGCAACTCAGGCCCGTGATCAATGCTCTCTATTGGGCATCACACCAGCAGGTACACTTGAGGGAATGAGAGTTCAGCTTCGTGCTTATGTTAAAGAAAAATATAAATTAGGTGAAATCGACTCAGACGAAAATGTTAATGAATCCAAACTAGAAACTACAGCAGCCTCGACTGATGTTACACCAACAGTCACACAACATTCTGAGGTACAGCCCAACATAGCATACACACCTTTACAACCAATAGATCCGAATATACAAAATTTGATAGTTGCTATGCAACAACTTACACAAACAACAGTTGAACGCACTACAGAAGTAGTGTCTTTACAGATTGCCGAGTTATTCTCAAGCCATAATAGGGATAGTGATGCGACATTTCCTTCTGTTGTTTGCGAAATGATTAGAGCCCTGCCTATGACTTCAGGTTCGTCCCTCCCAGACCTCGTACAATTTGTAATTAAAGCTACAGAAATATTCAACTTGAACCTTGTAAGTAACAAACTATTTATTACGAATACTATTCCGCGGACTGAGGGTAGACTTCGTGGTATATGGTTAAATGCTATCACGTCTAATCTTAGTTGGCTCTCACTGGTCCAGACAATACGTACTTCACTCTTAACTGATAGAACACTGAGGGAAGCTCAGAATCAGTTTTTGTACCGCCAGCAAACTAACTCAGAGTCCTTAGCTGACTATGTACACAACATTAGTGCCATGTTTACATTTTTAAACCCTACAGTAGATAATGCAGTTGTCTTTACTACTATTATGGCAGGTCTCAATCCCTCCACTAGAGCCTGCTTATCAGGACTTATAACACCACACTGCATTAATGATCTTTTAAAATTGGCCCCCACGGTAGATGACCTACGTCTTACATATTATGACACTCCACAAACAACCAATGTACCCCCACCTACATCCCTTCATAGTTCCATACCATATAATCAAAGTTTTCAACAGAACAACAGATTGTTTTACAACCGAAGCAGTGGCCACTCTAACCATACTAACGGTCAACACCACTACCAAAATTACCGGTCACGTGACTTTAATCGTTATAAACCTCAAAATAGTCGTAATGGCAGTCATTCACACTTGGAATCAGGAAAAAACCATCCAGGCCAATATAGTACACAAAAAAACAACACAAGTCAGCGTAACTACCAAAACGGTCAGCAGAATAGGCAAGCTAATTATTCGGGTCAGTCCAATTCCAGGCCGAAACATTTAAACTTCCCAGGGGGGCATTTTTAGACAGGGAAATTGTCTCTCCTAAACCGAAGGTGAATTGCCCTGTCCGATCTATGGCACCTTCTTTACCCAACGTAGATCCCCTTACTATCTGGCTATCCATAAAAGAAATCAAACTTGAAGCACTAATTGATACAGGCTCCACATACTCAATAATATCTGGGTCAGTCTTTAAGGATCTTCAGAAAGGTAAAGGGTTTTACGTCAACTCACTTAACACCAGAACTCAAGCCATGACAGCGAATGGTACTTACATGAATTTCCAAAAACAGATTAAATTGCATTTTAAAATTTTACACCTTTCCTGAACTTTTCCTTTCTTTGTATCAGATAGCCTGCCGGTGGCAGTTGTTTTGGGTTTGGACTTTGTAGATTACAGTAAAATGGTGATCAATGCGGCTCAGCGTAAAATAACCTTTTCCTTTGACACAACCTTAATTATTAATCAATTCCAGGATCAGTCAGCTCAACCTAACATAGAACCAACTCATACAGCACCAACATTAGGAGAAAACTTGAACATAAAACAAAAACACATTTTAAAAAACCTATTGCAGCAGTACCCGGATACCATAACACCATGCCTTGGCAAAACCAACTTATATCTTATACCATCCGCATAACAACTAATAAGATTGTCCGCTCAAAACCTTTTCATTATGTTCCTCCCAAACTGAAAGAGCTAAACAGCCATATTAAAGACCTGTTGAGTAAGGGTATTATTCGTCCTAGTGACTCTCCGTATTCAAGTCCGGCGTTTTTAGTCCCGAAAAAGAATGGTAAAAGTCGCATGGTGGTAGACTACCGTCTCATAAATAAGATGGTTGAGCTGGAGAACACTCCCATGCCAACCGTGGAGTCAGCTTTCCAGTATTTAGGGAAGGCTTCTCATTTTTCCCACCTGGACCTTGTAAGCGCTTATAATCAAATTCCTCTTGATGAGAATTCCAAAAAATATATGGCTTTTGTCACAAGCACAGGTTGTTACGAGTATAACTATCTGCCCTTCGGCTTAGCATCCGGTGGCATGGTTTTGGCAAATCTACTTGACAAAGTCTTTGGAGATATAAAATTCAAATTCCTTTTTGTTTATTTTGATGACCTAGTTGTCTTCAGTAACAGTTTCAACGAGCATGTACAGCATCTTAAAATAGTTTTAGACAGGCTTAGAGATGCTGGTCTGACTGTTAGTCCTGAAAAAATGGTTGTGGCATCTCCTAGAATCGAATTCCTGGGTCACATATTTCATAATGGTAAAATCAGTCTAAATCCTGACAGAAGTAAACCTATCGACTCCTACCCAACACCAAAGAATTTAAAACAACTTTCTAGGTTTCTGGGAATGTGCTCATATTACTCGAGATTCATTAAATGCTTTTCTCAGATTTCGGAACCTTTAAATTCATTAAAAAGAAAGGGCGTTCCTTACATATGGGGACCTTCTCAGGAGGAGGCATTCAAAACCCTTAAAGCAATTTTAGTATCTTCACCTGTTTTGAGGCTACCCGACTTCGATAAACCCTTCACGTTGCAGACTGATGCCTCTGGCACAGCTGTGGGTGCGGTCTTGTCCCAGGAAACTTTGGATGGCAGCCTAGCACCTGTTGCTTACGCCAGTCGTGCCCTGAACCTCCATGAAAAGAACTACTCAACCTTTGAACTGGAGGCTCTCGCTGTTGTGTTTGGTTTGGAAAAGTTCAGAACTTACTTAGAGCATAGAGAATTTTCTCTTTTTGTGGATAATAGTGCTCTTTCCTGGTTGCTGAACCACCCCAGGCAAATTGGAAAAATAGCACGATGGATTGCCTTAATAAACACATTTAAATTTCAAGTCAGTCACATTAAGGGCAAAGAGAACGTCGTTACAGACTGCCTCTCTCGTTTGTACAAGGAAGACCCCACAACAACAAGTTCAACACCTTCGACAAGCAAAACCCCAAAATCCTACCTCAAAATGTTTAGTCCTTTTCTCTCTACCAGAAGCCTTCCAAGACATAAGAGAACATCAAGCCCTAGACCCAGAATTAAAAAATATAATTAAGTCAATTAAGTCTGGACAACACCCTCCAAACTATGAAATAATTGATAATGTCTTAGTTTATAAAACCCCTTCCCAGAGCAGACCGCGTGCTGTTGTTCCCAAAAAACTACACCACATGCTATTTGCCATGTATCACACGTCCCCTGTTGGAGCACACTTGGGAATCTCTAAAACACTAAATCGGTTAAAAAGAACATTTTACAGTTCTGATCTTACTACAACAATAACTAACATGGTTAAATCATGCTTGCAGTGCCAGCGCTGTAAGCAAGCCCCAAACACAAAATATGGTTATCTATCGTCAGATCTAGCGCGAAGACCTTTTGAAAAGATCATGATTGACTATGTTGGTCCTTTCCCTAGAACTAGACGTGGTCACCAGTGGCTACTAACCATTGTAGACGCGTTTAGCAAATTTTCAGTCATGATCCCAACTAAGAATTCAAAAGCTCTAACTACAGTACATGCCCTTAAACGAGGCCTATTTTCCTACTTTGGGTTTACCCAGTCTATTGTCTCCGATTCTGGCAGTTGTTTCAAATCTCATCAGTTCAAAAACATGTGCGATGAGCTTGGGATTAAACACATTAGGACTTCTCCTTATTACCCGAAAAGTTCGCACGCTGAACGTGTGAACAAAAATATCGGAGTTGCCTTGTGAATTTTCCACCACAAAGACAATACTCAGTGGGATGAAAACCTACATTTTTTTCAAACCGCCTTTAATTCTTCTAAGCACGAGAGCACTGGCACATCACCCTCTGAAATATTTTTGGGATACTCTATACGCACTCCTTTGGAAAATAAATGGAATCTTGACCAACTCCTAGAATCTAATTCTGAACCAAGAAACATGGAACAGAGATGGAGTAAAGCTCTAGACAATCTGATCCGTGCTAAGGATAAAGTATCCAAACAGTATAATAAAGGTCGAGCACAAGTTCCCTTTAGAGTGGGTGATACAGTAATGTATCGACTATTTAACCTGAGTAATGCACCCAAACACATCTCAGCCAAGTTGCAGCCTATGTGGTCTAAACCTTTGGAAATTGAGAACTTTACTTCCCCTGTAACAGTTGCCTTGCGTGACCCAAAAACCAAGAAATTTGTGAGGTCAGCACATGTATCCCATATTAAAAAATGCATTCTCCCAACTCCTCAACAATGATCTGCCACTAGATATTTCCTCTATTCCGAAAAAGCCATTGTGATATTAGGTTTAATTTGAGTTTATTTCCATTCTTCTTTCATATTACACTTTACAAATAACATTTCCTTTTCTTTTTCTACTCTTCTTTGGGACCCTGCATTGGTGGCTCTGCCTGACACTGAGGTGGATTTGGCTAAGGAGTTCACCTGCGTGTGCTCTCCTCTTGCTACCTGGTGTTGGGTTTGGCAATTCTGGTGTTTGGTCCAAACTGTCTACTATACACTTACACGGGGATGGTTGGTTATGAGATCTGCCGTTTAGATTTTTTTTTGTTAGAAGTATTTACAGCTTCCATGAATTAGCATTTATTTATATATTTTTTCTGTAATCAATATTGGGAGCAGCGACAGTCTCATTGCCTCCTATGCGCAACCCCAAACACACTTCTTTAACACATCTTTAACTATCTCTATCCTATTCATTTATTTTTTTGTTAAGTTATAACTTAAGGCAATTATGGATAGAGAATAATTTGTATCGATAAATGCTTTAGAACCGACATTACTTAACATTTCCCTTATAGTCGACTATTCAACAAAGTATTCTCCTATATACAACTAGGCTAAAGCTATAGCGAAGCACTCACGCCAGTTAGTCAAACTTTATTTATTGCTATAAATGTTTATCTCTGTGTAATTTAGTGTTCGTGTATGGTTTTTTGTTGATAAATATTACTTTGTATTTTCGAGCATGCGTGTTACGACCTTATAATGATCAGTTATATGTATATTTATTTGTATGTGTAAGTTATATAGAGTGGTTATCCTATCCACAAAATAATGGTTATTACCAATCCTATCCTGGCCTACTAACTTATCATAACTCTGAGCCAACAGAAGTTTTTTTTCTTTTGAGTTATTGTTTTTTGGCCCATTCCTTCTCGATCTGAACACTCCATTTAGGGAATACTACTCGCCATATGTCACCAAACAATCTTGAGAAACTAATAGGGTAGATAAGTTTAAAGAACTTGTTAGCAGACCAATTCTCCTCTTTCCTTGCCTCTTATGACTGTAGTCACTAGGAGACCTCATCATTTAGATTTGGATTTATTTTTCCAATGGCCATATCATCTTTTCACCACCTTTCCTGTATTTCAAATATTGAAAGAAAATGAACAAAACAATTGTATATGTTCTTCCAGAGAGGTCATGGGGACCTTTCACTCCCTCTCCTTCTGCGTCCGGTGGATTGGCTTGTTGGTAGCAGGCTTGTCTCCCGTTGCGGGAGGGGGGGAGGGAAGTAAGGGAAATAGGACTAGGATAATGGCCAGCTACGATGGAAGAAATATTCTAATGAGTTACACAAGAATAAAATATCCTTAACTTCTCCTTTCCTACTTGGCCTATTTTTGGAGGGAAATCTGAGTCTGATGATGGGGCTGAATGAAGGTTGAGATTCTCAGTCAAACACGGTTTCCAGAATCCTGATTCCTTTGACCTAGATTATCTTCTATAATTTAATTAAACTTTTTAAAGAAGCCCAACCTTAACTTGGGAAGAGTTAGAAGTATGTAGCAGGTATGTGACATATTGGTGATAGATAGATCTTAGTTGCTTTCCACTTATGAGTTGAATTTGTCTGTGGTTGAGGACTGGAGCTGTTCAGCGAGAATGGGCGCGGTTTCTGCACTGCCTTTCTGCATGGTAGTGTTTTTTGAAAATTTAGTAAGCTCTGTGTCCTAGTTTAAGATTTTTGGCTCATTTTAACTATAACTGATTCACTTCCAGATAACATTCCTCTCACCCATTCTACCACTCTTAATGGCTAACCCTTCGAACTCCTCGGAGAAGGAGGGGAGGATGCGGCGAGTGCCGCTATAGATTTGAATTTGGCGTGCGTAATCCTTCTGTAGCCGCGAACGCGATAGCCAGCTGCGCCAACCTCTAGCTCTTAGCTTAAACAATAGGAGCCTCCTACCATCCGGAATTCTTCTGGACAGGTTCTGGTAGGATGATTCCTGCTAGGTTAGCAAGCTGAGACCGGAGGTTGTGCGGGCAGTCGTTGTGCAGCGATCGGGTAGAGTGGACGGTAGAAGTGGGTGTACGTGGCCTGGGACTTGGTATAATTGCTAGGAAACCTTTCGGAACTACATCCAAATTATTAGTTAATCCTTAGTCATCAAAGCTGGTTAGGCTTTGGATAGAGGGAATCTAGTGGCGGATCCACGGTTATTATTCCTCTGGAAGGTGCCCTCTTCCGGTCGCGACGACACGAGGTCGCACATTAAAAAAAATGCAGAGTTCACAACAGCCATGAAGTAGTTTAAGCTGACAGCCATTGCAGTAGAACACCATACACCATATTCACATAGTTACTTTTTGTCATAGGACACATATCGCATTTGCTTCTTTGCAATGTTAAAGACCATACCAATTATTAATAGTGGTCAAAATACAAAACAATTTTTACAAATCACATTAAATAAAATTATTTTAAAAACAAAATTTATTTAGTTTTTTGAGGGTTTAATATTACAATCTACATCAAATATGGTACATTAAAAATTCTAAAATACAGTTTTATTCTGATCAAGATTGACAATAATAATTAGTACCACAAAACAGGAAAAATATAAAAACGTTTTTATGTAGTGATTACAATTCCAGATAAATGATAAATATAAATTATATAAACATTGTTATATAAATAAAAACTGCTTAATACAAATAAAAATTCGTGGATAGAAGTTGATTGGAGGGGGGGAAGCAAGGCAGTAATAACATATATAGCCCCTCTGGAATGTCTCCAATGTACAGTATTACAGTAATTTCATCTTTCTAGTACCATTACCAGTTCATGCATTCATTGCAAAGGTTGCATTGTCGTCATGACAGTTCCGCTGTAACCTTTATTATCTCGTCCTCATGATGAGTAAGTAGTTCCAATCTCATTTTTTAAGATCTGTCTATCTCAAGACGTATAGCGATTACTTTAGATAAATATCTAACATCAGATTTTTCGTATTTCCAATAATAACAGATCAATACTAACCTGCTGTAGCAGAGGAGAGAGGATAGGGGAGCAGTGAACTCCGATGTAAATGGCCACTCCCACAATGCATTTAAAGAAAGCCATGCGTAGCTGTTTATCGTTCTTGTCATTGAGGAAAGTGATCATGTGCGAAAGCAACACATCATTGGCTGAAATAATACAATGCACATTTAGAACTATAAAAGGCAACCAACCATTTGTTTAAGTATGTCATTAATACACTCATATGTATTAGAAACTTATGCTTGCCTGAGTGACAAACATTGAGACATACAAAAGGTTCTGTTAAAACAGTGTTGGGCAAATTCTAACCATCCAGAGAATACAACATACACCCCATACTTAATTTCTCTTCCGGAATACCTTGAGAAATCAAAATGAGATGACCTTAATATTTTGTTCTGTGATCAAGGAAACTGTGTAGGCTCAAGACTGCATCTATTGGAGACTGCTACAATTTACTGACGAGAGTATTTGACAGGCTCATTTGGTAACTGGGAGGTCCATTTACTTGTTATTGATCCCCTTACTCCCTGGAAAACTAATTCCTTGAAGAGCTTAGTAATGTTTTAAGTGAGAGTGAAGTAGATAAATACCTTAACCCTCCGACTGATGACCGACGGCACAGCCGTCTATTTATACCGCTTGTGAACTGATAAAGACGGCACAGCCGTCGGTCAACTTTCCGTTGTTATTGCGCGAAAACCACAAAGGTTATACAAAAGTAATTTACACCAGTTGATTTCTATGCTCATATTTAACAATTCATTTTATATAGTTTACGTTCGTATTATTACTCGTTGTCAGCTGTTTTCAAACCAAAGGCCGCTCGGCACGCGGCTGACCGGCAACGCAACTGGTGACTCATCGCGGGTGTGGCGCATTGTTCGGCATTTCAGTATTTGATTCATATATATTATACCACAGAAATACTGATTCTCCTATGTCTAGAGAAGACTTTGTAGACAGCATAATATCAAATTTAGCTAGCCAGGAAGATGCAACACTCAATCCAAATGAAATGGGGGATGGAAGCCATTTACTTGCGCATTTACCTGGTAAAAATGAAAGAATTTGTGTTGTTTGCGCTGATGATCCCGGTGTAAAAAGGAAGAAAAGTGTTTTCTGGAGTCCCAGTTGTAACTGTGGTATTCACCCTACGTGTTACCATAAGTTGGAGCACTTCACTAGGCCTACACATTCAGGGAGGAGGAAGAGGACCTACTCTAGTAAAGATGACTAAAAAAAGCAGTTGTGCATTTTTTCAGTTTTTGAAAGAAAACATGTTTTGTGTTGTAAATATGTGTATATATGTCATAAAGATTTTTGTTCATTATAATATGGTGTATAATTCTTACATTTGGAGTGTCTTGATATCTTTATAAGTAACAAAGCTACAAAGCGTGAAACTTTGAAAAAATATTTCTTTTAATTAACATTTTCAGTTTTATGTGTAAATAAAAAAAAATATGCTAAAGTAAGTGAATACTTTTATTACTGTAGATTATTCTATGGTTAATAAAAAAAAATTATATATAACACTTATACCTTTTAATTTATTAAATATCTTTAGTAAATTTCTTAAAAATATGCTACACACGGGCAAATTTTAGCTTATCATTCTGGGAGTTTCTTATTATCAGCCGGAGGGTTAATGAACTAGCGGAGAAACTTACCAGTCTATATGATTATCATCTAAATTCTCTCGTTCATGCTGCAATGAAAAATTGCTATTACTACAAGTTAGAAGTAAGTCAGACTACATGTTATACTGAAGCTCATTTATTTCACAAGATGTCCTACAGACAATCAGTCAGAAAAAAAAATTGATGCAGCCTCCAGCCAGACATAAGAGAAAATTTGCCAGCCTACTGAGTGGATGGGCTTTAATGATGCTCAGCCAAATCTCAAATCCCATGGATAAACATGCACCATCATCGAACTCATTAATTCCCTTATACTCTTAGTCTGTTCTGGATCTATGGATACAGTATTGTTTTTTGTAACGTTACCTAAGAAAGATATTTCTTCAAAACAGAATTTAGCTTTATCTGTTTTAGTAGTTAGTCCATGCTTACTTAATCTAGTCACAACTTCCCTTATATGCTAAACTTGACATAAGGTCTTTACAATAAATTAATGTCATCATAAAAATGTAGTGTATGAAAATTTTATGTCCTTAAGTACTATGTCTCATTAAGCTGACACGACAGCACTACCTACATAGAGACCAAAAGGAACTCATAAAAATGTATACTTTCCAAAAATTGTACAGAAAGAGGTAAGATCTTAGCTCTTTTAAAATATACAGCACTGCAAAAGTTTTTAATAAGGTCTTTAATCGACAACTACTTAGCACAGCTTAGATTTGATAATAATTTTGGAAGTCACCTAAAGCATTTTTTCAACTTCTTATTAAGTTCAATGTAATTCACTATTAGCATACTAGGTGTCCGCAGGTGCACTAGGGTATGTAGGCCTTTTAGTTTACTTCAAGGATTGTGGTGTTTTATTTATAATTGAACAAAAATATCCATGACTGTCAGGTTTACAAATCATAAGTGGCTAATCATGCAACTATTGAATAGATGAACTCAACTTCTTTTTAGTTTTGATGAATAGTTTTTAGAATTAGAACCTAATTTAGTTTTAGAATTAGATATGTTTACTTAGAATTTAACCTAAAAAGAATAAACATTCACAATTATGTAAGATTATATGACATAAATTATTAGCAACCTAACAAAATAACTATTTTAATAGTAGTTCTTTAATTACAAACTTTTTAGAAAAAAAGGACAGTATAATAGCAATAGATGTACCTAATTATTGTGTTGAACAACGTTTTGAATTATGCGCCATTAAGGTTCGGAGCCTAAAAACCATCTTCTGGTGCTGTTATAGGCCTCCAATGATGAGGGTCTATTTTCCAATGCACTGGACAGTGTTTTAATGTGCTGTTAAACTTTAACTCAACGGTAGTTCTCCTTGGTGATAAATTTACGGATTACTAATAATGTTACTCAACAATTTAGTAGCATTCTAGCAACATTTGTTTGTCATTGTGCTAATTTCGAAGTAACTTGAGACAATTCATGTCTTGATACTATGGTGACTAATATCCCCTATGACAGATATAAGTTGTGTTGTTGATCTCTCTTTATCTTATCACCGCTTGATCCACAGGTAAGTTGCTACCCTGTCATCAGTCTTATGGTGATGTGCCTACAGATAGTACAATGGTGCTCATTAGGATTTTCTCGCACAGTAAAATTAACCTGTTTCGAGATCATCTGAGTACTATCGATTGGTTGTTCCGTCTAGGTAGTCGGGACTCGACTTCAAGAATCAAGAAGTTTTTATTGTCTTTAAACACAAACTGTGTAATTGACAAAGTCAAAGGCTTATAATTATTTTGTTCATATTTACTAACAATTACAATTATATATTGTTTAACATACAATATAATCACAAATTAACAATAAAATATCATACAAAATAACAATGGCCTAATTAAAATATATTATAAACTTTGTTCTACAGATACACATTTAGACAAGACAACAAAGTGATTTTGAATTAAAATACTAATACTTCATCTTGGAATCTGTTTTTGAGCATGTTTGCTGATGACATCACTTTTTTCAATCTGATAGCTGTTATCGCAACTTGTGATTATATGTCAAATATAGCTTTAAGTGAAGTAGTTGAGTGGTATGCAGCAAACAAATTCTTACTGAATGTTCAAAATTCAAGTAATAAACTTCTCTGTAAATAATAGCTTTCTCAACAGTAATCATGTAGATAATGTACAACCCCATGTTAGGCATTAGCAGAGACACATTAGACATGTATCATAACAACGTCATGAAGGCATGTACTTTGTTAGTAATAAACTGGCAAAGTAGTGTACCTGATTAGAAGATTAAGAGAAATTGCATCCTAAAACTTTTTGAAACAGTGTTATCCTTTCTTTCGCTCTGTCCTGCTGTATGGTATTTTATATTGGGGGAATGGTATTGGGATATCAAAGGTCCTACTGACACAAAGAAAGTATTACGAATCCTAACCTTCTTTGGGCCTACTGACCATTTCAGATCATTGTTTTTCAGAGAAAAAAATCCTAAGTGTGATCAACTTGTATATATTTGTATGTTTACATCATGTTAAAAACTAATTAGATGACCACATCCTTGCTACTGATGTACATAACCACTTTACCACGTCTAGTCATTTAATTGGTGTGCCTCACCATAGGTAGTAAAACCATATCTTCCACAATGTTAAGAGCGTTAAGTTATGTAATAGGCTGCACGAATTGTTCATCACATAAGTTATGTTAGATTTAAGAATGTTACATATATGGCTTTTAGTAAATCCATTTTATGGCGTTAAAGAGTTTTTAATTTTACTTTTAACGAAACAACCATTAAATTTTAATCTTTGTTTTACCTTAAAATTTTAACCAAACACTTTAACTTTCATTTCAACCTTAGATCTTAACTAGTATTTTATTTTATTTGAAACAAGGTTGTTTAATTGATAAGCTCTTGCTTAGGTTCTCCTGCTTTGATGATATGTTAACATTAATAAAAATGTTTAGTTCTAATATACAATTTTCAATACAGGTTTTTTTATTGTGATATTAGGTTAGGTTAGATTTAAAGTTGTTAAATAACTCTGCCTATTGCATCTCATGTTTAATGCCAATAAACAATCTCTTTTGTCTATAATCATAAATCATATGTTGAAACTAACATCCGAACACAACAGTCCTGTGTTAATCAAACAAAAAGACCAAACATATTAACATATTAAGGGACATCCATGGAAAGAGTTTTGCCATAATGATACGAGACTTGGATGACCTTAACATTAAGGAGCTGCTTCCTGGGGCTAAGTTGGCAAATGTGGCGGATCAATCAAAACATTTGAATTTCTCTTCTGATGATTTGATTGTTTTTATGGCTGGTTCCAATGATGCATAAAACTATGAAGCTACTAATGTACACCAAAATTTAAAATCAGCTCTAACATCATTCTGGTCAAGCAAAATTATATTGGCGGGAATTCCTTTCAGAAGAGATTTGCCTCTCTTCCATAAAATAAATGAGGACATTATGAACCTTAACTTAAACCTCTCTCAGATTACTCAAACAAAGGGTAAAATTTCCTTTCTGGACATGACATCAATGTCTGATAGGTGCTTCAACTCTTTCAGTGTTCATATGAACCTACTTGGAAAGAGCATTTTAACAACCCGAATAAATATAGATTGATAATTTATAACGCTGGAAACAAAAAAGAATTTTTATGCAAGCAATCTATTTTATTTGACAGCAAAGATATAAAAATTATTGAAACTAACATGAAGGACATGATCTCAAAACTACACAATGATCCAAATGTTGATTGAAAATAAACCCATGTTTAGAGTTGTTGTTGTTTTTCGTGAGAGCATTTGGTAAATCCTCAGTGACAAACTGTGTGAGTTCAAATTTAATATACTAAAGAGAGGATGCTAGCACTGGAGAAAGGATATAAAAGTCTCGTTCACCCATGGGATCAGATTAAACTTCACCAATTCAATAATAATCTTGTCCCAGCTTCAGCAAAAAACTGGTGTTGTGATTGATATAATATCATACACCCAAATTCCACACAGGGTTAAACAAATTACTACATATGAGGGGATTGTGAACAGAATCAAGACTCTAATCAACAAAAACTACAGCAGATCCAACATTTCTGGTAGTGATTTACAGTATTCAATAACAATTCAGGAGGACGTTTCCCTGGTCTCAGGCGGTTCCCCTTGGCATGGGTGGTCAACTCTTGAGTCTACATCCCATCTTGCTGACTCTGCTGTCGGGTGCTCGACACTGCTGATCCGACTTTCAATGACGGAAGTTGCACCAGGAGAACTTTCCTAATCAGAAGCAAAATCCACACAGGCTCAAATTACTACATATGAGGGGATTGTGAACAGAATCAAGACTCTAATCAACAAAAACTACAGCAGATCCAACATTTCTGGTAGTGATTTACAGTATTCAATAACAATTCAGGAGGACGTTTCCCTGGTCTCAAGTGGTTCCCCTTGGCATGGGTGGTCAACTCATCAGAAGCAAAATCCACACAGGCTCAAACAAATTACTACATATGAGGGGATTGTGAACAGAATCAAGACTCTAATCAACAAAAACTACAGCAGATCCAACATTTCTGGTACAGTGCTTGTCAGTGGGTCTAGCATGGGTACTATTTGAGGAGAGAAGCGACTTTTGACAGAGAAAGTAATTTTTTTTATCCACAATAAAACAAAACATATCCGTTTAGATACACAAATAGTTTATTTTCTTACTCAACATAAAAAAGTCCATTGCTATTTTTCACCAAAATATACATCTCTTTTCAAAAATTAACTCTAATCATAACCACAGAAGAAATTAAACCACATATAGTTATTCTCTCTGAGCACAAGTTGCCCCGAGTAATATGGACAGGGTTATTATTATTCTGGGATATACAGTTGCTGCCTGTTGTGTGCGTCGATGTTTTGTTAATGTTATGTTAATTTTGGTTTCTAATTAAATAAATTTCAAAGAAATAAGGTGTAAATCTTTTATACAGTTAAATACTGATAAAGTCTTTAAGTGTTGTGCAGTTAAGATAAGCATTACAAATTTAAAATTTATTGTAGTTGGATTATATAGAACACCTTCAGTTAATGCTGGTGAGTTTCTAGTTAAGAATGGATCAGGCCATAAATATTCTGTCTAAGTTATCTGGCAAAATAGTTTTTGAAAGGTATATTAATATTATCATTTTGTAAAATACAAGCAATAAAACAGCTTTATTAATTTAATCAAAACACATGACATTTCCTAAACCATTGATGTTGCTACTAGAGTAACAGATAGATCAGTCTTATATAGACAACTTCATTACAATTTTGAAGGGTAATGTATAAAGTCATATTCATTGTTAACACAGCTTTCAGACCATGATGGGCAAAGTTTTACAATAAGTCAACTTTTAGAGAAGGAAATCTTTTTTCGAATTACATTACCATGGTGAGCAAAACATACATTAATTTCTGATTGATTTGAATAAAGAAAATTTGTTGGTCTTGTATTTATCTCCATGTGAGATGAAATGTTCACATTTTTACTCCATTATATTGTTTTATTTTGACAAACATTTTCCTAAAGTTAATAAGAAAATAAACCCTGAAAAATGCCAATGCAGTTATAATGAGAACAACATGTAAGAAATAAATAAATAATGTATATCAATACAGAACTCGTAATAGCAAGTCATTCAGGAAAAAATGCAGACAACAAAGTAAAAATTACAAAACAATGTTACTTGAAAAAAAGCATAGCTACTTTAGTCAAAACATTAAAGAATCAGCCAATATTGTAAAAACTACCTGGTAATTGATGAATTCTGAAATTAAAAACAAAAAAGATAGATCAACCAAAACCGTAGTTTAAAAGTAAATAATTACGTTATGTTGAATCCCAAAGAGGTGTCAAATGTGTTTAACACCTTTTCTATTAATACAGTAACAAAATTACATTAATCCAGAAATTACGAGGAAAAATACCGCGTCTGTTGTTAACAACAGATTGATAAACCATCATCAATTTCTATTAGTCTGAAAGCTAAGGAAGTTCTTGTCAAACCTCTGGTACATGTAGTAAATAGTTCTATTATATCTAACAAATATCCTACAGAATTAAAAGTTTCTAAAATCATTCCTTTGTTTAGCCCTTTCCGGGCCTGACGGCAATATATAGTTCAGCCGGCACTGTTGAAAGTTTTTGAAAAATACTTACTTTATCAATTAACTGATTGATGTTGGTCAGTTACTTAGTCAATTCAATTCAATTCGTTTATTGTCGTTAAATAACATATGTTACAATAGGCTTTGTCACATTAGTCAATTAAATGGTAGCACAATGATATAAATAAAATAGTAGACATTTGACTTCAGTGCAAATTTGATGTAAGATAGCTTGTTGTTTATCAATGTGTCTTAATCTAAATATAACAATTAACAATATATAACAATGAAAAAAATATAACAATGAACAAACATAACAATTAATAAAATTAACAATGAATAAATACAACAAATAATAAAAAAATTACAAAATATGAGAATAAATTATGATATATAAATATTACACCTAAAATATTATGTCATCTAATGAAACATTGTAGAATTCGTCTAAACTATAAAAAGCTTTTTTTAAAAAACCATTTCTTAAGAACTAATTTAAAACTATTTACAGACAAAGACAAAGAGATTTAGAGGTAATTTGTTAAAAAGCTTTATGCCAATATGTATGTAATTACTTTTCGTCTTACTTAGACGTACAAATTTTTCATCAATAAGGTTTTTATTTCTGGTGTTATATACATGTTTACTGCTTCGTAAATTAAATTCTGCATAATGGTCTTTAACATACATAATTGATTGAAACATGAACACACAGGGTAACGTTAGAATACTCAGATCAATAAAATGCGGTCTACATGATTCAGTGTCCCCAATTCCCACTATACATCTAATCGCCTTCTTTTGCCATATAAAAACCTGTTGAGCCCCAGAGGAGTTTCCCCAAAGAGTTGTACCGTATAATAGGTGACAGTGAAAAAAAGAGTAGTAAGCATTTAAAATAAGTTTCCCTACTGGTACATGTTTTTAGTTTCCTTAATAAGAAAAGAACTTTAGCCAATTTTTTACACAATTGATTTGTATGTTCATTCCAACTAAGCTTGCAGTCTAGATTTATTCCTAGGAGTTTAACAGATCTATTTTCAGTGTTTTTAAGCCCAAAAACAATTCTTTCAGTCTTATTTTTATTAAGTAATAATTTATTATTTTCAAGCCATATGCAAGACTTTTTAAATGTGGTTTCACTGTCTTCGAGTAATATATTAAGATCTTTTCCTGCATTTAACAATGTTGTGTCATCAGCATATAAAGCACAATTACTGGATAAGAAACTTGGGAGGTCATTAGTAAAAATAATAAAAAGAAATGGCCCAAGTACTGAGCCCTGGGGAACCCCGTTTAATACTTTTTGCAGGCTTGATTGTTGTTCACCAGTTTTAACCATTTGATATCTATCCCTCAAGTACGACCTTAATAGATTTAGCTCATTTTGCACAATACCGTAAAATTCAAGTTTTGTCATAAGAATATCGTGAGACACAATGTCAACAAACGCTTTACTTAGGTCCAACAAGGTGGCATGAGTATAATTTTTTTCTTCAAATCCTTGAAATACATAGGACACTATATTTTCTATAGCATTGATGGTAGAAAGACCTTTCCTAAAACCATATTGACTTGATGATAGAAATCTATTTATTTCAAAGTACTTATTGAGTTGTTCCTTAATTATAGCTTCTACAACTTTTGACATAACTGGGACTAGTGATATTGGACGATAATTACTTTGAGAGTAAATATCTCCTTTCTTAAAAACAGGTATTGTAATGGTAAGTTTCAGACACTTAGGATAGATACCCTCAAAAAACATCCAGTTTATCAAATAGGCCAAAGGACATAGCTAAACACTGTAACATTGCTTTAATACATAATTTGATAAACCATAAAAATCTTCGGACTTTGAACTACTGAGTTTTTTAATACATCTTTCTACATCAAGTACAGTTACATCATTCCATTTAAAATTATTTACAACATTAACATTGTGTTGTTTCTAGCATTTTGTCTACATTTACAATATTGGCTGGGTTTGAATTTGGTATAATATCATTACAAATATTTACAAAGTAATCGTTAAAATTTTCAGCGGAAAAAGGAAAACTATATTTTCCCCCCACCCCCCCCCCCCCCCACCCCCCCCCCCCCCCACCCCCCCCCCCCCCCACCCCCCCCCCCCCCCACCCCCCCCCCCCCCCACCCCCCCCCCCCATCAACTCTTTAGGTTTCGAAAAAAGAAAGAAAATTTCACAAAACGCAATATCAATCTTTTGCTCGATCGAAAAAAGCCATTGTATATCATACCTTCAATCAGAAGATTGGAACAATGTTTATAATGGTTCTTCCGGGATTCCGTCGAAAAGTTTGTGAACACAATCATCTCTTACTTCAACAAATTCTTTTAAATTCCGGATCAAAATCTCCTCGTTGCCCTTGAAACCTGAATGGCTCACCCCCGACGTAAGATCCAGTCGTAGTAAAGTACAGAAGACCGGAGGACCTGAAACTAAAGCTCATTATAAAAGTTTGCTTGTTCAACACGAACAATTAAAAACAAACAAAGGCATAACAAACAGCGACACCATTCAACATAGCAGAAGTCCCTCGAGAGCAACTTGAGATCTAATAAATTGTTGTAGGCCACGAGGTGGGGTTCGGCGAGAGTCTGAGTGGATGATCGAGCATGACAGTGAGCTGGATCCGAAGAGAATTGCATCAATGTTTTATGATTATTTCATTACACAGCATCTTTGATGTCACCCTCGCAGACTCCGCTCCTTAATGTTCTAGCCCCTAATCAAACACGTATATTTTGGACCTCTAACAACAGATAATTTGTTTTATATTCTATATAAACTCTTCATATCCTTAAGACCATAAATTATTTTAAAAACAGCAAAGCTATAGACTTTGTTTGGTGTGTCTTTTACATTAATAAAAGAGTTTTCGAATGAGCTCGCACCTGTCCTATCTTTCATATTCGAAAAATCCCTATCTGAAGGCTTATTCCCACAAGACTTCAAAACTTCGAGAAAGGTCCGCGTCTTTAAGTGGACACGATTGCCATTCGTGTTCGCCTTATTGCGCTATATAAACGGTTGTATCAATAAACTGTTATAGGTTAGTGGTTTTCGTACTTTTTTTCCTCCACTTAGCTGGTGAAAGTAACGTAACAAATGGCCTGTCCACAAAGCTTAATTGCATAAACTGTTCACTATTACATCGTTTAAACGCAATGTTGTGACATTAGTACCAATGCGTAGTAATTTCTTCAGATCAGTGACATAGGTTTAGTACACAATAGACTGGACATAGGTGAGCGGCAGATTAAACCAGGTCATAGCATTGTCACCGATAAAGAATGGGGAGGAAATACACGAGTCAATTTCTACCGAGAGTCGTGACTGACTGTTTCACTCATTTCATCACAGAAAATAATGTTTTCTTTACAATAATTTCATCGTCAAAGACAAACTTTATGAAAACAGCAACAATCCTTTTCTTAATATGTAATTCTTATGTGTAAAATTATGTGAAAGATGTATTTTTATTTGTCCTGCGTTTTATAAAGTTTTGTAAAATATATACTTTTTTCATTAACCAATACATAACTTAGAAACAAAAACTATAATTATTATATTATAACTCCTTCCACAGGTTTGCTATGCTATGAATATTTCACTTAAATAACGAACGGTAACTCTATAGTTATAAAATTAGTTTTCACAGATTGTATTTTCAATTTAAATGAACATTTTGAGTAAGACAAAATTAACTACAGAAGAGTTAGAGGGCTGGATTGATTAATAGACATACATTACTGCGTAGACGTATCGCATAGGGGTACGGGCAGCTGACTCACTCATGACTTACTTCCGGCGTAATTTCTGCCAAAAATGCACAGTGTTTAACAAATATGAACAAGAACATTGTTAGTGAGATGTTTTCAAACTAGAATAAAACCAAAATAGACTGTCTAAAATACTTCATGCCAGCTGTGCGTAATTAAAAGATTGAAGAATTTTGTAACTACTATAAGTATGATTTAAGGCAATTGCAATAACATGAATGAAATTTATGGATGTATGGGGATGTCCAGTCTGTTAATTCTTCCTTTACTGTGAGTTTACAGTTTGAACCTGTGCGAACATGAAGTTACGCAACTCTTGCTTCCTCGCTAAATCTTTTGGTCTAGTGTCCAGGATGTTTTGAATTAGAAAAGATCCTCAAATCGTGAGCAAAAAACGTTAGACTATTCATAAATTTCCGGACTGAAGGAAATTCTATATTTGAATTTCGAAGGCAAGCACATAGATTGTATTCTCATTCCGTTAACCGTAGCCATATATACAAGTTAATAAATATATATATGACTCCACATGGAAAACAATGTGTAAAAGTGTGCGGCACGATATTTTTAAAGTTCAAATAGTAGAATGGCTCGGATTAGTCCAAATCTGATTTTTAATTCAGTCAACATAATTTTAAATTAGATTGTTTTAAACAATGGCGATAAGAATTAAAAATGCATTAATTTATCCGTATCACGTATATTTATAACTATTGTAGGTCAGGGGTTATCATTTTACAGCGCGTTTACTTGAACTTAGCGTCAGTCTTTTTCATTAAATAATAATAATAATAATAATAATCTCTTTATTGCATTATTTTAACAATTTTTACATCGTATCGCAATCGTCAACAGTTTTTATAAGTCTATTTACACGAGTTCATCCACACATTCACACAACCTCATTCTCACAATTCTTACAATCATTCAGGTCACAATCGCATTGACCTCAGATCCAGTAATCTCAAATATCCCAGCGGCTTGACATGAATTCATCAACAGAGTAAAAAGCCTTGGACTCCAAAAGGAGTTTGAGACGCGTT
Source organism: Homalodisca vitripennis (assembly GCF_021130785.1). NCBI lineage: Eukaryota > Metazoa > Arthropoda > Insecta > Hemiptera > Cicadellidae > Homalodisca > Homalodisca vitripennis. The sequence continues at coordinate 96,764,350 of NC_060210.1, forward strand.
TTAAATTGATTTTGACTATTGGAAATTTTGATTTCTTCAGGGAGCCTGTTGATTAATCTGACACCAACTTCTTGCGGTAGATTTTGCGCTAATGTCAATCTGTGTTGATGCGTGCGAAAGTTGTCCCTGCCTCTAGTTTCATATTGATGAAAGTCCCTGCCACGAATCAAGGTGCACCTTGATATGCAGTACATGATCACCTCAAAAATATAGAGGCAAGGCAAAGTCAGCAATCTCAACTCCCCGAAAGATTCCCTACACGACTCTCTATAATTTAAATTTTTAATGATTCTGACAGCTTTTTTCTGGAGTCTAAAGACGCGCTCCATTTTGTTTTTTGCACAACTTCCCCAAAGTCTTATCCCATTAATTATTTTTAATAGATATCTATTGAGTAAACATATGAGTTTTATGAACATTTACAAATATTTTCCAGTACTAGAATTTTGCCTCAAAGTAAAGAATTTAAAATTCAATTACAATCTCAGAGTAATGGTTTTTACAGCTTGCACATGTCATTCTATAAATAAGCAGGAAATACCTCGCGTATTTAAGTTTAAGTCTACTATAAACTCCGGTTAAAATTTGGTTTTATAATACTAAAAACGAAAATTTTTATATTTATTTAATATTAGAGAACACGTATATTTGCTTTCCGCATATAGAGATTTAAAATTTATATTATGTTTTTATCTAAAATGAAATTTAACATACTTACATTTTTGTTTAGCGTTAGGATGAAGTTACTAGTCATTAATCTTAAATGTTTTTCTCGGATTCCCCATAATTACTGCATATATAATTTAAAATTGTAAAATAAGGATGATTTAATATTTAAAACCGTGGTTCTAACTCCATTACTTGTATACAAACCAATGATAATATAATATAAGGCATTGATCTCTTTAGTTAATAATATTTGTGTGAACATAAAGACAGGTTTGAAGAATTAATCAACTATAAATCCTTAAAAAGAATTAACGGCTACCACAAAACCCGCACGCGCTGAAAGTATCACAGTGATTTGTGACCGGGTGTCGACTCCACATGTTACCGCCGAGTAGATGCGTAATATCGCAGTCACAATAACTAACTGTTACTATCCATTGAAATTAACGATAAAAGTTTGACCAACAATGATGATTACGATCCATAATTACTGTCGGAATAGTTTCTGCATATTCTAATACGATTGTAATAGATACAATTAAGTCTCGCCAGCTACTATGTTGATATATCGCTATTCGATTTTTAAGAATCATATCCTTTAAGTATATAATGTAATACCAAAGTAAATATAATTTAGTAATTTAGAACACGAATATATTCATTGAATTAACGTATAAAATTCAGTAACGAAATGCGTGTATATTTACGGCTTAGTTACATTACAATGGGAGTCAAATTGCGTTGTTTTAACTTACTCCTTATCATACCAATGGCCACGGTCTCTAAGCTCAAAAGAACTTAACGTAAAGTGGACAAGTCATGTGGGTACGCGAACAATGTGTTGTAGTGTATTCTTATTTTGACCCTTTCACAAAATTGTTGGATTCATACCTTGAAGGTGGAATTTTCTGAGAGTATCATAAATGAAAAGGATCTCTCAATGTCAAATCTATTTTTGGTTCATTTATAAAAGGATTAATCTTGCCAATAGCAAAACTGTAACATAATATCCATTTCTCCTGTACTTGTTGGATGTGAAGATTTGCTTTCTTAAACCAACCTTAACAGTTACTGTGACTTCATTTGGCATATTAAAGGCCATTCAACACTGCTCGTTACTAGAATGGCTGGGTGTGCGTTAGATGTTTAAAAATGTAGCTTCTCTGCTTATTAACTGTACCATTCACACTTCATGTCCATGGCCACACGCCGTGCAAACCTAGCAGTCGATGATCGATCATCTAGAAATGTGGGGAACACGTTTCAGATAGCGAATGCGTAAAGCGAGTCAGCTGACCAAGTTCGGTCCACTGAATTCAAGTATCCAGCACCGTTCTCTGTTATATCCCTGAGTTGTGTATTTTTGGTTACAAGACCTTGTTAAACTTTATGTGATTTAACCTAATAAAAGTATTAAATCTTTCATCATAGGCCTCAAGATGACAAATCAAGTGATGGTACTCACCATAACTCTTCTATTTCTTAGAATAGCTTACATCCAGCCACGCTAGTCACATGCAGTATTGAATGGTTCGTAACGAGAGTGACTAGAGTGCCGGCATAGCTTACAACCAGGCACGCTAGTCACATGCAGTATTAAATGGTTCGTAACGAGAGTGACTAGAGTGCCGGCATAGCTTACATCCAGTCACGCTAGACACATGCAGTATTGAATGGTTCGTAACGAGAGTGACTAGAGTGGCCGGTATAGCTTACATCCAGTCACGCTAGCCACATGCAGTATTGAATGGTTCGTAACGAGAGTGACTAGAGTGGCCGGTATAGCTTACATCCAGTCGCGCTAGCCACATGCAGTATTGAATGGTTCGTAACGAGAGTGACTAGAGTGGCCGGTATAGCTTACATCCAGTCGCGCTAGCCACATGCAGTATTGAATGGTTCGTAACGAGAGTGACTTGAGTGGCCGGCATAGCTTACATCCAGTCACGCTAGACACATGCAGTATTTAATGGTTCGTAACGAGAGTGACTAGAGTGGCTGGTATAGCTTACATCCAGTCACGCTAGACACATGCAGTATTGAATGGTTCGTAACGAGAGTAACTAGAGTGGCCGGCATAGCTTACATCCAGTCACACTAGACACATGCAGTATTGAATGGTTCGTAACGAGAGTGACTAGAGTGCCGGTATAGCTTAAATCCAGTCACACTAGACACATGCAGTATTGAATGGTTCGTAACGAGAGTAACTTGAGTGGCCGGCATAGCTTACATCCAGTCACGCTAGACACATGCAGTATTGAATGGTTCGTAACGAGAGTGACTAGAGTGGCTGGTATAGCTTACATCCAGTCGCGCTAGCCACATGCAGTATTGAATGGTTCGTAACGAGAGTGACTTGAGTGGCCGGTATAGCTTACATCCAGTCACGCTAGACACATGCAGTATTTAATGGTTCGTGACGAGAGTGGCTAGAGTGGCATGGTATAGCTTACATCCAGTCACGCTAGCCACATGCAGTATTGAATGGTTCGTAACGAGAGTGACTAGAGTGGCTGGTATAGCTTACATCCAGTCGCGCTAGCCACATGCAGTATTGAATGGTTCGTAACGAGAGTAACTTGAGTGGCCGGCATAGCTTACAATCCAGTCACGCTAGACACATGCAGTATTTAATGGTTCGTAACGAGAGTGACTATGAGTGGCCGATATAGCTTACATCCAGTCACGCTAGCCACATGCAGTATTTAATGGTTTCGTAACGAGAGTGACTATAGAGTGGCCGCATAGCTTACATCCAGTCACGCTAGCCACATGCAGTATTGAATGGTTCGTAACGAGAGTGACTTGAGTGGCCGGCATAGCTTACATCCAGTCACGCTAGGCCACATGCAGTATTTAATGGTTTCGTAGACGAGGAGTGACTTGAAGTGGCCGATATAGCTTACATCCAGTCACGCTAGCCACATGCAGTATTTGAATGGTTCGTAACGAGAAAAGTGACTAGAGTGGGCTGGTATAGCTTACATCCAGTCGCGCATAGACACATGCAGTATTGAATGGTGGTTCGTAACGAGAGTGACTTGAGTGGCCGGCATAGCTTACATCAGTCACACTAGACACATGCAGTATTTAATGGTTTCGTAACGAGAGTGACTAGAGTGGCCGGTATAGCTTACATCCAGTCACGCTAGGACACATGCAGTACTGAATGGTTCGTAACGAGAGTGACTAGAGTGGCCGGTATAGCTTACATCCAGTCACGCTAGCCCCATATGCAGTATTGAAGGTTCGTAACGAGAGTGACTAGAGTGGCCGGTATAGCTTACATCCAGTCACGCTAGCCACATGCAGTATTTGAATGGTTTCGTAACGAAGAGTAACTAGAGTGGCCGGTATAGCTTACATCCAGTCACGCTAGCCACATGCAGTATTGAATGGTTCGTAACGAGAGTGACTAGAGTGGCTGGTATAGCTTACATCCAGTCGCGCTAGCCACATGCAGTATTGAATGGTTCGTAACGAGAGTGCACTTGAGTGGCTGGTATAGCTTACATCCAGTCACGCTAGCCACATGCAGTATTTAATGGATCGTAACGAGAGTGACTAGAGTGGCCGGTATAGCTTACATCCAGTCACGCTAGCCACATGCAGTATTGCATGGTTCGTAACGAGAGTGACTAGAGTGGCTGGTATAGCTTACATCCAGTCACGCTAGACACATGCAGTATTGAATGGTTCGTAACGAGAGTGACTAGAGTGGCCGATATAGCTGACATCCAGTCACGCTAGCCACATGCAGTATTGAATGGTTCGTAAACGAGAGTGACTAGAGTGGCCGGTATAGCTTACATCCAGTCACGCTAGCCACATGCAGTATTGAATGGTTCGTAACGAGAGTGGACTAGAGTGGCTGGCATAGCTTACATCCAGTCGCGCTAGCCACATGCAGTATTGAATGGTTCGTAACGAGAGTGACTAGAGTGGCCGTTTATAGCTTACATCCAGTCACGCTAGCCACATGCAGTATTGAATTGGTTCGTAACGAGAGTGACTTGAGTGGCCGGCATAGCTTACATCCAGTCACGCTAGCCACATGCAGTATTGAATGGTTTCGTAACGAGAGTGACTAGAGTGGCCGGTATAGCTTACATCCAGTCACGCTAGCCACATGCAGTATTGAATGGTTTCGTAACGAGAGTGACTAGAGAGGAGTGGCCGGCTTATAGCTTACATCCAGTCACGCTAGCCACATGCAGTATTGAATGGTTCGTAACGAGAGTGACTAGAGTGGCCGGTATAGCTTACATCCAGTCACGCTAGCCACATGCAGTATTGAATGGTTTCGTAACGAGAGTGACTAGAGTGGCTGGTATAGCTTACATCCAGTCGCGTAGACCACATGCAGTATTGAATGGTTCGTAACGAGAGTGACTTAGTGAGGCCGGCATAGCTTACATCCAGTCACGCTAGACATATGCAGTATTGAGTGGTTTCGTAACGAGAGTGACTAGAGTGCCGGTATAGCTTACATCCAGTCACGCTAGCCACATGCAGTATTGAATGGTTCGTAACGAGAGTGACTAGAGTGGCCGGCATAGCTTACATCCAGTCACGCTAGACCACATGCAGTATTGAATGGTTCGTAACGAGAGTGAACTTGAGTGGCCGGTATAGCTTACATCCAGTCACGCTAGACACATGCAGTATTGAATGGTTCGTAACGAGAGTGACTTGAGTGGCCGGTCATAGCTTACATCCAGTCACGCTAGACATATGCAGTATTGAATGGTTCGTAACGAGAGTGACTTGAGTGCCGGTATAGCTTACATCCGTCACGCTAGACATATGCAGTATTTGAATGGTTCGTAACGAGAGTGACTTAGAGTGGCCGGCTATAGCTTACATCCAGTCACGCTAGACATATGCAGTATTGAGTGGTTCGTAACGAGAGTGACTATTTTTTTGATAGCTTACATCCAGTCACGCTAGACAACGTTACGAGAGTGACTGAGTGGCCGGTGTTACATTAGTCACGGCAGTATTGATGTTAGTTACTGACTAGAGTGCCGGCATAGCTTTACATCCGTCACGCTAGACACATGCAGTATTGAATTGTTCGTAACGAGAGTGACTAGAGTGCCGGCATAGCTTACATCCAGTCACGCCAGCTACGTTCAGTGTGGAATGACAAGTGACAAGGAATACCGAGCGGGAACTATTCTTGTCTACTTGGACTCGTTTCCAACCTGCTTATCTCTCTACCTCCAGCTGATATAATCAGTACCATAGTGTCTGTTTCAACTTTTAACAATTGTATTTTTAAAATATTCTAGGTTTGTTTTTATTGTTATTAAAATTTACATTTACTCAGTTTAAATACAACTTTGATAATATTTTAAAAGCATCAACATATCCTACTTTAGTATTTGGCGAATGATGTCTGCACAATGAATAACATTGGATCGGGTCCAAAGTATATTAACTCGGGTGTATGGTGACTTCTAGTCTTGCCTAGACCACGTGTTAATCCGAAATTCTAGGCCTTCTTTGTTTGATTGCCAAATATTTAATACTGATAAAACCGACCACTTCTGCCTGGATGTTTTATTGGAATACCCAAAGAAGTCCATTTTGTTTATGGAAAAATATTTTATGATAGTAAATGGTAAAAACCTTATTATACAGTTAAAAAGAGCTGTTTGGACAGCTATACTGAAGTTAATATAAGTTTGCCTAAGTTTTAAAAATGTATATTAATTGGTACAATGCTTAATGTGACTTAAAGAGGATTAGTAATAGGTGAAGGCGTCAGTGGATAACTGACTATTTGCCTTCTTAGTTATAAATTTTTGAATAGGCGGATGATACTGGTCTATTTTTATCTTTCAATAGTACAAGACGTTTTAAAACATTATTGAATAGTGACTTGAATTGGTTAATAGAGTATAGTAAATATCAACAAATCAATATATTCATTTTTGATTTAGAACTGGAACTTATTAGTAATCTGTCAAATGAATATGAATGTTTATTTTATAGTCACCAATGTATATATGACTGACTGTAAATGTGCAATGATGTGCAAAGGAATAGTTAAGAAAATGAAGTTTCTTATAGATAGAAATTTCAAATGGGATTGTTACATTTAGGTTTACAGTTAAGCAAGATAAACTATGCCTTGTATGAGTATTTTATGATTGAATTTATCAGACCGGGGCATTTTAAGAAACTATATTTTTCATAGTTTGGGGGAACTATGAGGTATGGTACCCACTATGGCGGTACATACAGTTCTATCCTGCAAAATGTTATCATGATTCGATGATTTTAAATTAGAAATATTTATAATATAAGAAAATTTATCAGGGTAACACATATTTTTGAGAAATGTAATATATTAACTTTCAATCAACTATATACACTGCGTTGTTTATTGTATAGTCATGAACATTTGACATATAACAAATTTAATGAGTATTCCCGAAATTCATGCTTGTCTTCTAAACTTATAATTACAACTGCATACATCTCGAAAAAAATGGCCAGAAAAGAGTTTGCTTATGAAGGAATTAAAATATTTGATAAGTTTACAAGGCATCAAGTTACAATGATACGTGTAAGATACATTATAAAAGGCAGCGTCAAGTTGTTTGAAAGTAAACTATATTATTCATCAAATGATAATATAATGAAATTTTCCGAGATCTACTTCCTGATTTTAGTTTTACATTTGAATAGTTGTGTGCATTTTATTATATTTATTGTGTTCTGCTACTGCATTTATAATTAAAGTGTTATTATCCTATTATTTAATTTAGAAGTGTATTATTTGTTATTACTTTTGATCATTGTTGTTGTAATGCATTTAGATATTTATTATTAGTTTCTGTTGTTGTTATTTGTCCTTTATATTTTTTACTCAATTATCTATGAATCTAAGTCTAGATTGATAGGAGAACTTACATACACTGAGAGTCACTTAGAGTAACCTTTAGTAAAACAATATGACAAGGTTTTTTCGGGGGGGGGGGGGGGAATTAGTCTTATTCCAAAAATGGTTTATTTACTAGACAGAAATTGTTATTGTTATGATTATTAGTTCTGAAAAGTAATTTAATTTTAGAGTGGATTTTATTTTAGAGTGGCTATATGAAAATAAATGAAAACTTATATAACTAATGCACGTTTTTCTAAATCCCGCACGTGCCGTTTAGGGGACATGAGATCACGTATATATAAATAACCATTGTTGATAAATAAACCTGTTGAACTTTGAACCTAAGCCACTTGCATTGTGGTGTGGCATCTGACTAGTGTGACCTGGTATATTGTACACTCAGCCATGTTAGCCACGTGCAGTGTGGTGTGGTGCCTGACTAGCGTGGTCTGTACATCTTACACCTAACCACGCTAGCCACGTGCAGTGTGGTGTGGTGCCTGACTATCGTGGCTTGTATATCTCACACCCAGCCACGCTAGCCAAGTGCAGTGTGGTGTGGTGCCTGACTATCGTGGCTTGTATATCCCACACCCAGCCACGCTAGCCAAGTGCAGTGTGGTGTGGTGCCTGACTATCGTGGCTTGTATATCTCACACCCAGCCACGCTAGCCACGTGCAGTGTGGTGTGGCGCCTGACTAGCGTGGTCTGTACATCTTACACCTAACCACGCTAGCCACGTGCAGTGTGGTGTGGTGCCTGACTATCGTGGCTTGTATATCTCACACCCAGCCACGCTAGCCAAGTGCAGTGTGGTGTGGTGCCTGACTAGCGTGGCTTGTATATCTCACACCCAGCCACGCCAGCCAAGTGCAGTGTGGTGTGGTGCCTGACTATCGTGGCTTGTATATCTCACACCCAGCCACGCTAGCCACGTGTAGTGTGGTGTGGCGCCTGACTAGCGTGGTCTGTACATCTTACACCTAACCACGCTAGCCAAGTGCAGTGTGGTGTGGTGCCTGACTATCGTGGCTTGTATATCTCACACCCAGCCACGCTAGCCAAGTGCAGTGTGGTGTGGTGCCTGACTATCGTGGCTTGTATATCTCACACCCAGCCACGCTAGCCACGTGCAGTGTGGTGTGGCGCCTGACTAGCGTGGTCTGTACATCTTACACCTAACCACGCTAGCCACGTGCAGTGTGGTGTGGCGCCTGACTAGCGTGGTCTGTACATCTTACACCTAACCACGCTAGCCACGTGCAGTGTGGTGTGGTGCCTGACTATCGTGGCTTGTATATCTCACACCCAGCCACGCTAGCCAAGTGCAGTGTGGTGTGGTGCCTGACTAGCGTGGCTTGTATATCTCATACCCAGCCACGCTAGCCAAGTGCAGTGTGGTGTGGTGCCTGACTATCGTGGCTTGTATATCTCACACCCAGCCACGCTAGCCAAGTGCAGTGTGGTGTAGTGCCTGACTAGCGTGGCTTGCATATCTTACACCCAGCCATGCTAGCCACTGCAGTGTGGTGTGGTGCCTGATTAGCGTGGCCTGGTATAATTTACACCCGACCACGCTAGCCAAGTGCAGTGTGGTGTGGTGCCTGACTAGCGTGGCTTGCATATCTTACACCCAGCCATGCTAGCCACTGCAGTGTGGTGTGGTGCCTGATTAGCGTGGCCTGGTATAATTTACACCCGACCACGCTAGCCAAGTGCAGTGTGGTGTGGTGCCTGACTATCGTGGCTTGCATATCTTACACCCAGCCATGCTAGCCACTGCAGTGTGGTGTGGTGCCTGATTAGCGTGGCCTGGTATAATTTACACCCGACCACGCTAGCCACGTGCAGTGTGGTGTGGTGCCTGACTAGCCTGGCCGGTATATTTTACACTCAGCCACGCTAGCCACGTGCAGTTGGAATGGCTTCTGCTTCGTCCAGTTGCGGCAATTTGATGTAATATGCCACAGCTTGTTTGACGAAATGATCTACTTTTATCTAATATGACTAAACTAACAGCTGATACACATGGACGGAAGGTCACGTTAGTTTCCCTGCGTGCCGTTAACATGATTCTGCATTCGGGCTCGTATGTTTTCCATGAGTGTACCAATGTTTATAACTATTGATAATTTTGTATCATATTAACTAATAATGTTATTGTTATTATGAATAAATTAATATTTAAAATTAAGATATAAAAATGTAATAGAGATGGTGTAAAACAGCGAATAAGAATTGGATACTGGTTGTTGAAACTTATGGTATTAAATACATTTTTAAAGTATCACTTTTAAAATACTTTCCCTCTTTATAAAAACAAGGAGTAACAAATAAAACTTTAAATTTGTAATAGTTAGAATTATTAGATTAGAATTCATTGTAACGAAAAATTTGACATTAAAACTTCCTTGAGTTATGTTTTAATTGTGAAATTTTATTTGCTTGATAATCGAACAAACTTAAAACTGAATAATTTTTCAATGATCTATTATCGCGGTTATATGCGAAAGGAATGGAGGTATTACCAGTCCATAATATATATAAATACAAATTTTAATACGTTTAAATGGATAACATTCAATTTTGTAAACTCTTCAATGCATTTTATATAGCTTAACGAGAACTGACAGAACTACGTTTCATTACTTTCAATTCATGCATTTTAATGAAAGAAAGATTTTCCTTAGAAAATAAGATTCCGAAGCGTTTGTATAGCTGAACTAATCAAGGCAGATGAGATTTAAATTAAATTCTGTAAACTTCGCTTTTTAACGCCCTCTCCAAGAATGAGATGTTCAACTCCTTCTTGAACTGCTGATTGAGTTAAGTGTATTTCGGCATCACATCCACCGAGTTTGTATCTTAATTATTAACAACCACATTCAATAAGCTTCCATGGATTATATAACATTTCAATTTTGACCAAAGATCACTCTCTGTCCATTTGTGATAATTCTTATCAAGCAAAAATAACACTCAAGAATATTAATCGCTTCTAAAATAAGTAATATTCCATGTTTCAATATTAAAACTTCAACGCTGTAGTTTTACTTTTTATTATTTTATTATTATCATCATCTTCATCTTCATCTAGTTATATAAGATTTATCACGTACTAGAAAACTCAACAAATTTAATGGCGATTTTTACTATTATAGATTATATGTTTGAGACTTTAAATACACTCAGTACCTTTTATTTATTATATTTACACTAATTTTTGTTTACTCCTCAAGATTTGAAGTCATGAAAATTGCAGCACGTCCTCTACTTTAATATTAAGCTACAGATGAGACACGGGTAATAATAATAATGCTGGTTAAAACATATTGACGTTCTAAATGCGCTTATTACCTGTAGTTTGGAAAAGCTATCTACGAACTAGGTCAGTATTGGCATTTTTGTTGGCAATTAAAAAAAAATTGCTGTTTCTGTAATAGCAGAAATGTAAAAGGATCGCAATCATTACAATATAAGAAAAAAAGCAAAATGCACAAACGTAGGATCCCAACTTATTTGACAGGTTAGAGTTAAACTTAAGATTAAATTGGAAGTTGCCCAAACCGTTAATTTTGTTCAGATTGGAAAATGGGAATCTCCATTAATAGAAACTAGCCGTAACTCAGTTTGCGCATGAGAACACCCATATTGGTTATATACGCATAAAGGTAAATAAAGTTTACACAGGTAGTTAAAAGGATTACTATACAGTCAAATGGAAATCGATTAGAGTACAGAAGTAATATTGAGTATATTTTACTATTATAACATATTTTTACGCTTAACATCTACATTAAAAATCAATTTTCACATTATAAGTTAAAATCTTCCATACAAATACAATCAAACATTTATATTGACATGACTGACTCAAACGCCTTACCCATTTCCTGTCGCACCGCTGGCATCTGTCAAAGCCAACACCAAACACCATGCGTTAATCTCTGATAGTAATCCTCTTAAAGAAGTTCTCTTTCAATATGAGTCAAACTGAGAGTGACTGGATGGTTCCTTAATGATTAAAACAGAAGTTCAAAGAACTACATTTCTAGCTATTGTAGATAAATAGAAGGGTTTATAACAAATGCAATTGTAAGACAAGGTATGCGGATTAATGTTGAACAAAATGAGTGTCGCTTCTTAATTTCGGTAAAAAAATTAAAAATGGAGATTACTTTCGAATAATATTAAATAATTTTAGTGTTCTATCGAACAACTCTTACCTGTAGAACTGAAGGTTTCAAATGTTTTATTACACTCCTTTGACACTCCTATCATCATGATTTTCTGCAAAGATTTGCTGTAAATAGAAATATTTTTTATCATGAACGGTGATCAACAAGATTGCTCATATTCTTATTTGTTTCATGATTCCAAAAATATCGCATTTTTCTATAAATCAGTTCGAGGTGTCTTCTTAAATGATAATCACGCATGTCTAATAATTGAACTTTTGATTTGAGGTATTCCATTTAAATGAATATTAGTCATGAATAACACTTATACATATTGTCAAACATTCAGTTTTACAAGTTGGCAAACTGCATATGAGTTCATGCACCATGGAGTAGATGTACAGCTGAATCAATCAATAATCAGTTCCATATGAAACTCCTTCAATAGAATTGTAGGAACAGATCTGCAGGATCCAAACTAAAGTCCAATTGTTAATATAAAGGCATACCATTATCTAACATATATAAATTGCAGACATAAACAAATTTGTGAATCATTAGATAAAAAACCATGCATTAAACTAATGTGTGTTATACCTGATTGTTATTTCCAACATTTTACTCAGAGTTACAGAGTCATTGTTCTGTTTAGGACTATAAAATGTAACATTACGAAAGGACTTTTTGAGTTAAGAGTTTAATTAGAGATTGGTAACTAAACAAAATATATGGCAGGATGACGTGGAATTTGATTTGAAAAAGAAAACAGAAGCGAAGATGAGACAATCTGGCAGAGAACAGTTGGAGTGTAAAATTGCTCGGATCGCACCGGCGTCTACTCACTGTCTCGCTTTATAAACTATCACCTACCAAATTTCACACTTGAATGTTAAATTTAGTATCATCTCCTAATTTATTATTTAAGTAAAATTATTCAGTAAATTTCGAATCCAGATTAAAATTTGAGAGAAAAATTATCTTCCTTTATTATTATCAGTTAGAGAGTTGCAACCTACTTGAAATATTGAATTCGATTTAACATGTTGTTAATTTAGTAACTTCATATGAAATTCTACAACTCCTGATGTTTAGCCTACTCTTACTTACTACTTTTTTTAAATAACAGATTAAAGTTCAATTTAAAATGTTTTCACACTCAATAATTCGTGACGTTAGAATTAATTAAGTTCTATTTTTCTCATATAATTCAATTAATAGATTAACTTTAAAGAAACTTAATATTGATTTCTCAAATCTACTACAATAATTTTTCTAGAACGTTTCTGCATGGGATAAAACTATGCAGGTAATACTTTAAACGCGTTTCATTCTATATAAACACAACAATTTCTTCTTAACCTCTTGCTTCTCGATTTTTGAGACATAAGTTAATGACAGACAATTATGGTTCATCAAGCTAGTGGTAATAACTTACAGTCAAACAGCAGAAAGAAGTCTAGTCCAGCGACCCCGCATGTCGCGGCACTCCTGTGGAAAGAGACCATAAAGACACCCTTTACAAGCCGCAAATATAAACAATCTTAAGGACCCTCAGGACAACCAAGTGACATCAACTATCCCGATGTTACCAAGCACAGAAATATATTAAAGATAGGTATTGCAAAGTTTTGTATATTTTTAGTTTCATTGATTTAATTATATTGAAAATCTCATTGTTTTAAGTACAATAGAAGAAGTCTCTTATTTTGAGATACCACGTTTGACATTTTAATCTGTAATTTTCAATAGTTTTTTAACGGACCGAAAATTTTATTTTGAATTCTAAGTAATTTTGTTACAAATTATTTTTATTTTGACATTTTAATTTAAACTCTTTGTTACAGTGAGAAGTTTTATTGAGATTTTAAATTTGTGTAAACTTTAATTGTTTATACAGCTTTTAGTTATTTTCTAAAAACTAAAATACTTTTTTAACATGTTGAAATGAATTGATAAACTCTTTAAGGACGTATAGACACTTTATCTCTCATAAGGAAACCAGACACAAATTTATTAAATTATAAACATTAAAACTCCGTATTCTATTTTCATTTACAGAACACACACTGATAAAACATATTTTGCGCACAGTACTAAGTAACATCTAGTATCTACAGACAATCAGGATATGATGGTAGTGGTGAGACGTAAGACAGTCATGGGTATTACGGCGGCAATCCCTTATGATTGCACCCAGACAGATTTATTGGATTTACACAATACATTTGGAGAACTGTATAAATGTTTTGTGATTTTAACTGTGCACCATCAAAAATATAAATAATTCATCAAACTGATACAAATATTGTTTCTATATTTAATTTGTTTTCATCATACAGAAGTATTGCAAATATTTATTGCATACTTTATTGCATAATATATTTAACTATTTATAGAATGCTGTTTGTTGATGGGAAATATTTTATTCATCGTTATCCAGTTGTACAATATACTATCTATTTCTACTCTGATTAATGTATGTATTATCCCCGTAATGTTATATAAAATGCCAATATTTAAAAACCTGGATTTATACAAGCACCGCCGACACATAAAGAGTAATATAACATCTTTTGAAAAAATATAACATAAAGTAAGCAAAGCATACAGTTTATAAAAATTTAATGTAATTTTGTCTCTTGTTTTTTAAAGTTTAGTTATAAACTTCACCGATAAGTAATGTTGACTTGGTGAGGCCATGATTCTGTAAAATTACGTGTTAAAAATAAATAAATACAAAATATTTAAATAGTGCATCGTGTTTAAATGCTGTAGATGGAGCTTATATTGGTTACTGTTAACTTACATAAAACATAAAACCAATATTTAAAATCAAGAAGATGGACCAATACAAAATTCAGTATTACTTAAACGAAGATTACAAAAATAACATTCAAAATGTATATAGTATAATACCAGTAATAATTTAATTGTCTTTACACACTACGCCACACAGGACAAGTTAATATTAAATCACATATGTTAATTATAATAATCAAATTTACTTTTTGTATTTACTTTTGTGATGTGTCTGAAGAAGATATGGTTTTATGTTTTAATGTAAGCTATCGTGTTTAAGTTTTACTTTGTAAATAACTCCTGAAAATTACGTCTGTGTATGTGTTGGTGGTCCGTGTACGTGTCCGTATATTGGTGGAGGTAGGAGGAGAGAATACGTCACAATATCTACGGCAGACCGCATCCACCGAAAAAACACAGTTTTCTTGTGGCCTCCAGGCGGGGCCTTTCCCAACGCGGATAGCGGAAGAAGGTGTGTTCCGCGTCGTCGGTGAACCGGTTTTGCCCATTCGGTTCAGGTACGACTTGAAGTAGCCGTGACCTGTCAGGAACTGCGTGAGGTAGTCCACCTCGCCATGCCGCATTTCGTCCACGTGTGTGCAGATGTCCACCTGTTCCCCGACATTAATATTTTTATGTTAAACTTATATCATATTTTGTACCATTTTTGTACCTTTTTGTAATACCAATAAATAATATTTTACCACAATAGTTTATTAATAAAGTACTATGTATAAAACGGGGAACAGGTGGACACTTGCACCCGACATCAACATTTTTATGTTAAAGTTATATCATATTTTTGTACAATTTTTGTACCTTTTTGTAATAACAATAAATAATTTTGTACCACAATAGTTTATTAATAAAGTACTATGTATAAACCGGGGAACAGGTGGACACTTACACCCGACATCAACATTTTTATGATATAGTTACATTATATGTTTCTACAATTTTTGTGCCACTTCGTGATACCAAGTAATAATTATGTACCACACTCGTTTATTAATAAAATGCAATATATAACCGGGTAATGGGTAGATACGTGCACCCGACATCAATATTTTTTGGTTAAAGTTACATAATATTTTCTACCATTTTTTACCGTTTTTTAATATAAATTCATAATTATGTAACACGCTCGTAACCTATGAATCACTCAGCCACGGTCACTAAAATAAAAAGTGACGGATGTTTACCAACTTCTATTTCAAAACTGTTAGGGCACCATCATATAGGCCTACTATCTAAGATGTTTTCACAAAGAAGGCATGCTTCTTCGATTTTGAAAAATACTTGCGAAGCTGCGTGTAAATGGTAGTATATATTATTTATTTACTTTGTTATCATTATACTTTAGTAAAGTATAAGTAACTGATATTACACAGTTGAATTGATCATTAACCCCTTTATTTCTATGATACGTCAGGAATGTCGTAGTCATTTAGTGTTGGGACTCTTCTTTTATGAAATAGCATGTAGATATAAAAAATTATAAAAATATTAACCTAAATATCAATGATGGAAAATATCAGTTTTGCAGACCCGCTATGTGAGTCATCAGCACAGTGATGACAGGTAGGCCGGGCTGCACGTGTGAGGGTGGGCAAGGGCCGCCTTTTCAGGTGCCGAAGTTTGTTTTGTTATCTCGGGGGCTTTTGAAGGCAGCGGAAAACCACAGGACCTAGAAAAAGCATTGTATCCAATTCAAATAGGAACTGAGCTATGAAAAGATCACTCGCCAGCCGTGTTAAAACTTTATAAGCAAAAATAAGCTTCGAAAGCCAATTATACTTGTAAGTAGTTTGCCAATTGACTTACACAGTTTTAGCTTTGTACATCAATGTGATAGATAGTCAAGTTTTACAAAATTAGTAAACTAAACAATTAGTAAATTATATACTAGGCCTATTGTACAAGGACAGTTCCAATAAATTTATTAATAATTGTTGACTTAAAGGATGTTTAAAAATATTAAACTTTTTAATTTTTTAAAGGGAAGAACAACTTGTCGACGAAAGATAGTACCAGAAAAGTTTTAAAATGTTCTTTTTAATGAGTAGGTTTTTATGTATAGCCATTAAGAAAATTTATGTGAGGACAATTAAATAGAATAGAATAGAATTTATTTATTTATTTTCCTAAATTTTTTGCAATCAACCACAAGTACATTAGCCTGATACAAACTAAACAAAAACAGAGGTTTAAAACAATAATTTAAAATTAGTGTTAAACTTAATATTGCAATTAATCAGTATAATATCAAAAACTATCATAAATAAAAACAGAAAAAAAACTATATGCAAGTTTAAATGCAATACACTAATTCTAGTATAAATGCATATACGCATACGTATCCGATATAGATTTACTTATAAAAACATAGGGCCTCAAAGTCAACACCTGCGTTGAGAGGTTCCTTCTCCAATATTAAATATTTTTTGTTGTAAACCAGCATATAATGGCGTTGAAGTCTGAATTCATGACTTGCTCTATTTCAATCCACCTATTTTTACGTAACAAAAAGCTGTTGTGTCCGCAGAAGATGATAATTTTCCATTTCAATTTGAATTACAAAAATCATTCATGTAAATTAAAAAAAAGAGTTGCTCCTAAAACTGACCCTTGGTGTACTCCATTATTGATGTAACCAATTTCACTAAACATGTTACCCGCGGTTTCACACGCAATTTTCTGCTGAATAACAGATGCCATGATCATATACTATTTAAACGCGTACTCATCACTCTTGTGATGGTTACTGGAAAATATTCTATTATGATCCAAGAGGTGGGTGAAACAGCTTTTATTTCAACGTCTAGAAAATATCTAAAATTGATATTTTATTATATTTAAATGTAAACCGACGTTTCAGCCTAATTTTAGAACTTCATATGAAAATGATAATAGCTGTCAATTTTTAATTAACTTTAGATTACGTTTCGTAAATATTTTAACTATTTTCATCTATTCTTCAATATTTTGGGCAATGTTTTTAGCTTCTCATTTGTTCTAAACCATTCTCGGACTGCACGAATATTATAAAAACATAATTAGCCAAATGGGTTCAGCCGATCTCGTGATTAACGCTTACCTACACATTTAGCTATCCATTTTTATATAGTAGTAGATATATCCCTAGTAAAATCTAAAAAGCAACATAGAACTTGCTCTATACTTCAAAAAAAGGAGGTAATGGAGATATGTAATATATCGATATCCACACACTTCAACACAACTGTGTGAATATTGCAAGGCCAAATCCAGCCAAGGCCCAAGACGGCCGACGCGACGTGTCGCTGGACAAAGGCACCCATTAACGAAAATACGCAAAAAATAACTAAATATCAATATTAGTTTAAGTTTAAAGACATTAATTTATCCAACTAACATTGGATGTAGTGCATGCTATTGTGAGTAAAACATCTTAATAATTAGTGAAACTAAGGAGTAGGAGGGCCAGAAAAAATTTAACAGACGTGTCTTTAAACAGCGTATTTAGTAATATTTACCTATAAGTTTAAAATTGTATTTAGTAATATTTACCTATAAGTTACAAATTGTATTTAGTGATATTAATCTATAAGTTTCAAACTATATTTATAACTATTTAAACATATTTAATTAATACATATATTATTTGTTATATTATTATATTATAATATATCAATATGGATATATATATATATATATATATATATATATATATATATATATATATATATATATATATATATATACGTCTTATCGAAGGTGAGTAGGCAAGGTTTCAATGGATCCTCGTCTTGTCATATGTGGTTTTATTAGATCTTTTACTAATTCAGACAAAAAAATACCCTTCGCAGTTTGAGCTCACCTGTATTAGTCTTATATATTATTTGTGCATTTATTGCCCCAACAATGAATAGTCCACCAAACACAGTTAACGGCCATCTATTGATAATTCTCGTTACACTATACTCGCTTTTTAGTCTGTCAACCACATCCACCCCACCTTTAGTCATGTTATAAAGGTGGGTTTTGCAGCATCTTCAATGTCTCATCATCATTATCCATTGTCGATGCAAGAAGAACATTTTTCTTAGTTTTCTTATTTGGTACATAGGATACAATGGTACACCTGTTTGGTGGTTTTCCAAACGCAAACATTGAGCTGTACCTTTGCCTGTCCTTTATGGCCAAGAGTTCTTGAGGAAGTTCCGGCTTATTCTTTCGAATAGTACCAACGACAGTAATTCTGTGATTAGTGTAAAGGTCATTCAATAATGGGACACTCGTGAAATAGTTGTCCATAATTATTACGTTTATCCCACTGTTATCAATGGGTTTTATTATCCTTAAAACCACACTTGTAGCATCGTTAGATGTAGCAAAGGGACCTGGGGGTTGCTTTCCACCATAGAGTTCCATGTTAGAAGTAAAAAATGTTTTTGCATCTACAAGTGCGTAGAGGCCATATCTCGCCGGCTTATTCGGTATATACTGCCGAAATTTACACCGGCCACGAAAAACTTCCAACATTTCATCGAGAGTTACTAATTCTCCCACATTATAACTTAGTTTACACAAACTTACAAACCGTCACGTATTGGAGCTGCATTGTCAACTTTCTTTCTTTGAGATCGTGTAATTTTGTCGTCAAATCTAATAGCCTGTAATAAGGTATGAAAACGTCTCTTGGACATAGTTGCTGCATAGATCTCAGGTGCCGTTCCAAAGTTCATAAGTGTTCAAGTGGTTAGCTTTTTTCACTCCTATAAGATATAAGAGCCCAATAAATGCTTGAAATTCTACTAAATCAGTGTCGTGGCAGTCTCGCGCTCTTGTGTAATTTGGACGCATTTCTTGTAACTGCTGGTTTGTAGAACGTGCAATGTCTGATATCATGTCGTTAGGGAAAAATATCTTCCAACAATCAACTGGGTGGTTCAATTCCTAAATAACGATTAACAGAAGGGAATTTCTTTACAATATTTTGTCTTGCCCTTTTCGTTATTTGTGGCTTGTGAACATCCCAGTTAGTAACTCCGTCTTTAGATGTGTAAAGTGCAGAAACCGCTCAATGGGCTGTTTAGAACCTTTTTGTGTAGAAGGCCCTGGTTGCACAGTGTTTACATCTACAGAAATTGATTGTAAAATATTTATTTGTTCATCAACGGTGTCATAACAAGGGCTATCGTCATCAGACTGGTCTGTGTGCACGTCATCAATGTCATGTTCACTCTCATTATCGGTATCTGATAAATGTCCTTGAAAAGAATTATCACCCTCACTTACATCATGTTCTTCAAGCCAGCACGGAATTTCGTTGTCATTTGTTCTCTCCACCACTAAACATATGAGAAATGGAGCTTAAGAGTGAAAATACACTAACAAAAATACCTACACAACTAAACACTAAAACCACAATTGTCCACCTGTTCTCCGGTTTATACATAGTACTTTATTAATAAACTATTGTGGTACAAAATTATTTATTGGTATTAAAAAAAGGTACAAAAATGGTAAAAAAATATGATATAACTTTAACATAAAAATATTAATGTCGGGGAACAGGTGGACACACGTCTTTCGACCCATGTTTGAACCTGCTCGATGAGTCGCGCAGTCCATCGTCCTCGGGTTTCGTGCTCCCAGCTGTGTTGCCACTGCTGGAAGGTTCGGGCACGCTCTTCGGATCTTGCTGCGTCCTTGCCGATCTCACCTTGTCTCTGATAAATCGCCTTCCTCTCCCCTACAAAGAGCTTGACAGGGATGACTCCGGCAGCCACCAGGACGGCAGGCTCGGATAATGTCCGATAGGCGGAACACCTTCGGAGCGCAGCTTGACGCTGAATCCGGGCGAGTCGCAACCTATAGAATTCCTAGGTAAGAGCGTCTGCCCACACCTCTGCCCCAAAAAGGAGCACGGACTGAACTGCGTACATCAGTAACCGTCTTCTGCTGGACCGAGGACCCCCGACATTGCCCATTAGCTTACTAAGATAAGAGACCACCGAACGGAAGATCTGGTCTCTCCAACTTAACTTGTTGTCCACCATGACTCCGAGGTACTTGGCGGCACGCGTTGACTGGACCACTTCCCTTCCCACTCGCAGCGGGACGACGGTGTTCATTCTCTTCTTTGTGAGAATCACGATCTCCGTCTTGCTCAGAGCAAGCGAAAGACCGTGATCGGACATCCAGGCATTTACCACGCGCATGACCTGGTTAGCTGGGCCAGCTCAACGTTGCGTGCGGCAATGAGAGCCGCACGTCATCGGCGTACCCAACTAAGACGGTTTCCTCTGGCATCTCGGATCTCAGGAGGCTGTCATAAGCGATATTCCAGAGATCCGGGCCGAGTATTGAGCCCTGCGTTGCACCAGAGGTGACTTCCACCGTCCGCGCTCCGTCTTGAGTGTCGTATATCAGACGCCTAGAACGGAGATAGTCCTCGATGAGCCGCAACAGATACGCTATAAGTTATAGCTTAACAATAGTAATTAAAAGGTAACCATTACGTTACTTAATGTATACAGACTAATCCTAAATAACCCAAACACAGCAAAAGAGGCACTTCCGTTGCGTTCTGCTGAGAATGTTTTTGTTACTTACTACTGCCAACACCGTTTGTGTGTATTACTACCTGAACGAGTATTAACCAGTAATACCAATAATGTTACTGCTTGAAAAAGTTGATAAAGAATATGATTCTTCATTATAAACATACTTTTAATTTCAACTATTTCTTAAGACTAGGTTCTAAGATTTGTATTCACTAGATATGATAGACCTAAGTTGCATATTTTGTTTAACTATTTAAGATAAGCTCAGCCATTTTTTATTTAAAGCAAATGTTTATAAAAAAATATAACTAAATGAGGGGAACCTTTATGGTGACGCCACACTTGACCAAATCTCTTCTTGTCCAATTACTTTTACTCTTTTGGTGAATTCACGATCAGCCCGTGAGATTCAAATTCAAACTCAAACATCTTTATTGCAGTTGACAATAACATGTATTGAATTGCAAAAGTTAGGGATACTATAAAGTTTTACAGACTCACTACAGTTTTATCCATGGAAACATTCAAAATTTACATTGAAACGCTAATATTTATTTGTTTGTTTCTATACCCAGCTTCGAAGTTCTGTACCTGAAGTCAGGACGACTGTGTATGAATGAATGTATGTTGTTTTCTAACTAAAGAGACATTACATTTCTTATATTTTTGCTAATTTTTACGTAGTTTTCCACTACAGAGTAAATGTGCTATAATGTAAATGACATATCAAAATAATTCCTCATTGAAGGGGGCGTTGCAAAACAGTCACGTTGCACTTTATCACCGATTGCTCTCATTGAGACCCAATGGTATTATCTTCTGGTTCTTCAAGAATAATCTCAATTTGATCAAAAATAATCTCAATGGCAAAAGAATACAGAAGAAACAAGAAAGGCTTATGATGTTACAACTTGTGTGCTATAGATTAGCAATTGGCGAAGTCTCACACATTCACAGTTCAATAAAATACTCTATTGTAGTTTATTGTACATGTATGAATTTGAACCAAGGTGAATGGGGTTACAAGACTTTGTGTTGAGAGTAGTTAATAACCTTACGGCAGGTAAACTCTTTGTGCTGCCTTCTTTATTCGAAGATAATTTACGGAACATGATTACAAAATACGAAAATTCCCTAGAAATCATCCAAAAGTTTGGGGAACTAAATTTTTACATGACAATGACCTACAATCCAAGCTGGCTATAATTTATTCTTCTTTTAATGGAAATGAACTCCCATCTAGTTTGTTCAAAGGCATCTTATAAAATTCAAAAGATATACTTTAAAAATTGTTTTGAAGACAATGCGAATATTTACTCTTTCTTTTTCTTATAAATTCTCATTAACGCTTTACATTAGCTTAGTAGAGACTTTTGGACACTAATGAACATAGACTTTCCTTGAAGACTCTTGGAGCAATTGGAAAATTCTTTAAATATTATTAAAGTTAATAAAAACACTACTTTTCCAAATTGTTTATTTTTTGGACGAGGCCTTTCGAAATAAAGGTTTCATCTTTAGGCATCTCAGCAGGGAAATATTTGGAAAAGTAGTGTTTTTATTAACATTTAATAATATTTTATAGACTTTCTTGTTAATTATATTAGATTATAATATATTATCTTAAACGCGATCTCTTTCTTGTTGTTCAACAGTAGTTACTGTGAAACATGATAACCTAATTAATGTAAATTATTAAAACCGCATACAGATCAATATAAACAAACATGTTGATGTAGTGAACCATACCAATTTGTATTCACTGCATTAATGAAGAATTGTTAATGGTTTTGAATAAATAGTAAGCTGCAAGCATTGGTAGTCTTGTAATAAATGATTATTCTCCTTGCAAGAAATTTAAAAGCCAAACTAGGATGTGTGGTTCACTGGGTCTATAATAAAAATATAAACACAGATCTAGGACTTTCACTAAAAGGCAGTTGGTAATTCATTTGTACTAAGATATTATTTTTTTAAACAATTGATAGGATACAGCTAACAATAATTATTTATTTACAAATTACAATTGTTTATCCCATCAGATTTATTACTGAACTGTTACATAAAATCGAATTATACTTTTGAATAATTTGACAAACGAATATATTTTAAATTCTAATGCAATGAAAGTTTTAATAACTTATACTTAATGTGGTTATTTGCTTTGTTATACAATGTTTCCAGGTATGTGACTAAGTTAAAGTGTATTTTATTAACTCAAATACCTGTAGTACCTACACCTCATAATCCCTGTCCTCCATCACTGTAGACATTGTCAATGTGATGCTGCCATGAGTCTCTAATTAGTCCCTGTCATGTACTGTCAGCATTACTGCCACACATAACCCACCTCCCTTGCTCATCACCAGTTGACTGCTGTGCTTATCTACTTGTTTATACAAGAGAGTAAACACTACACAGCAACCTACTACCTACTAGTGGGATCTATGTAGGTTTGTAATAAACCAGAATATCTATCTAAGTAAAGACTAGAACTTCTAAAACTAGAACAATTCAGACCATCATTATAAATTTCTAATTCACTCCTATAATAGTTCACATTTGTATATGGACAAGAATCTGGTCACCTGCTAGTGTACTCTCTGTTAGGTACTTAGACAAATTCTCCTATCAGAATCTGTACTAATTCTGTTCTCTATACCGAAATACAGAGGACAGTGATTATTATTAAAGCAGTATATTGATCACGGTTGAATATATTGGTGTTTGGTTTCTCAAACTACAGCCCATTGCGATATGGCTCCGCCCTCTTCATTTTACATGTACAGGCAAATATATATTATTGTAAGTTTCATTTAAACACGTGTTGACGAATTTAATGAAGAATTTAATTGCATTAGAAATATTTGTACGTGTGATATTAGTAATATCTATTCCCTTAGTCTTAAATATCCGCTTTCATATCTACCACGAGTGACTCGGAACCCTCGCTGTTCCCTTTATGCACTGCTTCTCCCCCTACACTCATCTATTTATAAATGGTTATACTAAACACTCCTTCTGAAATCAGTTGTGTTGTGTTGACTTTCCCGATTCCATGAGTTTAGCAAAATATTCAAGGCTCATGAGACGGAAATACTATTTCATCTTGGAGCCGGACGTAGCAACCTGCCTCGACGCGTTGTAAACACAACATCTGGAGTACACTTTGGTATAAAACGTTACTTAGGAGTACTACATAGGGTATATAATTTCTATACAATTAATGTAGATATTTATTCTGCTCTAGGTATATGTGTTATGAGAGGCCATTACTGAGAGGAGATAGATAAGATGTAGTCTATCATGATATTCTTAGCAAGGAAAGTTTCAGTATTCGAGTTTATTCTCCTACATGAGTCGGTTGAGATGGTTCTCGAAGAGAGAGCAATCTCTCAGAGAAGACAAAGTGTACTCAGATGAAGATTGAGATCTCTCTCTTCGAGTACTATTTAAGTCAGTGTACTAGACTACATTCGACTCAGTAGTCCATTACTTTTTATGTTGTGATATGATTATTTACAGAAAACTGTGAAAGAACCATTTTTTATAGTTTTATATGTCTATTCTGTTTTCCACGTCCACAGCTCGAGGGGACACGTACGTAAAGGTTTTGCACTCATTCCTGTTAAGAGTCAGCCTGCTCAAAGTCATGGTATTGTTATCATAATACCAGAATTGCACAACTTTCTGGTAATATTTTTTTAAATTTCTTTGGGTTAAATAGGTTTGTGTACTTCACTGATTATTGTTTTGTTTATCAAATGCTTATACAGGGTGGGTTTCCCCATAAGTTGGGATATTTTGTTTCGATAGGTTGGTAAAATGTTAAGTTTGTAGCAACAAGGAGTAAGTTTTTTTGTTGTATGTTCCAGTGGCTAGTGTAAAGTGACGCTCTGTTATTTGTTTGTGTGTGTTTTAAAAATAATTACAACCTAACAATGAGTTTATATCCTTCAGTTGTGGTGGAAGCATAATAAAAATACTACTTCCACCAAGTTGCTATAATAATTGAAGAATTTAGTGGTAAATATCCATGTGTCGCGATACCCACTCGAAAGTATAAGCGGAAGTTAAAAAAGACATTTAAAACACAGGAAGCGTTTTAAATGTCCCGAAGTGTGGTTTCCCACGATCAAGTTGCAACGAAGAAAACCTGCAGACACTTGCTCAAGCTTTTGTAGCCAGTCCCGGTAAATCTATTCGCAAGGCATCTTTTGAACAAGAAATATCAAGAATAATCGTGCAGAGAATGTTAAAGCAATTAAAATTTAATTCATACCGCCAATCTTTACTTCAAGTGCGCTTCACGAGGATGATTCCGATATGCGATTGGAGTTCAGTGAGACAATAATTATCCGTTCAGATCCAAATTTCTTGCGATCAATTTTGTGGTGTGACGGAGCATGTTTATAACTAAATGGATACGTTAATCGGCATAACTGCGTGTACTGGTCGGATGTAAATCCTCATAATATAATACAAGCATAATTCAATGTGCCTGGTGCTATGGTATGGGGTGGTCTTTCGAGTACTGCACTGATTGGTCTTTTTTTCAAGGAAATGTTAACTCAGAAAGTTACTTATGCTTGCTGCTAGAAGTAGTAGTTCCCGAGCTCAGAAACAATCCTGTTTTCAATATTCATTCGCTCATCTTGCAACAAGATGGTGCCCTAGCACATTTCGGTATCCAAGTTCTAGATTTTTTAAATAACACATTTAATGAATGGATTGGTCATTAGTAGTACAATCGTCTGGCCTGCGCGCTCGCCAGACCTGTTATAAAGGAGACTGTGTATGCTTCAAAACCGCAAAATCTTGACGAACTCAGGAACCTAATTATACGAGTATATTAATTTGAACTTGTTAATAACGACAAACCTTTATTGCTAAAAATTTGTGATTCTATTCTCAGTCCTTGTACGAAGTGTATACAAAATCAAAGTGGAAATTTCGAACAACTGCTATAACATTGTATAGTAAAATGTAAGTCATTTCATATAATGAATTTGTTTCTTGCCTAAAAGTGTTTCATTCAATTAACCTATAACGCCTTTAAATTTCTCATCTAGTGAAACTGACATATGCTCCACTCTGTATACGTTGTGTTAAAATGAAGGAAACAATGCTTTGTGTACCAAAATGATAGCAACAGTAATACTGTCACTGTACACAACTCTTATTACAACATCAAATCTAATTTCCTCACGGCGCTTATCACAGTAGCTACCAGTTTCACTTCCTCCGATACATCCGGTCACTGAGTCAAGCTGTCGTTTTATTTCCGTTGTCATAATAAAACAAACTGTCTTTTTGGGTCAGTTTAATTTTCCATGTTTGTATTACATGGAAGAAACTGGCAAAAGCGACAGTTTCTTTTATTATGACAATAGAAATAAAGTGACAGCTTGAATTCTCATATACTAGTATACTATGGCATTAGATTGAATATTTTGTAATCGCCGCTTGTGTGATAATTATAACGAATGAAAACTTTGTTAATGAAATAAATAAAAAAAATCACAGTTTGTTCAGTTTATGAGCAATATTTATTGAAGTTAAAAGGTGTTAATTTTGTATAAATTTATATTTTTTTATCATCTAAAAGTTTTTACAAAATAACTAACTACGTGAAATCCAATTTCTGTTGTAAACATATGCAACCTTACTGTTTGTAAACGCAATAGAGACATTTCCTTAAGAAATAAATATGAGGTCGAAGTGTGAGGATATCAAAAGAGTTGAAAATATCGAATGATGTTGTCTCAGATAACTTTTTTACTTCCCACTTAACACGAATCACCAGACATGCATACAAGTCAGATCAGCATCAGCCAAAGATATGAAAACCGACTTATTGCTTAAAACTTAGACTCTTAGTATCGTTATCCGATTGGTTGAAGGAAATTTACTGTCATTTACGTGCCTGACGTTTTATTTAAATTATATATAAGAACAATAATAATCAGATAAGAAAATCATCGCTTGATATTTTTAACTCTTTCGATATTCTCTCATCTCAACCCCTCACCTAAACTAAAACGACTAACAATCGATTTCTACCGTAAACAACCTCCCCTTATCGATTTCACGTGTACTTAGTTTCTGTGTTCATACAATGCAAATTCAGATGTTCTACTTTCATGCACTGGTATATTTAATACATATTCGAAATATACTGATAATTCATATCAAAATGAGCTTTTTTCAATACGTAGGGGCATGATTTATAATTTAGTAGATTTCATTGTTATTAACCTCCATAAAGGTAATATCCACAGAAGATAAAGGAAAGGAACGTTTTTGAATACTCTTTAGTTCCCTTGTACAAAATATGAGGTGAGAAAATGTTAAGGGGAAACGAACAGAAGACAAGATGATATTGAAACTGTGTCCTGAAGAGCTCTTGACTGAGATTGTGTTGTAAGCCCTACATGGAACTCTTCGCTCTCTCAGAACAATTTCTCTTTACTTTACATTACTTTTCCATTTTAGTGTATTTTGTCATATTCACGCTGTACAGTCCTTATCTTACAGACCAACGTAAGGACTCTGTTCTGACTCAGAGAAGAAAAAATATTAGAACAACAGAAGACAAGATTATATTGAAACTGTATCCTGAAAAGCTCCTGACTGAGATTGTGCTGTAAGCCCTACATTGAAATCACCGCTATCTCAGAAAAAATATATTTTTATTTTACACCACATTCAAGTTTTGCATAGTTTGTCATATTAACGCTGTATCATTCTTAAGTTAACCTCGTTAACGTAACATCATAAGGACTCTCTTCTAACTTTAATGGAATTTTACTATGATAACTCGGTCTCTTTGTGTGTCTGCTCTAGTATACATTACATCTGTTTATCAAGATTTTGGATGAATAAGGAATATTCACGAATGTACAACAGCAATAGTTTAAACATTATGTCGATTTGTAATTATTACCCTTAAGTTGGAATACTATGGGAAATTAGTACGATAGATTGTGTTTTAACAAGGTGGGCATTTGAGTAGGAATTGTTACCATCGAACAATTGTGTAATAGTCTGTGACAGTTGTAATGAAGTTTATACATATTGACAGTGGAACGACTTCATTGATTACAAGGAGTAATGCCCAGTATAAATTGATACGCTGATTGGAGACTATCATAATGATATAGTGTAGATTGTTTTTTTATTAAAATGTTCTTCTCACTTCAATTTTGGGGTTTCCGTATAAACATTTTAGACGGTTTTAATCCACATAACAAGAGGATTCGCTTCTTGCTATGCTACTGTCTTAGCTATGAGCAAAGATCGCGTGACCCCAACGAATTTTCCTCAGGCCATATGTATGCTGCAGAACAATATTACGTAAGTGCGCCGCAGTCTTGATACATTGAAAGGTAACATTTATTTTCAGTTAATATTTAGTCCATCGCATATATTATATGCAATATTTAGAAGGGGCTATGAACTAAATCGATTGGGCACCGGCAGCTTACTGAATACTAACATGTTCTACTGCACTGAAAAATAATTCAAAGCTCTAAGCTTAAAACGACCATAAGTATATTATGAATTCGTTTAACAAATTGCTTTGTTTTTTTTGTGCAAAAGCAACAATTTACATAAACTATTTGAGGAAAAAGTACAAGAAGTTTTAATTAACTGAAGTGTGTGACGGAATTTGTGAGGAATTAGGCAAGTATTATTGTTCGTTTAGGCTAACGAAGACCAAAATTGTGCAATATTAAACGAAAAGCTCCAATTCAGTTCCCATTATATTAAAAAAATATCCAATGTCACAAGAATGTAAGTATATACGATACATTGATAGTCACAAGAATATTTTTTAACTACTGATAAGGCTCAAATAGATAAGAACCAGGAATCAGGGGAAGAGGAGTGACATAACCTTCACCTCTCAGTATCTGCGCTGCCGATCTGCCGGTTCTTCTTAGCGGTAGCACGTGTGCGGTAGGCGTACCATTTACATGTTTCGTAAAATATTTAACGTGTTTATGTTTTATTTATTGAATTTTATGTTTTATTATATTTTATTTTTACCTGCTTTTATTTCAGTTGACTTCCGCGTAGTTATATACCTGACGATGGGACTTTTGTCTTGAAACATGTAGTAACAATTGTACAAAAGAGAATTTTTAAACTGTTGTTAGGGTAATGTACCATACATGTGTCAAAATATTATTTTCCGTTCTCGCCACGCCTTGATAAGACAAATCTGTCATATCGTTCACGGATGCACTCGAGGATACACTGCCACTGGTCTACTATTGAGCAAGTTCAGTAGCTACATGGAGAAAGCAGTTTATACTTATCACCAACACTACTTTGACTTATATGACGTCAGTCTCTAGAAGACTGTGAAAAATAATGCAGCAGCTAAATTCTACATTTTATTACATAACTTTTAGTTTTTTTTTTCATACAAAAAGCTTATACCGGGTTTTTTAAAAGTCCCACCATCCCTGTTAACTATGTCGTAAAGAGAGATGGAGTGATTTACTTTGGGGCATATTTATATGACAAACTGACAAGCTTTTTCGTATATGAAAATTTTTACTCACCCACAAATGGGGTATTTTGGTGGTAAGTCAACATTTTTAAATAGGAACCCATAGCAAGTAACTTTATGTTAAAAAAAAAAACTTTAAATGTCACTTTAACTGTGGGGTTTAATAAAACAATACAAACTTAATTTGTCCACCAAATTTGATAGAGTAATTAGAGACCTCTAGTTTGTGCCTATTCTGTGTGTGTATTGTGTTAATTTCATACAAACTTGCCTAACGTATAGTCTTGTATTTTTACAAACATGAATTATTTATTAACAAATCCAATTATTCAGAGAGCCTTTTATCAGTAAGTATTTTCCTGTTTCCGAATGTATTTGTGGAACTCTCGCCCAGATAACTGCAGAAATATTTATTGCTCTGGGGCTAAAATCAGGATCTTTCTGCTGTGGGCTCAGCAGAAGTGTCGATTGGAGGTTTTGTGGCAGCACTTGTGGTAATTGTGTGTAAATTGAATGGAAAGCTGATAGGGGTATTCATTAGTTAAATATTTGTAGTAAGAGTGAAATTGTTGAGTTCAATGTATGCACATAGTTTATACTCGCACGTTTCTTTACGTTAAAGAGTGGACAAGTTTTCAACTAGGTTAGGACTCAGGCAATCCACTTTACAAATAACCTCTCGCTGGATTTCTTTCTGATTATTATAACAAATCGAGGCTTCTAGTATGCACCGAAACAGCGTACAGTGTTGCTAACTATTGCGGAATAACACTGAAATAGTTGCTAAGCTGTCCAAATAATTATCTCTGCTAATACTGGAGGCGCTGATGTCAGGACATATCGATCGCGGTCAATAAGACAGATTGTGGTTCTACTCGATTCTGGTAATCGCCTTCAATTCTTCACCACAATCTCGATACAGGGCTGCCCTTTGCTTCATTCGACTAAAGGAGTTTCGGAGACATCCCAAAAATTTCAAGTCTGCTTCTGATTACCGTTCTTAATATTAATACTGATTGAAAAAAGTTTTTTATTTTTTAACTAACGATTTTTTACACTCTGACTGTAAACAATTACTTTAACATTCACTTGGGTAGCTGGTAAACAATATACTTTAATAAACGGATTTACATTCCGCAAGTCAAGAACAAATACTGATGGGAAAATAATCTGGCGCTGTTGTTCAAAATCATGCAACAGTTAGGCAAAAACTAATAGAAATAAAACAAATATGAAGAATAAAGCGTATTCATAACCTTAGAAAACCTTAACTTAACCGCCACCCCGGACCATGCCTGAAACATAAACCTATCAATTGCACCGGCCACGACCTCGACGCCTTCCCCAACCACCTTTAACTCGAACTATCCGGATCAGCCAGAAACTATGTCCTTAAGGAGAAAATGACTCAGCTTCAAGAGCAGTATAACACTGTTCCGGATCACTCAATAGTCTTACCAGCGGCTGGTTCAATTTACGGATCAGGTATCTGCGATGAACCCATCGACCTCTTCATCTACAGCAATTAATAAAAAACACTGAAACAAAACACTGGTATGCAAACAGAAGACATTTTGATAGGTCATAATGTAGATTTGGTGGAAGACAGTCAAAAATAAAAAAATATGCCTTGAAAAAAGATTAGAAGGAGAAATGAAGAGGATAGCGGAGTTAGAAATAAAAATTATAGACGATAAAATTCCCTGCAGAAAATGCAATATCCTGCAAGAAGAAAGAAAAAACGATAGATTCAATCAAATGTTTAGAGGAAGAGAAAAATATGCTGATGGAAAATAACAAATCAACAAGCCTCTCTTAAGCACAGTAGAAGACAGTGAACACCACGAACAACACAAAACGAATATCATATACTGTATTATATATCGGAGGTAGATCAGAATACATTCGCAACTGTAAACAAGATAAATAAAAGTTCAACACAAAAAGAAAATAAATTGCAAAAGGATAAAAAGCGCAAAAAGGATAAAACGCCAAGAATCTACCAATAATACTGCAGAGAAAAAATCATATCCCGGAGTTGCAAAATATAACATTGGATAGCCATATTACTGTTGAGGGCTCGCAGCGTACTGTACATGAGAAGTGCCACTAGCGTGGTGAACATAACCGAAGTCTGCAAGCCCAGCGGTAGATTGCTAGACATCGCTTCCACCCCCGCCCCTCCAGCTAACCATGCTTATGTAATCCTGGTAGGAACGAATGCCTTGGCTGCCAGGAATCATGCAAACATCTTCCGTCACTTCGAGCAGGTCATGGTGAACTGCAAGAGATCCTCGAGAGTCCTCGTTTCTCCTCTGTTAACCAGATACGACCTGCCTCCCGTCAGCCCTGTCCACAAACCCGTACTACTGGCCAATAACTATATTGCCGAGGTGAGTTACCAATATGAAGGCGTCGAGTTGTTTGGTTTGTGCGACCTCGGCAGAGAGCACCTCACGGCGCATGGCTTGCATCTGCAAGGCACAGGAAATTGACTTCTGGCCGACATAATTTTGAGAGCGCTGGCCTGCTTCTTAACCCTCCGCAGTGTCGCCCCGAGATAACTCACCGCCCCACCGAACCCTGCCTCTATGCACCATGAGAGCTACGCTAGGGTTGTTACCAACGGTTCTCTTGTTGTTACTGAAAACGGGT
Source organism: Homalodisca vitripennis (assembly GCF_021130785.1). Taxonomy (NCBI): domain Eukaryota; kingdom Metazoa; phylum Arthropoda; class Insecta; order Hemiptera; family Cicadellidae; genus Homalodisca; species Homalodisca vitripennis. The sequence continues at coordinate 96,796,625 of NC_060210.1, forward strand.
TTAACAGCACTAACATTGATACGCGTAAAATTCAACATTTCAAACTTACTTTAAAGTTTCGCCTTTTCACATTTTCTTTTAAAAAAAATAGAAAGATTTCGAGGCAGGCAGAATAAAAATTTAAACTGATAACTCAAACTATAACCACTATGGCCAAGAGGTTATAATAAGTGGAAGTCAGACTCAAAGGGAGCCCAAAATTACCAAAACATTAAGAGATACAAGACCAGAAAACATAAATCTCCTCAATCATTCCCTTTCAAAAAAAAATTCTCGATCAACTTCAAACATTTAAGGATTGCTTAAACTATAAAATTAACAAATACTGCTCTCAAAAACAATCAAAATTTGTTCCAAGAGAGTAAAGAAAAACATGGATCAACCAAAGAAATTTTATTTGCGAGAAAAAGTCATTTTAATCCAAATGTTGTAAAAAATGGACCAAAAAGAAATTAAAAACAAATTATAAATTGATAAGAAAACTTACAGAAAGGTGATCCAATCTGCTAAGGCCTATGATGTCCCAAAATCAATTCAAAACTAAAAAAATGTTTTCAAAGATGTTTAGGGCATCATAAAAATAACAACAGGGAACACACAAAAAAAAAATAAATAAAAGTGGGGGGATAGACTCGAGGATGATGCGGTCGAGGTTACTAATGAATTTAATAGATTCTTTGCGTCTGTTGCTGATAGGCGGAACCCACGGCCGCATCTTCCCCAGTTGTACCGCACGCAAAGACAGATTCCACTAGCTTCAATGGCTTTGGCACTTGTCACAGAGGAAGAGCTTGTACGAATTATTAAGCAGCTCCGAGCTAAAAATCAAACAGCCTGAATTTGATTTTTCCAAGCACATTGTGAAACCACTGACCGGATTAATAAATTTGTCTTTCCAAACAGGATGTTTCCTATTTTTTTTAAAGCTTTAAAAGTAACCACAATTTTAAATAAACATGACCCTTTTTCTGTTAACAACTATCGGTCTGTCTCAATATTGCCAATTTTAAAAAGATATTTGAAAAAATGTTTTTGATGAGAATACTGCAGTTTCTTAATAAAAACAACCAGCTCTCAAATGAACAATTTGGCTTCAGGAAAGGCAAATTTACGGTAGACGCGGTAAACTTGCAGATTAATTAGTGTCGGAATTCTACTCAAGTTTCTCGTCTTATTAAAAGCATTCGACTGTGTTGGCCATAACATACTGCTTGATAAACTAAAATCACATGGCATTCGAAGAGTTCCCCACCAAATGGCTGAGCTCTTTTCTCAGCCACAGGACGGAAAAAATCCTAATATAAAACCAATTTTCCAATGTAACAAATCTGGAGTCCCTCAGGGCTCCATTTTCAATCAAGTCCTTTTTTATCTATTTCAACGACGTAGGGTCATCAGTACTACCAGACTCGTACAGTATCGTACGACTCTCTGTTTAAGTTCCAAAACACAATCGAATCTGGAATTCCAATCTTTTGTCGAACTCAACAATTGCGTCCATAATTTAAACTCCATCAGTCTGACAACAAATTTCGCAAAATCTGTTTTGAATTTTTATTTTCGCCCTACGAATTATGCTGTACGTGTCAAAATTATCAGTTGACTTTTGCAATGCAATATTCGTTATTGACTCTTGCAATAAAATAATTCTATTCTATTCTACACCTTTCATCCCGGAACCTTAGATCTACCACCAACCAATTGTCCCATCCCTTCACCAAATCAGTCAATCATTGCTTGTCTGATATGTGCCACAGATACCGTCTTACATACATCTTTGTAACCGATACTTTAGGTCTACCACCATCCAGCTTTCTTATCTATCCACAACAGAAAATTACCACTTGTGGGAATGCGTGTCAAAGATACGGCTTTACATATCTAAATCTGTGAAGTAGATAGTGTGACGAATAGTGGGGTAGTTGTCATTATTGCTGCTGGAGATTCTGAATAGCGATTAAGGGGATCTCACTGGGGTTTGGCTTCTTTATACGAATAAATAGGATTTAATGTCTGAGAAGAATTTAAAATCACGACCACGCCTAAAACATTTGTACGTCCGTTAGGTTTACTTACGTTCCACCACTAAAACCTCGCCAACTGCCTATGTTATCATGTGCCTAAAATTAATTATTTTATGGTCTACTTCAAATAATTTTCAAACCACAGAACATAGTATTTATATAAATTGTTGACTAACGCATGGTCTTTCTCTGACGGATTTAAATAATCGAGTTTACAACAAAACTTACAGAAACGTGATCCAAGCTGCCAAGGCAAATGATGTCTAAAAATAAATTCGAAACTCAAAAAACGTTTTCAAATCTGTTTTAGGGATCATTAACAATAACAACAGAGCACAGGTTTACTGACTACCCCAAATCTCTTAACTTCTGAAGCAAAATATGTAGTATTATTTACTATATATTAATTGTGTCTGTACAAGATTTACACATTAAAGATAATGTAAATTTTATTCCATAAAAAGTAATAACTAGGTTTTCTTCAAATGCCCATATGATTTCTGCGTGCATTAATATAGGGAATAAAAACAAACTTTTTGGCCAAATATCATAAAAAGCCACTGTGAATTATTGCGTGTAACAAACTAAATAGATGAAGATCCTGAAGTTATTTTGATTTGAACTGAGATAATTGCTCAAAATAAGTAGATTCATGATCATTTAGTTTTAGGTTAAAGTTGAACCGAATACAATATTGTGTAAGCTGAATTTTATAATAAAATTCACCACACACATAGCGGCCAGTCAATCTGTTGACTAGAAGCAGTAGGTTGTAATCCATTTTTTCGGGAAATTATAGTAATTATCTTGGGCTCTTGTCTCATGTTCTGAATTGGATATAGCATTTTCGATACCATTGCTCAGGTTTGAGCCCGTTCACAATCACTAAACACGTAAGCAATCACAAGAGGCCTCGGGATTTTACCTTGTGGGATCTAGTCAGCTTTGATAATTTCAATTTAGTTCGAAACCAAAACATAAATATTAATTGTGTACATCATATTTATACCAAATGTAGTATTCGACCACCCCATCACTGATTGATTATACCAATTCTACCTAATCGCTTGCCAATACCAAAGAACTCAAATTTCCCTAAAGAAGATAATTGAGGCCGTCTCAGTATTTATAACTTGCTAAGAGAAATTAGTTTAATGTATAATTAAATCTAAAACACAAGTTATTTAGAAGGGTACCTGGTTCGTCTCCGACCAAGATATTTCACTTTAATGCCACAGGTCGGAATTCGGCACTCTACAGGTGTACCGTTTTACTGGCACATGAGGGGTTAGCTTTGAAATTTAAATTTTTGTGAAGGTTCAAAAAAAGGAAAAGAAAATCTTCTGAAATAAATAAAGTTCAAACTAAAATAAAACATCTTCTTGAAAATAATTACTGGATTTAAAATTAAAATAAAAACTTCTTGATGAATTTTAAATTCAAACTTGTAATATATTCGTCACTCAAAAGTGTACAATGTTCTTACAGCTTGTCTTTTATTCAATTTTCAAAATTTAAAACTTTCACACTCTAATCTGATTTGGCAATTCTTCACTTTAATTTATCTTCAAAATTCAATTTATTTTGTTACTAATTTTCTTTACTTTACTTTAAATATTACTTCTTTTCAATGTTATAATTTTATATATTGCTGAAAGCATCCGCAGGTTCGATGACGATTAGAAAAAATAACTCTAAGCACTTTCAAAGACTATACTCGTTACGACTACTACTGATCAACTGAGACGGGAGGTACGGCACGTCTACCTCACCCCACCTCTCAATTTCGTTATAAACACTCCCATCTGCGATGCGCGCCTCGCTGATAGTAGCCTCTTTTGTACTGTCCAGTCCTTATCATTCTTCTGGGCCTACTCCTTCCACCGGTAATCCAGTTACCCCAGAATTATTATTTAATACAATCGGTACACAGGAACCCCTCATCCCTAACCATCATCTAAGTATTCCCATCTGTACCACACTGCGGTCTTGGTTCCCAACTCGAGCCGTGTGCTCGGCCTGGACCTACTGTCACTTATAGTGGTATCCAAGCTCACACATTTGTACGATACTCACACACCAGCTTCAAACGCAACTTATAAATTATCAGACGCCTTGCAATCGACATTAGTAGCATCTACACCCCCTGAGGACTAAATGTAGTTTGATACTACCTTAAGTTGAAATCAATGAATGTAAAATTATATTTGGTAGGAGTGGCCAAAAATTGCACTCATGTAAATATTATTCAAATTAATGGGCATTAACTTGCATTTCCTTTTCAGTTTTTTTACCATAAATGTATTAGGAACGTAGTACTACATAGGCGCCATAAAATATGAGTTGAATTACAATTATTATTATAATTATTTGACGCATATTATACATCTTAAACTGATCATGAAGCTCTGGACTACTCCTTTTATTGCTATTATTCTTTTTCGTTTTTAAGGATTGCAAATGTTTTGCTAGCACTAGTTTAATTATAAGCCTTGGTTCTAGTTAGGAAGTAAGGGATAATTTTACAACCACTGACTATCTGTCAATATTTTGTCAGAATAATATAAGAAAATAAGTTATAATATATGATGCATAATATTATTGATGAATGAATTTATTAAACTCTCTTGTATTATACACTGATGTGAGGTAATTAGTCGCACTTCGGAGCTGTGTCTAACACATGTTACAGAAGTTCCACTTAGTTTAATGAATAAAGTTTAAGACAATGTTGAAGTTAAGTGTTCTAGTAGCTGCATAGAACTTAGGAGAATAGTAAAGTATAGTCAATATGTTTAAGTAAAATTGATTAATTATAATTTTTGAGAAAATCGTGCCTGTTATGGATTGCAATATGTGGGTGAAAATAAACTGGAACGATATAAGTATTGTGTACTAACCGATAGCTAATTTGCATTGTAGGAGTAAAAGCATAAAGCAACTTGGGTTTTTTGTAATAATAGGAGAATTTTTCCTAAGATAAACTTTGGTCGTCAACCAAGAAACTTTTGGTAAAGATCTAAATGGGAGGCATCGAAAGGGTAAAAAATATGAAACTATAATTCTTGTTACGTATTTCCTTGCGTGATCTACTCAATAAACCAATTGTCAGACACATAATTAACAGATATATCATCGTCAGACGACTAGATAATGAGACTTACATTCGCCACTTTACTGGTCTGTATACAAGTTTCTGACTCTTATTTAACTTTTATTTACGTATTCAACGGTCGGTTATAATTGTTTCAAACTACGAAACATATTATTTGTAAACAATTGACCATTTAGTAGTTTAACCTTTTCCATACCCTCCCATTTTAACATGTACCAAAATTAAGATTGCTGACGATTGTTCCTTACTTAGAGAACATTTCTCTATGGATTAAGAAATCAAATATTTTGTTGTTATCAACTGCAGATCGCCTCTTGAGTGTTAACTAGTACACGAATCCTATTCGAGCAATTACTTTTACCGTCAAACATTTACGTTTCTTGTAATATTTATTAATTGATTTATTTTATTTTGTGTTTATAACTCACTTTTTGGTTTATAATATATAAAAATAAATAAATATATAAATAAATAAATAAAAAAAAAATATATCCATCCACAAGTGAGTTATAAACACTAAATACATAAACATATAAATTCACATTGCATTTAAAAATTCCCTTTTGGCTCAGTGTGAGAAAACTAAATTTCCTGAGGCCTTCGACCGGAAATATCGAACTGATGCGTAATACGAGATATTTCTACTATAAATACGTTGCTTAACGGCGCTATATTCGCTGGCATTTTAATACACATTTTAAATTTGTATCATATTTCTAAACATTAAATATCCATAATTGTTGACAAAACATTTTGAAAATCTTTTTGGAAACAGTTATGATTGATAAATCTAATCATTTTATATCATTAACTAGCAGTTTCCCGCGGCTTCGCACGCAATTTCCTGTTGAAAAACAATACACTATATTCACTTATTCTTTTTCTGTCACATTCTTAAACACTCCTGATATAATTGATAGTCGTTCCTTCGTGAGCCTCTTGAGCGCATTATGAAGGTATAAACAATATTTCCTGATCTGTCTTTCGTGGTTTTTGCTAGGTGTTGATAAGTTATTCAGTACAATTACTATGTATAGATGAATGTCGATAAACTATTTTGTTTATAAAGAATAAAATTCGGTTTGTTAAAATTAATTTTCTGTCTAAGATATTTCCAGTATTGTTGTGGAGTTTACCTTGTGCTCCGACCAAGAAAATGTATCAACGAAAACCAATTTCGATCATAAAGCGTCTTCTTTCGGCTCTTTTCATTTACCTTCAGTCTAACCAAATTCGATTACCTTATGTACAAACTTTCACGGCTTTCAACAATGAGGTGGTTTTTTATAACAGCGTTCAATAGTATTTTCTTTGCATTAGATAGTTTATTGACCATTGGTGCAATCTAAATTTAAAATTAGGTAATAACTTCGTCTTTGCAATCTGCATTACACTACTAATTAAGCACTTAACAATAATAATTTTCTAAATTTTAAATGTAAACAAATGTTTTTGCCTCTTTGATGAACTTCAGCTGAAAGTATAAACAGCTGTTAAGTATCAGTTCATTTTGTATTACGTGTCGCAGCGCAGTCTGCCGGATCGAAGGTAAAATATTATAAAATCAACAACTACTTAGAAATTAAAAATTAATTATTAAAACATTTTCCAGTGGACCAAACCACCTCTCTAAAAGTATGCCTATGTTACTTCCAGGAACGTGTAGAATCACTGTACAAAATTTCACGATGTTTCGTGCATTGGTTCCAGAGTTATAACGGAACATACAAACAAACATTTGCATTTATATATATATATATATATATATATATATATATATATATATATATATATATATATATATATATATATATATTATATATATATATATATATATATATATATATATATATATTTATATATATATATATAATATATATATATATATATATATATATATATATATATATATATATATAAAGCTGTTTCCCGCGGCTTCGCACGCTTTTCGTAAGTTTTGCCCGCGTATGAGCATTTCTGGTTGAAGTAAATTATATTTCCAACCCCGATGTAGATTTTACCTTGATGTCACGATCAAGAAAATATGTCAAAAATGTATTGTACATGCATAATGTATTTTATTACAAAGTGGTCTACCACTCAACCTTTAAGTTCAACCAAAAATTTAGTTTAGACAATTATACATCATAACTTAGCGCCTTCAAATAGTGTTTCACTGTTTAATATACGTATCTATCTCGTAATTGCAGGTTATAATGTGCAGGCGCTTTGAAAACTTTTCTTCATTTTATTCGTTTATATTCACGACATAAGCGAATAATTCAGATAATAACTATCCTATCTTCTAAGTTAGACTAAATTACGGATACATGTGAAATTTGATTGAAATTGGTTCAGTCGTTTTGGAGTTTATTGGCAACATACATCGTGACTCAAGATTTTTATATATATAAGATTAAATAATCATTATTGTGCACAATTTTGTATATGTGCATGTAATTGTAATGAATATATGCGTTACTAATAAAATGTTATCATACTATACTTTTTAGTTTAGTATATTCTTGATTAGGACACATTAAATATAACAGTGCCAGTTTCATTACATTGAGGTACTATATACTGCTGAAATATTATTCACTCGTATTGATGGTGGTTGTATATATTGAAAAAACGTATTTTTATTCACAATGTTGTAAACAGTTCGAAAATTTAAAAACGGTTTTTGTTGATAATTGCCGAGAGATAAATGTCTCATTTCCGAACTACTGTATAATGATCCATCTTAAGATATTCTACGGATCTTGAGCAATAACTTCAGTAAGAACCCTTTCTTAGTGAAATCACCTGTCATGAAATACAACTGGAACCCTTAACAGTTTTGAAACTAAATATGCATAATTGAATTAAACATTATTTAACTGTTTAAACTTTATTTAAAATATTTAACAAAATCGTACTTGACAATTTCTACGACAAAATGTGGTGTGATATTAGTATAACGTATGAAAGCAAATAATAATACTTAGTATTATATTAATTCACTACAAGATCACTTCTTTTCTGCTTTGCAGCGCATCAAAGCTTGTGCTCGTTTCTCAGTCGCGGATTTCGTATAGCTGAGCCGAATGATAAACCTGATTCCCTTTCTTTCCGATCTTTCCTCGTTGCATTATCCTACCTCCTTGGTCCTCTGAGAATAAAATAAATCAGTCCCGTATCACTCATTACTACTTACTAAAAACAAACTCATCGTATGATGTAAATTAGCAGATTATTATATGTAATGTGTTCATTCCTATGTGTATACTGTGATGTAATTACTCTCATCTTTTCAATATGCTTTAATCAATGTAACCCATTTCCTACCTTTTCATTAATATTTCACTCCATCATCGAGTAGGCAAGGACACCTCATTTGAATTATTTTTATAGAAGTAAAAATAAAGACAAAAGAATTGCATTTTTATTTGTCTATATGTAAATAATTTATACAAAACGATACAATTGTTTTGGTAAATATAAATATTATTGTTTCAAGAAAACTGTTTTATAAATAGTCTAATCAAAGACTAATCAAGACTATTCTAGTCTATTCAAGAACATAAAATTGTAGATGTTATTTCATGAAAATATAAGAATGTTTTGTTTTCACTCAACCTAGATACTTCAGTTTATGTTATGAGTTCTTCAAGAAATGTCTGCTGCAGACGGAGACTGAAAGACAATATTTTGATTAAAAACAACTCTTTTGTCTCTTTTAAATTTTTAAAGCAAAATTAAACCTCACATTTTCTATTTCAGGATGTACTTGTAAACCTCCATATCAAACCAGAGCTCTTATTTATAACTTGTCATTTGATATAACAAACAGCAATATTAAATGTCAACGGTACAATACAACTTTTTAAATGTTTTGTGAACGCATATTTAACTTTACGTTGAAACGTATTTACCTATAAATATGCCATTAAAATTTTAAACCTATCTTATTTTGTAAAACCCATAATTGTCATACGTGATAATTGTTACTATACATTGATATACTCGATCACATAACCGATATAAGTGAAGTATGTAACTAATATTAGTGTAACACGAAGAGCCAAATTCAAGTAATTGGTTACTGTGTCATTTTTACGTAATCGGTTTACCACTTTATTATTGCACACACGTTAAGTAACAAGTAGGTTTTTTTGTGTACCTTAAATAATAATACATTATTAAAATATAACAGTAACTATTTTACATTATGTATGCAATAACAATAAAAAAGCAAATATATATTTAAACTATATTTATAATTTTATTCCGAGAACTGCAAGCATGAGTCAAATAATACAAAGTTAAAAATATTCCTATTTACTTCTTATAAATGACTGTATAAGCCAAAACCACATAAATGTCATTCAGGTTCACTAATAGATAGAAGTTGATCCAACACAAAAACTATTTTTAAATTTCCATATAAATACACTTATAAAAAGTAATTCTCTATATAAGTGACAAATAGACAAAGTAGCCTAAACAATGTTTATATTGACAACACTCTGTGACAATTAAAAGAGAATAATAAATAGTAGATCTACATACGTGGGTCAATATGGCATGAAATACGTGAACACTATTATTAGATTCTTATATAATTATAAACATTACATTTACTATACGTCCATTGTAAGTTGACTGTGCTCCAAAAATATAGCTTTATCTTGTTTATGCGGTACTTAACACAGTATTAAATTTTAAACTGTTGACTTCAACTATATATCCAATAACTAGTTAAAAATATTATACTCTATAAGAAAAACATTTTATAAATTAATGTCTTAGAAATGCGAGATATAGTGGATGAACGTGATTTCTTAAATTTATATATTTAAATGATATGCCATTAAGAACAGGACTAAATGAAATTAATATACTTGGATCCACGATAAAAATAATTTCATATCACTATAAAATGACTTTTTCGAAGTATTTGATTCTTTGTCTCGAACCTACTATGTGACCGTAAAAAAGAAAAAAATATAAAAAATATTTTTAAAGACGTGGAAGGAAAATAAATTACAATATAAAACGTTTTAAATATAAACCAATAAAATACAATCCAACTAACTTTTAATTTAAAATACCAGCCAAATTTTTAAAAGAAGTGTTTAATTAATTAAGAGGTCAGAAATATTTTAATGAGGTGGGGTATGTAATAAAAGAATCAGATGAGACGTCTCAAACGAGTACAATAACAGTGGAAGCTTAGGACATCGCACTGTCCAACTGTTTAGAAGCTGACAAAGAATGACTGAAGTAGTGAGTTTAGAGAATGATCAGATGATAATTAATAGTACAATAACTGGTGGTGAAAATGGAGGTTCTGCAGATTAATCTTAAGTTCAACTTGAAAGTTTAAAAAATATTAATTGAGTTGTGAGTGTAATATGTTAACAAGATGAGATGTTTTAACCCCAAGTTAGGGTCCGCTGTTGTTAATCAAGTACCATTAATTAATAGCTGAATATCAGTATTAACGATGAAAGTTTTATAATTTCAACTCAATTCAAAATCATTAAGATTCTGTTCTCTATCGGATCAGTGGATTATCATCCACTCATGATCCAAGGCTTCATTGGAAATTTTTATGAGTATTTTGATAGCCAAAGAGGTCGCCCGTTTTCAGTGGCTTTAATTTTCAAAATCATTCTCAACATCTGACCTCAAAGGGTCATCTCGAATATCATCACACCGCCAGTTTGTTTTGTAATTGGTTTTACACAATGTGTGTATTGCTTACATCAGGGACAATAACTCTACCAACATTGATTTTAGAACAAATAAAAGGAATTTTAGGTTGGTTTCTGATAACTACAATGCAGAATCATTTCATTTCATCAAACTAATACGCGAGGAATATATGGATATACCTATCTGGATGACTCCTTCAGCTCTGAAAACCATTTTATTCCGTCTACATAAGTTCACATAAATCCATTTCACTTCAAGGGTCCGTAAATTGACATTTTCCATCGTTTAGTAATACAAAAATCAGAAACACAACGTTATGAGATCTTCAATCTGAAACGTTCAGAAAACTCCTGTTACCTTCACAATCCTGCCATTGTCTAAAACAAACATAAAATAAATCTAGTTTTTATAGGAGTTTATACAAAGATAACATTGCTCCAAATCCCAACTCGCCATGGTTCGTGCAATTTGACTATTTCATTATTCAAAGTAACAGTTTCCTAAAATAACTTTAGCTATTCTATCTCATCCAATGAACTGGTCCTATAAAATATAAATTCCAAATTATTTTTGGACCTATACTGCAATAAGCGATGTGTCTTGAATGTGTGCACGGAATTAAAATTACATTAGTTCAACCAAAAGATTTTGAATGTGATGACAAATTCAATTTAAAAGTTAGCTACATCTTGTAATTGGTAAACCCCTCACCAAATGTAATTAGGTTTTGCAGCCAAAGCGCTGACACCAAACTGAACCGATCGCTACAGCTGTGGTCGACGGTTGATTGCGATTCTGCTGCATTTTTTAAAGTAAACCAATTTACATTTTTTATTTTGGATCTTAGTTTTTGGCTTGTAGCCTACAAGACAAACAATTGTTTAACTGCCGAAAATTTCGATTATGATTTGTTTCGTAAAAACTAGAAAGCGTCTCAAGAATATGATATATAAATAGGCCAGTATGAATACTCCACGTCCAAACTCATTGTTGTAACTCCAAGGCCTCGAACCTCCAAACCAACCTCGTCTGAAATTCCAAATAACGCATAATTGATACTATTTACCTTGGGAAATTGTATTAGGCTCAAATTTTAAATTAAATTATTTAATTAAATGCATTTTATATGGTGAGTATATTTCTTTAAATAGTCAGTGTTTAAATTGAAAGATGTTACTTTTTATTAAATAAGTAATAATATTATAATTAATCATTTAATAAAATAATTTCTATAAACCATATATTTGAATCGTCCTAAGATAAAAAGATTGGACCAAAATATTTAAAAAAAACTGCGATTTTAGCGTTTATCCCTATTCTTATGGGGAAATATGAAGGTCACTACCGATAGAGTCTGATAGTAGCAGTCAATTAATGAAAACACTCCAGCTTCAGCAACGACAATAATAATCATTAATTTTTTAATACGTTTTGTTCTAGTAATAAAACGTTTTATACTCGTCTGTAATATTTTTGCATAACAAATAATGATATAAGATTTGTAGAGAGTCAACAAACAAAAGATCCAAATTCAAGTGCTCTTGATCACGAAAATTTGTGGAAGGCAGTAATTGTCGGCAATTTGGAATTGAACTCTTCTGTCTTTTTGTACCAATCGATCATCACACATGGGAAAGATAAAATATGGAACTGTGAACACCGAGCTAGGAGTAGGTGAATTGATCTGTAACTTCCATTCCCTACTTATATTCGACAACCAAATGGTGATGAAGAGTAAGATGGATGATGCCTTATGACTTCCGGAGAGGGAACTGAAGAGGTAAAAGAGGAAGAGCTCGGCCAGTGACAGGAAGACAGAAGTGTGTGATACACATTCAAGATAGCTGTAGCACATACAGTTCCGAATGTGGTTATATGGCTGACCTCACTCAAGAAGGAAAAATATTGATGTTGGATAGCTCGTGTTGGCCACCGTGGAATAGGTTGAAAAAGAATCAAAACCCCAAACCTACATTGATCCGATCGTATCAGTCTAAGGAAAAGGAAAAACGGAAGCCTTGATATGGCACCATATGTTATACTAGATTTAGAAAAACAACCCGAATAAGGAGTAGGCTTGGATATTACGAACGTGGATTTCGAAGATTTTCTCAGTTGATCATGTATACCTACAGTGTGAAATATACGAGACGAGACAATGAATTCGTAGAGAGAGCTGGCCGTGAGTAAATGGGTGACATTAAGGAGAAGGATATTGGCCTGGAACCAACATCACCACCACCAGAATGGTGGCATCTGTGGTGGAAGGAGTAGATGGTGATCGAGAGACATCGTGCTTCTTAAGGTGATTAGTGTGACTACTTCTTTTGGCGAGCTATGGATGTATGTTTTGCACGGGGAAAAGTTTCGTTTCGCGTCACGAATTTTTATGTTTTCCACGTATTTCCGAAATAGAATGACAGATCCGAAACGTAAACGAACCGTTATATAAATCTAAATGATCTGAACTAAAAAAGTTTACGTTAATGAAAAACCTGCTAGGAGAGGTTAAGAGGGAAATATAAACCACAGCAACGTACAAAATGATATATGATAAGAAAGGTAACGAAATGTTTTTCTCTAGTAGTGTTTTACAATGATACGTTTTCTAACTGTTCGATCAGTTTACTCATATAATTATTGACGTAAATGATGTCCAAAATATCTCATATATCCTATGATACATACATATATATTTATATCATGTCTGGCTTTACCCCTGCTTCTGTAGACTCCTTGGTTATGTAAATTATCAGGTAATGTTACTGAAGCTCAATTAAGTAAAGTAATATTTTTATTAGATATTTTCTAACTAACAAAGATGTAATGTAATTTAATCCTGGAAGAAAATTAGTCTTTTTGTTGATTATAATTATAACCTTTCCTCAATTAGATTGGGCATTATCTTACAGTCACTTAAACAATATTTACGTAAAAACAAACGTTAATACAAAATTTGCTGAAGACGCGTCAAAATAATTATTATTTGACTTTTAAAATGATAAATTAAATTAAACCTTTATCCATTTTAAATTCATCCAGTTTTAGAATTCAATGAAATAAAAATGAAATAATTCTTTTCTGAAATACAAGACTGTAGTTCTACTTATGATACTGACACATGACAGAAACTAATACAAACGATAATAACGAAAATATATAAATATTACTATAATATTTACAAGTCAGTCATTATTGTTGTATATGCAATGTATAATAATTACAAAAATAATATGTATACAATTAATAGAGAATATAACAGTTTTTATGATAAAGGTTTGAGTGTCTCATATTATTTAAAAGTACAGAAAATGACCATTTAATAATTAGCAAACTCATTTTTTGTGTATAAAACAAAATAGATGTATAAAAGAGCTGTTACACACACGCACGCACGCGCACACACACACACACACACACACACACACACACACATTTATACATCTAATTGTCTAAGAAACTAAATACTTCAAGGTATAAAATGTGTATGTAGCAGTTTTCAGTGAATTCTAAATTAGTTTGTTTTATGTTTATAGAATTTTATATACCTAAATATTCACAATTGTTTAGGAGCAAAACATTTAAACCAACAATCGTGATGTATTACTAGAAGTTTCTAATACATTTCCGTTATTTAAGAATATTTATGCATACAATTAAACAAATATTTCATATCAATTTTAGGCTACTTCTGTAATTTGTGTAGATAAATACGACATATTACCATTTAAACCACATATTATGTTTATTGCACAATATCTATCTCTAATCAGAAGGATTTGGAAAATGAACAAAGTGTGGTTACTTGCAAAACTTAATGTATGTTGCGATGGAGCTTTTTTTCAATTACATATTTTTTAATAACTTGTGTCTTCATCTTCAAAATGTAATAAATTATAAATTTTTGTGCAATTGTGATATTGATATGTTTTAATATATTAATATGTTTGAAATGTTTTCTTTTTTTTGAAAATAACTCATAATGTTATTAGTGATCCTGTTCTTCAACTTTGTCAAACTTTCAGGATAAAGGATGTTTTTACACAAAAAAGGTCTGCAGAGCTTCATAACAAATTTGTATTAATTATTTATACAAATCTGTTCTTTTTATAAAATGTAACTTTTACCGCCATTTCTCCACAGTTCATAATTTCTGAAGTGAAATATGCGATTAAAATGTTACCAGATGTAAGAGTTGCTGGAGTGAAAGAGTTTTGATATGGTGAAGGAAGAACGTTCTGAATCAAGTACATGGAAAAGTACAAGTTAAAGAGGAAACACCAAACTAGAAACAACATTGGAGAAACAACTTCCAACTAACAGACGTGATAACTGAGTTAGCGGCGGGGTTTAGAGATCAGATGAACGATAATACGTGATTGAGGGCAAGCCGACACATTCTTTAACTGATCAAAGAGAGAACCAACAAGTGTATTCGTAATATTTTATCGAATCTCTCTATTATAACCTCTCTTTTGTTTTGAACCTTTGAAATAAAATTTTTAAGTTAATTAACGATTTATATTCTTTAAACGTATTTATTTATTTTACTGTAAACTTAAAAAAAAAAACATAAAATTAATGCAATATTTAACAGAAATTAAAAATGCATGTTGACAATAACTAAATCCTAATCTTCGTTCAAAACGTTAAAATACCTTACAAAATTTGAATTTTTTATTTTAAATATATTACAATGCTCAACTTAAAATAGGAATCTTTCTTTATGAATGTAGAAGCGTATGTGGAGCAAATTACGACTCCTTGTGATCCGAGTGTATTTAATACAAAGATTGCGAAGAACTAATTTACTCCCTTCCCCACGAGGATGAAAGGGTTCTGTCCCTTTGAGGACCAAATTAGTTAAAAGCACTCCATTAGATGCAAGGAATCCTTTCGAAGTAAATGAATAATTAGGAACTTGGTGTGATCTTGTAATATTATTTTGACTGACTACAAGCTCCGCCTAGTAGCTTGAGACACATTCACGTTTTCTTAATTGTAATCAAAGAATTGTAATGTGAAATTACAAAATCTGTTTAATTTATTAATCTGGTGGCATATAGATGCCAAAATAAAATTTAATTAATACCATGTACATAAACTTATAAGGAGAAAGTATTTTACTATCCCGATTATACGCTGCTTTAGACGTCGCAACAGAAATAAAAGTATACTTAATACAAATGAAGTATGCTATTGTTTTGGTGTTAGAGGACTGAAAACTTCTAAAAAGTTGAAAAAAAAAAAAAAAATACTAGTAACTAGAAAATTATTAGCAGTTCTATTTTGTAGTGTATTTCGTTAATAAATTTATCAAATAATTTCGTCAAGATTGATAACATATCATAGACTTAGCTATTGTTTAGACTCTTCATCAAATGATAAATATTAAAATAAAATAAATAATCAATTTAAATTCATTCAGGAATTGAATAGTATTAAAAGTTTGTACTTTAATTTTTGCTGAACATTATAGTTATATAGCGCCTTTTAACTAAGATGAAAAGATAAAGCTAAGACTTATTGGAAGAAAGTACAGTTTGAGATAAAAGATTACTTGGAGAAGAATCTAATCAAAATCAGCTCTATTCAGCAAATCCAATAAATTGAGAATGCAACGTAAAAGACGGTTCTCTTTATATATGCAGAGTGATTGTTCTTGTATTTCAACATCATTCTGTTGCTGGCGTCTGATCAGTTCAATATACGTTGTTGGCAACCTCTACCAAGAAGTTCTTTCATAAAATGTTTATTATAAAATGAAAGAATGCTTGTTATGTTTATCAAGTTAATTGTAGGGGCAAAAATGATTATATGAAACTTGTATTAAGGAGATGCCGATCTCGTTTTAAGGCTTTATCTAACCCTCCTCATAGGTTTAGATAGTAAAAAAATGATCACTTTAGGAAATTTCAACACATGAAGTACACCAACAACTTGTTTTGGTGAACATTACAAAAGTGTTCTATACAGACAAAATGTCCTATTATCCACAAAAACAATCACTGAATGTTTAAATGCCTCAAATATAGTTTTAATTCAACTATCACCTCAATCCTGAAATAACCACAATGCTTCAACCAATCGTGGATTAATCAGCAATTAACTGTATGCACATATTAGTGCAATATATAGTTTAAGCACTAAGATATTCTTATAGTTTACAAATATACAATTTAATACAAGTCACGTTATTGGCTTAACAAAATGAATTATGCAAGAAACTTTTTAAGGATAATAGGTTTACGAATTTGATATTTTGATACAAGCAATTGAGATACCTCAAGAAGATTATGATTATGAGGATTTTATTCCTCATAACGTAGTCTTCTATTTTTGAAACATGGCAACGTCCAAAATCCAAATATCGTCTTGCACGGCTGGAGTAGCTAACTCCATAGCTACCATCAAAATATCTTCCTCAATTAACTCCACAAAAGGTGCACAACATTAACACCTCCGCAGCGATTCTTCATTGATTGACCCTTAGTACTATACACGGCTAGGTCTTCTAAACTCTGGCTACCACCTCATCACTGCAATAATTGACCATAGTCTTATTGAGAGTTTCGTGTCTACTGTTTGTACTACACACGCTACGTGTGCTACTGTTACTATCTCAAACGATTAAATTCACAGGAAGTTGTAACCATTAAAAATATGAATTTAAATTTTTCCAAAACAGCAGCTGATTATCGAATTTCTTATAGGCACCCTGTATTGTTTACAGATCTGAATATACTAAGAGTTGTTAAGGATGTAGAGGATTTGTTGAAGATGGAGCTTGTATTGGCTATTCTTAATTTATTCACTACATTAAGAACACACCAACCAATACTAAATCGAAAGGCCTCACAAAAATAAAAAAAGTTATTAGTATTGCTGGGTGTGTTCTCAATGTACTGAATAAAATATAGTGGGTTTGATGATCATCATAACCGGCAAACAAGTATGTAACACCATTTTCATAATCAAGTTGGTAAGATTAAATTTCTATTACTGATCTTGGAATTTAAATTTTGTCCTTCGCTGTTTATTATATTTGGAAATAATTTTTGCAATCAATGGTGTTTTATTTGGCAAAACTTTGCATTATTTTAAAATTTGGTACGCTATGGATTTTATGATCGTTATATTCTTAGTAGTTTTTGAAATAATCGACACTGCATGAAAATGTAAAATGTTCTACAAATAATACATAGAGTTACACACCATGATATACAGTGAAGAAAAAATATTGATAGTTTAATGGTCAATTACAAGTCGTTAAAGCTGTTCCATTTAAAGTTTTCTATAATTTGTCGTGTTTTAGATGGAAAATGCGGCAGAGCTAAGATGTAAATGTAAGATTGTATAGTAAAAGTTCAAAATACAAATTACAATACGATTATACTGCCTAACCTTCTTTAAAATACGAAATTCTTGACATCTAAATCCTCTTTCTAAGAAAATCCTGGTCAGTGTTACTGTACAAATTCTGTTAGATCAACAAATACTGGGTGTGTACAATTCCTAATTATCTGTCACCTTTTGTCTATAAAATGACGTTGGTTGTGACTTAAAGCTGATAAAGTTGGATAAGTTGGAATTCTCCTTTGTTAAATCCTTCTTCAACGATACTTCTAATAAAGATTTAAGGGGTAGCAACAAGATAATCTAAAATTTGCATGCTGATGAAATAAATCGAATCTGGTTAACCTCCAAAGTGAAGAACGCATCGTAAATGTTTCAAATAATTTGTGACTATGCCATATAATATTCATTATTTTTTGTGAAAAAATGCCCTATTGATTATCACACCCCTTTTTTATTTTTATTTCATTTTATATATTCCTGTGGAAGAGTCTGTGATCGCACGATCTAAGGCATACAATTTTAGGTGTGTTAAAAATGGTTGAAAACATGCATGTAGCTGAAACTTTTTATATCAATAATACTCGTTTCGAACTTCTATCCCTACATAGCCCTACATCATTCACGTATATATTAATGAAGTAAAATTAGTTTTGGTTCATTTGTCATGCGCAAAGACTAATAGTATACATTATCTGTTTTCTTACTTCGATAAAAATTTTCAGAGCACGAAATGTTATATTTCCTATTTTGCTAGTTACAGCGACTCAGCAACACGTTTTTGTCATCGTCCAGTCGATATACAATTACTTGAAATGACACAGGGAAGCTCATACATAGTGATGGAACAGATGTCACTCCTGTCAATGTGTATGCACTTCCACTTTATCCTGCTGACAGACACATGTCCACATCCATCTGTACCCTTCCTAATCTTTTATTGTTTATTATATTTATGATAAATCATATTGTCGGTTCAAAACTTAAATCATGAAATCAATAACAAATATCTGAATGGCAAAATTCTTCGGTTTGTTTGTATGACAATGCTTTGCGTGGCTATGATCAACATCTGTTTGGTGTCCGCAGCTTTTTCATTAGAACTATTAAAGAATTTAATATATTATTTTCCATTAATAATGCTACCGAGAATCAGTTTTACATATTTATCAGTAAAATGTCTTTCCGCTAAAATATAAAA
The DNA here is from genome assembly GCF_021130785.1 of Homalodisca vitripennis. Classification (NCBI taxonomy): domain Eukaryota; kingdom Metazoa; phylum Arthropoda; class Insecta; order Hemiptera; family Cicadellidae; genus Homalodisca; species Homalodisca vitripennis. The sequence continues at coordinate 96,816,024 of NC_060210.1, forward strand.
ATCTTGGAAGTAAATAGTCCGTTGGGATTCAACCTCCAGCTTTATTTTCTATATAATGCATCTTTGTAAATTAAATTATAATATTTTGTAGATGAATCAGACATGTCTTACCAGAGACTCTAGTTGTTTTGTTACGTAGCAACCACTATTTCGGTGACATTTTTCGTTCTTTACCGGAAGCATTAATGATAGATCTAAAGCTGATAGTAGAATAAAACCAAAGGACAGTCTTAATGAAGTTTAAAAAAGAAAAGGAAGTATTTTTAGTTTACGAACGGTCTGTCACGAAAGCCTCCGGCCATCATTGTGATCAATGAAAGAAAAGATTCCTTGAGTAACTGATTTGACATGTTTTTGATGTTAGATTATTTGATTTTTAGAAGTTAGTTGTAATAGTCTGTGATACGAAGAAGAGCCTATTTCTGCGTATATCTGAGACAGATAAGTACACCAACAATTCGACCAGATTAATTTTAATCGTTTCTTTTCTACTTTATAAACTGTCCGGTGCACCAAAACATCTTCTATGGTATTTAGGACCTTCATAAATAATTTATGAGTTGCAGGCACATAGTAAATGTGACCCAGATAATTTAAAAAAAGTATTCAAAATAAACATACAAATAATATTGTATTGTGTGTGAAAGTGAGATTGTTTGCTATGATTTCACGCGTAAACTATTAAACTGATTGTACTGAAGTTTTCCATGGATATTCTTAGGGTTTGTGATTAAAATATAGGTATATTTTTATTTCGAAAATCCCTCCGAGCTACGCCCACTGGTCTGTAAAGTTCCATTAGAGCAAACAATAATATAATTGAATGAGCCTGTTAAATGTAATTGAATATTCTTTACAACGATATGTTTAATTAATTTAACCACTATTTTCAATTACTCTAGATTTATAGTGTAAAATCATACAGTAATAAAATCCACCTTAGTTGTCTTTTATTTATTCTAAGACCTGTGCATTTAAATTATAATGGCTATAATAACACAATTTTCGACAGATTCTCGTGGCAACAAGGCAAACTCAATATTGGAGGTATAGCTTCGATGTGATAAATACTTCTGTATCTTTATATGCTTTTGTCGATATTTAAAACACAAATTTTACATGTAAGTTTGTCCAATCACACCAAAAGAGTTTCGCTAAATATGTAGCTAACTGATCAAAGCCTTATACCAATCTTTAGTAGAAAGACAACAATGGAACAGTGGGATTGTTTCCTCAGATCTGTTTCTGCTCCGTAGCCTTCAACAACGAGCCCTCATTACTGTGTATTGTATAGTCCAACTTAAAGCTTTGTGTCTCATTGTTATTTTTCGAGCATGAAAGAACTTGTACCATTAAACTGTAATGAGTACATTACTTTTTGTGTTTATTAAGCTTGGGTACTGTCCGTCACCATGTGCCCGTGTCTTCATGTCCGAAAGATAAAAACCTCTGAAATAATGTAGCCGCTTGACTGATAACTAAATAATGTTCCTTTTACTATATCAATTCACAAGCAATGGGTAGTTAGAAACATATCCCTACATTATATGACTTATATATTGCTATACTATATATTATTTTCATGTTATTCGTTTATTCCACTCTTTATTACAAACTATATTAAAATCAATTTGACAGAAATTATGTATACTGAACACTATATTAGTTTCCAAATCAATCTGTCTAGTTAGGATAGTAACAGTGCCTGAGATAATCTTTTTAGTTATGTATTTAATTACAAGTTTTACAGTAGTTATAGGGGTATTGAAATCTGAAGAAACCAACTGTTTAGGATTTTGAACCAAACTGACCATAATAATTTGTTTTACGAACTGCAAACAATTTACATCTACACATACAATGTACTCTACGATACTTTAAATCTATATTTCATTCCTTATATCTTCCTTGGACAGAGTATATAGAATGGACTTTATTACATCCCCCCAGCAAACGAAGGAGAATTTCAGTATGATTGTCAGTCTGTTTGTCCGCAGGCCATCTCGAGAATAAAATTATTTATAAACTTGAACTCAACTTACCCTGTTACGTTACACGTGGGGAGGCGTACTCCTACCTTCTATATGTTGAAAGTGCCATGCAATATTTAAAGTCATCAGATGAAATCTTTCTTGAGATATGTTGCTAGTATAACAGTTGTCACGTGTTAAAATATGTACATGATTGTAAGCAACTCAGGTTGTTTACAATCTTATTTATTATGCATGTATCATGTTCCCATCATAGTTACCCGTAAGACCAATGTAAAAGTGTTTTCTAATGCTTAGCCATATCTCAAGGAGTGAAATGCACCATCATCGAGTTCTATATAGGCACATAGGATTAATGGAGATGATTCATGCCAAATTTCGAGTCATGCATGTCGCTCTCGAATGATGTCAAGATATTATATGTATCAAGCTCCTTAGTGAGTAATAGACTTTGCTAACCTTCAGGCAGTTAAGACAAGTATATATTACGTATACAGGAAGTCCTACATATTAAAATGAAGTAGTTTAGATATCAGCTTTCCAAATATGTTTTTTTCGTCGAACTGTACAAATTTAAAACAATAACCTATAAATATGGACATAAATTATTTTGTAAATGTATTAGTTTAGTGACTACACGCCACTTTAAAAACAGCTATATTTTCACTAATATAACGAGTAATTATTTTCTCATAGAATAAAATATAACTTAGCCCTATGGTTACTGAAAATAGAAGTCTGATTACTTTAGTAGCCCTCCACGAAGTTCAGAACAGCTCCATCGTAAGTTGAAAGGTTTCTGTGTCTCTACTTGGAAAAAATTAGATGAAGAGACTTCCCCTACTGCATTAGAACTGATGGGACCCTACCTCTGTGAAGGGCTTATTGGAAACCTCATCTCACCCAAATGCAATGTGGCAGAAAAGTTCGTAATGCAGGAGAAGGAACTATTCCTTAAAGACGCGCCTCCTATTTATTAGTTATTATTATGCACTAAATAATAAAATTGCTTTAAAAGAATGCATAATATTGTATTACGTGCTTTGGATTTATTATAGAAGAAAATGATTAAGCTTTTTTGCCGTCCATAAAAGAAACTTAATTTATTATTTCAAAAGGTTACGTGATATATTAATTTTTTGTAAGAAGTAGAATAACCCCAGCTAAAACCGTTAAGAGAGGGCAGAGTCACTTCATAGTGATGTCGTAAATATACTTGGAGGTGTCTTGGACACAGTTTTTATGGCTAACAAAAAATATTAGTTTAAGTTTTGGGCATAATAACCTTTTTACTAAATTTTAGTAATTATTAGTTTTATTTAAATCGAACACATAAATTTAACTGTTCGTCTAGTAAATACTGAAGATGTAGGTATGAGAATGATTTGTGTAAAATGGTCCCCAAAATCTCAAACCACAACGGCGAGAAACACGGTAAAAACGGAAATCAATCCAGAACTTTTGACCAGTGTTATAATTAGTGAAGAAATTTGTTTTTTTCAGTACGATCCAGAGAAAACGTCAAAGTTTGCAATGGTGCTCAAAGAAATTTTAAAAAGACAATGTAAAAGAGTTCTTCCATGTCCGTGCCAACATTGCTGATAATTGGTTTCTGCATCGCGATAATACCCCATCCCATATTGCTCTGCCAGTACAGCAATTTTTAAACTCAAAATAAATATTAGTACTATCACAGCCACCTTATTCACCAGATATCGCTATGTGTGACTTTTCTATTTCCGAGAGTCAAAACCGCGGTCTAGGGACCCCATTTTTAAACAACCCAAGAAATCTAAAAAGCTGTGACGAGGGTATTGGAGAATATTACAGAAGATGAGTTCCCGAAATGTTACCAGAGGGAACTACTTTGAAGGAGACAACACTAAACTTGACTGTAACTATAAGCAACATCTTTTCACATCAGTCTCATTACTCTATTGTTGCACCTCGTTTACTGTATACATATGTAAAGTATATACTCTCAAATGGGGTCAGTTTTGTAGTCTGAGAACTATCGATTCAAAATTTAAGATATTCTATTAAAAAATAATTTCAATACGCTTAATTTAAAATACCACAATTCACCAGAATTGTTAAATGTTGTTAAACAAACATTTCTTAACCTACTAAAACACTACATATAACATAAGTTAAAGTGTGTAAGAAAAGAAGGCTTACATTCAATTAGCTTTCTACAACGTTTACTTTTAAAAATCGGGTTTTAAATACATATATAAATAAGGGAAAACCATTTTATTTTCTGGCTTAAACAGTTGCAACATGAATTTATAATTGTAATAAGCATACCAGCTAAAGACACTAAAAATTAAACATTTTATAAAGTTGATGTTAAGAAATGTTTTCTTCAATTATATCAAACGAATATTCTCAGAAAGACTCCAATTCAAATCAAGGATGCTTTTCACGAATGTTACTCCGTTAAGAACTTTAGTATTTTATTCTCAATCTCGCTAAGCTGTCATTAAGTAGAAATCTTTAATAAGTAACTTTAATGAGTTTCTAATGAATTTTCCTCCACTTCCTTCATGCATGTTGCAGCTTTTGTAGATGATAAGTTGATACAAGCTGTCTGTAGAAATACAGTAATATAGGAAAGTGAACATTTATCTCATTAATACTTATTAAATATGTACATATATAGTATCAAACACAGCTAAATATATAAGCGTACAGTTATCCGACGTATCGGTTACATTGTCACATTTTATCTCAATAATTTTTACGTCATTATTAACCAATTATAATGGAATTTAGGAAAATATAATATTATTATATTTAACTAGTATATTAAGAAAATATAAAGTTACTAATATACATTTTATTGAATAATAAACTGAAAAGAATATCAAAATAAAATAAAAGCATCTTAATTACTCATCACAATACACTAAATATCAGATCTTATAATCAGTTTCAACAGCCATTCGTCCCAGAAGGTTTTCAGTTCTGATACGATGGTACACTCGACTCTTTTTAATTTTCATAGAATATGGACTAGAATTAGATACTCTACATGCGTAGTATAAAAAAGACGGATGTATTGGACATCATTGTAGACCTGTGGTATAAGATACGCAGCTTAGATTCGGTTCAGGCAACTCTTACGCTTTTTTCACTCTCACAAATTTATAACTATAATTAAACAATATAGATCATCATTATCTAGAATACAGTGGGAAAATAAATAAAAATATAAGGAGAAATATAATGTGGTGTAACAGGCTTTTATTAGATAACAAGAATAATGTGCAATAAGTTTTGCAGTTCTTGCATAATAAAACCACAGCAATGTCATTGATTACAGTATTATTGCATATACATATATATATATATATATATATATATATATATATATATATAAAATACAATAAGGAAACACTGGCAAAATATTAACGTAACACGTTAGATTCCGTTCCATTTTCTTTCGTGCACATAGTAATTATAGTAAGGAAACCCCATTGTTCTTACTATCAACAGATTAATGGGACTTGGTAAATACCATTTCTTTTCCTTTAGTGGGTATCATTGATTAGAGTTTTAGTAATTGCAGTAAGGTAACACCAATATTCTTACTGGCAAAGGTTCAATGCGATATGGTAAATTCAGTTTTATTTCCATCAGTGAGTATCATTTATTTGCAAAGCTTTATTATTTACAATAAGGAAACATCATTTTTCTTACTGGGAAAAGTTTAACACAGCATTATGAATACAATTGTATTCCCTTCAGTGAATATAACTGATTGCAGAGCTTTAAAAAGTACAGTAAGGAAACACTAATATTCTTACTTAAAAAAGGTATATTCTGCGTGTTAATTACACTTTTATTTCTTTAAGTGAATATTAATTATTACAAAGTGTTAGTAATTACAATAAGGAAAACACATTGCTCATTCTTGCAACATTTAATAATACTAGATAAATACAGTTTTGTTTACTTCAGTGAGTATCATTTATTTGCAAAGCTTTATTATTTACAATAAGGAAACATCATTTTTCTTACTGGCAAAAGTTTAACACGTCATTATGAATACAGTTGTATTCCCTTCAGTGAATATAACTGATTGCAGAGCTTTAAAAAGTACAGTAAGGAAACACTAATATTCTTACTTAAAAAAGGTATATTCTGCGTGTTAATTACACTTTTATTTCTTTAAGTGAATATTAATTATTACAAAGTGTTAGTAATTACAATAAGGAAAACCCATTGCTCATTCTTGCAACATTTAATAGTACTAGATAAATACAGTTTTGTTTACTTCAGTGAATGTTAATGATTACAGAGTTTTAGTATTTACAGTAAGGAAACACCAGTGTTCTTAGATTTTGCTTCGATGCAAAACGTAATGGGATAGGAAATAATCACTCAAAATAAAAATATAAAAAACTAAACTTCTCTTTCAAGTCTTTGCAATTCCGATACAACTCTCTCAAACAATTATTACAGTTCAAATAATTTCCAATTAATAATTCAAAATAAAACAGTTCAATTTAAATATTAATGAATTACTAAATTTCCAAAATTCAATCAAAGTTATTATCATAGTTCAATTTTAGTTCACTTTTCTTGCAAGTTGGAACCAAATGTAACTAGTTTAAATCTATTGTGCTTTATTGTTCATTAGTTTATTGTTCATCAATTATGCAGATTGCTCTGTAGTTTCTATAAATTCAAATTTACATATAAAAAAGACAACAAAATTAATTTAGTATCAGATCTGGAAGACTATTTCAATATAACGTACAATACATTTGGTGCTTACCTCAAAATACCTCGCGGGAAAAATTTAGGTAAACACGGCGCGCACTGTCATTAACTAAATTCACGATAATTACCCAAAAGAAGGCCGAAAATTATGAGCTGGCAGTTTTTATAGTTCACTTTCACTGATGGACATCCGCGGTGTTCTCTCACTGGCCCAGCCGTATCCAACTCGAGAAACAATAGCCCTCTCAGATCTGACGTAACTGCAGTACACAAGACAAGTTGTAAACAATTCAAGGCAGTGAACCGCCTTCCTAATAATTTGAAGTTACCAGTTAACTTGCCAAAGGATTACATATTCGTTTTTATCCTATCTTCTCACAATATAATTAAACTTAAATCCCAATACTTCTTTCCCAAAATGTTTATTTAATTTAAGTTTTAATTAAAAATCAACCAATGTAGCTTTAAAAACGCTACAAACAGGTAGCAAAACGTGGTTCATCTGCATCGGAGTCTTTTATCACACCGTGTGCCATCTATTTTACTATCGCATCAGAGAGTTTACGTAGGCCTTTTAGTGGAATTTGTATATAGCCTTTTGGTAAATTCTTTAATAAAAGTTATTTTAAAATGGTATCACAGTGTTTCGTTGTTAAAATGCTCCCGAGCGCCAGTTGTAAAACTGAAAAGTTTAGGTTAATAAAGCTTGGAGGTTTTTAAATTACTTCTATACCTGAGTCAACCAGCTGAATTCTATTGTTTGAATTATTTGGAGAAGGCTCTCATAAATTGTAAGTTTATGTGATGAAGAAGTGATGGAATAATAATTTTAATCAGGTGTTAAGTTGCAGTCTTTTGCGATTTCTGTCCATTTGTATGTGCACTGCAAGTTTATTACTAAATGTCAAACGGTGTTGCTGTGAGAGATTTTTGTGTTGTTTCAATTGCCCATAGGACAAGTATCTTGTCTATGAGTTACGGTAACCTAGGATAACTTGGTTGAGTTAAATTTTAAGCAATTTGTCAATAACATGGAAAAAAAGAAACAGAGTCAAGTCTAAAAGCTCTTATATCCTGTCTTTGGTGGCAACATAATTACTGTTGAAAATTTACCTCATCCTTATGGACTTGTGCCGCAGAAATAATATATTGATAGCTCGTTTTGAATACACCTGTATTGAAATAGTAAATGTAAATTTTTATATCTTTTATTTACATTCCTTAAGCAGTGAATTCAAATTTTCTTGCGTTTTTGGTATGTGTTTTTTCGAACAAAACATTTGCCTTTTCAATAACAGATTTGGTTGCCAATTCAAAAAGACCAGGAAATTCAGAAATCCGAAGACGATCCTTTTCTTATCTTACAGTAACATCTAATGGTTATAGAATGAAAGAAAATGTGTATTTAATAGTAATTTTATAATAACTTAAAATAATTCTAAAAGGACTATTGATGCGTTATAAAAGGTATAACACATCATTTCAAGGATTGCATTGCAATCTATTCTCTTCGTCAGGTGCGGGTGATGTTAATACATACAAAAATATAGAATAGAAAAAAGTAAAGAAGGGAAAGGAAGGGGTTCAAACCTAAAGGAAGCTTGAAGGATAGATTCCAATCCTCGAAACGTTGTGTTATTCATTTTATAACCGATAACGATAGTAAATGTCCAAAATCCTGTTTTCCTTTCAAACCTTCCACCGTCAATAACAAACTATAAACAATAAACAAAATATGTATACGTTTTTTTAAATTTTAAAAATAAAATAATATTGATGTAAGTAACACTATAAATTTAATGTTGTAAGCTTAGTGAGTGAAAGGACTTTAGCCTTTACTAGCGTTAAAGTGTTTTGCTGAGAGAACGGAATAAGGCGTAATTATAAAGTTGCAGCTGTTGATTTAGACTGTAACTTCACACTTTTAAAGCAGTTTCGGCCGGGCAAGTCTGAAGTTAGGTGTAACTTGTGCAAAATTCGTGGAGGAATAATAATCGACATGGCAGTTTACTGGAATCTGTTGTAAGAAACGTTTCCTCAAATAATTAATATTATGCTCTGAAACAGACTTCAAGAGTAGATGACAAGTTCTAAAAAACATGAAATTGTGTTTTGTGCTTGCGTTTATCTTCCAATAGTGTGTATTATTGTATTGTGTTCTTGCCTAAATAACTAATACGCTCCAAATAAGTGCCCAAATATATCTTACCAAACATTTTACAAAGAATGACTCTTAGGGTTTAGAGCTTAGTACAGTGGAAGGAGACGGTGGATGAGGAAAAGGGAATTTTCCCGCCCGAGAGTGTAAGGTGGAATCTGATTCAAATATATCTCAAAAATAAAGTATACGTAAAGTGTCTGACCTTCCACGTTCACAATGTTCTTGAACTTTCTGGACAGGCTATGTGGTATTGTCCCTGGATTTGAGACAAAATATCTTTGGTGCTTATTATTATATGTGAACAGTTTAGAGTTGATAATAAAATAAAGAGTCAATCCAGGCTTAGAGGGCTAGTGATTAATTATTAAACAGAGTGGTTGGGAAGGACAATGGTAGAGCTTGAGATAAAAAGATAGGAATGATGCCATTCAAAAGTATTATTCATAAGTCACATGCATCGAAATGCACGTCTGAGACTTCGCAACCTGTTAAGAGGGCTCCCACAGAGTCGTATGCGGGTTTGCGGGTGAAATCACAGATAGTACAAACACAGTTCACACTTCTAGTCACTGGCTTTGGGGAGGGGGGCCAGCAGTTGTACGGGAATCCACATATTTACTGGACAAAAGACGAACTGCACGATACCTAACGAGATTCAAGGGGGTCATCGATAATACCAGCCCCTTGACTGAAAATCCTATAGTATTTAAACGAAGAGAACAATTAGAGAGTTGTAAGAGACAGCCCGACGCAAAATAACAACCAGATGAACCCCAATCGGATTAACAATCTTAGAATAAATGATGGCCCGGGCAGCGAACTAGGGTCGCTGTGCTGACCGATCAGTCACGTGATGTCATGTGATGGAGTAGATTAAACTGTCTCGGCCAATGGAAGCAATTCAACCTGATTCTACGCCATCGTCTATACGTCTGGTGTAAGCCAGATCATTGAGTATTAGATAAAGAACACAAATAAACGTAATTAATCCAAGCAATCATAAAATTTTATACTAATGAAACATTTGTAGTACATGAACTGTTGAAAGTTACAGCTTTGTAAATTTGAACGACAGTTTTTAATTTTAAATATGCAAGAAACAAAATGGAATACACATAATTTTGTAGCTAGCCCAAAGTTAACTTAAACATACCGTAATTATTTTAAAACAGTAGTTTAGCCGTATACTGTTTTGCTACGATGCTCCTAACATGAAAATGAAAATGAGAGTTGTCGTATCTATATTTTAAATTAAAATTAAAAGTATAAATCTCTAATTTATAATACTGGTTCAAAATGGTGATATTGAACACAGCTGCATATCGATATTTGAACTGAACGCGTTCAAATATCGGGACGTCTTATCTCATGATTGCAACAGTTTTAATTTCTCGAGCTTATTCAAGTTTTATTTCACTTTCTATGTTACATAGACTTTTGAAAACAACCCCAGCTAAATAATGAAATAGGCAGCTTTTTGGGTTATCACTATATTGTTTTTGCCGATAGTGAAAAGTCTTCACGGAAGTATCATCTAACTCTCAGCAACATTTAATACAAAAGGATCAAAAGAGTATATAAATTTGGTTTTTTATGAATCGAATGGATCATGCACTTCGAATACATGATTGAAAATATTACATTCCAAAGTTCGTAATATTAGCGTTCTTCTGAATTGGCTTTAACAAGCATATCCTCGTCAGAAAAGCAAGGAGAGTCCTTCCGTTCTGCAAGTCCGAACATGTCGTCAGGACTTCTTGGTAGCTGACGTTAGGGCGTGTCCATCCAATACTATAAAAATCTAGAGTTGAAAGACACCCTAACTAGCATGAAATTAATTGTTGTTATTTCTTATTTAAATAGCTCTCATCAGGCTATATGTTCTATGTCCTATTGCTATACAGTATTTACTAGCCTTACAATTTCCAGTCTTGTACAGTTGTTACCTGTGTTGTTTGCTGGTCATGCCTCCTTGTTGTATGTTACTATTTACTCTCTGTCTTATTAGCTCCTAAGAAAACTTTTGTACATCTTGTCCATAATTATTTTTTGTTACTTTTGTATAAAATTGGCGATTGCCGTTGAAATAAATAAATAAATAAATTGAAACACCCTATCTCGAGCTCTGTGCAAAATCACATTCTGCGGAAGATTGAGGTTAGTCTCTGCTATTGTCCTAAGGTCGTAGATATTCATACCTTCTAACGCCTTCATTACAATATTAATCTTATTAGTAATGTACAAATAACCATAATAACAGTATTACTATATTCATAAACTTTTAGTAACATACGATCTCAAGATTGTGTACATGACTGCCTGATTATTCTTCTTGAAGATTAACAGATACGACACAATAATTATATCCACAAGTGAATTAATGAACATCATTGCCAGTCCTCATCGACCGATACACAGTTATGTAGAACAGATAGTTCGTGTAATGGTGGTACACAGCAATCAACTGACAACTGTGGATACGGTGGCGATGTGAAGTTGCATAATTTAAAGGATATCACTACAGTCAATAATACCAATTATGGCCGTGGACGGAAACACCAGTTCATAAATGTTCTGCGTGTACAGTTTTGCTATACATATATTATAACCTAGGAGTTTTTGTTAGTTTTTGAATCTGGATAAGCACTTCTGTTTCGAATTTATAATGTTTTCTTTCTTGCTAAGATCAAGAAAATATAGTACAAGTGTTTTGAAGCCTACTCCTTTAAAAAGACAACTAAGATAACATAACAGCCTTTAAATGTATCGTAAAATTTAAACTACTTTGTTTTTTTCTATATATACACTGCTAGCAGTTACGTCCCCCGCTTTGCATGCAATTTAGCAGCCTTAGCATGGTGTCTGATCACTGCAGGTTTGAGTGAGTTATGTTTCCGACGACACTGTTAAATATGCCTGTTTGCCACGGTCAAGGGAAAACATAAAAAGTATAAATTTATAGCAATTGTAATTTACTTCGTTCTTAGTAATTTTTGTTCCATATTTGATTTTGTCTTGTTTCCCGATCAAAAAAATTTATATCACAGATCTTAGAATCCTACTTCTGTCAAAAGACAACTAATATGGGGTTTATAACTTCTTTAAATTTATATTTAAAATTAGATAGTAACTAAATCTTTTATACATAATACTTAATATAGGCTAAAACCCCCATTAAAATTACACTGAATAACTGAATATATTTTTAGAACATTCAGAGCTGGAATTGGTGCATTAGTTCTACTAATCTAAAGAACTTTCATCATAATTCTTGTCGACTGCTTCAGAGGAAGCCTTTGGTCTCAAATTCTGACCATTTATATTTTATGACATTTTATAAGGTAGATGAGTACTTACCTAATCGCTGAAATCTAATCACTGCATGAAGACTAATGGTTACTCCTTAGGGGATACATTTATAGTGTAAATGTAAAAAATTGAAAATAATGAATGAAACATGGTTGTGCTATCATAAAACAATGTGTACAAAGAACAGTACATTACATTTTGCAGGCTCCTTCAATTAATATTCTACAATTTTAGAGACCAATATATTTCAAACAACGTTTTTACCAGTACTAACCGGAGAACTTTGATGTTAGTTACGATACTTGCTGCGAAAGCCTAGGAACTAAGAGTTATTGATTTGCGGTAATCTGAAAATATACGTAATAGACCCCTACTTTATAACTTAAAATTCTTAATCACGTATTATTAATAATAATAAATAGGATTCGATTCCTGATAACAAACTTTTGATTGAAACTGTTGAAACTGTAACTTTGAAACCAAAGCCAAGAAACAATTTATATAAATGAACTATCGGTATTTGATTAGGTATATATAACTTAGCAGATGCTTAGAAGCGGATATAATTAATCTAGTTATGTTGTGAAGTTGCCTATAAACTTTGAGTCAATACAAGGGAGTTAGTAATTATACGTCACACGATCAATTGACACCAAGTTAGTCAATCTACAAACGGACCAATCAACACTCAGGATGGATATTCGTCTCATTAACTTGCCAAGATACACAGAGTCCTAACAGCTGCAAACTGTTTAGACATCTCATCTTTGTTTTATTTGAATATATACGAGTAGGTAGATAGATAGTGAGATATAATAAAACAGAGTAGAGAACATGAAGGGCACTAGGTGGACGTCAGTAACACTAACTTTTACTGCACATCGGGTTGACCCATCTGAGGCACGTTGTGTCTACATACTGAATTATATCAAATCCAAATATGCACCCGATGAGACAATGAAGACGACTAACAACTGAACACTAACTTTTACTGCACATCGGGTTGACCCATCTGAGGCACGTTGTGTCTACATACTGAATTATATCAAATCCAAATATGCACCCGATGAGACAATGAAGACGACTAACAACTGAACACTAACTTTTACTGCACATCGGGTTGACCCATCTGAGGCACGTTGTGTCTACATACTGAATTATATCAAATCCAAATATGCACCCGATGAGACAATGAAGACGACTAACAACTGACCACTAACTTTTACTGCACATCGGGTTGACCCATCTGAGGCACGTTGTGTCTACATACTGAATTATATCAAATCCAAATATGCACCCGATGAGACAATGAAGACGACTAACAACTGACCACTAACTTTTACTGCACATCGGGTTGACCCATCTGAGGCACGTTGTGTCTACATACTGAATTATATCAAATCCAAATATGCACCCGATGAGACAATGAAGACGACTAACAACTGAACACTAACTTTTACTGCACATCGGGTTGACCCATCTGAGGCACGTTGTGTCTACATACTGAATTATATCAAATCCAAATATGCACCCGATGAGACAATGAAGACGACTAACAACTGACCACTAACTTTTACTGCACATCGGGTTGACCCATCTGAGGCACGTTGTGTCTACATACTGAATTATATCAAATCCAAATATGCACCCGATGAGACAATGAAGACGACTAACAACTGAACACTAACTTTTACTGCACATCGGGTTGACCCATCTGAGGCACGTTGTGTCTACATACTGAATTATATCAAATCCAAATATGCACCCGATGAGACAATGAAGACGACTAACAACTGAACACTAAAATCATTACTTCGTAGTATTGCCTATAAATAAACGTTACACTTATATTTATTAGCCTAAACGTTGAACTGTCACGTGTTTCTAATATTTATGTTTTTATATAAAGAAACTCTTGGTATGTTTTGAATTATATTGTAAGAAGACAACTGTTATAAATATGCGCTGGTACTGCAGTATAATATAAACCATTATTTTACCAATTTTGATTAGTGTGAGTTATTTCAAATTTCATCTAAGTGATTGCATCCTTATTTCACTCCTTTCTAAGTTATAATATTTAAGGAAAACTTTGTTGCCATTAACTACGTACATATGCTTAAAAAAGGCCTTCAACTTGAAAACTCAACTCAATATGGAAAATAAAAAAAAACAATACAGCATGCTCTGATCCCCCGCGGTTCGGACCGGGGTTGTGCTTTTACAAAGGATTATTATTTCATTATTTTGTCAAAGGGGAACGTGAATAGTTTACTGTAAAAAGAAAGTCCGAATACATCAAAACCGGGTCAGTCCCTGACAAACATAGGGGTTTACAGCGTCAACATTGTCCGTACAATCAATTAGCGGTGACTTCCCGGAGAGGTTGCCTAGTCACGTACAACTCTTCCTCACCCGACCACGGTATCAATCTCTACTTTCACTGAGAACAGTGTGTTCTATTATATATGAAGTGTACGAGTAACGCAAGAATTAAAGTCACCTAGTAATACTGTATGACAGCAAGAACTTTTAATCGACTGAGAAGATAGCACACACTTAAAGAAAATCAAACCAATGTAAATTTAAGAGATTGTGAGTGAAAAAATTACAGTTTAAATATTAATCTCAAATAGACTTTTAGATTTCTTGTAAGATTTTAACCCCTTTAATGTTAAACGTTAAATCGGTAAATATTTTAATTTGTATATTTAAGACTGTATACATTCATTAAACATTTATAACATTAAAGTTTCTGTACCACAATTCTAAATACAATGTAAAATATAACAGTCAAAATGTTAATATACTTTTAACCAATTCATACTGAGGCAGAAATGCCTCAACTTATATATTTTCAAATAACGGTTTTTCTAAGTGCAAAAGATAAAATACAATATTGACAATATTACATCCTAAATATTTCCTTCAAAACTGTCCGTGGACTCGTAAGGATCAATATTTTATATTCACAGGTACAAGCAGAGTAAGCTAAGAGCACCGGCCAAAATTCTTGTATTTGTTGTTCTAGTGAATTCCCTCCATCTCGCCAGCCTCTTTAAGATATTGGAATTATTACACAAAATTCTTAAAGAATGGTTTCGTTCCAGAACCAATGTGGTATTGGTATTATTACATTAGATTCTTGAAGGACCGTATATCACCAGATTCAGTGTGGTATAAGTATTATTACATTAGATTCTTAAAGAACCGTATCTCATCAAACTCATTCTGGTATTGGTATTAGTAAACTAAATTATTGAAACCGTATATCACCAGCCCCTTTTCGATATTGAAATTTTGATACTTATGATTCTTGAAGAACTATATATCCTCAGACCCAATGTAGTATTGGTATTATCACACTAGTTTTTTGAAGAACCTTATCTCACCAGCCTCTATGCGGTGTTAGTATTATTACATTAGTGTCCTAAATAACCGTTCTCACCAGACTCAAATGGTATAGTTATTATTACACTAGATTTTTCAATAACCGTATCTCACCACACTCATTGAGTATTAAAAAAAAAAACAAAAAAAAACAAACTACAATGAGTGTGGTGAGATACGGTTCTTTAAGAATCTAGTGTAATGATACTTATACATTAGAATCCTTTGTATGAATTTCAAACTAATAAGCTTCGCTTTTAATACAATAAAATCTTATTAAATACAAGTATCATAGGTTTTGTGTTAACTTCTACTATAACTACATAACTTAGTCAAAAATATGAATATACTATTATATAGTTATTACGTACACTTTAGTATTAAGAGTTTAGAGTTTAAGAGTACGGAAATATTACCACAAGCTTTCCCTAAATGAGATAGGTAAACCGAAATTATGACTCCGGTAATTGAAAAATAATTAGTTAGACCGGAAGGTGGAGAGGCGATGGAGGCTCACTTCCGGGCGCGGTGGTTCACGATTTTAATTTGAATTATTATTACATCGCAGAAATAAAACAAGCTGAAAACTATATTGCTTGCCTTTTATTAAAAATAAAATGTCGTTTTTTAGTTTAAAATTTTATTTTTAATATTTTAGGCTTATCATAATAATTTAAAAGGATAGCAGGATTTCGGTCATATGCCATCAAGAAACAATATTCAAGATTTTATTCACATCTCAAACATATTCAAGAATGCACAAGCACAACAAAAAATTTCATATGCACAGAACATTAAGAGAAGTTTCTTTTTGTCCAGTTGCATTTTAGAATATCTTGGTCACTGAAGAATACATGGTCACTACAAAAGTTAGAAGCAACCCTATCCAACGTATTACTATTTAAATTGTGGATAATTGTTCATTAACTTAAATGGTAAAATAAAGAAGTGTTGCTGGATTTAGCAGGTATGGGATATTAATTTCAGTTTTATTTCTCGTGCAATTAGAGTGCACATCGTTCCTAGTGACCAGTACATGACTGTTTTCGGTCCTCAAACGTATTCAAGAATACTTAAGCATTTGAAAAAGTTCTGGAGTACATATTAAACCAAGTCTCTTCCAGTTCAGTTAAAATTTAAAATATGTTGTAGGCTATACTGTACTATACATGATCACAACAGAACTTAGAAGTAGCCTTCTCAAATTTACTATTACTTAAACGTTTTAGAGTTAATGACAACTTTTTCGTTAACTTAAATGCTGAAAATAAAGCATGTCTACAATAAGGAGCGTTACTTTCAGTATTACTCGTATTTCTCGTAAATTGACAGTTTCCACCACTCCTTGTGACCAGGCCATAACTCTATTTGGTTCTCTAAAAATATATCGGGTTTTGATCAATGAAAAGTAAACAAAATAATACCATATTTAGTGATTTAAACAAAGGAACGCAGTAAGCTTTAATATCAGCACCAGCAGTCACATAGTGGTGAATTGTCCCACATGAGAAGACCATAAGCGAAAATTGAGAAAAAATGCCTTCTGTCGAGAGTTTCTACAAGAAATTTAGAAGTTTCCTAAAATAGAATTCATCTGATATATTTTATTTAGAACTACACATTTTCAACAAGCCGATCTTTGAGTTTCGACAGTCTTAAGCAGGGATCAACAAGGGCGCTCTCAGTGACCCTGTACATACTTATTAACGTGGTATAGTCTGTACAGAACATCAAGTCAGTTGGCAAGCCAAGGGTAAGGAGTTTATCATGATGAAGAATAGCAGCGGCCCGAGTACGTAGTTACTCATTACCAGCATCAGGGAGGCAGCATTTAGATACGATGTAAATACATTTGCCACCTGCTAGATACGTTGTAAAAGGAAAGTTTAATTAAAAGTAAATCTTGAGGAACAGAGTGAAACTCCCCGTTGAGGTCACATAAAATAGCCACATCAAAATTTTTCTCCTCAAATACATATTCCCTCAACTAACTCAACATAGCATGAGTAGTTCATAAACCTTTTTAAATCCAAACATTTGTTTACTAATCAAGCCATTTTTTTCATAGTAGTCCATCAAGTTTTTATTATGGTCTGGAATATGTATGAAAAAAAAAAAAAAAACTGGTGATTAAGCGATAGTTATTAAGACTATTCCTGTTTCCCTTCTTGAACAGAGGAAAAACCCCAGAAGCGTTCAATCTATTTGGTAAAAAACTCTATGAGTTACGATAATAGAGCACTAAATTCCAAGGGTTTGGGTCATTAGAACCATGGTTAATTCAAGAAAACACTCTGTCAGGCTTATAAATAGTAACAAAAACTTCGTTCTGCTGATTAAAAAAACTGTATTTTGAGTATAAAATATTCTTGTCATACGAAAAACATAAGCTAAACTTAGACATCAATAAATGTGAGAGTTATAGACAATCGTTAAAATAGCTATGCTAACGTTTAAAATTGCTAAACTGTGTTGGTATGAAAAATATCGCATGCACTGAGATGAACCCAAAATTATGCATTACTGTGAAGAAAGGTTTTTAACGTAAAGTAATTGAGAGTTCATAGACAGAACTGCCATAAAAATTAAGTCATCCTTCTGTCAAAGTTATCCTGATTTAGTTATCAATAGTAAAAAATAAATAGCTGTGAAACCTAAACAAATTGTAACAATAATAGAAACCACAGCCAGTTAAATTTGGACACACACTATGACCACTTGATATTCTGCGATCAAGAACAAAAAAGTAAGGCCGAAATCGTGTGCCCCTAGCCATTAACAACAATCGCATTCTGATTTATTGTTTCAGTCGTGCCGATATTACGTTTTCCCCTCCGTCTCTTACCTTCTCTTATATATACAGCATGTTTCGAGCAGTGTGTTTGTACTGTGCAGTCCAGATGTGTGATTCGTCTGCCAGCTCTGAGCCTGAGGCTTTGCTTGAACTTTTTTACATTCTACTTTTTCCATTGACAAAAATGTACCTGAGACGACTTTATTGCAGTCTATAGATTTTTACTTACTTGAATTTGTATTAGGAGTTTTCCGCCTGAATAAGAGGGCAAAAGTAAATCCCCGAACGTAGTGTTCTATTTTTTTTTTTTTTTTTAATTATTGATTTCATAGATGACTCTACCCTACATTATGTAAAAGGCGTATTTTGCTACAGAAATAAATAACTGAAAGATTATGATTAAGACTTCACACGAAAGTAGCTACAGCTTTGTCACATAACGCATGTTCGCAAACATTCGGGTATAATGGGGTATGTCAAGTAAACCACCGAACCACAAGGTCCAAAATATTGCTCCAATATTTCATTCCTCTGAACCCGAGTCTCCGGGCTTGTATGAATATACATCACTCTAATTTGAATCCGTAAGACATTACGTTTATGAAAATAGATGACGAGGATATTTCCTCTCTATTGTTATCTACAGTATTAATTGTTAAATTGAAATATGTTAAACATTTGTTAGTAATTGTCCTGAAACATAACAAAAATGACGCAATAAAAATATTAAAAAATTGAATAACTTCAACGTCTATAGATTTGAATTTGATTGCAATACACAGATAATTAAGATACCATACATGCCTTATTAGTAATAATACATAGGTTCTTAGTAATATGTTAAAAACTTTTACGTATTAGACATTATAGTTGACCATTTGCACTTCTTTGGAAACTTCTGGAATATCTACGACTAGATAGAACGACTACCTCATTTGGTTATCTTATTTAACGATGATATTTATAGAACCATATTTAATCGTGTTATTACTACAAGTGGTGATTAATCAATCAAATCTGTAAATGTTTGTTTTATTCATAAACCCCTTTATTTTTATCTTAAACTATACATAAATATTTTCTAGAACATTTATAAAATAGTACTTTATATAATTAGAGAAGCGGTGTGGCTTCGACCGTTGCAGTTTCAAATATACGATTGGAAGGGAACTTTACGTCTGTGACGACTTGTTACTGAATATCGCAATAATCTGTAAGATTTATTGGAATAAATCGTTGTTTCCCCTAACCCTAACTCTCTCAGTGATGGTTGCAGTGTCATCAGGCCCTAAACCTATCGTGGGTAAGGATATTATGGTCACAATCCAACAATATAATGTTACAACCAGCTGATTAGAGCAGATAAAATTGCAATAGCTGATTTTGGCTTATAAGCAGTGCTGCCACATAATGTTAGTTCATATTGTTTAGTACTGGACTTTTTAAAAGTGATCTATCCCACTTATTTATCAATATTCTGCCTATATTCTTAAACTTTATATCGATAGATTTATAACGAATTTGTTTGAATAAAATATAACTATGGTAAGGTTTTTTTAATATATGCAATGTTTAAGACACTACGTCAAAAATGTTTAATATCCGTTATGAAAATGATAAAGGTTTTAAAGATTCCTATAAATCTGTAATTACATTTTTTATTGTAAAGCTATATAGCAAATTTTAACTTATTGCGACAAGACGTTCTTAAATTCAAAATAGTTAAGTGAGGAAACAAAATTTCGGCTGTAATGGCAATTACTGAGTAAAAAAGAAAACTTGAATATGATACTATGGTTTGTCTTGATTCAAGACTAATACCTATTACTAAGGAGTTATGGTACACTCTGTGTATGTATTACATCACCCGATATGTTTCGATTGCGTTTTTACCCCTGAATAAAAATGTATAAGTACTCACCTCGAGTATATCTTCCTCAATGTTGAGGCACACATTACAGCAAGACGTAGATTATTATCATGATACTATGGTTTGTCTTGATTCAGGACTATTACCTATTACTAAGGAGTTATGGTACACTCTGTGTATGTATTACATCACCCGATATGTTTCGATTGCGTTTTTACCCCTGAATAAAAATGTGTAAGTACTCACCTCGAGTATATCTTCCTCAATGTTGGGGCACACATTACAGCAAGACGTAGATTATTATCATGATCGGAGATTACACAGAAGTCCAATCTAAAAATGTTCACCAGCGCTCAGCCAAATCCCATGAAGTGACTTGCATCATCGTCGAACTCAGTGTACCTATATTCTACATGAAAAAATTCGTGAAAATTCAATTGTATAGTTATTTTTATTTTGTAGATATGCGGACCATAAAAATGAAATGTTTCCAGTCCTTCGACTGATAGAGTTCGCTGACGCTCAGTAGAATTTGTTAAAGATTAACTGAGCGATTATCTGTTTTCTAATATTTGTATTAGTGTACTGAAATGCCAGAAGATTTAAGTACATACCAAATTTTGGCAAAAATTTATTCAAAACATATTTAGATAGTTTAAATATCTCGAGATTCAGGAGATAAAATGTGAGATCAAAGCTTCATTTACCTACAATATAACATTCAATTACACTTTCTAGCGTGGTTCAACTACTGAACTAATATGAATATTGTAATAACTTTGACATAAACGTAAAATGTATAGTTTTAATAAACGGAAAATTAAAAAAAAACACATTTATAAAATCCAGTTTACATTGCGTTGATTACATATTGCCACCGTATAAATTATATTCAAATAATAAGGTTCAAAGGTCGAGTTTGATCTTTCATCTTCAGTTGAAACAACGCAAACGAAATTTTTCAGATGATAAAGATTTGAAAAGGCCGGCAGAAAATCCTACGGGATAAGTTAACAGTGGTCAGTATTTTGGATGCCACCGTCATTATTTTTGATACTATCGTCAGTATTGTGGGCACCATGGTTAGAATTTTGTGTACCACAGTTAGTATTGAGAGTACCATTGTCATTGCTGTGGATACCAGGACCATACTATCATTCTTGACTTCACTTGCTATTATTTGCTCCATATGTTTACGTAACCTACATCACGGTCTGTATGTGATCTGATGGTTTTATCACTATTACTGGTGTTACAACAAGGTTATTTCACACAAACACTAAGACGGTGAGTGCGAGCGAGATACGAGTCAGCTTGTCCGCTGATTACAGCAACACGAGATCTCGACTGCTTCTGTACCGAGTCATCAACTCTAGCAAGAGTCGGATATAACTACATTAACCCGCTCTCTCAAGTTCTGCCTCAGGCTAATCTGATTTGTTAAGTTTCAAACTTAACGGTCATCACTTGCCCTTATATCTGAATTATCTCATTTAAAAATGCATAGACATATTTTATTAACCAATCCAAAATGTAGAGATAAAAATCTTCGTAATGGTATAAGAACAATAAATATTTTAATATTTCCACAACACGTGTCGCGTAACAGTATTAGGCTTCGTTAACACTCAGCCGATGAACTGATACAATGGAGTATCGAATGACCTGTTAGAATGTAACGTAAATGTTACCAAACCAATATAACATGTTAAAATGTTTAATAATTTAGCTCAGGTTTATTGTAGTATCACTAGTATAAAAGAATACAACATTTTCCAATATAATTTTGTATTTTATGCAAGGCCTTTATGAATCAAAGATTCCATCATCAGGAACTTCACAAATTATCAAACATTCATGTCATCATGCACAAAACAAATTATATTGTAAAATGTTGTATTCCTTTATACTAGTGATACTACAATAAACCATTTTTCCACTGCTCCAAGATTCTACATAACTCAGGTTGTTTACAAATCTATTTATTCTGTGAGTTTCTCGTTGCCACAAATAGTTACCCATATGACCAATGTTAGCTAACGCTCAATCAAATCACATGGAGTAACATGCAGCATCACCAAATTCGATGTTGCTTATGCAGAAATGAAGCTTCATATAAATTTTTGAGTCTATAGGGCAGTTTGTACTCGAGATATGCTGACAGACACATAGAAGCACAAAAATTTACGTATTTTCAGCCCCTGGATTAATATATTTCTCTAATGGTTAGTGTAGAGAGTTTCGCAAGTTTCACAAAATCCTTTTACATAATTTTTGGATTAGTTTAACTGCACTTCACTATCCAGTCCAAAATCGAATTAATTAAATGTATTAGGGTAAATGAAATAAAAAGAAGAATATCTTTATCAGAGGCGAAGTAGAAGTCTTTATTATAAGGGTAGATAGACAGGATAATACTTTCACAACTCACTTTAAAATGATTTATTAATTAGCAGTTTATTAATTTAAAATTACAGTGGTCTAAAAGAACAATTCTTGTATTTGTTAGATATAATTCGCAAAAGTTTCCAAAACCACTTTTGTTGTAAACGTTTTCTCAAGAAAAGGGTTTCTTGTTTCAAATAAAATTAATTAAATGAAAGTTAACTTCTTGTTTCAAAAACGAAATCTAACTAAAAATATAACTTTTTTATAAAACTGAAATAAAATACAGTTAATAATTTTACTTAGAATAAAATGTACTTTTCTTTATTTCAAACGATGCTTAAAAAATTGAACAAAAAACTTCCTGGAAAATTCTTCCCACTACTTGTGTCACAACCTGTTACTGTCACAAACTGTAATTTAACTACGTTTCACCCAAAAATATTCATCAAAAACTGTATATCTTGATGAATAAACATTATTATGACTATTATGACTTGTTGTGACTAGATGTTTATTACAATTACTTTTAAATAGTGTTAAAATTGAAGACTTTACTTTGAAAAGTACTTGCACCGCCCTTGAAAAATTCATAACTTATTATTACCCTTTTTATATCAGAATTACACGATATCAGCAAAATCCCTAACAAACTTAGAGGGTAAAAATAAAAACGCAAACCAATAAAAATCAACAGCAAAAAGATACTAAAAAACGCCAAGAAGCGCATGTCGTAGGTTTTTATTTCGACCCCTTCCATTAACCAGCTAACTATAAGCGAGGCGTCGCCTTTGATTGGCCTCTAACTATCACAAGGACACAGAGAACAAAGGCAACAGTTGTAAACCCGTTAACAGAGTATACTACCAGAAATACCTGCTGCTTACTGTATGCTTACTTACTATACCCACAGACCTTTTCTTGAGAAATTAAATAACTTAATTTACCTACATTTTGACATCACTGATTACATTCTAAAATATTTTATAATTTCTCCCAATAATATTTTGTTCTCCCATTTTTAATTTCCTATGTAGCAACATTTATCACCCCTTTGTTTTGTAAGATAGACACCGTATTTAATAAAATCATTTAGATAATAAAACCCAATTAAACTATCCATAACAAATCATTAACCAAAAACCAAGAAAATAAAATGGGAGTATCTTTGTTGGTTCAAACACTATTGTCCATTATCTGATGTTTCAATTCCACGTCTTTGACATATAATAATTTTACCTTAACCATTGCAATGTGCGGAGCAATAATCAGTTGACCCTTGTCCACTAGTTATTGATTTTCCTAGAACAGCTGATGAGGCCTAGGTCTAGATCTTGCCGATGAAGTTCGCCGCCGAGAGGGCCCCGACAGTGTGCCGGCTCAGCTGTAGGTTGTCACGAGCCTCGTATCGTGACACTAGTGCAGTGATCGCGTTGTTTAGTGGTTTGGTGGAATGTGATCATCATACGTTGTACATAAAACAGTTAACCCATCCATTAATATTGTACAATACCATTCTATTAAATTTGTAGTCTGACCAGGGCTGATAGATTTTGAAATAATTTTGTTTCACTTTAAAAGAATTTTAAATTTAGTCAATTCTTCTTCATAAAGCAATAATATTTGTAATATTCCATTATATTTTTTAACTTTACCGTGGTATCCAATCGGTCACTAAATGTAAACTCCTAACTATTTTGTTATTTACTACATGGAATAGATCAACATGGGTATTTCTTTCATTCACATTCATCCGACAAAGATAAATACTTGGAACACATGGGAAAACGGCGGTTTAGTTGCCTCATATTATTTACTAACCTTTTTACCCGTTTCACTATTTACACATGAATTAATACATTGCTGCATTTTACACAATTGCCCGTCCCATATTTTCCTACCTTCATTATGTAAACTAATTAAAATATTACTTAGGTATCGGATATATCTTTCACACTTATTACCTTGGGGGTTGTAAGGTATAGTTGTGTGAGTTTTTATTCCCCACTGAAATAGTTTATTCCTAACTTCTTCACTAGTAAAACAAGCCGCGTTATTCTATACAATTATTTAATACAGCCCAAAATTTTAAAATATGTTGCCATCAACATCAATAAAATATGCCTGAAATAATTTTTTCGGAGTAAATCAACCAGTGACGTTCAAATTGGCGTCCACTGCCATCCTGATGTCGTCGTTGTGTAGCGGTTCAACAATATCGACGCATTCTTACTGCACCGGACGTTATTATGTGATTTTCATTATTTCTTAAATATACATATACATTTTTAACTTTGTTGATTAACATTCTTTAATTCAGGATTTTTAAATACCTCACTATATTTACCTTGCTTATGTTTATGTCTATATGTCAAACTGTCATCCAATAGGTTTTACATATTAAAATGCATTTACTGTTTCAAACAAAGTCTTTAATATAATTAGTTTTATAGCAATAAATTTATATAAACGCTTTTAACTCTGTTTATTACAATGTTCTTTAATTTATAATTGTAAAAGCTTCAATACATTTGCCTTGTTAACTTTTATACCAGTATGGCATTCAATACTTAATCACAATAACATTTATATAAAACATGTCAAATATAGGTCAAACTATTCCTGTTTTGAAAGCAAGTCTAACTGTAATACCACTAGAAAAATATATTTACACAATTTTAAAGTTTAATTTATATATCTTCAACATATTTTGATTTCATTGTGAAATAATGTATAGTATATCGAGCAACCACTGGAAACTGCAGTTACTAAAAATTAATACGGACACTAAAAAATTATTATATTCTCCAGTAAACCTTAATTTCAAAATTTAAAATTTTTGTAGAGAATAAGATAGCATTATAAACAAGCGTAGTAGCGCAGTTCAATGTAGACAGATCCGCAAGTTCAACATAATCCCTTTACATAGTATTTTATAAAATGGGCATCTTTCTATAAACATATGTTATATTTAGATCAAAGGGACAAACAGATGTCGCACGCTTAGTCTACATAAACCCGAGGATTTGAGCATTAAGTTGGTTTTAACACGACTCAGTTGAGTAACATTGAATGGAATTGTATTGGTATAAAAATATTCGTTATCCAAACGTTGAGCCTCTAGGCCTTAAGGGGTTAGCAATGAACGGAAGAATCTTGCTATTGATATTAGGATAAAAACAAATATATTATAGAACGGGTTTTAACATATACCATGTTAACAAAATAAAACACAGAGAAATCATGATCAGTTTATAATACCTTATTGTTAATAATAATACAGATCCATTTCAAAGAAGAAGGAAAGAAATTGCGAATGTAACTGATTACTGACATGTTTGGAATTAGGCCTACATAAAAATAAATTAAACACTTTGAAGTTTTGTTGAACAATTGTCTTTGATGGATTTCATCGAATAAAACATGTCTTAGTAACGCCCTTGAAGATATGCCACCTAATTTTATACGAGTGACAGTCCTTTCTGAGATAACACCAAGAGATAAAAAAAAGTCGGCGGCGAAGAAGGTTAAAATGAACTCTTTTTAAAGTTTCGACACCAAAGAAATCCTGACTTCAAAATGTAGTGTAATTTAGGTGAATCAGGGAAGAGGAGATTTTTTAAATCTCTCCAGACGTCTAAGACTCCAGATTCCAGAAGTTAAATATTTGACAGTGTAAGACCTCAGAAGCTGCCCTAAGGGGAAAGAGAACTGGAGCTAAACTCGACATTGACACTGAATCATCCCTTCCCCCCATAGCTTCGTTATGTGTAGAAAACTCGGTTGCTCTACCGAACTTAGTGATCGTGTTTAAAACGTGTCAATTGTGCACCTGATGAGATAATAAGAATACCTGTTCACCTATATTAGATGCTATCACATTCAGACGCTACACTAAGAGGAAGCTGAACTGGAGCTAAACTCAACATTCACATATATTACTATACTATAAATATCAAATTTATTAAAAAGGGTATATTCTTTTCAGAAGATTTGTATGTTATTACAAGGATTTCTCAACACACTGATAATACCAATGGTATTATATTGTATCCATGTTAAGTTGGTTTTAAATTTTTAATAGTAAAATCTCTAAGAACTTGTTACGGATTGAATCACAAAATAGTAGTAGTGTAATATAATTCGAATTAATATTTTTATATTGATTTTGCTGAAAATATAATTACATAAAACTATTATTTAGTTTTTTATATTAGTCTGTGCATTTAGTGTATAATCTTTGAGACCAACTTGTACTCGGCTAAATGAGTCAAAGTAAGGTTTTTATGAAGGGAACTCCATATAGTATTGGCAAGCGCATAACATTAACGAAAGTTCATTTGAAGGTAATTACGATCGAATATTAACCTATAACCTCTGGAAATATTTCATATAATGAATTAATTTACCAGTCGTTTTAATTTTTAATACTTTGTAATTAGACGAAGTATATTAGAAAAAAAAACAAGGTTCCGAAATTCCAATACATTAGCCTTACATTACTAGCTTAGAATAAAGTTATATATTGAAAACCAAAAATATCTGAATTCCGAGAAAGGAATTTTATAATATTCCGCGGAACGTCAGAGTTCTCGTGGCAGTGGAAGTCAGTACGTGCAGGATTGACAGTCAGCTAAATTGCCAAGCTTAATCAGTTTATGTAACGACCCAGAGACGCTCTGCTGGCATATTTATTCCATTCATTTAATTTAAAACACTTTCCTGACTAAATTAACGTGCTTAATAGGTTTCGTAAGTAATTTTGTTATTGTCAAGAAGTAAAATGGGCGAGTGACAGTATAGCAAACAGTTTCAATGTTATAAAAACTACATCTAATGGTTCACTGCGCTTAAGGTCACGCTCGTGGAATCTGATGTATTGCTAGCACTATCTTACGAAAAGCTTACGGTTTGTAAAAATAATTTTTACATACATTATAAACCAACTAATTCTTTAAGAGCATTACTATTATTGTATATATTAATACAGTATAATATGTTATTAGATTGTGAGACAGAATTAAAAAACCTTCAGCTAAAGTGGAACTTTCCAATGGCCAACATGAAGTAAGAAGCAATGTTTCTTTTCTGTAATACCTCGGTATAAACCATCTTCAGTGTCCTTATGGTTACTGGTAAAAATTTCTGGATTATGTGTTCTAACCTAACTATCACTTGTTTCCAAATTAGTACTAAACAGATTGTTTTCTCTTTGCCAAACAACCGGTTAAACTATACACTGTCATAACGTTTCAGGGATGAGGATTGAATACAACTGAGTTGGCTTGTACAGTACTGCATGCAATCTCTTGTCAGGGATTAGGGTTAAATACAATTGAGTTGACTTGTACACTACTGCATGCAATCTCTTGTCAGGAATCAGGGTTAAATACAATTCAGTTGGCTTGTACACTACTGCATACAATCTCTTGTCAGGGGTCAGGTTAAATACAAATGAGTTGGCTTGTACACTACTGCATGCAATCTCTTGTCAGGGATTAGGGTTAAATACAATTGAGTTGGCTTGTACAGTACTGCATGCAGTCTCTTGTCAGGGATTAGGGTTAAATACAATTGAGTTGGCTTGTACACTACTGCATGCAATCTCTTGTCAGGAATCAGAGTTAAATAAAATTCAGTTGGCTTGTACACTACTGCATACAATCTCTTGTCAGAGATGAGGGTTGAGTACAATTGAGTTGGCTTGTACACCACTACATACAATCTATTGTCAGGGATGAGGGTTGAATACAATTCAGTTGGCTTGTACACTACTGCATACAATCTCTTGTCAGGAATCAGGGTTAAATACAATTCAGTTGGCTTGTACACTACTGCATGCAATCTCTTGTCAGGAATCAGGGTTAAATACAATTGAGTTGGCTTGTACACTACTGCATGTAATCTCTTGCCAGAGATAAGGGTTGAATACAATTGAGTTGACTTGAACACCACTGCATACAATCTCTTGTCAGGAATCAGGGTTAAATACAATTGACTTGACTTGTACACCACAGCATACAATCTCTTGTCAGAGATGAGGGTTTGAGTACAATTGAGTTGGTTTGTACACCACTGCATACAATGTCTTGTCAGAGACGAGGGTTGAGTGCAATTGAGTTGGCTTGTACACTACTACATACTATCTTTTGTCAGGGATGAGTGTTTAACACAATTGAGTTGGCTTGTACACTACTAGGTACAATCTCTTGTCAGAGATGAGGTTTGAATACAATCGAGTTGGGTAGCACACCACTACAGTCAACGTCTTGTGAGGGATGAGGTTTGAATACATTGAATAAGTTAAGCAAATGTTTGTGCTTCTTATTATTAGACGGATTTTATATAAACTGAATGTTCATGAATATTCAGCATGAATGTTCAATACTTTATATCCCTCATACATAAAAAGCAACTTTTCTGGGCTCTAAACTTTAAGTGCATGTAATGCACCCCTTCTCTATTTATTTAAAACTTTTTGTCTTCACAAGCAATGTTTCGAATTGTTGTCTAATGTTTAATAATATTTGAAACAACTAAATTTATAACATTTTTACAGTTACCATCTATTCTATTATGAATTGACTATTTATTTGTTAAATGTAATAATTTTATGAATATTTGTATGAAATAAACATAAGGTTAGACAAAGATATTTCTAAGTAACTATACTCATGGTTAAATCTGAAAATTAGGAGTATATGAAGACATTTATTATGTCAGACCACCTTAGTCCTTACTCAACGTTTATATGAGATAGTTAAGGGTAGAACCACTGTTAATTGTTAATTTTTTTAGACAGACGAACGAAATTTGGGAAATATATATACAGTGTGAGTGAAAATTACGGATACACTCTGTTTAGTTTTTAACAGATACAGATGGAGGGATGGAACTCGGGACACCTTTCTAGGAAATAGAAGTAAACAATGTAGTCACTGTTAAAACTTTGTCTATTTCCCCAAAATGGGACGGTGCTATTTGAAAGGATATATTGATAAAAGAAGAAGATCAGTGGAAACTAGAGCTTTCTATATCAATCCAGTATAAAATGGCAGATTATTGAATTTAATTAAAAATTAATTGATGAAAATCAAGAACATGCATATTCAGAAGTTAAATAACTTCAATATCTTCGATAACTTCAATAGGCAACCACTTTCCTTACAAACTCAAACCTGTTTTCACAATTAATACCTGCTATAGGGCAGGCCACTCTTATCTTAGGTTGGAATTTTATACTTAACGTTGAAATGGAGTGTTTAAGTAAACAAAGCGTATTATGATCGGGACTACGGAGACGGCATAATATCTTATGATGAAGTAAGACATTTATTTAATGACACTTATCCCAATCAAAACCCTGTATCTAAATCAGGAGTAAAAAAAAAAAACAATTAAAAATCTGCCAGGAAACTGGCAGCGCTAAAGACCGAAAAATGGCTACAAAGCATTTTGCAGTCTCTTGATCCTCATTCCTCAGCAAAAAATGTTTTTTAAATATTAGTTACATCTCAACAAACATAAGTTTATAAAGTTTTACGTGGCAGTGGTTATAAAGCGTACAAAATCCATTTAGTTCCATGAGCTAAATGAAGACAATTTTCGTCGTCGAGTAGAATTTTGTGAAATTTGGTTACCAGTAATTTAAACTCCCCCAAATATCCCACTTTGGGGAAATGGTTTGCAATTGTTTCCTAGGGGGTTATCCTGATTTTCATTTTTGAATCTTTGTCCATTGAAGGTTGATCAAGATCCATCCATACTTTTAACTTTTTAAATTTCAATTTACTGGGTTTTATATATATATATATATATATATATATATATATATATATATATATATATACAAACGATACATAAAATATAAATATAAATAAATATATATATATATTTATTAGCAATTATTAGTATTTTTTAAGTGTAGGCTAATAGTAATTTTTTTAAAAATTTTCAATGATACATACAAGACACACATTAGACATTGAAGATTTTCTATTGAATATCTCTGTTAGCCAAATAAAGACAAAGGTTTGGTTTGCTCAAAATTAATTACCGAGGAAAAAGCATAATTTAATTTAAATTATGTTATGCTTTGGAACTATTAATACGTGTGGGGAAGTGCTCTATTCATACCCCGCATTAGACAACACCACGCGGCGCACGCACCCGAAATGAACACTGAGGATTTGATGAGTAAACATACGAGTATTTAACACACATTATTTTCACAGAATTAAAGGTCGCCTGTCCCGACGCTTTCATTTTAAAAGATCTTTCTTTTGTAACAAGCCTTTTCTTGTAATTGGGTAGCCAGTTAAATTTCTAATACTGGCTGGTAACACGTACAATACATGTAGTATTCCTGCATTGATGCATTATTGTTTTCTAACAATTTAAACGTCGAATATTAGAAAAACATTAATCTAATTAATTTTATAAATAATACAATCAAATATATTACACTGCAGAGAAGTAATCAGCCAATCCGAAAGCGTAATCCTGCTTTTTGAACGACAGTAATACAACTGTACACTTTGAGAGGTAATAAACTCCTTTGATCAAATTAATTCTACTAATTTCGCTCATCATGGATTTTGTTATGGTCCTTTACAATACTTATTTATAAATTTACTATCTAAATACTTCACTAGGATGTGTCATGAGTGAAAAAGTAACCTTTGAATTTTAAGTATTTATAAATACATGTCAGCTCACAAATAACTAGTATCTTAAAATTTTCATTAGTTGAAATTTCCTTGTTTTGAAAATCTTATAGGTCAGAAGGCGAAGGTGTTACACACACAAGTATTTAATTTTGTCCACAGTTTTGTATGAAATACTTTCACTTCTTATTTGCTTAACTAAGGCCGGCCACACACGTAACGGTATACATGACAGGTAAACCTGTACAGGTCACCTGAGCAGGCAAACCGGAGCGTATGTGCCAGCCGCTGCAGGCGAAAGTGCACAGGCGAAGCGACCTGCGCAGGTCACCTGACAGGAACGGAGATTTGGTATCTTGTACATGCGCAGTCGTCAGTTATACCCTAGACCTGAGCGTGTGTGTGAGTACGTCCGGTCGCCTGCGCAGTAGTTTTGTTTAGTTCAGGCTTCTTCCTGTGAAGAGAGTGTCTTTTGTCTTTGTGTTTTGTAGTTAGCGGACTATCTTGTGGCTACTGGTGCTAGTGATGTCGAGTCGTAAACGCAACCAAGTAATTGAAGAGTTTATCGATATGTATAAACTCGAGCCGTGCCTGTGCGAGCGGGTAAAAAGTAAAGAGTATCACGATCGCGAAAAGAGAGATGCAGCTTATGCGAAACTTGTGCCCAAGTTGAATGAACTGGAATCCGATGCAACAAAGAAATCTGTGATTAGAAAGATTAATAGTTTACGAAGCAATGTGCGTAAAGAGAAAAAAAAACGGGACATGTCAATGAAGTCTGGT
Organism: Homalodisca vitripennis; assembly: GCF_021130785.1. Taxonomy (NCBI): domain Eukaryota; kingdom Metazoa; phylum Arthropoda; class Insecta; order Hemiptera; family Cicadellidae; genus Homalodisca; species Homalodisca vitripennis. Next base: position 96,848,101 of record NC_060210.1, read on the forward strand.
GCATCAGCAGACAATGTGTACGTATCTAAATTGTGGTGCTTAAATTTGTTCGATTTTCTTGGTGATCAAGACATTCCCAGTGCATCTATGTCAAATTTAGAGGAAGAAGATGGGAGCGAGATTGAGGAAGTAAGTACCAGACAGATCAATTACCTAGTTAAACAATTTATTTGAACTACACTTTAATTTACAAGTTAAATGTTAAATTAGACGTTGATTAAATTTTGAATGGTAGAATAAAACAAAACAAGTTTTATGACAAAATTGATATGTATTAATGTATTGTTTGTGCATGGATTGGTGAATGTCATTGACTCAACTAAGCTAAAAATATATATTCACTCCATAATGATTCACTTAGTCTTTAACTTGAATTTTTGTTTCGAAGAACACGTTGGTCTTGCCATGAAAGTTTGCCTTCATTGACGAAGTAGGTAGCAAACTCCTCTCTGAGATTTTTCGGCCACATTTAAATTCCCTAAGCTCGCTCGTTGTAATGCAATCATATTCGATTCATTGGTATCTAACCCAGCATTAGTAGTAGCGTCATCGTCATTCTCTTGATACGTACTGTTTGGTGGAGCGTAAATGGTAGGATGTGTTTGCATCAAGAAATTATGCAATGCACATGTTGCCATTACTACCTTTACTATGTTCTCTGGCTCCAAATTGATTTGAGTATGGAATATGCGAAATCTGGAGGCTAGTATTCCAAACCCTTTTCCTGACAACGTGCCTTGCCCTTGAAACTCGGTAGTTGTAGATTTCTTTTACAGCTGAATCTAGTTGTGCTTGTCTGAAAGGTTTCATCATGTTAATTGACAGGGGAAATGCGTCATCTGCCACAAACACGTAAGACAACTCTTCGAAATGTTCAGTAACATTGCATGGTTTTGGGATCTTAAGTTCATAACTCTGTAACTTTTCATAAAACTTAGTATTTTGAAGAACACCTCCGTCAGAAACACGCCCATTGGTCCCAAAATCCACTAAAAGGAACCGATATTTAGCATCAACTATTGCAAAAAGTACCATACTGTGTCTGCCTTTATAGTTGTAATAATATGATCCGGAATCCGCTGGAGGAACTATGTCTATATGTTTGCCGTCCATGGCACCGAGGCAGTGGGGAAAATTCCATTTCTCTTCAAACTGTTCAGCAATCACTTTCCATTTCTCAGTGGTGTTAGGAAACTGGAACAAAATTAAATTCATAACAACTGTTCTCAACGTGAGTAAACAATGTTTAAATTATGGGTTTCAAAATCAAGGATAAACCATTAAATCGACAATTTCCAAACCAATGTAAAAAAGAGTATTTTGTTCTGTAAAAATTGGATGGGTACACCTAGTACATAAATATTTTTTTTCAGGAGGACGTTGGTGAAGCAGCTACAACACCGAGCAGAGAAACATCAATCAATAGCGAGGTCCCTTCGCCTGTGGTCCCAAGACCCAACTCAGATACACGTGCGGTAAGCCTACCTCCTTATTCCCGACCTAATTTGGCAAAAAAAAGAAAGTTGAAGACTTGACAACTGGTGTCTTAGTCTCAGTCAGAGACCACTTTCAGAAACCATCACGCCAAGACGACAGATATGATATAATGGGCAAATCCATTGCAATGCGAATTAGGGCATTAGAGAAACGCCAGGCTTTGATCGTAGAAAAAAGAATCAACGACCTCCTTTTTGAGGCTGAAATGAGTACGTTTGACGTACCTAATACTGGCTCGTACAACTACGAATCTTTGACCAACACCCCTGGGTCAAGTAGTAGCACAACGAGTCCTGTAGCAGCTGTATCTTATGGCCAATATCCACAACAAACTTCAACAGCTGAATTTGTTAGCAATGACGTTATTCCACCTCGTCAATCAATGGCAGATTACTTTGCTAATTATGACAAAAATCAATAGTCTGTTTTGTTTCTTTATTTATATTCAATGTCACTAATAAACATTTTTGTTTTACCAAACAGTTCTTTTTTATGTTCTACCCACTATCAAATATCATGTCTCTGTACTCAGTTAAACATTCCCTTTAAAAACTGTAACGTTGCTATGAAATAAAGTAGAAATGTTTAATAACATGTGTATATTTCAATTTTAACCTACCTTGACATTTAGAACATCAATAGAATATTCTGTGCAATATGGCTTGACGTACCTGTAAATAGACGATTTTCAGCACTTTATAGATGGCTTCACACGTCTCTGGAATTATTTTGCCTAAAGCTTGTGGTGATATCAACGTAGAATACTTGAGACACTCGTACGATCGGCCCGTTGCAAGGAACCTCAAAGTCGCAGTTAATCTCTCATGGGGAGAAATCGATTTCCTCATAACCGTGTCTTTCTTTTCAATTAATGGAGTCACGAGTAACAACAGCTGTTCATAGGCGTCTTCATCCATCCGCAAATAATTACGGAAGTCTGAAGGCTCACCACCCAAGTCTTTCAATAATCTTGTATGAGTGTATTCATTTCTTTTAGTAAGCCACTTTTTACTCCACATTTTACGTTTAAACTTCTTCTTCTTCTTACTGTTTAAAACCACACACAATCCGACTAAAGCTATCATATCATCTTCATCTTGTTGGCTCGCCATCTCTCAACTGAGCTAAACGTACGGTATACCGTTACGTGTGTGGACTCTAGTTTGCACAGGTATACATGACAGGTAAACCTGCGCAGGTTTACCTCTCATGTATACCGTTACGTGTGTGGCCGGCCTAATAACGCATACCAAAAGTATTCGGTACAGGTATGTAGCCTAAATGTTATCTGTATATAATCACTAATAGTAAACATCCTCGTGATTAGCTGCTGCTCCGTCAGATGATTATAGTAAATACTGGAAGTTAGCACCAACTTTGAGGGCACAAACACAAATGGTGGTTCTCAATAACAATGTTGGAGATCATTAGAATAAGTCAAACACAGAGTTCAGTTGGCTTTAGAGTTGGCTTTAGTGACCGCCTTACTGTGTAATGCAGAAGAGAAATATCCAATTCAAACCGTGGAAACATCATTACATGAACCGGGATACTGAATTCAACTAGATTATATTTTACATATAGCAATAGGAATGTGGAAAAGGGGTTCCAGGACATTTTTAGTAATAAAAAGTATAGGTAAAACTTCGTTTCGAGATCTGTAATATGATCACTTCCTTAGTGCGATAACAGTTGATAGAATGGTCCTAAGCACTTGATATAGTAGGTTATCTTTTAGTCTAAAGAAGATACCTGTGGGTTTTAAAGTCAAAAGGCCTAAGGGTTGTCAGTTTTTCTGTCTATCTGTCTGCTCGTTAACAAACGGTAGATAGTGAGAAAAATAGAAAGATAAGGTATTATAAAAAATTTTAGAATATAAACGGTATTACGGTTTTAAATTTTAATATATATATATATATATATATATATATATAAATGTAAATACATAGTAAATTATTACACGCTTGAACTTCAAATAAGATAGTAGTTAACAGTCATCATTTGTTAACATTGAAAAAATCTATGTCACAACTGACGAAGGAGTATCTACAGCTGAACGAAACCTCGCCATAATAACTGGCTAGGAGAATTCTAAGTAGAAAAAAGCATTTCTCACAGCAAAGTTGCAAAGACTTGGCATTTTTTTAATGGATATGCTTCTTACTGATAAAATCGTAAATAGTTCAACTACATGTAATGAAATTAGGAAAATCCCTTTCTGGCAGCTTAAATTTTTACCTGAAACAGTCTTAGTAACTTCTTTTGTAGTATGTAATCTAGTCTCCTTTTACGGAGTGAGAAACCCATTTTTCATTTGAATAAGCAGGTAGTTGTTAAAACAACTTCATTATAAGGAATTTAAACCGTATTAAAAAAAAAAAAAAACGGTGGTATATTAAATGTCTATGTATTATAAACAAATTTGGATGAAACATTTTCAACATGCACGATGCATTGAAGTTTCTTTCGAGATAGACATTTATATTTTTTGTAAGTGAAATCTTATCAAATAAAAATCTACAATGTTACGGAATTTTTCAATTTAATTTCTTGTAAATTGCCAAAATATAACTGATAGCTGAAAGAAGCCATTCGCCTGCATGACAGTCGGCTTTAAAGGATACATTTAAGCTCTACCATTTCTCCAGGCTTTTCTCATCTAGTTGATGTAAAGTTTTCGAGTGATATTGCGGAATTTCTTCACAGAGAACCGTCTTTTTTAAATACTACTTTAAACATAGTTAAAAAAAAGGTTTTTTCATTTTTGCATTTCATTTTATATCTATTGCAAAATATATCTCTTCTAAGTATGATCTATTTTAGGTGTTAATTATCGGCACTTTTCTAAAATAACGCATTTTTTAATTCCTGTTTTATCTTGTCTCAAATTTTGATAAAATTATGGAATACAGTTTATCACTAAAAGATAATCATATTTCTGGAAAAGTATTTTTATGTAATAGTTTAAATTTTATACAGAGATTGAAATGACGTAATTGAGAGACCGGAGAAGTTTAATTTAATTTCTTCCGAAATTTATTAACCATGTTTAGAAATATGGGTTTATCTGTAAAAAGGAGTACGCCACATGCTTTCACGTAACAGCAGGCTTCGTTGAAGTTGCATGTAAAGTTTCAAATGCTCATTTCATCCTCATAGTTAGGCTATTCTGTTATTATGTCATATATGTAATTTGTTATGATTATACTAATAAAAATCTATTTACACATTTTTATCCTGCAATTTTCTCGTAGATTTTGTGGTTACTCATAAAAATTTAAATGTTCGATAACACAGACAAAATGGTGCGAAATTCACCATCGTCAAAGTTGAAGTTGCCAAAATAGAATGTAGCTCATGCAAAATTAAAAGTGTATATGATAGTTGTCCTCGAAATATCTTGTGGACAGACAAACATATAGGCAGACAGACATAAATGAACATGATGTAGTCCTTCAAGTTATAGGCTGAACGTTAGAGAAGAAATGAATTTTTCTTTCAATTATAAAATCCACACTGAGACTGTAAATATCAGTTCTGCAATGATATATCCATTCCAAATAAAACATTTATTCCATGGTTCACTTTAAAAAGTCTTAAAAATATTCAACTACTTTCGCCCATGGCATTAAAATTATGTATTCCATGTACTTGAATGGTAATTGTTAAAATAAAAACGTAGGTACAATAAATTTTAAGTGATAGCTGCAATGAGCATTTGCTATCGTTCAGCGAGTACAAAAATCAGAAACACTACGTTTCAATGCCTGCAATGAGATATCTTCCTCAGGTGCATAACCTGACACATAGATAGATTGAAACATAGATATCTAACACATATCTACAATCTATCAATGGTGGTGTAGGGAAATGAACCATTATTAAAGTCTATAGCCTAACTCATTCTCTATAAATCCTCCTCAGAGATAGACTTTAACCAACGCTCAGTCGGTTTCTATAAAGGAGCATGCATCAACATTTTGCATGTACATGGTTTAAGTGAGCCGCTTCCTGTCGAAAACCATGAGGAAGAATCTTGGAGTGTCTCCTTGGAAAAAGGAGAGACCAGCTCTGAACCCACCTCCCTCATGGAAGGCAGGGGTGGGACGCCCTTGTGTTCTAATAACTGCCTTTAACACTTTGGGAGCCCCACAAACTCCAACAGTCGTCACCCACAGGTTAGTGATGTGCCGCTCCCGGAAATGCATAATTGTCCAGATGTAATTTTTGCTATACCCAGTGCAGTTTCAACTGGAAGGTAAAACCCATCCACAAGTGAATCATCCCGGGAAACCGTGGCACGATTAGTTATGTAGTTAGTCCGGGCCCCATCCAAGCTGGACGAAAAACTTTTGTCGGCACGCGACAAGCATGCGGTGCAACGCCGGAGACGCGAACACCAGAGTCACACGGTGAGACAGGCATACCCTAGCTGGATGTTCACACGACATTGTCGGTTTTTGCAACCGGAGACAAACACGTTCATCTTAGGTCGTGAGACAGCAGCGACACGAAAAAAAACATCTATCGTTACAGCCGACTCCTCCCGTTGTCTGTTGAGAGCACTGCGGTGGACACTGTTTTTTAAACGGGAGCATCACCGATAGATCTTTCGTCGCCCAGTTCAGACGGAGCCTAATAGATCAGTAAAACACTTCATAGATTGACTAATGAAGGATCAGAAAAATATATAGCTGAGTTACGATTGCAGGTGAAAATCATGTTGAAAAAACAATTAAAAGGGTTAAAACACACACAAGGATGGCTGAGATGACCTTACCTACGAAAAAACTGAAAGAATATATATATAAAAAAGGTTGTTTAAAAGACATGTTTTATACAATCTTTGGTTGTGGTAATTGAAGATCTGAATTTAAAGTTTCAATCAGTTAACACATTCTTTACGTCTTCTTAGTTCTTTTAGTTCCATGGTAAGACTGAAGAATATAATCTGACAAATATGAATATAACAAAATGAAAACCAAATCTAGCGACTTAATTATAAAGTATCTGGACGATCTGCAAGATAAATTATTAGATTACTGTATTTAATTCAAAATCTTAAGTTAGTATATACCATAAACTTTGGAAACTTTTGAATTTTCTGTTTAAAAAGAAGTTAATCATAGAGATAGTCGAGCCTCGAGTTTATTGCTTTATTTTATTTATTTATTTATTTTATTTATAAACAGTTGTTTTACATAGTCTTGGCCTCACCAAGTTCTACAAAACTTGTCGGTGAGGACCACTTGAAAAAGTAAATAGAACACATTGATACAAATATTCAACTTTTAACTTTCTTTTAATTTACTAAACTATAAACTCAAATTCGGCGGTTTAGGGCAGGCACTAGCTTAGATATCTTGGTATGTGTGGTAAATTTGATCGAAACAGTATAATTTTTTTAAATAACACTTAATAGTAATAGTTAAAATCAAACGCATATTTGAGTCCCTAAAAATCCTAATTAATTCTTCCCTCAGCAACGACGAATGGCAACCCTGTCATCAGGAAATCTGACAACGCCGGCTACCGGAATTCCCAAATCTCCTTATCTCTAAACAAATAAGCAAATAAAACCTGCCCTCAGTCAAATTCCAATATGTTTCTAGAGTGGACAGTGCGGTACTCAATCCGCTACTCGCTTTAACATGACTGAGGAGGTACGGGAACTCCGGCGCGCGGTACTATGTGTGTGCTCCCCTTGTAGTGTTCACGGTGTCGGTGTTTGTGTGCGTTAGTTATAGTGTGTGTCAATGCTAGTGTGTTTAAATTGTCCAATTAGGTTAAATATGTGTGTGCGCAACACCGTGCTGTGGTGCTCCCTGTGAGGTTTATAGCCATTCATCGCCACTAACAACGGAGAAAGAAACAGAAACCATAAATAACATTCTTAAAAAACTAATAAAAATATGAAAACTAACATGTAATCAATTTATTTTTAAAGCTAGAGTATCAACGGTACAACAAAATCTAACACCAAGCATAAAATACAGATAAACCACCAATTAACGATTTACAATAAATATTTAACATATAAATAACAATGTCAGAATAATTTATTTACTTCCAAAACTGTGCTCTCAAAGCTTTAAACATCAGTGATTAACACTATGATATAATTCAAATAGCCAACAATATAATCTATAAATAGATAACGAGTAACAATAAATTATCAGAGAAAATAACAATGTTAACCACTAATTAACGATTTACAATAAATATTTAACATATAAATAACAATGTCAGAATAACTTATTTACTTCCAAAACTGTGCTCTCAAAGCTTTAAATATCAGTGATTAACACTATGATATAATTCAAATAGCCAACAATATAATCTATAAATAGGTAACGAGTAACAATAAATTATCAGAGAAAATAACAATGTTAACCACTAATTAACGATTTACAATAAATATTTAACATATACAGAAAGTAACAATGTCAGAATAACTTATTTACTTCTAAAACTGTGCCCTCAAAGCTTTAAATAACAGTAATTAACATTATGATATAATTCAAATAGCCAACAATATAATCTATAAATAGGTACCGAGTAACAATAAATTATCAGAGAAAATAACAATGTTAACCACTAATTAACGATTTACAATAAATATTTAACATATACAGTAAGTGACAATGTCAGAATAACTCATTTACTTCTTAAACTGTGCCCTCAAAGCTTTAAATAACAGTGATTAACATTATGATATAACACAAATAGCCAACAATATAATCTATAAATAGATAACGAGTAACAATAAATTATCAGCGAAAATAACAATGTTACAATTAATATAACAACCCGTTCAACTGCAGGCCCACGATACGCAGTGTTCAGTGTTTGTGTCACTTGTCACGTCATTCAGTGCACCAGAGTGATGTCCACTGTGTATATATGCATATGGTATATATCAAATGTGTGTCAGTGAACCAGTATTTCACAGTGATCCAAAGCAAGTTGTCGGTGTTTCATCACTATTACGCCATTGCGGTTTTCTTTCTCAGGTAAATCTCAGTTTAATTACATTTCTAAGTTTAATAGCCATAGTTCAATACATTTTTTGTAAGTCTTTAAGTGTGGTATATTCTCAATTTCATCCGGCAATGCATTAAATAACTTTGGGACTATATAATTCGGCAATCTACGCCCGTACACGGTGTTGGGAATAGGTGTGACATATTTAATAACATTCCTTGTGTTAAATTTCCTTCTATACTTTTTTTTAAATTCCATATTGCCATAATATTTTGTCATGATATTTAACGTGTACAAACCCTTTGGCGTTAGTTGTCCTGCATAACTGTACATATATTCTCTTATACCTAAGTTTTGATGAAAGCCGTTACCAAACAGTGCCCTTAAACATTTTTTTTGAAGACCAGCTATTATATTTAAATGGCTTACTGCTGCTGTTCCCCACACAGATACACCATATCTTATATGTGACTCAATCAATGCTTTGTATACTGATAGTTTTGCATTCTCACTAAGTTTATTTCTAAGTTTATGCATCATGGCAGTGCCGGGACATAGCTTTCTGTGCAATCTACTCACATGATCACTCCACGTTAATTTATTATCTACAATCAGACCTAGATATGATGTACTCTGAACCATGGCTATATTCTCACATTCACACAAGCTCTGCTCATGCAGGCACTTACAGCTATGATATTTAATACTTATATCAATATTAATTTTCATGTTCTTAGGACATATATGCATGATGCTAGTCTTTTCTTTGTTAATAATAAGTCCTTTGTCATGACTCCACTTAGTGAACTTCTTAAATTCCTCCTGTAAAATATCTTGTACTCTCTGTAAGTTTTTATGCTGTGTCACCAATACCACATCATCTGCGTATGCAAAAATCTCACACATTGTAATTTTATTCAATATTTCGTTTAGATAAATATTAAACAGAGCTGGTCCGATCTGGCTTCCCTGAGGCACCCCATATTTTGTATTCTTCTCTTCACTCAGCACGCCTACTGCTTTAACGACAAAGCTTCTGTCCTTAAGATAGCTTGTGAACCATCTGAGGTAGGGACCCTTTACTCCTATTTTGTACAGAGAAGCTACGATATGACTGCATTCTACAGTTTCGAAGGCCTTAGAAAAATCTATAAATAAGCATAAGCTATGAAGTCTGTTATCCATTCCATAATTCAACACGTTTACAAACTCCTCCAATGCTTGAACAGTACTGCGCTTTTTCCGGAAACCAAATTGCCTATCATTTAGTATATTATTCTCTGATAGATATTTATTCAAGCTATTTAGGACATATTTCTCCAGTATCTTCTCTATAGAGGGCAGTATAGCGATAGGTCTATAATTTCTAAACTCATTCTTGGATTTATTCTTATAGATCGGTCGGATTACAGATTTTTTTAGGCAGTTTGGAAAATCACCTTGAGAAATTGAAGTGTTAATAAGCGTTGCTAAGGGTTCAGCTATTTTCCCCATTACTATTTTCAAATCTTTCATTCGTATGTTGTCTATACCTGGGGATTTGTCAGGGTTCATATTTTTAATTAAAGCCATGATCTTTTCAGGTGTCGCTTTTGGTATATAAAAATTATGTCTTAGCTCTTCGTTGGTCTCATTTCTAGTGGAAATATTTTCTACATCTACATACCCACAGAAATGCTTTAGATTATCCACTCCTTCAACATAGTATTGAGCAAAACCATTTACAATCTCAATTATACTCAAAGTTTTACACATGCCTATTTCAATAGCTGTATCTACATTCCCTTTTTTGTTTCTGCCTAGTAAAAGGTTAATGTTTTCCCATACTTTCCTTGTGTTATTTTTGTTTCTTTCAAATATATTTTTATAGTAGGCATTTTTTTCTTTTTTAATCATATTGTTCAATCTATTTCTTAATCGTTTATATAAATCTCTATGTCTATGGTTTGAGGGGTCCCCTTTCCATAATCTAAATATTCGATCTCTTTCCTTTAGTAAATTTAGGAGTTCTTGATTCATCCAATGTTTAATAGGCCATTTACTACGAGCTTGACTCCGTTCTCTGTCTCTCCCACTTTTCCTGTCTATTGTAATCGTGCTTTCCTCATAAATCTTTGCAAATTTCTTAATAAGTTTATCAAATCCTTCATTCACAGTATTATACCCGTCCACTGTCCATTGTTCCTCCTCCAGCCTTATCCTTACTTGTCTATCATTTAGCCTTATAATTTTTCCATTCTCTGTGTCTCCCTCTCTTCCTCCAGATAGTTCTATCCTGGCCACTACCGGGTAATGATCAGAGATCTTTACTTTTACTACGCCCGTATATATTCTTTCCACAGGTCTTTCCAGCGAGTAATAAATATGATCGATGCATGATCTGACTAAACTTCCTACCCTTATTTCTTCCCTTGTATAGTCCCATATACCTCTGTCTAGGCCTAGGTCTGCTAGTACCGCTTCATATTCTAAGGTATTTAAATCATTGCTAGTCATTGTAGTATTAACATTTACATCTCCTATCAGAATCATATTTTTATGAATTTTAATAGCAGTCAGGGCCATATTAAACTCTTGTGTGGCCAGCTGGAGGGAAAAACCGCTAGATGATGTGGGTGGTCTATAAACTGCGTGTAGTGCTACTTTGTAGTTATCTCTCGACCCTATCAGCTCCAAATCGACTGTGATATGTTCATAAGTGCTAATGTTATCCAGTGTAATGAGTGAAAAGTTAAGAGTGTTTGCATTAATAAACATTGCCAGTCCCCCTCCCCCTTGTTCTCTCTTAATTTACTTACTCTAGTATAACCTGGGATATTGAATAGGGCTAGCTCGTGTTCGTCGCAAGAAACCTCTGCCAATACTAGCACGTCAAACTTTATTTTACCTGTCACCAAATGCAAAATTAAAGTATCCCAGTGCTTTATTAATGACCTAATGTTTAGGTAGACTATGTCAAGACTGTGAACTTTCCTATTTACTGTGGTATACCACTCATCAAAATTGTTAGACACCCAAATCACTAAGACTACCAATATGGGTACCACCGACACCTTCGTAGCAAGAAAATCAAGAAAAAGACTGCAAACTGCATTTGACAATTGAATAAATTTAAGACCCACGTACTACCGTTTTATTTTGTTAGGTAATCCAGTATAGCTATACTTACATTTGATAATATTAACTGGTGTCTCAGTATTGCCTTTGTTAATTCGTTAATTACAAGGGTCTGCAATGAAAGTAGTTTTATTTATTTTAGCTTTAATATGTTGTAGTTTCAGTTGTTTTCATTAGAGTCCGTGGTATTGAATTTTAAATTTATATGCATGGTCTTCCATGACGAATAATACAAATTTCTACGGATTTTTTAGTCAAATACATTACTTTTAATAACTACACATTGTTTAGAAAACACGAGTTGAAATTTAGCAAAACACTTACGTTAACTTACTATTATATCAATAAAAGGACATTGTAATAATAGTCACTTGTAAAATGCTCATCCTAGCCCTCAAACAGTTTTAGAGTTATTAATTGTATGATATAAAACAGAAAGTAACAGATAGACCGAAAGTGAATGAGGTATGACCATAAACTAAAGAAAGTTGTTGTTTTCCATTTGTACTTGAAAAAAGATCATTTGATGCAGTTGGTCCATGCAGCATTCTACGTATATTTAACTATGGGGGACTCAACCGATTTTTTGGAGCTCGCTAATGCTGTATACGGTTCTAATCCAGGTGCAAGGAGAGTGTACGGAAGTGAAGATTTCTATACTCATTAATAGTCTTAGCGAAATATCGGAGTCTCGATCAACTGAAACCTAACTCATCAATAGGATTCCACAATAAACAATGGCTAACATGGCAAAGCCGTTAGTGGGTGTTGGTAACACCTAAAATAGTCAATGTCAAACAATGCAACGGCAGTTAAATTGCAACAATTAGTTCGATTTGATACATCAAAAGAATTAAAATAAGTTTTTATTTGTACATAACGTTGTTTTTTAACGTACAAATACATAATTTGGTAAAATAAAGGTTAATTTAAACTTTGTACAAATGTTGCAGGTTGCATTTTAACAGTGAAATCAGCAGGAGAGAGGTTGCAATCAACAAAACAAATAATTTGTTTATTTAGATTCAGCTTTTAATCAGGGAACAGTCCAGGGAAGATCTTCGTTATGATAAAAATTGTTTTTCTAGCTTCTTATCCAAATATAAATTGATTCATAACGTACAGTGCTTGTTTAGCTGTATTTAAAATGTGATATGGGTTTTCTTTTAATATTTTTGTATTTCACATAGAAAATTATAATTGTTAAAAGAATTGGTTTTCAGAGCTCATGTTATATGTAAAAACTACATTTCCTTGTAAAAGGTTTTATATATATATATATATATATATATATATATATATATATATTGTCTATATATATGCCTATTTTTAGACTATAGAGTTCCAATATTTGTAACAGTTTTATTTTTAGTCGCCTACTTTGCCCAAGAGACAACCGCCATTTCATGCGGGGTGAATATCACCTTAATTATTAATTATATTAATTATTATAAATATTACCTGTTAGTTGTGTAGCAAACATGATATAAACTGTTAAATATATAACAACGTATTGATCATTTAGAGCCTCTTAAAGCGTTTCCAAAATATAAATTGAAGAATATTGGATAAACTGTTTTGTCGAGATTCTTTTTTTACAAATATTACACAAAACCAAATTTTACACAATTTAAAATACATGTCCTATGATAGTAAAACTATTCATATAAAGAAACTTATTATAATCTAGGAGGGAAGATTAAATTTACATAGTATAAGTACATAACCAAGTTCTTTTAAAATCGATAAAAGAATATCCCAAAGAAGAAATATGTCGTCATTCGGGATAGAGTTTGTGGTGGTCGAAATGGGATGGTATCAAAAGGGTTAAAAATATGAAACCTTAAGTTAAGTTGAGTAAATAAAATAAACTCAACTTCAGGGAACTACGATAAAATAAAAACTGATTATTTGATAGAAAATGACAACTTTCAATCTCTTTATGTAATTGTCTGACGGTGATTTGAGCATTTATGTGTCTGACCGTTGGTTTTAAGTGCTTTAACCTTATGACTCTAATGCTAGAAAAGTTTGATACAAAAATACGATTGACCTACATAATCTAGAAATCGGTTTACCGTACACCTCAGTAAGCTGCTCCAACTCTCCTTCTCTGTCATCCACTGTATGTTTTAAACTTTTATTGCTAATTCTTTTCTATAAGAGAGGTTATAATCTTATTAAACTTCTAATTAATATTTTAAAATATTTTCACCCAATTAAAAATATTGATAAAAAACTCATACCACATCAATGATAGAACATTTTGGTTTGTAAATAAGTTCTTCCATTGACCATTTCGCGGACTTTCGAAAACATCAAATAGGAATTTGAACCAAAATGTTGGTCTTAAGTATGGTTTTATCGTACTCAATAGAAATAACCGAAATATACAAAATAAAACCCGGAACTCTACTCAGCACTCGCTGCGTAATTGAATTCGGAGTGATTTGGAACCTGCAAATGATTTACTTTGCATAAATATAGAGCAAGGCGCTTAGGCGGCTCGGCTCTCATACAATAGCTCAACTGTGCAGTTAGGTTTCACTTCCATTTTCATGCTTGGTTATTATATTCACTCCTTATTATAATTTACAAGCTATACAATCATTTAATAAGAGTCTAAATAAAGGTTCAATAAGTTGGTGTCGAATGTTTTTCCCGCATAAATAATTTGTCTAACTGAAAAAAATAAGTAAAAAGAGCATGGAGTATAATTGGCCAAAAGTACTTCGGACTTTAAAAGCCATAGGGCAGAGACCTGAATTTCAACTGGACAGAAGGCACATCTATAGTGCAGGACCTTCCCATTTGTAACAAATATGTGTAAAAAACTGCAGTGTTGTATGTACCTAGAAATCGCTATATTAAGAAATACTTGTAATGATACAGATGGATGTACAACATATTTGCAAATAGATTTCATATTTCCAAGTCACAAAAACTAAAAACGCTCATAATCTGCTTAAGGTATACGTTCTTCTAGTATAAGATTTTTTACATTAAATGAACATATTTAATTAATATATTTAATATCTTATTAAATAAGCATTAAAATTGAGTTTACTAATCAATGAAACGTTAGTTGGAATATTTCCCAGCTGGTAGCGTGGTATGTGTTGCGGAAATGTGTCAGTCTGATGTAATTGGTAGTCAAATTTAAAAAAACATTGTTTTAAGGTTAGAAATTTAAAAATAAATTTCACAAGATTCAATTATGAGGAATATGCAAAAAATAGAACAGATTTTGAGTAAATCCCTTGCTAAAGACGTGACGTATATGTAGTTGTAACATATACATATAAATAAATAAATAAATAAATAAATAAATAAATAAATAAATATATATATATATATATATATATATATATATATATATATATATATAAGGTATTAGCACAAAATAGCTTAACTAACAACTTACACAAAAAACAACAGCATCTAATGCAAATTTATTTTTTATGTAGGAAATTACAAGAACCGTCTTGTACGGTATAAAACAACTTCATCTTTGAATGGATTATTCGCGTCAAACTTACACTTTGACAACACCTGAATGGCTTCAATCTGAACTTCTTTCATACCAATGTAACGTGTATGTTTTCCCAATGTAGTACTTTGTAAGGATGGATATCTGGTAACTTTGAGCTCTCCCACATATAAGTGAGGAAAAATAAATACTTTTACCATTTATATCAATGATTTGTATATTTTTAGGTTTCATAATTATATTAGCTATATTTGTAAATAAAACAGGCTTATTCTAGACATTTTCCATGATTCAGTAATGCAAGAAATTAGTAGTACTACGTTCGAGATCGGCAATCCGATCGCTTTTTTGGATTGCGGATAGTTATAATAATTATCCAAATATATCACTAACTACAAACTAGGTTAAGAAAACAAACCACAACAAGCATAAGCTAGAATCACAAGCAAACAAATTGTGTATCAAATTCATGCACACTGTCTCTAAAACATGCTCTTAATAAAAAGAGAACAATAATTATTGAAACCGGCTAAACATACAGATTAAATGGAATCTGGTATGGAATATTATACAGATTAAATACAGACACTGGCAATGTGGACTGTTAAATGTATGAATTTGAGAGAGTGCATATATGTATCTTTAAACAAAATAAGTAGATTATCTTAATATACTAAAACATGATACGAGATACTATAAGAAAAAACACAAATACATTTTTACCAAATACATAAAAAAATAACATAAAGACTAAAACTAACAGCTTCATTAAACTTATTTTTAATTGCACAGAGCATTTTAATAACGTTATATTCTACATGGAATATTATATTTACCAATATAATTCAGTATACTCTTCATGTAGCTTATTAGTTAATTTAATTTAAATCTCTACAATGTGATTATTGTTTACCCCAGACATTGCTGTTGTACCTGACACTTTAACTCTTTCCGGTAATGAATATTCGCCAATTGCACATTCAAACCCTCTTAATTTTAATTTTTAATGACAGTCATGAAATATTCTCGAATATGCCTCATAAATATCACACACGAGCCAGAGATAATTTTAATAGTCATTTAGTTGGACTAAGCTGCAGTTTAGAGTTCATTTTACATCGCGCATCATATGTACCACAGTTTGCCTTTAGCAATAATTGTGAACAGGAAGAGGGTCCGTGAGTGGCTGTTGTATATCAGTGCTGCTGCTGCAGAGATGCCGACACAATATCCGTACAATTAACTTCCTTCAATATATCACATATTTGAATGAAATATCGGTTTTTTGTATAAACATTTTACACTCTTTTTATTAGCTCTACCTTTTTCGAAAGACCTTTATAGTTCTTCAATTCGTACTATTTAAGTTATGTTTATTAATATTAATACATTTGTTAACATATCAGTTACATTTTATTTTAACTGTTTTTATATTTTATATTTAATAATAATTTCACTAAAGGATATTATTTTTCAGTATAAATAGACAAAACGTATTTCATTGAAGTCAATTAATATAATGAAGCATACAAACAGGTCTATGGAGTGAGTAATTCCTTAAGATATTGTTTTGTAAGTCATTATGTAAATTTCAAAGAAGATTAAACGCGTTTTTATCTCTTGTATTTCCTCCCATATTTTACTTATTCGTATATTTATTGCAGAATTGATGATCTTATTCAAATTAATTGTGTAATATAAAATAAGCCAATAAAACAAACATATAGAATTTAATGAATTCACAGAAAGATAAAACACAATCAGCGACATTCCACGGTAACGCAATTCGTTTAACGCATTGTCAGCACTGTGGTGGCACACCTGATAATTACATTCAACCGGAGTATTTTGCCAATTATTCAAAACTTGGTTGACTTTTCTAAGCCAAAACCAAATTTTAGACTTAGAATAAGTTCAGTTGGCATTGAAGTATAACCTAATTAATGCCCTAAAATATGTGTAAAATAATTGTGGTTTTAATATTTATTGCCCTCCAAATTTGATTAGTTCATAAAAAAAAACATTTTAAAATAAGCAAATATTTTAAGAACTAAAACTAAGATCTAAAATGACAATACTAACTATAAACTTTTTGTCTGCCTCAATTTGTTTTGTCCAATGTTTCAAAAACCAGAAACATTACTATCTGATTTATAAACCTGCAGTCTAGCCTCTTACTCAAGTATTACAGGTACCTGTTCTGAGAAGAATGTTAAATTACTACTTTCTTAGTCTTAAAATAAGTTAAGAAATATATATATATATATATATATATATATATATATATATATATATATATTTCTATGGGTTTAGATTCACAAAGTATTTGTAAACAACAGGTTGGTTAACTTTTATCGCGATAGCTTTTAAGGGAGTTGTAAAATTCCACCGGTTGGTATTTTTGTTTTAAAAACACGAATTTGGCTTTTCCGTCAATAGGTCCACTCAAAGTAAACAAGGGCGGAGTTCTAATTCTGCCGGTGTCACAACTAACATCAGTCTGCTGGTTCATACTGTGTTAAAATTGTATTTATCGGATGAAGAAATAAATTTCCTATAATGTTTTATAAGAAGATGACTATCTAGAATCTAGAATGATTCTACCAGCGCATAAAGACGATAAGTGTATGGATAGAAATATACAAGAGGAAATGTATGGAATACTTAAAGATAGACCCTTGTAGGGTCTTAAGACCGGTCTAAGGACTTACGAAGCGCTCCACTTGATTAGTGAATAAAGATCTAGTACAGAAATAGAAGACGCTATAAAGAGACGTTTGGTTAACTCTGAAACAAAACCACCACTACAGTGTTGGTTGCCTAAAGTGCATTTAAAAGTCAATCAAACCAATTATTTATTGTCATGTTTTCTAAACTTATTCTTAACTTCTGAATCCAAAATATCCACTCTGTCACACTTAGATTGGGATTTTCAATCGGTTCGCTATGAAACGTTTTGGTTAGAACCTTCGCTGTACAAACCGTACAAGAAATTACTATCAAAAAACTTTTTTAATTTTTACTTTATCATTTCGTATTATTTGGCTGAAATATCAACACAAAGTTAATGGTACAAACTAACATGAACTTTTACAGCAGGACCCACATAAAAATTATAAATATTACCAAGATTCTGTATATACCTATATAATATAGCAGCATAAACTCTCGATTATCTAAAAACTTTATTTCTTGCAAAACGCTCGTTATAATTGTTTCAAGCCTTCCTGCAATGGTTTTCTTAAAAGGTGAATGAAAACAAACAATCTGAACTAATATTGTCAAACATACTTCTCCAATTAGTCCACGATTATTATTTACACAATCCGCAAATTCTGAATCAGTTTAAATTTTAACTATATATGCAACTGCAATACTGAAATAAACTTGATTTTTCGTAGGCGTAATAAGTTTAATTTCAAAAGGATAACACTGAATCTTTAGATGTCGTAAAACGAAACATATTGAAATAACGCGTTTTGTTTTGGGCTTTTGTTACTTCCAACAATGCAACAAAGGAGTCATTTTCTCAGATCTTCCCCTGCAAAGGAGATGAATCTGCGGCATCTGTAAATCACACAGAAGGAGAAAGTCTTGAATATTTTGGTGTGTAAGAACGAAGCTCGTGACAAATTTGAAATATGAATATTTATGATTGGTAATAGTAACTGTATTTAAGTTTATCTTTAAACTTGTTTTTTGAATTATAAAATAATTAAAAGGTCAGTATATTCTACCTCAAAATAACATTTAATAAAAGTAAAGTTTACAGAAAAACTAATCCTATAATTAATTTATATATGACCATTTACTGTACCTTTTTTGAGAAATCGATTTGTCAACCCGTATAGCATATACGTAGCAACCGTCTTCAGCATATACGTATCTTATACGTATACATGAAAAAATTTGAAAATTTTTATAAAAAAGAAAAAGTAATAATTGGTTGTTTATCAGCTTTTATGAATATGACGTATTATGCAGTAGGTTGGATAATTGTGTACTGTTTCATAATCTTTTTCTATGTGTTAGATAACCTTACTGTCGTTAATAGCTATTAATATTATTTGCGATGGAATAAATTCTTGGTATTTGATAACCTAATTTGCAAGTGTAGTAACTCTATTGAAGTCGTAGCCGACTACCTGCCTACTGGGAAGCGTGCTTTATCTGTAAAATTATTACTTTTCGTATCATAAAGTAAATTAGCAGATTTCAAGGGATATATTGTGCCGATGTCCTTTGTGACGAAACCATGTTGTTGTAAATGTAGGTTGTGAGTAATTTAGTCGCGGCTTTTATCTAAGCGAGTTTGTATTCGACTCATATTCTTCTCATTTATTTTTTCACTGAGACTTCGTGTTAGATTATTCTCATTTCGAGTTTACTACGATTCTATTTTATTGAAAACCTTTTTCCTTTAATATCTGAAGTTAATGTCTAGTCAGACATCTTCATTCAAATGTAATGAATTAATAACAATTAAGTTCGTAGGAAATGTTCTAAAGAACATTGGAACCACCAGGCCTACCCTCAGATATCATTAAAGTTCGTTTGTATAACATATGTGTAACTAGGTGGTAATGTTCTATTTTATTTTAGTTCAAAAAGTGATGCGTGTAAGTTTCCTTGCATATACACTTAGAAATTTCGTATATTTAATTTTACAACTTTATGCATCGTATTATATAAATTTTATATATTTAACAAATTAAAATACACCAAAATCCAGAAATAGTGACTAGGATGACATATTGCCTACTTTTTGTTCAAATAAGACATCTAATTCCGTGCCCGCACCTTTGTGTAGTCTTTTTCTTCATCAACTCATCAAGCTTTATCGTTTTATGGACGAAGAAGTACCATCCAACTTGCATTACGGAGACAAATTTCCAACACAACAGTGGTATACAACAGTATATATAATTCTTATTAGGGATTAATTCTTTTTGATACATAATTGGAGAAAGAGTATCGTTAGATTAAACCTATATTCCACTGATACTAATAATCTGCTTACAAGTTAACTGAATTCACTCTGCTAGTTTTAAAGATCTTTACAATTAATTGTTGCTTGCACTGACATCTTTGATTATGATACCTATACAATTGGCAGATTGACGGCAAACCCTATCACTCGAGGGGCTGGGAAAGTTTTATTTCCGTTTGTCTATCTGTCTGCACGATTCCTCTAAAACGGACTGACAGACTTCAAGTTTTGCAAAAAGCTTCATCTCTATACAGGCAACACTTAGATCCATGATGGTTCTGTCACTCTAAGAGTTTTGGCCGAGCGTTAGCGAATTTTTTTAAATTGGTCTTTTTGGTAACCATAACGGTAACACGAAAACATTAGAGTAAATACATTTGTAAACAAGCTGGATAAAATCATACGAGATTTTAACATGGAACATATTAAAGCATGTAGAATAAGATAATTGAGTACAAAGTTTCAGAGCATTCTTGCGTGATAGTAACGTCTTTATCCCACCGGAACTTTTAAATTTAAACACTGCTATGAAACCTAACACAATGAACAAAATGTGAATATATCAAGTGGCAAGATATCTCGAAGATAGGTTGTCTGCAAGGCTCTAAACTTTACATAAAACCTAACACAATGGACAAAATGTGAATATATCACGTGGCAAGATATCTCGAAGAAAGGTTATCTGCAAGGCTCTAAACTTTACATAAAACCTAACACAATGGACAAACTGTGAATATATCACGTGGCAAGATATCTCGAAGAAAGGTTATCTGCAAGGCTCTAAACTTTACATAAAACCTAACACAATGGACAAAATGTGAACATATCACGTGGCAAGATATCTCGAAGAAAGGTTATCTGCAAGGCTCTAAACTTTACATAAAACCTAACACAATGGACAAAATGTGAATATATCACGTGGCAAGATATCTCGAAGAAAGGTTATCTGCAAGACTCTAAACTTTACATAAAACCTAACACAATGGACAAAATGTGAATATATCACGTGGCAAGATATCTCGAAGAAAGGTTATCTGCAAGGCTCTAAACTTTACATAAAACCTAACACAATGGACAAAATGTGAATATATCACGTGGCAAGATATCTCGAAGAAAGGTTATCTGCAAGGCTCTAAACTCTGCATGAAACTTAATTCATACTCTGACAAGAATGATTTCTATGATGCGTAACTAACCATAGTAATTGAAGCACTTAGTAGGCCGAAACAATTTTTATTTGCCGAGGGGACGTAAAAGGTTCTATTGTGTTTGGTGTATGTCTGCCTATCTAACTGACATCTCCAGAATAAAATGAGCTATATGCTTGAAATTTTGTATTGAACCTAAACGAACCCTGTACTTGTAAAGCTCTTACAAATTTTACTTGCATTTTACTTACTAATCTCCTGCTCATGTAGGATTACATAACTTTGTGGGTTTGCTTTTTGCCTTTCAGTGGATAGTCCATTTTGTTTTCCAGGGTTGGAACCTATGGTTAATTTTTCCTGGATGTGTTTTCTCTAGTGACAGCATTTGGAAATTTTCTTAACGTAATCTTCATTCCCGGTTTCCCAAAAAAATTAAAAAAACGTACTAACGGAACGTGGTTAAAAATTAAGTACGAAATTAGTATATTTCTGAATAAAAATAAATAAATAAATTAGAAAAATGATATTTGATGGTGAATGGCTTTAGGATTTCGATAGTAATGTTTTTGGTACTTACTTGCCTCCGTTAAGCGATTGAACGGTTAATTATGTCGTATTATAGTAATATGTGTTTAGACACATATTACTATTGTTGTTGTAGATTTTTCGTCTTGAGATCTGATCTTATCATTATAGCCTATTATCTCCTTTCCAGACGAAGAGGATACATTTAAAACCTCGAAACATTGTGTTATACATTTTATAACTTACATCTACGATGAAAAATGGCGGGAACCTATCATAATTTTAAATCCATCGTCAACTACAAAAATTAAATAAAGAACAACTTGTAAAACTTGCAATAATCTCGTCACTCCATACGCCCCGTTACAGAATTGGACGTAACTACGATCCATACTTAATAGACATAAGCTAAGGTATCTGTCATGTAAATAACGATTATAAATTATTTATTTTATAAATAATATTAGTTTGTTATCGACATGTCATCGACATCTATGCAGTAGTTCAACTAAATTATACAACTCGTTTATATATTATTTTGAGTTGGATCAGTGACTGAGTGTTCTTATCAATCAAATGGAGGCTTAGATGTGTGTTTACATTATTATATCTCGCCGCTTTCTAAGAGTTGAAAATAATCCTGGATTATATATAATGAAAATTAATTTGAATTGGCTATTTTGCACATTCCTGTGACACGGAGATTGGCTCCTACGTTCTGACCTGAGTTAATTCGGAAATGTCTTTCACAGAACAACTCTAACAGAACAAGTAGAAATGTTTATACATATGAAAAAATGCATCGGATAATCAGAAAAGCTGCAAAAATGAGCAAAATATAAAATTAATTTACATATTTTAAAGTAATGGCGTTTAAATATACTTATAAATACTCCATTTATTTAAAGATTCCTTTATTTAAAGAACTCATACGAAATCATCAAA
The DNA here is from genome assembly GCF_021130785.1 of Homalodisca vitripennis. Lineage (NCBI taxonomy): Eukaryota > Metazoa > Arthropoda > Insecta > Hemiptera > Cicadellidae > Homalodisca > Homalodisca vitripennis. Next base: position 96,870,797 of record NC_060210.1, read on the forward strand.
GGAAACTTCATTTTCTGGTGTCCAACAGTTACAAGAACTTTCCGGGTTGCAATTTTCATTTCCTGATTAAAATCTGGCTGTTATTTCCATTAAAAAATGTGTAATTAACATTCCAGAAAAAAGATTAAAACTATAGTCACTTAGTTGTGACCAAATAAAAAAATCTAAAATATTTTAAAACTAAATATATTTTAGGACAACCTGAGGTTAGAACAATTATAACTTAAAATTATGATTGTCTAATTTTAGTATTAATTTTAAAAACATTGAATTTATAAACTTCTTATCTTGGATGTAACTTAAATATGAAAATTCTTTCTATCGAAAATATCTTGTAATTGCACCGGCTGATTAAGTTTTATTATACTTCTTAAACGGTTTTATTAGCGTCTGCTTAGCGTGATTTTGACACTATCATTATATAAGTCAATACGCAGATTTTGATGGCTTTTGATGCAATTCATTTACAAATCACTACATGAGTACGCCACTGTATGATGTTTAATTCAGCGAATGTAAATGGACCAATCAGTGTGTCAGAGACAACTACAGGGTTGGCTTTCAAACATTTAAATAGTGAACGTACATTGACATATTTCAGGTACGAAAATCGTGTAGTCCAAAATCAAATAAATAACAGAGAAAAGTTATCTGTGAACTTAATATAATTTTCAGCGCTGATTGCGGGAAAATAGTGAGAACATTCCATCACGTGAAGTTTTGTCACAAACACATTTTTCGTTATTTTACGGGTTCTTACGCAAGGAACACGATAAAGCTTTACAGAAATTTAATATAATTCCTAACGAACTATGATAATTAATTTTGAAATGCTTTCCAAACTTATTGTGTTAAACTTATAAAGTCTTTGTAATAGCCGTCGATACATTAGACAGACTGAACTACAATCCATAGGCTTTTCTAGTTGCATCACTTTCTTGTCAGTTCCTATCCGTACTAATGTCCCTCCCTACTTACTGCAGCTTTCATGCCACATATTTCATCTTCTACTACAATACTATACTGGTATCATTCACCAGATTAACTCTGTGCTGTCTATGTTCTATTTCTAGTTGAATGAAGTAGTGACAGATTTTGTTCTACAGTTTTCTGATTGATTATGCAATGGTTTCAAAGGGATGTTTCAACTCACCCGACTGCTTCTGCTACATTTGTTAAATAAGTCTGTGTAGAAGAATTCAGACAATGGTTTGAGGGTAAAAAGCAGTCCTTCAATTTTGGAATACCAATGGTTTGGAGAGAACCAGCAAATCATAGTGATAAGTGCTACTTTAAATTTTTTAAAGTATAAGGTTTAAATTTAAAAAACGTACAAGATATTTCTTATCAGAACATCTCATTAGCCATTCGCTCTGTTCCTCATGGTATCTAAATATCAATAGATCCCCCTCTAAATACTCTAGATGATATTTTATATGATCCCGAACCCTTGCTCCAATCGTGCCATGGTGATGAGAACGGTGATTAGTACGATCCTAGCATATCAAATGAACTTATTCTGTTTACCCTATCTGAAGTGAACGATTTAAATAGATACTTTGGACTCAGCAGAGGTTTTAGGTATACGTTAAGTCTAGAGAGACTGTATTTTAGCTCCAGATACTTCCTTTTCTTCGTATCGAATCAGGGAAAATGAGTTTAAGGCTTTGTTCTCTCAAGAATGTAACCTTGCTTTCTGCAAATAAATTACTAGATATATGGTAAGTTTTAAGATAAAATATATTTCAGAGGAATATAGGCTCATCCAAAAGAAGACTGCAAGCAGTTCTCCTGTAATATGGAAATAGAAATGCAACGGTGACTATTGGACAATCGGTCTATTTAAAAAAATATTATGAAAATCTTGAAATGGTGTTACACAATCTTAATTTTTTTAGATCACAATCGAACAATTTGTGATGATTTGAAAGTTATTCCCATGTTGCTTGGTGGTTACACAAAGTTCTCTTGCTTTCTCTGTGAGTGGGACAGTCGTGACATAAAGCAACATTATATAAAGAAGAATCTTGTGAGGGAAATCTTGGAGGTGGGGGGTTAAAAAATGGAGGAGGAAAGGTCTTGTTCATCCCAAAAAGATATTATTCCTACCACTTCACATTAAATTAGGGGTAATGAAAGAGTTTGTGGATTTGGAGTTCAGCGCTGTAACGTACATAGAACAGATATCTAAATACAATCAATAAGTATTATTTTATAGAACTGTGTAGTACTTTGTTTATATTATGACAATGTGGAATTACATTCTGGTTTATTTATTGTGCGATAAATTTTAATACAAACTTTCATAATACGTGCTTATTGAAAGTATATATATATATATATATATATATATATATATATATATATATATATATATTTTAAACAAGATCAAGTCAAGTTTTGAACCAAGTTTCTCAAGTACAGTAAATAAATGAGAAATAGTTATTATACTTGGCTTACAATGTGCAATTGAAGATAGATGACCGTAGAGGACGACATGATTTTGAACATTAGATGTCTATACAGTATGCTAGTACGATTAGAGGTTTTAAATGTAGCCTCTTCTTCAGGTACCGAAAAACCTAATACAATAGGTTAAGCGAGCATAGATAAATATAATTAGTAAAGAATTCTCTAAAGTCAAAAAATGTGACAAAAATAATTTATTCATTAATAAATTTGAGCAGAAACTAGGTTTATAGCAATAAAAAGAAGCACAAATATTGCATATGCAGGTGCACTATGCAACACGTGTTGTACGCACTAGAGACTGTGGACAGAAAAGGTCCATTGACGCTTTGATGTGCCATGTCTGAAACAATAAGCCGGATATCGATGTTGGGATTGCGGGTGTTTGTTTTTGTTGAAGAAGAAACATATGCATTAAGAAATATGTTTAGAAAACCATAATATGCATTTAAATTTTATACCCTTGGCATGAGTAAAACATGTAGATTTATTTGCATATGTTGATTCAAACCTAACCGGAAAAACAGTCACTTTTATTATATGAAATAGTCATCCAACATGTTTTCATTGAAAAGCTTCAAAGCCTTTTTCATGTAGATCCCTTTTTTGTATCAGTGTTGTACAAAGTGCTTTTTTTGATGTTTGTTGCTGCAAGTGCTTTATTGTACATATTTTTTATAGATATACATGACAGTAAAATACCCTTACTTGTGTCGAGCAACTATTCAAATACAGAGTTATGTTTCAATTAAAGGAACTCAATAAGAAACTGGTTTACTCTCTGACAAAAGGATTATATCAATTGATATTAGAAGTTTCTGTGTATATTAGAATGGAATTTGTATTTTTGTATTGGCAGTGATTCTTAAACACATTGAATCAGATCGTTGGTCTTACAGAATACAAAAATGTATATAAAAATAAAGGTGTACTTCTGTCCTATTCACCAATAACCCAGACTCGCTTGTTATAATACCAATACTGTTATTTGTTTTGGCAATAAAATCATCATTATGACGTCAGAAGACATAATGATTGGTATGAATATAATCAGTTTGGAGAGTCATGAACATGAAGGTAAAGATTTAGATCAAAGTATTAACTGATGGATTCCCACTAGACCACCAAGATGTAAATTTATTTGTTAGGTAGTTATTTGACCTTATATAACATCGAATTATAAATTATATCAATCTTCTGCTAATTGAAATGCCTCTAATATTGCAGATTGGAAACCATCAAAGTTAGATATTTTTCATGATCAAATTAAAATGGTTATTTGAGGCAACGTAATACCTCAAAATGTATGACCTTATTTCATGTAGAATAAAAACAGCCAACATTATTTTTAAGTATATTAATATTTAAAGTACTATGAACACAAATGCTTCTCATTATCGGATAAAATAGCTTATGGATTTTCAAAAGGACAAAATTATATCCCAAAAATATGAAACCTATACTTTCCTCCGAAATGTTATGCCATTACAGAACTTCATATAAAACCTACAAGACTTCACTAGTACGACGCTGGAAGAACCTAAAGTTGAATCTTCTTTCGTCACTTTTCATTAAGATGCTCAGGAAATTTCCGGAAAATCTATGAAACATCTTTCTATGTACATCCTTGATTGCTTTATCTATGTAACCTCGGTCTATATTCCATACACCGATAGCTCATTTCATACTCAAGATAGCTTTGGAATTGGACCAGGAACTGTACAGCATCAAAGAAAAATATTTGTGAATAAATGCTATTGTGTGCAGATATATGCAGTTAGACGCCCAAAATCCAGCCCTACTGTCCATATTCTCATAAAACTAACCGAGAATTTCTGTAATTAGTTAAGAATAGTTTTTTTTTTAGTTTCAAGACATATGAACTAGGTTCTCTTATTTTCAATTACCGGAGTATAGGAAGATTGCATTATGTATACTTATGTAATGTATTCGAATATGATATTACAGTCGTCCAGGAAAAGTAACATTTCTCGGATGGGTGGTATGTTTTTATATGACACAAAGTTGACTGAAAGATTAAAAAATGTTTGAAAATAAGCGCAACAGCACAGAAACGGGAATGAAGAATAGCAAGGGATATAATGGACAATGTATATTTATTGAACTGTAATCCAAATTCGAAAGTCCAACGAGATGTTTTGAATAAAATGTAAGTAGGTTTTAATAAAGGATCGGTAAACCAAAATATAAACGATAGATATTTCCCTGATACACTTTATAGCATGTTCAAGCATACTTGCACAGAATATACAGAATATATTTTTTATTATTTTTAATTGAAGGTGGTGTAGTCTATATGTAAAATGTGATAGTCAAATAATGCTTTATAAGATTCTTTTCTTAGCAACAAAATTGATTTAGACATACCGCCCATTTTATTTCGCTAAGCAGACTACTTAAAGTCTGATGCTGAGTCCAGATTAAACACATTTGTTCTCATTAGCGTTCAGAAATGTCGCTCTACTCGACCACGCCGATGGAACCGAGCTCAAGCTAAGTCCCTTTGTAATGTAATTAACATACGCTGCCTAGGCACTGTGTGCATAGTTGCGCGAGTAATCCTTATTAATTATCTATCCATATAGCCTATACACACATTAGGGTCCTTATTTGTAGATAAATCGGTTTAACAACAAACACCCTTTGATGAAATCCAAGTCACAGGGAGAACATTCGTTCACACATTAAGTTAAGTGTATTTAAAGAAAGTTATAAACATCAAAACAATGATAATACTTTTATGGATAATTCTTATCTACTATAAGAAAAGTTTATTTAATGTATATAGGAATGCAATTTTAACATTTTTAATCATAATTACTATTGTAATAAATGACAATCGAAAAAGCAGTTTTTTTATTTACTTGTGCCTCTTTGATTGTTTAAAATGAAGCTGTTTATTTTGTTTAATTAGGACATATATCATTTTAGAAATATGAGAATGCTAATATAAGAAATTCCGAGCGAAATCCACCAACAATACTATACTTATTAGAAAGTGGTGTTAATGAATTGATTTCCCTCCAATGCTATGTTACATACTGGCAGTATACTGTACAACTAAATTTTGATTCCAAAGGTTATAATAATTAATGGCGAGTTTAAACCTCATGAGATCCCATGATATAAAATATGCTCTGCCAATGGCGCAGTGTGGCGGCTTGGTCTGTTAAAATAAGATATTCTTAATTTTACTTTTTTACTTTGTACTGTAGATTCTATGGTAACATAAAAATATGAAGATGAAAATGTAATGTAATAGAAAAATTACTTATTTAACTGTACTGCAAAATAATATATTTTTTTTAGATATGTATTGTTTTACTCCATTCTCCTATATACTATGACCACTTCTCACTAAATCGAAAATAATATCCTGATATTATACTTTATGTCAACATAACTGTTAATTCCTTTAAAATTTTCAGCAAATAGTTGTCAAATTAAAACTATCTTTGTATTCATTATATATATGCTTATATAAAAAATTATGTAGAGGTCTCTGTTATACGCATTGGGGATTAATTGGGAAAGGAAGTTGCAGTATTCATCTACATTGGCACCAGTAGTAGATCTTTACAAAGATATCTTAACAATTAAAAACGTATATATTGTTTAGGTTTTATATTATTTTTTAAGAAGCAGTGTTTTGGAACGCATTGGAATTTTGCACACGATTAAATATTATTGACATATACCATATACCATATACTCATACTAACCATATACTCATATTTAAGTACTTAAAAGTTTAATTAATTGAAAGAAGATTGATATTATTTGAAAGTAAGTTTACTGAGACAAACTACCTCAATATTATTCCCTCGTTCTACATCAACTGAATGAGAAAAGCCTGAAGAAATGCTTGAGGAGCTTGATGAAAGCATCTTTTAAGACTGACTGTAAAGCAGCTGAATGGCTTCTTGGGATGAACATTTATATTTGGGCAATCTTCACGCTGAGAAATGAATCTGGCTGACGTTTTTATATTTTTAAGAGAGAAGAAATATTTTACTTAAAGTTATAGCTCTCACCAGTGTTGGGTTATAAATAAATATTTCTACCGGAAACTATTACTGATCGGTTTTGTTTGTTGTTTAAATTTGAGAAACTATCCAAATATCACGTCCTGGTAATGAAAACTCGTTACGAAAATACTGAGTAAGAATGGAGGTGCACTATTCAATAGCAATGCAGTATCACTATCATAGTTTAATATACAGACCTAACAATACCTCATTTTTAAGTTATTGATAGTAAGGTGTTTTTAAATATTGATAACAAATTTATTTCTATAAGGGTGTCACGTAACCTTAGACATACTTTGTAGTATTTCACTAAATCATACATACATAAAAGGCAAGTTACCTTACAATTCATCAAGAGACCTGACACTAAAATAGTTAAAATTCCTTTGTAATATGGAATAAAATTCTGTACATAATTCTTCCGGTTTTCGTAAATATATGAAATCACAATTAATAAATAGCCTCCAATTTAAAATCAGTAAATATACATTATTGACACTGTTGTACGCAGCTATAAAACGAATTGACAAATAAAGCTACAATTCTCTGACCTAATACAATTACATGTTATTCATTTATAACTAAAATAAGCAAACATATTTAGAAAAACATAAAATAAACACTAGACACTTTCTATTATGAACTATGTACTACCCGAGGAATGTATTTAATTAAAAAAAAAAAAAATTACAATCTTGTTATTTATTTTAGATTTAAGTTTAAAGTGGAGCCCTGAAGACGGAAAGTGAAACAGTTTTTATAAGTTCATCTAAAATTTTTCGAATGTCTCTCCAATATTTCATTGAATAGCTCCAAAGATTGCAGTAACAATTAAAGTATTTTAGGCCCATGAGGAAAAATCATAAGTGTAAAAAGAATCTATAGTCGAAGTTCTTAGATTTTAAGTTAACACACTGATGATGTAATAAATTATGCATTTTACCGTAGTTGATTTACTTAAATATTTAAATACAATAGTATTAATGTGTCCATTAGTTTTCACGAGATTTAGTCAAACACGTACATACACACAGACATACATTGTTGGATTATATGACAGTATACATCATTTTTGTCATATAAGAAGTAAGAAGTCTACAATGGGTGGTTTCTTTTTTGTGGGACACTGTGTGTGTATATATATATATATATATATATATATATATATATATATATATATATATATATAAATACTTTACAGATTATATCGAGGCTTACATATGGAATAGTGAGTGCATGAACGTAAATGTAAGAAGTTTTTTCAATTATAAATAAATTATGGAGAAAACTATTGCCAGTAAGATAGTATCGTTGATGATTTTACTATCGAGGTTGAGGTCAAAAGATTTGAGGAGTCCTAAGAAGAGTAAAAGAAACTAAGGAATGTAAGTGCATTATAGGTTTAATGCAGAATCGTGAAACGATCCAAGCTACTGGCTTTGTGTTTATGCAAATCAAGAAATTTGCATGCTGCAGATCTCTCCATATGCAATTAGTCGACGCGCAAAACTTTGTTACATCTTGAAACTAAATAAATTAATTTGAATTGCTGTACTGAAATGAAAGGGTTTGTCAATAGAATTGAGTAGAAATAAAGAGTAAAATATTATATGGGTTTGATTCGTTTAGTTTGTTATCAAGGTCAAATAGCGAGAAATAAACTTTGTAATAGCCAGCAGTGGTGTTGAACAGGTGACGAGTGCGGAAATGCCAGGATAAAGGGTTGAACCCTATCTAACAATCAATTTTATATATTATTTATAATATGTATTCAACTAGCTATTACATTTTTTTCATAATAAGTTGTAGTTGAAACAACTAAAGTTTTAAGATATAAAATCTCCTTCCTAAATTTTCCTTTTAGAATATCCCATAAAAATAAAATGTGAAAAATATGTTAAGAGTCAATACTAAATATAATAAATTAACTATTCCATACTAAAAGTTTTAGTCATGACATTAAAATACCTACTTTAAAAATGTGTTAAACATGTTTTATCCGCTTGAGGTTCACTTGGTTTGTTGAAAAATTACCCCGTCACAGATGAACTTGACAACAATTTCTTCTTATTTCACAACATAATATGTAAAGTTTATTAAATATTAATGAGTGCTTTATGACAGTTTGAAATCTTATACAGAAATTGAAATCAGTGAGAATCTGTGCCGAAAATACGAAAATAAGGTAACTCTAAACAAAGTTATCAATGATAACAACGGACATTATCCAATACCACGTATTGAATATATCTTTTCCCAAATGAATGGGAAAAATTATTTTGTACTCTGAATGCAAATATAAAAACACTAAGTACATATAAAGTGCTGTGGAAGGTGAACCGCCTTACGTTTGGGGTAAACGTTGCACCATCTGTAGGGCACCGCTTTATGGATGTAACACTGCATGGTTTTGAGAGGGTACAATGCTTCTTTGACGACATCTTTGCACAAGGAGGAACAAAAGAACATCCCTTACAACGACTTAAAAATGTATTTTAAAGACAACCTTAACAATCTAAAACTAAACCACGATAAGTTTTACTTATTTAAGTCTAAGGTTGAACATATAGGCCATGTTATTGACAGTGAAGGATAGCATAAATCAGAAAGTAAAATAAAAAGCATGGTGAAAGCAGAGGCCAAAGAACGAATCCAAACTCTAACCTTTTATAGGCTTGGAAAACTACTATCACCGTTACATTATGGATTTAGCAACAATACTGAATACTTTAAACATGGTTTTACGAAAAGGAAATCCATTTATTCTTGGACTAAAGACTTTACAGCTTTAAGCAGGTAAAGGAAATCATCACCAGTGAAGAAACACTTGCTTATTTAACAACACTTGTAACTGACGCATTACCAGCGGGTCTAGGAACTGTTCTTTCTGGCAGATATCAGAATGGCACCGACCGCGATAGGCCGATTGCCTATGCATTACGATCCTTAACGAAGTCAGAACGCAAGTACTCCCAGATCGACAAGGAAGCATTAAGTACTTTTGGGATTAAAAAAATTATTTCCATACTGTTAAGGCACACGCTTCAAAATAATTACTGATCATAAGCCATTATATCCTTAGTCCATCTAAAACTCTACCAAGTATCTCAGCTGCACACATTTTCAACTATGCCCATTTCTTATCTGGATTCCATTTCGATATTGAATACAGAAACTAAACTCAACATTGCAACACACATTACCTCTCCCGTTTTCCAGCAGAAATACCACTCACTCATTATTTCGAATCAGCCAACTGAAAACTTTATTTCTATATTATAAAGCAATTGCTGAAGAAACAGAGAGATGTTAACGTAAGTCCAATGTTGGAAGCACTACAACGTGGACAGTCTGTTGAAACATATTGGTACCATAATAATGAATTAACCATTCAGAATGGGTGCCTACTCAAAGGCTGGAAAGTAATGATCCAAAACTCTTTTGTAAAACATGTACTTCATGATGTTCGAATATTGACTCAAGAAAATTGAAGGCTTTAGCAAGGAGTTATTGTTCATTGAAAAATATGGAGAACAATAATGAGGATTTAGTAACTTCTTGTCGACAATGTTTGAATACTAAGAATGTGCCACCACAAATGGGAACAGCCATCAAGCCCTTGGGAAAGAATACGTGTTGACTATGCAGGTTCTACTGATGGGCAACGATATCTGATAGTTGTGGATGCCTTCACTAGAAGGATTAAAGTAGTGACAACCCATACAGAAACAACCAGGTGGACAATAAATGAACTAAGGAAAATATTTCTATATTCGGTTTTCCCCATGTGTTAGTTTCGGATATTGGCACACAATTAGCTTCTCAGTAATTTCAGGATTTTGTAAATGCTTTTGGCATTATTCACAAGACATCACTGTACCATCCTAAGTCGAATGGACAAGTGGAAAGGTTTGTCAAGATATTGAAGAACATACTCGTTATTGCAGGAGATAAGAGAACTTTAAAATTTACACCTGATGTTTGGGAGAAGAGTGAGAACAATTCTTACTCAAACCAGAGAGCAAGCTCGTAATTACGAAGATAATTACTGTTGGAATTCTGAGAGTTCTAATGGTTGGACTCCAAGTGAGAGACTATAGGAATGAAAAGGAAACATGGAACTTTGGACGAATTGAATCTAGGGAATTGCGTGTCACCTACAGAGTTAAAATGGATGATGGACAATTATAGAGGTGACATTGACCAGGTAATCAAGTGCAAGGTACCACGACAACATCAGAGAGGCAGGTGTTACCATCTATTTTAAAAGTTGTACGATCAACAAATTTTAATAGGCTAGGTCTAGTAAAACAACATTCAACTAAAAAGCTTAGCTGCGTGCAATAACTAGAGTCCGTGCACCAATAAATATCCATCAGGTCACGTACTAAACATATAAATAAAACTAAGCATTCATGCAAGTATTAAAATTAAAAACTAATCAACATAAAAATTGACTACTTGTAAGAAATATATATTTGACTAAGAGTTACAAAGATTGTGCATTAGTTCATGTTCCTGTACTAATTAATTAATTAAAATATAACTGGCCTTGCACTAATACAAATATAAATATGTTGTAGATGGAGCTTATATTGGTACTCATAACTTACTTATATTAAAACATAAAACCAATATTTAATACTTTCAATCAAGGATATCTTCTTCAGACACATCACAATATATATATATATATATATATATATATATATATATATATATATATATATATATGATGCCTCATACATTATTGATTTTGACGATGGTGCATGTCACTTCATTGCATTTGGCTGAGAACCGGTAAAAGTTTTATATTAGGCTCCTGGGTTATCATGATGGAAACGAGAGAGTCACAAAATAAATGAATTTTTAATAAGCTAAGCCAAATCTTATGACATTTTAACTTGTTACAATACAATACATGTGTGTGTTAGTTATAAGCTTAAAACGTTGTATGCAACCGCAATGAGGAAAACTACGCGACTCGTGTTGTGGCTTTCTCCTTCCTTGTATTATTCACTATATTCACTACATTACACGACAAAATACACTTTTATAACACAATTTGCAACGAATATATTTTATTTTTCATTATTATACTTAAAGATACTCACCCTATATTTACCAAATTTCAATATAGAAGCTTAGACCACTTTTATGATAATATTTTTATAAATCGCACACTCACGGTAGATGGTAAAAATTCATTTAGGAACGTAGGTTTGTATTTTCTTTTGAAGGCCCGAACTATTTTATACAATATTGATCATGCGGTATGAAGCATATTGTAACTAAATAATTGTACATAAGAGTACACATCTAAAATGGCCAATAGGCGTTTACGTGAATTATTAAAACGTTTCTCTAATGTTGCACAGAACATTTCGTGTTCTTTGAATCCAGAAAATTTGTTCTCGAATATATAAGGACGCCACACTGTCTAGCTTTATTAATTTAGGCGAACATTTATTTTAATTCAGTTACAATAATTCATCAATATTCACGTGTTGTTTCCACTTTACCAAAGTAATCCATTAAAACCTATCTCACACCGGAGACTCAAGTTTGTTAGATGACGCGATATAGAGAGGAACTAATTATTGAACTCTTGTTTCCAAGTTGACGGCTTATTTCCTTGTGACTTTCAATAAGATTAAATTTTCAGTGTAGAAACCTAGCCTGTCTGCTTCACGTAGTTTATTTAGTTTGATAAACACAGGATGAATAAAAAAGAATGACCAGATTTTTAAATAACATTTTTGAAGGGAACCATATTTTTTCCCGATATTTGCTGTTATTTAGTGATACAAGAAACCATTATAACAACGTTTTTAGATATCTTTTTCGGGTGGGTTACTAACATAATTATAACTGCAATCAGATTAAAATAAACAAATAGTACCAGATCGTTATGACACGCATAAGTCAGGAATCAGGAAACTTTGTTATGTGAATGCCGAGTTAAGGTCTAATTCATTTTCTCTCATTGCAGTGTCTAGGATCCACAATCTTTCAGTAATTTATTTATGTAGCAAAAATAGATCTTGTACACAATAAAGGGTAGAGTGATCTGTGAAATCAATAATGTTAAAAAATAGAACACTAAGTTCGAGGATTTACTTTTACCCTCTTTTCAGTTATAAAACTCCTAATTAAAATTGAAGCAAGTAAAAATCAATAGATGGCGATGAAATCGTCGAAGGTATTTGTCAATGGAACAAGTTGAACGTCAACAAAATTCAAACAATTCCTCAGGCTCGTAGCAGGTACATGGAGAGCACACCCGAAATGTACAGTACTAACGCACTGTACGAAACATGTATTTTGTTGTATATATAAGAGAAGGAAAAAGACACTCTTGGGCTTGCTGAACGACGGGGTGCTCTATGCGTACTATACCATGTTAACAGGTGCTCTGATAATTCCTGCTCTAGCCTGTCAAAATTCGAAGATTGGCTTGTTGTAAATGAAACATAAGCTACAAAAATATGTTCTGTTTACACAACAAATTTACACAACTCAATTTTGACTATTAGTCTTCTCGTCGTGTGGAGCAATTCTCCACTCGAAAATTCAGTATTTAAAATTCAGAAGAAGACTGTCCAGGTGATTTCTGGTGCTAATATAAAAGCTTACTCTGATAATCCATTTAAATAAATAAATATAATGTCACCTTTTCACTTTTAATTGATCAGAACCCGATATATTGTTAAAGACCAAATAGAGCTATGGACAAGGAGTGGTGGAAACTGTCAATTCTTGAGAAGTAATACTCAAAGTAAGGTATTTATTGTGGATATGCTAAATTAAGTAAAATTCCTTTATTTTTAGCATTTAAGTTAATGAAAACGTTGCTAATAACTGGAAAAAATATAAGTAGTAATATGTTTAAGAGATTCTAATTTCTGTAGTTATCATGTATTATACAGTGTACGAGATATTTTAAAATTTAACTGAACATAAAGAGGACCTATTTTAATATATGCATCGCAACTGTTTCACATGATTATGTATTCTTGAATATGTTTGAAATATAAATAAAATCTGGATGAAAAATGTCCGAAATCCTGCTATAATTTCAAAGTAAATTATAATTTTAAGCAAGTAAATGGCATATTATTTTCTATAAGGCGTAAGCAGTTTGGTTTTTGCTGGTTTTATATCTGCGATGTAATAATAATTGAAATTAAGATCGCGGAGCACCGCGCCCGGAAGTGAGCCTCCGCCTTCCGGTCTAACTAATTATTTTTCAATTACCGGAGTCATAATTTCGGTTTACCTGCCTCATTTAGGGAAAGCTCGTGGTTAGATCTAGGTACTCTAAAAAGTAATAACATTATGTTAATATTTTGGACTAACTTATTAAATTATAGTAGAAAGTTATACAAAACTTTATATACGAATTATATTTTTTATTAAAAGTGAAAGTTGTTTGTTTAATATTCATACAGTGGATTCTTGGATATAAGATATAGAACATATTTCAGTACACCGTAATACTTTATTTATGTAATTAGGATTAAACATAGGTTCATTGTACTCTGTTTTTGGTTTCATAAAATTTGACAGTAAAAATGAGGATCTCTAATTTCGTTAAGCAGTAAGTTGAGAGAGGAACTAAATATGGGCTGTAAATGTCGTTGCTTATGACGAAGTTGAACATGTTGTATTTACAAAGCACCTTCATCTAGAATGACGGGCTTCCATTCAACACTTCTCATTCCATTAAATATTTAAATTTAGTGACTATCTGAATTAATTAGGTGTGAAACATCAGTCATAGCGGAATACAACAGCTCGTATTTACAATGTACGGTGGAGAGGAGAGCCGAGCTAGAGCCCCTTTCATTTCATTAAACAGTTACATTTGGGGAGGATCCGAACTGGTTGTGCTGGAAATATCGTTGCTAAAAACGGAGTAGAATAACTTACTTACATAGTGTATTGGAGGGGGCAGTCCAACCAGAACCCCTATCATTTCATTAAACAGTTAAATTTAGAGATCACCGAACTGGCTGTGCTAGAAATATCGTTGTTAATGACATACTAGTATAACTCGCATTTACAAAGTACATTAGAAAGAAGTGACGGCCTAGAGCCTCTCAAAGTTTCAATCTACTGGCTTGAACTGTTGTTGCTCATGGCGGAATAAGGCAACTTGTACTTACAAAGTGCGCTGGATAGGATTGCCGAGTTATAGCATTGAATGTTCAATAGAAATTAGAATTAAGGAGTCTGTGTTGACGGGGCTTGGAAATTTTGTTGCTTATGATAGAGTATAATAGCTCGTATTTACAAAGTACCCTGGAGAAATGTGCCGGAAATGTACTTTAAAGTTCAATAGAGATAAAATGTTAATGTGAGACCAAACTGAAAGCGCTGAAAATGTCGACATTTTTGGCAGAGTAGAACAGACTCGCATTTACGAAGTAGGTTGGAGAGAAGAGCCGGACTAGAGCATCTTAAAGTTCAATTGTAGATTAAAAGTTAAGGAGATTCCTTAATGATTAAGCTGGAAATTTTGCTTATGGTAAAGTTTAGCAACTGGTACTTACAAAGTACGCTGGAGAGATGTGCCGGACTAGAGCACTTTACAGTTCAATAGATGGTCAGTTTCCATTTAACTTTGGTCCGAATTGAATGCTTCATGTGCTTTCTCTGCCCGGATCCACTCTGCCCCATAGGTTATTCGGGTTAAATTCAGTTTGTTAGCATTACAATTAACAATCTCTTAGCAAGTTCATGCACTACAAAACGATGAAGAAATTTAAATATTTTGTTCCGTGCCTATTATCATGTGGCAAAACTGCTGCTTGTTTATAATTTTGTTTTAAAAGCTCTTTTAATTATTTAATTTTGGAGAGGGGCTTTTTTAATCTAAGGCTATACTTTTCATAAAATTTAGCAAAAAAAGTTTGCCTGTTCTGAGTTCTATATTGCAGCCCAGAATCTCCTCTTTAAAATTATGTGTCGTTTGAGTTTCTACGATTTCGAGAAGCTTTAAAAAATATGTATGTTTGAAATGGCTAGTTTTAAAGATTTGTTACAAGTCAAATAAACTTTTTATACTGTTACAGAAACATTTTTATCTGCAACCGGTAAAGCTCTCTCATCGCTCTCTTGTTTAAATGTTCTGGGGAAAGTATTCTGTAGGCTTAAAGTTTTGTGTATAAAATAAAAAAGTTTTTTGTGTTTTGTAAAGTAGAATTAAAAATGTTCAAACAAATTAGTGTTACCTATAAAAATGTACAATAAATGCAGAAATATATTAAGATTAATACAAACAATTAGATATCTTTAATGGTTTCTGAGAAAAGGGTACGTTATAACATTGCCGAGATAATAAAAAAGTCTCTTTGATTTTAACTCAACATAGTGGAAACAATTATATGTATGTATTTTCCAATATTTGTTTATAAAACCACTATGAACCTTTTCATGGTTTTAATTTTTTTTAATCTTCTACAGTTCAGAAATTTCTCAGAAAGAAAAAACTTTAGTGACCGTGTTACTGTTACTGTAGATGTTACGAGTGTTTTCTCAGCATATGAGACATAAGAAAACACGAACTTTATGATCCGAATTATGATAGTCCAGCTTATATTCGTCCAGTTTGAAGTCAAAATCTGCCAGATCAATATCACTCAAACTGACTGAGTTTTAAAACATCAATAAAAATGTCGCAACGTAAATTTACAGTATTTAACTTTTAATGGTAGGTAGATAGGCTTTTAGGTTTATCTGGAGTTATCAATAGGTCAGAATTAGAGTTGCAACCTATAACAAATATATTTATGTCTTATATATAGGTTCTTAATCCAAGGACTTAGAGTGGTAATAAAGTGTGTTAAGTATAAAGTATTTCATTAGAAGTTTTAAAAAATTATATAAGACATAATCTTGCTAATAATGCATTTTTCTTTGCAACTGAACAACTGTTATTTAAAAATATTTGTTGATTAATTTTACTCATACGCCTATTTATGAATTTTAAAATTTACTATAACATTTTTAATATTATTTGTAACGATATTGATACAGTAACTGTAACGTAATGGTTTGTGAATACATTTATGTATTATTTAAACATAAAACTTAAGATATTTTTTTTATTCACCGATTGTTATTCAAGGGGTTAAAAACTTGGAGGAAATATATGATTTGAAATCAATAAAAACTTTATTAAATAAAAATCTTTTAAATTTACATTGGTTTAATTTTCTTTAAGTGTGCGCTATCTTCTCAGTCGATTAAAAGTTTTTGCTGTCATGCAGTATTACTAGGTGACTGTAATACTTGAGTTACTCGTACATTTCATTCATAATAAAACACACTGTTGTCGGTGAAGGTAAAGATTGATACCGTGGTCGGGTGGGGAAGGGTTGTACGTGACTAGGCAACCTCTCCGGAAGTCACCGCTAATGACTGTACGACAATGTCGCTGTAAACCAATGTTTGTCAGGGACTGACCCGGTTTTGATGTAATGTACTTTATTCTTACAGTAAATATCACGTATCGCTTAGACAAATTAATGAAATAAAGAATCATTTGTAACACACGCTTTCAGGGCATACGGTATTGGATTTTTTTAATGTAGATCAATTAAATGTATTGATAATACATTTTTAATTATTTTTCGCATGGTGTATGGCAGCCACGAGCAAATAAAAATGAACTTTTGTATAAGACTGAAAAACTTAATTTAAGTACCAAATGCGTTACATGTATACTAAGAAGCTATGAATGCATGGTTAATCCTCGAAAATCTTCCTAACTGAACTTGGTTATTCTCCAATGAAAGATCACAAAAGGAAATTCGTCTATGAGGTTATTCTTTTACTGATCGTTCTAATATTGCAGGACATTTAATTGCTTGTCCCTTCACATATCAACCGACATATCTGCTGTTGTGCACTTCACAATGTATTAATTGTAACAATGTATTAATGAATTAATTAAAATATAAAATTCAAGTCAATAATTAAAAAAAAATGTTGTATGTGTTAAAAAAATACTATCAAATAAACAAAAAATTATTAGCTTACTCAATTTTATTATTATTTTGTTCAGTAATTATTAAGAATTTCTTTACTTAAATATTTACTTGATTAATATATTTATTACTTGCTCGTTTTCATTTTAATATGTTATTTAGTGCTGTTGATGCTATATTTCTGACATTTTTTCAACCCATCTAAATATGTATACTAAAAAATGTGAAACTTTTGAATTTTATATCTTAATTCACTACAAATATACGATTTTTGTTAAAAACACTAACAGATATAAAGACGGTAAACTAAGGAAGATAAACTGTGAACTAAATTTCCTACTTAATTTTAATTGACCGATGTTTGATGGAGTTTTATAATGGATATTGTAAACGTAGTAGCCAAATTGTATAATATATTTTATTAAATTCCAAAAATACGGTAATCTTAGAAGAACAGTACTTAAAATCTTTGGCAACGAACCAAAGCTATTAATTATAGCCAGACATTTTGTGTTAAATTACGAAAATAAATAATTAAAGGCACAGTAAATACAGAAATGTTGTAACAAAGCGCATAGAAAGCGTGGTGGTTGTGGTATTAAACTCCTTTTAAGTAGCAGGTGTGCGAGACGTTTTCTATAGGTGGTTTAGCATACAGATTACTAGTGGATATGCTACCTCATTCTCAAATACCAATTTATAAGATTTGTGATGTTTTTGAGTTTTCGTAAGGTATTTTCTATATTCACGTCTTTCTCAAACTTACATGTTAAAAATAAATCGTTAAGCCAGAGCTACAGAAGAGATACAGCCATCATGTACGAGTATGGACACTTTCTACACAGTTGAACACATATCAATATCCAGATGACCAAACAGTAATTTCATTGATATAAAACAGAATTTAACGTTTGTTTAAAATTATTAAACGTTGGAACTAAAAAAGACGTTGAAATAATCACTAAATGTGCACACAAACATTTATACATACAAAAATATAATTTAGAATGAAATATATACACACTAGTCTCTTTAAACAAACCTACTAGTAATTCTAATAAAAAATCTTCAAAAGACTTACAAAAATGTAATGTAGTTCCGGTTTATTAAGTTATACTAGCATTGCAAATAATACCGATTTTTAGGGTTAATGCATACAAGAGTTAAGATACATTAAGATATCAATCAACCATATCTTAGTTTAAATTATTATCTATAAAATAGAAATATATTTATTTAAGCCATATTTATTGTAAATGTTTGAGATGGCTTACACTAACATCCTTACCATATCTGATGGCACATTATTAAAGAATTTAATATTGATATCTTTAAAAATATTTCAAGATTTACCTACCGTAAAAATGTTTATACAATCAGGACCTTGTGTCTAGTATTGTGAACATGCTGTGATCTCAAGTATTTGTAGTAGTTCTGAAAAATCCTCTAACAAAAAATTAATTTGCAAAGATTATACAGTAAGTATCTCAAAGTCAGCAGAGCGAGGCCTACATCTCTTATACCAATCATTTCCCTCATAGTCTTGTTTGATTCTTAAAATATCTTTTACTTTAAAATTAGTTGTACATGGAGTTAAACGACAGTTAATATATACTCTAAAAGTCATTTTGTCCCTGTCCAGTCTCTTAGCTCTTTTCAGTAAGTAACTATTTTTACTGCATAGAAGCCTAAATAATCATGGAACTAAATAAACTGATAAATATGATAGGATAGTGTTATAAATAATATTACCATAGCTAATACTGGCATAGGTTATAAAGTTATCAGGCCACATTCTCCATTTAGAAGCTAGGTTTTCCATTGGGTTATTTCCTTCTTCTACTTTATTGGCGATAAAGACGGGTGTGCCACAAGATTCGGTCCTTGGTTGCTGTTTTATAACTAAATTTCCGTGTTCGATCCTGGCAACATTAATTTAAAAATTTACTACTGGAATGAAATCTTACTATGAATCAGCTAGTACAGAGATCTGATATTATTAAGTTTGTTTACCATTTACACATTGAATTGTGAGACCTCAGCATGTGAAAGAGCTCTTGTTGTATCTAACGGTAACTTACAAACCAAGTGTGATGTAAACTGTCCGTGCTCTGACCCTACCCGAGATCAAGAAATCTAAGAATTCAGACAATGTTCTGACGCAAATATCCACATGTGAATCAGCTCTCTATAAACAGTAAACACTATTTAAATTGGCAAAACCTACAGTGGCAGTCTCACATTGCGTTTAGTACACAAGAGCCTTATTTGAAGTTGATCAAAACCCAAATCTATAAATTGTTTTTATTTTTCCCACCAAGGATTGACCCATTTCTTCGTTCGCAGAAATGAAACCTTACAACAAACACAAAAAGTACGTACTAGTCCACATTAAACATGGGCATATAGTATGAAAAGAGCTGCGAGATACATGCTTGATTCCTAGACCACATTCTTCCCGTGAAAGTGATCGAGACTTTAGGTAGTTTGTGCTTCTAATGTGTAACGTTCTTCTAATATCGTTCGCTAGATATATGTAATAGAAATCTGCATACAAAAATCACTGTTTTAAAAATCTTCGAATTATTCATTTTGAAATGAGGTTTCAAGTTGAAAGTCCGTTTCATGCATAGGTAGTTAAATGAAAAAAAAAAGGTTTCCTTAAATACTCAAATAATCTAACTGGAAAATATACATTGTACAATAAAAAAATAAAAAGTGTTAAAAGGTATATTATATCAAACACTTTTCGAGGCTAGATTTCTAGTATAATACACTTATGTCAGTTCATCCTGTAGGCTAAGTGTTTGTGCAAGTGAAATATTTATTTTTAGTTATTTTAATAAAGTAACTAGTAACACTTGTCTTCGCATTATAAATGGTGACGGTTCGATGTAAACTTTGACAGCTTCCACCGGGAGTAATTTTTCTTGTTGACAAATGATTCTGTAGCGACGCTGCTATAACTTTCGATACTGTCAGTCCTCTGAGTATTTAAATATTGTCAAATTAGGGTTAGTATTTAACAGGAAATTTCACTCAAATGTAGGTCCCATTACAAATCCGATGTGGTTTCGATAGCCCTAGATATAATTTATCATCTTAAATTACTAGTAAATATTTCAATAGATCCTCAATTTAAACATTCTGCATTATTTTTTCTTGCCATTTAAGGATTATTTAAATATTACTTGAAATTATTAGATGTATAGCTTTCCAAACGCGAGGGGAGAAACAAAATTAAAAATGTTAGAAAGCCCATTGAGAGCAACCCAAATAAAGACAATCATTAGATAAATCCAGCCGATATAAAAAGTCCAATTTCCGCAAATTTAAACAAGCAACAAGACATATATTTAAAAAAATATCAGTTATTAGTCTGTACTTTTAGGAATAAACTATTCTAACACCTTGCATCGTATTTCTTTAATCTTTCAATCTTAATAAAAGGACATGTAAGACAAAGCCAATTAAAAAAAAATAGTTTTACGCGAATACTCAAAACGATGCCAGTGTTAGTTTATGAGTTTTGTTATTTGTCTCCGTATGATTAATAAGTGGCTACAATTTTAGATGCACAGTTTTAATTGGAAGTAGCTCTTTCGAATTCTTAGTTATTTTTACATCATCGAACAAGCCAAGTGTTTATATTAGGTGTTTTAGCAGTAACTGAAATAAACAGAGGACGGATTGTCTCTACCGAAAGTTATAGCAACGTCGTTGCATAATCATTTGTCAATTAAAAACGCGACACCAATTAGGAATAGAAAGAAAATACATCGAGCACATTCTATTTATAATGTTGCGTACTTCTAGTATGCATTAATTGGTACAAGTATGGAATACATTTTTGTAATTTTAACTGTTAAAATACTCAGATTTAAACTAACCCATCCAAATGTATAAAAGTGCCAATACAGAATAATTTAAGTGAATGCACCATTACGCTCGCTGTAAACTATCGAAGGACAAGATAATACTTATAATACTACATACTTATAGTATGCATTAATTGGTACAAGTATGGAATACATTTTTGTAATTTTAACTGTTAAAATACTCAGATTTAAACTAACCCATCCAAATGTATAAAAGTGCCAATACAGAATAATTTAAGTGAATGCACCATTACGCTCGCTGTAAACTATCGAAGGACAAGATAATACTTATAATACTACATACTTATAGTATGCATTAATTGGTACAAGTATGGAATACATTTTTGTAATTTTAACTGTTAAAATACTCAGATTTAAACTAACCCATCCAAATGTATAAAAGTGCCAATACAGAATAATTTAAGTGAATGCACCATTACGCTCGCTGTAAACTATCGAAGGACAAGATAATACTTATAATACTACATACTTATAGTATGTATTTATTACTAAAATTGTGGAATAAAGTTTTGTAACTATAACTGGATAATGATGAAATACTTGGATGAGAACTAACCCATAAACATTATAGCAGTGCCGCTACAGAAACATTTGCGTGATACGCCAATACTGTCGATGTAAAATATCCAAGGACAAGACAATGTTTATAGTACGAAACCAAGTACTATTTGCAGTCATAAAAAAGCCGAAAAAATAGTACATTAAAAAAATACTATAACACTACGAGACTGGAATCTGCCCTACTCTCAGATGTAAAGACCCCTAATAGATCAATAATTAAAAAGGTATAAATAATAATTGGAGGACGAATATCAACAAATTATTTACTATCTATTAATTATATATCTAAATATTTATGATTTTGAAAATGTATTAACTCATAAAATATCACATTTTATGAACCACATCTAAGATTTATTAAATAAGGATTACGTCTAGGTAAACATTTTAATACCAAGTCACTGCGAAAAATAATAATTGAGTACTAACGGTTTTAATTGGCCATGTCTCACTGAAAAAAAAAAAAAAAAAAAAAAAAAAAAAAACACACTTATCGAATTATTAATTTTGTTTAATAGCTGATTATTAATATGCTGATTATAGTAATCAACAGCTGAAACTATTATAACAAGTAATTGAAGACCTTTGGAGCGCGTGCTGTGGAATTTGTTAGGATGTATTTACATGCTGTTTAACCGAATTGTTTTGTTTGTTTATGCATAGCAAATACTATTAAATAAACATAGCACTATTTAGCATAATGTTATTATTATTATTTTAATAAGGCAAATCCAGGGTTAAACGAATATTTTATGTGAATATCCAAAGCGATGCCAGTTTTATTTTACGAATATTTGAACAGAACTCACGATTTCAGTATTAATTTAACAATTTTAGACCAACGTACAGGAACTCCAAAGTCGAAGTTCATAGCGTTCTTAGCGAAAGCACTTGTGATGTACTACGATAAGGTCCTATCATATTTGTAAAATGGAATTAGTAATATTTCATGTATTAAGTACCCATTTTTCTCGGAGGAATGTTCGAAATAAGAATACGCCTATTTTCATCCCAGGGACCCTAAGTATGTAGCAAAACAAAGGCACATTCGATCTTATATCATTATCAGGATTTTATACCAAATATATTTTACACATTTTATGGGGAACAGAGAAAAACATTTACTTAAAAAACCAGACAATGATACGTGTTATTGTAGGCTATGCAATATTCGATGGACTTGAAAGCTTTCATTTCAGTTTGCTTCTCTGCACGGTGTCTGGAAAACGGACTGACGTATAGATATAAAACGTTGCGTGAAGCTTCATTTATATATGAGCGGCATCAGTGAGTTTGGTGATGGTATGTGTTTCTCCGCAGTATATAGCTAAGCGCTAGCGGAAATATTTACATCGCTCTTGTAGGTAACCATTACGACAACGAAAACATAGTAATATAAATAACTTTTTAACAAACTGAGTTCAATGATATGACATTTAAAAATATAAAATGGTAAAAAATATTGCCTAATGAAAAGATATATAAAGGATTTTTAAGGGAAGTTAAATTATTACATAATCACCAGAGCTTAGCAAGTTTACATGAAGGTCACGTGGTCCGCTCGCCTCTTTATGTTATTTTTGAAGACTAGGTGAGATACAAGGATTCAATATTGAAGACACAAGCACCCATCCAAACGGTTATTTCTTATTGTTTTACATACCATGTACCTCCAAGGGAAGGGGACTGACATGGTACCAGCGATTAGAGGAACATTAGAGGAATACTACAAAATACGTGCAACGAGAAGAATATTGCATATTTTTTAATTTTATAAGAAAGATTTACTCCCTGCGTTATAAAAGTTATGAAACGAGAACAGTTATTTTGGAGAGTAAATCTAACATTTATTTTCAATATTTGGCGTGTCTTTAATTGTGTACAGTTTTAACAAACTCTTCCTATAGTTAGTATAGTCCAAAAACCAATAAATAAAAGTCATATATATTTTATAATTACCGGTTAAATCCTTTTAAGGAGCATTAATTCTTGTAGACATAGTATTATTTAGTAATTTAAATTGGATAGTATTAAATCTGTTACACGTAATAAAATGGTGCCCATCTGTAACACTTTAATCCTGTCATGTTCAGAACAGGACAGAGACAAATCGACAACGTCCTGAAGGTGGTTGTCATCTTAACAGTTTTCCAGTAATTTCACGTCCCAGCGAGTCATCGACTGTCAAACCCGTCCCCCACCTCCCTCTAAATATTCCTCCACTTCGTTAGTTTCAGGCAGACACCTTGTAATGAAACTTATATACATTATACCTTTGGTTACCGTGTTTCTTTGCTGTGTGTCCTTAAAATTTTATATTATAACTAATTTTGGTAGACACAGGAGACAAATAAATTACACAATCCCAGTTAGATATTTATAATGTTATACGTTATTGTTACATGGTTTGTCTATGTTAAAAGTACATTTTATGCGTTAAAGGTTATTTTCAAAGGATTTGTAATTTCATAATTATTTATGAAAAGAAACCCTTTGATCCACGAATCATTTTGAATTTTAAATTTAGCTCCATTCCACCTTCATCTTAGTGCTGTATTTTAGATTTCATAGTTTCACATTACTCCTGGTTCTGTAGTTTTCTCTGCTTCCTATCTCGTACGGGTGAACGTAAAATATAACGTTGTTTCTAAAATGTAGAGACTTGGCAGAGTCAAAAGTTGCAATCTTTTTAAAACTGGCCTGCACGAATCTCTTAATTTTAATTTTGCAATGATTTTTATCGCTTGTTTTTGAGACTTGAACGCTTTTAAATATGGGTTACTTGCACATGCACCCCACAGCACTAGTCCGTAGGTTAGATGTGGATAGATCAAGCCATAATAAGCCGTCATTATAACGTGAATAGGGCAGTACTTAACTAGAGACCTCAAAAAATAAATGCCTGAGGCTAATTTGGAGCAAACGCAATAAATAAGAACATTATATGTCAAACCTTAATCAAGGTAAATTCCAAGGAAATTGGAGGAACAGACTTCTTTTAATATGGCCTCATCCAACACGATGGCCGGGCCATATTCGCAGTCAGTCGAGCGTAATAAAAAATTTAGAGTATTGGATTTAGAATCATTTGTTTTTAGATTGAAACTGTGAAAATGTTGGACATAGCTGTTTACTGCAACAAAGGTTTTTGGTTCTAAAACTGATTTTGTTGTTTCATTGATGTTTATATGTCATTTACTTAGACCAGAAAGGGCTGAGAATTGATCCTTGAGGGAATCAATAAATACATTTTATTGAATTAGAAACATGGTTTGAAATTTGAACAACTTGAGATCTGTTACTTGAAAATGTACTTAGCCACAACAGAGGCACGCCACGGATACCATGGAACCCCAATTTGTCAAGTAGCGTAAGATGATCAACACAATTGAATACTTTGGATAAATCGAGAAAGACACTTAATGCGTGATTTAGACTTTCTAGCCCCTCTAGAATAATTTTGACAATACTCTCAAATGCGTCTATCGTCGATTTGCCCGTTCTAAATCCAAAGTGTACGTTTGAGATCTGATTGTATTTGTTAAGAAACTGAAGCATTCGTAATAAAAAAAGCTTTTTGAATATTTTGCTTATTATTGGCAGAATCGAGAAAGTCCGATAAATATTGATGAGGTTGGGGTCATATTTTTTGAAACTTGAGAATAATTTTGAGATTTTTAGGAGTGAGGGGAAAAGTTCTGTGTGTAGTGACAGATTACCTAATACAGCAAAGGTATCACAATATGGAGCATTGCTTGATGAGCCAAATCGAGATTAAATTAATATCATTGGACCTTTTCGATGGAAGCTGCTGAATGATTATATCCACCTCTTCCTCAGCGACAGGTGCCAGGACCATTGAGGTTACTAGTATACAAATATACAGTAAAGTACTTGCGAAAATGTCGTACTATTATCCTGAGAAATGAAATTAACCTTAGAAATAATTACGAACGAAACAACTTAAATACAGAATCAAGTGTGATGTTGTAAAAATGCTGGCAACCAGTGATACAGAAGCCATATTGATCATAACTGGTCTGTGGTTGATTAAGCTTCAGCTAAATACGAAAAAAAATCTGCCCTTATACAGACAATTAATTACGGGAGATAGGAATTTTTGGTACAGCAAAGCAGAAATGTATAAAAAAGTCAAAAGCAATGTTTCGACCTGGTGTGTACTGTAAGACCTTTATTAATTTAAATTAAATAATTTAACGTAATTATTTAATTTAATTATGTTAAATAAATCAATTAATATATTTTTGGGCATGTCTGTAGAACTATTACAACCTCAATTAGCAAAACAAATCTAAACTGCAAAGGTTTGGTCATTATACTAAATGTTAATATACAAAATTTTTTGTTTTTATTATGATGACCTTAAATATTCTCGAACTCATAAGATTTAAGTAGATACTGGTGGAAATTAAAACTGCACCTTTTTAGAAATATTCAGGTTTATTAAATCAATCCAAATTTCAATTATTAACCTTGTATTCCACCAATGAAATGTTTTGCACAATAGTTTAAAATTACTACTTCCTTAGGCAAGGCACTTTCGATTTAACATGGACTCACTGTCCTCCAAATACGTGTGTATAAAATATAAAATAAAATAATAATCTTGAATAAATTTGTATGAAATAAAATAAATAGGCTTCTTCTCAAAACTAATAAAATAAAAATTATAAACTTCTTTAAAATAAAATTCTCAAACAAATCTAAACAGTTCTCAACAGGAATTTTTCACAAGTTCCTACAGGATATGGTGCAGCACCTGCAGCTCTTAATTTTAACTAGAATCCCTATAATTTCAATTAAATTTTTACGTTTGACTTTAAATAAATAACTCCTTTACAATTTAGATATATATTAGTCCACACTCAACAGAATTTGATCGTTAATTTCAAATTTCAATTCCAATTTCAAATTAATTCACTTCTTAATTTTCAAATTTCAAATTTAGAAAAATTTAATAATTCAGTCAAAAGTACTTAGCTCTTTGGTCGTGAAGGTCTTGGAGTTCGGTATTAAAATAATCTATACCAACGGATCCTACGCCCGACACTACTTTTAAACTCGCACTAAAGACTTTACTCTATCGCTTCTCAACTCGGAATGGAAGCAGAGCGTGTTTTCTTGGCCTGCACCGACTACGCTCCTGTTCCTGCAGGCCTGTTTGAATCACTCTCAACGCAGGTTCGCCGCCTAACAAAAGATTGAGTCCACTGTAGACTATTGTTTAGCATTCACTGCCATCAAGTCAGGTCTAGACCAGATTCCAAGCGCGTTGTGCCTGCCGCTGGATTACAATATAAATTTACTTTTTTATTTCCCTATCCATTTACAATTCTAAAATAAAATTTTATTTTATTAAATTTTTATTTTTATTTAAAGTAGCTATACCATGTAATTGGTATAAACACACCCCCCCTTAAAAGCGCTTGGTATCTGCCAAGTTTAATACTTAAATCTAAGAAATTTTATCTCACATCCTTTAGAAATTGTATTTTCCACCTAGCCTTAACATGCATCATCAATCTACAAAACCTTTTTTTTTTATTTATAATATTTGTTTTTAATTTATTTTTGATAAATAGTTTTGTAAGAAGTGGCAGCATACTAGTTGTTCAAGTTATTTTAAACCAAGCGTTAATTATTATAAATTCTTTTTTAAAAGAGTCCATACATTATCAGATTGTTTTTTGAAAACTTAACAATTAAATTCCCCAATAGAAACCTTGACCTAAACTATGGCAAATATTAAGAGGTCCAATTGCCACCTACCTTTTTACAATTCTAAGTCCTACCATAAAGATAGTCCATCCAGATAATCCTTCACAATGGGTAGAACGAGGTAGTCGGTGGTTGTTGTTGTGGGATGTTTATTGCAGGTCCGGTCCCGTAATTAGTTGGGGTCGTCCTTGGAACCTTTGCCCTGCACGGCTGTGTGTGTTGGCTCGCCCATTCACTGGTTGTCGCAGCTTCATATAGAA
This sequence comes from Homalodisca vitripennis, assembly GCF_021130785.1. Lineage (NCBI taxonomy): Eukaryota > Metazoa > Arthropoda > Insecta > Hemiptera > Cicadellidae > Homalodisca > Homalodisca vitripennis. The sequence continues at coordinate 96,898,768 of NC_060210.1, forward strand.
TAAAACATATTCCCAGACGGGGGTGTCAGATCTTATTTTATTTATTTTTACCTATACCGTTGTTTATCATAGAAATAACAGTCTTTTTTCTTCTGTTCCCCTCTTCCTTGGCATAAATTTTATCAAACTAACAAGTTTAAATTAATATTCCAACATTCGTGTTAGTTTATTAATTTACATACAAACATAAATAACACATGTTAATAACATTAATTACGGACCATGAGTTTCGGAATTTGTGCATTATTCAGAAAATAAATACTGAATTGTTTTAATACACTCCTCCTCTCCCAAACCATGTAGTTATCGCAACTGTTTACTTCACCTGTGCCCTTTTATCTAAATCATAAAACTTTTTTATTCCTCTTGAGGTTTCTTCAAGTTTAAAATACATTTTTACAACATTACAATTCAAGTTAATATTTACAATTTAACAGGGCTGTAGAATTTCCTCAATAGTTCAATATATTTTAATTTAATCTTCCTTGTCACTGAAATTTCTCAAATCAAACATACATACATACAGCGTAACATCCAATATAGTTTTTCTTCATTCTTACAACTAATTTAATTCGTCATAATTTTTAATCAGTTCTTTTTTTTTTTTATTTTGTAATTCAAATTATTTACCCCTCGGTAATTATATTGTTTTTTGTTATATTTAAATATGCATTCTTCTTTCCCCAGTGGGTTTCACATCCTGCAAGTGTATTCTACGGAATTCATTCAATTCTTTTAAATTTTGAACCACATATGAGTTGGAGCTAATAATTGAAATTATTCTGAATGGTCCTTCATATTTCAGATCTAGCTTATAATCGCTGATTTGTAATTCTACAATAGACTACATCATACATTTTTAATTGCCTGTGATTTCGGTTGTATCGGTTTCTTCTCGAATTCAGCTCATTTTGTCTTTTTAAATTTTGAATAGCTTCAACCATCTTTGCATTCTTATCTTTGCTCCATTTTTCATCACAAAATATCTTTAATTTGCCATTTTAGTGACAAACCATCATTTTTGCTTTGAAACTGAACATCAATTCAAATGCAGACGACACTTTATGCTTTCATTGTGACAAGTATTTAGGGCCATTTGCACATGGTACAAATCCTTGTCCCAATTCTTTTTACAGTCATGATAATAAGCTGTCAGAAATTTGATTTAAATTTCGAATTTGCCTTTCACTTTTATTTCCTTGAGGAGTATAAGGTATAATGGTCCTTTGTTTTATGCCCAAATTAAACAAATAAATTTTTTGAACTCCTCGCTGACAAAATATGTTCCATTATCCGTCACGAATTCTTCAGGCAAAGAAAAATTTTTGAAAATATTATTTTCTAATGCATTAATTACATTACCTGAGGTGCATTTCCTGAGTGGCATTATCCAATTATATTTGGTGAAGTCATCTACAGCTATCAGGATGTATTGCATTCGATTGGAAGACGCAGGTAATGGCCCATAAATATCCATATATAACTTCTGCATTGGACGACTGCTCAGATTGCTGTTCAAAGTCCTTGGTCCCTCCAGTTGCTACTTTTTTGCTTTCAAACACACTTCACAACATTTTACATTATTTTTTCACATAATCATTTAGTTTAGGGTGATAAAAGCCTTTCATTTATTTTCTGTTGTGTTTTTAAAATGCCGAAGTGACAGCCAGACAATGAGTTGTGATAATACTCGTATACGAACCTTGAATAAGTGCTCAGGTAAATAGATCCTTTTAGAATTGTTTTTATTGTTCACATAAAATAACAACCCCTTTTCCACACTGTAAACATCACTATTGGTATAGTTCAATACACCCTCCATAATTTTTAGTTATATTTACATCCTGCTTCTGATGCGTTTTTTAAGTCCATAAAGCTAAAAGGCATCGTACTTATACTATTTATAGACACTGTTTCCTCTCTTATTATTACTAAGTCCTTATTATTTACAGTTTCATTGTTCATTTTTATAGATTATCATTCATCTTGTCCTTATTCACTAATTTTTCTAGTTCATGTAACACATTGTGGTCAACTTCACTATCTTGAAATAATCTAGATAAATAGTCCGCTACTGGGGTTCTGATTACCTTTAACATGCGTAATTTTAAATGGTAGAGACAATATAACCTCCACCCAGCGCCCTAATTTTCCTAACTTACGAAAGTGGGGACAATACCCCAAGCCAATGCTGAGTTGTCGGTCACTAAGTTGAATGGTCTCATTTCTAGGAAATTACGGAATTTATTTATATTGAACAGACAACTGCCAAAGCTTCCTTTTGATAGGTAGTAAGTTTCACCTCACTTTCGTTAAAATTTTCCTCGAATAATAGGCCACCGGTTTTAAATGTCCATTGTCCGCTTCCTGTAATAACAGGAACCGAGGGCCTTATCACTCGCGTCGCATTGGACTGTGAACTCCTTGTTGAAGTCAGGGATGGCTAACACGGGGGGACGGGTAACCGCTCGTTTCAGTTTATCATTGAGTGGATGAGCTATTTTCCGCATAATTTGGAATAAATTTAGAGAAATAACTAGTCATCCCTATGAATCTCGCAATACCTTTCTTGTCCCGGGGCCTCGGAGATTCTAATAACGTCCGTGTACGGTCAGGGTCCATTCTTATAGTGTCTTTGGAAACCAAATGTCCCAGAAATTTTAATTTCATTATAACAAAATTTTACTTTCTCCGGATTTCACAGTAAGATTATTTTTTCTTTTAAACACTCTAACACTTGTTTTCAAATGCATATAATGTTCCTCCAATGTCTTCGAATACACAATAATATCGTCCAAAAAGGCGAGAGTGCAAGTAAATCTCATTCTCCTAAGATTTTATTCATATATGACGACAATACCCCACTTCCAATTAATAATCCAAAAGGAATTCGTTTAAAGCTGTAACTTCCCGAAAGGTACCGAGAACGTAGTTAACTCCTGGCTTTCCCTCGCTAAACTTATTTGATAAAAACTTTTGGTTAAGTCTATTACTGAGTAATAATTGTTTCCCTTCAAATGGTAATATAGTTCGTGCATGTCGCCTATAGGATAACTCACTCCTTCCAACTTCTTGTTTAACTCCTTGTAATTTAACTACTAATCTTTTCCGATTTTCCATCTTCCTTACCTACTAAAAAGGCTGACTCGAGTACTGACTCACACTTGGTTGAAATAATGTCCTGTTCCAATAATTCGTCAATAATTTTTTTTATTTTTAATTGTTTAGGTGGATTCAATGGATATGGTCTAAGTTTTACGGGTTCATGATCTTTAACTTTTAATTTATACTCATAATCTAGAGTTTAAAAATTAACCAATTTTTGTCGGTAAATACCGTTTGGAAATTCCTTTATAATTTTTATTATTTCATTACTGGCCTCTTCGCATCCTATTTTATAAGTGTGATTGGTGTTCATACACGCTACTGTAATATTTTGCACAAATTTTATACACTTTTCTATATTAAAGTCAAATCGACAACAATTATTTTTCAAGTCTATAACAAACCAGAATGTTTTATAAAGTTCGCTCCTAAAATTGCCTTTTGAGCTAAGTCCTTCACTATAACAAATTCCACTTTCCAGGTGAAACATATCTATTTTTAATTTTTTTATTTACACTGCCGATTACGGACATTTTTTTATTTTCAGCACTCATACATGTCAGGTTTAGATAACTGGTAACACTTTACAATCTTATTCTCTAATAATAGTTTATACAGGCTATCACTTATTATATTTATACTACTACCATATCTAATAATACATTTAATGATATAATTCTTTGCCAAAAATCTATTTCTAAGCTGGGCAATGAACTGATATTTTCCGAATTTTTCTTTTGCCAAGTATGAATTTATTTAGCAGATAATTCATGTGAATTTTTTTGTTGGACACAATTTTAGGTAACCGGGAAAGTTCGCCCTTCCTTAACTCATTGTTCGAACTTTCCCTACTAACTAGTTTTTTGACTCCTGTACATTACGACCTACATTTTCGGGTTTATAGCTGAGAGTGTGGTTTACAATAGGTCTCCGCTGGTTTACAACAGGTTTTCCTGTTTACCTCCCGGCACTGATAAGCATAATGACCAGGTCTATTACATTTATAACAAGTTATTGTTTCTTGCCTCGCCCTGATGCTGTTAACCGGTACATTATACTTCCTATTCACATTCAAATTATTCCCTGTTTTCCTCACGTTGTCAGCATAACCTACATTATTCGCCCTTAATACACATCTCATCCAGTTCGGAATATGTGCTCGGATTTCCCATAAACACTAGTTTTATTTCTGGTTTCAGGATTAATTCCCACCTTAATTAATTCCACACAACATCCCTTTCATTATATTACAACAAAGTACTTCTACTGATTCCTTAATGTCTATAATGTAGTTGGATAAGCTTTCATTATATCTTTGGGGACGGTGCACCTTTTCAAATTTCAAAAGTTCACGCTGATGATATGGCACTAATAATTCAATAATATTTTCAAGCATTAATTTGACCGTGACATTGTCCTGTTTTATTTCTAATAGTTTTCGACAAAAGAGCTCCCTGACTATGTGAAAATCGCAATCTCCATAATATCCTCATTCCGTACATCTAGTTTCCTTTTTTAAGTTTCAAGATTATTTTAAAGAATTCTAATAATTCTTGAACATTTAATCCATCGCAGATTTTTAACTCTTTCAAATAACGCTCAATGGGGTTCGGTAGTTTATTATAACTTAAATGTGGCCGTCCCGAAACAAACACCTCATCTCTCATATTTAGACCAGACTTATCTTCACTTCCGGTTTACTAGCCTCTTCCAGCTCACCTTCTATTTCCAGATTGGAATCAGATAACTTACGCACCAAGTTATCAGATGTTTTCCTTGTCAATTTTTAGGTTTTTTATTTTTAACAACAATTCACTTAATATACTATTCCGGTTTTCAACATGTTTAGCTATATCCTTTTTCTTCGATTTTTAAACAATTTACTTAAGTTAGTTAGTCGGCGCTGCCAATGATTTATTTTTGTTTCACACCTAACTATGTCCAATCTTAGTCCCTGTTCAATGGATTTCCTCCAGTCTACTTCCTAATACTTGGGTTTCTAACTTAATTTTATCCCATCCTCCTTGAAAGCGACCTTTCCACTCAGGTTCAAATAATTACTATTTACATCAAGACTTATTAACTGCCGTAACCTTTTCCTTAAATCTATCACTTTAAGACTAGGAGACACTTCCACACCTCTTAACCTAATTTCATAGTCCAATTCCTCCTTGGTTAACAAGTCCACCTTAAGTGCCATTTTAAAAGTTTAATATTAAACACTTTATAAATTTCCAGTATCCAAGCCACTTATTAATGAACAACCACTAAGTTCAATTTTATTAAGGTTCACCAGAATAAAGCAGAGTGGCGCACTTATTTATATACTAAATGTTAATATACAAAATTTTTTTGTTTTATTATGATGACCTTAAATATTCTCGAACTCATAAGATTTAAGTAGATACTGGTGGAAAATTAAAACTGCAACCTTTTTTAGAAATATTCAGGGTTTATTAAATCAATCCAAATTTCAATTATTAACCTTGTATTCCACCAATGAAATGTTTTGCACAATAGTTTAAAATTACTACTTCCTTAGGCAAGGCACTTTCGATTTAACATGGACTCACTGTCCTCCAAATACGTGTGTATAAAATATAAAATAAAATAATAATCTTGAATAAATTTGTATGAAATAAAATAAATAGGCTTCTTCTCAAAACTAATAAAATAAAAATTATAAACTTCTTTAAAATAAAATTCTCAAACAAATCTAAACAGTTCTCAACAGGAATTTTTCACAAGTTCCTACAGGATATGGTGCAGCACCTGCAGCTCTTAATTTTAACTAGAATCCCTATAATTTCAATTAAATTTTTACGTTTGACTTTAAATAAATAACTCCTTTACAATTTAGATATATATTAGTCCACACTCAACAGAATTTGATCGTTAATTTCAAATTTCAATTCCAATTTCAAATTAATTCACTTCTTAATTTTCAAATTTCAAATTTAGAAAAATTTAATAATTCAGTCAAAAGTACTTAGCTCTTTGGTCGTGAAGGTCTTGGAGTTCGGTATTAAAATAATCTATACCAACGGATCCTACGCCCGACACTACTTTTAAACTCGCACTAAAGACTTTACTCTATCGCTTCTCAACTCGGAATGGAAGCAGAGCGTGTTTTCTTGGCCTGCACCGACTACGCTCCTGTTCCTGCAGGCCTGTTTGAATCACTCTCAACGCAGGTTCGCCGCCTAACAAAAGATTGAGTCCACTGTAGACTATTGTTTAGCATTCACTGCCATCAAGTCAGGTCTAGACCAGATTCCAAGCGCGTTGTGCCTGCCGCTGGATTACAATATAAATTTACTTTTTTATTCCCTATCCATTTACAATTCTAAAATAAAATTTTATTTATTAAATTTTTATTTTTATTTAAAGTATACCATGTAATTGGTATAGTCATTTAATAAATTTTAATGATTATATATCATAATAATATATAGTAGATCAACATACAATATTATATTTGTATTTATATGATAAAATATTCATTTAAAAACTGTACATGCAGAATCTTGAATGAACGGATGAACCAATGTTTCCATCAGGTTCATGAATGTGATATTATCGCCGGTCATCCTACCGTTCGAATGATGTATCTCCACATTCCCACCCTATCCACAATTGTCAGCTGATTGCTGTGTACCACCATTACACGAACTATCTGTTATACTGTATATCACTGTGCATCGGTTGATGAGGACTGACAATGATGTCCATTGATTCCGTTGTGCACTTATTGCGTCACCTTATATTTTCACAAGTATACAGTCATGTGGACTACCTTGAGATAATTGTATATTAACATTATATTTACTCAGGTTTAGGAATATCTCTGCTATCAATGGTGCTATTATTTATGATTATATATCACTTATGATTATTGTTAAAATTATATTAGAATGAAAACTGTATAAGGCTATAAATTTCCACGATGTCAATGTCCTACAAACGATGACTCACCTTAATCATCAGCAGCAAGTTCTTTTATACAGATTCAATGGTCGAGATAGGGTGTTTCAATGGCTAATGCCTTTGCTATATAGGATATTAGAAAGTACTAAATTGTTATACTGTTGGTCGAGCATGGGCAATATGTAGAACCCAGATACCAGTTACCAAGTTGTCCTGACGCATGTTCGGACTTATGGTACCGAAGGACTTTAGTTGGTTTACTGACGACACTGAAGTCATGGAAGTTAAAGCCAAGAAATAAATTTAGGAGAATGCCAAATGTGTTAACTTTGGAGCGTGATTTTTTCGATCTTGTAGTCAAACTGCATGATCGTGTGGAAAACTTGAGGATACTCTAAGTAGAATCCAACTCTATTCGATTCAACATACACCAATTCTTTGTTTTCATTATATAATTCGACATTACAAGTTGATGATAGTTTCGTGAAAACATTATCAAATTCACTACTTGGATAGCTGCCTATTTCATTATTAAATAAAGTATCGCGTAATAAGCTTTACTGAGCTATTATGCAGAATTCTATGTAACATGAAAAATTAAATGAATCTTAATTAAGATCGAGTAATTAAAACAGCTGCAATCATTAGTTAAGACGTCACGGTATTTTTAAAACGTCTGTCAATAAATTGATCTGGAGGGTATGCAACCGTGTTCAATATCACATTTTTAAACATTATTACAAGCTAAAGATTTATATTTTAAACTTTTAATTGTAATTAAAAATATTGATAAGAAAAGTCTTCTTTTATTATGTTAGCAGTATCGTATAAAAACGCAGTATGGATAAATTACTGTTTTAAAATTACATTATTTAACTTAAATGTGGCCTAACTACACAAATAAGGAGTCGTTATTAAAAAAAAACTTTTTTTGTGTTTATTGTATATTAATAATAAAAAACAGCGGTGAAAATCTAAAAATCTGTAACTTTCAGCAGTTTGTGTACTATAAATGTTTATTTACAACTCCATTTCAATAGTATAAAATATTATTTCTTTGTTTGGATTAATTTGGTTTTATTTTTGTTATTTTTTAATACTAAATTAACAGGCTACATCACATTGTATAGGCGATGACGTAGAATTAGGTAACTACTCCTATTGGTCTAGGCAGTTTAATATATACCATTACCGAACATCACGTGGTTGGTCGGCACAGCGTCCTTGTTACGCTGCCCCAGTACAGATCTAATAATTCATCAGTGTGGTAGTTACTCAAATTCGACATGTGGGTGCAAAGAAATAGAGCTCGTAAAACGCTACAAATACCTGGGAGTTGTTTTTGACTCTCGCTTAAAATGGTCTGAGCACGTTTATTATGTCCTTAACAAAATTTATGCATTTTTATAAATTTATGCATTCAGGAAACTAAGTGAAATTTTAGACGGAAACGAGATAAAATTAGCGTGTTATGCTTACGTCCAGTCATTTCTTTCCTTCGGTAACATTGCGTGGGGCGGTGCGTGTAAAACGCTTCTTCCTCTTTTCATTACGCAAAAGAGTATACTAAAGGCAGGGTTGCGGAAAAATGTGCGTTATCCAACTGAGTCTCTCTTTCAGGAATCCTCCCTACTTTCACTACGACAGTTATATATAAAAAATTTACTAATTCACATCTACTAAAATGCTAATACAATATTACCAGAAATTTTTCACTCTTACCAAACAAGATAGTCAGAACATGTTGGTATTCATGTAATTAGGTTAGATAAATCCTTTTCAAAAACCAATTCTTACTATATTTCACATATCCTATTTAGAAACATATGTAACAAAATTCAGCATTTAAATTTATTTGAATCAGGTAGTATTACAAAATTTAAATATTATGTCACAGAACTGTTGTTACAAATTGGAGTACAAGGATCCGAGACTTTCATTCACTCAGACTCGGGACCAACCTGACCTTGACCCCTCCTCATCCCCGGCGCTCCTCATATCACGGTCTTGTGTATGTGGTCTTAATTCTACCGATAGTTTTGTCTAATACGACAGTATTATCTCTTATCTCCTTCATCACACAACATTTCTACATTTTATGCCTTAAAACACACCGACACTTAACGGTAACACTTTTTTCGACATCTAGATAACATACACTTTTTAGTACGACTCTAGCCTACGCACAGGCTGCTTGCCCATGTAGGCTAATTTCCATTTTAGAACATATGTTAATATGTAATAAATAGTTTACTTAAATTATATATATAATATTTATCCAACTACTGTACTTAAAATTAAATTGTTTTATTTTATCACCACTTATTGTGTACAGTAAAAGGGAAATTTACTATTTATCAAATGTAAATAAATCTAATATCTATGTGTATATGTTTTTGGAAATAAAAAATGTTTCTATTTCTATTATGTAACAGGCTTGTGTCTCTCATTTTAAATGCTATGATCTTTTCACTCACACAATGTTCTTATATTATCTAAAACTCCTTTTAGCCCCGTTCAAATTCATGGAGTTCGTTCATCTTTTACCTTGGATAGATGTGGATTCCCTTGTCTCTGCCCTAACCCTCGGTGAAAGTAACTAGTGGTGTGAACTGTATTTGTACTATCTGTGATTACACCCGTAAACCCGCCTACTAACCTTGTCGACTATGTGGGAGCACTTTAAGGGGATGTAACGTCTCAACCGACATTGAAGACGACTTCAGTGACTGGCATCATTCTTCTATGCAAACCTGTTTTTCAAGATCTACCATCACTCTTCCAAACCAATCTGTTTAATATTACAGCTAATTATTCACTAAACTCTAAACCTGGATTTATTCTTTAGTTTATTCTTAACTCTCAAACAATTTACATATAGAAAATAAGCACCAAGTATATTTTTGCCTGAAATCAAGAGGCAATACGATAAAGCCTGTCCAGACAGTTCAGAGACATCGTGAACGTGGAAGATCAGATATTTAAAATATACTCGAGTTGATGATATATACCTGTATTTGAATGTGATAATGCTATTCCAGCGGACACTCGTGCAGGAGAATTCCCTCTTGCTCACTCTCTGTCATCTCTCACTGTAGTAAGTGGGAAAGCTCAGAATCCTAAAAAGGCCATCCTGTTTCAACTGTTTGGTGAGGTGTGTCGGACACTTATTCATCGCGTTTTAAATATTTAGACTGAACTAAAATCCTACCACACAAACTCTTACAAGATAAACACAAACACAAAACATGATTGCTTATTTTGTTAGAGCTTGTCACTTCGTCTTTAATACTGTTTTAGTGTAAATATTCAGTATTTGAGGAAAAGTTCCTTACAACAAATTCCAGCAAACTGCCAAGTCGATTATTATTCCCTCTTGAAGTTTGCACAAGTTACACCTAACTTCAGACTTGCCTGGCCGAAACTGCTTTATAAGTGTGAAGTTACAGTCTAAATCAACAGCTGCAACTTTATAATTACGCCTTACGCGTATTCCCTTTTCTCAGCAAAACACTTTAATGCCAACACCAGTTATTTTAGTTCACTCATTAAGCTTACAATATTAAATGTAACTGTGTTACAGGAATGTTACTTTATTCTAAAAATAAAAATGACGTATCAATAGTCCTTATAGAATTATCTAACAGTTTTATACAGGGTGAGGCAGACCACCCGTACAGTACGTATAGCGGCCAAACCAAACGAGGTAGATTATTCGTAACAACTTAAACCCCCCTATATCCAACCCAAAGAATTTGGAGAAATTATTTTTAAATCTCTAAAACTCCCCAAAATGGTAGTTTTTAGGGGGGTAGGGGTGGTTTTTGGAACATTTTCAAATGTAAAGGTATGTTGAGTTACACCTCATTTTAAAGGTATTCCTTCACTGATTATTTTGATGCAAAAAGTTTGAACCTGTCTTGCCGCTTATGTACATGGTACACCAAAACGTTAAAAAATCAGGGGTTTGTGGGAAAATTTATTGCAACTACCTGCACAAATTTAGAGAGACGATATTTTTATTAAAAACTAATGATGAGACGGCTTATCGAAAAATATCATCAAATGCCACCCTACCCCAAAATTTACACATTTTAAAAATACATAGAATTTTGAAATACTTAACAGCCCCAATTTAAAAAAACTCAAATAGCAACCTAGGTTGTGTTGTACATTATTAGAAAGGTCTTTAAAAAATAAACATTTTCTACATTTAAAGTTTGTCTCTATCTCCAATGGTTTCAAAACTGTAGTACAAAAACAGACTTTTTAATAATTTTACTACGTTATTTTGAATAAATATCAAAACCCAATGAAAAAAATGGAAAAAAGTTGGACTTTTAAGTTTAATTTGTTTTTAAATAATGTAATAAAAAACACATCAGGATTTCTATCAGTGTAACATGTTTCAAAAGCAATCTAACCGTGTTGTTCATGTTTTAATAATCCCAAATACACGAGTTGCCCCTGGAAGAATTTTTGAACCAATTCCTTGGTCTCTTATCTAATCTCTCTTATTATCGTCTCCCTATTCAGTTGTTCTAGTGACCACGTGGTATGAGGTAGATATTAGTTAAAATTTTTTTAAAGTACGTAGTGTAAGTGTTCTTTGTTCTAATATGCCGTTCTCAAATGAGGAGGGATTCCAGATGCTTATGGTATTAGGGGGATGTTTCCAAAATTACTCAGCTGCCGCTCTTCTTTATGCCCAACGTTACCCAGATCGCGAACATCACTCCAGGAACGTTTTTCCAATACTTGCTAGTCGAGTTCGTGAAACAGGTCATGTTCAACCTGACCACAACAAAGGAAAGAAAGTCGCTAGACTCGTGAGAAGTGATAGGGCACCCGAAGTTTTGGCAGCCTTTGAACTGAATCCGCATGATTCTACACGAAGAGTAGTTCTTGATTCTGGTATGAGTCAAAGATCTGTTTTAAGAATTGTTCACGATCATAAAATGCACCCATTGCATCAAGAATTCCATGGAGATGACTACCTTCATAGAATGAACTTTTGTTCGTGGACTTGAGAAAAACTACAACAAAATCAAAACTTTCACCGTAACATTCTGTGGTGTGACGAGGCTACGTTTATGAGTAATCGAGAAGTGAACCGTCACAATATGAGATACTGGGTAGTTTGTAAACCCACACTGGATGCAAGAAGTGGACAACCAAAGGTACTGGACCATAAATACCTGGTGCGGTATTATCGGTGACAAAATTGTAGGGCCATTCTTCTTTGACGATCGCCTAGACCGAGTAGTTTATATCAACTTTCTAATCGAAATCCCTGAGAAAGTCTTACAACGTATGTGGTTTATGCACGATGGGGCACCAGCACACTACGCCGAAGATTCTCGATTAATTCTAAACGAGCAATACCATGACAGATGGATTGGAAGAGGCGGCCCTGTGAACTACCCAGCGAGATCTCCTGATTTAACATGTATGGACTTTTACTTGTGGGGTAGACTAACAGACCTAGTGTATAAATCAAGACCAACAACTAGAGAGGACATGAAGTGGCGGATAAGGGAGGCTATAAACACGATCAGTAGAGAAGGGATAATGAGAGCTGTAGATAGCTTCACCTCAAGGATTGAACTCTGTCTGGAAAACAATGGGTTGCAGTTTGAGCACCGGTTTTAACTCTTCATGAGGTCAGTTACTAGGTTATTGTTAGTTTTACTTTGATAATTGATAGTTGTCATATTGATAATTTACCATGATGCTGCTGTAACATGGTAGATTTGTTTTGAAAACCAGTTAAAAGTGTTTCTCTTGTTTAATAATGACAGGATACTCCTTCCTTCCATGGCACTCACATCAATGATTAAATAACAACAGGTTTTCTCCTATACATTTTGTGTAATTTAAGTGTAAAACTTTTTATAATTCAAAATGTACTAATTTAATAACTGGGTAATTTTCCTGTTTCATGAGAGAACTCAGCACTTATCGTAAGACATTGTAGTTTACAGTGTTCCAATACCTTTTTACATTTTAAAAGACTTTTAAAAATTGGGTACAGTAATTTTTTTCAATCATAAACATAAGAGACCAGTTTACTGTTGGAACTTTTTTTACTTGCACCTTGCACTGACTTTTATAATAAATACATTGAGTAAAATTATGAAAAAATCTATTTTTGTACTACAGTTTTGAAACCATTGGAGATAGAGACAAACTTTAAATGTAGAAAATGTTTATTTTTTAAAGACCTTTCTAATAATGTACAACACAACCTAGGTTGCTATTTGAGTTTTTTTAAATTGGGGCTGTTAAGTATTTCAAAATTCTATGTATTTTTAAAATGTGTAAATTTTGGGGTAGGGTGGCATTTGATGATATTTTTCGATAAGCCGTCTCATCATTAGTTTTTAATAAAAATATCGTCTCTCTAAATTTGTGCAGGTAGTTGCAATAAATTTTCCCACAAACCCCTGATTTTTTAACGTTTTGGTGTACCATGTACATAAGCGGCATAAGACAGGTTCAAACTTTTTGCATCAAAATAATCAGTGAAGGAATACCTTTAAAATGAGGTATAACTCAACATACCTTTACATTTGAAAATGTTCCAAAAACCACCCCTACCCCCCTAAAAACTACCATTTTGGGGAGTTTTAGAGATTTAAAAATAATTTCTCCAAATTCTTTGGGTTGGATATAGGGGGGTTTAAGTTGTTACGAATAATCTACCTCGTTTGGTTTGGCCGCTATACGTACTGTACGGGTGGTCTGCCTCACCCTGTATACACATTTCGTTGCTTCATATGCACACTTATAAACATTAAACGTTACTGCAAGATCAGGAAGTGTCTTCGGACTTTCCTGATTTCCTTTACATTGGCGACAAAATATGTATTGAAAAGGAAAATTGGTTGTTCGACTACAACAAAACAACAAAATTAAAAATCTATGCCGAAACAATCAAAATAAACAAAAAAATGAATATGTGTTATTACAATAAAAGTTTATTTCAAATGAGCAAACAATTTATTACACCTCAAGTACAAATGTGTAAGAATGAGGCAACTTTTCAACAGTAATTCTGTTGCCACCGGACAGGATAAGAATTTCTGGTTCGACTCAGTTTCTGAAAAAGGGCTTTAAATTGAAAAGTTAATTCGACTAAGCTATTTCACGTTAGCGTCACACTTACATGTCCTACAGTCCAATTGAAACAACACTGAAATCTCTCAAAGCACACCGTTCTATATTTAGTAGTAAACCTGGACTGCAAACTCACATAGGTTCATCATATAAAATGCAAAGGATAGCAACTTAACAGCCGACTCAAATTATTATTTCATCCTTGTCTTCAAAATCCCAGTGGCTTAAAAAATAAACTTACAATTTACAAATGCCTTCTCAAATCAATTTATATACGTAAAATTAAGCATTTGGCACAGAAAAAAGAAGCAGTTTAAAAACTTTAAGCTTTTTAATATCTAGAACTAACAATCGAGCATATTTTTTTAACTCTGAAACACTGTCACACGTTTTAAAAATGACCTTTATCAAATAAGTTGCGAAAGCAGGTGGTAACCATTTCACTAAGACACACCATTACGCAATCCCTGATGCGATAGTTAAATAGATGACACGACGGGATTAAAGACTGACGCAGGTGGAACTCTTTCATTCGTTTTATGCAACGACGTTTCATGTCAACTACCATTATAGTTAGTATATCGTGAGATTCGTTTGTTAATTGATAATAAAAACAATTTTTAAAGTGATGGGGGGGGGGAGAGAGAGATCTTTTTTTATTTCCTTTTTTCTTTTTTTGGTTGCATTATTTATGTTAGTGAATCAATTAAGTTAAAAGTACGCCTGAATGGACCAAATATTTATAATCGTACTCTATGTCTAAGACTTATAATATTGACCAAATTCATCATTCAGTAAAATGGGCCAAATCGGGTTGTAATTTTCAAATTTCAACGATCATGCCGACTTTGAAGGGAACATTATCTTTGTCAAATTAAAGATTTGTCACTAGAACAAGTAATAGCACCCTATAATTGTGGGTGGTGGTGGTGGTGGTGGAAGTGGGAGGTGGGTGGTGAAATCGAATTTCCAGATTCATGGCATGTGAGGCACCGTTGGAAAGATTCTAGTGATCATTGTAATATTCAAGAATTAATGTTAATAGCAAAAAATTTAGTTTTGCCGAGTATTGGTGAGCTGTGACGGATCGGTTGTAAAGTTCCGGTAGTTATTAAAGGGTAGTGAAATAATATGCTCAATTAAAAATATTTATATAATATATTTGATAATAATATCCATTTATCATGAGTTGTGGGTAAAAATTAAATGCTCATTATGATACAATGTGGGATTCTATCCTTATGTGCCCTGTTATTTGTACTGTTATCACAGATTTAGGAAGTCAAAAACCTGAAAAATTTCCAGTAGAACGTTAACATTTTCAAAACGTCACGTCCAGTCTTATATACCTTTACGTTTTATCAGTACTTGGCTGAACTACATATTTTACAATGAAGAATTTGATTATTAATACCGACTACTCAAGCATGATTAATAAATTAATACCCACCATAGTAAATTGTCCCATCACGTGGACAACTGAGGACACTAAGATGTTTCTGACACGATCTATAAGAACAGTGGAGCAACCGAGCTTTCTGTACATAACGTAGCTACGGTCGGAAATGTTGGTTCAATTTGTGAAGGTGGAATTAGGTCCTGTTCACCTTCCTTTTATTGCAGCGTCTGGTGCCTAACGCTGTCTCAGGGTTAACTCCTGGAATGTGGACTTAATTGTTTACCTGATGAGGCAATGAGAATGCGAATTTAACGAAATTACACTATATTATTGCATATTTTTGCAATGTAGGTGTCTCTGATGTCGAAACGATGCAAAGGCTCGTTTTGAGCTTCTTCGTTTCCGATTTTCTTTATATCTTTCCAGACATACATGACTGCAAATTCCAGGAATTAAGTCTGAAATAGCGTCAGATACCAAGTGCTGCAATAAAAGGAACGTGAACTGGGGCTAAATTCAACATTCAAATTTCCTATTAATCCATACCCATTAAAAACATCCTATTTTCATCTGTTTGTTTTATAAATAACAATTCCATCAACTAAAAGTTAATGAAATTTCAGAATTAATATTAATTCTTGTTGGATCTGGAACGATTGTATGTGGTTGTCAAATGTACGCGAACAAGTGAGATTAATGTAAGGGATTAGACCTATGTGGATAATGCTTATTTGGACAATCTCATTAAAGAATGTTCCACCTTTTTGTGATTGGTCATTTCTTTGTTTATTGTAACTCATATTTAAGTAATCTGCCATTTTAAAACTTTACTAAGAGGTTAAAATTCAGTGTATTATGATCAAAACGAATCAATATTTTTGTTAAATTGAAATATGTCCAAGACATAATATACGACGTGTATTACTTACGATACCATAAGGCTGAGTGACTTGGCCCTCTATTAACGATTTCATTTGACGAGGTTTGAAACTGTGGTTATTCCAGAGTTATTAAAAAACTAATGTATCACGTGACTTCCTCTTTATGTAGTGAATTAATTTTGTTGTATTTGCGGATCACGAACCTTAATGATATGATAAATCCAAAGTACATAATTAAATACTCCATATAATATATTATGTATAGATTTAAATACATTTTTGATGTTCTAGTAGATAAAATTAACTAAATAAATATAAGATGTGTCATTAAGGAATAGTTCCTTCTCCTGCATTACGAACTTTCCTGCCGCATTACGATCTTATTTGGGTGATATGAGGTTTCCAATAAGCCCTTTATAGTGGTAGGGTACCATCAGTTCTAATGCAGTAAGTATCTTTATCTAGGTTTGCCGAAGTAGAGACACAGAAACCTTAACAATTATTTATGTATTTCCTTATGGGCTGGAAAGGTAATTAAGACTTTCCTCTTCAGTGACCATAGGGCTAAGTAATATTTAATTCTTTGAAACATACTCATTGCCTCCTCTCAAAAATATAGCTGTTTTCAAAGAAGTGGAAGGGCACTAAACTAATACATGAAAAAATTTATGTGCATATTTATATAGGTTATTGTTTTTATTATGTACCGTTAGATGATAGAAAAAATACTTGATAAGCTAGTATCTTATAAGCAAAAGTTTTAGTACGCACGACTGCTTGCATACGTTGTAAATACTTGGCTTAGTTGACAAAGCGTTGGAAGGGCTGGATAAGTTTCATTTCTGTCTGTATCCCTGTCCTCGATAGCCTAATGACTAGATATTTTGCACGAAGCGTCTCTATTTCTATATAGCCACATGCAGCTCGATGATGGTGTATGTCACTCCTTAGCATTATAATATATTTTTAAATTAACCTTATTATAGTTAACCATGACCATGACGGGAGCATGAAAACGCAGAATAAATAAATCATATGACATTTTAATGTACAAAACTAACTATGTGCAAGGAATATCAAGAATGACTTCTTCTGATAACCTTTTTTATGAAAATTTCTATGTATAGAAAATAGGAGTACGCCACACCACGTATTATGTAACTGGGTACGTTGCGTTGCATTAAAAATTGTAGTTTATAGATAATTTTATTCTGGTGATGTCCTGCAGACAAAGGGCAAACAGGCAGTCATACAGAAAGAAAGTTTCAAAAACGTCCATCAGACAAAAATGAAATTGTGCTAATTTACTCTTTTGTTTGCAAAAGAGATTAAAAAATGTCTAATCTATATAATGAACTGTCTGTCCATAGGAAATTTAAAGAAATAAATATAGATTGAACATATTTTAGTGCATGTGGTATGTGTGGTTGTACATTTCCTTAGGCACTGTTTCTATCATAAATAGGTAGATTGATTAAAATATAGTGTTCAGACTGTGGAATGGAAATCAAATCGATTTTATAATTGTTAGAAAGAAAGTGTAGAATAAACAAATAACTTTTTAAAACAAAATATCTTCTAACGATAGATGAGAATGTAGTGTTTTTAGTTACCCAATACCCCTTGCTCGTACATTGTAATAGAATAAAATGAATGTTATTCAGTTTCCAGTCAAACGGCTACATCAGTTCGGTGAGTTTTCTCTTTCCGACACAGATTGACGAAGGATACTCAAGCTAAATAAACTCTAAGAGTAATTTACTCATTACAATTTAATGGAACAAGTTCATTCATACTCTCAAAATAACAATGAGACACAAAGCTTTAAGTTGGACTATACAATACACAATAATGAGGGCTCGTTGTTGAAGGCTACGGAGCAGAAACAGATCTGAGGAAACAACCCCAATGTTCTATTGTTGTATTTCTACAAAACCTTGGAATAAGGCTTTGATCAGTTAGCTACATATTTAGCAAAAATCTTTTGGTGTGATTGAATGTACTTACATGCAAAACTAATATAATCAATTTTATATAATGTATATAAAAATACAGAAGTATATCAAATCGAAGGTATTATTTACTAGCAATAACCCTCCTATGCTCACGCTGAGGAGCCTACTTCTACTAAAGGTAACTAAGATGGTTTTTTTAACATTTTGTAATTTATAGTGGCAGTAAGAATGTAACTTTGTCTTTGATATCTCCATTGCAGTACTGACCAAACTGCATATTTGATTAAATGTACACTACTCTTAATATATTTGTACTACAGTTTTTAATTTTCTTATCCGGATTCTTTCTTACTCAATGTTTAACAGCGGTTGAAATAAGAAATGTTGTTACTAATAAGCTTAATCTATGCTGTCATAATATAAAAGCAAACAAAACGAAATTTATGGTTAAATCAATTTGACACATGGTTCTACTGTAATATAAAAATGTTTACACAGAAGTGTTAATCACATATAATAGACTCATCCAATTATATCTGTTTACTGTAATGTACATTTGGGATGTACATTGGGATACCAAGTTGGGATTTCGTTAATTTATAGACCAGTGGGGCGGAGCCCTAAGGAATTTTTGAAATATGAATAAGCCTATATTTTAACCAGGGACCCTAAGAATGTCCACATACAGTACAATTTCAGTACAATTGGTTAAATAGTTTACTCGTAAAGCGTAAAAAACAAACAAACCCACATTCACAGTTACAATATTATTATGATGTTCATTTTAAAAACGTTTTTAAAAGATTTTGGTCATAATTTGTTATGTACCCGAAATTCTGACATTATTAATATAGGCCATAAATACTATAAAACTATGTTTTCAGGTACTAGGCAGTTTATAAAGTAGAAAGGAAAGAATGTAAAACAAATCTGGTTGGTATAGTGTTATCGTTCTTATCTTATCTGCCTTATACACGGAAAGAGATTCATCTTCATATCACCGACTGTCACAACTAACCTACCTCATCAAAGATAACAAATTAGTTACTTTAAATTACTTTGTGGTTTTTCTGTTATGTAATAAGCATAACTCGGGGGACGTGTTTTGTTCATTGTCACTAGTCTGGGGCAATACTGATCTCAATGAGTCAATAAAATTAGTATTCGACCTTTCGAAAACTAAAATACTTTCTAATGTTCTTTAAACATCATACAGACTGTTTCCTTGGTGTAAAATATTATTTCAATATTTTTAAATCTATCATTAATGCCGACGAACGAACTTCCCTCAAAAAGTGCATAGTATGTAACAAAATAATATTCTAAAGTTTGATAAAAATATCTAAAAAAGCTACTTAATATTATAATTTAATTTCAAAGATTTTTCTATAAAAAAGCTGGAGATTGAATCTCAACGGATCACTTTCAAATTTTTTATCTTTCAGTGAAAAGACATTTGATAGTTTTACTAATAACACCTTAAAATTGATCATAGTGGTCATTTTTAGTGTAGGTTAATGTATTGATTAGAATAGTTCTATTGAAACAAGTTTAAAAGTTATGGGCACATAACACATTTTGATTATAGCCATGTAGAGCATTGTCATAAAAATCCAAGTGAATAGTTTTGCAATTCAGATGTTTTTTACTCACTCGATGATTTACGTTTTGAACCATCAATATGATTGGTCATCAATATGATAAACAATAAAAGACGAGGAAGAGTACTAGATGCATATATAAACGTGTACATGCAGCACACGTCAGCATGTGTCTGTCTGTCTGTCAGCTGGACAGAGTGGCAGTGCATACACAGTGACAGGAGTGACATCTGTTCCATCCCTATGTATGAGCTTCACTGTGTCATTTCAAGTAATTGGATATCGACTGGACGATGATAAAAACGTGTTACCGAGTCGCTGTAACATGTGAAATATAAAATATAATATCGGATCGTGCTCTAAACACTTATATCAAGACATAATATGTTCTTTTAGTTTCTGTGCACGAGAAATGATTGTAGCATAAGTCACTCAACTACATAACTATATAAATAAGTTTTTATAATATAATATTATAGGGAGAAACGTTTCGGCTAGCATTAATTATTTATTATTTTTAAAGAAACACTTTTAACCTAATTCTGCACAATCCTGAAGCAGTATGCGCATAGAGCTATGTGATAAAGATTTGAAACTAGCAGAACTGATATCAAACGTTTCGGCCACATAAAGGCTTTAACCATATTTTACTCAAACCGTAATCTTTTACGCCTTAGAATATGCGATCGTAGACTCTTCCACAGGATTCGAGAAAATAAAATAAAAAGATACAGGTGATAAATGGAAGAATCACTTAATTTGCCATTTTTCATTAAACTAATGACTGATTATGGCATTGTCACAAATATCTCAAGCATTTATGACGTGTTATGAATTTTCAAGATTAACCAAATTCAATTTGTTTCACCAGTAAAGCAAATTTAAGACGCCTTTTGCTGCTACCCTTCAAATATTCACTCATAATGGAAGGAGAATTTCTACTAATCCAATTCTTTCCCTTAATAGGCTCAAAATCACAACCGTCGTCTCCGCAATCTCCAGCAACGAATACAAGAAAATCTTTACTAGATAAAACGTAACCGATCTACCAGGTACATCTTGGTTCAATTTACTCTTGGAGAGAGGATTCTGATCTTAATAATTTAGATGTTCCAAAAGGACTAGGCAGTGTAATCGTATTGTTATTTGTAGTTTTTACTTTTGCTGTACGGGATGTCTATCTTAACTGTACCACAGTTGCTATAAAAAATACGACTAAATTTATGGGAAAAGCATTAAGTACTTTTACGCCATTATTAATATATGAAATAAAATATAGTCTTTTAACCGTAATTATCTATCATGGTGTCTACCATTTATCTATAGTTAGAAGACCCGTTGATTGCGGCAGACGCCATAGTTTGACCTTGCCGTTTATAGTACTCAGAGTCAATCAGTGCAGATTTGCAGCGAAGGTGTTAATGTTATGTACCTTTTATGCAGTTATCCGAGGAGGATATTTTGATGGTAGCTCTACAGCTAGCTAATTCAGGCATGCAAGAATACTGATTGAGATAAGTATCTCTTCACAAGGGTGGATCGAATGTACAATTTGTGAAATTAGAAATACTCGTACAAGATTACAATTTCAATTAAAGGAGACATATCACAAGCTTCTTTGTTTGTTATTAAACATAGATAATTTGTAAGGATGATTGAATTTAGGACATTTGCCATGTTTAAAAAGTAGAACACTACGTTATGAGGAATGAAATCTATCATCTCCCTTAGGTGTCTGAAATGTTTGTATCATAATGGCAAAATGTCCTAAACCGTTTGGCAATCCTTAACAAGTTTCTTATATAATTTATTTTGTTAATCCAATAACGTGATTTGAGTTTAATCATGGTTATCAAAATCTTAGAAAAATGTTAGTGCTTATAACACAATAAATAAAACACAATAAATACCGATGTTTTTTAGTTTTATTTATTGTGTTATAAATTTATGACATAATTTGCTAATTAAAAAAAGTTAGTGAAAACACATTGGTTAGTACAGTGAAACGCCGCCTACCGCATCAGAATACGACGATCCAGTCAGAAATGGCAGCGCATAATTGTACTTCACAATGTGTACCTAAAACAACCCGCCATTTCTGATTGGATAAACCTTTTGAGATGCGGTTTGCGGCATTCAACTCTACTAAGTGAGCTCTTTCAAATGAGGTATCACTCGACCCATGCTTCAATTTAAGATCTCCATGTTTTCCTCTGTGGGTCGT
This sequence comes from Homalodisca vitripennis, assembly GCF_021130785.1. Classification (NCBI taxonomy): domain Eukaryota; kingdom Metazoa; phylum Arthropoda; class Insecta; order Hemiptera; family Cicadellidae; genus Homalodisca; species Homalodisca vitripennis. Next base: position 96,920,979 of record NC_060210.1, read on the forward strand.
CCCCCCATGGTTGGCATGTAATGGTAATAGCAAGGAAAAATAGTTTACATAGCCATATGACACTGTGCAAAGTTTATAGATGTTATATCCTATGGTTTTTAAAATATTAAGCCGTACCCATACTTTTCAAACACCCTATACATAAAGGTAATTAATAATTAGTAAATCATTTGGTGAAGCGTAGAACATTTAAAATTGAAGTGATGGTTGAATCAGAACGGCGTTAGAGTCATTGTAAATATTCAGCGAATTTTTTTGTGACTTCAGAATATTTTCATAGTATGATATGTTTATATATATATATATATATATATATATATATATATATATATATATATATACAGTATATATATATATATATATACAGTATATATATATATATATATATATATATATATATATATATATATATATACAAATATTATAGGCCAAGTTAATTTAATGGATAGGCTCTTATTTAATGGAAACATCAGCTGCTGTAAAATAAGAAAAAGCGTATGTCTAAAAATATATGAGTGATACGGTGTGTAATAGAAGATACTAAGTGTTTCGTTTCCACTCACACACAAATTGTCGATGAAATTACTAAGTTTAAATTCACCAAAGTGATTATTTTTATCTATCTATACTGACTAAATAAAACTTAATTTCGGGACTTACAAGGACGGGCATTATAAGTCGTAAAAAAAGATCGGCCTCTTTTTACAACATTGTTACATATAATGTGATTTAGTCTCTATGATTTGATAATGATAACATCTCTCATTTTAGAATACAGATGTTTGACAAGAGTTTCTTGGTAATAAGAAATGTTGAAACAATGTAGATTGAACTGAAGAGACGCGAGCAACAGAATGATTTTGAAATACAAGAACAATCACTCAACATGTATAAAGAGAACGGTCTTTTGTGTTGCATTCTCAATTTATCGGATTTGCTGAATATAGCTGATTCTGATTAGATTCTCCTTCAAGTAATATTTTATCTCAAACTGTATTCTCATCCAGTAGGTTTCAGCTTTATGTTTCTATCTTAGTTGAAAGATGTGATACAATTATTATAATTTACAACAGAAATTAGAGTACAGATTGAGTTGTAATATTATTCAATTCCGGAAAAATGAACATCGATTACTTTCCTCTTGTATTCATAGTCCAAATTAATTAAGAATTGAAACAATAGCCAAAAACTAAGTTTATGATGTATTATACATTTTTAGACGATCATTACTGAAATATATTTATGAAACGCACTATGTAAACAGAAGTGCTTACAATTAACTAACAGTTAGTATTTTTTATACTTGTTGTTCGATATAATAGAATCTTTGAGTCCAGTAGCACCAAAATAATAGCCTAATTTATTTGTATTAAATATAATTTGTTTGTATTCATTGAACTTAAGGAAACTATTTTCAAGCCTGATACATACCCCAAAATAAAGATTTGGAGTTTCAGAGTTAATCTTGCAATTTCGTAAGTGTAAACATAGGACATGTTACACCTCATTTTAAAGATCCCTGAACCCTGATTTATTTGATTTAAATTACTTAGTAATTACGATTAGCCATAAATATAACGTTTGTCCCAATTGCAATAAACGTTAAAGCGGGATCATTTAATACTTTTTCCCTACAAGTTTGTAAACGTTGTAATAAATAAATTTTTCATTTGCATATATGTATATAATACATATATATATATATATATATATATATATATATATATATATATATATATATATATATATATGCCACCAAGTGACTAAAGGAGAATGGTTTTGTAATTTTGACATAAAAATCCTTTACTTGCAGTTTAGAAAAGTTTAAGTTCACATAGAACTAGGCGGGGTGTGCAGTTAAAATGATAGTACATACAAGGTCACACCAAGTTCATAATTACCCATTTACTTCTAAAGGGTTCCTTACATCTAATGGAGCGCTTTTATCTAATTAGGTACTCAAAGGGGCAGAACCCTTTCTGCCTCGTGGAGAAAAAAGTGAATTAGTGTTTGGCAATCTTCGTACTCAATAAATTCGGAGTAAAAGAAATCGTAATTTGCTCCACATATGCTAGTATGTTCATACAAAATGGCTCTACTTTGAGTTGGTTACTGTAATATATTCATGTGAAATAAGAACATATGTATTTAAGACTTTTTAACTTTAGAACGAAGATTTAAATTACGATTACATTTTAAACATAATTTTTTAGTTTCCATGGAATATTTTATTAATTTGGTAACTTTTTTAAAGATTTGTGTATTTAACTATTCAAATAGTTTTAAATAATACTTAAATGTTTATTTATTGTACAAATGTTTGGAGCGGTACAAAAAAGAATGATCATATTACAGAGATTCGATAAAATAATACGAATACACTCGATGGTTCTCTCTTTGTTCCGTTATAGAATGTGTCGGCTTGCCCTCAATCACGTATTATCGTTCATCTGATCTCTAAACCCCGCTGCTAACTCAGTTATCACGTATGTTAGTTGGAAGTGGTCTCTCCAATGTTGTTTCTAGTTTGATGTTTTCTCTCTAACTTGTACGTTTCCATGTACTTCTGAACCTTACCTTTCCACCACTGCAAAACTCTTCCACTCCAATATATATAAAAGTTATATTTTATAAAAGTACAGATTTTGATAGGTTTGGTATATTTGGTAGAAATATTGTTATTAACTTTCTGAAAAAATTGACCTGGAACAACTGCTTTCATTCTTAAAATTTACCCCAACGCTGAACAACAATAAAAATCACAATTTTCTTATATTTGTATCCAAGTATCTTTATCTACTGTATGTCTTGATTCAAATGAATTGGCTTAGAAGGAATATCAGGTCATATATTTAATTGTAATGTTATTAGTTATTGAACAAAAAGTAACATCTTTCTATTTATTAAAACAATGACTATTTTAAAACTATACAATAACATACATTTCAAGGAATAAATTAATATCAAATTTGGTTACCATAAAATTCCAGTTGGTAAACAGTGTTCGTAATGTTATTTAGCATATCAAATGAGGTTAAGTTTGTGACCTTGGGAGATATAACAGTGAATTTGGACAATATTCATAATGGCTTATTTATTTACATAGCATATTGTTAAAAATCTTTATAATTTTTACGTACTACTGGAATATAAAAATTATAATTACCATTTACAGCTGTCAAACAATGGTCTGTCTTGTCGGCAACGGGACAAAATATGGCAGCCAAAGTAGAAAAGTTCAATCTTTTTACATATAAAAAAAACTAAATTCCCAATCAACCGTCGACCACAGCTGTAGCGATTGGTTCAGTTTGGTGTCAGCGCTTTGGCTGCAAAACCTAATTACATTTGGTGATGGGTTTACCAATTACAAGGCGTAGCTAACTTTTAAATTAAATTTGTCATCACATCCAAAATCTTTTGGATGCACTAATGTAATTTGAATTCCGTGTACACATTCAGGACACATCGCCTATTTCACCAAAAGTCCAAAACATTATTTGTAATAAATATTTACAGTACCAGTTTATACGATTAGGTGGATTAGCTAAAGTTATCGTTGGGAAATATTACCTTGTCTAATGAAATTATCATAGTGCACGAATCAGGGTGAGTAGTGATTTCGAGCAATATTATCTTTATGTAAACTCCTATACCAACTAGATTTATTTTAAGTTTGTTTTAGACGAAGGAAGGGTTGTGAAGGTAAAAGGAATTGCCGGATATCTCTGATTGCATCTCAGATTTTTCATTTTGCAGATCTCGTAACGCAGTGTTCCTGATTTTTGTATTACTAAACGATGACAAATTTCCGGACAATCCTGCTTCCTGAACTAAAGTTAATACATTACGTAGTACCAGTTGTTTACGATCAGTTGCAGTCAAGGAGCTAAGAGATAATTTAAATTGTATTGGAACTCAGACTGGTTTTTATTGCAATCGATAAAGGATTTTTCCTAAGAAAGGAATCGATCTTCGTCCACACTAGCCTTGGTGGAAATAATAGGAGGGTATAAAAAGGGATAAAAATGAAACTTCAGCTTTTCCAAGAGTATATTTTTCCTATAGGAGGATGCAGTTACGAACTTGATCTCGTCACAAGGTACCAATTACTAAACTCACTACTCCAGTCATTCTTTGGCAGCCTCTGCAAGTTTGGCCAGTGTCACGTCCTAAGCTATTACAGTTTATTGTGCTATTAGTTTACAGGATTTGATTAGAAACAGTGGAACGTAGCTCGTATAGAACATTTCATCTGATTATTCTATTACATTCCTCATCTCATTCAATCTTTGTTGGCCTCTCTATTTGTTATTATAATTAGACATTTCTTAAACATTTGTTACCTTATAATTGATATTAAATATTATATGAATCTTAATTAATGGTTTGTATCTTTAACGTTTTATACTGTAATGGGGTTTCCTACCAGATCTTTAAAGATGCCTGTTTTAGATATTTTTTCTTCTTTCCGTTCACATAGTAGGTTTGAGACAAAAAATGAAGTAACTAGAAAAAGTAATTTCTATAATCATATATACCTATGTATTTTTAAATTTGAATTAATTAATCAATTTTCTATTCAATCAATAAATCCATTAGCAATTAATAAAAACTTCAATAGGCCATAATGCTGCAAGAAACTTTTATTTTGTTACTTTTATATATTACTATATTATTAAATACGTTATTATGCAAAAATCTACATTCCAAGTGTTTTTATCATTGCTACTAACGATGTTATTGTAAAGGCAATACAGAATTATTTTCAATTATCTTCATCGTGGATAGAAAATATATTGATTTAATTTGGTCTTGTTAAAAATCGCATATTGTTCAAATATATCAATTTAACAAATAAATTTTGTCCAAAATACCTCGTATTACTAAGACATTAATGTATAAACGTTTTTCTATTAGACTATAATGTTTGAAACTAATTATTAAATAACTCGTTTCAACATTTTGAAAATTAATATAGTTTTTTATGTTGAATAAGCAAGATGAAAATATATTTTTGAAGCACAGTGAGCTCCTAATGAACGTTTCCTAAATGTAAAATTTATAATTACCGTATTTAAGAACTTAATAATAGTGGTTACGCATTTCATGTCATATTGACCCACGTATGTAGATCTACTATTTATTATTCTCTTTATTGCCGCAGTGTATTGCCAACGTAAACATAGTTTACTTTATTTGTCAATACATATTTATTGTTAAAACTGTATGTACATGCAAATCTGAAAGTAATGTTATGTCAATTTTCTTTATAACCAATAGTAATACCTGAAGGATGTTTATTTAGATTGTTTCCAACGAATGATTAGAAACCTTAGGTACACTATTCATTTAAAATATGGAATTTTGGCTTAGAAAGCTGTTTATAAAAACTGCATAAGAAAAGTTGAAATTTCGTACTTTACTCATGTATTTGTTTGTAGTTTTCGGAATAAAATTACAAACATATATGTATAATTTGCTGTTTAATACTTATTGCAATAAACTCAAATAAAAAAATCTTTATTTTATTTTATTGATACTTTATTATCTAAAGTTCACAGGACAAATAATTAACGTGTATGGTACCAACACACAAAAAACAATAGAGTGGTAATTCGAATATGCAAGAATGCCACACTAAACGATTAATTGAATTTGGCTCTCAAGTGTAACACGAATATCGATTACATACTTCACTTATATCAGTTACACCAATTAAGCGTGTAACACGTATGAAAATTGTGGGTTTTAGCTAATTATATCCTAGTGTTGACATCGTTATTGATTACCATAGCTAAAACTTGCGTATCGTTGGCATAAACTTGATTATTTTAGGAACACGGTTACTTGAATTTAAAATTAATGAGAACACTGGAAACTGTGTATACTTAGGTATAACATAACATGGAACATTACGAATGCACGAATATTTTTTTAGTTACAGAAGTAATAAATCGTAAATTTCTATCACTCTACATGAGCGCGTTGAAACACAAGTTTAATTCAATTTTAATATTACTGATATGTGGCTATTCAAATTTAAACATAATTGCAGGGCATGTGAGTACAATAAAGTGAAATAAGGGATTTACAAATTATTAAAGAAGGAGGTGGCGTTGCTTCTTGATAGAAATTAGTAAATGCATTACAATTATTTGTACCACTCGCGTTGCGTGGGATTCATAAAATCTTACATAAGATAAATTTTACTTTATTAATTTGTTTAATAATAGTTTCCTAGTTAAACATTGATTTATTATATGGTGTCCCGTAACTCTCTGGACAAAGGTATACCACGTTATAACTCAGGTCAAGGCAAACATATTTCACCATATGAACATGGTCTCTGATGCTTATAGTTTCCTATCTGTATGTCTGTATTTTCTTAAAAAATTTCTTTAAAACTAATAAGTTTAATTATACAAAATTTGATTTAAATGTTTATTATAACAAAACCAATTACCGCAAAAATGATCATTAAACTATTTTTAATATTTTAAAAATGGTAGAAGATAAAACTTTTAAACTTTGAATATCTTAAAAACCTGCAAATTTTATCAAGAATTACACAAATAATAGTTTTTAGAACATATTATTAAAAATCTAATGAAAGCAAAATTACTTAAATGTAATAATAAATTACTGATTTAGAGCAAATTTACTGTGTCAAGACATGGCCCACATTGAGATCCTCCGGAAATAGCCAACAATATAAAAACTGAATAAACAGCAGCTCTCAATTTTTGTGTCATTTTGTGATAATATCCTCTAAAAACTCTTATTCTTGCAGGTCTTGAGAAAAACTGCTGGTTTTTATGTGTGCAAAGTTTAAATGTTCTTATGGCAGTCATTTTGAAAATACTAAAGATAATTTCACTGTGTAAAGCAATAAATATTGTAGTAATGTTTTGTAATAGTAATTTATAATATTTATATTTTAAATACTTTATGTAAGAGTTTACTTACTTTCTGATTAGTACTGTTTACCCTATTGCTCATAAGTTTAAAATATATACAAATAATTTTTACAAATAATAATTGATGAAACCTAGAGGTTTAATAAAATTGAAGCAATGGACCCAACCGATATGTGTTGCAAAACTGTATATTTCTGGGTTTGGTAATTCTCATCAACTTCTAAACTAAAATACGCTATGTTTAAAGTGTTAATGACATATAAAGTGAAATGTGCGATCACAAAATGTTCAAAAGTCTTTTTGCGCCATTGACATCTGATATTAGTATTTGCTATATCAAATAACAAGTTTTTTTTTTTACCAGAGTTCTGGTTTACTATAGAGGGTTAGAATTACATCCTGAATTAGAAGAAATGTGAGGTTTAATTTTGTATGAAACAATGAAAACAAACATGAGAGTTGTATTTTAATCAAAATCTTGTCTTTCTCTCTCCGTCTGCAGCAGACATTTCTTGAAGAACTCATAACATAAACTGAAGTATCTAGGTTGAGTGGAAACAAAATATTCCAAGATTTTCATGAACTAAAATCTGTATTTTCATGTTCGTGATTAGAAAAACAATAAAGTAGTTTTCTTGAACTAATTATATATCTTAATTAAAACAATTTTTCGTTTGAAATACCTTATTTATGTATAAACAAATATAAATACAATTCTTTTTTTATACTTATAATTCAATAAGGTTTCCTTGCCTGCTTGATGGTCAAGTGAAATATTAAGAAAAAGTTTGGCAATGGGTTATAATATATTAGTCAGAGTATATTGAAATGATGACAATAAAATAGTATACGCATTGGAGTGAACACATTACATATAGTAATCTTCAAAATAATATAATACCCTGAGTTATTCATAAGTAATATTTAAAACATATCGTAAACTATATTGTTGTAATGAGTGATGCGGTTTTTATGATATATCCGTTTATATGATTCTTAGAGTGCTAGGAGAATGCAACGAGCAAGGATCGGAAAGAAACGGAAACACGTTTTATATTCGGCTTAGCTATAGGAAATCCACGGGTGCAAACGGGCACATCAAGCTTTGATGCGTCGCAAATCAGGAAATGTGTGATATTGAAGGGAGTTACTGTAATATTAAGTATTAAAATGGTGAAAGTTTGTATGTTTTTTATTATTTTCACAACAAGCTTTATTGCAGAAACTACAAAGTACGATTTCGTTGAAGTGTGTAAACATTAGGATTTCTTCTCCACTGGCCCCAAATAACTTAATGCTTATTAACTACTGAAGTTATTGCTCAAGATGTTTCAATATCGTATGGTTCGATAATGGTTTCGAAAGGGAAACATTTGTATTTTGGTCGATATATAATGAATATTATTTCGAAATTTCGGATGATTTACAACAAAATAGAGAAGTACAATGTTTTAAAAGGCATATCTCGAATACGACTAAATAATACTTGTGCATTATATATTATATACTACATGAATTTAACTAAACTGGTACTGTAATATTTAATAGAATGACGGTCAAATAAAAAATTACATCATAACATTTTAGATTAAACTATGAACGTATATATATATATATATATATATATATATATATATATATATGTGCATATGGTCTAATATATACCATATATTAGACCATATGCACGTGTATAGAGGTATGCAAAATATTTATTATTTAATTAATTATATAAAATGGTGAGATATTTCATTCATAACCATTTCCAATAAATATTATGTCTAAAATAACACCTAAAAATGGTAGAACTAATTTTTAAGCAATTCATTTCGTTAAAGTAATTTGCTGCAATATAATACAAACTATAACAAAATGTCAGTTTAAAAAATAATGCCACCATACCAACACTTTTGCAGAAACTACTCATATTATTACGCATATTAATGTCAAAACAATTTAGAAACCTTCGTCAGTGTTATTATATAACAATAGATAATACATTCATCCACTGGAAAATGCATTATTGTATTATTTATGTGCCATATCAATATAGTTTATTAAATACAAATAATTTGGCCTTGATATATTTTAATATATCTGTAAGTAAATTATAAATAGTATATAACAAAAATTAATCTATGAATTCAACAAAAAAGTAAATGATATGCTATAAAAAGTATTGTTCTAAGAGGTGCCGTGTAGTAGGTGACACTCTAAAGACGATGTGGAGTGTATAAACATAAAATATTTCTTAAAATCCATATAGAAATGTTCCCTAAGAAATAAATCGATCGTCAGTAACGCTGATTTTTGTAGGGGTTGATATGGAAGGATATCGAAGGGTGTAAATATGAAATGGTTATATTTGTTATATCTTGAAACACTTCAACTAACCTTCACTCACGTAACAACATGTTACATCAGCGTCAGTTAATTGTATACAGACCAAAAAAGTGGGCAATTTTAATCTCCTTATGTGTATGAGTATTGTTATTTGTATGTCAGGCGGTTGGAATTTTAAGTACATTAAGGTAACAAATACATAGGCTAAGAAATGAATGATTGTTTAACAATCGCAACCTTTACCGTGGCATCCCATTTGACTACCAATATTGGCGAGGCTGATAATAAATTTACTGCTCAGGAAAAACTCTCCTATTAATTAAAAATTTTGTTTGCAAATATTGATGGTGCGAATTGGCTCTAGCATTATAGACTATACGTATATCGTTCTATTTTCTATATGACCCACTAATTGGAATCCTTATATATGCAAGATTCTCCCATAAAGTACAATTAATACATCTCCACATATACATAATGATTGATCTTAATTATTCTCGTAAGTTCTATCCAACTACTAGAACACTTAACTTCAACATAGGCTTAAACTTTATTCATTAAACTAAGTGGAACTTCTGCAACATGTGTTAGACACAGATCGGAAGTGCGACTAATTACCTCACATCAGTGTATAATACAAGACATTTTAACAGATTTATTACATCAATTTGAAATATTATTATTATTTGAATATTATTACTGCCACAGCCCTGAGTCAAAATATTGTTATTTAAACTCATGATAGTCTTAGTGTAATGCAACTACGCTATTTCCTTGTAGATAACTGATTGATTGGCATGCGGGATCTTTACTACTGCCACAGCCCTGATTCAAGAACTTGTTATTTAAACTCATGGTAGACGTAGTGTAATGCGACGTAATTTGCTAATGGATAACTGATTATTTTACATGCGGGATCGCTACTACTGCCACAGCCCTGAGTTAAGGACTTGTTATTTAAACCCACGGTAGTCGTAGTGTAATGCAACAACGTAATTTGCTAATAGATAACTGATTATTTTACATGCGGGATCGCTACTACTGCCACTGCCCTGAGTTAAGAACTTGTTATTAAAACTCACGGTAGTCGTAGTGTAATGCAACAACGTCATTTGCTAATAGATAACTGATTATTTTACATGCGGGATCGCTACTACTGCCACTGCCCTGAGTTAAGAACTTGTTATTTAAACTCACGGTAGTCGTAGTGTAATGCAACAACGTAATTTGCTAATAGATAAGTGATTATTTTACATGCGGGATCGCTACTACTGCCACTGCCCTGAGTTAAGAACTTGTCATTTAAACTCACGGTAGTCGTAGTGTAATGCAACAACGTAATTTGCTAATAGATAACTGATTATTTTACATGCGGGATCGCTACTACTGCTACTGCCCTGAGTTAAGAACTTGTTATTAAAACTCACGGTAGTCGTAGTGTAATGCAACAACGTCATTTGCTAATAGATAACTGATTATTTTACATGCGGGATCGCTACTACTGCCACTGCCCTGAGTTAAGAACTTGTTATTTAAACTCACTGTAGTCGTAGTGTAATGCAACAACGTCATTTGCTAATAGATAACTGATTATTTTACATGCGGGATCGCTACTACTGCCACTGCCCTGAGTTAAGAACTTGTTATTTAAACTCACGGTAGTCGTAGTGTAATGCAACAACGTAATTTGCTAATAGATAACTGATTATTTTACATGCGGGATCGCTACTACTGCCACTGCCCTGAGTCAAGGACTTGTTATTTAAACTCACGGTAGTCGTAGTGTAATGCAACAACGTAATTTGCTAATAGATAACTGATTATTTTACATGCGGGATCGCTACTACTGCTACTGCCCTGAGTTAAGAACTTGTTATTTAAACTCACGGTAGTTGTAGTGTAATGCAACAACGTAATTTGCTAATAGATAACTGATTATTATACATGCGGGATCGCTACTACTGCCACAGCCCTGAGTCAAGGACCTGATATTTAAACTCACGGTAGTCGTAGTGTAATGCAACAACGTAATTTGCTAATAGATAACTGATTATTTTACATGCGGGATCGCTACTACTGCTACTGCCCTGAGTTAAGAACTTGTTATTTAAACTCACGGTAGTTGTAGTGTAATGCAACAACGTAATTTGCTAATAGATAACTGATTATTATACATGCGGGATCGCTACTACTGCCACAGCCCTGAGTCAAGGACCTGATATTTAAACTCACGGTAGTCGTAGTGTAATGCAACAACGTAATTTGCTAATAGATAACTGATTATTTTACATGCGGGATCGCTACTACTGCTACTGCCCTGAGTTAAGAACTTGTTATTTAAACTCACGGTAGTTGTAGTGTAATGCAACAACGTAATTTGATAATAGATAACTGATTATTATACATGCGGGATCGCTACTACTGCCACAGCCCTGAGTCAAGAACTTGTTATTTAAACTCACGGTAGTCGTAGTGTAATGCAACAACGTAATTTGCTAATAGATAACTGATTATTTTACATGCGGGATCGCTACTACTGCTACTGCCCTGAGTTAAGAACTTGTTATTTAAACTCACGGTAGTTGTAGTGTAATGCAACAACGTAATTTGATAATAGATAACTGATTATTATACATGCGGGATCGCTACTACTGCCACAGCCCTGAGTCAAGGACCTGATATTTAAATTTACGTAGTCGTAGTGCAATGAAATAGGGTTATTTGGTTGTACGTAGCAGATAGGTGGTTAATTACTGATCCTAATATATGGCATGTGACATTCCTATTACAGTCACGATCCTCAGTAAAGTACATGCTGCTTAATCCCATCATGGTAGTAGTGTAGTATAGTAAAGCTATTTGTTTGCAGGTAGCTGATTGGAATTTAGTTTCCGGATTTGTTGGCTAAGTGGCATGTGACATCGCCACTACTGCTACAGTTCACAGTCTAGTACTAATTGGTTAAACCCAATCAGCTGATTTTGAATCTCCCCAATCAAGAAAATATATACATACAACGGTCTAAGAAGACTTTTTTTTGTTAAAAGACGACTTAAATAAGTTTCATAACGGCCTTTATTAAATGTATAGTTAAAGTTATACTTCATTGTCGCACATATATGCACTGCTAGCAGTTGACTGCTACTTTGAATGCAATTTAGTAGGCGTTGCACGCTTACGACCACTGCTGGTTCAAGAAAGTTATACTTCCGACATCAGTGTTGAGATTGCCACGATCAAATAAACAGATCAAAAAGTGTATAGCATAGTCATATTAATTTACCTTTTTTACCAAGTCTTTAAATTTATAATAAAAGTTTGTAATGTCTTAGAACATTTAAAGTTGGAATTGGTACAAAGCAACAGTCCAGCGAAATGTCGTCTAGTTCTTGGCAATTGCTTTAAAGAAAGGTTCTTTGGGGTCAAATTCTAACCATCTTATGTTTAGGACATTTTTATGGTAGATTAGTACTTACCAAATCGTGGAAATCTAAGACGGCGTGTGTTAAAAAAAACTAATATTAACATTTATGATTATTCTTTACACAATTTATTCACTACAAATGTCAAAAAATTTAAAATAATAAACAATGTTTGCGCAGAACAGTTGATTACATTTGGCAGGCTCATTAAATTATTATTACACAACTTTAGAGACTAAGATAAAATATTTCGATATTTTAAAGACCAGTAAGGCGTAGTACAGAGGGATTTTACAAATAAAAATACGCATATATTCATCTCAGGAACCGTAAGAATACCCTAAAATTTCAGTGCAATCGGTTAAGTAGTTTGCGCGTGAAAACAAAACAAACAAACAAAGGCACTTTTGTATTTAAAACATTATTAAGATGAGTATCATATTTCAGTATGCTCATGAATTTGGGTCTAAGATATTGAAATAAATCAAATAAAAAATATTTGTACATACGTTTAAACAAAAAATATTTAGTTTCAAGCATTTTAGTGATACGGAATGCACATACTTATTAACGAATTTCCATTAGGATGTGGGCTATTGTGGAGTTAAGACACAAATCTGGGGTTTAAATTGTCAAGGCTTAGAGTTATTAGCAACAAAATTATTTAAGAGATATCAAGAGTGATAATTTAGATTTCAATTAGGTATTAATGTAAAAGCTCCAAATTTAGGAAACTTAGTTCCATAGACAGTATTATAAAATTACCGAGAATACTCGCTTGACAAATTAATACAAACTTCTCTATTAGTGAAACTTTTAATCGAATTAACATGAATACATATTTTATCACTGAACATTGAGTACGACTGGGCTAGGTTTAGTATCTACAGTTTGAAGTTATTGTAGGAATCATGTTCTATTATATTGCTACTGTTTATCATTAATTATTCCTGATTCTGCGTTTTCATTAAAATCTTTAAACATTATGCAATATCGAGAATATAATGAGAACATATTTGTTGTACATGACTTGAAAAATCTAATTTTTATGTATGTTATTATAAACAGGCACAACATTGACATAAGTATTAAGTATGCCTTTACCACCCATTAAACGGACGCTGTATGAAAACCATAAAAGATTTAAAACTAGTATATTTAAAGAACAAAAAGTAATTATAAATTAGATTAAATTTCTGGGGTAAGCTTTGCCTCTTATAAAGTTAAAATAATGGTAGATTAAAAAGATTTAAAGTAGTTTTAATTTTCAAAGCAATGTTTTATTTCGTCGTGATGGTTAGGCAAATATATAATAAATATATTGATTAAATGAGAATGGCTGCCATCTTGAAACTATTTATTGAATTAGAATGGTTTGTGGATTTGTTCACGCCATGCCTGTACGCACTATTTCCAAACCAAGTTTTTTGTATTAGGTATAACATATATTAGTTACATTTCCAGTGATATATATATATATATATATATATATATATATATAAAAAGGTCAATATATATATATGTAATGTATATACATTAATTACATTTTGTATCATTAGCAATAACCGAATTTAATTTCAATAAACTTTGAAACACAAAAAGTACTTGCTCCGCCGGGACTCGAACCCGGATCTCTCACTTGCCGGGTGAATGTGTTACCATTATACCACAGAGCCCTTACTTTTTACGATTCAGTTATTTTGTATTTGGCCGTATCTGTCACATACTTCCGGGACTCGAAACGGCGAAATATCCACATACTTATCACGCATTCATGTGTGTTTATATATATAAATATAAACAAACACGAATGCGTGATAAGTTTGTGGATATTTCTCATCTGTGTTTCAAAAGAAGATGCGTACCCTGTAAATTATGTATAAAAATTACAGATATATGATTCTTCCCAGAAAGTTACCCATGTTTATATAGTGTATAGACATATACACAAATACAAATATACAAATATGCCTAGCAGAAAAAAATCAAATAATAATTATCTTCCCAAATTCAATATTGTATTTGTTTATCGAAAAAATTAATTGTAAATTTTGTGATGCAGAAGGTAGCTTTCAAAATTTAAAAAGTGCAAAACGAACAGTGTAACACATAAAATTACATGCCTTTCCTTAGAGTCTACAATTAGAAACTAGGCAAAGTATTATAAAATGTCAGAATTTGAAACATACTCAATATAGCATTTATTTATTTTTGTTAACCGGAAATAACTTCTGATCTTTTAAACCCTAGAGTATGAATCTGAGTTTGCTGAGAATACAGTTATACATTTATTGAGTCAAATAAGTGAAGTATGGTTATTAAAGAGAAACGGATTTTCTGTACCTGGCTAGTCAAGCCCGAAATATAAGATATTGGAGAGTATAGTGGGCTGGTAAAGGGTCTCCCCTAGTTTAATACGAGTAAAATATAGATAAAATGGGTTCATATTGATATATGATCATCAATAAGCTTTGAGCATATTATCAGTTAAATATAATAACGACCTCCTTATTATTTTTGAACTGTTTTATTTGAGTGATTGCTGTCTGAATAACTAATTAAGCTTCCGTCGGATTCAAATCATGGACATCGTTGGACGCGATTGCTGATTCCTTTGAACTGGCTGAAGATTTAATCTTCTTCTCATTATTTGCTAATTGGAATCCGTCAGGGTTCTTGTTAAAACCTTGCAGTCTATTAAAACAGAGGGGATTATTCTCTCTGAACTTATCCTGTTAGCTTATGCTTTATTTGTTATTTATATAATGGCATAAGTGTACTATTATATTATTAATGGCATGATCCAAAGAATTAATCTTGAAATAATTTTTAAAAATGGACATCGGGAGGCACGTGTGTGTCATATTTTATCTTTCTAGAACATCCAGAAGTAGGAAAAACTAATATGCAGGTTATAACAAAAAGGTTGGGCTGGCTATTCATTTTAAGATTGTGTGTGTGTGATTCTAAGCTAAAAATTAAGAATAATATTTTTTAATGTCTAATTTGTTTAGAAGTTATACGACATTTTGTCTGTGTTTTAAAACAATTTTCTTTGTTATAATCTTAACGTTTGTTACAAAACTTGGTAAAGAGGTTCATGTCAGAAGGCATTTTATCGGAAAAAATATAATACAATTTTATAAAGTATTTAATAAACCACCGATTATATCAAATTTTATAAGACACAAACAAGTGTTTCAATAATTATTCCATTCCAATGATACCTCATTTGAAAAAATAAGTTAAGAAATAACTATTTTATGGAAGGTTTCGTAATACACATTCAAACTAAATGGCCCATAATTTCACAGTATTTGAACAGGTGTTATTTAAATCAGCTGTTACTGTTATTAAAATGCAACACTGAAGCTGCATATAGAACCTTGAACATCTAATAAGGAGATATTTTCTATAACACACAATTCGTAAACTGATCTTAGAAACATATTAATTTGGTTATGTTTACATCTATCAGATGTTTAAGATTCAGTAGTAAGAATCTGAAAATTCATAGCAAGCCCATCATTTTTTTACTCCCTGTATAGTTTTTCTTGTGATTTTAACCCCATTTCAACCCTTATGGTGTTTAATCTATACAAGATACTTTAGTTTTTCTATTTAAGTCATAATACGTGAGTCTAGTCAACTTCCAACTTTCCTTGGCATTAGGAAATTAAAGAATTAACGATGATTGAATGAGTGAGGGGGTTGTATATACACCATATAGGCATTTGCAGATATGTAGTCTGATCTCTTCCTGAAATGAATAATTAATCTAGCGTGTGTCCTGTTTAAGTAAACATTATTTTATGGTGTTTGGAAGAGTTAGAAATGACGAAGACGTGGTCTGTTGAGTCAAAGTTTAAAAACAGTGTAATAAAAAAAATCAACTTCAAATTGCTATGGGATATAATTAGTTTTGAGTCTTAAACCGAGGTTATATTTTTCTCTAATAGTTAATTTTATGTTAGTTTTGTGGTTGGTTAATGGGATTTGTTTTAAATTTTATAATTGTTTAAGAACTTAATTATTAGTATTTACATTAATGTGGTGAATTACATGGTAACAAATATACACAAAGTTATACTTAAAAGGCAGTTAATAATTTTGTTTAAATTATCGTCCTATTGCTATACCTTGAAATTGGTCGTGCAGGGGACAATTTTGTTAGCTCTTAACACACCACGAGCTGATTAGGGTTGTCGATGGAAGTGGAGAATGGAGGCTGCACGTGACCCAGCAAGCGTTTAGAAGAACGCTTGGGCAAGTTGTGTCCATAACGTTGGTTATTTTAGACATGCTGTCACATGTTTTGAGAATATTAAAAAAAGATAAAATTGGCTTTATGTGTGATTTTTAATATTAATAGATCAAAAATTGTTAAGTTCAATTTCATATTACATATTTGTTGTTAATGTTATATTTATTCGACTTGAGTGTTATTTGCGGATTTGAATTTGAATTTATTAATAACAAAATATTGCAACATTAGAGCCTTACAAAGTCAACATGATTCATCGGTTAGGAAACAATGTTCAAGAAAAATTAAAATTTATACTTTCATTTATATCGAACATACCCAATATAATAATTAGTGGCAATTAATAGATAGATGGAAAACACTTAATAAACTACTACTTAACAAATATTCAACAACAACCAAGTTTACGGAAAGAAACAAATACGAAAATACAGACTATAAATATATTAACGATAATAACCTCCAAATTGAATAACAACAATGCTAAACAAGAATAATAATATTAAAAAGTAACAAAATATAAACCGTGACACAGTACTAAAGTTAAGTTTGTAAGCAGTGTACAAAACATGTATTAAATAGTTAACTAATAACAAACAATGTAATAAATAAAATTAATTTAATAAACAATATCAATATAATAAATAACAAGTGCAGAATTTTATTAAATTACAGTCTGATTAAATTACTTAAAAAAAAACAAATTGCAGTTTGATATAATATGATATAATATTGAGTCACCGCAAAATGATAAAAATTAAACAAGAGTTTTCTTATTGGTGCTTTATGAAGCTATACAAAGTTTAGGATCGTAAACCATTCTTACCCTGCCTTTTATAAATATATTTGTATTTTCAATTTCATCTGGAACTAAATTAAAAGTAATAAGGAATATAACAGTCTGGCAACCTCTCTCCATACTGAGCAAGGATCCCAGGTGTTATGCATTTTATCTGGTGAGAGTGAAAACAATTTTTGTATTTTTATTGCTATATTAATTTTTATTGAAAAACTCAACGATCTTTTTGTAACTGTACATTTGGATTGATCTCAATACATTTCTCATTATACCATTTTCTCTTAAGTCAATTGGGTTCTCTATTCTACTGTTGAAAAGTATTTGTGAAGCATCTACTCTGTAAAGTCTTAATTAGGCCTATATTCAAATGTAAAGTTGATTTTACACCCGAAATGCCTATGCCATATCTAATGTTTGATTCAATTAATGCCTGATATGAAATTAATTTTAGCATTCAATTTGTCTATACTATGCTTGACTATACTATGCAATAAGTCTATACTTGAAAGCTATACAAGGATTCAGTGTTTTCTGTAGTTCATAAAAACATGTCCATTTAAAATTATTTTGTGTCTAGAGTTAATCCTAATATTTAAGTATTTATATGTGTCAAATAATGCAATGCAATCACAGTTACAATCATTAGATGGAGTGTGAACAGTTCCAGAGCTGTGGAAACAATCACTATAATGCAGTTTCAATATAATTTATTGACATATGTTGGGAGCAGAAATGCATCATTGCTGTCTTTGATTCCTTAATAACCAACTTTCTGTCATGGGTCCACTGGGCTATATTTAAAAAATCTTCATTTAAATTCTCTGTTGCTACATCGGAATATCTGCTGCCACTTATAGGGAGTATATCTTCAGCATGTGCTAATATTGTATCATTCTTTATGTTTTCAAATATATAATTTATGTATATTAAAACATTATTGGTCCAAGGAAACTGCATTGAGTTACTCATAAGTTAACTTATCACTAAATTAATTATTTACTTAAAAGAAAAATTTCCCAAAATTCGTAAAATACGATTCAAACCAAGAAAAGTATTTTCCTTCCTAGTTTCTTAAGGACAGTCCGACCCAAATATATTTTATTTTATTCGATTTTCAGTTTTTGGTTGATTATTATATATACAACACTTAGTATAACAAAAATTGTTTATATTTGAAAAAAAAATTTTTTAAACACACACGACGAGATTTTGAGCCTCTTGTATTTCATAGCAATGTATTTCATATGTACTGATTATTCATAGAAATGATAAAATTTCCTTCTCTGGTAGTTCTGTGTTGGTAACACTGAATGACAGACAAAAAGCAGCACACAGCCAAGTTTGTTTACTTTCTTTATTTATTAAAGAAAAGAAAAAAGCTATACTTTTTGACGGTTAAAAACTGGGCGGAAAAACCGTTTGACCAATACGGCTATTCAAAAGTTCCAAGTGTTCTATGGCTTAGCCATACGAAGAAACACGAAAAGTGTTTCAAACATGAAAACTGCTGTGTGGGCTCTATACTTTCATGTCCAGTCCACCAATGGACCACCCAACCCACAAACTGTGCCCCGCGACTTCATATACTGGGTGTAAGTTCAACCAAGCTCGTATAAAAGAAGAGACATATGAACATAAAAACTACTTCCACTTACCAGAAACAGTTATGTTAGAGCTAAAAGACACCTTCAGAGACCTGTCCAAAATAGAACTTCTGGAAAAGTGCCTTTCTGGAAAATCCCAACATCCAAATGAATCCCTCAATAACTTGATTTGGACTCGTATCCCCAGAAGAACATTTATATCTCTGGGAACACTAAAATTTGGAACATTTGAAGCTATATTGTCATACAATGATGGTTACTTTAGCAAGATTACAGTTTTGGAGCACTTGGGACTTCAAGCCAGCCGTTATATGGTGGATTCTATGAAAAAACTTGATAGAAGCCGAGTACGTAAGTCAGAGAAAGCTGTGATGGACTTGGAAAAAAAATTCGTCAAAAAGAAGCCTATCCAAAAGAAAACTGGAGGACTTGTATGATGATCAGGAGGACAAAGACAACCTATCCTACAGTGCAGGACACTATTAGACACACTATATTATAAGTAATGATAGTTTTTCAGTAAAGTTAATTTTGTTTTCGCGATTGCCGAAAAGTTACTTTTTTAAACTTTGATGTAAGCTGGATCAAAAACTACTAGAGATATCATCACGAATCTTTTTTGCTTATACTTGGCTTAAATATCTAGTTCCAGACACAGGGATATTGCAATATCTTTATGTAGGGCTGAGATTAAAAATGATTTAGGCAAAAAAAGCTTTTTTACAACAATTTTTAAATTCAGTTTTACAAAATACTTTTAGTTGGAAAAACAAATAGCCCCTGTGTGTTTAACTAGCTAAAGAGCACACCTTTAAAACAAAACAAAAATTAGGCCTCTATCTCTAATGGTTGCTGAGATATCTTGCATCTAGTTAACATGGAGCTCTTATGCGGGTCGGACTGCCGTTAAGTGAGTTCAGTTATTCTTTATGTTCAATTGTGTCGAAGGATTTGCTTAAATATATAAATAAGTGCATGGCTCCTGCTATTCGGAAAGTCATTTATTTAACTGCAAATGTCTTTAAGGCACTTTCAGTTGGTTGTCATTCAGAATGCTTTTTTCCTTAAAGTATTTGTTTAGATAACCCAGGCCATCATTCTCCAAGATTTTTCAAATGGTTGGAAAATAACAATTGGGCTAAAGTTTGTATATCTTTTTTATCTTTACCTTTATACATAGGACTAACTATGGAAGTTTTTAAACTTGCACAAAGTAGTTGACATCTTTTATCTTTCATTTATGTTTATCAATACTTGTTTACAATGTATTGTACATCATTAGATCTGACTCATTTTTTCCACTTGAGGATATTGTCAGTTCTCCTTATGTCAACTATCTTCATTGTAGACTCAGAATCTAATAGTTAATTGTAAATCCCCACGGTAGATTCTCTCCATGTCGAAATCCTGGATTGCTGTTTATGTTATAAGGACATTTACGTTTTAAATTCAACATTCCGTTCAAAAAATAATCTGTAAATCCATTTACTATTTCAACCCCACTCCTTTCTCTTCCCACAGTATCTATTATAATATCATCATTTTTATTTTTCTTGCATCCAATCCTCATACTTTCTTTGTATCTCCCTTTGCACATTCAAATATTTGCCTTTAATAAAGGTTTCTCATAGAATCATTTACTCGGTTTCTAAATTGTTTATAAATAGTTCTATTTCTTTTAAGTTTGCAGAATCGTTTACTTCACCTTGAATAGTCTATCTCGTTCTCAGGTCATGCTAATCTTTTCGTCATTTATCCCGGTTTAGGTTTGTATTTTGCTATGTTTCAAGCTAATATCCGTTCTAAATTTACTGTATTCATATATAAAATCAATTTATTAATTAGTGCTTCAAATCAAATGTTTTGAGTCCAAAAAAACATCAGATCACCTTCTTTGTATGGTCTTAATTTATACAGTTTTTATTTCTAAGATTGACAGTTCCAACTATATTGGATAACTTCATTCATAGATTTTCAATTATGTATTTTTACATAGCGGTCACGGAAGTAATAACTCTTACCACAAGTTTGCATACGGCGTGGTCCCCTTCTTCCGGAAAACATCTGATTAAAAACGCTGCAGAAATACGCACCCACAGTAATCATCGTCTTTAAAAGTATTCACTTAATAATTTAATGTACAATTACTGAAAAGTGCGAAATTATTCTAACAATATAAGTTAAATGAGTTGACAAACGTCAACGACTACGGATTCCACGATGTTTAAGATAGATTCGGAATACATTCGCGTTTGTATTTCTTTATTTATTATAAGGGTTAACCCGTTCCTTAACATTTACAACGTAGCCATTTGTGAAAATTATTTAAATTTGCTATTTAATATTTACACTTGAGATTTTCCTGCTATACACTTAATACCAAAATCTACGCACAAGTTTATTTTTGATACCCAGCGAGGTATGGTCTTAGCTAAATATTTAAAATTTACGAATACATTGGACGGATTAAAGTTCTAAGCAAGGTAGAATCTTACGGTCGGAATTTATTGAACAGCGAAATTCTAAAGCTACGAGGAAAACAAAAATTGCTTTTTTAAAGTTGTCGACAGCATATGTAACAATAATAAAATATGCATAATAAAGCACTCTCGTAAAATAATACTGACAGATAGTCAGAGAGTGTGCAATTATCCCTTAATCCTTAATTTATACAAAGCCCAATAATTTAAGTAGTGGTAGCGATAAAAGTAAAACAGTTGCAATCCTCAAAACAAAAACAGAAAATAACAAAATGAATAGAGCTAACTCCTGAACTCACATTGTGTTTCGACAGGACTTTTGACCACAAGGTGGTTATGATGTATCGTCCAGAGCCAGCTGGGGATAATTATAACTTAAATTAGATGATGATTAGGGATAATGTTTTCCTGTAGGGTGCCAAGTTCCGACCTGCGGAAGTCAAGTGAAATATCGTGATCGGAGATGAACCAGCCGCCTTTCTAAGTAACTTAAGTGTTTTAGATCTAATTATACATTAAACTTATTTCTTGTAGAAGATATCAATTATTTGGACTAACTATGTTATTAAAATTTCGAGAAAAGTGCGGTTTAGAGTATGGGCAAGCGGCTAGGTTGAATTGCTATAAACAGTGCGTTATGGTGTAGTCGAATACAATACTTTATTAATTGACATAAACAGGTTTTATATATTTTTTTTATAGTTTCAAATTCAATTGAAATTATCAAAGCTGGCTTGAGCACACAAGGCCTAATCTCGAGAACTCTGGGTATTTCACACGTCTAGGGATTCAGAATAAGAGACAAGAGACCGCCAATTGCGGGATAATAACTATAAAGAGGGATTATAACCATCTGCTTTTCACCCCAGATGTGCTGACCAGGTATCAATGGTGTGTAACAGAACTTTTTTCCTGTAAACATGGGCTCAAATGGTTTGCTCAATACTTGACGTTGGATGTCAGAGTGATGCTGGTGAAGGCTGTAGTGTGCTCAACTTCAATTACAGTGACGTGGTGATCAATGACATGAATGTTGACCTTTTTAATAAAATTCAGCGTGCACAGAATTGAATTCGGTCCAACTTCAACACAAAACGTGATGATAATGCATCTATTTATTTTGAGCAATTATCCCAGTTAAAATAAAAAGAACTTCGGGATCATCATCTATATAGTCTGTCGCACGTAATAAATCACAGTAACTGACCAAGTTATTTGGCCTCGAATTTCGTTTTTATTCTCAATATTAATGGACACAGAATTCGTATGGGTATTTTGAGAAAAAAAAATAGCTGCTACTTGTCATGGAGTAAAACATAGACCATATTTAATGTACACATCCTGCGGAGAACCAATAAATAAATAGTAACTAATATTTGACATATTGCTTTAGAAGTAAACAAGTGTTAGCGTATTCAATGCCCAGAATTCCATCTTTTATTTCAATCCGGCATACCAAGACCATGCTCTCTGTCAACAGTTTATATGCTTTGGACATTATTTGAAGTAGATAATTGACCTATTATCTGAAGCGGATGAGTGGGGAAGCCTGCTGGTACTCGATATAAGGTGTCGGGATCACAGATATATGTAAAATCTGTATCAGTGACACGCATTCAGGTACGCATTGATTATTTTGAAAGAAAAAATCTGGCTGGTGCTCGATCTAAGGAGTCCAGGATGATATAAAAAGAAACAAAATTAAAACAAAAACATTATTTATTTTAGAGACGCAGTTAGCACTTAAAAGTAATCTCTGCCACTTAATTTCTAAACACAAGTGTAGAAAATAAAATATACTATGCCTACCTCAAGATTAATCTGGCATTTATAACTAAAATGCCATCCATGATAAATTACATTGTAGGTCTAAAAGATTTAAATTTTATTGTCTATTATTAATTTAATTTAATTCATCTCATTTACATATATACAATTTCAACTATATTAACTATATTACCAACATATTAAACAAAAGGTACGCACATGGGCAAAAGCCTGTGTGTGTATATATAGTATACATATATTAAATTATGTATATTCATTAAATTCAACAATTTCTCATTTGCTAGAAATATGCAACTAATTAATATCTCTAAAAGCTTTCCATTTTCAATTCACTCAACTTACACCCCTGTTACCACAAATGTGACCACAAGAATCACGAACCGTCACTCACGCCGAGCCCACAGCAGAGAGGGCCTGATTTCAACCACAAAGCAATCCTGCTTATCGATATATCTGATGTTATCTGGGAGAGAGTTACATAAACTACATCCTGAAACACGGATAAATATATTATGTAAAAGGCTCTCTGAAGAATTGGAATTAAAGATAAAGAATGCATGTTTGTATGAATAAATAACTATTCTTTAGGTAAGTTTCTGTGACTTAATTATAACACAACAATCGAATGTACAGAAGAGAAGAATGAACGTAAATTTAAAAAGTTTGTGTTAAAGTTGGAAGTCAAAAGATTATTTAAGCTTAAGTTAAAGATGCAGGATGGAATTAGAGTTGAATTTTAATCTGTTTCGTGCACAAACACTAAAGGGCCGCTTTTAAAGAGGTATTTGAACGTAGTAAAACTGTTTAGTTTATTATGCAATTATAAATACGAGTTTATTTTATATATTCACTATGAAAATTCCTTCCAACACTCAGCAAATACCACTATTATTATGTAAACACAGATATGTTAACCGTATCAATATGTAAATATAAATAGTAGTAAATATTAGGTTCTAATTTTATTTCATATTATGATGTATTGAGGACTGAAAATGAAACATTTTATCAAGTCTCGTAATCTGACACTGATAAATACAAGCCATGTAATGCATGCAATCATGTCTCTCTGTAAACACAGTTTTGCCGGAAGGGATTCCGACGCATAAGGTAGAAACAGTGTATACCCAATAAGAGTCTGTCTACCAAATGTATATAAATGTACATATTTTTTCATACCCAATTTGTACTTAATTGGTTAGAAGTTGCTTTGTTACTGTCCTTAGAAAAAAGTGTTATTACCAGTTTCTTAAATTTGATAGAGTTACTACCAACTTAAAGAAAAGTTGTAATGGCTCGAGAATTAAAACACTTAACGGTTATATATTATGATGAAAATAGATAAGGCTTTTACTTTTCGAAATGTGATACAGTTTTCAGAATAGATACAGATTCGTAATAACCCCCAACCTTTATGGATCCCTTCAAATAGATGAAGACTCCAGAGTCCAGGAATGAAGTAAATGGCAATGTCAGATTTCAGACGCTGTACTTCACGGAAAGTGAAACGGAGCTGAACTCAACATTAGCATAGAATCAACCCTTACAATCACTTCTACTACAATTGTAGATTTATTAGATGTTTAATTTCAATCGTAAATATTTTTATGGTACTCGTAAATATGTTTGTAATGAATTGTGTATCTAATCGAATAATCACATGTACGACTCAAAATTATAAACACGCCCTCCTTACCGCATCCGCGGCGCCGTTAAATGGATTAGCTCCGTTCTTTTTCAGGGTATGGAGTAGCTAAGAAGTAGATCATGATCATCGCCTATAAATTAATATAAAAGAGTGTTGTATGCATTACTAAAACTAAAGGTTTATAAAATGTAGAATTTGAGTATCTGATTATTTTTCGTAGACTGTTTTTGGGTATGAAGTTACCCATCGTACAGCGCTGTTGTATGTGATAAGTATGAACTGCTACTGAACTTGCTCAATTTGTAGACCAGTGACAATGTCTCCTCGAGTGCATCAGTGCGCGATATGAAAGATTTGTCTTAGCAAGGCGTGGCGAGAACGGAAAATAATATTTAGGTTAATACATAGTACTTTACCTTGTCAAAAGTTATAAAATTAGCTTTTTTACAATTGCTAACACATGTTTCAGAACGAAAGTCCCATCGTCAGATGTATAAGAACGCGGAAGTAAACTGAAATAAAAGGACGTAAAAAGAAAAAAATAATAAAATAGAACATTCAATAAATAAGATATACCCACGTTACATTTTTACGATACACATAAATGGTAGGCCTAACGCACACGCTCTATAGCTAAGACGAACCGGCCAGTCGGCAGCGCAGACACTTAAGGGTCACTCCTCTTTCCCTACTTCCTGGTTCTTATCTACTTGAGCGTCATCAGTAGTTAAAAGTACGTGAACGAACAATAATATTTGTTCGCGACAAGTTCACAAGTTCGGTCGTACTCTTCAGTCAATTAAAAATCTTTTCCTCGATTAATTTATGTAAAATGCTGCCTTTGCACTATCGTCAAAACATTGTTAATAAAATATGTTACATAATTTCCTAGTATACTTGTTTGTGGTTGTTTTAAGTTTAAAGCTTTTAAGTGTAGTAAAATACGTCATTATCCAGAGAAGTAATGGTTGATCCAAATTATTTAGTTAATACTCTCTTCTAAAAATTGCATATAACATATGTGATGGACTAAATATTAAGTAAAAACTGTCTTAACGTCTCATAGCATCAAAACTGCTTCTAGATACTATTAAATTTGTGTTAAAATAATTTCATTGTTGTTGTACAGTGCAGTAAGTATATAATATTGTCCTGTAACATACTTATTGGCCTACACAATTGTTCGGTGATAGTAATTCCTAGTCAAATATCCACCTTGATAACCTAACCTCCTGCGCTAGGTTACCTTATATTTGAAGTCATATTAAATATAATTCGAATTCGTGATTCAATTTTTTCATTTGTTTATTCGTGAATGTTCCTTATTCATGTGAAACATCTTAATACATAGTTTCGTTGTAATACTAGAACAGTTCTACATAGACCGAATCATCTTATTCGTTAAATAAAGTTAAATTAAGAATAGAGCAGAGTGAATATGGTATACATAACTTAAAAGTTTTATAAAATAAAGAGCAATTGTTCTAATAGTGCGAAGAGTTCCATGTAGGGTTTACAACACAATCTCAGTCAAGAGATCTTCAGGACATAGTTTAAATTTAATCTTGTCTTCGCTTTTTCTTGGCATTTCCTCACTTCACTGAGTCACTTGAAAGTACTTATGTTGGTCAGTAAGTTAGGTTACGTTTTTTCACAGTTTAATGTGAATAATCATATTAAAAGGTGAAAAGTAACATCTTAAGTTGTCAAGTTTAGTCTCCTTCACTTGCTAATATGGTACTCGAAGAGATGGTGCTCTCAATCTTCATCTAAGTATGCTTCATCTTCAGTGCTTGTTCTCTCTTCGAGTACCATCTCAGCCAGTGTAGGAGCTAGACTACTGAAACTTTCCTGGCTTAGAAGACCTCTATAGACTACAGCAAGTCTATCTTGTTACAGTAATAGCCTCTTATAAAACATATACAGTACATAAATCTGAATAAATATTTACATTCATTGTATAGAAATTATAGACCCTAGTACTAGTAAGTAACGTATTATACCAAAATGTATTCCACTCTTGGTGGAGATATGATAGTCGAAATTTTGAGGAGGAGGCATTACTACTATAACACGGAGAAATAAAATTAACATTTCTACTGAATGTACTGAAATTTTACGTTGCCACTCTTGGGATCTCTGAAATGAATATAGGTTTATTTTTATTCCGAGAGTCTTTTCAGACTCCTCCATACTTGTCTCTAAACCAGTAAAAAACCCATCTTGGTCTCTAAAGTTATCAAATATAATTTAAAAGAGCCTGTTAAATTTAATCAAATGTTCTGTGTAAACATTGTATTATGAAAGTTGAACAAAGTTTATTAAAAGTAACTACAAATTTCAATTTGTTTACATTTCAAGAGTGCAAGCATAACAAAAGTTAAAACACTTCTTATTTGAACATAGTGGCACCAGGGCAAACCCATTTTAATATTCTGGTTTTACATAACGATCTAAATTAGGAATGTCTACATGTATGGTATTGCATTTGGTTTCCTTAGACATTGTGGGAAATCATATTTACAGTAGCTGAAGGAACAAAAACGGAGGGACTAGACATTAGCTTCATTTACCAAACTTTTACTCTGTCATTACGATTTGAGGAAGCAAGTGAGCGAAGTGACTATAGTAAGTAGAATCCAAATCCAAATCAAAAATTCAAAATTCACAATCTTGTATTGCAGCGACAATATGTACTTGCATGGCAAACGTCAATACGGGGTTTCTAAAATTCCAGGTATTCATACACACAATACACATTCATACATACAATTTTACAATACAGCAGAGTCAGTCTTATAATTGGGAGGTCTCCCAGTCGAATGCCAAAAACTCAACCGCATTATGGAATGCTTGAGACATTAAGAAGCGTTTGAGGCGAGTCTTTAACGCCTTAGGCGTTGGGCATCTTTAATTGAATTGAGCAGTATGTTGAGGAAATGCACACCCGCTTGCGAGTGTAGGCTTTCATAAACCACCGTTCTGTGCCTCCCAGTCCGGTAGTTTGCTTTGCCACGTGTCACATACATGTGTATGTCTTGGCCTTTGGTTAAAGCACATTTACTCATACAAAACAAAGTTGTTTCAAAAATGTAGAGGCACGGCAGAGTCAACAGCTGAAATTTATTTAAAGCTTTCCTGCACAATTCTCTAAATTTGGCGGTTACTCGAATTTTTTTTTCTTTTTATAACTGAATGCTCTTTAAAGCTGAGTGTTTGCGCAAGCTCTCCAAAGGACCACTCCGTAGGTCAGATGGGGGCAAATCAAGCCGTAATACGCCGTAATCAGTACCTAACTTAGACAGTATTTGACTTCAGATCTAAAAAAAAAATATGGTCAATGTGCTCATTCCAAGTCAGCCCTCGAGCAAGGTGCATTCCAAGGAATTTTGAAGAGCTGCCTTCTTCCAATATGGAGTCAGCCAACAAGATGGCAGGCCCACACCGGGAGCCCGCAGTGCGCAAGGCAAAATTCGTTGGTTTTTGAAGAGTGTGTTGTTGCAAATCCGTACACGAGGCAGTAAACGCAATATTATAGCAGAAGTGGACAAAGGAACATTACATACAATTACACTGATGAAATATACGATATTGAATAGGTATATAAATACTAAAATTATATCTAGACTGGACAGAGGAAAGATTATGATATTGCAAACATGCATAGGGGAGCAGGAACATGTACTTTACTGTGTTATGTATCATCTTTACACATGGATGAAAACTGTCATAATGTAAGTATTGAAATGTATCAAAA